>NC_059178.1:25117110-26344270 GCF_019923935.1 Bubalus bubalis
GTCTATTAAGGGCTGATTTAAATACAGGTATCTCGCAACACCAACTTGTGAAATGGCAGAATGTATCTGCTTAACTGACACAAAACTGCTCTTAATTTCCTACTATACAACCAGCCTGACCTTCAGTTTATCAGTGGCTCAGCACTATTTCTAACATTCTCCTTTCTGCAGGGTCAGTATCCAAACTACTTCCCACTTTTATCTCCTTAATTAAAAGGGTGAGCATACTAAATTAATGTCTCTTTCACTTAAGCGTAACTCAACTTAAGCTGTAATTAACCCACAAAGTAGCATTCCAGCAAGCACTTCCAAACGCTAAACATGTAGGGGATGGCTCCGTTTATAAACTAGCTGGAAAGTAGTCATCACAAATCAGATATGTATAAAGATCTGGTGAAGGGTATTAACTAGAAAATGGAAAAGTAGGGACACTGTAGGAAATGGGAAGAAAAAGAATTAAGGGAAATTTCAAAGGAAAACATGAGTAGAATTTAGTATCTGATTAGATATAAAAGGAGAAAGAAAAAGAAATCCAAGGTGGCTTTGAGTGCTTGTTCTAGAAGACTGGAAAAACGGTCATCTTTTTCCATAAAGGGAAAATTCAGATGGAAGGACAGAAAAATTCAGTTTTAGGTGTGATGCCCGACCACTGTATCAAGCTCAATAATGAGTAGAGGTGATGTACAGGGAGCTGGAACAGACCACACTTAATAGAGAGAGTAAAACTGTGGCTATCTTAGTTACTTCTGCAAAATAAGGTCATTACCTTCATGTTAGCTAACACACAGGATTAAGGATCAAATGAGAAAATGCTCACAAAGCGCTTGACACAGTGCCTGGCTCTGCAGCTGAGAGCATAACAACAGCAGTCAAGGTAAGGATGTACAAGAAGAATTAGTCATGAGAATATTCAGTCATTTGTAACAATTAAAAAAAAAAACCTGAAATAACCTGAATGTCTAGTAACAGCAGTGTGTGTGTGGGTGTCTGTGCGCTAAGTTGCTTCAGTCGTGCAAGACTCTTTGAGATCCCATGGACTGTAAACTGCCAGGTTCCTCTGTCCCTAGGACTCTCCAGGCAAGAATACTGGAGTGGGTTGCCGTACCCTTCTCCAGAGGATCCTCCCGACCCAGTGACTGAACCCGTGTCTCTTACATCTCCTACACCAGCAAGCAGGTTCTTTACCACTAGCGCCACGTGGGTCTCCTGCATTGCAGGCAGATTCTTTACCTTCTGAGCCATCAGGGAAGTCCCAACAACAACAGTATATAGTGTTCAAATAAATTATGTTATCTAAATACTGTGTAAGCCCTAAAATAAATATATATTGACATACATATTAAAGATGTTCATTTTAAATTAAAAGGTTGGTTAAAAAAGAATGCATCAGGAATTCCCTGGCAGTCCAGTAGTTTGGACTCTGGGCTTTCACTGTCAAGGGCCTGAGTTCAATCTCTGGTTGGGGAACTAAGATCTTGTAAGCTGCATGGCACAACAAAAGGAAAAAAAAAAAAAAAAAAAAGTATGCACCATATAATAACAACAACAACAACAACAAAAAAAATATATATATATATATATATGAAAAGGTCTGAAATGATAAACACCAAAGTGTTGGTGGTGGTTACATCTGGGTGGCAGAGATGGGAATATTCTTTGTGTTGTTTTTGTTTATCTATGTTTTCTAATTTTCTACCAACTCTAATGCATATACAATGAAAAAAATATTTAGTAAGAAAGTTTACAGGGGACCTCCCTGGTGGTTCAGTGGTTGAGAATCCATCTGCTAACACAGGGGACACAGATTTGATCCCTAGTCTGGGAAGATAGCACGTGCTGCAAGGCAACTAAGCCCATGTGCCATAATGAAGATCCAGCACAGCCAAAAATAAGTAAATTTTTTTAAAAAGAAAGAAAATTTATAGGGAGCTCCCTGGTAACCTAGTGGCTAGGATTCCAGGCTTTCACTGTCAAGGCCCGGGTTCAATCCCCGGTCAGAGAAGTGAGATCCCACAAACCATATGGTCAAAAAAGAAAGAAAGAAAGCTTATAATGAATACCTAAACACTTTCGCAGAATCCAAATGGAAGAGATTCTCTAAATCAAAATAATCTAAGGTAGGATAAAAACTGTCTAATAGTAAAGGTGGGAGGGAATTATAAAGAAACAATAAGGAACACAAACCACTTAGCTGTGCAGTTCAGCTACAAAAAATATGCAAGGTAAAACAAATATAATTGGGAGAAGAGTTTAGGAAGCTAGGAAGAGTAACAGGAAAGGAGAGTGTACAGGAGGTAGATGTGTAAGGACACCATCTCTTATGAGTTGAAAAGGAATGAATTCTCATTCTACGTTAGTTTTAAAAGGAGAGGTATCTTTACTTTGATGTAAGATGACTTAGGTATAAAAACAAATACACTGTGATGAAGAGATGAAGTAAGGAGGCTCACAAGAACTGATCATAGTCTTTGAATAAAGTAGAATGAAAGAACTTTTTAAAAGTCTGATCAAAGCAATAAAGGTGAGTGACAGTTTATCACAATTAGTACAAAGGGAATACTTACGTAAAGGATTTTGTCCTTCACTTGCATAATATTCATACATGCCACTTTTAACCAATGTGTCATAGTGAGGTAGGAAGTCAATTCGTTCTTTTGTAGCTGTTAGTAGTAACTGATTGACTGACTGTAGCAGGTATAGGGTGACTCCATCTTTAACAGTTTCATCTGAAATCAAGAGGTAACATCTTAAGTGCTAAGCCAGCATCCAAAACACAATGAAATTATAATTTTAAATATATAAATTATATCTATGAAATGACTTTAAAAATCATACAGGCAAATCCCCAAACAATGGACTGATCTATAATCAGTTGTGCTGTGTTAAGAATATCAGTGGAATAGGTCCAAATACTTCCACTCATCTGAAACACTCAATTCTTAAGTCAAACTGTCATAGAAAATCAGATGAGGAACTAATTAAAGTGGTAATCAATATGAATGGGAAGAATGATTAAATCCAAAAAGGAATCAGGCATGAAAAACTGGCACATCTTAGAACATAACTAGGTAGAAAAAGATAATGGGAGAATCCAAGTGGGTCAGGAGAAGTAGCTCTTAAGGGTCCATGCAGAAGACCTGTGGTTGGATGTTGAGCAAGGTCTCATCTTTTATAGCCGTTAAGTGATATCAACTCTTTTCTTATAACCATGCTCGACAAGTATAAGCTCTGCACAAAGTAGATGTGTACAGCCAGTTTCCTCCCCCATTCCAACAAAGTAAACAAAAATATTAATGGTTTTTGATGCTTATCTAGGTAATAAAAGTCATTACACTGTAATGTACTGCTGCTGCTGCTAAGTCGCGTCAGTCGTGTCCGACTCTGTGCAACCCCATAGACGGCAGCCCACCAGGCTCCCCGGTCCAACATATTAAATATAAAAGCATAAATGCAACATTGCTTACCAAAGTTATCACAGGTAACTTCTTTCCTACTGGTTGTTGTAATGACAAATTTCTCTCCAGGTGAAATGCCAAGTGTCTACCGAAAATAACAGAATAAAATCAATTATTATAGAAAGGAAATAAATGCCCTAGTCAAGTTTACAAAAACATGAAAATACCGATAAGGATATTATAATATTATAACAGTACTACATTTTTCTGAGAAATATGTTTTAACATTTTTAAATTTTGCCTTTGCATAATTAACCACAAATCTATCTATAAATTACCTATTTGCTTATTAACAAGGTAGATTTTTCTGCTATTTTATGTCACCTAAGAACAGCGAACATTTTGAAAGTGTTTAACATCAGCAGAGCTCTCTTAGACAAAAGACATATTATTTTGTGTCAATATATAAAGTAAACTTATTTGGAGGAAAGCATTAACACTTATGTTCATATATATTAAATACTTAAATATGTAAAAACAGAAGTACTAAATTAAAATAGATGTTAATACTTTACAACACTGAGATAAAGACTGCCAGGCTATGCAGGATGTCTGTATAAAGAACCTTTGTATCTATTATGCTGTTGCTGCTGCTAAGTCGCTTCAGTCGTGTCCGACTCTGTACGACCCCATAGACGGAAGCCCACCAGGCTCCCCCGTCCCTGGGATTCTCTAGGCAAGAACACTGGAGTGGGCTGCCATTTCCTTCTCCAATGCGTGAAAGGGATAAGTGAAAGTGAAGTCACTCAGTCCTGTCCGACTCTTAGCGACCCCATGGCCTGCAGCCTACCAGGCTCCACCATCCATGGGATCTTCCAGGCAAGAGTACTGGAGTGGGGTGCCACTGCCTTCTCCATTGTATCTATTATAACCTCTTCCAAAAGTGTAACTTTAAAAAACTAAGGCAAATTATAAATTAGGGGAGTAAACTGCAACATGAAACAAAGTGTTAACATCCTGAGGAGAAAAAGCCTTCATAAATCAAGATCAAAGTCAACAAAGAGGGAAAAACCATGAACAATAAAAGGACGGGAAAAAGTAAATGACCAAAAAAACACATAAAAACCTGAAATTTCAAAACAAACCAAATATAAGAATTAGAAAAATGAGTTAATGTTTTCATTAAAATATTACATCATTAAAATTAAAAAACACATCCTCTTTCCAAAATCAAACAATATGGCAACACACAGTTAAAAGACTTGACTTCTATTTCAGGTAATGATGAACTAGTTAATTTAAACCAACCTTACACAGAAGATTACTAAAAAAAAAAATCTAGACTAATGATATTCAAGTCTTCAGTACTGATCTAAAAATCCTATTGGTCACTATTGAAACTAACTGAAAACCAACTCCCTACTCTGAACACCAGCAAATTAAAGGGCAAGTAGACCATTTATCCTGCTTTCTTGTACCAATCAGATTTCAGGGTAACCATGTATCTCTCTCTAACTGATGAAGTAAAGTGTTCTTTTGCCTCATCAATTGGAGGCAGAGAATTTCTGTTAATAAATGGAGGAATGGCAATCAGAACAGCACTATCAATGAACAAACCATTAAATTAAAGCTTTATTACTAAAGAAGCCCACTGAACCCATTTGAATCCCACTTGCTCGATCACACCACTTGGCAGTGGTAAGAAACAGAGGGGGTGAAACAGCCATACATTAAGTGCCTTCAGATGTGATGTCATATGAAGTCTCAGCACCACCCATGAAGTATTTTCTCCCCCACCCCAGAGAAGCTGAGCCTAAATCTTAATTATAAGTCTTTAAAAATAACTTCTAGTTTATGGGATATGTGGAGTTAGAACAAGCTAAATTGCACCATAAAGGAATAGACAAATCCAGAATATGGAATATGAGAGATAAACCAACTTGATTTCTTCAACAAGTCAATGTTAGGAAAAACAAAAAGACTGGGGGAAGGTATTTTGCTAAAATGCTCTAAATTTTAAAAGTTAAGAAACATAAAAAACCAAGTTCAGTACAAGGACCCTGATTAAACAAACCAACAATAAAAAGACATTTTTGAGACAAACAAATCTAAGCATGGAATTAACTGTTAGATAATACCATTAAAAATGTTAATTTTGATGGTGTGATAATAAAATGCATGTTGAAGCATACAGGAGTGAAGTAAACTAAGGCCTGGACTATGCTTCAAAAGGCAAAAATGAAGCAAGCATGGCAAATACTTAAGAACTGTTCAATGTGGATGAGCATATGTAGGTTCATTTTAGGGGAATGACATTACAAACTGATGAGGAAGAATACTGAGACAGTTAATGGTACAGAAACAGATTTTAGAAATCCCCATCTCAACATACATGAAAATAAACCCCAAGAGAACTAAAGCAGCTACATTTTAATCCAAAATTGTGGAGGAAAAATACAGAAATAATATTGAGAGAGAAAAGCATTCCTGAAAATACACAAGAAATCCAAGTCATAAAGGAGAAAAACCGGAAAACATGAAAAGATGCTCATCTTCACTAGTTATCAGAGAAATTAAAACTGGAGGAGGACATGGCAGCCCAGTCCAGTATTGTTGCCTGGGGAATCCCATGGGTAGAGGAGCCTGGCGGGCTACGGTCCATAGGGTGGAAGAAGTTGGATGCATCTGAAGTGACTTAGCACACAGCACGTATTATTCCCATGAGGCTGGCAAAAAGTATAAGTCTTGATAACATAAAGCATAGTTTAGTTCAGTTCAGTTCAGTTGTTCAGTAGTGTCCAACTCTTTGCGACCCCATGAATAGCAGCACGCCAGGCCTCCCTGTCCATCACCAACTCCTGGAGTTCACTCAGACTCACTCAACTCTTCGCATGAGGTGGCCAAAGTACTGGAGTTTCAGCTTTAGCATCATTCCTTCCAAAGAAATCCCAGGGCTGATCTCCTTCAGAACAGACTGGTTGCCCTCATTAAATGAGTAACACATGTTCAAATGGAATTTAATCCAGGGATGCAAGAATTTTTCAGCATCCTCAAATCAATCAATGTTATATATCACATGAACAAACCGAAGAATAAAAACCACATTATCATCTCAGTCAGTCAGTTCAGTCGCTCAGTCATGTCTGACTCTTTGCAACGCCATGGACTGCAGCACGCCAGGCTTCCCTGCCCAGTGCCAACTCCCGGAGTTTACTCAAACTCATGTCCTTTGAGTCAGTGATGCCATCCAACCATCTCATTCTCTGTCATCCCTTTCTCCTCCTGCCTTCAATCTTTCCCAGCATCAGGGTCTTTTCCAATGAGTCAGGTTTTCGCATCAGGTGGCCTAAGTATTGGAGTTTCAGCTTCAGCATCAGTCCTTCCAATGAATATTCAGGATTGATCTCCTTTAGGATAGACTGACTGGATCTCCTTGCCGTCTAAGGGACTCTCAAGAGTCTTTTCCAACACCACAGTTCAAATGCATCAATTCTTTGGCACTCAGCTTTCTTTATAGTCCAACTTTCACATCCATACGTGACCACTGGGAAAACCATAGCTTTGACTAGACAGACCTTTGTTGGCAAAGTAATGTCACTGCTCTTTAATATGCTGTCTAGGTTGGTCATAACTTTTCTTTCAAAGAGCAAGTGTCTTTTAATTTCATGGCTGCAGTCACCATCTGCAGTGATTTTGGAGCCCCCAAAAATAAAGTCTCTCACTGTTTCCACTGTTTCCCCATCTATCTGCCATGAAGTGATGGGACCAGATGCCCTGATCTTAGTTTTCTGAATGTTCATCTCAGTAGATGCAGAAAAAAGCTTTTGATAAAATTCAACATCCATTTATGATAAAAAAAAAAACCTCCCTACAGAGGGAACACACTTCGACACAATAAAACCCACATATGACAAACTCAGTTAACAACATACTCAACAGTGAAGAACTGAAATCATTCCCTCTAAGATCAAGACAAGGATGCCCACACTCACCACTTTTATTCAACATAGTTTCGAAAGTCCTAGCCACAGTAACCAGTGAAGAAAAAGAAATAAAAGGAATTCAAACTGGAAAGAAAGAAGTAAAGTTGTCACTGCTTGCAGCTAACACGGTACTATACATAGACAATCCTAAAGACACCACAGAAAACTACTAACATGGTACTATACATAGACAACCCTAAAGACACCACCAGAAAACTGCTAACATGGTACTATACATAGACAATCCTAAAGACACCACCAGAAAACTACTGGAGATCATCAATTAATTCAGTTAAATTGCAGGATACAAAATTAATGTATAGAAATCTTGCATTTCTATATACTAACAAGTGATCAGAAAGACAAATTAAGGAAACAATCCCATTACAATTGCATCAAAAAGAATAAAATGCCTTATAAACTTCTGAAGAATAAACCTCCTTAGGAGGCAAAATACCTGTACTCCAAAAACTCTAAGACATGGATGAAAGAAACTGAAGATGACACGAACAGGAAAGATATAGTGGGTTTTTAGAATGGAAAAATCAATTTGGTTAAAATGACCATACTACCCAAAGCAATCTACAGGTTCAAGGCAATCCAATCAAATTACTAATGGGATTTTTCACAGAACTAGGAAAAAAAAAACTTTAAAAGTTGTATGGAAACACAAAAGCCAAAACAATCTTGAGAAAGGGTAACAGAGCTGGAGGACTCATACTCCCTGACTTCAGACTATACTACAAAACTAGTAGAATCATCAAAACAGTATAGTATTGGCACAAAAACAGATGCATAGGTCGATGGAACAGAATAGAGCCCAGAAATAAATCCATGTACTAAGGGTCAAATGATCTACCACAAAGGAGGCAAGAATATACAATGGAAAAAGACAATCTCTTCAAAAGTGGTATTGGGAAAACTGAACAGCCACCTGTTTAAAAAAGTGAACTTTGAACATTCTTTAACACCAAATATAAAAATAAACTGAAAATGGAGTAAAGATGTAAATATAAAATCGAATACCATAAAACTCTTAGAGGAAAACATAGGCAGAACACTCTTAGACATAAACTGCAGCATTATTTTTTTTGGATCTGTCTCCTAAAGTAATGGAAACAAAAGCAAAAATATACAAATGGGGCCTAATTAAACTTAAAAGTTTTTGCACAGCAAAGGAAACCATAAACAAAGTGAAAAGGCAATCCACAGAAAAGGAGAATATATTTGCAAATGAAGAACCCGACAATGGATTCATCTCCAAAATACAGAAACAGCTCATACAACTCAGTATTTAAAAAAAAAATTTTTTTAATTGGCAGAAGACCTAAAAAGATATTTCTCCAAAGACAGAGCGTCATCAGAAACATGAAAAGATGCCCAATGTCACTATCATCAGACAAATACAAATCAAAACTAAATGAGGTATCATCTCACACTGGTCAGAAGCGCCATCATCAGAAAGTCTACATGGAGAAAAGAGAACCCTTCTATACTGTTGGTGGGAATGTAAACTGATACAGCCACTATGAAGAACCATTATGTAGGTTCCCTTAAAAATTAAAAACAGAGTTACTGTAAGATCCAGCAATCCCACTCCTGGGAATATACTTGAAAAAGACAAAATTTCTATTTTGAAAAGATATAAGCACCCCAATGTTTATAGCAGCACTATTTACAATAACCAAGACGTGTAAGCAACCTGAATGTCCATCAGCAGATGAGACGATAAAGATGTAGTAGTGTGTGTACACACACACACACACACACACACAGAATGGAGTATTACTCGGCCATAAAGAATGAAATAATGCCATCTGCAGCAACATGGATAGACCCAAAGATTATCAGATGAAGTGAAGTAAGTGAAAGACAAATATCACGATACCAATTATATGTGGAATCTTAAAAAAAAATACAAATGAAATTATTTATAAAACAGAAACAGATTCACAGACATGGGAAACGACTTACAGTTACCAAAGGGAAAAGCAGGGGAGAGAGATAAACTAGGAGCCTGGGATTAACAGATGTACACTACTAGGGAATTTCCTGGCAGGCCAGGGGTTAGGACTCAGTGCTTTCACTATGGTGGTCTGGGTTCAATCTCTGGTTGGAGAACTAAGATGCCGCAAACTGCACAGCAAAAGAACAACAAAAACCAGATATACACTACCATATATAAAATAAAGAACAAGAACATACTGTACAACACAGGAAATTATACTCAATTACCTTATAATAACCTACAATGGAAAATAATCCAAAAAAGTTTGAGTCTGTGTGGGTGTATATACACATATACACACATATACATCTGTGTGTTTGAGTACATCTGAAGCAGTTTGCTATACACTTGAAACTAACACTATAAATCAACTATTTACTTCAATTTAAATAAAAGCTCTATTAAAAAGACACCTATATTTTGAAGGAAAAACAAATTAAGTATAGCTCTCCACAGAGGGAAAATGAACTTACACATTGTGAACAGGGCTAGAACCATACTGAAGAGCAATCTGGTATACTTTAGTAAAATTAAAAATATTCATATTCTACCCAATTACACCCAAGAGAAATGAAGCTATAGACAATACACTGATGGAGAAAAGATTCTATTTGCTTACAGAAATAAAAATTGTCTTCACACATCTTTATTAGGTTTTTATATAATTAAGATTGTCTTTATTTTTCAGTTCTTTACTACTTTATTTCTGCAACATCCCAACTGTTAGATCATGTGGTTATATATCTTGTAGAACAAAACATGTATTTTTGTAATTACTGAAAAACTGTGTCAAATTGAATTAAGACTGATATACATCTGAAAAGCATATACAAGTATTTCATATACTCTCTCCATGGTTCTATTATTCAGTCAAGATACATAAGCTATCTTTTTTCTTTGCTTTATATATAATTCTTTACAAAATTATTTCTCAAATTCATAACTTTTCTAAATATTTTATAGCTCTGGTATTTCACAAACAAATTATTTTTACATTATTCATTATACTTTTACTCAAGATGTCATATCCTTCTCTCTCCATATTTTTGATCTAAAAATTTGTCTTACCTGACAAAGTCGTTCCTGTATGAGTACCAAAATAGCCTTGAATACAGAAACATTGTCTGCCCTTCTCTAAATGAAAGCAGGATGACATTCTATATTGGGCAAGAGTCTTGACTGGGCTTTTTCATTTTTATAAGATCACTTCAACTCCACCTTTTTCTGGGTTCAAGTAAAAGTACATGGATTTTAATTTAATGAGTAACATAAAGAACCGGCCCTCCATGTCTTCAGGTTAGCTTCAAACTATTGCTGCCCAACTTCTCTCAAAAGCCAATCTGAAGAAATATTTATGATGGGCTAATGAACTGCAAACCATAAAATCCTCAAATACTTTAAACTTGTTTAATGGATTAGATCAATCAGAAGCTATATACTTCAATGCATATCTTTGAACAAACAACTAGCCTTTACTGATGTGTGCTTTGGTATTATATCCGATCACTCTGTCCCTGAATCACCACAATGGATTAGATCAATCAGAAGCTATATACTTCAATGCATATCTTTGAACAAACAACTAGCCTTTACTGATGTGTGCTTTGGTATTATATCCGATCACTCTGTCCCTGAATCACCACAAAACCAGGAACATACAGAGTACACTTAAGTAAAAAACCTCTACAAAAATGTGGGCAGTCAATCAAAAAACGGGCCAAAGAACTAAACAGACATTTCTCCAAAGAAGACATACAGATGGCTAACAAACACATGAAAAGATGCTCAAAATCACTCATTATCAGAGAAATGCAAATCAAAACCACAACGAGGTACCATCTCACGCCGGTCAGAATGGCTGCTATCCAAAAGTCTACAAACAATTAATGCTGGAAAGGATGCAGAGAAAAAGGAACCCTCTTACACTGTTGGTGGGAATGCAAACTAGTACAGCCACTATGGAAAACAGTGTGGAGATTCCTTAAAAAACTGGAAACAGAACTGCCATGAGACCCAGCAATCCCACTGCTGGGCATACACACCGAGGAAACCAGAACTGAAAGAGACACGTGTACCCCAATGTTCATCACAGCACTGAACTACAATAGTCAGGACATGGAAGCAACCTAGATGTCCATTGGCAGACAAATGCATAAGAAAGCTGTGGTACCTATACACAATGGAATATTCCCCAGCTATTAAAAAGAATGCATTTGAATCAGTTCTAATGAGGTGGATGAAACTGGAGCCTATTATACAGAGTGAAGTCAGTCAGAAAGAAAAACATTAATACAGTATATTAACGAATATATATGGAATTTAGAAAGATGGTAACAATGACCTTATATGTAAGACAGCAAAAGAGACACAGATGTAAAGAACAGACTTTTGGACTCTGTAGAAGGCAAGGGTGGGATGATTTGAGAGAATAGCATTGAAACATGTATATTATCGTATGTGAAATAGATCGCCAGTCCAGGTTCGATGCATGAGACAGGATGCTCAGGGCTGGTGCACTGGGATGACCCTGAGGGATGGACAGGGAGGGAGGGGGGAGGAGGGTTCAGGATGGGGAACACATGTACACTCATGGCTGATTCATGTCAATGTATGGCAAAAACCACTATAGTATTGTAAAGTAATTAGCCTCCAATTAAAATAAATAAATTAAAAAAAAAAATGTGGCTGGTAACTGGTTAAAGCAGGTTGCAATACCCTAAATAACACAAGGGCTGTTGTTTAGTTGCTAAATCATGTCTGACTCTACCTTGCATTAAAAGACAAAATAAGAAGAGCCTCTCCTATCTTTAAGAATGTTGTCTATTTTATCAGGATTTGTGAGGAATTTAGGGAGAAATTTTTCTCAAAGGTTTTCATTCTTAGCAGCTGGAATGCTTTTATTTTATAGACTTTGTGGGTTTTGTATTCATTATCTCTCCTTTGTTTTCACTTCTAAGAAACTCAAAGCTGATTTCATGGATCAGCACTGGTATAAGCTTTAATAAAATGAACTTTCATTAATTAGCTCTCAGGTTACTATTCTACTCTTTCCTACATCTATCTTTTACTTTTTTTCTTTTCATCTTTTGGAATTTTTAACACAACATACCCTATATACAAAAATTTTTTTTGAAGGAAGAGATTGATTCATTTAACTCAACAGCTATAAACCAACTACTAGATAAGGCTCCTAACCTCCAGGAATGGAGACAAGTTTTTTTAAGTACAATGTTATAACAAGTGCTATAATGGGGTGACAAGGAATAGTGGAACCACTGGGAAAAAGTAGGCATTTACTGTAAATTAGGTGTGGAGAGGAGGGTTTGCACAAATGGGACTTAATGACTGTGCATATTAAGAACTAACCAAATAAGTTATTTTCTAGTCTTTGATTTTGCAAGGTCACAAGGGCTCAGGTGAATCAGTAACTGCTTATCACAGGTCTAAAGCCTTCTGTCAAATCCACCTTCTATTCCTGCCTCTTGACTGCTCCTTTTTTCTACAAAGTGAACTTTTCCACATATAACAGTTTAGGGCCCATAATACTTCCTAGCACTAGACACTTGTTAGTTTAAGTTTTAATGAAAAACTTTAATTTAGTGCACTATCTGCCTACTCCTCTAACATGGAAAATAGTGTGGGCCCTGTGGAGATTGTTTAAAAACAAAAACAAGCTTTAGAATCAAACAGATAGACCTAGATTACGATCCCAGTTTCACCGCTTATGAACTTATTTTAGTTCTTCATGTATGTAACAGAGACAAAGTTATAGGATTAGGTGGCATAATCTAGCTTTAAATTCTCAAAAAAAAAAAAAAAAAGTTAGCCTTCCTTTTTATTTTTTTCTTACTAGTTCTTCCCTCTAATTAAAGTTAAGCCTTCTCTGTTCTAGCAGGAAAAAGTAGGAGGGAGGAGGACAAGAATTAGTCAAAGGGAATATTTTCCTTATTAAAATACTGAAGGAATGGAACAAATATATCTGTTCCCTATAAATAAGAATATCATTTGAATGGTATGTAACAAAAAGAACTTGGGTTCTGGATCTGAATTTTAACTTCTGTACTATCTGTTTGACTTAGGTGAGTCATGATCTCCAAAAGTGCGTTACCACTTCCGCAATAAGAGGTTAATACACTTCCCCTATACATGTAACACAGTTACTGACACTTAAGACATAGGCGAATTATTTCTAGAGGAAGGGTAAATTAGTACAACCTTTCTGAAAAACAATTTAAAAATACATATCAGGAGCTTTGATATTCCTGACCGTTGATCCAAGAATTTGACTTCTAAGATTCTAAATCAAAGAAAACAAAGACATAAGCCTATGTATACAAGGGAAAAGAATTTGAAACATTTATATATGTAACTCAATCTCTGCTGTACACCTGAAACTAACAGACATTGTAAATCAACTAGAGTTTAATTTTTTTTTAATGGAGGGGAAAAAAGGCTTAAACTCAAAAATAAATCTCAAAAAAAAAAAAAAAAAAGACTGCATTCAAACATGTTTATCACGATACTGCTAAAAACCTAATGCAAGTGCAAACAAAAAGAGATCTGTATATGTAAACAATGACTGGTTCAAAACAGACCACTTTGACTATGAAGATTTGCATTAAAATATAAAGATACTGACAATATTAAGTGAAAAAAATGGAATACAGACATGTATTAAGGTTATTTAAAAATGCAGGCTGATGGTAAGAACACAAAGAAATAACTCCAATTACTAACAGTGGTTATAAATTTCATAGTGAATAAAAGGTTTATTTTTTCCTCTCTGGTTCCTTAATTCTTTAATGCGCTGACATTTTAAAGTCATTTTTGTGTGTCATGATTTTAAATCATTTACATATAACCAGTATAAATACTTTAAATAATCAACTACAAAAATAAAAGTTTCCCTTTCCCTGATAAATACAAAACATTCATCAAAAATAATGAGCATTCATTTATTCACTTTTCAAGGACATTGGAATGTGCTATATCCGACAGAGAATGAACTTCTGAGTTCGTAAAATTCTGTCATTCTAATTTGACTATTTACCACATACCAGGCATGATTCTAGACCCTGGAAAAACAGAACAAATCAAAGTGCTTGCTCTCACATCGTTGTTTTTTTTTTTTTTCTGCCTATGGGTCTTGATTTCAATTATTTCATCAACTACTATACGGAATTAAGAGTACTAAAACATCAGCCTACGTGCGTGCTCAGTCGTGTCCGAATCTTCCCGACCCCCATGGACTGTAGACCCCAGGCTCCTCTGTCCGTGAGATTTCCCAGGCAAGAATACTGGACTCGGTTGCCATTTCCTTCTCCAGGGGATCTTCCCCACCCAAGGATCGAACCCGCATCTCCTGCATTGGCAGGCGGATTCTTTATTGCTGAGCCACCTGGGAAGCCCTAAAACATCAAGTTTAAAACACTGCTTCACACTAAGTCCTTTTTCTTGGTTAGCCAGGTGTTCTCTGTCGCTTAAAAAGAGCCCCAAGTGGTTGAAGCAGCTCATGATAAATAACATCCATTCTTTAAAGCTCAGGCACCCGCAACACCTCAGATATAGAAAACACTTTCCAGTTTAAAGTAGGGCTTTGCCTACACAGGTATTAACTTTTCACGCAAACTAATACAGGAAGTATATCGGTCCTCAGGTGTTCCGCAGATACCCTCGGACACCCTTCGAGTGGTTCAGGACCTCCCCCCGCAAGGAGCTGGGGGATGCAGGAAACCACAGAGAGCTCCACCTGCGAGGAACTCTAGGTCAAGTGTTTCCACTATGGAAGGACCCGCCAGGGCGCGCCCGCAAACCTTGACAGCACGACCCGTGAAATTACTGCATCACTGAAGGAACCTAGGAAAAATCGACTCCTGGAATCTCACAACTTCTAGCTATCACGATATTCCTGACAGAGCCAGCGGGGGAAAACTCCGCTCTCTTAAAAAGAAAAAAAAAAGTTTCACCCAAAAGAGACACAGCTTTCCCGACTCAAAAGATGAGTTGCACGGCCTCAGTGCAAAGGTCGAGCTCTCGAAACCCACGGTACCACCGCCCGGACGCCGCGATCCCGGCCACAAGGCCGGGGTTAGAGGGAGGCCCACCGACCCGCCGGCCCCGCACTCCCGGGCCCGGCGGCGGGCCCGGCCCCCAGGCTTCTCCGCCGCCTCGGGCATGGCGGGCACCCTGGAGGGAGACGCCAAGGCCGCAGGACCCGGGCCGGGTGACAGGTTTATTGCTCCGCGGTGAGCAACGTGGGATTCTCGTCACCCTCCCAATCCAAACTTCACCCGCGCATCCCTCTGTCGCCCCGTCGCGTACCTGACACACGGAGGCGCGGAACGCCGCGAAGTCCGAGCGCTCCTCGACTTGCAGCGCCCGGTCCCCGAGCTCCGACTCCTTCTCCCGTCGGTCAAACAAGTACACCGTCCTGGGGCCGTCGCCTCCGCCACCCTCTCCGGTCTCCACCGAGGGCCCGCCGCCGCCCGCCGCTGCCATATTGGGGGACGGGGAGAGCAAACAGCCGTGCCGGCGCCTGTGGCCGCCGCGCTGAAAACCGAAGTGCGGGCCCCGCTTGGCGCCTTCAGCTCCAGCGCCCGGGGCGGCGCGAGGCCTCTACCCTGGCGCGCTCAGTTCCTCACTCGGCGGCGGCGGCAGCCAAGCAGAGGCAGGCTCGAGGATCACCCGGGAACCGATTCAAACGAGCTCCTGCCCGAGCAGCACGTCACTTCCGCGTCCCGCCGCTCCCGGGGGGAAGGAGGCGCGCGGCGCACTCTTCACAGGGCCGGGACCCGCGCCCGCCGCCGCCCACGCGAGCTAGCAGCGCGACCCGCGACCAGGCCAGCCGCCAGGAACTGTGGCGCAGGAGGAAGAGGGGCGGCTGGCCGCGCGCAGGGGGCGGGGCGAATCCGGCAGGCCGCGCGGGCCGGGGCGGGGCTTCGGCGCCCGCCGCCGCCGCCGCCGCCACCGCCGCCGCTGCTCGGGGCCCGGCCTCTTTCACCCTCACGAAGTTAGAGGGAAGCTCGGTCCCTCGCAGGCGCGGGCGCTCTGGGAGGGCGAGCCAGTCACTGAGGCGGCAGAGCCAGTCCCGGGAGCAGCGGAGGGAATCTCCCGAGGGACTTATTTTCTCCCGGCCTAGAGGGTCCTGGCATCTTCCCGCCTCGCCATGACCCCGGACCGAACCTGTCCGGCTTCGAGCTCCTGGCGCCGCGACCCCGGCTGCGCCCTCAGGGGAGCGTCAGGGCCGTGGCCCTCGTGGTTGGACCTGCCTCTGCCGCGAGCACGTGGGTCCGCACGCGGAAAGAACCGACGCCGAAGAGCCTAGTGGTTGTATGTGGGTCTGGGCGTGGACCCCCGAGACAAAGAGGGCCCCTGAGAACCTCCGCACAGAGGTTGTGTGACGTCACCGCCGCCTCCAAGGGTCCCGGCGCCCGACGCTTCAGGCTGCACACGCCTCCCCGACCCGTCGCCGAAACGCGGCTGAGAACTGAGCACGGAAAGGCCTGCGCTATAGAGTTGTCAGAAGGAAATTAAATAGTGTTCGCAAAGGGCTTCACATAGACTACGCTTCCTATAAAAGCCTTTATTGAGCTTCATTAAATATCTTAATCCTGGTCTGCAGTACCCTAACTCAACGACAAATAAAGGTCATTGTTGGAGGACTAGGTTTAGTCATAAGGTCTTAAAAATGTTTAGGCAATAATTTGTGTTTTACAATAACAAATCCACTAAGATTGGGGGATTTTTTTGATTCTTCGAAAGTTCGGGTAATAAAGTATATTTTCTGTTTTACTGGATTTGCCAAACCCTCGTGGTTAATTACGTGGATCGACCCATCTTTAGTGTACGTCAGAAGCATAGATATGCTTGTCCAAATAAAGACCCTCCAGAATCGTAGGGGTGTGGGTGTAAGGGTGTGTGTGTGTGTGTGTTGTATGTTTGGCTACATGGAACACGCAGTTGGAACAAAAGTGTCAGGGCATGTGTTTGTGAGGGGCATAAATAATAGGGTTCATGTGGGGAGAATGGAGCAGTAGACGGTGGAAGATAAATTGGGAAGAGGAGGGTTGTGGTCAGATGCCATTCATGTTCCTGAAGAGATACTGGAGAAGGCTAAGAACAAAGTAACCTCAACTCCTGTGGGCTTTCTTTGACCTCTTCTGTTTTAGCTTTCAAAGTCAACTGAACTTTTCATTAGAGGCCATTACATAATGGTGTTTGATTTAAATGACCAAAAAAACAAAGTTTTTCATCTTAATGTGTGTGTGTGTGTGTGTGTGTGTGTGTGTGTGTGTGTGTGCTCAGTCTTGTCCCACTGTTTGCATCCCCATAGACTGTGGCCCACCAGGCTCCTCTGTCCATGGAGTTCTCTAGGCAAGAATACTGGAGTGAATTGAATGTCAGAAGCAACTTAGCACCTTCACCCATACGTACAAAAATCTGGGTCTTGGTTTGTGACTTATTAGTATGAAAAATATTCTAATGAAAATCAAGTTGATATGTTCATTTTGAGTGGTATTAGAAGAATTATTATTTTTTGTTTTTTCCCCCCATCAATAGTACTGGTTACATTGAACAAATAAAAACTTCGTTTATGAGAAAAGAACATTTGATACCATGGTATATTATTTCCTCTGCATTAAAGGACAGCTTTTTTTAAATGTTACAGAAAATTCCCATAGTGTATGTTTATTATGCTTAACCTATAATGCCCAATGACCATTCTGGATTTGTTTCTGCCTGTAGACATAAATGTTTGTTGTTTGAGTTTGGGGTATTTTTTTTTCACATTCTCCAAAACAAAAAAGGTAATTTTTTTTTCACAACCATGAGTAAGTCCGTGTTGTTTCAGGATGCCACCATCCTGAGAAACCTAGGAAACAGATCACCTCAAGCTAAACTGAAAATTTTCCTGAAGCCGTAACCTTTCAAATCAAAGCGATGATTCTGTAATTAATTGGTTGATTTAAATACAAATAATTTAAATTGGGTAATTTAATGTACACAATTTATCAGAATTCCTATCTATATCTCTGGCCATATAAATGCAACAGTTTACTTGCAGCAATCCCTGAAAGGAAAAATTGCATCACTACCAACAACCTCCCCACTGCTGAGAAAGAAAACAAATGTGTATGTGCTCAGTTGTCTGACTCTCTGTGACCCCATGGACTGTAGCCTGCCAGGCTCCTTTGTCCATGGGATTCTCCAAGCAGGAATAATGGAGTGGGTTGCCATTTCCTTCTCCAGCGAATCTTCCTGTCCCAGGGATGGAACTCACTTGTCTTGTCTCCTGCATTGGCAAGCAGATGCTTTACCACTGCACCATCTGGGAAGCCCAACAAGACAAATGCTGGTGTGTTTAATTAGCCACACAAGGCTTTAATGGGCATTTAAAGTTCCTTCTAGAGAACCATTCCTTCTTAAAAATTTGAAATCCTTATGTCATAATAACTAAAAGATCATGAGTCATGCATGGACTGTCTCTTAGCTGGTGAAACTAACCAGATGATTAGAGGTGTTGATGTTTAGGATACAGTAGTATAAATGAATGACAAATGTTTGCAATCTTGACTAGTGATCTGTATGTTTTTTCTTTACCCAACCATTCCTTACACGTAGGCTCGTTCTTTTCAGTATATGTGTTACAGCAGAAATCAGGAAAAACAGTAACTTTGTAGTAATCAGAATGTTGTCCAACTATATATTGCTAACTATATTGTAGATATTGGTGAACAGTGGTCAGTAAATAGTTTCAGATGTTGTTGTTGTTTAGTCGCTAAGTCATGTCCAACTCTGTGACCCCCATGAACTGCAACAAGCCAGGCTTCCCTGTCCTTTACTATCTCCTGGAGGTTGCTCAGATTCACATCCACTGAGTCAGTGATGTTATCTAACCATCTCATCCACTGCCGCCCTCTTCTTTTGCCTTCAGTCTTTCCCAGCATAAGGGTCTTTTCCAATGAGTCAGCCCTTCACATCACGTGGCCAAAGTATTGGAGCTTCAGCATCAGTCCTTCTAATGAATATTCAGGACTGATTTCCTTTAGGAGTGGCTGGTTGGATCTTCTTGCTGTCCAAGGGACTCTCAAGAGTCTTCTCCAGCACCACAATTCGAAGGCATCAATTCTTTGGCACTTAGCCTTCTTTATGGTCCAATTCCCACATCCATACATGACTACCAGAAAACAGCTTTGAACTATACAGATCTTTGTCAGCAAAGTGATATCTTTGCTTTTTAATATGCTGTCTAGGTTTGTCAAAGCTTTCCTTCCAAGAAACAAGCGTGTTTTAATTTCATGGCTGCAGTTACCATTCACAGTGATTTTGGAGCCCAAGAAAATAAAATCTATCACTGCCTCCACTCTTTCTATTTGCCATGAAGTGATGGGATTGGATGCCATGATCTTCAAATAGGAACCATTTACTTGCTCATGATTCTGTAACTTGGGCTAAGCTTAACTGGGCAATTCTGCTGAATTCACTGTATATGACAAGCAGCAGTCACTGGCAGCTTGACTGGGGCTGAATGGTCCATGATGGTCTCACTCACATGGCTGGCAGTAGCCCGAGCCTGTTAAGAAGTGGATCTCACGTTCCTCCATAGACATCTCTAATAGCATTGATTGGTTTCCCACTTAAGCTGTCACAGAACCTCAAAAGAAAAAGCTCCAATATGCAAGTGCCTGTCAAAGTTCAGCATGCATCATGTTTTCTGGTGTCATTGGCCAAAGCTAGTCACATATTCAAGCTCCTGAGTAGTCCCCTCCCATAACAGAGGGAAGTTTACAGAATTCACTGCTAATCTGGAAGCTAGCACTGATATATGTGTACTGTGATGAAGCCAATTTGATAAAATATTACAAATTGGCAGAAAGAAGAGGGGAGTAATCTTCTTAGGATTTGCTGATGAGACTAAATTCCTCCAAAATGAAAACACCTAAAAAATAAAGGGCAAGGAAAGTGAGTTCTTAACTACTCCTATCTTCTCAAATTTATTTTGTGAGTGTTTTTCTTTCTGGAAAGGTAAAGACAGTGTTAGTGACTTGAGTTTAGACTTTGCCAGCTGTATTTCTGCACTTTCTGTAACATATGACTGTGAGACCCCATCTGTGGAACTGGTAGCAAATATTTAGGAGCTCTGGTTCCAGTTTTAACAAGTTCCAGGCTCTGGGTGGTGAGCTTAGAAGCTCTCCCTTGTCTATATACCCTCTTTAGATCCAGTGATTTACTGTTGCTTTTATACCACTTGGGATGTGGGAACCACTTGCAAGGCTTCTTTTAATCCTAACTCCCTAGATGGACTGTTTATGTATTTAGGAGGGTAGGGAAGACCATCTCTTCTTACCAGCCTAAACGGAATCTTGTGCATCTGGAGAAACTTCCCTCTTCATCATTCTTCAGGGTACTGTATCAATGCCTCTAAGTCCTTTTCTCACCCTTCCAAAGTGCTTTTCTCTATCCCCTCTCCAAAACTCTCTGCATTCTCCTAAGAACGTCAGTTTTTAGGGGGGAAAAGTCCCAGAGGGAAAGCATCTTTTCTACTCTGCACCTTGTTTCAGTTATCAATTGCTGTACCACAAATTAGCTCCAAACCCAGTGGTTTAAAACAACAATCATTTTCTTCATTTGGCTCATGCCACTTGGGCAGGGCTTGGCAGAACCAGGTTCACGTGGTGTATCAGTCTGGGCAGTTCTTAGGGGATTCACTTTCAAATGCCTTCCTCACATGGACTATCAACTTGGTGCTGGTTGCTGGCCAGCACCTCGAAGATCTCTTTTCTGTACCTCGCCTCTCGGTTAAGGTTGGGATTCTCACAAAGAGGTAGGAATACTTCTTACCTGAGGGCTGAGTTCCCCTGGAGAATAAAAGTGGAAGCCTGTAGACCTTAAGTTGGGACTTGAAACAACATTCCTTCCGCCACACTCTGTGGGTTAAGCCAGGTCACAGGACCATCCTGGATTGATGAAAAGGGACTATGGCAGAAACAGGAATACGGGAAGCATGGTTCTTTGGAGGCTACCAAAGTGGTAGCCTGGGACAAAGTTCTCCTGGGGCAAGAAAGCATAGAGTCTGCCATTTTCTTGAATTGGTGTAGAGGGCTGGTTGTGTTTGGCTGAGGGAAAATCAAAGAAGAAAAAAAAAGTTAAAATATGTTCAGTCAGTTCAGTCACTCAGTCATATCTGACTCTGTGACCCCATGGACTGCAGCACGCCAGGCTTCCCTGTCCATCACCAGCTCCCAGAGCTTACTCAAACTCATGTCCATCAAGTCGGTGATGCCATCCAACCATTTCATCCTCTGTTGTCCCCTTCTCCTCCCGCCTTCAATCTTTCCCAGCATCAGGGTCTTTTCAGATGAGTCAGCTCTTCACATCAGGTGGCCAAAGTATTGGAATTTCAGCTTCAACGTCAGTCCTTCCATTGAATATTCAGGACTGATTTCCTTTAGGATGGACTGGTTGGATCTCCTTGCAGTCCAAGGGATTCTCAAGAGTCTTCTCCAACACCACAGTTCAAAAGCATCAATTCTTTGGCATTCAGCTTTCTTTATGGTCCAGGTTTCACAACCATATATGACTACTGGAAAAACCATAGCCTTGACTAGATGGACCTTTGTTGGCAAAGTAATATCTCTGCTTTTTAATATGCTATCTAGGTTGATCATAGCTTTTCTTCCAAGGAGCTAGCATCTTTTAATTTCATGGCTGCAGTCACCAGCTGCAGTGATTTTGGAGCCCAAGAAAATAGTCTCTCACTGTTTCCATTGCTTTCCCATCTATTTGCCATGAAGTGATGGGACCAGATGCCATGATCTTAGTTTTCTGAATGTTGAGTTTTAAGCCAGCCTTTTCACTCTCCCTTTTACTTTCATCAAGAGGCTCTTTAGTTCTTCTCTTTCTGCCGTAAGGGTGTCATCTGCATATCTGAGGTTATTGATATTTTCCCCAGAAATCTTGATTCCGGCTTATGCTTCATCCAGCCCGGCATTTCGCATCATGTACTTTGCATATAAGTTAAATAAGCAGAGTGACAATATACAGCCTTGACGTACACCTTTCCCAATTTGGAACCAGTCTGTTGTTACATGTCCAGTTCTAATTGTTGCTTCTTGACCTGCATATAGATTTCTCAGGAAGCAGGTCAGGTGGTCTAGTATTCCGATCTCTAAGAATTGTCCACAGTTTGTTGCGATCCTCACAGTCAAAGACTTTAATTTAGCATATTAAAATATGTTAATATCTCATAATATACTTCCAGTCACATGGGCCTTTGCCAACTTTCTCCTGATGTATTACCTCTAATTTCCATGTTATTTAAAGGAACTAACTTTGAACAAAGCATCTTAAAAAATTTAAATTAACTGTTGGTGTTTTCACATTTTGGTTGTAAGACAGATTCTTTTTTCTTCAAAAATCCATGCAGTTGAGGGATTTCCGTAGCAGTCCAATGGCTGTGACTCCAAACTCCCAATGCTGGGGGCCTGCATTCAATCTCTGGTCAGGGTACTAAGATCCCACAAGTGTGTGACTTGGCTCAAAAATAAATAAATAAATAAATAAAAATAAATAAATAAAAATCATGCAGTTGAATTTTTTCTTTATATATGAAAAATGATACTGACCATTTATTAAGATCTTGAATTGCCAGTATTTCTACAAGGACTTTACATTTTCTTGTTCAATCTGTTTTTACATTTTTATATTTATTTCATACATTCAAAAGACTATGTATAATCTAATTGTCTGTTAAAAGACAAACAGCATGTGTAGCCACCACCCAACTTAAGAAAAAGTGCGTTCCTGACCTTCTGGAGGCCTGGTGTACCCCTCCCAAAATGTCATCTCTCTACCATGAGTCAGACACGACTGAGTGACTGAACTGACTGACTACTATGAGGTAATCTCTCTGATCTGAAATGTGTACTTTTTCTTTCTGTTTATAATAGGTTATTTGGCTTTTAAATTAAAAAAAATTTTTTTTTGGCCATACCACACAGCTAGTTCCCCAGGCAGGGATTAAATTCACAGCCCCTGCATTGGAAGCAATGTAGTCTTAACCACTGAGCCACAAGGGAAATCCCTTAGGTTTTCTGTTTTGAATTTATTTACCTTAAAAGAAAAACCACACACTCCTGCTGTGCGTGTCCTCTGCTCTCAATAGTCTACCACAACTCTACTTCACTTGTGACACCAGATATATAGGTTTTGCATGCATGAAACAATCTGTGACACCTTGTGGGTATCCTACAGTTTAGTTCAATTCTGACACTATCTGCCTAGAGAAAATGTCAGATACCACAGGTTAAGGGTTCAGTCCTATGAGACTGTCCCCCTTCCTGACTTCAGATGCCCAGAGGTGTAGGTTGTTATCTGTGCTTCTAACCCAATGGCTCTAAATCTGAGGGTCCTGTTGCCCCCACTGCAGTTTCAGTTAATCTGTTAGAGCAGCTCAGAGAACTCAGGAACACAGTTTACTGACTACTTTACACCTTTATTATAAAAGGTACAAATCAGGGAACGTCCCTGGTGGTCCAGTGGTTAGTAATCTGCCTTCCAATGCAAGGGACACCAATGCCTTCTCTGGTCAACGAACTGAGATCCTGAATGATGCAGGTACTCAGCCTGCATGCTGTAGCTAAGACCCAACACAGCCAAAAATAAATAAATAAGTAAGTAAATAAGTAAATAAAGATTCTTTCTTTTAAAAAGGAATTAAATAAGGGCTTCCCTGGTGGTCCAGTGGCTAAGACTCTGCGCTCCCAATTCCGGGGGTCCGGGTATGACCCCTGGTCAGGGAACTAGGGCATCACCGACTCAAAGGACATGAATTTGAGCAAGCTCCGGGAGATGGTGAAGGACAGGGAAGCCTAACATGCTGCAGTCCATGGGGTTACAAAGAGTCAGACGTGACTGAGTGACTGAAAAACAACAGGGAACTAGATCCCATGTGGGGCAGCTAAGACTCAGCATAGTCAAATAAATGAATAAATGTTTTTTGAAAGAATTAAATAAAGTTACAAATCAGGTAGAGTTAGATGAAGAGACGCAAAGTATGAGGTGTGGGGAAAGAGCACAGAGCTTCTCTGCTCTTTGGGCTTCTGCTCTCTCAAAACTCTTCTGTGTTCATCAACACAGAAGCTCTCCAAGACTTTTGCATTTTTATGGTGGTTTCATATGTAGGCAAGATTGATTAAATAAATCTTTGGCCATTGGTGACTGGTCAACTTTCAACTCCTCTGCCATCTTGGGAGGTACAGTGGAAGACTGAAAGTTCCAACCCTCTAATCCAGGTTGGTTTCGTTGTCAACCAGCCCCATCCTTAGAGGCTTTCCAAAAATCCCCTCGTTAACATAAACACACTTGTAGTTGAAAGAGGCTAATTATAAATAACTAAAAACACCTTTCACTTAAGAAATTCCAAGGTTTGGGGGACTATGTGCCAGGAACAGTAGTCAAAGATTAAACATAAATTTTGTTCAGTCGCTCAGTCATGTCTGACTCTTTGCAACCCCATGGACCGTAGCACTCCAGGCTTCCCTTACCTGTCCTTTACCATCTCCCCGAGTTCGCTCAAACTCATGTCCATTGAGTTGGTGATGCAATCTAACCATCTCATCCTCTGTCATCCACTTCTTCTCCTGCCTTCAATCTTTCCCAGCATCAAGGCCTTTGATACTGGGAAAAATCACAAATTGCATATATATTTGTACATTCTTCTGCAACTTTTTTTGGCTCAACATATTTATGAGATTCAATAATGTTAATGCATATAGCTGTATTTCATTTGTTTTTTTAACTGCTATATAGCATTTCTTGAAATGAATACACAACAATTTTTCCATTCTCCTACCCATGGACATTTTAATTATTTCCAGGATTTGGGTTTCTTGTTTGCTGGTTTTGCCTTTTTATTTATTTATTTTCAGTTTTTGCCTTCTTAAAATCAGGCTTCTGTAAACATTTGTGTGTGTATTCTAATGTTCTTATGCAATGGATATACTGCACAGGATACATGTCAAGTGTCAAAGAGAGTGTGTATGTTTACAAATTTACCTAATGACACCAGGTTATTTCCTAGCAGGGTAGAAGACTTACTATTGCTCCACTTCTTTATCAACACTTAAGAGTGTTTTTTACTTTAAAAAAAATTGTCATTCTGGTGGATGTGAAAAAGTGTTTCACTGTGGTTATAATTTGCAATTCCCTCCTTATAAGTGATATTGAGCATCTTTCCATATGTTTACTTACTAACTGTGTTTCCTCTTCTGTGAAATGCCTGTTCATGCTTGGGGCTTCCTTTTCTATAGGTTTATTTTATTTATTTTTATCCTATTGATTCTTAGCAGTTCTTTATATCATGGCTATTAACTTTTGGTTGGTTATATGTGTTATAATATCTTTCCTTAGTTCATGGTTTGTGTTTACTCTTTCTGTGATCTTTTAATGAACAGTAGTACTTGATCTTAATGTGATTAAATTGTCAATTATCTCCATTACAGTTGTCTCTTTTTAAAAATTTCTGGGAATTCACTAGCTGTCCAGTGGTTAGGAGTCTGTGCTTTCACTGCAGGGGACAGGTTCTTCTATTCCCCTGGTTGGGGAACTAAGATCCTACATGCCAAATAGGAAAAAAAAAGAAGAATTTCTCTACTACCAAAGTTTCCTCAAATTTTAATCTTTAAGTTTAAAATTTTTCCATTAAAAAATTTGAGTCTTTAATTTGTGTGGAGTTGATTTCTACCCATGATACTGAAAAGGGATCCAATTTTTTTAATGAATAATTAAGTATCTGAGCATCATTTATTGAACAGTAGTCCACCTTTTCCATGCTATAACCTGTGTAATTTTTATCACATGTCAAATTTCTGTAAATGCATGCTTCTATTCTTGGATTTTCTTTTGTCCTGTTTTCCGCACCACACAGCATGCAGGATCTTAGTTCCCCGACCAAGGATTGAACCCCGGCCCTCTGCATTGAAAGTGCAGAGTCCTAACCTCTGGACCACCACAGAATTTCCTGTTCTTGGATTTTCTAGTCTGTTGTGTTGGTTAATTTCTGCCCCCACCCCTGCTATTATTGTACTGTCTTCATTTTCTAGTTCTAGTATGTTTTGAGATCCTATTGAGCAAACCACCTCACTTTATTCTTTTTCAGGAGTGTCATGTAGTTGGTTCTTAAGTGTCGCCACAAGAATGATAACTTCCTCCTCTTCCTGCTCAGTGTTTTCTCACTTAAGAGACACTTCAGGTTGTGGTCAACTGCATTTCCATGGTAGCAAAGCCCATGGCTCAATAAGGAACTGAGTACATTACAGGATTTTTAAATGGACTGGTATTGCTTATACTAAGCACTTAGTTGTGCTTGGAATGTTGCTGTTTGCCTCCACATCAAGCTCATTGTGAAATAGCACAAACCCTTTTTCATTTTATTCTTAATTACCCTGTGCATTCTGATTCAATTACAGCACAAATACCAGGTTCCTGAACAGCACAGAAGGATCAAATTTTCTAATCACTGACTGCTTAGATAAAAATTTCTCCTTCCTGGGTTTTCATGATTTTCACTCAACTGAACAAAATGGGAAAACATGATTCTGCTGATTTTGCTTGTACATAAACATGAATGGGACTTTCCAGGTGACTCATAGGTAAAGAATCTACCTCTAATGAAGGAGATGCAGGGGACACAGGTTCAGTCCCTGGGTTGGGAAGATCCCCTGGATCGGAAATGGCACCCCACTCCATTCTTGGCTGGAGAATTCCATGGACAAAGGAGGCTGGCAGGTTACGATCCATGGGCTACAAAGAATCAGACACGACTGAGCGACTAACATGCATACAGAATGTCTGGTTGGAGATCAATGTGCTATGGAGAAGAGTTTCAAAGAATGTGGAGTCCCAGGGGCTAGAGGGGCATAATTTTATAGCGTGGTCAGAAGCCATTTTCTGATAAGGTGACATTTGAGCAGAAAACTGAAGGAAGTGAAGGAGCAAGTTGTAATGATCTGTGAGACAAATGATCCTGGCAGGGGGAAAAATAAGGACAAAGATCCTGAGTTCTAAGCATGGATGGCATTGTGACAGTAACCGAGGATGCGAACAGAGACAAATGGGGGAGAGAAGGAATACTGTAAAGGGTATCGTAGGTCACTGGCATAACTCTGGCTTTTGCACTGAAGGTAATAAGACATATCAGAGGACTTTGAGCACAGGGGTGATAAGGTATGATGTATTTTTATTTATTTGGATGGGGCTGTCTGACATATTTTTAATGCTTTTTATTGTGGTAAAAGTCACACAATATAAAGCATACTATTTCAACCATATTTCACTGTACAGTTCAGAGGCACCAAGTACATTCACATTGTTGGGCACCTCTCACCATCATCCATCTGAATCGTTCACTTTCCTAAATTGAAACTGTGTGCCCATCAAACCCCAAGTCACCCTTCCCCCTCCTCACACCTCACCTCCAGCCGCTGGCATCTACCTGTATAAATTTGACTATTCTAGGTACCTCGTATAAGTGGACTCAAACAGGATTTGAGGTCTGATCATGGTGGCTCAGCGGTAAAGAATCCGCTTTCCCATTCAGGAGACTTGGTTTCAATCGCTGGGTCAGGAAGATCCTCTGGAGAAGAAAATGGCAACCCACTCCAGTATTCTTCCCTGGGAAATCCCATGGAGAGAGGAGCCTGGTGGGCCACAGTCCGGGGGTTGCAAAAGAGTTGGACACGACTTACCGATTAAACAATATTTTTAAAGAGAACTTCTTTGACTTCTAGGTTGGAAATAAACTGTAAGGGGCCAAATGTAGAAACCAACAGACCAGCCAGGAGGCTGAGTCAGTAATCCACGCAAGAGATAAGGGCTTGATCTATGCTGGTAATGGTGGAGCTGAAGAGGGGTGGTCAGATTTTAGATAGATTCTGAAGATGAGGCTGAAAGATTTGCTAATGATTTGGGCATGTGGCATGTGAAAAAGAGAAGTGTCAAACTGGTTTCCCAAACGTGTGGCTTCCCGGGATCTGCGAGATGTGCTTGCATATTTTTGGTCACCCACCCTCTCTCTCCCTTCCTATGTTTGGAGAATTTCCCATTATATAAACCTAAGTGACAGACAGCACATCTCCAATGGAAGGTGTGACTGCCAGTGGCAAACAACTTGTTCCAGTCTCCTAGGCCCCTGAGAGGCATCCATGTGACCAGTCAGTCGTTAAATTGAAGAAAGTAGGGAAAACCACTAGACCATTCAGGTATGACCTAAATCAAATCCCTTATGATTATACAGTGAAAGTGAGAAATAGATTTAAGGGCCTAGATCTGATAGATAGAGTGCCTGATGAACTATGAACTGAGGTTCGTGACATTGTACAGGGGACAGAGATCAAGACCATCTCCATGGAAAAGAAATGCAAAAAAGCAAAATGGCTGTCTGGGGAGGCCTTACAAATAACTGTGAAAAGAAGAGAAATGAAAAGCAAAGAAGAAAAGGAAAGATATAAGCATCTGAATGCAGAGTTCCAAAGAATAGCAAGAAGAGATAAGAAAGCCTTCTTCAGCAATCAATGCAAAGAAAGATAAGAAAACAACAGAATGGGAAAGACTAGAGATCTCTTCAAGAAAATTAGAGATACCAAGGGAATATTTCATGCAAAGATGGGCTCGATAAAGGACAGAAATGGTATGGACCTAACAGAAGCAGAAGATATTAAGAAGAGGTGGCAAGAATACACAGAAGAACTGTACAAAAAAGATCTTCACGACCAAGATAATCATGATGGTGTGATCACTGGCCTAGAGCCAGACATCCTGGAATGTGAAGTCAAGTGGGCCTTAGAAAGCATCACTACGAACAAAGCTAGTGGAGGTGATGGAATTCCAGTTGAGCTATTCCAAATCCTGAAAGATGATGCTGTGAAAGTGCTGCACTCTATATGCCAGCAAATTTGGAAAACTCAGCAGTGGCCACAGGACTGGAAAAGGTCAGTTTTCATTCCAATCCCAAAGAAAGGCAATGCCAAAGACTGCTCAAACTACCGCGCAATTGCACTCATCTCACATGCTAGTAAAGTCATGCTCAAAATTCTCCAAGCCAGGCTTCAGCAATACGAGAACCGTGAACTTCCAGATGTTCAAGCTGGTTTTAGAAAAGGCAGAGGAACCAGAGATCAAATTGCCAACATCCGGTGAATCATGGAAAAAGCAAGAAAAACATCTATTTCTGCTTTATTGACTCTGCCAAAGCCTTTGACTGTGTGGTCACAACAAACTGTGGAAAATTCTGAAAGAGATGGGAATACCAGACCACCTGACCTGCCTCTTGAGAAATCTGTATGCAGGTCAGGAAGCAACAGTTAGAACTGGACATGGAACAGCAGACTGTTCCAAATAGGAAAAGGATACGTCAAGGCTGTATATTGTAACCCTGCTTATTTAACTTATATGCAGAGTACATCATGAGAAATGCTGGACTGGAAGAAACACAAGCTGGAATCAAGATTGCTGGGAGAAATCTCAATAACCTCAGATATGCAGATGACACCACCCTTATGACAGAAAGTGAAGAGGAACTCAAAAGCCTCCTGATGAAAGTGAAAGTGGAGAGTGAAAAAGTTGGCTTAAAGCTCAACATTCAGAAAACGAAGATCATGGCATCCGGTCCCAACACTTCATGGGAAATAGATGGGGAAACAGTGGAAACAATGTCAGACTTTATTTTTTTGGGCTCCAAAATCACTGCAGATGGTAACTGCAGCCATGAAATTAAAAGACGCTTACTCCTTGGAAGGAAAGTTATGACCAACCCAGATAGCATATTCAAAAACAGAGACATTACTTTGCCAACAAAGGTCCATCTAGTCAAGGCTATGGTTTTTCCAGTGGTCATGTATGGCTGTGAGAGTTGGACTGTGAAGAAGGCTGAGCGCCGAAGAATTGATGCTTTTGAACTGTGGTGTTGGAGAAGACTCTTGAGAGTCCCTTGGACTGCAAGGAGATCCAACCAGTCCATTCTGAAGGAGATCAGCCCTGGGATTTCTTTGCAAGGAATGATGCTAAACCTGAAACTCCAATACTTTGGCCACCTCATGCAAAGAGTTGACTCATTGGAGAAGACTCTGATGCTGGGAGGGATTGGGGGCAGGAGGAGAAGGGGACGACAGAGGATGAGATGGCTGGATGGCATCACTGATTCGATGGACGTGAGTCTGAGTGAACTCCGGGAGTTGGTGATGGACAGGGAGGCCTGGTGTGCTGTGATTCTTGGGGTCGCAAAGAGTCGGACATGACTGAGCGACTGAACTGAACTGAACAGCATGTGGCAGCCACAGTGTGGAGTGGTGTGCACTGTACAAGGGCCGTGCTTTTTCATAAAACCAATTCATGGCTTTAATTGTGTTCTGACCAAGTAGTTTTCAAGTAAGGTTTGCCAGCCTCCCAGCAAATTCAGCTTCCTAGTCAAAAATACTGTTTCTGCTTTTATTTATTCTTTTTTTATTTTTCAGCCACACTCGGCAGCACGTGGTGTCTTAATTTCCCTACCAGAAATTGAACTTGCACCCCCTGTATTGGAAGCACAGAGTTTTAACCACTGGCCTGTTTCTAATTTTATTTCATTGTTTGTTTCTAATTTTAAAATAGCCAGAAATAGTTTCTTTTCCTTGTAAATAAAAACCTCAGTTGGGAGACTTTTCCTGGTGGTCCAATGGTTAAGACTCTACACTCCCAATGCAGGGGACCTGGGTTCAATCCCTGGGTGGGAAACTAAGATTCTGCATGTCCCATGCTGTGGTCAAAATTTTAAATAAATAATATATATATTTTAAGAAACCTCGACTGATACATTAGGGATTGATATTCTTACTATGAATGTTATATTAATAACTGCCATTCATTGAGTGATTGAGGAAGTTATGTTCATTAGTTCTGCTAGATAAGACTCTTTGTGACTCCACGGACTGTAGCCCGCCAGGCTCCTTTGTCCACGGAATTCTCCAGTCAAGAACACTGGAGTGGGTTGCCATTTCCTTCTCCAGGGGATCTTCCCGACACAAGGATTGGACCCGGGTCTCCTGCATTGCAGGTAGACTCTTTACCATTTGAGCAACCAGGAATACTCCTATGTTAGAACTGAGGAAACAAAAACATAAAGGATAAACCACTTGCCGAGGATCATATGGCTAGGAATTCACACAGTGAGGACTAAAAGTCAAATTTATCTGTCTCCCAAGTTTGAACACTTATACATTACAGATAAGTTCATTTGGGGCTCATGTAATATTGTGAACTATCATTTTTCCATTAATTGAGTTCTCTGTATAACCTCTATGCATATTCACAAGTATTACATTTCCTTGAAATCATCTAAAACTATAGAACATAGTGCTGAAATATTAAAATGTGTCATTCTTTTGAAAACTTATTATAGTCTGCCCAAAACCATAAATCTAATTCAAAATAGATACTAATGCTTGTTAGTTTTGTTTGAATTCTGGGCAAATTTTTCTGAAAGTTTTAATTTTAATACATCGTGCTTTGATCAGTAAGAATCTAGAGGTAAAGTCCTATACTGGTAAATACCCTGAACTCTTCTTCAGACGACACCTACTATCACTGAGACATTATAGTACCAGGTTCGACATTAAGAATGAAGACAAATTCAAAAGGACCCACTTTTTTTGGTGCTATTTTAATGCATAGTTACCTAAAATACAAGGTGGTAGTTTTGAATATTGAAACTCACTGCTTAAAAAAAAAAAATGTTGCTTACTAATAAAAGGAATGACTAAAAAGAAATGAAACTAGATTGTCAGAAAAAAAACTTAAGGTTTGTGAGCTTCTGAGAAGCACTCAGAGGAGGAGCAAGTTATTATGAGCATTTTGTTTTAATGGGGTAGCATTAAAGAAGCAATGTGTTGTTAGGGATGTGAAAACTGAGCTAGGAGTGAGAACACTGGCTCTTAAGTGCCCAACCTACCTCCTTGCTAAGCTATGTAACTCAAGATGATTCCACCAATACTCAGCACAGAATTATTGAAACAGATGAGTAAAACAGACACATAAACACAGATAACCATGATGCCTTATTAGAAGTGATCATTCATTTATTCACTAATCCATGCAGCATTTGTTGCCCATCACATACTTATTGTGTGTCAGGTACTGGGGCTTCAAAAATGAATGAAAAAAAGCACCCCCTGACCGTCCCCACCTCCATCCTCCCAAGGAGCCAGTGGCCCAGGAAATAAGTGCCCTCGTGGCGAAGGACACTGACATTGCATTCCTCCCTTCAATAGACTTCCATGGTCCTTCCCAGCTCTTTCTTTCACTACCAACCACCCTCCACATCCTTAGTTTAATTCAGTGGACTCAGTTTACACCTTACCTCCCAAGTAAGACTTTCTGGCCTGGGGTTGGGGGTGCTGTAGCTCTCTCCCCTACACCTCCTAGACCCAAATGATCTTTAGACACTTCACGCTCTGAAAATATGGTTGTTTCCTGCTCTGTGGATAAAAATATATACACCGTAAAGCAATAAATTGAGGAAAACTAGATGTAATTAATCTGCTGTTCCAGATATTCTAAATCTTGGAAAGTCTAATGCAATTTATCATTAAATTGGATGTGTCCGAGTACATATCAGCGTTGGCAAACACATTCACAGGGCTCAACGATTTTCTGAGAAAAGAACCCAAAATGGGCAGAAAAATCTTTCCCTAACAATGAGTAGTTCCCTGAACACATCTGCATTATTTTGAATGTATTCCCCAAACAAAGCCCAGGGAGAAAAACACAAGTTTCCCCATGAACAGTTTCTATTTTCTATCTAGGTTTCACTTTCCTGAAAGAGATCTAAGCTTTTTCCTGAAAGCTGAATGCTACTCACCCTCCCTACTACAGAGCACTTGGATTGTTAGAGAGTTAGAACATAGCATTCCCACTAGGGGCTTCCCAGGTAACCAGCCTACAATGCAGGAGACACAGACAGATGCAGGTTTGATCTGCAGGTTGGGAAGATCCTCTGAAGGAGGGCATGACAACCCACTCCAGTATTCTTGCCTGGAGAATCCTGTGGACGGAGGAGCCTGATGGGCTATATAGTCCATGGAGTTGCAAAGAGTGGACACAACTGAAGCGACTTAGCATGCATGCACATCCCCACTAGAGATATGTAAATATTATAGCAAGTAGCTCATTTACTTTTCAGTTCAGTTCAGTTGCTCAGTTGTGTCCGATCCCATGAATCACAGCATGCCAGGCCTCCCTGTCTATCACCAACTCTCGGAGTTCACTCAAACTCATGTCCATCAAGTCGGTAATGCCATCCAGCCATCTCATAATATATTCAGTCCCATCACTTCATGGCAAATAGATGGGGAAACAGTGGACACAGTGGCTGACTTTATTTTTCTGGGCTCCAAAATCACTGCAGATAGTGATTGCAGCCATGAAATTAAAAGATGCTTACTCCTTGGAAGGAAAGTTAAGACTAACCTAGACAGCATATTAAAAGGCAGAGATATTACTTTGTCAACAAAGGTCTGTCTAGTCAAGGCTATGGTTTTTCCAGTAGTCATGTATGGATGTGAGAGTTGGACTATAAAGAAAGCTGACCACCAAAGAATTGATGCTTTTGAACTGTGGTGTTGGAGAAGATTTTTGAGAGTCCCTTGGACTGCAAGGAGATCAATCAGTCCATCCTAAAGGAGATCAGTCCCGGGTGTTCATTGGAAGGACTGATGTTGAAGCTCGAACTCCAATACTTTGGCCACCTGATGTTAAGAGCTGACTCATTGGAAAAGACCCTGATGCTGGGAAAGATTGAAGGCAGGAGGAGAAGGGGATGACAGAGGATGAGATGGTTGGATGGCATCACCGACTCAATGGACATGGGTTTGGGTGGACTCCGGGAGTTGGTGATGGACAGGGAGGCCTGGTGTGCTGTGGTTCATGGGGTCGCAAATAGTTGGACATGACTGAGTGACTGAACTGAACTGAACCATATAAATTATGAAAAACAAGGACAGCTTGTACTTTTCACATGCCTCAAGTCTACTTTTTTTTTTTTAAGTTGTAAACACTATCATCGATAGCTTAATTCAAATTGACCTTTGTCCAGCCCAGCCAGTTGTTCTTTACAGACCTTCCTCCAGCTTGAGGTGAACATTACTCCTGTAACTGACCCACTGCTGCCCCGTGGGACTCAGCTCCTAATGCTTCTGAAATGTGATCCAGAGAAGAAATATTCTCCAAAGCAATCAGTAAGTTTGCAGCAATGAAACTGCTTAAATCACACTGGATTCATTGCACAGAGATTCAAGCACCTCCATTCCCAATCACACGCAGACAAAGTGTGAATGTTTTCAGGAAAGTTTAGTGGGAACAAACTACACAAAAATATACAAAAGATTCTCTCAGTTTTCATGTTTTTGTTCTTCAGTTTTAGAGTAGATGTTTCCTGCTTCCTCCGCTGTTGGGTGTGTCCCTCCTGTTCCTGTGTTCTAAAGCTTAAAAAAAAAAGGCTTCTCAAAAAAGAAGAAAGAAGTCGAGCAGAATCACAAGTATACACACACACGTGTGCATGCACGCACATTCACATGCACACATACACACAGAGTCCCCTGAACGTTTATGACTTTCAGATTCACAGCCTCTCAACCCTTTCCATTTTCCAGAATGTGTTTACCTTTCATTTCAAAGCTAAGCCTTTCCAACCCCTGTTGCCTTTGCCGAACAAAGGGAAGTTTATACCTAATAATGTATTGTCTTCCACTTTGCTAGCCTTAGAGAGAAACTATTTGCAACTGAAAGCCAAATTCCTCAAGGTATTCTAGCACAAAGCCAACTACAACAGGAAGGGGGAAATACAGTACATGCTTATCATACTAATGCTGTTCTTGCCCTGTGAGCCTGTCTTCTCATGGAGTAGGGTCCCCATGGAGGTGTAGGAAAGAGCTTCTGGGTGTTCTAGGTGAGGTTCATATCAGGTATTCCAATAACTGCTGAGTGGCCTTCTTCCTTCATGTAAGCTAAATTCCCCACTTTTCTCTGCTCAATTGAATTTTTCCTCAAGTGCTCTTCTGGAACCACAACCCTGCTGAGGCCTTTCCATGGTCTTCCAGTTGGCCAAATTACCTTCCCCAATCTTCGACCTCTAACCCACTTAGGACCTGAGAAAGTGCAAAGCCACTCTGCTATTAGTCAGACTGTGTTAGACGATGTTTTGAACAGGACACAGTCAGGCAAACATGACAATGTCTTGCTGACATTGTTTGACAGTGTCTCTGACCAAATACACTTAAGGCTATACTGTGGTTGGAAAAATGACGAACGAGCCATCCTTTCTCAGAATCGACTGGCACAAGCGTGCACCCCGCTCTGTCTTACTGAGACATCCCATGAGTAGTTCTTCCACACACCAGCAAGTTCAATAAAGTCAACCTTTTCCTATAGGTGTGGCTTGTTGATCTTTTCTTTGGTTGGTGGGCTTTACCTGGCTTTGGCTGGCTCTGGTGACTTCTTCAACTGAGTGCTGTCCCATAGAACTGGGGTCACCTGACTCTCTCTCCTCCTAGAAGCCACATTTTCCTATTCACTCAACACATGTGCTTGCTAAATTGCTCAGTCATGTCTGACTCTTTCAGACCCTATGAACTCTAGCCCACTAGGCTCCTCTGTCCATGGGATTCTCCAGGCAAGAATACTGGAGTGGGTTGCCATTTCCTACAGGGTATCTTCCCAACCCAGGGATCGAACCCTTGTCTCTTATGTCTCCTGTATTAGCAGACAGGTTCTTTACCACTAATGCCACCTGGGAAACCCATTTGCTTGATGGAACTTCTCAAGTTCCCTTTCTCTGCACTAAAGATCTTTAGTTGCAGCATGTGGAATCTAGTTTCCTGACCAGGGATTGAACCCAGGCCTCCTGCATTGGGAGTGCTGAGTCTTAGCCACTGGACCACCAGGGAAGTTCCTCCCCTACAGATTGAGAGCATCCACAAAGTGGGATTTGGGTTTGCTGCCTTCAATATTTACTCCTTGCTCACTACCTTCCATCTGAGGTTTCCTGCTCGATGTGTTAAAGCCACTTCAGCCTCACTCCTTTCTCCATGGCCAGCTTCATTTCTGGCCTGATTCAATTCCAAAGCTTTCCTTGCTCATCTCAGAATGGATAGTTTCAAACGATCAGCTATTTCACCTCTCAAAATCACTCTTTCAAGAAGTGAGTCGTGAAGGTGTAGGTAGATCAGCTCATCTGGAATTCCCTTTCAGGATCCAAATAACTTGAACATTGACTCCGCCTCCCCCAAGGTGCCTGGAAAATCAATTCTCTCAAAGAGACCTAACCTCATCTTCCCTACTCCAAAATTGTTTCATACCTGGGGATCAAACCCAGGTTCCCTGCATTGGGAGTGTGGAGTCTTAGTCACTAGACCATCAGGGAAGTTCCTCCCTACACATTGAGAGTTTTACATCCATTCTCTCTCTTCATGCTGGTGGAGTTTTGCCTTCTCTACTCTGATGAGCAAAGGACCTTTCCTTAAGAGCCTGGATAGCTACCTTATTCTCTGATTTGTAAAGAACTGATGCTCTTTCTATTTCTGATGTTGAAAGATAAACAGGGAGTAATTCTTCCCTCTAATGACATTGCTCTGTCTTCTTGTAGACCTAATACTGAAAGACTTTCCTAAGACAGACCCATTTCTGCCAGCAGAAGACTAGCTTCTTAAGCACAGATATCTTTCTCCTTTCTTAGCAGTTGAAAAGCCTGCCAGTGGAGAGCAGTTCATCACCCCACCCTCCACTACAGTGGCACCGTCACCTCCCTTTTGTGGGCAAACCACTGGGGACCTTCCCTCTTTGTATCTCAACCCACACTTGTCTGGTGGGTGGAATCTCTTCAGAGCTGATAATCGTCCTCCCAGTTGGAGGTTGGAAGGTCTGCAAGGGATAAAATATCCTTCTATCATCACCTACTTTTTTAAAAAATGTGGAATTCTTTTTTTTAAAATATTTTTTTTACTTACTTATTTTAGTTGTGCCAGGTGTTAATTGCAGCATGAGAACTCTAAGCTGAGGCATGTGGGATCTAGTTCCTTGACTAGGAATTGAACCCGGGCCCCCTCCATTGGAAGCGAGGAGTCTTAGCCACTAGACCTCCAGGGCTATGATCACCCTCTTGCAGATGATTGGTGGAGAGTGTCTCCCACTTGTTCAGTTGCTTGACATTAGCCACTTACCATTCCCAACTTGACCGCATGCACCCTGCCCTGCTGCACCGCACCCTTGCTAAGTACACATGCCCTTGGCAATTTCACTGGCCTATATAATCCCCTTAAGTTTCAGTTCCTTTTTTGAGAGTCTTGTTACATTTCGTACAATCATTCAGCTTCTCGGAGAATAAACTGACTTCCCGACTACCATACTAAATTGCTTCACAAACTCCTGTGCCCTTTCTATTGCTTTCATGTTGTTCCCTTGGGACACTTCTCTGTCTCCTACTAAATGGTTTAAACCCCAAGTGACACCACACAGAGACAGATCTAATGAATATCCATGGAAGGCAGGTGGTATAATAGTTCAGAGCTGAGGTTCGGCAATCATACTGCCTCAATTCTGTTTCACCGTTTACTGATGAATTTTACCATTAACTATTGAGAACTTGGCAAAATCACTTCACTTTCCTTTTTCTCAGTCTGTGAGAGATCAAGTACATAAAAGATGAGTAAATTATGGAAACCTTAGTAATACAGTTGTCAATTGTATAATATAGAATTATATATAACATAATTGATAAGGTAGATCTGATTGATGATATATTAATAGCACATAGTACATCCTAAAAAAGAAAATGCACTTTCCTTTCAATTGCTTGTGAACATTCACAAAAACCACGAGGCCAGAAAGAAAAACCTCAGTAAAGTGCAAACACTGAATAGTAGAGATAGTATTCTCTGCTCATGGTGCAATATAACTAGAAATTAATAAAAATGAGGGGGACAAAACTCCTTTTATGTGGAAATGTCAAACTATGTTAAACAATTCTTTGAACAAAGAGAAACCACCAACTGAAACTGTAGATGATGAAAACACAACATCATGAGAACCTGGGGAGGGCTTGCTGCAGTCATCCCGGCTTGTGGGCTCCTGCACTCAGCCTCCAAGGGTCACAGGCAGGGAGACACGGATGTGCTTGTTGTCGACTGTGGCTTTGACACATGCAAAACTGGCTTTACTGAAGATAATACCCTTAGCTGTGTTCCCACCCATCGTCTGGTGCCCCAACACCAAGACTGCATGGTGGGTGTGGGGCAGAAGGACAACTACATGGGGGGCAAGATCCAAGGAAGGCTCAGTGTCCAGACCCTGGAGTACCCCATGGAGCAGGGCATCATCACCCACCCTGATGACGTGGGGAAGATCTGGCACTACCATACCTCCTACAAGGAGAATGTGTCCCTTAGAAATGGGAGCTTAAGCCTTGCAGTTCAGGGCTTGAGATGAGCACAGTCCCCAGTTGGTGACTGAGGGGGATGGTAGCTGGAGAAACACTGGCTTCTACCCCTTGATTCCCACTCCTGTGAAGCCTTCCTACTGGCTCCACACAGAACTCTCTGACTTAATAAACATGTTGCATCTTTCCTTTTATTGGCCAGGTCAAATAGCTTGCAGGATCTTAGTTCCCCAATTAGGGATGGAATCCCAGTCACCACAGTGAAATCTCAGAGTCCTAACCACTGGACCGCTGGAGAATTCCCATAAATATGTGGTATTTTAAAGGTTGGGGACTTATCCCTTCAGACTTCTAAGCTGGCATTTCAGTTGCATGTTTAGAAGAATAGTCCCTTGGAGGGACTTCCCTCGTGGTCCACTGGCTAAGACTCCCCTACTCCCAGTGCAGGGGGCCCAGGTTTGACCCCTGGTCAGGGAACTAGATCCCATGTGTCACAAGTAAAGAGTTCACATGCTGCAACTGAAGGCCTGGTGCAGCCAAAAAAGAAAGAAAGAAAGAAAAAAAAATAGTCCCCTGGATAATCCAAAATAGACCAGTATATTCTGTGGTCACAAGCTCAATCCTCTATTTCTTTTATTGATCAGATGTTATGTGTGTGGAACTCCACACGGGTGAGTCAAGCATTCCCAAAGCCCCAGACAGGGCTGCCAGTTGAGGCTATGTAGGCAGGAAAGGCAAACTGTCCCTCAGAATAGGTTTCCATTCTGGCCAAGATGAATTGCTGCCCCTCCAGGACAGACAGGGCCTCGTGTGGTCAATTTGCCACCTAGTGGCCAGCTGTTCTCCTCTAGCGATAGTGCTAGAAAAGACCTAGTGAGCTACAGTCCACGGGGTCACGAGGAGTCGGACGTGACTGAGCGACTGAACAGCAAGCGTATAGTGCTGTACCAGGGGCACAGTGTTGGTCTCTGTGGCTGACAAGATGAACATTCAGAAGGAGCGGTAGCCAGATTAGTCTTGGTAAGTGGGAATCTTTGCTTCTGGACCTACGTGGAACTTCTGTCCTTCTCTTTTGCCCCAGGATCACCATCTCTATTAATCAGCTCCACGGCATGTTCAAATTAAGCCCCCTCGACTGCATTTCTGACTTTCTCTGCACTGAGGGCAGCCTCCTGCCTTTGTTACTGTGGAGCTCCATTATCCCCATGGATGTTCGTGAGCTCATTGTCTGCCCCTCTCACTGTCATGCCAGCCTGCAGAGGAGCCAGCACTGAACTCCCCAGTGATACAGCTACTACCCCTGTCACCAGGGTGGTCCCTATGGACTCCATGGATGGGGTGTCCTTGGGGTCCTCCTGTGGAACACTGGGGGCCCATCTGGCTTCAAATTATGTATTCCAGGGAGCTCACTTTCTTTGACTTTCCTGTTGTTGTTCAGTTGGTAAGTCGTGTCTGGCTCTTTATGACCTCATGGACTGCAGCATGCCAGGATCCTCTGTCTGTGGAATTCTCCAGGCAAAAATACTGGAGTGGGTCGCATTTTCTTCTCCAGGGGATCTTCCCAATCCAGGGATTGAATCCATGTCTCCTGCATTGGCAGGTTGGTTCTTCACCACTGAGACACAAGGGAAGACTTTTCTATTTCTTCCTGTACTCTCTGTCAGAGCAACCTAGGCCCTCCCACTTCGCTGAGAAAAAGCCATCATCTTATCCAGCCTCCTAAGAGTGGTGAGTTCATCCCACCCCCTGGGGTTCTTTCCAGGGGGTTAAATCCCACATTCTTAAAAAGTGGCCTTAGGCCAATGAATTCTTGAATATCTGGCCTATGTTCTGGCTCCCATAATCAAGCACGTGTGTGGTGTTGGATTGGAACTGGAGCTATCGGTGTGAACTCATGGTTTTTAATATATTGATACAGATATAAATATAAATATAGATGTCTTTATGTATATAAATACTTACATTTTCTACTTCTGTACTTGGAGATGACCCAGATGTATTGGCACCTTAGGTACAATCAACACACACAGTGTTAGTTTTGGTTTCCAAATATTATTGTCCACTAAAACACTTGGCATCCTCAGAGAATGGCTGATTGCAGGGTAGGCAGGGAAAGTATAGAACGGACCTGGAACATTTTCTTGTGCCAGAAAGCAAGGAAATGCTCAAAGTGTGTTGGAGAAATTTCAAAAAAGACAAGGAGCCAGTCTGCAGGGGCTCCCACTGGTCAAATCTGAGAGTTCTGTGTAGACCCAGAAGCAAAGACTCCCACCTACCAAGAATGATCTGGCTACTGCTCCCTCTGAATGTCCATCTTGTTTATTTTAAACATCAAAATAAATGATGATAGTTACAGATTACAACTCACTGATTAAAATAAGAATCCATGGGTTCATACTGATATAAACGAATAAACAGAGGAGAAGAGAAAGTTCTTTCTTACAGTAGGATGTCAACTAATTAACGTAGAAGTAATAGAATTAGAAATTTAAACATTACTTTTTGGCATTTTTAAATTTCTAGAACTAGAAATTTTTAAAATTGCTTAATTAGAACACGGTGTCTATAGTTTATAAAACTATATTGTACATTTAAAAGCTTCTAAAAGAGTAGGTATTAAAAGTTCTCATCACACACAAAAAATTGTAACTACTTGTGGTGAAAGATGTTAACTAAACTCATTGTGATGGTCATTTTGCAATACATACAAATGTCGAATCATTATGTTGCACACTTTAAACTATGTGCCAACTATATCTCAATTAAAATATCAATCTTTGGCAACACAGTAATGATTCATTCATTCAGGACATATTGATGTTGAAACTAGTAAGTGAAAGCTTGATGACAAACATTATATCAATTTCAGGAGATAGTGAAGGACAGGGAGCTCTGGTGTGCTGCAATCCATGGGGTTGTGAAGAGTTGGACATGACTGAACGACAACAAAAAGTACCCTTCCCCTCTTTTTGTCTTTTTGCTGCACTACACAGCATGTGGGATCTCAGTTCCCAGACTAGGGATTGAACTAACATCCCTTGCATTCAAAGTGCAGAGTCTTAACAACTAGACCACCAGGGAAGTTCCTCCTCCCCAATTCTTAATTACAAGGAAAGAGTAATCTTGCAGATACCATCCAAACCAAGTGATTAAAGTTAACATTCAGTTCAGTTGCTCAGTCGTGTCCGACTCTGTGACTCCATGCCAGGCTCCCGTTCATTACCAACTCCCAGAACTTACTCAAACTCACGTCTATCGAGTTGGTGATGCCATCCAACTCAGGCCATCTCATCCTCTGTCGTCCCTTTCTCCTCCTGCCTTGAATCTTTCCCAGCATCAGGGTCTTTTCCAATGAGTCAGTTCTTCGAATCAGGTGGCCAAAGTATTGGAGTTTCAGCTTCAGCATCAGTCCTTCCAATGAATATTCAGGACTGATTTCCTTTAGGATGGATTGGTTGGATCTCCCTGCAGTTCAAGGGACTCTCAAGAGTTTTCTCCAAAACTACAGTTAAAAAGCATCAATTTTTCGGCATTCAGCTTTCTTTATGGTCCAGCTTTCACATCCATATGTGACTACTGGAAAAATCATAGCTTTGACTAGACGGACCTTTGTTGGCAAAGTAATGTCTCTGCTTTTTAATATGCTGTCTAGGTTGGTCATAGCTTTTCTTCAAAGGAGCAAGCGTCTTTTAATTTTATGGCTGCAGTCACCATCTGCAGTGATTTTTGGAGCATCCAAAAATAAAGTCAGCCACTGTGTCCACTGTTTCCCCATCTATTTGCCATGAAGTGATGGGACCAGATGCCATGATCTTCGTTTTCTGAATGTTGAGTTTTAAGCCAACTTCTTCGCTCTCCTCTTTCACTTTCATCAAGAGTTTCTTCAGTTTCTCTTCACTTTCTGCCATAAGGGTAATGTCATCTGCATATCTGAGGTTATTAATATTTTTCTTGGCAATCTTGATTCCAGCTTCTGCTTCATCCAGCCCATTTCAGATGATGTACTCTGCATATAAGTTAAATAAGCAAGGTGACAATATACAGACTTGATGTACTCCTTTTCCTATTTCGAACCAGTCTGTTGTTCCATGTCCAGTTCTAACTGTTGTTTCTTGACCTGCATATAGATTTCTCAAGAGGCAGGTCAAGTGGTCTAGTATTCCCATCTCTTGAAGAATTGTCCACAATTTGTGGTGATCTACACAGTCAAAGGATTTTGCATAATCAATAAAACAGAAGTAGATGTTTTTCTGGAATTCTCTTGCTTTTTTGATGATCCAATGCATGTTGGCAATCTGATCTCTGATTCCTCTGCCTTTTCTAAATCCAGCTTGACCATCTGGGAGTTCACAGTTCACGTACTGTTGAAGTCTGGCTTGGAGCATTTTGAGCATTACTTTGCTAGTGTGTGAGATGAGTGCAATTGTGCAGTAGTTTGAACATCCTTTGCCATTGCCCTTCTTTGGGATTGGAGTGAAAACTGACCTTTTCCAGTCCTGTGGCCACTGCTGAGTTTTCCAAATGTGCTGGCATATTGAGTGCAGCACTTTCACAGCATCATCTTTTAGGATTTGAAATGGCTCAACTGGAATTCCATCACCTCCACTAGATTTGTTCATAGTGATGCTTCCTAAGGCCCACTTGACTTCACATTCCAGGATGTCTGGCTCTAGGTGAGTGATCACACCATCTATGGTTATCTGGGTCATGAAGATCTTTTTGGATAGTTCATCTGTGTATTCTTGCCACCTCTTCTTAACACCTCCTCCTTCTGCTGCTGCTGCTGCTAAGTCACTTCAGTCGTGTCTGACTCTGTGTGACCCCATAGATGGCAGCCCACTAGGCTCCTCTGTCCCTGGGATTCTCCAGGCAAGAATACTGGAGTGGGTTGCCATTTCCTTCTCCAATGCATGAAAGTGAAAAGTGAAAGTGAAGTTGCTCAGTTGTGCCTGACTCTTAGTGACCCTATGGACTGCAGCCTACCAGGCTCCTCCGTCCATGGGATTTTCCAGGCAAGAGTACTGGAGTGGGTTGCCATTGCCTTCTCCTCTGCTTCTGTTGCTGCTGCTGCTGCATTGCTTCAGTCGTGTCCGACCCTGTGTGACCCCATAGACGGCAGCCCACCAGGCTCCCCCATCCCTGGGATTCTCCAGGCAAGAACACTGGAGTGGGTTGCCATTTCCTTCTCCAATGCATGAAAGTGGAAAGTGGAAAGTGAAAGTGAAGCTGCTCAGTCGTGTTCGACTCTCAACGACCCCATGGACTTCAGCCTATCAGGCTCCTCCGTCCATGGGATTTTCCAGGCAAGAGTACTGGAGTGGGGTGCCATTGCAATTTCTGTCCTTTATTGAGCCCATCTTTGCATGAATCCCTTGGTATCTCGAATTTTCTTGAAGAGATTTCTAGTCTTTCTCATTCTATTGGTTTCCTCTATTTCTTTGCATTGATCACTGAAGACTTCCTTATCTCTCCTTGTTATTCTTTGGAACTCTGCATTCAAATGGGTATATCTTTCCTTTTCTCCATTGCCTTTTACTTCTCTTCTTTCCTCAGCTATTTGTAAGGCCTTCTCAGACAACCTTTTGCCTTTTTGCATTTCCTTTTCTTGGGGATGGTCTTGATCACTGCCTCCTGTACAATGTCATGAACCTTTGTCCATAGTTCATCAGGCATTAATCAGCTAACACTAATGGAACCATAAACATCATGTACCTTTTGAAGCAGCGTACTGAGAAGAATGTGACATCAGTTCTGTCATATCCTTCAAGGTCATATACCCTATATAATCACAGGAACATGTTAAGAAAAAATTGAACAACAGTCTAAATTACTGGAGTCTTCAAAAATGTCAAGGTCATGAAAGTCAAAGACAGAATGAGGCAGGGGGAGAGAATGATAAATAAATGTAGTAAAATATTAGCTATGGTATTTATGTGAACGGGATTATTTGTATGTATTCATCTTACAGCTTTTAAAAAGTCAAATTATTTCAAAATTAAAAAGAAAATAATTTTCTGCTAATTAAACCGACTGTGTTCTGTTCCCCATGGGGGGCTGGTGTGCAATGGCTGCAGAGAGCAGCCTTCCCGGTCGTGTATGCCACCTGTTATCTGTACAGGGAACTTGGGGACAGCCCTTTCCAGTGGACAGTCACAACTGGCATCTGGTCCCAGTCTAGGCTCCAGACAGGTATGTGTGCTGCCTTTGGAAAGACCCAGGGTGAAGTGGCCAGGGTCCACACCAGCCAAGTCATAATGTCCATCCACACCAGCCTGCAGAACAAGAAGCATGTGACTGAGGCCCTCCGCAGGGCCAAGGTCAAGTTCCCTGGCCGCCAGAAGATCCACATCTCCAAGAAGTGGGGATTTACTAAGGTTCATGTGGATGAATTTGAAAATATGTCAGAAAAGCGGCTCATCCTGGACGGCTGTGGGGTCAAATAATCACTATTCATGGCCCCTGGACAAATGGCGGGCCTGCACTCATGAGACCCTCCGTGTTGTCCCCTCCTTCCTCAAGCCCACCAATAAATCCTAGTTTCCTGTCCAAAAAAAAAAAGAAGAAAGAAAGAAAAGAAAAAATACTCCTAGAGAGGAAAGGCTTAAAATAGTAACATCAAAAGCAAGGTAAAATAACAAAGATCAAAACAATTGGGGAAAGACTGATTTTATCAAACACAAGATCAAATGTAAGATATATAATAATAAATAACCAACCAATGTCACTGAGTGGAACTGGAAACTATGACCACCCAACTGGTCTGTGACAAAAAGTCGAAACTGGAGGAAGTTACACAAAGGCAGATTTCAGCCTGACATGAGATAGAACGTTATGACAAGCAGTGATGCTGTCATTAAATGCTTCAAAGGAGTGAACCACCTGGAAGCGGTCCTATCACCACACTAATCAGACGATGGCCAGGTAACCATCTACAGAAATGCTGTGGGGGGTGTTCCTCATTGACTGGGAGGTTGAACTGTATATCTAAAGCCTTTTCTGACTCCAGGATTCTTGGAACTTGTAACTGGAACAATATCTATTTTACTGTAATGATGTTAGTTCTGGAGATAAGTGTGTCCCTAGGAATTCAGAAGAAATGTGTAGAGTGAGGTAAAAATGTTAAGTGTAAACTGAAAGTACAGGGATCATTTCTGCCTCCTGAGCACGTTCCAAGTTGTGCTGAGGTTATCATTTTGATTATACTTAGTGCAATTTTATTGTGATTCCTAGACTTGCTATTAAATAGTATGACATTATGGATAATATTTAACTAGTAGTGACTTTCTCTTTTAAAAAAAGCAGTACACCTGAAATTTTAATGTACATATGAACAACTTAGTGGCCTTTTAAAAATGTACACTTGAATTCACATTTTGGCTTAGTAGTCAAAAGTATAAAACTTCTAGAAAAAACATAGGTGTAAATCACAGTGGTATTGGCAAAGATTTATTGGGCTTGGCAAAGATTCCTTAAATCTTACTACATGATATGCAGAAAGTAGTTTATATTAAGCAATAAATTTGACCTCATCAAAATTTAAAACTTTTGTTCTTCAAAAGACACTAGTAAGGGTTTCCCTGGTGGCTCAGTAGTGAAGAATCTGCCTGCCAATGTAGGAGACACGGGTTCCATTTCTGGTCTGGGAATATCCCACATGCTGCAGAGCAACTAAGCCTGTGTGCCACAGCTATTGAGCCTGTGCTCTAGAACCCGGGAGCCACAACTACTGAGCCCTGCACAGCAACGACTGAAGTCTGTCTGCCCTGGAACCCGTGTTTGCAACGAGAAGCCACCGTGATGAGAAGCCTGTGTACCACAGCTGCAACTAGAGACTCGACCCCATTTGCCGTAACTAGAGAAAAGCCCAAGCAGCAATGAAGCATGCTGCTGCTGCTGCTAAGTCATTTCAGTTGTGTCCGACTCTGTGTGACCTGAGACGGCAGCCCACCAGGCTCCCCCATCCCTGGGATTCTCCAGGCAAGAACACTGGAGTGGGTTGCCATTTCCTTCTCCAATGCATGAAAGGGAAAAGTGAAAGTGAAGTCACTCAGTCGTGTCCGACTGTTAGCGATCCCATGGACTGCAACCTCCGCCCATGGGATTTTCCAAGCAAGAGTACTGGAGTAGGTTGCCATTGAGCAATGAAGTATAGCTCCCCACAAAAAGTATAAATATGAGACTAGATTGGGAACTTAAAAAAAAGGCACATTAAGAAAATAGGGCTTCCCTGGTGACTCAGATAGTAAAGAATCCTCCTGCAATGTGGGGAAACCTGGGTTCAATCCCTGGGTTGGGAAGATCCCCTGAAGGAGGGCAGTAATCTTGCCCAGAGAATACCCATGAACAGAGGAGCCTGGCACGCTACAAACGGGGTCGAAAAGAGTTGGACACAACTGAGTGACTAAGCACATTAAGAAAATGAGAAGGCAAATCACAGACTGGGAGAATACATATACATAACATATATGGTTGATAAAAAACACATATGCAAAGATATTTAACACCTTTGCTCATTAGGAAACTGCAAATTAATATCATAGTAGATAGAACCACATACCCTTAGGATGGCTGAATTAAAACCATACACCTGTGAGTAAGGACGTAAGCAGCGCATACACTGCAGGTAGGAACCACGTTAGGAAACATTTTCTAAGTTTCACAAAAGTTAACTATGCACCTGCCACATATGAACTAGCCATTCTACTCCTACGTGTTTACCCAAGCGAAATGAAAGGGTATACACATAAACATCTGTACATGAAAGCTCATAATGACCTTATTTATAAAATAGCCCAAACTATAAACAATCCAAATGTCCATCAACAGGTAAATGAATAAACAAACTCAATAAATACATACAATGGAACCCTACTCATCAGTGAAAAGGTATGAACTATTGCAACATGGACCTCACAGCTTTATGAAAGAAACAAAATTGATTCTGTTTATAGAAAATGCAAACTAAAGGAACAGAAAGCAGATCAGTGTTTGCCTGGGGATGGGTGTCAGGTAGGGGCAAGACGAAGGACTGCAAAGGGCCACGAGGGAACTTAAGCAGTGATGGATATATTCATTAGCTTGTGAGCATGGTTTTATGGAAGGATATATATATATATATGCCAGAACTTAAGAAAAGTTTAAGTCTGTGTCAATACACAGCAAAAAGTGCAGATTTTGATTTAGTAGGTTTGGGGTGGGGCCAACAGTCTGCATTTTTAATGAGCTCCCCAGTGATGCTGATGCTGTTTCCATACTATGTTCTGAGTGGCACAGCCCTGAGTATGCATTTTGTCATATATATATACCATCCAAGTACACAGTAGATTCATATGGCTGGTACCATACTGGTTAGTATAGACACAACATTTCCACCATTGAATAAGGTTCTATTAGATGTCAGAGTCAAGATTCTTGAGTACATTGGTAACCATTAATCTTGCCATACCTATTATCTCCCAGTGATGACTTGTCTTTGAATGGACACTCCAGGCTGAATGCCCCCTCCCTGCCCTTCCTAAAAGACATTCCATTCTGTACTTGTGTGTTTAATTGCTAAATGGTGCTCAACTCTTTACAACCCCATGGACTATGGCGCACCAGGCTCCCTCTGTTCATGGGATTTCCCAGGCAATGATACTGGAGTGGGTTGTCATTTCCTCCTCTGGGGGATCTTCCTGACCCAGAATCGAACTTGTGTCTCCTGCTTTGCAGGCAGATTCTTTACCTGCTGAGCCTCATTCTGTATACTGCTTATGCTTCCTTTTATCATGCTTTTCACTCTGATTTGCATTAGAGTTGGAATAAAAAGAATAGAAAGTTCAACTGGAGGTGGATGCCAGTTCAAGGAGATTCCCAACAATTTAGACCTGTCGAAGAAGCTTCTTTTTAAAAAAATTATTTTGGGTCTTCACTTCACTGCAGTGGGCGGGTTCTTAGTTGTAGTGTGAGTGCTTTCTCTAGCTGCAGTGTGGTCTTCTCTTGTGGAGCACGGGCTCCAGAGCTCTTGGGCTTCAGTAGTTGTGGCGCTGGGTTAGTTGCCCCACAGTATGTGGCACCTTAGATTCCCAACCAGGGATGGAACCCACATGCCCTGCACTGTAAATCGGATTCTTAACCACTGGACCACTAGGGAAGTCCCTAAAACCTCTTTCCAATGTGACTCCCTCCCCATCCAGAACATTCATGTTTCAGGGCTCCTGTGGTCAGGACTGAGCACAGGTTCAAGAAGTTGAGGGGGGCTTCTGCCACTAAGAGGCATGGCCTGAGGTAAATCAGAACTTCTCTAGGAATAAATTTTCATCTCTAAAAAACGAGATTGTTTCTTCTGATTCTCACATTCCACATCCTTCGGCTTTGAAAAATTCAGAGTAAAGACAGCATGGATCCAGAAATTTAGTTTCTCAGCTCTGGCTAAAGAGTGGGTCTGACCAATGTGTCCAGAATGATTAGGAAAGGTTTTCAGTCGGTCAGTCAGTGCCAACATGTGTAGTTTACCCCAGGGGCTGGCAAACTTTCTGTAAAGGGGTGGATAGTACACATTTTTGGCTTTTCAGGCCATCTGATCTGTCACACACAATAAATTCTGCTCTTTTTTCTTTTTGGCTACACTGTGTGGCATATAGGAGCCTAGTTCCCCAACCAGGGATTGAACCTGTGCCCCCTGCATTGGAAGCACAGAGCCCCAACTACTGGACCACCAGGAGAATCCCTAAACTTTCGTAGGGGGAAAGCAGTCACAGATGACTCGTCAATGAATGGGTGTGATTAGATTTGGCCTAATTAGTTTGCTGATTCCTGTTTAATTATACTTTAAAATTCTTATACTCAAAATACTTATTTTTCTAACCATGTCAAGTTAGGCAGAGAAATCAGGGGAAAAAACACACTGCATTGAGGCAATTTATTAACTCCAGGTACATAATACAACTGGTCTTTCATATCTAAATATAACAATCCAACAAGTTACCATAATTTCAGGTTCTACATATCTTAAGTTAATGAACTAGATTTAGAAAAGATATAAAAATACTTCACGGGCTTGGGAAGATGTGGTCATGAGACTTCATTGTAAGGAGGGATATAGGATATGCTAAAGATTTTTCAGACCTACAAAGGACGTTTCAAAATTTACACTGTTAATAAAGTTCTTGCTTAATCAACACTTTATCTTCATTCATCAAGAGCCTGAATTAGAGCAGCTTTCTTCTTGTACTTGTCTCCAATCTCTCTGATGTTTTCCAAGAGATCTTCAGATGCGTATTCTTTATACTCTCTATCATTTTTAGCAATCTGCTCCTCAAGGTGTTTCTAATGGAAAAATTTAGCAATTGTTAATGTAAAAACATCGATTTCTTTTAAAGCATTTAATTGTGAAATCTATAAATAAGACTGCAACGTTTTTAAGAATAAGAATAAACTGAATACTCTTGCATCTACCTGGTCAGTCCCTCCTGTGTTCCTTTTGTATAGCTATAGCTTATTCATATACTCCTATATAACATTCTATTGAATGAATGTACCAACATTTACTTATCCATTTTACTGTTACTGAATTTTTGTTTGTTCCCAGGTGTGGTACGCTGAAGTGACTCCTAAAAGCTGTCCATAGATCACCAGAACCTATGAATGCTATGTAACATGGTCAAAGGAACTTTGAAGATGTGAACAAGTTAAGAATTTTGAGAAAAGATTATTCTGCACGATCCTGGTGGGGCAGCGTAATTATAAGGGTCTTTGTGAGAAGGAATCAGCTGTGTGGGAGTCAGAGAAGGAAGGCATAAGGACAAAGAGAGGTTAGAGAGGACAGATGATACTGGGTTACTGGCTTTGAAGATGGAGGAAGAGACCACAACCCAAGGACTACTTGTGACTTCTAGAAGGAGTGCAGCCCCAAGGGATCATTTTAGACTTCTGACCTCCAGAAATGTAACCACTCAAATCATTTTCTGGTCTGTGGTCCAGATGAACAATAACTCTTGAACAAGGAGCCATGAAAGGTTACGGAGACACTGAGTGGTGGAACTAGGAAGATGTGGGTAGAACCCAGGTTTTCTGACGCAGTATTGCAGGGTGCTTTTCTTAGCTTTTACCACTAAGCAGAGAAGAGCACTGGCCAGCAAATGAGCGGAAGTTCAATGTCACTCAGGAGAGAAGAGGGGAGAGAAGATCACATGCTCTGTTGTCTAACAAATGAAAACCTTTTAATGTGATATTATGAGCTCCCCCTCAACTTTATCTCCTAGTGAATTTCTAAGGACCTTTAGATTTACCAATTTATTTTAGTTTGTAGGCTCTGCACAGCAGGTTGCAGGGATAGTTTTATTGTTAAACCTTCAAGCTACTTGAAAGGTGGAGATAAGGTAAATTTCATGTTTCCAAAATACTTTATTCTGTGTTTACATACATGAAATTAACAGGAAGGAATGTTAAAAAGAAACATCAGGCTCAAAATGGAATCACTTTGGCTAAGCCTACATCACTAAGGTGGGACTTAATGCTCAATCTAATTGCAGTTTCAACCTTCCCCAGCAATGTCATCATAACTGGTCCTTCTGGAATTTCCTGGTTGGCACCAGTGAAGTCATCTGCCGAATAGAACTTCTGTCCCACAAAGGAAGGTGACCTTGCCACTTTGCCTGAACAACCCTGTTTAAATTTATGACTTCTCTGTCCCACCCCCTCTGACTTTTTAAACCTTGTCTTTTCTGGAGCTCCTTTTTATCTGCCACATGGGATGCTGCCCAAAACATGAATCACTGAATAAAGCCAATTTGATCTTCAGATTGACTCAGTTGACTCTTGCTTTGTAATAGGAAAAATATTTGTCATTAAAACATGCTCTTTCATCTTAATTACATCTTGTATGTACTAATGTTTTTGGTGTGTAGAATATGGCCTGCCACATCATTATAAACTGTTGGATGTAATAAAATATCATTGTATATTGCTTATGCAAATAAGACAGATTACTTATTTTTTATTAAGGGCTATGCTATTTTTTGTATTTATATTATAACTCAATGAAAACAAACATGCCTTAAGGAACAAGAAGAATAACTTAATCAAGTGACAAAGTTGCACAACCTTCACCACAATCTTTGTGCCCATCTGCCCTTATTCCCACCCTAGCCCCTGGCAACATAAATCTACTTTCGGCCTCTGCGGATCTGCCTTTTCTGGACATTTTATATTAGTGAGTCATAAATATGCGCACTTTTGCATCTTGCACTGAGAATCATGTTTTTGACATTCATTCACGTTGTAGCATGCATGCATCAGTGCTTCTTTCCTTTTATCGATGAATCGTATACCAGTATATGGGTATATTATTCATTAGTTAAAAACCTATGTAAAACAGATTACTACAAAACACACACTGCTATGTAAGACTCTTCTGATAAATTTTTACTAGATCATATTCTCCAGGGAAATAAAAATGATCATTTAATTTCTATAGAAGCAAAACAGAAATATATCAGACTTTGAAAAAGCTTTCTTAGATTGTAGGAAAGACTTTACACACTTACCTCCACAGACCCGACATGTATAGCAACCATCTCTAAAAGACGCTGCAAGTTATTTCCCACTTTCCGTCTCTCTTCAGTTGTGGTCTGCACGACTAGTTGGTATCTGTAGGACAGAGACTCTTGTTTGAACTGTCTAGGAGAAAACCTAATATGTCAGCTCTTGCTAGCTCACTTCTTTTCGTATTTCAATAAAACCAGGCTGTGGTTGTCTATGTTCTGCTTACTCTGTGTCTAATTCACAGAGGTCCAGTTTGCAATCAAACAGAAATAAAAACATTTCCAAAGATCCCATGCAAATAACAGCACCGAACAAAACCAAACCTTCATGCTTTAACAGATAAAACTTGGGAGCATACTGTTTACCTGAGTCTCCAAAAGGATTATAAATGTAAATGCTTTCAGGGACAAGACACTAAATACAGATGAAGGAAGGAATTGGGAGTCCTACTTTTAGGCATTTGGATTCAAATTATAAACAAAAACTATATGCCCCAAACACCTTCACCTGACTTTTCTATCCCTAGGCTACAAGTAAGGAAACAGAGAGATGTGATTTTAAGGATTATAGTGCCAGACTGAAAGTTTTTTTTTTAGTTTTTTGAGTGTATTTGAATATAAATTAACATAGAGCCTATGGATTATAACTATTCCGTTCTCTTCTGACTGGAAAGGTAACAGGGGACAACAGCTGTCATGGGAGAAGAATGTACCATCCAGGGGAAGTATCTTAAGCTGCTCTACTTCATTCGGTTCTACTCACCCTCCTCCCCAGGCCAGCTCTATAATGTAAAGCCAAGCAAATAAACCAGGTCTAGTTTTATAAAGATGTTAAATAATTAAACAGAAAATACACATCACAGATCTTGGCGAGATGAACTTACTCCCGCTGAATAGCATCTAGCTCATTCATAGCCTCACTGAGGCCCTCGTTAACTGCGCTCTCCAGCAGGTGCTTGTGTTTCTCCAAGGACTCCAGCTCATTGGCACATTTTTTGTCCTCTTCCTCAGCTTCCTATCAGGATAAAGTCACAGTTATGTTTTTTCAATATTCACATTCTATATACTCCAGGGGGATGGAAAAAAAAAACATTTATGTCAAGCATTCAAAGAAATCAGGTTGCATCATCATTTGTATTCACAGGACTGTTTACTGCTTTACACGTGGTAGGACTTTAAATGGTCTTTGGAAATTTTATACTATAAACGTAAATGTGACCTTTCGAACAGGCCTATACTGCATTCATTTAGTAATTTCAAGCCTGTATATAGGAAATATACTGAATCACAAATGTAAATATATAGTAGTAGTGGAGTATTAAACATGGTCTATGGTAAAATAGCACAATTCCAGAAAAAAGTTCTTTAGAAAAAAAATAACTCCTTACAATAAACTTTGGACAAGAAGATTACTGTAGACAAGATATAGGATATAGCTCAAAGATTTAAGCTTGATGTCGGAACAGGTGCCTAGTCCATTAACATGGCTTTGGAGAACCTAAACAAATGGGCAAAACTCTCACCTTCACTTTCTGTTGGTAAAGATCATCCAGCTTTTGAACTTCTTCTTTCAGAGTTCGTACACTTCTCCTGCTTTCTGTGATCATCGTACTTAACTTGAGGAATAAAACTTTGGTTGAGAAATCATAATTATACGCCAAAAAATTTTTAATAAGTTATAAAACTTTTGTATTATCAACCAACTAACTGAACCATTTTGTTTCTTCTAGTTCTTGTGTACTTTTACCTTTCATGTCATACAAATTTAATTTTTTTTCCAAGAAAAGTTAATTTCAAGAAGGCATTTAAAAAAAATATATAATATTTAAATGTAGAATGGTATAGTAGGGCATTAGTTAGGAATAAAAAAATTTGGCTTAATTCTCAGTAAAATAGATACCAATATCTGTTTTTCTATTTTTCTGTAGCTGTGAGAGTCCTTAAATATAAATTGTTTTGCTCTCTAGGTTTTTATTTCTCTTTCATTTAATGGATAGGTTTTATTTATTTTTAAAATTGGAACATCATTTGCTTTACAATGTTGTTAGTGTCTGCAGTACACCATGAATCAGCTGTACGTATACATACATCACTTCCCTCCCCCACCATCCCACCCCTCTAGGTCATCAGAGCCCTGAGCTGAGTTCCCTACAGCAGCTTCCTACTATCTATTTTACACATGGTAGTGTATTTATGTCAATGATACTCTCTCAATTTGTCCCACCCACTCCTTCCCCTGCCGTTTTGAAGTCTTAACTTTATTTAGATTTTTATCTACTTTAGTTATGTGGCTTTCATTTGTGTGTTCACTTTCTGGGATGTTAAAGAGAACTACTCACACTGATTTTATTTGATAATATTTGCTAATTGGTTATAGGCAATGCATTCTTCCAAAGAGTAATCAAGTTAACGTTTAATCTTGTTCAAGTTTGAGCTTTAAGATCTGCTGAAACCAAAATGGGGAAGAAAAAAAGTGTTCCTTTAAAAAAAAAAAGTGTTTCTTTCATTTCCTGTTGACAAGTGCTGATACCAGTTGATATTGGTAATTAATACAGAATGTTTTTCAGCTAGATCAAGAGGATAGTATTTGCAACAGGAAACAGTAGTTGATGTCTTTCTTTAAAAGGATTATTCTACACATACATAAACTTAAAACAAAACATATGATTTGGGAAAAATTTAGTGAAGCTATTGTTATTTGGTAAAAGGTAGGATGGTAAAATGACTAAACTTATTTAAGAAACTTGCAGTATAGTACTGTCTTTTTTTTTTTTCCTTGCACACAGTACTTCTCATTCAGTCATCCAAAGATCTTGAAAGGGACATTCCTTTCCTATTCAAGAGAGAGACAAGTGGGCTGGAAAGAATGCAGTTTACTCAGGATCATTCAACTAGCATATGCCCAGAACTCAAAATGAACTCCAAGGGCTTTTTCTACATCACTCGCCTTTCACATTTTAAAGACCAGTTACTGAAGCTATAAACTTTGCTTCCAGTCTAAAGATGCTACTTCTGAAGCAAACAAACTGTTTCATTAAATTCACCTGCAATAAGACCAAAATCGACACTCCAATAACCAGAACTTCTACTAGGCCCTTATGGTTGGTCAAATGTGTTTACTTTTAACTGAGCAGCGCTTCTTGCCATGTCAGTTTTTACCAATTAGACATTTCCTCTCCCCTCTTTTGATTATGAGTACACATTCCATTGCAATAAACAGGAGAGGAATTAAAAATAAGTCGCCAATGCAACTCCTAACTATTAGTATTTGACTTCCTCCCTCTGTCCCTTGTTTCTTAGCTCTCAAGTCACTTATAAACAAAGAAATCATCAATCAGATGATTTTTTCCTTCTATAATTGACAGAAGCCACCAGACTGGAATTCCATCACTTCTTGCCTCTAACCAACCAACCAACACGAGACCCTTCTTTCTTCCTTCCAGTTAAAGGATGCAGGGCACACATTTTCTTCATGAAGAGAAGTAAGCTCTTCAGCTCTTTTCTGGATCTCATGCCTTTGTATTTCTTCATGGACCACATTCAAATCCATCAAGGTCATTTGTTCCTGCTTTTTTAAACTTCACCCTTTTCCCGTTGAACTCTCCCCCTCATCTTCAAAACCAAATAACCCTCTCCTATAAAAACAAAACAAGAAAACCACACACCAAAACCAAAAACCTTTCCCACACACCACTTTTCGGCCACAGTTTCACCAGCTTTCCGTGGATTCAAACATCTGCAATAGATTTGTAGCAGCCCATGAAGAATATCCTATTCAGATTATAGTATCTTCCTTTTCACCATTTACACTCCACAGTAACATACTTTCTGGCTCCTCTGGTTCATGTTGCTTTTGCAAATGTCAGGAGGAACATCTTTATGATTAAAGCCAATGTGTACTTTTCAGATTTAATCTGAGTAAGACCTGTGGTTACTGACCACTCCCTATTGAAACTGTCTTCCTTGGTCTCTAAGATCATGGAAACTCCTTGTTTCCTCTTTAAGTCTTGGGGGTGGGGGTGGGGGTCCTTCTAATTCAGTCAATTTCTCTTTCTCTGCGTGTACTTTGGACATTCTCCTAGTAGTCTCTCTTTGGCTGTATTCTCATTTGCTCACTTGGGAGAGCTCTCACTCATTCTCATACCTGGGGAATCTCCTGGCTGTTAATTACATGCAAGCTAAAAATACCTACCTGTATCTATATTATTTCCAAACTCCAACTGCCTACTGGACATTCTCTACTTTGATGTCCCAGAGACCTGCAATGGCATATCCCAGGCTGAAATTCTGTTCTACAACCTTCTTCGTATTTTTCATAAAAGTTATAGAATATTGTCACTGACAAAGAATCTCTTTTTGACCAAACTACTCAGGATCTTCTAAACTCTTCTCAATTAGGTTGACTTGGGCTTTCATGTTTGTCTCTGCGTTATCCAATTTTAAGCAAGAATCCTGCCCAAGTCACTTAAACCAGAATCTCCCATCCTGAATCTCTGATCAGATTCCTTATCCCCTGCCATGCTCCAGGTGATGACTTTTCACCTTGGCCGGCCTTCAGAAAGAAACCTATTAGGATGGTGCTTAGACAGAATACCCTACTCTGGTATTTCCAGCTGCTGATCCCCACCCTGCCCCTTGGCTATCAATTCCCACTTTTCTTTGTTGCCTTTGGGATAAGCCCTCTCTCACCTACTACAAAACTCCACTGTAATAGCCCCTCTTGAATGTAGTCTAACTTACCACTGCTAACAAGTGTCATAAGTAACTTTTCTTTAATATTGTATACCAAAGCTGGACTCCCGGACATTGTTAATCTCCCTCTCTTCCTTAACCTTCACTAAGTGGATGGCTAAATAATGCTGCTCGAATCTTTTTTTTTTGGCAGTGCTGCATGGCTTGCAGGACTTTTAGCTTCCCGACCAGAGATCGAACCTGGGCCCTCAGCAGTGAGAGCTTAGAGTCCTAACCACTGGATCACCAGGGAATTCCGTTTTAACCTTTAAATCTGTGTTCTCCGTCCTCACTGCAATAGCGTTGGTTTGCCTCCTTACCATTTACAGCTCAGGATACTGTTAGGTCTCTTAATTATATGTCTCCAGTCGCACGTACCTCCTAAAGTATTCTTCAGAATGTCAACACTGTAAGCTTACTAAGATACACAGGTTTTATTCCCTTGCTTAAAAAACCTTCAGTGGTACCTGCTGCCTACAGAATAAAAATTCTACCAGTAAGTAAGAACAAGTAAGCCTCTTCAGAATTAGGTTTTTGTTTTTCCAGGCTTCTTCCCTATCCTACTTAGACTCAAGGTAATTCTTTAACACGTCATGGTCTTTGGTGTCCGGGCCTTCAGAGGCAGGTATGTGTGTCTGTGTTTCTATCCGTTTGTGTATCCACTGGCCAACTCCTACTTGCTATTCACAACTCAGCTCATCTACCACCTCCTTCAGAAAGAACTTATGCTTATCTTAGGTAGGTGTATTGAGAATCCACAACATGCTGTATTTATACTCCAAAAATCTTATGAATTTGTTATAATTGTTTTCACGCCCACCTTTCCAAACAAATAAGAATTCACAAAGAAAGATATATCACCAACACTGATTATAGTACAGGCATATATAGCAGACTCTTAAAAAAATACTTGCTAAACAAATTTTAATTGCTAATATTTAAACTTTATACTTTATCCATAAGTGTGATTGGTTTTTCTTCTTTTGTGGTATCTTTGTGATATGAGGTTAAACTAGTCTTATAAGCAAAATTTCTTAAAGATAGATTTTTGTATTACTTCATAAGTTAAGTAAATTCCCCACATATTTATAGTGTATCCATTTCTCATTTTTTCTTGAATGGTTTTGGGGATTATTTTAAAGTACTTATCAGATTGATTAGTTTTGCTATTCTGTTTAACCTTTACTATTTCAAACTGCTATTTTATCTTATGCCATCTTAACTTGGTTAAACTACTTGTCAAATCAAAAAATAGTTTTAGCACCCTAATGTTCACTGCAGCACTGTTTACAATAGCCAAGACATGGAAGCAAACTAAATGTCCATAGACACAGGAATGGATTAAGAAAATGTAGTGTGTGTAGATACACACATATATATGTATATCTACACACACACACACCATGGATATTACTCAGCCATTAAAGAAAATGAAATAATGCCATCTGCAGCAGCAAGGATGGACCTAGAGATTGTCATACTGAGTGAAGTCAGACAGAAGGAGAAATACTGTATGACATCTCTTAAATGTGGAATCTGAAAAGAAATGATACAAATGAACTTACAAAACAGAAACAGACTCACAAACTTAGAAATGAACTTAAGGCTGCTGAGGGGAAGGATGGAGGGAAGGGATAGTTAGGGAGTTTGGGATGGGCATGTACACACTGTTATACTTAAAATAGAAACCGACAAGGACCTACTGTACAGCACAGGGAACTCTGCTCAATGTTATGTGGCAGACTGGATGGGAGGGGAGTTTGGGGGAGAATGGATACATGTATATGTATGGCTGAGTCCCTTTGCTGTTCACCTGAAACTATCACATTGTTAATCGGCTATAAAAGTTAAAAATAGTTTCAGGTTTTAGTCTCTCAAGCATATGACATCACCGATCACTCCCTTTTGTTCTAGTTTTATGGAGATATAATTGACATATAATGTTGCACGGGTTTACATGGGTAGACCTATGGCTGTTTCATGTTAATGTTTGGTAGAAACCAAGGCAATACTATAAAGCAATTATCCTTCAATTAAAAAAAAAAACATTGCATGGGTTTAAGATGTACAGCAAGATGATTTATGTATATATTGTGAACTCTCTGGTCCATGGAATTCTCCAGGCAAGAATACTGGAGTGGGTTCCCTTCTCCAGAGGATCTTCCTGACCCAGGGCTTGAACCTGGGTCTTCTGCATTGCAGGCAGATTCTTCGCTGTCTGAGCCACCATGGAAGCCCCTTCTCACTTCCTTCTATATGCTGTGAATTCTTTACCACAGTAAGTTTAGTTAGGGTCACTCTTTCTTCTTTACTTGACTATTACAGTGTATCCTCCCTCTTCGGATTATTCTCCAACTATTCCGTCTACTTCCTTCTTTGCCAATCTTTTGCCACTTTCTTCTACACATTCTAAGAAATGTCACCCACATCCCTGGCTTCACACCCAGTATCCTTTTTATGTTTTCAATCTATTGCTTCAACTTCCTTTTGGTTGTCTCTCATGGAAAGCGAGCTCAACATCTCCTGCACTGCCCTGGCCACTCCCAGCCTCGCTTTCTTCCTAACTTACGCTGCCCACCCCAGAAAAATGGAAGTCACTGTTGCTCCTCCTTTCTCTCCTAGCATTCATTCAGCCACAAAATGCTTGGGTCCTGCCTCAACATTTCTTCAACCTGTCCCCTTTCTTCGTTTCCTCCCTTTATGTCCATAATTTCCTACTTGAGTACTATAGCTTAACCTCTTAATTTCAGTTGCCTTCCCTCTCAGTCACTTTATTCTACGACCAAAGGAGTCTTGCAGAAAAAAAAACAACAAAAAGCAAATCTGATTAGCATAATAGCATATGTTAGTCTTCTCCGAATGGGACTTTGTATTTCATATAAGCTTTGGTTATATTGATCTTTGGGACATTAACATGGTGCCTAAACTATAGTAGGCATTTCATAATTGCCTCCCTACCCTGCCCAAATTTTCCTGCCTATAGCCTTTAAAAAGTTTCAAGTAGTCTGACACAGATTTCAGTCAAGAGGCTCCTACTGCTTGAAATTCACACTTTTTTGAGTCTTCAGGTTTACTGCCCACTCCAACCAGAGAGAAACTGTACTGAAGTGGGCTAAACACTTCACCTCAAATAACCATCACCACTGGGGCACACCCGTTAAAGCAGTCCTAATTCTTATCTTTTCCCCATGATAGTCACAAAACCCACACATTTGTAGAAGCCCTAAATTACAATAACAATAGTATCATGAAACTCTTCACTTATCTAACAACTTTTTCTATGTGTGGGAGGTGTGAAAAATTCTAATACAAAGTAAGTATTGATGAAAATTTGTTAATATAAAAAAAGTGTGCGTTACTTTCAAAGTTATTTGTGAAATGCATAGATTTTATTTTCAGATGAGAAAAATTTAACAAGCTTCTATTCTCAAAAAAGATAGGATTTCTTTTATATCTTAAAATCTGTTAGCCAGAACACATAGTTTTCAAAGAGTTGAATTAGCTAGGGGGTTGCTTTAATTGTTTGGTGTTATATAAACAAATAGGCTTCCCTGGTGACTCAGATGGTAAAGAATCCACCTGCAGTGTGGAAGACCTAGATTAGTTCCCCGGGTTGGGAAGATCCCCTGGTGGAGGGCATGGCAACTCACTCTAGTATTTTTGCCTGGAGAATCCCCTTGGGCAGAGAAGCCTGGCGGGCTACAGTCCATGGGTTTAAAAGAGCGACTAGGTACTAACCATGTAAATAATACCTTTTGTTTGTATTTGAGGAGTTTTTAACTTTTCTTAATCAACTATAACAATGTTTACCCTACCCTAAAGGTTATCGAATACAATAGTCTTCTTTCTCAGCTATATTGGTGATTGTATGTTTCAAGTATCTCAGAAGCAGGAATTTTCTGAACCTACTTTCAGAAACAGAATTTTATAGGCATTTAAAATTGAATCTCCCTGAATTCCATGGTCCTGAATGAAGAATCTGGTAAACGGAAGTCTCTTACCTACCATTGCTAGTTAGCTTCTAACTGCAAATGATATATACTCACTTCTAAGGTAGTCATTTCAATTTCCTTTTATTATAAAAACAAATATTACTAAATCACCTCAAGTTATAAGAGGTAATTTGCCATTAGAAAAAAAGGGAGATTTACTCAGTTTCATATCACTTCATCATTAATGATATGTGAAGCTTAGAGTGTTTAAGTTACTTAAAAAGTTACTTCAAGTGTTTCTAGGTCAAGGGTATAACTCATTTTTTGTATTTTATTAAAAATCCATTCCTTAGCAATTGGAAACCACAAAACATTATATTTATAACAACTGTTTCATTACTTACTTGTTCTAAAGTATCCTCTAAACCCATCTTTTTATTTAGAGCTTTATTAATTTCTTCTTCAGTTTGGTTCAAGAGTTCCTTGAGTGGCGCCTATAAAACACATAGGAATGTCGGTTACATATGACATAATTCCAAAAGTTCTCTCATGAGGAATCTTTTGGAGAAAAGTGAAGCCACAGTGTTTTAAATCTAAGTTAATACACCATCAATAAGAAAATAAAACTAATTTTACTGGAATTTCCGTAACTATAGAATGTAACTTGCTTTTGGTTTTGAATACTTGCAAAATTCTAGACTTGCCTCTCTATTCTGCAAATTCACTGCTATTACTTAAAAATTCTTTAAGTACATGTAATTTAATGTTATCTTTCTTGAAAACAAATTATATGTAGGTTTTATTTTTATGCTCTGTTCTCTCGATGCATCGTTTTCCCCTTAATCCTTTCCAATTCTTTAGCCTTATAATTATATGTCTTCTTCATTTTTTTTGCTCCTTATTCTAACTCTGTTGTAATAGCAGAAGACTTGAAACATGACAATTGTCCATCCAACAGGGACTGGATGTAGAAGCCGCGCAAAGTAGGACTGAGGCTGCAGAAGAAACGAGGAAGATCTGGACCCTGTCAGGGAGAGGGCAATTTCCCCCTCTACTTTTTCTGAGTTCCTGTGGCAGAACTTAACACAAGAATGAGAGAAAAGGGGCTCTCACCACTTCCCCTTCCACCGGCTTTTTCAGTCTGAGGTCTAGGAGGCTGACAAGGTAAGAAAGCTTAGCTTATGCCTGCCTTTGTCAGATGTCCCAGGACTTCTCAGTGGCCATGGTTTTCCAGCTGGTGATTGCTCAAGTTGGCTTGCCAAAACTGGGAGGCAGGAGGGAGGCGTTCTCTCACCCACAACTCTTTTTAAAAAAGTATACAACTCCATGGCATTTAGTACATTCACAAGGTATTCTCATTCTGTAACAATTTCATCGCTCCAAAAGAAAACTCTACATGTTTTCAAAACCCTACAATGTTTTCAGTAGGTCTTCTGAAATCTTTGCTGAGTTTTAAATTTCGGTTGTTCTTTTTTGAAGGATGCAGTTGCCTCTTTAATCTCTTTAAGAACTTTTCTCCAAATACTACTTATTGGTAGACAGTGGGGGCTGCATCTTCTTGATGCTATTTTTATTGTCCTATTATTATGTAAAACTATTTCCAGGGGGCAAAGAAAGATTCTTCTTTTCTGAGCATATGCATTCTTTTTGCATTGGGTCATCTTTTCTACAGTAATTTGCTCCAGAAATTGTTTTCTTGCACTAACACATCCAACTACTCAATATACAGATGAGTAAACTCTATCTGCCTACCTACCAAGCAGCTGCTTGAGAAACAAGAGTAAAAGATTAACTGTTCATTGGATGCATTTTTGTCTATTGAAAATGAGCTTCGATTTAATCAAAATCTGTCTGCCAATAAACTGCAATATGGAAAAGTAGGGACTGTATCTTTACGTGTGTGTGTGTGTGTGTGTGTGTGTGTGTGTGTGTGTGTGTTTGGTGTGCTGTGCAGCTCGAGAGATTTTAGTTCCCCAACCTGAGATTTAACCTGGACCTGACAGTGAAAATGCTGAATCCTAACCACTGGACCACCAGGGAATTCCTCTTTCTGGGTATTTTATCTCAGCATCTAGCTGGTATGGAATGTAGTTGATACTCAATAAATAATTCACAGAACGAATGAATGATTCTTAAGAGAAAAAAACACACGGTTTTAGACTTTAATTGACATTCTTATATTAAAAACTATTTTGAAAATTAACATTTTTGGGGGGGCACTTAAAATTTTTCTTCCTCAAATTACACCCTTGGCCATATTTGAAAATTATGTACAGTACTCTCATTATTGGCCGCTGGTGGTACTTAATGCTCTGTTATACTTCATGCCTTCCTGTGTGTCCTTGTGCCTGAAACCTTTCCACAGATCACCCCATAAATATCTTATCTTTGAAGATTTCATTCCAGGTTCACCTTTGCTGTAGAGACTTCTCTCAGTTGAGAAGAACTGATCTTGTTAGTATATCGTGTAAAGATTTCAGGTAAAGCATGTATAAAGTATTTATTTTGTCTTTCTCCCTTGAGATGAGTAGTAGCAACTTGAGAGCAAGCATCAGGTCTCATTTTTGTCTTAAGCCTTGCATCTATTTTATATATAATCAAATCTTTTAGAGGGAGAGAGGGAAGATGAGGCTTTATAATTAGAAGAGTACAGTACAACTGAGAGCAGGGGTCTACTACCAGGAAGAAAGAAGGCAAGTATCAGTGTTGTATTTCTATATTTAGTCCTGAGCTATGGACCTGCTGAAGTTTAAACTGTTAGTTATAAATATTATGAGCAGACATCAATCATATCACTTAAAAACCTTCTGAAGTACTCACGATTACGTACATAAACTTGAGCTCTGTATTTGACAAGGCAGTTGGCACCAGCGTCAGGATTAAACTTAATTTCAAAGTCATAACCTTTGGAATTTTCAGCACCCTTAGGGATAAGTTTCAATTTTCTAGCCAATTTATGATACTCTGTTAATTGTGTTTCAATCTGTAAGAAGAGAACACAAAAAGAAACATTGAAATAAAACAAACAGTTCCATTCCATATGGTTTTCAATTGGCATTTTTTTTTTTTGCAGCTTTACTCAAAGATTATGTGTTTTTCATTAGTTTTAAAGTTGTCATTTTTAGTATTAACAGTAGCAGTTTTAAAATATAAAGAATGAAAGATTTTATTCGCACTAAATTTTAAGATCGTTTTAACACCATAATTAATTAGTAAGCAATATGGTTAGACAGCATCACTAACTCAATGATTGGACCTGTGTTTGAGCAAACTCTGGGAGATAGTGAATGACAAGGAAGCCTGGCGTGCTGCAGCCCATGGGGTCACGAAGAGTCGGACATGACTTAGTGACTGAATAACAACAACAAAATACTATTGTTTTTCCATTTATCTGACAAGGAGTTTGGAATAAAAGTCCATGTTGAGGTATTAACTAAAATTCACTTTTTAAAGTACCAGAGAGAGAAATTATCAAACAGAAACAAACCTTAGCTTTGTCAATGTACAAAATAAAACATTTCATTTATTTAAAACGAGTGAACTGTAGTCACTCAAGTCTCTGAATGTTATTTCAACTGTTTTGATAAAAATATTTTACTAACATATTCCACATTTCCTGGTCTTCTTCCCTCCGTTCAGGGTTCTGTTCAAGTTACATCATCAGAAGGCTTTCCCTCTAACATAACACCCCCAATTTCTCTACTCTCTTTACCCTTCAGAGCACTTGTTACCACCTGAGAGAGATTACTCATGTGTTCATCGCCATCACCTGAAAGCACACTCCAGGAGAGCAGCTGCATCCCTTGCAACTAGAACAGTATTTGGCATAGAGTACTCAGTAGCTGATGAAATAAACGAACCTGCAGAGTCTAGGCAATTTGTTTTCATATAGTTACTATCTGTAAAATGAATATTTTGAAAGAAGGCAAGGGCAAAAGTACCTATCAACACCTGCTTAAATAATCTTCAATTTCTAAAAACTTAAAAGCAACACTTATATGCAAAATTTAAGATTTCATATTAATAAATCAGGAAATCATTTCAGTTACTATAATTTGTAATATAGTAGCTCTCCAGGGATGACTAAGGTATGGAGTTCTCTCTGGCCTTATACTAAATAATCCTAGAAATTATTGTTTTTCACTAGAATTTTGTTGGAGTAATAAAGCAGTTTTCACAAGGCCATGTGCTCCATCCTGCCAGACTGTGGGGACAGCAGAAGGAGATACATTTCTCCTTCCCCCAACCAGTTCAGACAGAGAACATGCACCACATTCCTCCTGAAGAGTCTGGAGGTAGCCTCAATGCCCATCTCAGCAAAGAGCTCCAGAAGGGCACTCCCAGTCAGAGGTGGTGGGTGGGATAAAAATCAGTCTGGAAAGAAAACTAAGGGGTGGACTCTTTATGCTGGACTTTAGTATTTTGCCTCCATTCTTTAATCTCTCCTACTCAGTACCCTAAGGTTTTCTTCTCACTGACCATGGCCCAACTGGCCCCTCATTAGGCCACTGCTTACCCACTTCCTGGGTAATTTTCTTCTTTCAGCCTGATCTTCCAAATCAAAAACAGCACTCATACAGCTAGTTTGAGCTAGTAAACAGAGTACACCTAGTCTAGAGATTCATAACTTCCCCTCTCCCACAGTGCTTGAGAGACAAAATGTGCTAATAACTGTTGAAGTGACATTTCAGGTTCACCGACCTGGTCTAATCACACTTCAGTTTGTAAATAAGGGAACTGAGGCTCTGAGAAGTTAGATGCTGTGCTGAGGTCACATAAACATGTGCTGGCAAACCCAGGGCTACAACAAAGGTTTACCAAATTCTAGGTTCAAAGACCTTTGCGATCACCATCACTGGCTAGAAATACATATTTTTCTCTTTTATACACAGGTACAGAGATGAGCAGGTCAGGAGTACAAGGGAGCACAGATAATTAAGGCAAAGCAAAAATCTGCTGAAATGGTTCAAAAAATGAGGCAGTGCTTATTGCTCAGGCTGAATTGTGCATTCCATATTAAGAATTACATACGCAGCTATGTAAAATACAGATTTTTAATAATGTAAAACAGTTAAAACCTGACCAAGAAACTGTTTCATTATGCTTATAACGAACTTCACAATATGATCAGGATGAAAAACCCGCACTGCCTCCATAGGCAGACGTAGATGCTTAAAGGAGCCTTTTTAAAAAGACATGCCTTCTGGGACTTCCCTGGTGGTCCTGCCCTTCCAATATAGGGGATGCCGATTTGATCCCTGGGAGGGGAATTGAGAACCTACTTCCTTTCAGGCCTTTCTTAAGGGGCTTTTGTCCACTCCCAAGATGCTGGTATTTCCAGAGTTCTATCTTCCTCCTCTGTATTGTTCCTTGGTGAATTCGTCTACCCTGTGGCTCCAATGACAATATATACAGATTTTTACCAAATCTATACCGCAAACCCAGGTATTTAATGCTGCAGTACAGGCCCATGTAAAATAGTCTGTAAGATATTTTCATTTAAATGCTGCATGGGCACAACAGGTCTAGCCTACCATCTCATCTCCTGACTGCCAACTTCTCCATCTCTTCTGTTCCTAAGTGAATGATACTACTCATTACCTGCCCCATCACTCAAACCAGACCCTGGTGTTGGCCCCCTTTTTTTCATCTCCTTATTCATTCTACCTCCTAAGCAGAAAGAATCCACCCATTTCTTTGAATCTCCACTAGCTTTATCTAAACTTCTGCCTGTAATTTCTACCAATTACTTCCCACAGATCCTTATCTGACTGCTTTGCTTCCTTCTATCCATTTTATCACATTATCAAAAATGAGATCTTTCTGAAATGTGATCTTATGTGTTTAACGTATTAATGGTCTGCTTCCTGGAGCTTTCAGGATAAAGTCTGAGCTTCTAAACGTGACAAGGATGTTCACCACCTGGTCTTTCTTATCCTTGAGTCTCATCTTCTGCACATGCCGCATCCCTTGCTGTTAGGCTCTAGCCACATGGAAAGCTCAGGAGAGCAGAGTGCCTGGTGCTGCTTCCTCCCTAACTTCCCCACACACGTCGCTTGCTGGCTCCCCAGCCTGGCCAGGCTAATCCTCTCTCCTCACATTCCCAATTCAGCTCAGGTCTTACATCTGCAAGGAAGCCTTCTGAAAACCACCGCCATCCATCACCCTACACTACGCACACCAAAATCCTGCTCATGTGTACTATAGGCTTCCTCAGTATGCGGTGGAGGTCTGATCTCATGGTAGAGAAATGTCAACTAGAACGGCAGTTTCTTACGTTCCTATGTCTTTTTATCCTCCCTTTGCACCCGACATGGTAAGTGGTACACAGCAGATGTTAAACACATGTCTGAGCAGTGAGGATGTAAACGAAGAAGTGACTCATGTCCACTTCTAGAATAAAAGGCCTGGGACTTATGAAAACTATTTCCACGGCCTTAGAGACATTTTTCGTTCATTTCTTGGTTCACTATTGGAAAATACAGGCTATCTTAAGTATGACCGAGAAATTGGGCTGTTACTGAATTGACATGAAGAGATGAGTCTGTTTTTAGTAAAATGTCAATGCTGAAAAATTTTACCTCTTTAGCCAATTTATTCTACCCACTCAGTTCTTCTAAATTGGGATGGACCTTTACAAAGATAAGTTCTGATGAGGTGCTGCTCTGGGAATGGTAAGACATACCGCCTCTTTGCCTCGGGCATATTTCAGCTCCTCATTCCACAACTGCTGCTGTTCAGCCTCTAGGTCCTTGGTTAATTTATTAATGGTCTGCTGCAATTCATTTCTTTCATGATTTATTCTCTCAATGTCTGCAACCGAGTACTTCTGGTTGTCAACAATATTCTGTAGTCGAGAATTCTCCTGTTTCATTGTTTCACATTCTAGTTCTGCATTGCAAAAGAAATAAATTAAGTTCCTTCAATTCTAGTTGATTAAGATGTCTAAATTTCCTTGTCATTATGGAGAACAAATATTAGTGGCCAAGTGTGAACTATTTAAAGAGTTGATGTAGAGCAAAGCTAATATATAATCAGACTTACTTGGAAAAAAATAAATCAATTTAGCAAATACTCCAGATAATTACTGTCCTTGATATGACAGATGATCAATATTCCAAAGAATAAGAGTTAAATCAAATATCCTAAGGAGTATCTATATAATTCCTACATGAGACAGGCTCAGGCGTAAAACCCTTAAAAGAGTAAAATCAAACTAGGCAGAGACCTGGGAAAATAGTATAGTAGGTCCACATAGCTATTTATTTTGTAAACTGCCAGCCAATGGCTCTGTGATGTGTAGATATCTTTCTTTGTGCTACTTTTGGCACCATAGAAGCATCCCATAGAAGCAATTCATGGGCCACAGTATTTTCAGTTTTATGATTAAGATCCATATGTGTTTATGAAACGAAGGTTAGGAACACCGAAGATATAAACAAACTTTAGTTGGGCTTTTATAGCATCTTTTCATGTTATTTTCAATCAGGTTAAGCTGTGGAGTAGTCTAGGAGGTAGTGATAGTGATAGAGGATAAGGCAAATATAGCAGACTGAGGCTAGCAAAGATTTAAAACCTGGCTTATTAATTACAAGGTGGAATCAAAGATATGTTTATGTTCAGGCAGAATATGTTCTTAGGTTAGGTCTTGGCTTCAAAAAGCCAGGTATCTGAAAACATGTTAGAAGGTATAGTAGGTTGAATCGTGGTCACCCAAAGATGTGAAGTGCCAGACCCTGAAATTTGTTAACAATACTTTATTTGGACAAGGAGTCTTCATAGATGTGATTAAGTATTTTGCAGTAAGGAGACTATCCTGGATTATTGAAGTGGGCCCTAAAGGTCATAAATGTTCTGAAAAGACAGGCAGAGAGAAATTAACACAGACAGAAGAGAGACATGCAGACAGAGAAGGCAGTGTGTGGATGGAGGCAGAGACTGGAGTGGCGTGGCCACAGTCTCAGGAATGCCATCGGACGGACTCCAGAGGCTGGAAGAGGCAAGGAATGGGTTCTCCCACAGGGTCTTCAGAGAAGGTGTGGCCCTACCAATTTCCAGCCTCTAGCCTTCTGTGAGTGGATAAATTTCCACTGTTTTAAGTCACCGAGTTTGTGGTAATCTGTTACAGCAACCTCAGGAAACGGATATAGAAGTCACTAAAAACTTGGCGGCCTGCTACCAACATTTACCATTAAGAGGCAGAAAGATATCGAAGACAAAGGTTGCTCCGTATGTGGTAAGCCCCGTGTATGCTCCCACCCCAGCCGAAATGAACTTTCAGCACTAGTTGTGCTTACCTACTCTAGAAATTTCTTCATCGAGACCATTCAATTTCTGGTCAAGAATGGCTGAATGAGACTCCAAATTGCTCATGTATGCCTGATACTTCTGAACATCTGCTTGTAAAGAAGTTTTCAGTTTTCTCAATGACTCTAGACGATTCTTTAAAAGAAAAAGAATATGAAGTTAGTTATTCTTGTCAATAATTCCATACTTTACTTGAAAGTAAAGCAATATTCAAATTCATCTTAAAGGTAAATAAATTAGAGTTTTCTTTTCAGTTTTAGAGGGAGTCAAAAAGAACTAGAAGGGGAGTTTACTGTTATTACCCAATCGAGAGGAGTACTTTTCAGAAGCCAATTTGGGATAGATAAAGCCAACGGCCAGGTTGAAAAAGCACAAACATTTAAAAATCTGTTATTTTATAGAACATTTTAGCATCATAATACACAAAATAACATTAGATATCTGGACATCATCATTTAGCTTTTAGAAAGCCCTTAGGATACAATATATTACACAAACTCATTGATTATCATTCTCTTTCCACTGATTACAAAGCTCAGGGCCTCCTGTTGGTGCTCCCATGAGGTATGTAACATGGGGACCTTGTTCTAAAGATCCTTTTGGTCTGATGTAAGTAGATAAGATTCTTTCATCATATTCTGAACACCGTTAGTCCAAGACCAATAGATCACAAGGGAAAACAAAGCTCTAGGGAGACCAAACATGTTTTCATTAGGAGTTGTGGCCTATATAAAAAAACCCTAACTTTTAAGAAGCTTATTTTGCTAATGCATTTCCTAATGCAAATTTATGCATTTTAATGCATTTTGCTAATGCATTAAAAAAATTTTTTTTTCTCTCTATATAAAGAAATAGCTAGTTTTCTCCATGGAGATCCAAGAATGTCAGTAAGTGTGTACGCCTATTGAAGATAAGCATGTTTACTAACCGGTTCTTTTTCTCTTTCTTGCTCCAATCTTGCAATTTGTTCATTCAATGCTCTGTTTTTTGCTGCTAATGATTCCAGCTTGGAAGCATCTACGTTAAATAAATCCTCTGGAGAAAAAAACCCCAAAATTTCATAAGGTCTTAGATCTGCCTAGAAAATTCTTCCCCACATTTTTACCATTGCTCTCTCCCTCACTTCCTTTAGTCTCTACTTGAAACCCTCTCAGTGAGGGACCTTCTACCATCTGTAAAACTGCAATCCCTCCCATGGTCCACTGCACTCTCTGCCTCCCAGCCCTGCTTCATTTTCCTCTTAGCACTTACCACCATCTGACTTATTGTTCTCTGATTGTTCTCTTATTGTTCTCTTATTGATTATTGTCTCTGTCTAATAGAATGCAAGCGCATGAGGGCGGAGATTTCTCTCACTCATTATTGTATCCCTGGTGCCGACATGGTGGGTGGCACACAGTGTGTATATAATAAATAGTTTGAATACATGAATATAATTTATATGCTTAATTATAACCAAAATAGCAAAGAAGTCACTAGTGCTTTTGGTTTCAGATCACTATGAATTTTCCTCTTTAAAAAGAAACCCAACATCATATACTCTGCTTGCTCCCTTTCTCACGTGGACACACTGAAACTGTCCTCACTATTCTTCAGGAAGGTCTATCCCACGGACACACAAGAGAATGCTTTCATTTTTTGGGTTGAGAGTGGCAGGTATCCTCCTATTCTGAATGATTCTATAGTCTTTAGAGGATAGCTTTACACATCTTAAACTTATCTATTTTACCTACCACTCTGGCATTTTATATATGACTATTATAAAAAAAGAAAAATGATGTAAAATACCTATGGAACATTTTTTAAAAGTTAGCCAGTAAGTTCTGAATGTCACTAGATCATAGCTGAGTGGAAAAATAATTTCTTTCTTTGGAAATACAATGGCCCCTTAACTTTCTGACATGAATTATGGGAGACCATAGATCTTTTCACTAACTGGTACTTTACTTATTAAAATAATAAAGTAAGGACATCCTTTATTTCTCTCCACCTAAGAAGCAGTTATAATAAAAATAAGGAGGTATCTAAATACATTCAAAGTGAGGAGCTCATATAAACATTCGGCATAGTAAGATAAGCTACACACCAGCACACTAGAGGCAAAAGCACTTACTCAGCTTGGACTGCAGCTCTGCATTCATCTCGTCAAAGCTGTCAGCACCAGTCATGAAACTTTCATAGCATTTTATGGTGTAGTCCAAAAACAGCTGATTGGGTGAAGCAGATTTAAAAACTCAGTTGTGAATCTCTATTTAGTTTGTTTCACTTTTCTAAGTGAAAATTTAAATATGAATGAAAATAATGAAAGTCAGGAATACCAAGTGGTTACATGAACTCCTGTAAAGGAGACACAAACCTAGGGAATATCATTAATTATGCTGCACAGATTTACTCAGTCTGCTACTTCTAAAGTGAATAATGAGGATTAAAAGAACACTTAAATTTGAATAAAGGTGTTATTTAGTAAATGGTAAAAAACAAAACAAAACCCAGAAAAGCCCATATCTTCAGAGAAGGGTTTTGAGAAGGTGAGATGATGCTTATTAATGCAAACGTAAGCATCTTTGGGGATAATCTAACCTATGAAAAATTTAAATGAACTGCTAATCATTTAAATCCAATTAATCTGACAGGATTAGGTTATGAAAGCCAGAACATAATTAATAAAGGCTATTATTTACACTGTAACTTCAGGTTAAAAAAATGGCATGGTTAGTGGAGATCTGAACAGTAGAATTATTAGCACTCAATATTTAACCAAGGGAAAGTAACACTCCATTTTGCAGTTCTGAGGTGTTCTGGTCACTGAGGATGTATCCTTTGTTAGGATGCAAGGAGAGCTGATAAGAATTTTCCACAGTTAGATGAAGTCAGTATCCCTTAAGACAAACCAATTCCCTCTGCCCTGATGCTCTGCTTACTAAGCAACCTTCTCATTACTTGGTTGATACGGAAGGGGTACCCTGAATAGGTGGCATGAGTATTCCTGTAACTGGAAAGATGGATCACTGGGGGGAAATAAATAGATTTTCATTCCCCTTCGGATGTGAATTTGCTAAGAGTGAATCAGTTTTCTTAAGTTTGGTTGATTTTGATTTTGAAGGTTAAAAAACAACAACAACTGAGTCTCTATATCCACAAAGCAGAGACTCAGAACCTGGTGAAGTTTGGTATTTTGGTAATTCTTTAAAATTAAATTAAAAATTAATTTTTAATTTAGAATTAAAATAACTTAAAAACAGTACTTTATAATTTCTAAAGAGCTTCTTTATATATATTGTCATCTGAAATAACAGCTAAGATAGCAGAAATAACTTTGACTGGTTTAACCTTTAGGATGACTATCAAGAAATTAGTATTTAATTAGTAGGTGTTATAATTTTATTTGGGTAAAAACTGAGGTATAATAAATTTAGTCTAGCACACATATTGCAACATGGGAGGAGAATTCTCTTAAGAGAATTCAGAGGCTTTCTAGCTGCTTTTCTAGCAGGGATCACCAATGAAGTATTAAGTCTAAAACAAACAAACAAACAAACAGCTAGGCAACACCATGGCAGTCAGTACATTTACCTTTGAATTTGAACCATTCCCTAGGTAGTAATAAAAGATGAGGTTGAGGCTATTTCTACTTTCTTTTTATGACAAATGTTCCAGAAGGTGAAGAACAGAATTAGAACACAGGATGTTTATTTTTCATCTTAGGGAACCACATAGTGATTGGTCTTTTATATAAGCTAGGGGAAACTGATGCTCAATCTCAATACTATAAATTTATTCCTTGGGATGGGTGTTTGCTCCATTTGGAGACATAAATTTGTGTGTTTCAGGAAATAGGGCGGAGTTAGTTACACAGTTTAGGCTCCATTAAAGGACAGTCTGGGAACCAATTTAGACTATTTTATCTCAGTCACTTTTAGAAGTGGCAACTCCCCTAGCTAAAATGGTCAAAACAAAACAAACAAAAAACCCACATGCTATCTATTTTAAGACCCAGTCTTTTATGCTTTGTGTCGACAAAATATATTAGAATAATGATGCCAGTACTGATTATCTTCATTCTAAAAGACAGGGGAGAAAAAGAAATATTATATCTACACATAAACAATAATATGTTATGTTTTAATTCTAATTGCCTTGTCTTTTTTACTTAACATTTCCAAATTTCTATGCTTATTTATTTTTAGGAAACTATAGTGTAAATCCAAGAGTAAATCCATTGACTAGTATTTCCAAAAATAAATTTTAGATTTTCAGGAAGCAAAAGAGACAAGTTCTACAAAAGACTATGTTAATTTCAATAATGACAAACTTAGTAAATAATATCAGATGACTGATGTTTATGGTAAAGTAAGGTACCTTATTATGCATAATTCCATCTTCAGTTTCTTCTCCCCAAGGCTGTCCATCATCAAATAAAGGTGAGCTTTCTTTCATGGCATTATGTAACTGTTCAGTATACAAACATATTAAACTGATTAACTTTATGAGGAAAAACACATTTTTCAAGTTTTGCCAAACTTGTTTTCAGTGTCATTTTTAGAAGCATTTACATTATTGCATGACAAAGTCTCTTGAGAGGTTATTCTTTTAAACCTTACAATATAATCCTTTTGACAGTTTAATAACTAAGTCCCTTAGGATTAAAAAAGGATGGGATCCATATTTAGTTCTATTCTACAAAGAAAAATATGCTTTCCTGGTGGTTCAGTTGTAAAGAACCCGGCTGCCAATGCAGGAGACCTAGGTGCAATCCCTGGGTCGGGAAGATTTCCTGGAGGATGGCAATCTACTCTAGTATTCTTCCCTGGGAAACCCCATGAAAAGAGGAGTCCATGGGGTTGCAAAAGAGTTGGACACAACTGACTAAACAATAATAGAGAAAAATATGCTGCTCTTTTACACTGTTAGTAGCCCATTGAGAACATATGTATTGCTGCTACACATTTTAACATAATTCTGAGAACTGAAAACAGAACTGCCAAAAAAGCTAAGGCAGTAATAATTATTTCTCTTAAATGAACTTAATTTTGGTGCTCAAATGTTATACACTGACTCCTTCAAAATGTTTAAGAATGTACTTCAGGTTGAATTTTATATTGAAGACAATATAAAGTCTTCATTTAAACAAATATTTAAGCTGAAAGTGATAGCAAATAATAAATTATAGCAAAACATTCAGATGTTTGTAATTAACAAGCCAGAAGGAAAATGCCTAAATGTTTTTAAGGCACAAAAATTCCACTTCAGAACATCTGTTTTATAACTTGTTTTAAAAATAAAAATAAAAAGAATTTGCTATAAAACCTAAAGATACAATGTATATCTAGTATAATCAACACTGAGTTCAAAAAAAAATGAACTATGCATTAGGAGTATAAAAGAACAATAAATTTTCTTAGCCTAGCACTCATTTACAGGATTGCTGAGTGGGGATACTGTTCTGAGTCAAGAGTTGCTTGTCCTATCCGCTCCTTTCCTGTTCCAAAGGCACTCATAATCCCTTCTGTGTATCTAGACTGGATGCAGGCAAGCTCTGTCAACTCATCCTTTATCTCTTCTTCACTTGACAAGGCCTCATGTGACAATCAGATTTAATTAAGACTGAAAGACATGCAGGGCATAGCCCAAGATGAAAAACACAATCTCCTACCTGTCATCAGGGTAGATAAAGACAGTTTCTGTTGCCATGTCAAAGGTCCTTGTGAGAACTCTTGCTACTCTGCAAAGTTCAAGGTGAGCCTTATGGAGGCACAAACAGATCCCCAGAACTGGAGAAAAGACCTTACTACAAGAACTGAAAATTCTGAACTGAGAAGATTTGGTTGAAAAAATTTTAATCTGAAATCATATAAACTAGAAATATGGACTTGAGTAAACGTCCCTTACATCTAACAAACCACCACTCCTCAATATTATAAAATATGAGAGGAGAAAAAGACTTAGAGGAATCTGAGATAAATGTTCGGGGGAAGTTCCTACTGACATTATTTTGCTGTGTTTTTTTTTTGTTGTTGTTGTTTGAATTTTTTTGGGTTTTGTTTGTTTCTAGCTGTAAAACCTCATGAAAACAAATGATCTCCTTGCCTTTGGGATATTTCCCTTCCTCTCCTGTGGACTCATGTAGTAACATTTTGAAGAACATAAAACCAAACATGCTCTGAAAACTGACTCAGACTTGGAGCTAATTGGTAAAAGCAATATTGGGAGAGAAAAAGAAATATTCTGAGGAGGAGGGGAAAAAAATCTTTCCTATGTATATATTTAAAATGAGAAATCAAATACCTTGATGCAGTCTATTAGCCAAACCAAGGCTGCCACAATGTGAGGCCACGTATGAGGGGCCCCCACTGTATACATGGAGCTTTTCGATAACGCAAAAGGATACCTATGAAAAATTAGAAAAAATAAGCTAGCATGTTAATTTTTATAAAAATAATGGCTAAATTAAGCAAGAAGTTACATTTAAAAAATTCCAAGTATATACCAACAGTCTTGACTTGTTTAGAAGTAAAATACTTGTTGAGATTCTCTTTGTCATCTTACTCACAAATGATTTTGTGTATTTTTTTGACAATTACTTTGTACGCGTATCCCCTAAATTGCAAAACTTGACTTACAATCAAATAGGCAGGACTTCTCTTCTGAAACATTATTTGTTCCCTCAAATGCAACATATCCTAAATAAAACCCATGTATGTACTTCTCCTCAAATCCATCTCTCCCTGTGTTTATCCTACGCAGGCTTTTCTGGACTCTTATCTCACTCCATTCTCACCAGGCTTTGACACCTGTCTTTTCTGATCTATAAAATCTGCAGTATCTAGTCCATCCTATCTATTCCTTGTCACATGAGTCGTTGAGGGTTTTATGATCTATCATCTGTACTTTAGTAATAATTCCCAGATAGTTGTTTTTTGCCTTTTCAATTGACCTTGCATATGTGACCCACACGGTCCATCTTAAAATATACTACTTCTCTAACTCAAAATCTTTACACACTTATTGAGTTTCATTTTCCTCTGTGTTCCAATAATCTCTCTAGGCTAAAGAGAAATATAACATACAAACCCAAGATCTCTAAAGATTCTTGGAACCTCTTCTTCAAACTTTGTGTCAGGAAGTTCATACGAAGGGCAGAGGAAGCCATAAAGAAAAGTGAAGATCTTCAGGAAGTCTTTAACAGAAGGAGCTTGTAGAGATTTCATGGATACACTATATGCATAACCGTTTTCTGAAAGAAACTACAATAATTTTTAAGAAATGTCAAATGTTTCACAATAGGAAAATTATTGAAAAGTACTTAGAGAGAACACTCACAGTTTACAATATTAAAGAATATAAAATACCTCACAGAGCTGTCGAATACATTGCTGAATAAATGCTTTGTCATTAAGTGGTCTTGGGTCCTTGATTTTTTCAGAAGTGGAAAATATACCAAACTGACTATTCCGGGATCCAGGTCCACTAGTTCTGCAAACAAAATCAGTCAAAATTATTTCCTTCTGTGGTGAAGGCTGAATTATTTCAAGGCGATCTTACATATTTATTCATTTGGCTGTGCTGGGTCTTAGTTGCAGCATGTAGGATCTAATTCCCTGACCAGGGATGGAACCTGCGTCAGGCCACCTGCATTGAAGTCTTAGCCCCTGGATCACCAGGGAAGTCCCATGATTTTATATTTTAACATTAGCATCAAAGATTAAAATTCTTCAGTTTTTATTTAAACAGATTTCTCTTATTCAAAGCAGAGAAAAAAAGAGCAAATAATGAAGATTAAAGTATAAAATGAGGCGGGAAGAAATACTCTTCTGGTGGTTTGCATCACTCACACACACATTATCCTCTAAAAATATGTGTTCTGAGTCCAGCACGTTCTCTGCACCAATAGTTTTCCAGGTCTCTTCAACAACCCAGATCCTTTCAACACCCTACTCACCCCTTCATGACTGCTCCTTTACTTCCAATCTCTTTATTTGCCATTATTTATTGTGAGAAAATTACCTTTGAGATGTTGAAATAGATTGTGTGTGCTTTTTTCATAAATGTTATTGTCATGCGATATTATGTATCTGACTGTGATTTACCATAAATATATGTGTTACTACTTTTTAGTCATTAATACCTATAGTATATATGCCCCATTCTAAGCGCCGTCCCCCCAAACAAAACTTCATTTGTTTAAACCTTTATAATAATTTCTTTTGCTAATCTTTGTGGCCCAACTTACCTAACTATTGTAGTTTATTATACTTGGAACAACACTTTTCTTTATTGGACAGACTCCAAAAACTGAGTTACAGCAAACATTGCTCTAATATCTCAACTCTGTTCATCAAAACGGAGTTTCTCCCTGCAAGTTTGCTTGCCGCTTTCAAATTCTCTTCTGCCCAGGCTTTCAAAGTTCTTTAGCTTGGGCCCTCTTTCACTGCTGCTCTGACTAATTAGCTAATTTCCCCCCTGAGGATTTGCTAACTTGAGAACCACTCTTCTACCTACTGCTAGTAGTTAATCTTTAATTTGTACATATATTTTTTTTACCAAGGAATACATGTATAGACTTAGCTCTTATTTTACACAAAACACTAATAGCTTTTCAAAACTACTAATAGCTTTTGAAATTATTAAAGTATTTCCTAACCAATCAAAATACTGTATTATTCAACTTACAGTTTAAGAGTGAAGGGTCTAGAACCAGAGTCTGTGGTTAAAAATGCTATCTCTGTTACCAGTTGTATGACTTTGGGTAAATTACTTAACGTCTCAGTGTTTCAATTTCCTTATTGATAAAATGAAGACAATAACTATCTACACATAGAGAGTTCTGAGGATTGAATAGAAGACATAAAATAGCACTTTTCTGGCTTACAAAAATGCTCAGCAAACATTAGATTTTATCATCATTATCCCCATTATCTCTGAAGTTCAGCTCTGAGATCAAAGTTACATTATAAAAATTCCTTAGGATTTTTCAGCTAGAATGAACACCAGAGACAGTTTAACCTGGGTTAATGACAAAGATTTTTCATAAGGTAACAAATATGTCATCTCTAAATATTTTCAAAGTAGTTAAATAAACACCTGTCTTGAAGTTACATTTTAAGTTTTGGTGAGATTAAAAAAAAAGTTTGTTTTGGAGTTGGGAGTTTCTTTAAAAAAATTACCTTTATTGAGGTATAATTTGCTTATAGCAAAATGTGCCTGCTTAAAGCACACAGTTTGATGAGGTTTGACAAGGTCCGCACCTGTGAAAACTCTCCATGATCAAGATTAAATGTTTCCATCATCCCAAAGTCTCATCCCTCTAAACAGTCAATCCTTACTTCACTCCAGACAACCTCTGATCTACTCTCGACAGCAGTTCTCAAAGTGCGATCTAGGGGATCTGAGAAGTCAAAACTCTTTTCACAATAAAATTAAGGTTCTTTTTCACCCATTTTGTTCTCCTTCTCTCTCTCCTGAGTGTACAGTGGAGTTTTCCAAAGGCTGGCTACATGATGTCAGATACTGCAGTAGACTGAATTCAGAAACAGATGAGAATCTAGCTACCTTTTATGAAGCCAGACATTAAGAGACTGCAAAAACGTAAAACAATGTCACCATTCTTATTGAAATACTTTTGTTTTTAAAAATAAAGCATGTTATTTATGTTAACATATAATAGGTTATTGTTATTTTAATTTGAATTAATAAATATTAAAAATTTCCCCCTCAGTTTCAATTTCTAATATAGTTAATATCTGTAGATATAGCCCATAAGAGTCCATAATATTTGTTTTTGTTGTTGTGCAGTCGCTAAGTCATATCTGGCTCTTTGTGACCCCATGGACTGTAGCACGCCAGGATTCCTCGTCCTTCACTATCTTTCAGAGTATGTTCAAATTCGTGTCCATTGAGTCGGTGATGGTTTCCAACCACCTCGTCCTCTGTCGTCCCCTTCTCTTCCTGACCTCAATCTTTCCCAGCATCAGGGTCTTTCCCGATGAGTCAGCTCTTTGCATCAAGTGGCCAAAGCGTTGGAGCTTCAGCAGCAGTCCTTCCAATGAATATTCAGCATTGATTTCCTTTAGGATTGACTGGTTTGATAATAGTTAAGAGTATTAAAAAGTCTGTGACTAAAATGTTGGACTAGATGACGATTCCTAATGTTAAAATGCTGATTCCAGAGTGTCTATGTGAAGAATTTTCCATCAAGAATTCACTTGTAACAATGAAACAGTGGTCTGAATGTTTTGATGTATCTTTCAGCATCATCTAAGGCAAATATAACCAATTTAACCATTTAAAACAGAGGAAAACAAGATTATAACTTTCTCTAGAAAGGGACCATGATATCTAATTTTTTGTACTTTGAATATTTAACTCAATGTATGGCTATAAGAATTTTTTCCATTAGAATTAATAAAAAATATCATTACCTTTTACCAAATACAGAGGCTTTTCTTTCAGATGTGGGTCTGTTTATATTCAATTTTCCAAAGGTTGATTTCTCTTTGCTTTAAGAAAAGGAGAAAAACAAACTCTTCAAATGAATGGAAAAATATTAGTTCAAGAGACTTTTGGAAATTTGTTACCCATTCCCAACAAAAATAATTCAAAAGCATGAAAATTTTCAGCAGCAATTACAGTTGTTACAGATGGGATAGGCTTATAATATAATATACATTTGCTTAACTAAAGTGTTAAGAAGAAAGTAGGAAAAAAACCATATCTACATTGTTATTTTAATTATCTTAAAATATGTACATTTATGGATAACAATTTCAAAGGAAAATGAATAATTTAAAAATAGGTATTTTCAATCACAGACTGATAGTCACACTCAAATTTTGTTCCTTTGAGGCTTACTCTTTATTAGAATGTGGCTATACTTAAGAACATACATTATGTCAATTACTGGCCAAAAATATTGACAAAAGCAGTCTTTTAGCTTCTGACAATTTAAGGCACAAATCTTTCGCAGTAGTAACATGCAAAAGTACAAAAAATTTCTCTGATTTCAGAAGAAAAAAATGTATAAATATTTCAAATTTCTAAAAGTAGCAGAGACTCATACAATGTAAGCCTAAGTAATTTAAGAGCAATCAGCAAGTAACTTGTACCTTGGTAATATAGGATTGATACAACTCATATAGATTACAAGTAGCCTTCTCTTAATTTTAAGAAAATCATTCACAGGGAAAAATTAGTTTATGATTGAAAGTTCTACCTCCCCCCCAGCTGATTTTTTATTGAAAACCTAAAAAAAAAAAAATTTGAAGTATAGTTGATTTATGATGTTACAGGTATACACCAAACTTAAGTGTTTATTATATAGGTTTGGCCAAAAAGTTCGTTGGGATTCCTGTAATATCTGGCATGTATATACATATATATACACACACGCATATACTTTTTCAGATTTTTTCCCATTACAACTATTATACATTATTATAGGATATTGAATACAATAATAGCAAGTTCTTCTGGACACCTTTCTTGGACACCAATGAATCTCCAGGAAATAGTTTAGAGAAGCAGTGTTCTATAGGTGGCTCCTAAACTGCAGTTAATTGTCAGAGCAAGTAATGGTTTTGATTGAGAACTGTGCTAGTTGACTAAACTGCAGTAAACTGAAAATTATAGCACAGAACCTGCTCAAACAAGCAGCTCTGAGGAAAGCAGGAAAATAAGAATGAAAGAGCACTGAAGGGGAATTAGCAGTCCCTTAGGGATTGCCTTCGGAGAAGGTGATGGCACCCCACTCCAGTACTCTTGCCTGGAAAATTCCATGGATGGAGGAGCCTGGTAGGCTGCAGTCCATGGGGTCGCTGAGAGTCGGACACGACTGAGCGACTTCACTTTCATTTTTCACTTTCATGCATTGGAGAAGGAAATGGCAACCCATTCCGGTGTTCTTGCCTGGAGAATCCCAGGGGCGGGGGAGCCTGGTGGCTGCCGTCTATGGGATCGCACAGAGTCGGACATGACTGAAGTGACTTAGCAGTAGGGACTGCCTTACAAAGTTTGTGGCTTTTGAGATTTAACTATCAAATGAGATAAGACACAACGTGGAGTAAAGGCCCACTCTAGCCTTCACTGACTCCAAATCAGGTACCGCTGACAACAGACAAGATTCATCACAATATTACTCACACTACATCTTTGCATTAACTACCTTTACAGATTTCTCGGCCAAAGACAATAAGGCATGAGGTACTCACGTTTGAGGGGTATGGAGACCTGGTTTATTTAAGTCCTGGGATCTTAATTCCTGCATAGACAGGCGGCCAGCACCACCGGTGGAAACTGAACTGCGTTTCATGCTTATGACCTGCATTCATAAATTTGGTATTAAACAAGTCTTTCCAGATGTAGATGGTATATTAAACCTCAACTATTATCTTCATCCTCAAACAGAAAGGCAGACAAGTTTCATCGTTCTTTCCTGGGTTATCTTGTATGTAAGCTGAAGTCCTCATTTACAGGGAATATTTATCTATTTGATTTCCTTTAAAAATTTTCAACAAATGAAAATACTTTCTAACTGCCTACCATGTACAAGGGAGTGTGCAAAGCAGTGCAAACAACAGAAAGGTAAATAAGGTATGATTCCTCTTCACAAGGGAATTTATGGTAGTTAAAACCCTGAATCCTAACTCTGATCACATTACCACTGTTGGCTGTGCCTATTTTGATGGGAAATCAGAGGCCACCTGACAACAACTACCTCTGATGTTTCCTTTGGTCTTAAAGGAAATCATCCTGTTTTCTTTTCCTAATGTCCATCCTCTTTAGCTCTGTCCTTAACCTCTTTCTCATTTATAGTCTTCAATTACTGGCCCTCTTGCTTCAACCTCCCTTTTATCAAGGATAAATTATCTGGTCTACAGGCCGTGTCCAGTTCCTCAGACTACATTCACATCTCACGCCCTTCCCACCTCCTGGGATATCTTTCACTGACAAATCTTCAGATCCTATTGTTGCTTAGTCCAACCTCACTCTGATCCCTGCAGGACAGGCCAATTAATCTGAGATGCCAGGGAGGTGAGGAAATAAAGGAAAATGGCCATTAATCTTGAAAATATCTCTTAGAATGGCAAGTCTTAGGCAGGGGATGTGTTAATTTCTTCCTTCCTGTTATCTACAGGTGGACAGGGTTCTGAACAAAGGCACTTTAGTTTAACAGTCAGGCAGAGGGGCAGGATTCTCTGAGGTTGGCCATTATATATGATTATAATAACAAAAGCAACAGAAAACAAGTCAAAGAAACAGTTTTAACTAGAGTCAAAATTGGCTTTTCTCTGCAACAGGATCTTGTCTTCGAGGCATTAGACACTGTACTCACCTTTCCAGGTCCTGCCCTGGTTTCCAGGACAATGGACATCTGTGGTTATCCTTTTCTCTAAGCTCTCCTTTGTCTTTGAAACTGATGTACTCTTTCCTTCTTTGTGTGCACACCCATTTCTTCTTCAGTATACACTTCTGTATCTATTAAACTTTTCCACTCTCATCTATATGTTCCCTCCCAATCTCCACTTAAAACGTACTCTCATCAGAATCTGAGATTAATACTTCTGCATGTACTACGTACACAGCAATCGGGATGTTACACTAATAGCTGAAACGCAAAAACAACAAACAGTTCCTCATCTTGTCTTCCTCTGTGTGCTCTCATCAAATTTTCCCTTTTTCCTCTCTCCAGGACCTCTTCTTCCCATCAGTGTCCGCTTGGCCCACCCCTTCTCCCTCGGGAAATCACTGCCATAAGAAATTTACTGGACTCCGGGAAACTAGCGCCTCGTACTGACTGACTCGAGAGGTCGGTTACAACAACAAACACCAAAACGTCGCCTCCTAGGGCTTGTGAATCTAACCTGGCGACCTGGCGTTCTCCCTCCAGCTGCCCGGAGCAAAATTAACCAAAAATCATTAGTTACCTTTCTTCCAGCTTCCCGAGACTATCCAGAGACCGAATTGCTGTAAACCCTGCAACTGCACGCTGGACAGGATATCAGCCGCCAAAACACAAACTCCTTCCACCCACCGCCGCCTTTCGAATTTTAAAATCTCCGCCGGCGTGTACGTCATCGCGCAGGACGTGCGCGCGCGTGCGCAATTTTCTTGCGCAACTCTCGTACGCAACTGTCGCGCGCCGCTCCTCGTCGCCGGACGTTTTGCGTGTTGCTGGCGCGCCGCCACCTCACCGGCTGCACTGGTTTTTCCTGGCCACTGTAAGCGTCCTCTGCAAAGTCAGGTCCGACCTTTGAATTTAGCGGTGAATGCCGGAGCGCTGTACGTCACTGAGTAGCGAGCAGAGTGCTCCAGGCCTGGAAACGCGTTTTTTTTTCCGTACAGCAACATGGCCGCTCCCGTCGACTCTTAGAAAAGGAGAATTTTTTTTACCCCCCGCTTTGTCCTGAAAGGCGTGTCTTTCAGGATCTCTGGGTTAGACGCGTGCTGTTTCATGAAGCAAGTCTGGAAAGTACTGGAAGTACTGGGAAGCCGGCGAGGTAGGCATTAGTGACAGCGAAATGTGGCCGCAGTCGGCCTCAGGGTCGCGCTGCTGATGCAGGCGGATTCTTTACGGACTGAGCTAGCAGGGAAGCCCAGTAAGCTACTTTGCTAAAACAGGACATCACCCGCTCTCCTGAGTTTGAACTCAAGAGTCAAACACAGCCCCAAACCTGGAAAGTGGTGGGGGTGACAGGGGAGCTCAGAGCTCTAGGACTGGATACCTGGATCTTGTAGCAGTTGTGCCATCAACGAGTTGTACATACTGTCGTGGTCCGGGTGCGGGTTAGAAAAGGATTTCCAGACATGAGACAGAATGAGAGGAAAATAAAGTTTATTAGAATGGGAGACGCTGTTGGAACAGCGGGCCAGCTCTAGGGAAAACCGACGTTGAACAGGGGTCCTTAGTCCACTTTTATATCTAGGGTACAAGGAGTGGAATAGGGGTCTTGCGGGTTATTTGCAGATTGGATGAGGCATGTATCCTGGGTGGGGGAAGAGTAGGGCAAGTACCTTCTCTCTAAGGAGTAGGAGGGGAGACAGGTTATACTGTTCCATTAATAGTTACAGTATGGGGAGGGAAGGACCATAAGGGTCTGGTTTTTCTATTCTTGCATTCCAAGACCCTCCTTGGTTTTATCTGCTGTTTCGTCCTAGGATCACCACACATACTTTAGGGCAAGTCACCTTTCCTGTGTGAGTTTCAGCCTTCCCATCTACACTTCTAGCTTGCACTCTCCGTTTTAGGACCGCTTCGCCACAAGTGATGACTCTTGATAACCCGTGGGCTGTAGCCCGCCAGGCTCCACTGCTCTTGGGATTTTCCAGGCAAGAATACTGGAGTGAGTTGCCATTTCTTCCTCCAGGGGATCTTTCTGATCCAGGGATGAAATCCCCGTCTCCCGTGTCTCCTTTGGCAGACGGATTCTTGACCACTGAGCCACCTGGGAAGTCTTGCTGACTCTGAAGGGAGGACCAGTAACAGAATTACTGTCATAGCAGCGTTTATTTGATTGTTTTGTGTGAAACACGAGCACAACACTTAAAAGTTAGTTACCTTATTTAATTCTCTGAATTGCCGCCTAAGATGTCCTAAAATGATTAAATCGAAGCTCAGTGAAATCAAATGACTGGTCCATGGTCATAATGCTAATGCAAATGATGTTAGAAATTGGAATCTATATACATTGCTACTGTTATTAACTGTGCTATTAACTGCTTAATATATTTCTTATTTTATTTCTTATTCTATATCACCTTTTAAGTTTTCCACCACTACACAACTTTTAGTAAGCAAAATCCAGAACTGAATGCCTTTTTTGGTCTTTTTTTTTTTTTTTTTTTGGGCTGTGCCATTCGGCCTATGGGATCTTAGTTCCCTGACTGGGACTGGAACCGAGAACCTGGAATCCAGACTCTGTGAAAGCCCAGAGTCCTAATCACTGGCGTACCAAGGAATTCCCTAAAAACTGTCTTTCAGGAAAAGATAAGTTCTGAAAAAACCTAGTTGCCAGAAGAGGACTGCTCAGAACCAATCGCAGATCTGGACTCTTTACCTTGCAGTTTTGCTAGGGGTTAGTGCTTCTGATACCCTGTTAAAATTGCATTTTGCTGTTTTGACTCTTTCTGCACTCCATTGGTAGCAGTGATTAGTAAAGCAGTTGTGCTGGAGGGGCTTACTGTAGTAAGCATGGTTTAAAAATGAGCTGACACCCTAACAGCTCCTATGGAAATTCTGTGGCCTTCTCTAGGCTTATGTCATTTAAAAGGCTGAATTCTCATAGGTAATGCAATATTCTTTGGTTTGACAGGACACTCACCATTTTAGGATTCAGTGTCTTCGTGACTTGTAGGCTGTAGACCTACTGGCTAGAGCCAAGTGCCAAGCAGGAGGTTGTATGGAGGCTCGAGAAACAGGAGGATCTCATTGGGATTCCAGAAAAAAGGTCAGGTTTTCACCCTCTTTGGTCAAGTTGGATGAAATTTTTGAATTATCAACCCTGAAATTAAAAGTTTACATTGTTTTAGATATAGAGAATAGACTTATGGACATGGGGAGCAGGGAGGAGAGGGTAAGATGTCTGGAGAGAGTAACATGCAAATTTAGATTACCATATGTAAAATAGATAACCAATGGGAATTTGCTGTATGTCTCAGGAAACTCCAACAAGGGCTCTGTATCAACCTAGAGGGGTGGGATGGGGAGGGAATTGGGAGTGACGTTCAAAAAGGAGGGGATATATGTATATCTATGGCTGATTCATGTTGAGGTTTGACAGAAAACAGCAAAATTCTGTAAACTAATTATCCTTCAATTAAAAAATCAATATTAAAAAAGTTTATACTGTTTTAATGTTTCATTGCAATGTTTTATTTTAGTTTTTCTTAGTCCTACTATACATATTAACAACTCAAAAATTTTAAATTCGCTTCTGTGTACATTCAAGTTTATATACTTGCACATAAAATCTATGTGTGTATGAAGTATATTTTTATTGAAAAACAGGACATTTAAGAATTTCTCAGGGAAGTTTTACTTCTAGTCAAACTAGGGTTTTACTTCTAGTCTCTAATTCCAAGAGGTGTTTGTATGTTTTAAAGGAAGAGAATGTCTGTGGTGCATGAGCTGTCACCAGGATGGCTGCTGGATCACCTCGCTTTCATTAACAAGATAAGCTATGAACTTCACCAGCGGCATGAGCCTTGTAGTAAAAGCTGGCCCACTTCTTCTGTTCACCTTGATTCTCTTCACATGGATTCTGTGTCCTCTTTTGGAGCCTCTGCTACATTTGTTCCTTCTACCAGTAAGCCAGAGAATGATGATAGAGGAAATTGTGAAATGTTCATACAGAAATATGTATTTCGATCTGAACTGTTTGATGTCAGCAAACCTTATATAACTTCCGCTATTCACAAAGAGTGCCAAGAAAGTAAAGAAAAGGAAGATCTAGTAAATGATGCTAAGAAAGAAATCTCCATTTCTATTAATGGCAAGGTAATAACTCTTAAGAAATTTTTATTTTTCTATAAAGAACACAAATGTATCATTCCAATGTCTCAAATATCTTGTGATTTACTAATTCTAAAGGATAGTCAATAAATCATAGTGATACTTTAGCATATCCAGAGTAATTTTAATTTTTTGCTAACATTCTACCATTTTTAGAAAACCAAATTTGCGTATCTCAAAAGTAAGCAAAGTTGATTCAAAAGTGAATGCTCTGTAAATTAACAAACAAAGCTACACAATAAAAAAAACCCTGTCTGCTTAGGTTTCTGTATGAATTGCATGTTTTTTACATATATTTTTGCTTAAAAACATGTTTTGTTCTCTATAAAATTCTAAAGCAGTGTATAGATTTGGGGGGAATTTCAGAGATTTTTCCTTTGGGGATAAACTTGTATAATAAATGTTTGGAAGAGTAATGTTTTTGAAAGATTTCTAGTAATAAAACTAGAAAGTTACTATAGGAAATGTATATATTCTTAAAGTATATATATTTGTATACATATTGGTGTTACCAGAAGTTTTGAGAATGCCATTAGGGTCAAATTAATTATGCTTTAAATACTTTTTAAGTACTTGAAGAATTCAGAGATGATTATACCAAGTCCATTTCAGATAGATTATATTAACTTTTTTTTGTTGTTGTTAGAGATAGGAGTTACATTCATTATTCAACCAATAAATGTTTCTATGTGCTGTTGCAAACAGAGTGAGGAAACAAGATAAATATAATCTGCTTTTTGGATCTTATAGTTGAGTGAGGAAGAAAGATACCAATATAAGAAAGCATGTTAAGATGTGTAATAAGGAAAGTAATAGAGATTCCATTTATTCATTCAGCCAAAAAACTTTTGTTAGCCTGCTTGGAGTTTGCAACCATATAGGCACTGAGATTTTAGCAACAACAAGTAGAAAGTCCCTGCTGTGTATTGTACTCACATGTTCTTTGGAGTTGTTACATGTAGAACAGATATATCTTATTTGTACCCAATCTTCAGATTACGTGTAAAGATCTATTAAAAGTACATTGCAGATTATTTTTTTGGTGTAGAAATTAAGAAAGTTCAGAATAATTACCCCACATAGCAACTGATAGATTTCACTGGTGACTCTTTACTACAGTATCAGTTTCCTGTGTCCATGGATGTCAGTGCTACATTTTATTGTATCGTTCTAGTTCTTTCTAATAGCTAGGTGGCCTTTTATCACCCATTAAGTTTGTAGTAATAGTAATAATAATTATTATTATTTGAGAAAGCTTACCTCCCTAGTCCATACTCTTTGCACTTATTTCAACCTCAGTAGTTAATTATTCGGAGAAGGCAATGGCACCCCACTCCAGTACTCTTGCCTGGAAAATCCCATGGATGGAGGAGCCGAGAAGGCTGGAGTCCATGGGGTCGCTGAGGTTTGGACACGACTGAGAGACTTCCCTTTCACTTTTCACTTTCATGCATTGGAGAAGGAAATGGCAGCCCACTCCAGTGTTCTTACCTGGAGAATCCCAAGGACAGGGAAGCCTGGTGGGCTGCCGTCTGTTGGGTTGCACAGAGTCGGACATGCCTGAAGCGACTTAGCAGCAGCAGCAGCAGCAGTTAATTATTACCTCTTATAGAATGAGATAGACAATATGGAAAATGTGGTAAATAAAAAAGAAATATTAATGTATTTCAAAATATGAATATTGTGATGGATGGCCACAAAATTTTTTCCCTGTAATTTACTCTTTAGAAGCGTAAGAGATGTGTTGCTTTCAATCAAGGTGAACTGGATGCTATGGAATACCACAGAAAGGTATGGTGTAAAATGTTCATTGATGACATTGGAAGGTTAATGTGAACTAGTATAAGTAAATGGACAATGTGAATAGGGTGGTCTTAAAAATCAGGCAATCATTTTGATCAAGGTTAGAATTTAACAGTGGAGTGGTTTATTGTTACTTCTATAGTAATTAACAATTTAAATCAATTTTTATTAGAACTCCATATAGTTAACATACATTTAACATAAATAAGCATATGCTATATTGGTAAAGTCTAGAAATTTTTTAAGTTATAAAAGTCTACTGTCAGTAGGTAAAAGATGGGATAAACTTATGCTACATTGCTTAAGCATATATTTCACATAAATAAACTTATGCTGTATGAGTGTGGTGATATCTTATTGAGGTTTTTAGCTTGCATTTCCCTAGTGACTAATAATGTTGAGTCTTTTCATTGCTGTACCTCCTACATTCTTTGTTAAAGTTGTTTAGGATTAATGTTGATTCATCCTTGAATATTTGATGTAATTCACCAGTGAGATTATCTAGGCCTGGAGTTTCCTTTTGGGGAAGGTTTTTTAGTAACAATATCAGGTTCTTTAATAGAGCACAGGGATTTTCAGATTTTCTGATTTGCTTATGACAGTTTTGGCAAGTTGTATTTTCCAAGAAACTTGTCCATTTCATCCAAGTTGTCAAATTTATTGGCATGCCGTTGTTCATAGTATTCTTTTTCCATGCTTTTAATGTTTATAGGATTTGTGATGATAAGTGATCACCCTTTTCATTGCTATGTTGGTGATTTGCATTCTTTCTTTTCTAGCTTGGGGCTTGTTTTTTGGTTGTAGTTTTCAAAGAACCAGTCTTTAAAAAAATTTTTTTGGTAGTTTTTTTTCTTTTTTGTGGATATATATATATAAAAAACATGAAATTTACCACTTTAACCATTTTTAGGTGTACAAGTTAGTGGCACTGAGTACATTCACATTGTCTAATCACCATTATTTATATCCAGAATGATTTTGCCATCCCAACTGAAATTCTACCCATTAAACAGTAATTCCTCATTTCCTCTTCCCGCTATGTGCCACATTTTGTTTATTTGTTCTGTTCCTCCACATTTGGGATGTTTCTACCTTTTGGCTGTAGTGAATAATGCTACTATAGACATGAGTGTGCACATAAAACATGTATATATAAACATGTGTAAACACATACATGTTTATACACTCACACAGAAACATAAGTGTCTCTACTTTCAGTTTTTTTTTGGAATATACCCAGAAGTGGCCTTACTGGATCATATGATAATTCTGTTTCTAACTTTTTGAGGAACTGCCTTAGTGTGTTCCGCAGTGGTGGTACCATTCTGCCTTCCCACCAGCAGTGCATAAGCGTTGCCAGTTTCTCCATATCCATGTCAGCACTTATTTTTGTTTTTATTTTTTTCGGTTGCCATCCTAATGGGTAAGAGTGGTGTCTCATTGTGGTTTTGATTTACATTTTTCTGGTGATCTTTGATGTTGAACATATTTGTATGTGCTGTTGGCCATTTGTTATGTCTTCTTTGGAGAAATGTCTGTTTATGTCCTTTGCTCATTTTTAAATTGGGTTGTTGTTGTTGTTTTTGGAGTTCTTTTATATTCCGAATATTAATCCTTTATCAGACACATAAAGTGATGTCACGTATATTCAAAGAACCAATTTGTTAATTTTCCTTACTGTCTGTTTTCTATTCTGCTGATATTTGTTCTCTATTATTTTCTTCCTTTTGGCTTACTTTGCTTTTTTTCTGTTAATAACTTCTTAAAGTAGAGCCTTTTGTCAGTGAGTGTAGATCATTTTTCTTTTCTAATATAAACATGTAAAGCTGTAAGTTTCCCTTGAATTGCTGCTTTAGTTGCATTCCACATATTTGGATATGTTGTATTTTCACTTTCATTCACTTCAAAATATTTTCTAATTTCCCTTGTGATTTGATCTTTGACCTATATGAATTATTTAGAAGTCTGCTATTTCATTTTCAGATATTTGATGTTTATCTTAATATCTTCTTATTGATTTCTAGCTTAAATCCATTGGAGTATAAGAATAGACTCTGATGTCAGTCCTTTTAAATTTATTGAGTTTTATTTTACAGTCCAGCATGTGAATTATCTTTATGACTGTATTGTGTGCTATTTTTTATGTATTTTTGAATATGTATTCTTTAGTTGTTGGATACAGTGTTCTATGAATGTCAGTTAGGTTAAGTGGATTGATAGTGTTGTTCAGAACTTCTGTCTTTAGAGATTTTTGGTTTATTGGTCTATCACTTGTTGGGTAGATTTTGCTTGGGTGAGTTTAGAATGAGGATTTTAGTCTAAGGCTGATGATTATTCCCTTTTACTGACACAAAATCTGTTATGCACCCAATACCCCTGTCAAGAACAATGATGAACTGTCTGAGATTTTACTTTATTTGGAAGCTAACAAGTTAGCAAGTTTAGGTCTAAGATTTTATTAAAACAGATTTAGATCAAAGTATTAAAGTAACGAGTTTATTAAATTAAGAAGTCACATGTATGTACTGATCACTGCTCAGCTGGAGACTTGACCTTCTGCAACTCTCAAGAGCTCTCTGTCTGTGCAGCTCTCTGCTCTGGTGTCCTCCCTGCAAACTCTTGCCGCCTTGGCCTTTCCAGACTCCCAGCTCTGGTTCCTTGGCTCCGAGAGACTGCTGGTCTCTGAACAGGTCACCTTCCTGTTCTGCTACATGAAAACTTTCTCAAGGCAGTAAGCTGGAGCAATTGGATTCTATTTTTATTTAGGGAGTACAATTCTGGGGCTTCCCAGGTGGTGCAATGGTAAAGAATCCGCCTGCCAATGCAGGAGATGCAAAAGATGCAGGTTCAGTCCCTGGGTTGGGAAGATCCCCTGGAGGAGGACATGGCTGGAGAATGTCAGCCATGGAGAATTTTTGCCTGGAGAATCCCATGGGGAGAGGAGGAGCCTGGTGGACTACAGTCCATGGGGCCGCAAAGAGTTGGACATGACTGAGTACATGTGTAATTGTATTAATAATAATATTCTGCAGTGCTTGACATCCACCCAAGGTCTGAAAGCCTTTTTTCTGAAAATAATTTTTTAAAAGTAATTTCAGATGAAAAGTACTCCGTCTTATCCAGAAGCAGTACTAGCTTTTACTTTTATAATTATTTTGGTTCTGTTATTGCAAAACTTATTTAATATATTCATTTTATAGAGTTGACTTTTTCTTCTTTAACAATTCAAGCTATATTTTTATGCAATAAAAGATATGTTTATTTTAAAATTATATTAGAAAAATTAAGATTAAATGTGATTAAAACTTAATTCTTTTTATAGATTAGAATTTTCACTTCTAGAAACATTATCAAATTCATCTTTTAAAATTTTAAGGATTTTAAAGATATATATTGCTTGGTTATTTAGTTTCCAGTGAGTTTACGAGATTTGTATTATTCCACAGTTAGGAAATAGCCATTCAAAGGTATAGTCACACTTTCTTTTTCTTGTAGTATAAAATTATTTTATTGTAAGCATTAAGAATGTTGGTTTTAATCCATAAGTTGAAATATTCAAAGCGTAGTAGGAAACTTTATTATTTAGAAAATTGTTTTAATGTCAGTAATGTTTTAATATACTTAAAAAATTCTCTTACAGATCAGGGGGCTGATTTTGGATGGATCTTCACAGTTAATCCAAGAAGGTCTCACAAGTGGCTTTCTTCATTCATGTTCTGAAAAACCGAACAAGTGCAGTGAGCCCATTACTTTACCACTTGATACCTGTAATTTGTCAGAATTATGTGAAATGGCAAAGCATTTGCTTTCTCTGAATGAAATGGAACTTCAGACGTTACAGTTGATGGAAGATGATACCTCTGTTACAGAGCAGGATTTATTTTCACGGATAGTTGAGAATACCTCTAGCTTTACAAAAATGATTACTTTAATGGGACAGAAATACCTGCTGCCACCAAAAAGCAGTTTTCTTTTGTCTGACATTTCTTATATGCACCCACTTCTGAACTGTAAGTAGTTATTATGTTCATTATTAGATAATTTTTCTGTGGCCTCAAAAGTCAAGAGCATGTCTGAATGTTGAATGAGCATCAGCATTTTGTGAATAGGGTGAATAATTTTCTCTGTATTTTCTTTTTTAATTTAAAACTTTAAATTCAGTTTTAAAGTGCTGACTTATGCTTTAAAAATTAAAAAAATAAATCTTATTACAAACGAAGTATCAAAAACTTAACTAGTCCCCAAGAGAATAAATATAGTTACTGCTCTATACTTAGGAATTCAGGGTATAATTGTGTTTGACCAAGTAATTTTAACTTTTATTCATAGCAAAGTAGAAATGCTTCAGATATGAATGTTAATTCCCAAACTATTCTTAGCCTTTAAGCTATTTTCAAGTTTATTATCTAAAGTTTCTCAAAAGTATTTTCGTGTATAAAGTTGAAAATTTAGATATTGATGTTCAGAGTTATCTACATGTAAATTTGAATTTAGATTTCTGAAGCTTAACTATGAGTCTTAAGCTTGAAACTATGAGACTTGAGTCTTTAGACCCCTCACAAAACTGAGGCTGTTTCCTAATCTATAAAATGGATATGATGATACCTACTTCTGAGGGTAATTTTGAGGATTAGTTGAGATAGTTTGCATCACAAGCTTAGCTCAGTGATATGTTTCTAATAAATTAAAGTATCATAATATTCTAAGGGATGAGATAAGAGGTATATTGATTAAATTGAATTTAATCTGCTATATACTGTTACTTGTACATTTTGTAGCAAAATTTTAAGTTACATAGCTTATTAATGAAAAGCTTCTTTTAATTACTTTCGAGTCATTTTAAACATGAGTTGTTATTCATGTCACAGTGTCATAAATTCTTCACGGTAAATGACAAGATGACAAAAGAATGAGAAAATCATGCAATATTTGAACATTTCCCCCCCTCCCCCAGTCTTTCTCATCTTTGTTACTCTAATTGTTTAACAGCCATTACATCCTTATTTTAATTTGCATTCTTTTGCTTACTTATGAGATTGTCCATATACAAAAATATACCTTTGTGCATAAAAGCTTTTCCTTATAGTAAAATCCCAATTAATAAATGTAGATGGAATGATGTAACTAGGAAATTCCCGTTTGACACATAGCATAGTACTTGGGTGTCAAAATAGTGGGTGAAAAGATGAGATGCAGGATATTTGCAGAGTCTTAAAGTATGTCCCTGCTGCTGCTGCTGCTAAGTTGCTTCCGTTGTGTCTGACTTTGTGCGACCCCATAGACGGCAGCCTACCAGGCTCCTCTGTCCCTGGGATTCTCCAGGCAAGAACACTGGAGTGGGTTGCCATTTCCTTCTCCAATGCATGAAAGTGAAAAGTGAAAGTGAAGTCGCTCAGTTGCATCCGACTCTTAGCGACCCGATGGACTGCAGCCCACCAGGCTCCTCCGTCCATGGGATTTTCCAGGCAAGAGTACTGGAGTGGGGTGCCATTGCCTTCTCCTAAAGTATGTCCCTACCAGATAGTTAATAATTACTGAGGTAGAACTGGAGAAACCTGGCTGATAGCACTTTAACCAAACAAATGACTCAAGGTGGTATCACTAATCATGAGACATTCGGACACCCTGTGCTTCCTGCTGATGACCGGCCAGTAGTAGTCTTCAAAAGTATCAAGGTGAAAAAAGATGAAAACTGAGGAACTTTTCCACATTGGAAGAAATTTATGAGACATAGCAATTGAATGTGATTTTGCTGGGGATCCTGGACCAGGGAAAAGGATACTAATAGACAATTGGGGACATTTTATCAATATTAAGGTCAGTATGTCAGTTAAAAAATTGAAGTTTTATTTCAGGTAAAAAGTGAAAAAAAAAGTAAAAAACCCCACATCCATCCTGTGTTTGAAAGGACCATTTTAGTATGGCTGCCAAGACTTACATAGGGCAATTACAAATCATCGATGTCTAGCTAGGGGCTTCCCAGGGGACACTAGTGGTAAAGAACCCACCTGCAAATGCAAGAGACAGAAGAGATGCGGGTTCAGTCCCTGGGTTGGGAAGATCCCCTGGAGGAGGGCAGGGCAGCCCATTTCAATATTCTTGCCTGGAGAATCCTATGGATAGAGGAGCCTGGCAGACTACAGTCCATAAGGTCATAGAATCAGACATTACCAAGTGACAGCACAATGTCTAGCTAAGGGAGCTGTAGTTATTTTCAGGAAGGGTGCAACAGGTACAATTACATTAAAATCCCAGAGGTACTAAATTATAAGGGGAATCTCATTTTTTTTGGATGAATTATTCTATTTGAATAAATGCCACAAATCCTTTTTTTACCAGCATATTTAAATATATTTGCCAGCATATTTATGTCCGTAGTGAATGTACTTCATTGTTGAAGAACATGTTTAGTTTTTAAAGTGATACAAGTAGAAGGTATTTTCTGAAATCCTTTCTTTGTTTTCAGGTAAGAAAACATATGATGTGATTGTGATAGATCCACCATGGCAGAACAAATCGGTTAAAAGAAGTAACAGGTAAGTGTATCTGTTACATATGTTTTCTGAAAGCTATTGTTGTTTGTACAGTATAGTTACATAAATTGAAAGTGTTACTTTATGGTACAAAGTGTCTGAAAAACTAAAACACTTTAGTTTTAAAAGTTCAATTCCATTAAGTGGGTAGGTTAAGTAGGTAAGTCTCTTAAACTAGAACTATATATAGGTATAAGAATGTTAAAAATAATATATTAAAGATGAAGGTTGCTGACTGAATTAGTTCAGAAATGTTTCTATAACACCAAAAGACAACATTTTTGCTTTCTTTGGGGCTTCCCTGGTGGCTCATATGATAAAGCGTCTGCCTGCAATGTGGGAGACGGATTCAATCCCTAGATTGGGAAGATCCCCTGGAGAAGGAAATGGCAACCCACTCCAGTACTCTTGCCTGGAAAATTCCATGGACAGGAGCCTGGTAGGCTACAGTCCATGGGGTTGCAAAGAGTTGGTTGCATGACTGAGCAACTCCACCTTTCATTTTGCCTTCTTTGATATCAAATTCTAAAGTTTTGAACTATGTGCCAAAATATAGTATTAGTAATATGCTATGAATGAAATTATCTAATTCATTCTGAAATTTGTTTTAATTTATGCCACTGTTCAGTTTATGTCACCTTTTAGAGTGATAAGTTCAGTTAGTAAATAAGACAAAGTTAAATAGCTTTTCAAAAAACCAAAATTTCCCCTCTAGTTCTGGTGAATATCTTCGGTTGTATTTCGTCTCACTTTTCAGTCTTCTAGACTGAACAATTTCTGTTACCTTGACTTAAACTTCATATGAAATTTCTTCTTCTCCACAGTTATCTTCAGTTTCCTTATGTTTTTTGTTTATGAACTGTACCAATAATTGGATTTTTTCCTCTTAAAAGTTGCAAGGATCATACAAAGAATTCATCTATCTATTCTCTGTATGTGTGTATTTGTGTGTGTGTGTGTGTAGATATCTGTGTGTATATATATATATATATATATATATATATAATTTTTTTCTGAACAGTTTGAGAATAAGTTATTTAGGAGAAAGAGTAAGTTACTCTGAAATATTTATTCTGCATTTCTTGAAAACAAAGATATTTTCTTATATAATCATAGTACAGTAATCAAAATAGGTAAGTAATTTTCCTTTTCAATTTTCTAGTTTTTTTTTACTAATAAGAATCACACAGGGGACATACTGTAATATATGCATTGTTCCCAGTTTTACCATCTGTGATAGGCGAAATAGTTTCTTTCCATCCCCACCCCCTACCCCTGTTCCACATTCCCTTCCATGTCCTTATCTTAATCCCTGGAATTTATGAGTATGTTAGGATACATGGTAAAGAGAAATTAAAATTCCAAATGGAATTAAGGCTGCCAAGGAAAAGATTACTATGCATTACATAGATAGGCCAGTCCGTAGCATATCATAGCTAGTGGCCATGAGGAGATCCCCTACGTCCAAGGTCATGAGCTGCGGCTGTGCTTTGCTGGACTGGCCATGAAGAGATACCCCATGTCCAAGGTCACAGAAACCCCAGTAAGACGGTAGGTGCTGGAACGGCTGTGAGGAGATACCCCACGTCCAAGGGCAAAGGAGAAGTCCCAGCAAGATGGTAGGAGGGGTGAATTTGTGTTTAGAATCAAACCCCATTCTTGCCAGAGACGCTCAGAGGGCATAAACAAACCTTGTGCGCACCAGGACCCAGGGACCCCACAGAGACTGAGACAGAACTGTGTTTGAGCGTCTCCTGCAGACGTACGGATCAGCAGTGGACTGCCACAGGGACAGGGGCTCTGGGTGCAGCAGACCTGGGTATGGCACAAGCCCTCTTGGAGGAGGTCGCCATTATCCCCACCACAGAGCTGCCAGAACTTACACAGGACTGGGAAATAGACTCGTGGAGGGCGCAACAGAACCTTGTGCACCAGGACCCAGGAGAAAGGAGTGACCCCACAAGAGACTGACCCAGATTTGCCCATGAGTGTCCAGGAGTCTCTGGTGGAGGCGTGGGTTGGTGGTGGCCTGCTGCAGGGTTGGGGGCACTGAGTGTAGTACATGCATGGGATCTTTTGAAGGAGGTCATCATTATCTTTATTACCTCCACCATAGTTTGGCCCCAGGTAAATAGCAGGGGTATCTCCTCTCAGCGGCTTGCCGCTCCAGTGCCACGCATTCAGGTATGACCTAAAGCAAATCCCTTATGATTATACAGTGAAAGTGAGAAATAGATTTAAGGGACTAGATCTGATAGATAGAGTGCCTGATGAAATATGGATGGAGGTTCATGACATTGTACCATCCCCAAGAAAAATAAATGCAACAAAGCAAAATGGCTGTCTGAGGAGGTCTTACAAGTAGCTGTGAAAAGAAGAGACGTGAAAAGCAAAGGAGAAAAGAAAAGATATACCCATTTAAATGCAGAGTTCCAAAGAATAGCAAGGAGAGATAATAAAGCCTTCTCAGTGATCAGTGCAAAGAAATAGAGGAAAACAACAGAATGGGAAAGACTAGAGATCTTGTCAAGAAAATTAGAGATACCAAGGGAACACTTCATACAAAGGTGGGCTCAATAAAGGACAGAAATGGTATGGACCTAACAGAAGCAGAAGATATTAAAAAGAGGTGGCAAGAATACACAGAAGAACTGTACAGAAAAGATCTTCATGATGCAGATAATCACGATGGTGTGATCACTCACCTAGAGCCAGCCATCCTGGAATGTGAAGTCAAGTGGGCCTTAGGAAGCATCACTACTAACAAAGCTAGTGGAGGTGATGGAATTCCAGTTGAACTATTTTAAATCCTAAAAGATGAAAGTGCTACACTCAATATGCCAGCATATTTGGAAAACTCAGCAGTGGCCACAGGACTGGAAAAGGTCAGTTTTCATTCCAATCCCAAAGAAAGGCAATGCCAAAGAATGCTCAAACTACCGCACAATTGCACTCATCTCACATGCTAGTAAAGTAATGCTCAAAATTCTCCAAGCCAGGCTTCAGCAGTATGTGAACTGTGAACTTCCTGATGTTCAAGCTGGTTTTAGAAAAGGCAGAGGAACCAGAGATCAAATTGCCAACATCTGCTGGATCATCAAAAAAGCAAGAGAGTTCTAGAAAAACATCTGTTGCTGGTTTATTGACTATGCCAAAGCCTTTGATCGTGCGGATCACAATAAACTGGAAAATTCTGAAAGAGATGGGCATACCAGACCACCTGACCTGCCTCTTGAGAAACGTGTATGCAGGTCAGGAAGCAACAGTTAGAACTGGACATGGAACAACAGACTGGTTCCAAATAGAGAAAGGAGTACGTCAAGGCTGTATATTGTCACCCTGCTTATTTAACTTATATGCAGAATACATCATGAGAAACACTGGGCTGGAGGAAGCACAGGCTGGAATCAAGATTGCTGGGAGAAATATCAATAACCTCAGATATGCAGATGACACCACCCTTATGGCAGAAAGTGAAGAACTAAAGAGCCTCTTGATGAAAGTGAAAGAGGAGAGTGAAAAAGTTGGCTTAAAGCTCAACATTCAGAAAACTAAGATCATGGCATCCGGTCCCATCACTTCATGGCAAATAGATGGGGAAACAGTGGACACAGTGACTGACTTTATTTTTTTGGGCTCCAAAATCACTGCAGATGGTGACTGCAGCCATGAAATTAAAAGACGCTTACTCCTTGGAAAGAAAGTTATGACCAACCTAGACAGCATATTAAAAAGCAGAGACATTACTTTGCCAACAGAAGTCCATCTAGTCAAGGCTATGATTTTTCCAGCAGTCATGTATGGATGTGAGAGTTGGACTGTAAAGAAAGCTGAGCACCGAAGAATTGGTGCTTTTGAACTGTGTTGTTGGAGAAGACTCTTGAGAATCCCTTGGGCTGCACAGAGATCCAACCAGTCCATCCTAAAGGAAATCAGTCCTGAATATTTATTGGAAGGACTGATGCTGAAGCTGAAACTCCAATACTTTGGCCACCTGATGCGAAGAGCTGACTCATTTGAAAAGCCCCCGATGCTGGGAAAGATTGAAGGCAGAAGGAGAAGGGGACCACAGAGGATGAGATGGTTGGATGGCATCACCGACTGAATGGACATGAGTTTGGGTAAACTCCGGGAGTTGGGGATGGACAGGGAGGCCTGGCGTGCTGCAGTGCATGGGGTCACAAAGGGTCAGACACGACTGAGTGACTGAAGTGAACTAGCATATTTGTAGATAGGAGACCTAACTGAGGGAATTTCTTTTTTCTTTTCTGTTATTTTTCTCTTCTCCTCTTTTGTTTTTCCTTCTTCTCCACCCATCCTCCTCCCAGTCTTTTCTTTCTTCCTTTAAAAGTGTATAGTATGTAGAAAAACAATAACAAAAAAGTAAATAAAAAGTAAAAGTGTATAGTATAAGCATATTTATAGGCTGATGGTAAGAAACTACTGGAGAGGTTGAAAATACAGATGGAGGAGAGTACTTAGCATTACTGATAGACTAGAAGATGGGAATAAAAGAACATAGCTGGAGGGATAAGCTTTAAACACATGAAACCATGCTGTTTCCTTTAAGAGAAAAATAAGAGAAATAGGTAAGTGAAGGTGTATAATGAGGGTTATTATACACCCTCATCATACACCTGGCAGAGGGTTAGGTGGTTGAAAGAGTCTGAAGACCTTTATTTTGACTGATACTTGGCATATTTCATCTACCAAGAGTGTGTTTGGGCAAAGGACTTAAGAAGAGATGAGAGTTTGTAGTAGTTAACCAAGGGTAAGTAAAATAATTGATGAGTAGTTTTGAGAGCCTGAGAATGGATTGCCAATTTTCAGTTTAGCATTTTTCTCCATCTGATTTTTTTCTATATGAAGTTGAATAGAATTGTGTTGAATTAAATTTAAGATTGGAGGTTTGCAGGAGTTGTAGAGTTAAGGAATAAGGGGCTGGTGATCATAGTTAGTGCATACAATTGTATTTATCAGAGGAAGAATAGTTGAGCATGCACATTATTTAGATTGTCCTTTGACATCACCCAGGATATGGGCAAGATTTATGTTGGCTAGGCATAAAGATCTTAGAACTTAAGTCTTCATTGAGTATGGAGAGTGAGGATGTAATGGGTTCCATAAGAAGGATGGAGGCTAGATAACATAATTCTCAAAGAGAAGGGGGTTTCACACAATGGTAGATGACTGACAGCCAGGAACTGGAGGGGAGCCAGGAGAATACCGACCTCTCCTCTCATGGCTGTGTATGTTGGGATTGGACAAACGACCACATTGGTTTGATGGGGTGTTATGGAACAAGTAGAGTTCTAACAAGAGAAACTAGACTTTGTACTACAGATGGCCAGGAGGTTCAGGGCTGTAGAATTTTTTTGTAATGAAAGCATGAGTGTTTCAGAGAGCCCAGTAGAATTGACTGAAGGATGAAAGAAGCAGGATGATAGATTGAGTGTTGGAAATGTGGTGTGATATTGAGACAGTTTCCAGAGTGTTAACGGAGTCTCTGGGCTTCCCAGATTGTGCTAGTGGTAAAGAACCTGCCTGCCAGTGCAGGAGATGTAAGTGCAGGAGATGTAAGAGACACGGGCTCAATCCCTGAGTTAGGTTGGGAAGATCCCCTGGAGGAGGGCATGGCAACCCACTCCAGTATTCTTGCCTGGAGAATCCCATGGACGGGGGAGCCTGGTGGGCTATAGTCCATGGGGTCCCAAAAGATTTGGACACAACTTAGCGAATTCACAAGCACATGTGTAGTGTACAGATCATCACAAGATGATATTTGCTTAATTTTAAATGGTATAAAAACATATAGAAAATATTAGTAAAATTACTGAAATGTAATACATTCAGAAGTGGTAAAAAAAATATGGCCTGATCATTTTGAGTTAGTAAAAATGAAAAGTGGTATTTCCAACTTAGCTGTAAAACAGCATGTCCACTGGGTGTCACTGTGGCTTTGTATTTAGTTACACAGATAAATAATTGTAGGAGCTTTGTGTTTGTGGAATCAGTGTTATACAGGTCCTCTCCCTGCTTATTTTTCTCTTTGGCCGCGAATTTTGCTAATATTTTTTTTTCTGTTTATTTTTAGATATAGTTATTTATCACCACTGCAGATAAAGCAGATCCCTGTCCCTAAGCTGGCTGCTCCAAGCTGTCTTGTTGTTACGTGGGTGACAAATAGACAGAAGCACCTGCGTTTTGTCAAGGAAGAGCTTTACCCGTCTTGGTCTGTGGAGGTAGTTGCTGAATGGCACTGGGTAAAAGTAAGTTCCAAAGTTAACGTATCCGTTCACTTTATTTGTTCATAAGGTGCAATGTACAAGTCACATAAAGGCAGCTCCTACTTTTTAATGTTTAACATGGCATCACTCTACTTCTTCAACATGGTCTAATTAAAACATTTACTTTGCTGCTAAATACCTTTGTCTTCTTATTCTCAAGGCTTTTTACCTGTTTGTTCTGTATCTTTTTGGAGTAGAACCCCAAACTCCTGGTCTTAGGAAATCACTCAGGTAGATATCAGGATGACATTTTAAAGAGCTCTGATGGTCTGTAGTTTAAGAGACAATAAGCAAAAACCTTGGGGGATTTGTCCATCACTAAACATAGAAATTGTCTTACTGTTGATCTTCTTCCTCTTTACTCATCCAAAACTTCAGCTGCCCTTTGTGACTTCTTTTTCTTTTTTCTTTTCTTTGTCATTTTTTACCACTTATGTTGCTGGGGATGGAAAGGAAAATAGCAAAGAAACGTAGTGTGGAAGAGTTGGGAAAATGCTGGAAGCAAGGCCTTTTATACTGTGAATCTTAACTGTGTTCCTCAGTGCTTGTTTTTGAAAGAAATGATTCTAACTCCTTAATGAGTTGAAAGGTCTTTAATATTAATCTTTGCTTGGTTTCAAGAATACCAAAAATATAGAAAAGTGGTGTGTTGTTCAAAGTTCATTGGCTATCCTTTTAAAGATACACTGTCTACTTAAATGAATTCCACAAAAGCCTCCTAAACTTTAAAAAAACAAAGCAGGTTTTAGGGACTGAATGTTTAACATTTATATTACTGGTCTGTTCATTTTAGACACAGGAGAGGTCTATGTTTAATGTGCTTTGTGTGCTTTGTAGTAACTAGAGTATCTTCTGAAAGCTGTGTACATTGTTTATTTGCACCTATTTTATGGCACTTGGCAAACAAGTGCTGATAATTGTTTGCTTTTACAGTTGTACTTTGGGCTTAGCTCTGGTTGATTTGCAATAGGATCGTTACGGGCATATAAAACTCCATTCTACTCTCTCTGTTACGACAGTCCTTTCCTTTCATAGTCAGAAACTGGGACCAAAGTCAGGAAAAGGTTACCTTCTGAAATTAAAACCAGTAAAATGTTAATACATGAAAACTAAGACTGTTCATTTCTGGTAGGAATCAGTTCTAAGAGGTGGTATGATAGTTTAAAACAAAAATATGTTTTACTTATTTATGAAATATGTAAAAATATGAAATACTTGGTAGATGTTTGCACATATTGTTACATCAGATGGAGTAGTCTGCATTGAGTATAAAGGACATCCAAAGCATCAGAATTTGCCAGTGTTTATACAGCACTGTGTGGAATAGCTGCTGCTATTCGTAGGCCCTAGAGGAGATAAAAGGACTTTACTGGTTTGGTTTTTAGGTACCTTGATATACGCTAAAGGATTCCATAGAGGATAGATATGAGTATTATGATAGTGAAAATATCTGCCTCCATGCTTAATTAACGAATTGAATATTATTTTAAATTGTGTTTTGAGTTTGATTAGTTGGAGTGAGTCTCTGGGAGTCTGATCAGTCACTCCAGGATGAAATGATGAGATTAAATTTCTGGATTTTTAATGCCAAGAGGTTAGAACTTGCATTGTCTGTCTCATCAGTTCGCAAGCTACTTTCATTATTAATTTTAGCTCTTGACAGTATTTAATGACACTGTTTCCTATAAATAAAGGCAAATACTTTATCGTCATGTACTTAGTCACATTGCTAGTAATACAGGTAAATGTTATTTGAATGAACAAATGAATAAATGATGGCATGGTTTCTATTAACATATTTTAATGAAAAACCAAGAGTTTTATGTGCAAGATGATAGAAATTTAAAATAATTTTTTAGTCGTGTAAAGCTGCTCTGCCCACTATGGTATGGTGTGGTGTGGTATGTGTCACTAGCTATGTGCAGCTCTTCAGCACTTGAAAGGTGACTGGTCCACGTTGAGATGAGGTAATAAATGTCACATTTTGGAGATAAAATACTTAATATGAAAGACTGTAACATACCTCAGTAATTTTTTGAATTGGCTACATACTAAAATGATAATATTTTAGATATGTTACATTAAATTAAAAATAATTTAAAATTAAAATATAGTTAAAATGAATTTTGCCTCATTCTTCTTGCTTTTTTAAATATTGGTACTAGAAATTTTAAATTACATGGGTGGCTTCCATCTGTAGCCCACATTATATTTTTACTGGATAGCAGTAGCCTTGAGGTTTAATAATTCTTTTTCTTTGGTAGAAACTGTATACTGGAAGAAAAAAAAAAACAAAACAATCCTTTCCTGGTGTATAGGATTTACAGGTGTATGGGTTGTTTTTGTTTCTGTCTCCTTTTTGTCAGATCACCAGTTCAGGAGAGTTTGTGTTCCCATTAGATTCTCCACACAAAAAGCCTTATGAAGGTCTTATATTGGGAAGAGTTCGAGAAAAAGCTGCTTTACTGTTAAGGTAGGAAGGGTGATTTTTCAAAATTGTATAAATGTATTAATTTTCAGGCTTTCAAAAATTAACACAGTAATCATTGGTTTTCCTTAATTTTTACATTTTTGAAAATCTGGAAATGGCCCAAACAAGAAAAGTGTGAATGCTAATGGCACATGAAATTGTATATTATCATTTACTTTATCTAATGTGCAATAGTTATTATTGTAGAAGAGAAAACTATCTGAAATTTCTTAATACTTAAATTGTTGATTTCCATTATTATTTCTCTTCTTAAATTTATTATAAATGGAGGTGCTATTTGAAAGGTGAAAAGAAATCAAAGACAACTGGGGCTTAAATGTAATAAATTGTCCTTTAAAATACAATTACGTTGTTGTTCTGTTTCATTAGGAATGCAGATGTAAAAGAGCTGCCCATTCCAGACCACAAGTTAATTGTCAGTGTGCCCTGTACGCTCCATTCACATAAGCCACCTCTTGCTGGTATGTTTCTATAAAATAGAATTGTTATGACTTTTATGAAATTGACAAAAGGATTGAATGTTGCATTTGAATGGTCTAGAGATTTGGAAATTCAATATGATATGTGTTGTTTTAATTAATATTCTAAAATCATATAGAAGAATTTGTGAGATAGAGAATTGATTGTTGTTTGTTTTTTTCCTTTTTTTGCTCCAGAAACCTTTTATTGTTTGCATTTAGTCCCTGGCTTTGGGGAAAGGGCTCCAGGTGGTTAACCAGGGAGGGGCTCAGCCAGAGGCCCTGATATCAGGTGGGGGAGCCTGGCCTTCGAGCGGAGCTGGGCTCTCTGGCCTCTTGTGCTGTGGGAGCGTCAGCTTTTCCAGGAGGTACCAACCTGGCTGGCCTGCAGAGGTTGGTCAGGTGGTCACCACATCCAGGAGGTGGCGCTTCAGGAAAGTACAGAGATGGGGGATCTGTGTGGGCAGAACCCAGGGTGTGCAGATCCAGAGTGGCCTGGTTCAAGCACTTCTCCAGGCCTGTGGCGGCATCCAGTGCTTTGTCCCACTTGTCTGGGGGCGGCTCGGGCATGTCAGGGAAGAGGAGGACACCGCCGCTGCCACTGCGCTGGCTCTGCATCTTCAGAGGCTGCCGGGCCAGCGCATGGGAGGAGTGGGGTCGGGAGCACCTCCAGGGGCACATCGTGGCCTCGAATCAAAGCCCACAGAGAGGTGGGTGTTGGAGACCCGCCCAGCAGTGGCTGACCACCTCCTCCTCTGGGTGGAATAATTCTTATGGGTCTGGGAGTGCATCATCATGGTCGGCAGTAAGGGGCTCACTGCAAAAATGGTGCTGAGTGGTCTTGGAGGTTGTGACCTGAAAGAAGTCTAGACGATGGCTGGAAAAAGGGTCTGTTAGGTCCAAACTCTGTTGAAGCGGAGATGGAGCTGTGTGAACACCCAGGTGACTGTGTAGACTCGTCTTACCTCACCTCAGTCTTTCTTCTCCCACTGTGTTTTAGGGTCCCCTGACTAATGGGGCTCTTATCACATCACTGGCGCAACCGAGTGAAGATTGGTGGTACTTCTGAGGACTGTAGTTCCGGGGGCTTTATTGTATTGTCAGGGCTCCACCCCTTGCTTGTTCTAAAGCCTAGAGCTTAGAAAGCAGTCAGAGAGATGCTTACAATTCCCTTGATATATGGTAGACAGTCTCATGTTTTATGTTGAGTAGTGTTGCTTTTCTGAACCATTGGAAAGGTAGTATCCTGTGGTTCTTACTAGTCTTAATGCTTTAGTTCATCATTTAATGAAACTAAACAGCAAGGAATAGTGGGAAGTTTTGTCTTTTCAGATTGACCTAAAGGACCTTGAATCCTGGCTGTGCTACTTGAGCGAGTTACTCATAATTTTCTACCTCAGAGTTGTCGTTTGAAGGGGGAATAATGATATTTAGTCTTTCAAAGCTGTGAGGATTGGTTGCATTTGAGAGTCTGTCACATATAGTAGAAGATCAGTAAATGCTAGGTTTTTCAACTGAAAGAATAAAAAATTAGGAAGGAATATAAGTCCTTGAGAAATACTGAATTTGACATTCAAAGTTCATGAGCTAGGATACATAGGAAGGTGAATTCACATCCCAAAAGGATGTTTATTGGTAGCACTCCAGATTTCTCGTATCTTAGATTTCCTATGCAGAAGAGTCTTTAGTGTTAATTCATTTGAGAAATATTCAGATGTCTACCTGTTGATCCATTTTTTGACCTAGAGGCATTCTCAGTGAATAATTGCCTTTAAACTTTGGACTATGATAGTCTTTAATGCAAGTAAACATTTGACTTGAATGGAAAATCTATACTGTTCTTTGAGAAAAAAATTATGTTTGCTACCAGTTATACTCAGTGGAGGAAATCTAGGTTGTATTCTTCTCATTGGAATTTTCTTTATCATTTGGTGAGTATCAAAGTTTAATAAAGGGTTTGTCTTTAGAGCTTATTTTTTTTTACTTTTAAAAATCCAAAAGCCAGACCCAAAAAACCTTTCATTCCCAAATGATAGTTAAACTATTTCTCAATTCATTTTACACAGATTATGTTTAAAGATGAGTCTTAAGATACAAGGTTTTATAAAATAGTGATTAAAATTAGTGTTTTATTACTATTAATAAAAATTAGCCCTATAGTTTATAGCTTCTATTTATGAAGTGCAGTTCTTCTGTATTCCCAGTAGAGAGCAGCACAAACACATTTTTAGGATTGAGACTATTTGAAAAGTTAGATTTTGGGGAGAAATTTTTTGCATGATTCAATATATGTAATCCTTATGTTTTGGTGAAGTACTGGTAGACAAGCAGTATTTATAATCCTTTATTTTTGAGTTCATATTGCTGTATAGCAAGTGTCTGTGTTTTGGATGTAGAGCTACATAAAGCAGTCAGAAAGCAACTTTCAGATTTCTGCCTATATTTTACTCTGAAATCATAACCCTAGGATTTGGTATAATACATGCTTATTATATGTAATGCTAAGAACTAAGTAATGCTTAGAACTTTTACATGTAAATATTCTTAAAGTGCTTTTTGCAAATTCACAGAATGAAATGTTCTCGCCTTAGCTTCTAAAAACACCAAGGTGTTTTTTTTTTTTTTAAACAAGTTATAGTTTGTTTTTTCTACTGCAATATATAAAAAACACCAAATTAGAAGCATATTCCATTTCAAAATGATACATTTACTCTTTTTAAGTTTTGAAATTTCTTCCTGTAGATTGAAACATAAGCCAACAATAGCTATGGCTTTCCAGCCTAATGTAAATTTATAATCTTTTAAGTTTAAAGATTTAAGATAGGAATATAATGAAATAAAAGTATTTGAATCAAAATTTTGTTTTTCATATTGCTCCTTAGAGGAATTTCTGCTTCTTTTCACTGCTTTACTCACTAACAGTTTGTATGAGATTCTATGCACTGACATTTGAGTACTTTTCCCCCAGCCGCCTCTTGCTCCCAAGCAGAAGGGGAATGAACTAGCTGTATATAAATTATTTCCTCTCCATTGGTTAGAAGTATGTTTTACTAATGCCAGATGTTATGTAATTATTTATATGTATGTCATATTTAAATTTATACATGTGAATTCACTTTTAAAAAGGGAGATATAAATGCCATATAACATTTATATAACCCCGTATTAGTTTCAGGTGTGTAACATAGTGGCTCAAGCCATGTGTACATTGTCACTGGTCACAATAAGTCTACACATGATTACAGTGTTGTTTCCTGTGATGAGAACTTTTAAGATCTTGCATTTTCATTTAAATTGAGATTTAAAATTAGTAAGAATAAAACATTTCCATTAATTTTCTTCTGTTTCTTTTGCTTTGTTTTGAAATTAAACATATGTAGTTAGCACTGTAAAAACTTCACTCCTTGATTTTCTGTGTTTTGCAACTAAAAAGGAAAAAAGTGATGCCAAAATGTGTTCCATTGATAAAGTGGGAAATAATAAATGGGTTTAGGTTTTATGTATTTTTTTCACTTCAAATACCTGACCATCTTTTTCTATTAGTTGGTGAAGTCTTAGAAAACATGGATATCTGTTTCTTTTAAGTCCCGTAGCACTTATAATGGGTGCTCAGAAATAGTAAACATTTTTGATTGGCTGATTCCAGTTTGGATTCCAGTTTAAAATGCCAAAGTAGAGTCATTAACATCTTTGTACTGAAGAACTGAACAAACAAGCAGAAACAAGAAAACAAAACCTTGCTTCAGTATAATGTTAGACCACTTTAAAAGTGAGTTGAGCCTGGTGAGGCATTGAATTCATGGGGCAAAACATGGAAAAGTGATATGAAAGTTTATTGTCCTTCAAGACTCTGGGGAAATGTTTCTCACTCAAGTTTAGTAGCATTTAGTTACATAGTTACGAAAGGACTAGAAGTCTCATGTCAGCATCTCCTAGAAGCTATCAAAGTCCAGATTTGAGTTTGTTTGAGTTGTAGGCAATGAATACTTTTGATTCTTTGATTTTTGATAGACAGGATCAGTGCTTTCAGACAAACAATTATTTTGTTGTGAGAGCAACTAAAGAACATTATGAAATATAAAATTTTTCATATATTAGCTTTTAAATCTAACCTCTATGAAGTATTTCTAAGGAACCCTTATCATTCCTAAAGAGAATTTGATGGATTTCTTTAAAGCTCAATCCTATAAAGCCATTAAGAACTATATTTTGCCTGTTCTAATGACTTTTCATACTTGAATTGTTATTTTCATACTAAGTTCCTGTTGAAGAATAAATATATACCAAAAAATATATAGCTAACCAGCAACATGATCAAGGTTAAACTGATTTAAATATTTGTCATTCAAATGAGCATGTGCTTAAAAAAAAGCTTCTGTTAGTGTAGATAATAGCTATTTAGCCAATGTATAGATGAGATGCCATTTTCCCAACAAATACAATGTTCAGTAGTTATGAATATATTGAACAAGGAATATTTAACTGTAGAAATAATACAGTGAAATTTTAGGTAAAGAAGTATCTGTAATTTGGAAGTGAAGGAGTGTTCTCAGTACTGCCAAATTATAGCTGAGGAGGTAAGAGTTATTTGTTAGGTATATGTTCTGAATATTTATCTGTGTTTCCAACTCTTAACACTAAAGTATGTTTTTGTGGAGACTTACATTGATATTTATCTTAGTTTGTAAAGTGGATTGTCTTTGTATTATTCCTATGTACTTTTGTCCATGCATGGATTACATTTATTAAAAAATAAATTAAGCTAGTACTCGGGAGCTATGTCAGCATTATTGGAAAGCTGAAAAGTCACCGGTGTGGGTGTTAAAATCTTCATTTCTCCTCTACAAATGAAAAGTGATAAATCAGGACTATTGAAAGTTCTGATAGTATTGTTCTCGATCTCAAGGGTGTTTATTTCAAATGACTTTCTAACTACAAATAGTGAAGTCTATGATGAAATCCTTGAAATTAACTTGCTGTTTTTCTTTTTTAAGGAAACATCTCTGCTTTTCTCCTCTTAACTACTAAAGGACGTTGATTCCTTCCTTAATAATAATTTTTGTGTTTTTTTTTTCCTTTTCTCGTTTTTGGACAGAGGTTCTAAAAGACTATATCAAGCCAGAGGGAGAATGTTTGGAATTGTTTGCTCGAAATTTACAGCCAGGTTGGACTAGTTGGGGCAATGAAGTTCTCAAATTTCAACACATGGATTATTTTGTTGCTCTGAAGTCTAAAAGCTGACTAGGCTCCTAAAATTGTGTTTTTCTTCAGTTTTTCCTCACTCCTCCTTTCATTCTGATTTATATTTTCCTTTTTTTACCAACCAATATGCTTAGAGATGTAAACAGAACTTTGCTTTTCAGCAAAGTGACTAGAAGTGACTGACCGTCATATAATTTCAAGATGAATTTTGAATTAGTGCAACTTCAGGTGCACTAGTATTCCACATTATTCTGGACTCTCTACAAATGAAAGAGGTAAGCAGTTTGAAAGAAGGCAAGACTTTGTTATTGAAAAAGTTCAGAAAGCATGCGTTATGGACCTGAAGTCATAATTCTGCAAATGGATGTGTTTTGTTTAGCCCACATGGTGGTGTAAAAAAAATTTTGAACCATCAGAGAATTTCAGGAAATATCACATACTAAGTCTTTAATCATCAGCAATTCTGGCTACACAATAGTGTGTACTTTTTCCTGACATCAGTCTGTGGGACCCAGTGATGCCAACTCATTTGGGAAGGGCCGTGTACTCTCCAGTTTACTTCAGTAACCTTGCCCCATGCCAATCAGTTATATGTTCTGCTTGACTCCTGTACAACCTGAATTTAGAACTTCTTGTTTAGTGTTACATTCTGGAAAACATTCAAAGACCTGTTAAGTACCACATCATTGTACTGAGTTCATGAGACTTTTTTTGGAGGGTTTTAAATTGCATTCACGGTCACTTTTCAAGTACTTTTTACTTTTGCTTGTTCCTCTAGAAGGAAAAAAAAAATTCTTATAATGTTATAAAGTAAACATTGCTTGGACTTAATTGATATTTATAGACTATTCCATCTGAAAGCAGCAGAATACGCATTCTTTAGTGCACTTGGAACACTCTATGGATGGATCACATGCTGGATCTCAAAACAAACCTTGGTAAATTTTAAAAAGTTGAAATCACATCAAACGTATTTTCCAACCACAATACTATGAGATTAGAAATCAACTACAGGAAAAAGCTAGGAAAAACTCCAAAAACTGTGACATGCTGATGAAAGAGATGGAATATGACACAAACAGATGGAAAGACACACTTCTTGGATTGGAAGACTCAATATTGTCAAAATTACTGTACTACCCAAAGCAATGTACAGATTCAGTGCAATCCCTAACAGATTATCAATAGAATTTTTCACAGAGCTGGAACAAAAATTTTAAAATTTGTATGGAAACATGAAAAACTCAGGATATCCAAAGCAATTCTGACAAAGAAAAATGGAGAAATCAGGCTTCCTGACTTTAAACTAGACTACAAAGCTACAGTAATCAAAGCAGTATTGTACTGGAACAGAAACAGAAATATAGATCAATGGAACAAGATAGAATGCCTAGATATAAACCCATGCACCTATGGTTAGTTAATCTACAATAAAGGAGGCAAGAATATACAATGGAGAAAAGACGGTCTTCAGTAAGTGACACTGGGACCACAGCTATATATTAAAGAAGGAAGTTAGAAAATTCTCTAACACTGTACACAAAAGTAAACTCAAAATGGATTAAAGGCCTAAATGTAAGACCAGATACTATAAACTCTTATAGGAAAACATAGGCAGAACAGTCTTTGACATAAATTGCAGCAATATTTTTTTGGATCTACCTCATAGACAATGAAAATAAAATAAAAAATACAGAAATGGGACCCAATTAAGCTTAAAAGCTTTTGCACAGTAAAGGCAACCATAAGCAAAGTGAAAAGACAACTCACAGAATGGAAGAATATTTTAATATTTGTAAATGAAGTGACCAACAAAGATTAATCTCCAAAATAATATAAATAGCTCTTGCAGCTCAATATCAAAAAACCAAAAATAACCCAGTCAAAAAAAAAAAAAGGGCAGATGTAAATAGGCATTTCTCCAAAAAATACATACAGATGGCCAAAAAACACATGTAAAGATGCTCGGCATTGCTAATTTTTAGAGAAACGAGGTATCACCTCACGCTGGTCGGAATGACCATCATCAAAAGTCTACAAACAATAGAAGAGGATGTGGAGAAAAGGGAACCCTCCTGCAGTGTTGGGAATGTAAATTGATACAACCACTATGGAGAATAGTATGGACATTCCTTAGAAACCAAACTCTACCATGTGATCCAGCAATCCCATTCCTGGGCTCATATCCAGAGAAAACCATAGTTCAAAAAGATACGTGCATCCCTGTGTTCACTGTGGCACTATTCACAGCAGTCTAAACATGGAAGCAGCCTAAATGTCCATCGACAGAGGAATGGATAAAGAAGATGTGATATATGTACAGTGGACTGTTAGCCATAAAAAAGAAATAATACCATCTGGGGCAATGTGAATGGACCTAGAGATTATCTTACTAAGTGAAACAAGTCAGAGAAAGACAAATTGCATATGATACCACTTATATGAAATCTAAAAAGTTGATACAAATGCATTTATTTACAAAACAGAAACAGACTTACAGTCTTTGAAAACAAATATATGGTTAGCAAAGGAGAAAGGCTGAAGCGGGGAGGAATAAATTAGGAGTTTGAGATTAACAGATACACAAAATAATCAACAAGGACCTACTGTATAGTACAGGGAACTATACTCAGTGTTCTAAAATAACCTATATGGGAAGGGAATCTGAAAAAGAATGGATGTATATATGTGTATAACTGAATCACTGCTGTACCCCTGAAACGAACAACATTGTAAATCAACTATACCCCAATATAAAATTTAAATTAGAAAATAAAAGTAAAAAAACAAAGTAACCGCTGCTTATGATTGTGAAAAAATTTTATATCTTATTTCCAGATTTTCTACAAATAAATATTTTTTTACCAAGTAAAATATTTTTACTGGAATGATTCTTTGAAAAGCATGCTGACTTATGTGTAACCTTTACAATTTTTTTTGATGTATATTTTTTCACAGAGTAACATTCTCCAGTTTTCAGTGTAGAATTCAGTGAGTTTTGAAGATGTATATATAGGTGTCTGTCTACAACCATAAACATTATATAGAACATTTCCTTCATCCCCTGAAATTCATGTGTCCATTTGCAGTCAGTCATATCCTCCCACCTTTGCCATTGGCAAATAATGATTTGTTTTGTATCATCAGTTTTGCATTTTTTAGAATTTCATACAGATGAAGACATAGACTATGTAATCTATTGTGTTTGGCCTTTTAGCATTTTGAGAAAAGTGTTTATACAATTTACAGATTTTCTATAAATGTTTATCTACTAAGTAAAATGTTAGATTGAAATGACTGACTGACTGTCAGGATTGCCAATTTGTTTGCTGATTTTGCCAAATAAAAATGCTGTTTTTGAAGTTTGTTCATTCTTTGAGTATGTGAGTTTCAGAGTGTTAACTTTGAGCCTTACTTTAATTGCTGCCTTTGTTCTGTCCTTGTAGATTCTATCTGCCTTGTCCTGTTCTAGTTAAGATTCTGGACTCAAACTCACTCTCACCAGAAAACCCTAGGCCCCCAAATCTTACCTTTTCAGGCTCGGAACTCCAGAGACCTATCTTCAGCAATTTTTATGTATTTGGCTTCAGAGAGACAATGGATTTTTTACTGACTGTGATTCAGAGGAGGATTATAATCACCTTAAAGGGCTTTCTCTTCCTTGAAGATGCTGCTTGCTGCTGCCGCCAAGTCGCTTCAGTCGTGTCCGACTCTGTGCGACTCCATGGACTGCAGCCTACCAGGATTCTCTGTCCATGGGATTCTCCAGGCAAGAACACTGGAGTGGGTTGCCATTTCCTTCTCCAGAAGATGCTGCGTAATTCACCTCATTTGACTCATATCATGTCCCTTTGGATTACCACATGCTGGGAAGCACCACAACACTATTGGCATAGTTTTCTGGTTATCAGAGTTCTTTTACTTCAGTTATGTCACTTTATCCTCAAAGCAGTCTTATGAAGTTGAAGTTATAATGAGGGAACAGGTTCATAGAGGTGAGCTGACATGGTTAATAAGTGATAACTTATAAGTGAATTCTATTCTGTTTCCTCAGTTGGGATACTTCATGTTGTACCATGTTTGCTAATGAACTTGAGGTCTTAATAGTAAGCATATCAGCTACTAATCAGGATCCACCATGTGGCCTGAAGCAAATTTAGAATGGTTCGTAGGTAGTCATCCAAAATAACTTTTTCAATATATGATGCCAGTCAGTCTTGGATTTTGAACACAATATTTTTTTGTTAGGGATTTTAGTGACAGTAGCTGGACTGACAGCCTGTGTGCTACTCAAGAGTCAGCCGGGCTGCTAAACCCTTTGACATAGGCTGTTAGCACATTTACCATGCAATTGTATTTCCTCACTCAGAATAGCCATTTTTTAATTCATATTTTTAAGGAAGCCCTTCTGCAAGAGGGACTTGGACTGGACAGAAGTACAGGTGCAAATAATTTGATGCACCTTGGTTATCTGCCATCAGTGTTCAGTTGTGTAGACCAACCCCAAACTCCATAGAGAATCTTAATCAAATTCATGACTCTATTGATCAATCTGCTCCAGCTTGAAAGCAAGTCAGAATACCAGAATACCATGATAATTTTATGGAATATTTTCTTCTAAATATTCCTAGGAGTTAACCTGGATTTTCTACGGCTTCTTGTGAACTTGAGTGAAAATTATTGGACTTTTTCAGTATCAGTGCAAATACTTGGGGCTGTATAAAAATGAATTGATCTCTAGGAGTGGAGAGCATGAGGAAAACTTTTTTTCAACCACTTTTGCTGATTAATTTTTGGCCTGGTCATCAGTTAACTGTGACACAGCAAGGAGGTAGCTTTGGATGACAGCTAAGGTGAGTGAATGGTCGTTTGTAGCATTGAGGCCAGGCCACAGCTGTGAAAGCGAGTCCTAACCACTAGACCACCTGGGAACTCCCTGGAAGAACCCATTTTCAAGTTCATTCAGATTGATAGCAAAATTCAGTTGTTTCCTTGGGGGCCATTGGCTAGGAGTCAACTCAACCTCTAGAGGCTGTTGTCTGATCCTTGCACATGACTCCCTCCATCTTCAAGGTCACAGTAGTGCATTGAGTGCTTCTTACCCTTTGATTCTCTGACTTTGCCTTGTGTTGCCACCTAGAGAAAATTCTGTTTTTTTTTTTTTTAAAAGAAAAGAAAATAAAATTCTGTTTTTAAAGTGCTTTTGTGATTAGATTGGACCCACCTAGTTAATCTCCCTTTGTTCATACAATGAAACATAGTCATGGGCATGATAATTCATCATGTCACAGGCCCCCACCAAATTCAAAAGGGAGAGGGTTATACAAGCAAGAAGGTCACTGGGAGTTCATTCTTAAGATTTTGCCTAACAACCCAACCCCTGACCCCCAACAATCCATGTCTGTCCCACAAGTGAAATACATTTACCCTATCCTCAGGTTCGAAATGGAATCATTCCATTACAGCATCAGTTCAAGTCCAGAGTCTCTCATAAATTCTACCAGCTTAAAAATCCCATATCTCATCATCTAAATCAGATTAGAACAGGCTCTGGTGTAATCCATTAAGTACAGCTCCTGGGCAAAGTTCTCCATCTGTGGATCTGTGGAACTAAAGAAAATGTGACCTGCCTCCAACACTTCCATAGTGGTTGAATGGGCTTGGCATAAGAATTACAGCTTTTCCAGTTAAAAAATGGGGAGAATGGGGAGCAATAGCACTTTTACTTGTCTCCTTGTCCAAAGCAGTTTAAAAATCCAGCCAGGTAAACTCCAGGCAGACTTCCTTGATTAGAGCTTCAAGGCCAGGCAGTAATGGGTGGTTTTCAACTCTGCATTTTGGGTTCTTGGCCCCATCCTCTGAGTTCTGATTCTGCTCTCTGCTTTGGTTTCCATCTTTTGAGTCATTCTTTTTTTTGAAACATTGAAGTATAGTTGATGTACAGTAATTTACTGGTGTACAACATGGTGATTCACAGTTTATAAAATGCTATACCACATTTATGGGCTTGCCAGGTGGCACTAATAAACCCTCCTGCCAATGCAGGAGATGTAAGAGAGATGTAAGAGACGCAGGTTCAATCCCTGGGTGGGGAAGATCCCCTGGAGGAGGGCATGGCAACCCACTCCAGTATTATTTTTTTTTAATTATTTAATTTAATTGCAGGCTAATTACAATATTGTAGTGGGTTTTGCCATACATTGACATGAACCAGCCATGGGTGTACATGTGTTCCCCATCCTGAACCCCCCCTCCCACCTCCCTCCCAATCCCATCCCTCAGGGTTATCCCAGTGCACCAGCCCTGAGCACCCTGTCTCATGCATTGAATCTGGACTGGCGATCTGTTTCACATATGATAATATACATGTTTCAATGCTATTCTCTCAAATCATCCTACCCTCGCCTTCTCCCACAGAGTCCAAAAGTCGGTTCTTTACATCTGTGTCTCTTTTGCTGTCTTGCATATAGAGTCATTGTTACCAGCTTTCTAAATTCCATATATATGCGTTAATATACTGTATTGGTGTTCTTCTTTCTGACTTAAGTGAAGTGAAGTGAAGTAGCTCAGTCGTGTCTGACTCTTTGCGACCCCGTGGACTGTAGCCTATCAGGCTCTTCCCTCTATGGGATTGTCCAGGAAAGAGTACTGAAGTCGGTTGCCATTTCCTTCTCCAGGGGATCTTCCCAATCCAGGGATCGAACCTGAGTCTCCTGCATTGCGGGCAGATACTTTAACCTCTGAGCCACCAGGGAAGCCCTTCTGACTTATTTCACTGTGTATAATAAGCTCCAGTTTCATCCACCTCATTAGAACTGATTCAAATGCATTCTTTTTAATAGATGAGTAATATTCCATTGTGTATATGTACCACAGCTTTCTTATCCATTCATCTGCTGATGGACATTTAGATTGCTTCCATGTCCTGGCTATTGTAAACAGTGCTGTGATGAACATTGGGGTACGTGTGTCTCTTTCAATTCTGGTTTCCTTGGTGTGTGGGATTTAATCCCAGTGGGATTGCTGGGTCATATGGCAGTTCTATTTCTAGTTTTTTAAGGAATCTCCACACTGTTCTCCATAGTGGCTGTACTAGTTTGCATTCCCACCAACGGTGTAAGAGGGTTCCCTTTTCTCTGCATCCTCTCCAGCATTGTTTGTAGACTTTTTGATAGCAGCCATTCTGACTGGCATGAGATGGTACCTTACTGTGGTTTTGATTTGCATTTCTCTGATAATGCCACTCCAATATTCTTGCCTGGAGAATCCCTAACCCTAACAGAGGAGCCTGGCGGGCTACGGTCCATAGTGTCTCAAAGAATTGGACATGACCAAAGCAACTTTGCATGCACATGTCATGTTTATAGTTATTACAAAATATTGGCTATATCCCCCATGTTGTATAGTAGATCCTTGTAGCTTATTTTATACCTAATAGTTTGAGTTCTCCTTTTCTATGAAAGGTAGCATGTATTTACAGTTAAATTATTGGCCTGCTTCCTGTCCGTAGAATTTGGGAGATTTGATAGCCTTTTCTTTTTTCATTTTATACTCTCTCCTGTTCAGTCCACATTAGTATTGTGTCTGCTTATGTAAAATTCTCAAGAACCAATGGATCTTGTTTGAAATTCCCATTCACTCCCATCATACAAGACCCAAATCCACAAATTTTTTTTTTTAACAATAGAAAAGTGAAAATATCAGATCAGATCAGATCAGTCCAGTCGCTCAGTCGTGTCCGACTCTTTGTGACCCCATGAATCGCAGCACGCCAGGCCTCCCTGTCCATCACCAACTCCTGGAGTTCACTGAGACTCATGTCCATCGAGTCAGTGATGCCATCCAGCCATCTCATCCTCTGTCGTCCCCTTCTCCTCTTGCCCCCAATCCCTCCCAGCATCAGAGTCTTTTCCAATGAGTCAACTCTTCGCATGAGGTGGCCAAAGTACTGGAGTTTCTGCTTTAGCATCATTCCTTCCAAAGAAATCCCAGGGCTGATCTCCTTCAGAATGGAATGGTTGGATGTTCTTGCAGTCCAAGGGACTCTCAAGAGTCTTCTCCAACACCACAGTTCAAAAGCATCAATTCTTCAGTGCTCAGCCTTCACAGTCCAACTCTCACATCCATACATGACCACAGGAAAAACCATAGCCTTGACTAGACGAACCTTTGTTGGCAAAGGAATGTCTCTGCTTTTGAATATGCCATCTAGGTTGGTCATAACTTTCCTTCCAAGGAGTAAGCGTCTTTTAATTTCATGGCTGCAGTCACCATCTGCAGTGATTTTGGAGTCCAGAAAAATAAAATCTGACACTGTTTCCACTGTTTCCCCATCTATTTCCCATGAAGTGATGGGGCCAGATGCCATGATCTTAGTTTTCTGAATGTTGAGCTTTAAGCCAACTTTTTCACTCTCCACTTTCACTTTCATCAAGAGGCTTTTGAGTTCCTCTTCACTTTCTGCCATAAGGGTGGCGTCATCTGCATATCTGAGGTTATTGAGATTTCTCCCGGCAATCTTGATGCCAGCTTGTGTTTCTTCCAGTCCAGCATTTTTCATGATGTACTCTGCATCTAAGTTAAATAAGCAGGGTGACAATATACAGCCTTGACGAACTCCTTTTCCTATTTGGAACCAGTCTGTTGTTCCATGTCCAGTTCTAACTGTTGCTTCCTGACCTGCATATAGGTTTCTCAAGAGGCAGATCAGGTGATCTGGTATTCCCGTCTCTTTCAGAATTTTCCACAGTTTATTGTGATCCACACAGTCAAAGGCTTTAGCATAGTCAATAAAGCAGAAATAGATGCTTTTCTGGAACTCTCTTGCTTTTTCGATGATCCAGCGGATGTTGGCAATTTGATCTCTGGTTCCTCTGCCTTTTCTACAACCAGCTTGAACATCAGGAAGTTCACGGTTCACATATTGCTGAAGCCTGGCTTGGAGAATTTTGAGCATTACTTTACTAGCTTGTGAGATGAGTGCAATTGTGCGGTAGTTTGAGCATTCTTTGGCATTGCCTTTCTTTGGGATTGGAATGAAAACTGACCTTTTCCAGTCCTGTGGCCACTGCTGAGTTGACTGGAATGCAAAAGTAGAAGTCAAGAAATACCTGGAGTAACCGGCAAATTTGGCCTTGGAATACGGAATGAAGCAGGGCAAAGACTAATAGAGTTTTGCCAAGAAAATCCACTGGTCATAACAAACACCCTCTTCCAACAACACAAGAGAAGACTCTACACATGGATATCACCTGATGGTCAACACCGAAATCAGTTTGATTATATTCTTTGCAGCCAAAGATGGAGAAGCTCTATACAGTCAACAAACACAAGACCAGGAGCTGACTGTGGCTCAGACCATGAATACCTTATTGCCAAATTCAGACTTAAATTGAAGAAAGTAGGGAAAACTACTAGACCATTCAGGTATGACCTAAATCAAATTCCTTATGATTATACAGTGGAAGTGAGAAATAGATTTAAGGGCCTAGATCTGACAGATAGAGTGCTTGATGAATGGACTGAGGTTTGTGACATTGTACAGGAGACAGGGATCAAGACCATCCCCATGGAAAAGAAATGCAAAAAAGCAAAATGGCTGTCTGGGGAGGCCTTACAAATAGCTATGAAAAGAAGAGAAGCGAAAAGCAAAGGAGAAAAGGAAAGACATAAGCATCTGAATGCAAAGTTCCAAAGAATAGCAAGAAGAGATAAGAAAGCTTTCTTCAGCGATCAATGCAAAGAAATAGAGGAAAACAACAGAATGGGAAAGACTAGAGATCTCGTCAAGAAAATCAGAGATACCAAAGGAACATTTCATGCAAAGATGGGCTCGATAAAGGACCCAAATGGTATGGACCTAACAGAAGCAGAAGATATTAAGAAGAGATGGCAAGAATACACAGAAGAACTGTACAAAAAAGATCTTCACAACCCAGATAATCACGATGGTGTGATCACTGACCTAGAGCCAGACATCCTGGAATGTAAAGTGGGCCTTAGGAAGCATCACTACAAATAAAGCTAGTGGAGGTGATGGAATTCCAGTTGAGCTATTCCAAATCCTGAAAGATGACGCTGTGAAACTCCTCTAGGTGGTTTAAAATTCCAGCTTATATAGCATCTTCAACAAACAATAGTAAATTTGTGGATAAATAGCAGGACAAAGAAAAGCAGTTTCAGGCTTCCAGGGGTGGAGATAAAAGGCTAGTTAGTAAAGTTTGTTATGTAGATTCCTCTGGTACTCTTCTCCAGGCTGATAGGGTCTAAGGTTGTCTCTGAGGACTAACCTTTGTCCTTCCAGATTAAGAGAAGGGACCCTGTTTTTAGGCAGATTGAGAGAGGACACAGAGATTTTCTTGTATCTACTTCTTTTCAGTTGTAAAGTTTCCTTCCTATTGATTTCATCTTGGTAGCAATTATTTTCTAAATACTAATCTTTACGTGTATTTTGACCTAATTCAACTAATTAAAGTGGAGTTTTAGAGGTACTCAGGCCATTTGACAGGGAGAGATTTGTGTTCTCTTAGCTCACCAAAACTGAAACTAAAATCAAAAGCTTAATAGACATAGCAAATATGGGCAGATCCAAATAAATCTTGTGTTCCCAGGAGGCGCAGTGGTAAAGAATCTGCCTGTCCATGCAGGAGACACTAGAGAAGTGGGTTTAATCCCTGGATCAGGAAGATCCCCTGGAGTAGGAAATGGCAACCTGCTCCAGTATTCTTGCCTGGGAAATCCCATGGACAGAGGAGCCAGGCCAGTTAACAGTCCATGGGGTGGCAAAAGAGACAGGACTGAGTGACTGAGCACACACACACATACACACCCACAGATAAATCTTGCATACAAATTAAAAAAAAATAGCCACTATGTTTCTTCCTTTGTGAATGTTTTTTTTATCATTTTGACAAATTCAGTACTGAGCTTCATAAAAGAAAACATGATCAAACTGGTTAAATTGATAATGTAGAGGCTTACTCTTTACTCTCTGTGGGTTCATGGAACCATGCTTGCTTGTCCCTCCCTTCCAGGGAAAAGTAATTTAGATGTTTAAAGAAGTCCTCAGGCACATACAACTAGACTGTGGGATAGAACTTGACATAAAGAGGGAAGTTTCAGAGGGAAGTATAAGGAGGTTAAAAGTGCTTTTTCTGCAGGATTTGTTGGGGAGCAAGCATCTATTTTGAATCTCTTCCTCTCCCTTTTCCTTCCCTTTCACTGCCCCTCTCTCCAGTGTGGCCCAGGGCTACCTCCCCTTTCACTCTCGCCCTTGGAAAGCCTAGAAGGACTAGGGTGGAGTACAGAGGATGAGGGGAGGGTACGATTATAGCCTTGGAAGGGGCTTTGCATTACTCATGGTCCGTCCAAGTTCCCCTGGGTAGGAGAGTTCTCAGGCTTAGGACCAGGAACATGCTCTTGTGGATCTCTGCTGAGGTTAGGCAGTAAATGGAGGAATCAAGGACTTGAGAGCTTCTGTCAACCTTTCCACTGGTGAAGACTAAGAAATATAATATTTTTGTTATTACATCACATTTTGATTTTAAATGTACTGATGGAAAAGATGGTTCATTGTCTCCAAGGGCACATTGTTGTATAGCATGTTCAGCTCTGAAAGTTTTTAATTAGATAAAATGTATGTTTCCTTTCTTGACATTCTTAAAAGTTAGCAAGCGAAAGAGCAGAAAGAAAGGAAAATAAGAAAAAAAGCTTTGGTTAAAAAAAATGTCAAGCTTTTTGATTATTTTGTACATGATATTTCTCAAGGTTGTTCTATTCTATCAAATACAATGGGACAGCTGAGCCCATACGGTTTCCTCCTTCCTCTTGACTATTCCTTCTTTTGATCTTTAGCTCTTAGCATAGTGCTTTATTGCACGTTAGGAACTCAATAAATGTATGTTGAATGTTGGATTGGAGATACTTGTGTTGAAGGTGAATAGAGCGGGGAGAGAACTTGGACAGGGCGAGCTGAAATTTTACATGCCAAACACAATACACTACTGTGTCTCTAAAACTTTACAGTTTACAAAGGGCTGCTACATACAGGGTCTTATTTTTCCTCACAACAACCCTGTAGGATATTCCTGTATTCCTTTTTTATTTATGCATCCCAGAGAGGTTAAGTCCTACCTGCAGGCGGAGTTAGGTCTCACACCTGGTTCTCCTTTCTCCCCAAATGGAAGAGAGAAAGTTTTCCAGAAGCAGGGGATTAGCAGAGGATTCAGAGCTGCAGAAATTTTAAAGAAGATATAATATTGCCATAATCTTCATGGTTTTTCTGAGAAAAATCCATTTTGGTGGAGTAGAAAGACTGGAAGAGTTAAGGATGGGAAGAGGACTGTACCTTACCTTCTTACCTTACCTTCTTCAAGGGGAAAATCCTTTTTAAGTTAGATTTAATAACTGAAGAAAGTTAATTATTTGAATAACTCCACAAGATGTCCTATAATATTAGCCCAATTGTAAGTGTATAGTTTATGAATGATTTCAAGTTGCTAAATTTAAAAAAAATAACTTACAAAGTAAGAGAGTATTAGTCAATTTGTTTTGCACTTAGAAGCAATTATTTTCTGAAATATTTAAGGGCTACCAATCTGTACCCTGTTTAAGTATTCACAAATATTTGCTAAAAGACATATATTGGTAAGGATTGTTACTATGCAAAATACTTTAGGATTTTACTGTATTTCTTATGTCATCATTCAGGTTTTTCATGTCATTTTTTTTTCAGTGTTCCACAGTTGATTGCTGAAATATCTGTGGAACTCGATATTTTAGAAAACTCTCTTCTGTACATGTCAAGACATTTCTGTGTAAAATTACACAAATGCTGCTGTCTGGTAGTCATGTGCCCACTACCGCCCTGTCTAAACAGAGTAGAGCATGCATTCACCTGGCAGAGGGGCACAGTGTCTGTAGGGATGAAATGAATATATGGAGCTTGTCCCCAAAGCAGTGAAACCTAGAAGGTATCATGTGTTGATATACTTCATTTTTATAATATTCTTAGCATCCTATGTGCAATTTCTATTGTTTGCTTTAAGTCCTTAACCTGTGAACTAATACTTTTGCTCATACCCAAGAAAAAGGGCCTAAAAAGTGACGTGAGAATATTTTAGACATTTTCTCTTGAGTTTTTTGGTACATCTTGAAAAAGTAGGAGATAGAGTGTTTGGCCCTTGGGTCAACAATGTAATTCATTTACTAGCTCAAATATTTATTGTATACCTACCTATCAGGAACTGTGCTGGGGAGATAGTGTGGAAAAAGACAGACACTGTCCTTGGCCTCCTGGGCTTACAGTTTATAATTACCAGATAGCATATAGAATAGAAGCAAAGTGATTGAAAAATTGTGTAAAGATGAAAGTAGAACGGGAGTCCTGGGAGTTTGTGGGTGAGGACAGAGCATCGCCTTGATGTCCCTTACTCTGCTTCCTTAAAAGGTCATCAGAATGCTGGTCACTTCCCTTGTGATATGGGCCTCACTCTCACTTGGGAACTCAGTCCACTAGCAGCTAAAATTTGCTAAAGCATAAAAGTTTTTTCTTTTTTTTTAAACTGATGTTCAGTTCAGAGCACAGATCAGATCAGTCATCTGTACATTAGAGATTTCTGCCTGCACTGCAGTTAACAAAGGCAACACACAATAAGCAATTCTGTCCCAGTGCAGTAACCTGTGATGACTAGTTAATCTCACTGTGCCTCCAAGCCCTGGCATCTTCCATGTCCCTGAAATGTCAGCCCCTTTAGGCCTGTGCCCTTTCCAGTGTGGCTATTCCAGCCTGGCTCTGTGTAGCAACCTTTTCCCCTCAAACTGTCCCCTTCACTGCCCTCTTTGCCAGCTTTTCCACCTGCTATTTGGACCTCCTACATGCTGGAATCGTCCAAGTTAACAGGGCTGCCTATCATGGAAAAGGATTCTGTAGTTTCAGAACTGAGTTCATTGAAGTGTAACATATCAGTTATCATTATCAGTCATATATAAGTTTACTGCCATGGAAGTGAAGCTGAATCCAACAGTTAAGAGTGCAAGGAGCAGAGACAAAGTGATTTTATATGGATTGGAAGAACATCAGAACCTTTCCTCCATGAGACCTAATGACTGAAGTAATTTTTCCTTCTCATGGGAAGCAGATGGGAGACTATAGAGTGTGGCCATAACCTGCTGTGTGTAAGTGAGATGACCCTCACTTTTGTGCCCTTCCCAGAGGTGGGCTATGTGATCATCACAAGAAAACATGGAAGGACTACTCATCTGCTAAAAACCTTTTCAGTTAGCAATCATGGTTGTTTGCCTTCAAGTGTTTCTTTTAGTAGCACATGTAAGGTAAAGGGAAATTATAACTAGATATGCAGTTGAAATTGTAACTTCTTGCCCGAGTGAAACGATGGGAACATGATCCTCTTCCTACTTCTCCCTTGATCCTCTGCCCTGCCTTGAAAAGACTGTAGACACATCAGTGGAAGCTTCACTGTCAAGGTCAAGGAAAATCATGCAAGAGACTCATTGCCAAGGGTATTTTACCATCTCTCAAACCCAGAAATGCCTACCTGGTTGTGGAATCTCACCTCCAGGCAGCGTGTAGGAATTGTGCAGGCAGTACTACAAGGCTCCGCATTTGATGAGAAATAGAGACTAAAATCTTTTGACAAGTTTTGTCTCATATAATTTCTTTCTTATGGGGATCAAAACAACCAACACATGGTCTTGACGAGAGAAGAGAAATATTCCTAATTTTGGAAAGCCGTAGGACACCTCAACATTTTCTTATGTACTTTTGATTTGCCTTTTAATTTTAGCTATGGTGTATTTGGACATGGAAATGCTTTAGTTTTTCCTTTGTCACATCACTTTTCTCCTTTAAACTTTTGCTTTTATGTCTAGCAACTCTGTGATGCTTCTAATATTACAGTTTAGAGATCTTAGGAGAGCCAGGGACTTTAGCCTAGTGCATCCTTCATTCTGCCTCTGAAAGTACTTGTCACCTGTACCTGTTAGAGTTGCTTGTTGCAAACAAGAGAAACCAACTTTGGTTAACTTAAGAAGAAAAAGAATTCATTGTGAAGATGTCTAATAATGGGAAGGATTGAGAACCAGGCCCAGAAGAAAATGGGCATGCATGCTGATAGGGTGGTGAGTCTGGGGGAGGAGAGCCAGACATAAGTGGAGTATAACCTTAAAAAAAAGTTAGGACTCTCCTCAAAACAACAACCCCCACCCCACCTGAACCGTGGAGAATTTCTCAGGTTGGCTGCACTCTTCCATGACTGCCTCTAGGGGGAGCGTCAACCATGGAACTGGCCGGACCTGGACACAAGTTCTCTTTTCACTGGGCAAGGGGGACGGAGACTGCTGCTGCTTTGGCTTCTTTTCTTTTTTCTTCCCAAGGCCAAGGTATGGTTTGGACACTGGGGTGCCAGAAAAAGAAAGAAATCTAAACCTGAGCACCTGGCTTTCCTCCAGAATCCCCACTCCCTTATCATCCTCTTCAGTGCTACAAACTACAGACCTGGGAAGGAGTGAGGTGAAGTCGGTGGTCATTTGTCCTCGCTAACCCTTCAAAATGTCTCTCCTCTCTCGTTGGACCTCCTTTGGGGCTTATGCTGTCAGCTAGAATACCCTTTACACCATTCTGGTTGGGATTATATACTACTCCCCACCCCCCCAACTCCTTATTTGTTAAAAACACATGGTACCCCATTCTGCTAACTGCTCCTACTTCTTCCTGTGTCCTGAAAAGTGAACGTCAGTGGAGTTATGCACAAATCATCTAACACCATGACTTTACAATTAAGGTTGATCTTTAGGCTGAATTTATAGTACGAATTGATCTCCATTTGGATCCTATAGATAAGTCTACTTCAATATGTTAAACAGAATTGATAATCTCCTTCCAAATCTGCCTCTATTCCGGAATTCTCTTAGTAGATAGCATCACTATCTTCCAAGTTTCTCAAGCCAGAAATCACTGAGTCATTCTGTACCCTCTCCCTTTCTGAGTACTCCATACACCACTTCGTTTAATGTAGATAACCAGTTCCTTAAACTCTCTTGAGTCCATTTCCTGTTTTTGTTTGTTTTACTATTGCCTTAGTATGAGTTTAGATGTCCTTTCATGCGGAAAGCTGAAATATCTTTCTAACGGATTTCTATTTTTAAAATGCTTTCTGTTCAGTCTATTCCCACATGCCAAAGTCATCTTCCTAAAACAAATCTGATCATCTCATTCTTCCTCTGAAATCCTTTTGTGGCCCTCTCAGCTCTCAGAATAAAAATCAAGTTCATTGCTTTAAGATAAAAGTCTGTTCTTGATATGACCTTTGACTATTTCTGTAAATCAACTATTGCGTCTCCTGTAATATGTTATTTTGTTTCAGACAAACAGAGTTCTCCTGATTGGTCTTTGAATCTCTCTACTTCTTTCCTATGTCCATTCCTGTTAATGTTTTAAAACTCAGTTTGGCTTTCAAGTGATATATTTGTAGATAGGTAATATGTTGACGTTTTTAGCATGGGCCTGTGATACAGCCCATGTCAATCAGAGTCACTGTCTGGGACTTTTCTCCTGGAGGAGCAGGAGAGATCACATTTTGCCTTTTAGGTAAGGTTGCTGCAAAGATGCGAACCTGGGGCTCCTGTCACTTGCAGGATATTCATTGAGGAGAGAATGCAGCCAACATCCACAGAGAAGCATAACTAAGAATGGGAGCATGGGAGTACTAGGGGAGTGAGAAAGCAGGTCTCAGTAACATTGGGCCCTGGATCTAATGTGGATAATGTGGATCTGTGACGATCCTTTGCAGTTTTTAGCTGATTCATCCACTCCCCCCTTTTCTTTCATTTAAACTAGGCTGATTTCAGTTTTATCACTTTAAACCGAAAGAGTCCATGTAGATACAAAATAATAAAAGAGTTAATTAACATTATTTATAAACTTAGTTTTTACGATTTTGGCTGTAGCTACACACAGATTAATTTTGATGATGGATTTCAAGGGAAACCTATAGGTTTATGTGTGTGTGTATGTTGATTTTTATTTCTACATAAAGCAAATTCTTCTTAAAGGACAGTTCTAACTTTGCCTGAATTGGCACTGGAAGTAGACAGAGGGAAAATGTAAGATTTTTTTTTTAAAGGTTTATGTGTAATCTTGTATCATTTAATCTAATGATTCTCAACTCCAGCTCTACATTAAAATCATTGGAGGGACGTTCAAAACTACAGATGCCTGGGACTCTCCCAGACAAATAAATTAGAATCTCGGGCTGGGGCCCAAGCATTGCTATTTTTTAGAAGCATGTCAGGTTTCAGCTTTTAGCACAGGGTGAGAATCACTGATCTGACCTAATATTTTGCCTCTGTTCCTTGAGGAATTCAAGTTCCTTACACATGACTTTTTGTTGATCTCTTTCCCTCATTGTAATTTTCTCTGTAATGAACAAAACATGAGAAATAAAATCACTGGCTTTTGTGCTGTCTTCTAGATTGGGGTTTCTGCAAAACTGGCCAGGGACATACGATTAGGCAGTGCTCACCTTTAATTTTGAATTTAATAATGTGGCTGTAAATGCAAATCTCTATAAATTAAGTTATTCTAAGTTGTCTTGCTTAGATTTATATTTTCTCAGACTTATTGAGATAAAAGTTATCTTTAAGGAAGTGACTCTGGAAGTAAGATGGTAACTTTCAATAGTAAAATTAATGCAAAAGAACCTATTAGAATGATATATTAAAATAAAAAACAACTTATTAGGAGTTTAATATGTAGGACAAAACATTCCTTATTAATCAGATATACATTTTGGTCTATTTCTTCTAAGAGCTCACCATTATTCTCATGCTAAAACCAGGTGCTGTTCAATAATAAAAGTATATTTATTTTTGAGACTTCCCTTGTGGTTCAGTAGTTAAGAGTCCACCTTCTAATGCAGGGGATGCAGGTTTGATCCCTGATTGGGGAACTAAGATCCCACATGCGTCAGGACAACTAAGCCTGCATGCCGCAAGGAAGAGCCTGCCTGCTGCAACTAAGACCTGAGAATTTATAAATACATAAAAAGTATGTTTAATTTTTGATGATGTGTCTGACATATTTTTCTTACTTTTAAGTTTATGACATCCGCCATAAACTTATTTACTTTAATTGCAATTACATTTAAATAAAACCACAAAAAATAATAGATGGCAAGAAAACAATGTTAGAGAAATGTAGGGGTTAATCAAATTTGTTTAATTAATTAATCATATAAGAATTTAGTAGGAAGGCTTCTTGGTGTCTAGCCTTGCCGGAAGGGCTGAGAGCAGTACAGTCCTGATCACTTGAAATTTGCAATTTAACTGGAGTGATAAGACAAAGCAGAAACAGTAAATAAACTTGCTGGGAGTATGTGGGTAGATGCATCTGAAGAGGGATAACAATAAGTACTGCATCTTGGAAAGGGAGAAAAGTAAGCTTTCTGAAAGACGCGGAAGATTGTTTTGATTTTTCTCTGTATATTTCAGTACCCTGTGGTGGGTTTTATTTTTCAAAAAATTTATTTATTTTTTTGGCCATGCTGTACAGCTTGTGGAGTCTTAGTTTCTCAACCAGGGATTGAACCCAGACCCTGGCAGTGAAAGCTCTGAGTCCTAACCACTGGCCCTCCAGGGAATTCCCCAGTTTCATACTTTTAACTGGGTTTCTCAGGTGGTGCTAGTGGTAAAGAATCCGCGTGCCGATGCAGGAGACTCAGGAGATGCAGGTACAATCCTTGGGTTTGGAAGATCCCCTGGAGGAGGAACTGGCAACCCACTCCAGTATTCTTGCCTGGAGAATCCCACAAACAGAGAAGCCTGGCAGGCTAGAGTCCATAGGATCACACATAGTCAGACACGACTGAGGCGACTTAACATGCGTACTTTCAACCAGTTCCAAATCACAGGTAAGTTCCCTGGGTGGCCAACATTTTGTTTTCACAATCTATTCTTTACCTAGTATTTTAAAGAAAATTCTGTGTTGGTTGGTGTGATGTGGGGTAGTTGTGAGCTTATAGATTCTCAAAGGTTTCCAAAGTTTAAAACTCATATGTTGTAATTTAAAAAATTTAGACTGGATTTTGTTTATTCTGATTTCCTACCCTCAAAATGGGCTTCCCACATGACACAGTGGTAAAGAATCTTCCTCCCAATGCAGGAGATGCAAGAAATGTGGTTTCAATCCCTGGGTTGAGCAACCCATTCCAGTATTCTTGCCTGGAAAATCCCATGGACAGAGGAGCCTGGTGGGCTACAGTCCATGGGATCGCAAAGAGCTGGACATGGCTGAGCACGCATTATTGATCATCCTCAAAGTAGAAGGCAGTGTGACTTGGGTAGAGATGTCTTGGCTCCTGGTGTGGAGGACTGGTTGTGAGTGACTGGTTTCAGATCCAGAAAATCTTTTAACCTGTGGGCTTCCATGAACTTGTTGACAAGTGGACAGATACTTTTGCCTTCTCTAGGAAGCTCCAGTTGCCCTTTCTAGTTTGTCTCACTCTCTGCTTGGTAGGGTAACAACCTGAGTTGTCTAAATCATAAGGCATATTCCATGTAATGAATAATTTAACTTTCCCCATGTAGTACTTACCCCACAAAGATGGTACAGTCGCACATTAACAGTTCTAGAGTTGAAGAAACAAGGATGAAATATGGCGAAAAATTGCAAATCTACATCCTAGCTTTTTTTAAAAATTGCTTGTGGGAGATACATCTTAAAAGGAAACATCATTTGGTCATCTGTCATGTGTCTTGGAAAAAAAGGATATGAAACAGTTGCTGTAGTATAAGGACAGAGCTATTTCTCCCTGGTCTCCTCCTTCCTTTTGGGGAAAGACAGTTTTTTTGTTTTTCTTTTATCTGGGTCTCAAAACCACTTTTTGGTGGCTGGTCAAAATTGCTTTCCTTTCAACCACTTGAATGCCGATTCAATTAGACCCTCTCTCCTCAGGACATAGCCCTTATTATAAAAAATCACCTATGATGTCCTCAATGTTTAACACCACCACCCAGTTCTAACAACTTCTTACTTTAGTTTTTCTCCTTAAGTTCTCTAGCTTTCTGTACAAGTTTGCCTCTATGGCTTTTTACTTTAGCTCCTCGTCTGAGAATCAAATTCTGGTCCATTGTCTCAAATAAATATTAGTATATCTACCAACTAATTGCATTTCAAACCCTCTAGCCTCAGGTAGCTTGGGATTTCTTGACTCTCTTTTGATTTGGTAAAAGATTTTTTTTCTTTTTAATGTTTCCACTGCAATTGTTTAATGATTCAATGTTCATAGAAACTCGGACTTTAGAGGAGCACATAGCCTCAACATAAATCTAATTAAGCTCATGTTACTCTAACGAAGTAGGGAGAATAAGTAAGCAGGGAGGCTGTAGTTTCCTTGGAAGCCCATTTAAAAACAAAGTTTTAAAAATGGTAAACCGGTGCTAATCTGCATGACTGCTTCAGGTTTCATTTGAGAAAGAATTGTGGCTGCTAATATTATCATTAAAATATGTGAATCTATTTCCATTCAGAGCCCTGTGGGATGGCGCATAGATTTAGTGTGGCTTTGGTGCTTGTGTGTTTTCCAGTGCATTGATTAATACTGTCCTTTCAAGTGGAACCCAATCAGGGGTAACCTGCCAGAGGACTGTTTTCTAAAAATTTCTGCAGAAACCTTAAGACTAAAGGAGAGTTGATGAATAGACCACAATTAAACTTGCCTTGTGAATTGAAGAATGGGGCAGAGGATAATGAACATGTTGAAAAGATTCCACATGTTTTATGCATGACACATTTGTAATTAAAACAGATCCTAAAGGTAAGTTTGCATATACTAATATTAATGATTTCAGAAAAGCAGAATGTGCTATTAAATATCTACAGGGCATATTTTCCAAGTAGGGAATGTGAAAATTTGGCTCGTTTTGCTTCTTCAAGAGTTGTTTATCAGAAATTAGGGAAGAAAAAAAAAAAGAAATTAGAGATTGAGTGCACCAGCAAACCACACTTGTTAGGAAATTTGTTTATATTGATTAACTATATGCTTATTGTATAAATCTGTCAGTTCACCCTCAATGTATAGTTTTCTAAACAATGTTTTATGAATAACTTTAATTTCAATTACTCAACTAAACTTTAATGTTTGTCAAAATTCCTAGGGCTTCCAGAAGCCTTTGAACCCCTTAACAGTTGAACAGTGACTGTACATAGCAACTCAAGGTTGCATGGCTGTTGTGGCCAGCGTCATTTTAGGGTTTAATAACAAAAATTATATCTGCAAACTGTATCAACCCCATTGCAGTTTATAAAGTATTATTACAAACTTTTAAATCATTTGATCCTTAAAGTAATCTTGTAAGGTAGAAATAAATATTGTTACTGTTTTACAAATTAGGAAAACAGAGGCAAATAATATATTCTGTACTTTTTATTTTTAGGTTATGAATAAGTCCTAGTCACCAATAATCTATTAAAAGAGTTATTAAAGTTAACTACAATTTGGTCTTCATGGGCTTCCCTGCTGGCTTAGTTGGTAAAGAATCTGCCTGCCAATTTAGGAGACTCGAGAGACACAGGTTCAGTCCCTGGGTCTGGACGATCTCTTGGAAAAGGAAATGGCTACCCACTCCAGTTTTATTCTTGCCTGGAAAATCTCATGGACAGAGGAGCCTGGTGGGCTACAGTCCATGGGGTCGCAAGAGTCGGACACGACTTAGCAATTAAACCCCAACACAGAGGCCTTTCATTTAGCATATTAGTGTTAGTCGCTCAGTTGAGTCTGACTCTAGGTGATCCCATGGGCTGTAGCCCACCAGGCTCCTCTGTCCATGGGGATTCTCCAGGTAAGAATATTGAAGAGGATTGCCATGCCCTTTTCCAGAGGATCTTCCTGACCCAGGGATTGAACCTGGGTCTCCTGCATCGTAGGCAGATTCTTTACCTTTTGAGCTACAGGGAAGACCTCATTTAGTACATTAGTTGGGCTACTATGCAGTGCTTGGCAAGTTTATAAAACTTCTGTTGCACTTGTTCACATGTGGATAGTTGCAGTTGCCATGGTATCAAGGAGAAACTGTCATCCCTATATCACCCATGGATGATATCATCTTGAGTATGGGATGGTTTTTAGATGGCGCTCTTTTGCTTTGTAATTATAAATAAATTACTCTTTAGAGTGTGCTGAGTTGTTTGGTTAACCTTACAGTATAAAGTGTTGTATCTTTGCAGCAAATGTATTCTTGGTCCTTACTTTTCATCTTAAGTAGACTTTAAGGTAAATTATTATCTTAAGGTAATGCAATATGTATACGTTATATATACAAGTTTACCTTAAGATAAGTATATATAATATGTATTATTACATATATAATATGTATTATTACATACATGTATGTATTATATGTACATGACATTGCTTTATATCTGTACATAGTTGTGTATGCCAACCACTGAGTTGTATGTGCTCCACTGAGTTGTGTATGCACAGATATAAACCAGCATGCTTCTATTAATATATTAAATGAAGCAGATGTACCCTACAGTGAGAGTGGACGAGGTGGATGGGTCTGGGCTTGCCAGGGGTGGCGCTAGTGGTAAAGAACCTGCTTGCCAATGCACAAAACATAAGAGATGCAGATTTGATCCCTGGGTTGGGAAGATTCCCTGGAGAAGGGCATGGCAAACCACTCCAGTATTCCTGCCTGGAGAATCCCACAGACAGAGGAGCCTGGTGGGCTACAGTCCATTGGGTTGCCAAGAGTCAGACAGGACTGAAGCAACTCAGTACACATGCATGAATGGGTCTAGGGGTCTTTGACATTCCTCAAGTGGGCAGCACTGGGAAGTGAAAACTCCCTGTCTTCAGGAGGTGGACAGTGACAGGCACCTGCTTGCTTGACATGTGGTTACAGGGACTCAGGATGGGTGCTTCCAATTTCCATAAAGACCATGTTGATGCCATTTGTTTGTAGAAGAGATCAGGATGGTTCGCTTAGAATCTGGGCTTTTACTTTGTGATTGTGAAGAAGTGAATCACAATTGTGTTGGCTGGACTCACCATTAAGCTTTATATGTAAAACACAGAAAAGTATTTTTCTATTTTTTCTTCTGAAGCTATGTTTTCTTACACATGCCTAAAACTCTACACTTAGACCTTAGAGATTTGCCACTCTAACTTCTGTATTCTTTGAAGGGAAAAATGAGCCACAGAGGAGATGGAATAAGAGCAGGGACTGAGATGGAACCAGTGATCATAGTTCCTGTTGTTCAGCTTAGAGTGTCTTTTTCTTTTTTAATCTAAATTTTATTTATGTATATTTTTGTATAGGAAATACATACATATGATTAAAAAATTCAAAAGTTACGAAAAGGCTTATAATGAAACTCTCTCCCATTCCATTCCTCCACCATCCAGTTCTTCTCTTTGGAAGCCAACAGTGCTATCAGTTTTGTAAATGCATGCAAATATCAATAAATAGATATGTAGATATTCCCCTCCTCTGATATACATGATAAAATACTCTTCATACAATTTTACACCTTGTGTGGTTTTTTTTAAGACTTAACATTTGAAAGCATTCCATATTGTTACAAAAAGAGAATCCTTATTAGTTTTTATAACTCCAGCATATTTCATTGAGTGGATATATCACAGTTTATTTAACCAGTCATCTATTGATGACCATGTAGGTTGTTCCCAGTCTTTGCTATATCAAACAATGTTGCAGTAAGATATCTTGTGTGTAATTTTGTAGAAATTTTGTACATGTTTCAATATGATTTGATGAATTCCTAGAAAAGGACTTTTCTTTGTTAAAGATATAGCACAGACAACTATATTGACTATCTTGTAATAATCCTATAATGGAAAAGAATCTGAAAGAGAATATATATATGTATGCATATTATATATATATATAATATATATATATATAATTCACTGTGTGGTACATCTGAAACTAACATAACATTTTAAATCAACTATTCATCCATAACAAAAAATATAAGGGAAACTGCTCTAGGGACTCAAAAAAAGTAACAGAAAAAGAGTAGATTATCTGGTACATATTGCAAAATTGCTCTTCATAGAAGTTGAATCAGTTTTTACTTCCACCAGCAGTATATGATACTGCCTATTTCTCCATACACTTACCAACACAGAGTGTTAAACTTTGTGGTTATTTCCTGTCTAATAGTTGACAAAAGGTGGCTGAGCATTGTTAAAATTTTCACTTCTCTTATTTTGAGGAAAGTTGTGTATTACTTCATATTACTCCAGAGTCATTCTATCTTTCCGTTTCTTCAAACTGTTCATATGTTTTGACCATTTTCCTACTAGTTTATTGGTCTTTTCCCTATCAATTTTTTGGGGAGTTCTTTCCAAATTAGTGAACTTGATACACTGTGTTTTTTTCTCAGTTAATCCTATTATGTGCCAGCATTGGACTAGGATATGCTGCTTACATTTGAGAGAGATAGTAGAAACTTTGTTTTGAATATTTATGTATACAGAGGTTAAGAATCTTTTTTCCTTGGCTGCATGATAAGAATTGAAGGGTCACTGAAAGGAAATCTGTATAACAGTACGATATATTTAGAAGCTCTAAAGATATTGAAACTGCTGTGAGTCCTCATCAGGAGAAGACTTCAATTGTGCTACAATGAATGGAGACAAATGAAAGCTGAAGAATCTGTAGCTACCTGGGAAAATAAACTCTATCTTCTAGGAAACTGCTAATTTCTTAAAGGCCCTCATTTGCATTTAATTTTGGGAATTCATATTAATTAAAAATTATGATTTAGTTTGGGCTTTGCTCTGTGTTTCATCCTTATTAATGTGAATCAGTAAGCTCACTTAAACACTTAACACCAGGCACTCTTCATTTGTTAAGAATGTAAAGTAGGCATCATTCTCCCCACTTGAGCAGCAAGGAAACCTAAACCTGGAAACCTAAAACACGGAGAGGTTATGCAAAATAAACACTGAAAAAGGTGTCATTCTGTAATGTATAGATCTGAGTTAGATCTGTATGAATTCTTTATTTGAAAAAAGCTAGATAATCCTAATGTTCAGCTTTTAAATTCACTGTTCAAACCCTCTGTGGTTGTGGATTTCAGTGGTAACTCATAGAATGAGAGCAACACAATTTTCTGATGATACCTCAGATACTGAAAATGGTGAAAGTATATATAAGACAGAAATTAAATTTGGTATTACAGTGTTATTTAAAATATACTACATTGAGACAAAAGATCAATTATCATCATTGTTTAAGAGGCATAGATGGAAAAATTATTGAAACTGTTTTCTGCAAGTGCCATAAGATATGGATGGGCTTCCCAGGTGACCCTGTGGTAAAGAATACACCTGCCAATGCAGGAGACACAAGAGATGCAGGTTTGATCCTTGGGTCAGGAAGATCCCCAGGAGGAGGAAATGGAAACCCACTCCCCTATTCTTGTCTGGGAAATCCCATGGACAGAGGATCCTGGTGGGCTACAGTCCATGGTGTTGTAAAGAGTCGGACATGACTGAGCATGTACGTAGATACTATGCATCCTAATCTCCTGTAGTGAATTATCTAATATACTAATGATAGTACCCAGTGAAAAATCAAACTAATATCTATACCATTTATAGGTATTGATTTACTAGTGTATTAATAGTCCATTGTATTTAGCAGTTTCTAGAATAAACTTTCCTGTTATGTTGACTACTTATAGTACTATACTTTCATAATAAAATATCAAAATATGATATTGCACATTTGATGATGAGAACTGAGATATATGTGGGTATCTGGTATCAGTAGTGTAATACTCAGTCAGTCAGTCTGTTCAGTCACTCAGTCGTGTCCGACTCTTTGCGACCCCATGAATTACAGCACGCCAGGCCTCCCTGTCCATCACCAACTCCTGGAGTTCACTCAAACTCATGTCCATAGAGTTGGTGATGCCATCCAGCCATTTCATCCTCCGTTGTCCGCTTCTCGTCCTGCCCCTAATCCCTCCCAGAATCAGAGTCTTTTCCAATTAGTCAACTCTCTGCATGAGGTGGCCAAAGTACTGGAGTTTCAGCTTTAGCATCATTCCTTCCAAAGAACACCCAGGACTGATCTTTAGAATGGACTGGTTGGATCTCCTTGCAGTCCAAGGGACTCTCAAGAGTCTTCTCCAACACCACAGTTCAAAAGCATTAATTCTTCGGTGCTCAGCCTTCTTCACAGTCCAACTCTCACATCCATACATGACCACTGGAAAAACCATAGCCTTGACTAGACGGACCTTTGTTTGCAAAGTAATGTCTCTGCTTTTGAATATGCTATCTAGGTTGATCATAACTTTCCTTCCAAGGAGTAAGTGTCTTTTAATTTCATGGCTGCAGTCACCATCTGCAGTGATTTTGGAGCCCCCCAAAATAAGTCTGACACTGTTTCCACTGTTTCCCAATCTATTTCCCCTGAAGTGATGGGACCAGATGCCATGATCTTCGTTTTCTGAATGGTGAACTTTAAGCCAACTTTTTCACTCTCCTCTTTCACTTTCATCAAGAGAATTTTTAGTTCCTCTTCACATTCTGCCATAAGGGTGGTTTCATCTGCATATCTGAGGTTATTGAGATTTCTCCCGGCAATCTTGATTCCAGCTTGTGCTTCTTCCAGCCCAGCGTTTTTCATGATGTACTCTGCATATAAGTTAAATAAGCAAGGTGACATATACAGCCTTGACGAACTCCTTTTCCTATTTGGAACCAGTCTGTTGTTCCATGTCCAGTTCTAACTGTTGCTTCCTGACCTGCATACAGATTTCTCAAGAGGCAGGTCAGGTGGTCTGGTAATCCCATCTCTTTCAGAATTTCCCACAGTTTATTGTGATCCACACAGTCAAAGGCTTTAGCGTAGTCAATAAAGCAGAAATAGATGTTTTTTCTGGAACTCTCTTGCTTTTCCCATGATCCAGCGGATGTTGGCAATTTGATCTCTGGTTCCTCTGCCTTTTCTACAACCAGCTTGAACATCTGGAAGTTCAGGGTTCACGTATTGCTGAAGCCTGGCTTGGAGAATTTTGAGCATTACTTTACTAGCATGTGAGATGAGTGCAATTGTGCGGTAGTTTGAGCATTCTTTGGCATTGCCTTTCTTTGGGATTGGAATGAAAACTGACCTTTTTCCAGTCCTGTGGCCACTGCTGAGTTTTCCAAATTTGCTGGCATATAGAGTGCAGCACTTTCACAGCATCATCTTTCACGATTTGAAATAGCTCAAGTGGAATTCCATCACCTCCACTAGCTTTGTTCGTAGTGATGCTTTCTAAGGCCCACTTGACTTCACATTCTAGGATGTCTGGCTCTAGGTGAGTGATCACACCATCGTGACTATCTTGGTCGTGAAGATCTTTTTTGTACAGTTCTTCTGTGTATTCTTGCCACCTCTGCTTAATATCTTCTGCTTCTGTTAGGTCCATACCATTTCTGTCCTTTATCGAGCCCATCTTTGCATGAAATGTTCCCTTGGTATCTCTAATTTTCTTGAAGAGATCGCTAGTCTTTCCCATTCTGTTGTTTTCCTCTATTTCTTTGCATTGATTGCTGAGGAAGGCGTTCTTATCTCTTCTTGCTATTCTTTGGAACTCTGCATTCAAATGGGAATATCTTTCCTTTTCTCCTTTGCTTTTCTCTTCTCTTCTTTACACAGCTATTTGTAAGGCCTCCCCAGACAGCCATTTTGCTTTTTTGCATTTCTTTTCCATGGGGATGGTCTTGATCCCTGTCTCCTGTACAATGTCACGAACCTCAGTCCATAGCTCATCAGGCACTCTATCTATCAGATCTAGTCTCTTAAATCTATTCCTCACTTCCACTGTATAATCATAATGGATTTGATTTAGGTCATACCTGAATGGTCTAGTGGTTTTCCCCACTTTATTCAATTTCAGTCTGAATTTGGCAATAAGGTGTTCATGGTCTGAGCCACAGTCAGCTCCCGGTCTTGTTTTTATTGACTGTATAGAGCTTCTCCATCTTTGGCTGCAAAGAATATAATTAATCTGATTTCAGTGTTGACCATCTGGTGATGTCCATGTGTAGAGTCTTCTCTTGTGTTGTTGGAAGAGGGTGTTTGCTATGACCAGTGAGTTCTCTTGGCAAAACTCTATTAGCCTTTGTCCTCCTTCATTCCGTATTCTAAGGCCAAATTTGCCTGTTACCCCAGGGGTTTCTTGACTTCCTGCTTTTGCATTCCAGTCCCCTATAATGAAAAGGACATCTTTTTTGGGTGTTAGTTCTAAAAGGTCTTGTAGGTCTTCATAGAACCGTTCAACTTCAGCTTCTTCAGCATTACTGGTTGGGGCATAGACTTGGGTTACTGTGATATTGAATGGTTTGCCTTGGAAACAAACAGAGATCATTCTGTCATTTTTGAGATTACATCCAAGTACTGCATTTCAGACTCTTTTGTTGACCATGATGGCTATTCCATTTCTTCTAAGGGATTCTTGCCCACAGTAGTAGATATAATGGTCATCTGAGTTAAATTCACCCATTCCATTCCATTTTAATTCTCTGATTCCTAGAATGTCGACATTCACTCTTGCCATCTCCTGTTTGACCACTTCCAATTTGCCTTGATTCATGGACCTGACATTCCAGGTTCCTATGCAATATTGCTCTTACAGCATCAGACCTTGCTTCTATCACCAGTCACATCCGCAACTGGGTACTGTTTTTGCTTTGGCTCTGTCCCTTCATTCTTTCTGAAGTTATTTCTCCACTGATCTCCAGTAGCATATTGGGCACCTACCGACCTGGGGAGTTCCTCTTTCAGTATCCTATCATTTTGCCTTTTCATACTGTTCATGGGGTTCTCAAGTAGTATAGAAAAATTCATTACTCATATTGATACATTACCAGTCTGGACTCTGTTGGATTATTGGGTTTTTACTGAAACTTGCCTATGAGTGGGCATCTATGAAGTGGCAGAACCCAGATGGAGGGTCAGCCATTCTGGTCAGTCAAGGTTATTTTGCTATTTTTTATAATTTTCCTGTTCTAATATGGCTCCTTAGGTTATTGAATAATTGTGATGATGAATAAAAGACATGAAAGGAAGGATACTATCTCGGGAGAACAAAGTATAATACTATAACATATCATATAATATATAATAAAATATATAGTACTTTTTTATAGTTATCAGAATATAGTTATCAGTAAAGTATATAATAATTTTTCTAGTTATCAGAATGTGCTTCTTAGGTAGCCAAGAATCCAATTGTCTTTTATTCTTTTAAAGTGGTGTTTTGAGAGTACTTTACTTCCTTTAAATTAGTTTATTGCACTGTTGGTAAAGTAACAAATTTTGTTCTTCTTCCTCATTGAGAGCTTGAGTCATGATCGTGTTTTCTTTTCCAGTGAGATTATTACAGCACCAAGGCCAGATGAATGTCAGGAAAAACAGGACTTCAATAAATAGAATTTCTAGAATCTTGTTACAGGGAGTAACCAGATGGGTTTTAAAGAAAATATGAGTATCTGTGTTGAGACTCAGGGTGGATGGTTGGGAAGAGGAGTGAACTGAGAAGATGAATGAGTGGGATGAGCATAAAGTCTTCTTTCAGCTTTCTTCTGGACCCTGGGAAAAATTTGTTCATCACTTCTGTTTTCTGGTCACTGACTCTTGAAACTCAGAAGGGCAGAGAGAGAGCTTTGATGAGCCACGTCTTGATAAAGCACTTTACCAAAGATGTGCCTGTGTCTCAGCCTGGGAGCAGAGTCTGAGATAAGACTTTGTGTGTGGGTGAGGGAAGGAGGGAAAGCTGACCCATCACTTGGCTGTTTACCACAGTGACAGATTGACAGCTAAAGACAAATCCTACTGGACTCTCCAAGGAGCCATGTGCACTGCACCTGTGAATTGTCTACCTGAGTGGCAGAGGAGGGTAGTGCTTACTCATGGGCTCCCATCCTCCATGGCTCCAGGGTTGCTCCATGGCTGGTAGTTCGTTCAAGCTTTCGGAGGGTACATCTGTGAGTGTCTTGGTGTCATAAAAGCCCTGGGCCAGGAAGGGGGAGATGCCTGGTCCAGCAGACAGGAGGACCAGCGGGACTGGCTCCATGGGCAACATGTGCTACTGTACAGGGCGCTGGGCTTGGTTTAGTTCACTCATGTCATGTCTTGAAAAGCTTAATTGTTGAAAAAGGAGGCTTTCCTTTTCATTTTGCTGTCAGCTTTAAGCCCACCTATCCATACATAGAAGCTGAAAAAAACGTGTTCTTTAAGTGAATCTTACAGTGAACACATTTGTAAAATAAATGAATTCCTCTAATTTATAATTTTGTAGTGTTTTTTTTTTTTAAATGCCCTCATTAATGGGTCTGAAACTGTTCAACAGAAGTTGTTTGGTTCTCACCAGTGGTGGAAGGAGTAGTGGTCCTTGAGATCACCTGCATGAAGGGTGAATTTAAAACAGGCCATGTTGTTATGGGCGGTAGAATAAAGGCTGTAACAACTGAAAAGTTTTGAATCTGAGCTTTGGGAAATTTCTGACAGAGAAAATTAATCAGCTTTGGTGAAAGGACTGACCAAAGAAGATGGGACAATAAAAGAGGATTAAAAAATTAGATACATTGGACAATGGAAGAAAAAAGGATCTGTCCAGAACTAGAACAGGCATTGTTCCCTCAGCTGCCCCCAGCTAGCACTTTTACCAGTGCTCAGTAGAGAGGTGCTCGGGTGAACACCAAAATGACTGTTATGTTGTGGTGTGGGGTCTGTGTATGCTGGGCTTATGTCTCTCTGTATTCCTGTATTCTTTATAATACATTCCACTAGGTATGTCCAGTCAACATTGCTTGCTGTGCTGTGCTCATTCACGTCCAACTCTTTGGGATCCCATGGACTATAGCCCACCAGGCTCCTCTCTGTCCATGGGATTTCCCAGGCAGGAATACTGGAGTGGGTTGTCATTTCCTTCTCCAGGGAATCTTCCTGATCCAGGGATCGAACCCACATCTCTTGCATTGGCAGGTGGATTCTTTATCACTGCACCACCTGGGAAGCCTCAACATTGCTTAAACTTGTATTTTTAGGATGCTGAACGAACTAACTGATCAATTAGCCAACAAACAAACAATCAAACAAAACCCCCTAAGCCTCCTGATATTATTCGGGACAGAGACCTGAATCGGATCAATAACTCTGGATGATACTTGTGTTTAGCCATGTGGGCTTCCCTAGTGGCTCAGTGGTTAAGTATCTACCTGCAATGCAGGAGCCATGGGTTTGATCCCTGGGTCAGGAAGATCTCCTGGGGAAGGAAATGACAACCCACTCCAATATTCTTGCCTGGAAAATCTCACAGACAGAGTAGCCTTGTGGGCCACAGTCCATGGGGTCGCAAAGAGTCAGACATAGCTTAGTGGCTAAATCACTGAATCATGTGGGTGGAACAGGTATGCAGCACCGCCCTGTCGCCCCCCCTCCCCCCAACCCCCCCTCCCCACCCCTTCACACAAGACTCTGGTTAGGCTTGTTTCTATCTCCATGTAGTTTTGCTTGGATCAGCGATGTAAGTGTTTCTATAACAAGTACAGTACAAGTGACTAGAGTGCAAAGCTCCTTCAACTGCTGATGGGACTCTATTTCAGGCAGTACACCTTCTGTTTAAAATCTACTCTGGACAAGTTCCACTTGATCGCCTAGTAGGAAAAGAGTGGCAGGCTTATCAGAAGCAATCATCCCCTTGAAAAGGATAAGAAAAGATGAGCCTGGGTGTGATTACTCCAGCTTGAAACCCATCTAAACAGTCTCTTTGCAGTAAGTGTATTTCCTTTTTGGTCCCTTGTGTTATCCTCCCACGCAGATATCTAACAAGGCATGGAAAAGAGGCCCTTTTTTGATAGGGAGGGTGTTTTAAAAAGTAGCTGGATGCTCTCTCTCCTTCCTGGTAATTCTGTTGTTGTTATTTAGTTGCTCAGTTGTGTCCAACTCTTTTGCCACCCCATGGATTGTAGCCTGCCAGGCTCCTCTGTCCATGGGATTTCCTAGGTAAGAATACTGGAGTGGGTTGCCAGTTCCTCCTCCAGGGGATCTTCCTGACCCAGGGATTGAACCTGCATCTCCTGCTTGGCAGGTGGATTCTTTACTGCTGAAGCACCTGGAAAACCCTCCTGGTAATTCACCAGCAATGAAAATCCCAGCAGTGGCCCTGGAGCTTCCTATTCTAAACAACGAGGTCTTTCTGGTCACCAACTATCCAGAAGTCATAGCTGACTCTTTCTTCCCTTCTTGGAAAATGTGATTTGTGGTAGTGAAGATGCTTCTGACAGAAGCGAATGCCCTGAGGTATGTGGCATGTGTAGCGAGAAGCGGGACAGTTACCTTTATGTGACGGTTATTGTTACATATAAACCTCAACCGTCTAAAGATGGATATTGACTGGTTTTGCTTCCTTTTCATATTTTTCTGCTCCACACTGTTACTGCTTTCTATTTTAAGATCAAAACAAGCAAGAAAGACTTGGAGGCAGTAACTTAGATAAAAACCTAAAGGGTTTGATTTCATACCGTATATGAGAGAGATTTGCTAATAGGTAAAATAGCTATATTTCGGTTCACATTTGCTTTAATTGCATAAAAGATACAAGGTTCCTGTCCTTTTGTGTTTCATGTGTGTGTAATTAAAATTTTCTTTAATATTTCCTTTGAACATTTGTGTATATTAATGATATCATAGAAATATATGTGTGTATTTACATATTAAGCCCTGATGGAGCTAGGAAAAAGTTAATGTGAGAAATTGTGTCTTTTAATTTACTGTGTTTAATATATCCTAACCCTAGTCTGTTGCCACCTGTTTTTCTTTTTGAAAAAAGCAGAAAACAGAAATGACATAATATGCTACTTGATGACTCAAGAGGAAATGATTAGTATATGGCTTTGAACTGTTTCTCACATTGAAAGTAATTCAGTATTCGGCTTTGTAGCACTGAAAGTTGGTGACTGTCTCTCACTCCCGAACCAGCTGGCGTGGAGACTTAGACCCTTCAGTGTTTTCCACATGAAGTCTGAACTGGACATTTACTGTTTTACGTGTCAAAACCCCGCCCCGCTTTTTTGGACCAGTGCTTTCACTGTCACGCAATGGAAGCTGCCGTCTTTTTGGCCACAGTGATAGCCTAGGGGTGGACGTCTGACCCAAGCCGGACCATTGATAGAGTTGCCTCTGGCCTCAGTGAGGTGGTGCAGTTGTGGGATGTGGGGCCTGAAGTGGCTGAGGCTCATATTCCCTGCTCCTGGCAAGGAGAAGAGATGAGGTGTCAACCTATAGACAGCCAAGATGAGAGATGGGGAAAGTCAGTGCACTCCAGTCTCTGGGTCCAGCCCTGTACTGTTCTCCTACCCTTGTCTTTCCTGGACTAGTTAGGGTTAGGATTTTTTTTCCCTTGCAATCTAAAGAGTCTGTAAAAGAAGAAAATTCAGGCATATGCAGAATTTTCTGGATTTTGATAGGCTTGGTTTTTTTTTTTTTTTTTTTTTTTGAGGGGAGTTATTCCACTAAACATTTCCATTAAATCATCTCCCTCCAGCATCTTATTGTCCCAGTTTCTTCTTCCCTTGAGCCCAGTGTCTTTCTCTAGACTCTCCTCCCCATCAGCATTGGGTTAACTTAGGTTTTCCTCTTTTCCATTCACTCAAGCAGAACATTTCTCTCTCTCTCTTTTTAATGCTAACTACTATCTCTCTTCTTATTCTGTCCATGGGATTCTCCAGGCAAGAATACTGGACTGGGTTGCCATTTCCTTCTCCGGTGGCTCATGTTTTGTCAGAACTCTTCCTTATGACCCATCCATCTTGGGTGGCCCTGCATGGCATGGTTCACAGCTTCACTGAGTTATGTAAGCCCCTTCACAATGACAAGGCTGTGGTCCAAGAAGGGAGAATAGGGGAGTACAGAGGAGTCTGATGGGCCATAGTCCATGGGGTCGCAAAGTGTTGGACATGACTTAGGGACTGAACAGCAATAACAACAAAATTTTCTCTCTTCCTCAAGAAACCAAAGCCTAGCCAATTTGTTTCTGTGGCAAAAGAGTGCATCACAGCTTCTTCTTAATAAAGGTGGTGCTCTCCCTACAAAATAATTTTTATATTGACTGCTAAGAGAATACAGTGTCCTACATGTTAGAACACATGCAATGTATTTAGATTGTTCTCCTCATTAACCAAGAGCTTCCCTGGTAGTTCAGAGGTAAAGAATCTGCCTGCCAATGTAGGAGAGATGGGTTTGATCTCTGGGTCAGGAAGATTCCCTGAAGAAGGCAGTGCCAACCCAATCCAGGATTTTTGCCTGATAAATCCCATGGACAGAGGAGTCTGGCAAACTACAGTCTATGGGGTCTCAAAAGAGTTAGATATGACTTAGCAACTAAATGACACCAACAGCCTCATTAACTGAACTCCCTATGGTCATTTTCAAGGCCCAGTATCAGCACATTTTATTTAAATAGCTAATGTATATCTATTACTTTTCTTTTTCCACCCAATATTCCATGCAAACTTTAGATACAACTCTCATAAGAATCTATCATTTACTTCCCAAGTTGACTAATATAATCTAAATATTCAGGTTTTTTTTTTCCATTGAAGACCTTTTGAAATTCTACCATCTCCTCATGTTTTATGATTTGAGTAATGAAATATTTGAAATGGCTTGTTCATTAACTCAAAATAAATGCATATACTATATATAACAACCCCTCCCTCACTCTCACCTTTCTTTGCTTCCCCCAACTGTTCTTGGCAACCACTTTGCCCAAAGCAAGCTACAAAGCCAGCCCAGACTGAGAGAGAGGAGTAGAGACTCCATCTCTTATTAGGAGGAGCTGAAGGTAATTTACAACCATATTTTAATCCAACACAATCAAAGTAACTGAGGAAATATCAATGACTCATTTGCTGAAAGCAAAAAGAAGCCTTCTTAAACACCATCCTAACATCTTCAGATGTTCTTATTAATCTTTCCGAGAGGGAATTATGCTCCAGGCTGGAGCTATTTTAATCATCTTCTTCCAGAATTCCCCCTCTCATCTCAGTAACACTGGAAATAACTTTATAAAGTTGTTCTTTCTTCCCTTCACATGTCCTACCCTCTCAGACACACCCCTATTTTACATCAAAGTGATTACCAAGAACGGTTCTTTGCATCAGGTGGCCAAAGTATTGAGCTACAGCTTCAGCACCAGTCCTTCCAGTGAATACTCAGGATTGATTTCCCTTAAGATTGACTGGTTTGATCTCCTTGCTGTCTAAGGGACTGTACCTCATGTTATTGAAATTTCCTCAAATTTGTCTCCTTTCTTCCCTTGTCTCCTGCTATAATTTATTTTCCAGGAGTGATCTTTTTAAATTGTAATTCAGGTAATTGTATTCCCCTCTTTGAAATCTTCCATTGGCTTCCCATTAGATTTAGAATAATATCCAGACTCTTGCTTTTTCTCTCCAGGATCTTGTGGGAACTGGCCCATACTTTTCTCTCTGATTTCATCCTAAACAAATTTCCCCTTCATACATTGTGCTCCAGGTACACCGGCCTTTTCCTGTTCCAAAGACATGTAGAATTCCTTTCTATCTCAGGACTTGGCATTAGTGGGTCCCATTACTTGGAAAACTGTTTTGGACCTGAATTTATTTATTTACTTTTTGTTCACTTTTTGGTTTTCTGCCTCCCCTTGAACTAGATACAAATGTCTGATATGTACTGATCTATCTCATTGTCTGAGTGTGCCTAGGAGAGCTCTGGATAGGTGCTCAAGAAACACTTTTTTTAATGGAAAAAAGAGATACCTCAAAAGTATATAGCATAGAATGTAGTTTGTTTGTGGTTAGTTGAGAAGGCTTGTTCCAAATCGCTGACCCAGGTCTAGTAAAGTATTACTTCTTAAAACATTTTTTTTAAATTGGGGTATAATTGCTTTACAACGTTGTGCTAGTTTCTGTTGTACAATGAAGTGTATCAGCCGTAGGTATACATATATCCTTTCCTCTTCAACCTCTCTCCCACCAAACCCCATCCACACATCTAGTTCAGTCTTGAAAGACTCATAGCCTTTAAGATTCCTCTCTTAAAATGCAGATAACCTTATGAGTTTATTTCCCAAATCAGTATCAACTAATATTTTGGTTCTTAGTCACCACCTAGGGAGAAGCTGAGATAGGATGTGCAAATGACAGAGTGTCAGGGGTGGGGGAATTAAAAATAAGACCCAAAGGCCAAGGGCCATCAGAGGGGATAAATAGTGATAAAGAGATGAATGGCAGTAGGAGGAGAATTATATCAGAATTTTACCGAGAGTGGAAACATTTTTGTTTCCCAATCTGCAAGACAGGGGCACAGTTGACAACTGGTACTATATATGTCCAAATATCATAAAAACTTTAAAAAAAAGCCAAGTCTTGATAGGTTTTCATGGTTACAAATAAATTAAAGAAGGGAAAGCTATGCATTCTTAGATAAAAAAATTAAAGGTAGAAGCAACCGTTACAAAAGACAATGTATGCTGCTCAGCATGAGTATTTCAGGGAGAGATTTGGTGTCTTGTAATGTTGCAGTTACTATGGTGACAATGCATTTTTAATGGTACCATTAAATGCTAGTCTAGCTACTTGTAACTAAGGAGTGGTGAAGAGTCGCAGCTGTGATGTTAGGAGTTTATGTTTCTTTTCTCCAGGATGGTTTTTTTTAATGATTTCAGAGTAAAAGTGTTGTATAACAGAATCTTTTGATGTGAAATATATGTTCTTTTTAGAAATAAAAAAGACTTTAGAGAATGATTCTCTCACTACACCTTACACACTCACGTGAGCAAACACACATACATGTGCATATTTATTGCTGAAGATCTGGAGACAAAGATTAAGTAACTTTTCCCAGCTCATTTATTTGGTGACAGAATTAGGATGAGAGCTCAGGTTTTCTGGCCCCTAAGACACTTTCTTCCTACAATTGCACCTTGCCTTTCTCCAAGACAGTACACACAATGAATTCTACATTTTTTTCACACATCAAAATTAGCAAGACGTTGCAATGAGTTTCTATCACCCTGAAGGGTTTTTAAGATGGTTAGGACTCAGATGAAAGAGTAATAAATGAGTATTGTAATTAAAGAGTCTATAAATGGAATTCCAGAGGTCTATAAGCCCTTTAAAATTGTTTGCAGATGTGTATGTGTGTGTGCATTTGTTCATTTTCTAATGAGAGACTTCATCAGATTCTTGAGCTGGTGACCTCTCACCAAATAAATAACGAATTACGGCTGTTTCCCCATTTAGGTTATCAAAATATGATAAGCAAAATGGAAAAGTAAATGGTATATTCTATTGGTTATGATATGATAAAAGATTAATACCCTAATTTACAAAGAGAGGATACACATCAACAAAACGGCAAGACCTGGCTGAAATTGGAATAAAGGAGATGAATGCAAATATGCAGACCGGAAGTATAAATAGCTAAGAGAAGTGAAAATTATTCATCCTCTTTAGTCATCAATGAAATGCAAATTAAAACAATAAAAATTTTGCCAGTTTCACCCAACAAATTAGCACAGATTAAAAGCAACCATAACAACATACTATATGGTGAAGAGATGGTGGGATAAGCAGGTTTCTCTGCCATTACTAGGAATAGAAATCTGGACAAAGGTTTTGGAAATCAAATTAATAATTTAAATTTTGCTGTCACATCTCAAACTGCAAAACTATGGTCATAGTGCATGATAAGAGCTCAGTTAAGATGATGAAGGAATTACATTTCTGTAGTAAGACAGGTGTCCCCAATCCCCGGGCCACAAATTGGTATTGGCCTGTAGCCTGTTAGGAACCGGGTCAGGCTACAGGAGGTGAGTGGCAGGTGAAATCAAAATCATACCCCTACCTTCCTGGGTCCGTGGAAAAATTGTCTTCCAGGTATTGGTCAGTTCAGTTCAGTTCAGTCGCTCGGTTGTGTCCGACTCTTGGCGACCCATGGACTGCAGCATGCCAGGATTCCCTATCCATCACAAACTCCTGGAGTTTGCTCAAGCTCATATTTTTCCAATACATGACTACTGGAAAAACCATAGCTTTGACTAGATGGACCTTTGTTGGCAAAGTAATGTCTCTGCTTTTTAATATGCTGTCTAGGTTGGTCATAGCTTTTCTTCCAAGGAGGAAGCGTCTTTTAATTTCATGGCTGCAGTCACCATCTGAAGTGATTTTCAGTTCAGTTCAGTTCAGTTCAGTCGCTCAGTTGTGTCCGACTCTTTGTGACCCTATGAATCGCAGCACGCCAGGCCTCCTCGTCCTTCACCAACTCCCGGAGTTTACCCAAACTCATGTCCATCGAGTCGGTGATGCCATCCAGCCATCTCATCCTCTGTTGTCCACTTATCCTGCCCCCAATCCCTCCCAGCATCAGGGTCTTTTCCAATGAGTCAACTCTTCGCATGAGGTGGCCAAAGTATTGGAGTTTCAGCTTTAGCATCAGTCCTTCCAATGAACACCCAGGACTAATCTCCTTTAGGGTTAGCCCCCCAAAATAAAGTCTGTCACTGTTTCCATTGTTTCTTCATCTATTTGCCATGAAGTGATGGGACCAGATGCCATGATCTTAGTTTTCTGAATGTTGAGCTTTAAGCCAACTTTTTCACTCTCCTATTTCACTTTCATCAAGAGGCTTTTTAGTTCCTCTTCACTTTCTGCCATAAGGGTGGTGTCATCTGCGTATCTGAGGTTTTTGATATTTCTCCTGGCAATCTTGATTCTTCCAGTAGTCATGTATAAATGTGAGAGTTGGACTATAAAGAAAGCTGAGCACTGAAGAACTGTGGTATTGGAGAAGACCCTTGAGGATCCCTTGGACTGCAAGGAGATCCAACCAGTCCATCCTAAAGGAAATCAGTCCTGAATATTCACTGGAAGGACTGATGCTGAAGATGAAACTCCAATATTTGGCCACCTGATGCGAAGAGCTGACTTATTTGAAAAGGCCCTGATGCTGGGAAAGATTGAAGGTGGGAGGAGAAGGGGATGACAGAGGATGAGATGGTTGGATGGCATCCCTGACTTAATGGACATGAGTTTGAGTAAACTCCTGAAATTGGTGATGGACAGGGAAGCCTGGCGTGCTACAGACCATGGCATCACAAAGAGTTGGACATGACTGAGCAACTGAACTGAACTGACCTGTACTTCATCCAGCTCAGAATTTCGCATGATGTACTCTGCATTTAACTTAAATAAGCAGGGTGACAATATACAGCTTTGACATACTCTTTTCCCAATTTGGAACTGGTCTGTTGTTCCATGTCGAGTTCTAATTGTTGCTTCTTGACGTGCATACAGATTTCTCAGGAGGCAGAAAAGGTGGGCTGGTATTCCCATCTCTTTAAGAATTTTCCACAGTTTATTGTGATCCACACAGTCAAAGGCTTTGGTGTAGTCAATAAAGTAGAAGTAGATGTTTTTTTCTGGAACTCTTTTGCTTTTTCAGTGATCCAATGGATGTTGGCAATTTGATCTCTGCTTCCTATGCCTTTTCTAAATCCAGCTTGAACATCTGGAAGTTCATGGTTCACGTACTGTTGAAGGCTTGGAGGATTTTGATCATTACTTTACTAGCGTGTGAGATGAGTGCAATTGTGAGGTAGTTTGAACATTCTTTGGTGTTGCCTTTCTTTGGGATTGGAATGAAAACTGACCTTTTCCAGTCCTGTGGCCACTGCTGAGTTTTCCAAATGTGCTGGCATATTGAATGCAGCACTTTCACAGCATCATCTTTTAGGATTTAGAATAGTTCAACTGTAATTTCATAGCCTCCACTAGCTTTGTTCATAGTGATGCTTCCTAAGGCCCATACATCACATTCCAGGATGTCTGGCTCTAGGTGGGTGATCACACCATATTGGTTATCTGGGTCGTGAAGATCTTTTTGTATAGTTCTTCTGTGTATTCTTGCCACCTCTTCTTAATATCTTCTGCTTCTGTTAGGTCCATACCATTTTTGTCCTTTATTGAACCCATCTTTGCATGGAATGTTCCCTTGGTATCTCTAATTTTCTTGAAGGGATCTGTAGTCTTTCCCATTCTATTACTTCCCCCTATTTGCTTGCATTGATCATTGAGGATGGCTTTCTTATCTCTCCTTGCTATTCTTTGGAACTCTGCATTCAAATGGGTATATCTTTCCTTTTCTCCTTTGCCTTTTGCTTCTCTTCTTTTCACAGCTATTTGTAAGGCCTCCTCAAATAACCATTTTGCCTTTTTGCATTTGTTTTTCTTGGGGGTGGTCTTGATCCCTGCCTCCTGTACAATGTCATGAACCTCCGTCCATAGTTCTTCAGGCACTCTGTCTATCAGATCTAATCCTTTGAATCTCTTTGTCACTTCCACTGTATAATCGTAAGGCATTTGATTTAGGTCATACCTGAATGGTCTAGTGGTTTTCCCTACTTTCTTCAATTTAAGTCTGAATTTGTCAATAAGGAGTTCATGATCTGAGCCACAGTCAGCTCTCAGTCTTGTTTTTGCTGACTGTATAGAGCTTCTCCATCTTTGATTACAAAGAATATAATCAATCTGATTTTGGTATTGACCATCTGGCGATGTCCATGTATAGAGTCTTCTCTTGTGTTGTTGGAAGAGGGCGTTTGCTATGACCAGTGCATTTTTTTGGCAAACCTCTGTTAGTCTTTGCCCTGCTTCACTGTGTACTCCAAGGCCAAATTTGCCTGTTACTTCAGGTACGTCTTGACTTCCTACTTTTGCATTCCAGTCCCCTATAATGAAAAGGACATCTTTTTTAGTTGTTAGTTCTAGAAGGTCTTGTAAGTCTTCACAGAATCGTTCAACTTCAGCTTCTTCAGCATTAGCAGGTGTTGGTCGTTTTTGCCAAAAAGTTTGGGGACTGCTTCAGTAAGAATTTTTAAAAATTCTTTTTATTTATTTATTGGCTGTTAATCCAACAACAGCCAATAAATTGTTAATCTCTTACTGTGCTTATTTTATAAATTAAACTTCATCATAGATATGTATGTGTAGGAATAAACATAGTACATGCAGGATTTCATGGTGTCCATGGTTTCAGGCATCCACTGGGGGGCCTTGGGCATTATCCCCTACAGATAAAGTAGGATTGTGTGTGTATGTGTGTGTGTGTGTGTGTGTGTGTGTGTGTGTGTATTAGTTGCTCAGTCATGTCTGAGTCTTTGCAACCTCAGGACTGTGGCCCACCAGCCTGTCCGTGAAATTCTCTGCCTGTCCATGACCTCCTCTGTCCATGAAATTCTCCAGGCAAGGATACTGGGTGCGTTGCCTTTCCCTTCTCCAGGTGATCTTCTTGACCCAGGGATTGAACCTTTGCAGGCAGATTCTTTACTCTGTTACCGACCAGGGAACCCCAGGGTGGGACTACAGTATTAATTTAATTTATACTTGAAATATGTAGCTGCAGACAAGAAGTTTTAGTTTTTGCTCCTGGATGCTAGTGGTCATTATGAATAAATATTATTTAAGCATTTCTGATAGCCATCTTTCTCCTGTCTGCTGTGTGGTGTGAGAGCAGATGCATGCTGTTCTTCTCCTTCTTTAAAATGGTAATGCTGTCCAATGGAAGAGGATTAGATTGAAATAAAGAAGACACAGTATAATTTCAACCTCAAAGTTACTCACTCTGTGATCTTCAGCCAAGAATCACTTAATCTCACTGTAATTCATTTCCCCTATATTTTAAAGTTTCTTAGTCATATGTTAACCCCAGTCAGCTCTCTGAGACTTGTTTGATGAACCAACGCTTTCAGAGAATTCATGAAATAGAGAAAGAGTTCAGGAAAGGATTCGAAAACTAGAAGTAATTTATGGAAGACAGGATAGAGATTACAAGGAAGATAACGAGGCATGAAATTCAGGGAATCTCTGTGAGATGTTGAGATGTACAAGAAAATCTTGGGACTAAGAGAATATGGGGCTTCTGCAATGGCTCAGCGGGTAAGGAATCCACCTGCTAATGCAGGAAACACAGGAGATGCTGGTTTGATCTCTGAGTTGGGAAGATCTGCTGGAGAAGGAAATGGCAACCCACTCCAGTGTTCTTGCCTGGAGAATCCCAGGGGCAGGGGAGCCTGGTGGGCTTCCGTCTATGAGGTTGCGCAGAGTTGGACACGACTGAAGCGACTTAGAAGCAGCAGCAGCAGCTGGAGGAGGAAATAGCAGCCCACTCCAGTATTCTTGCCTGGAAAACTGCATGGACAGAGCAGCCTGGAGGGCTACAGTCCATAGGGTCGCAAAGAGTTGGACACAATGGAGCACATGGCACTTGAAGAGAACATGAACTTTGTTTTGTTGAAGGAAAGTGGAAGGATGATATCAAATAACAACAACAAAAGTAAGAGAATAAATGTCACATAGGAAAGGGCTTTAAAATGTCGGAGGTAGAAGGTTCTGGAGCATGAGACATAAAGAAGTAATTCAGTGAAGAAACCATGGGGAATATTTTTCTATTTTGTAGAAAATAGGCCAGGATGAATCACAAGCTATATACCAAACTTGGCTTATTTACTTGGAGTCTGAGAAAAGAGCTTAGGGCTATTTACTGAAAAACACCCTTGTAAAATTACATATAGATACCACTTTGTTTTGGTAAAGCACGTTCTACTTTTGCTTTGAGATTTTCAATGTGAAAGCAGTACTGTTTGTTCAGAGATTAAAAAATTTTAATAGACTTTAGAGCACTTTCAGGTTTACAGAAAAACTGCCCAAACTACAGAGTTCTTATAGATCCTCTTTTCTGCTGCACAGTTCCCTCTATTATTTATACAGTTTCTTTTATTATTTACATTTTGTTTTAGTGTGGTACATTTGATACTTAACAAGCCAATATCAATAAATTATTATTAACTGAAGATGATAGTTTATGTAAGTGCTTCCCAGATGGCTCCATGGTAAAGAATCCACCTGCCAATGCAGGAGATAAGGGTCCCATCCCTGGGTTGGGAAGATCCTCTGGAGAAGGAAATGGCTACCCATTCCAGAATTCTTGCTAGGAAATTCCATGGACAGAGGAGCCTGGCAGCCTACAGTCCATGGGGATGCAAAGAGTAGGACATGACTGGGCAACTGAGCATAGGCCCCCTGAAGTGAGAGAAGTGCTTGTCCATGTAGCATACCCATACCTGCCAAGGAGGCTGGGAGGCAAAGTTGCAGGTATTTCAGCCTTTATAGCTGTAGGTAGCTCAGCTTCACCTCCATATCCACAGGATGGAGGAGGCCCACAGCTAAGACGGGGTTCAACTGTCTAGTAGCCAAAAGGAAGGACACTTGTCCAGGGCAGTTTTTGTTCTTGATATGTTGTGGCTGGACCTCCCTCAGGCTGGAATGATTAACCAGAAGAGTTTTTGCTCTTTGCTTTGTTAGGGGGCATCTTGGAGTTTGTTCCCCTCCTCCCCTCCCCAAACCCTAACCGTGATTGCCCTGTGGATCCTGCTCTGCCATGACTCGCCTCGTCTCCCTTCACCTCCTGCCTTCTTTCTCCTTTTCCCTCCTCCCCTCTCCTCCTGGCCTCTCTCCTACCCCTTCCCATTTCTCTTCCAGACATTTCAAAAGTTGATTTGAGTTGTCTTCCCTTAAGGTTTCTGTGAAAAGGGAAGTCATTCTTCCTCTATTAAAGGCTGCTATAATCACTGGCTTATGGAGTTAATGAAGCTTTCAGGGGAAGTTCTTTTTCATTTTTTAGGCAGGCTAAGAAATCAAACACCCTGGGCTTGCTCTAGGCAAAATGTTGAAGCTGAGAAGTTGATTTTTCGTGCCTCGAGGCTCTCTTCTACTCCTTCCCCCTCCCTCACAGCTTCCTTTCTTACTTCACTTTCACCTCTGTCACTGGCTGCCCTCCTTCCTCTCACCCCCAATTCAAAATGGCCCTTAGGAAAAAGTGAAATGCTTAATGATGCCTTCAGTCAATAATACACAGAATCACCTCTCAGGGAGTATTTACATTTAAAGCCTTTTTTTTAAAATTCTGATAGAGGAATCAAAGGTTTTGTTCTCACTAACAAAAAGTTTCAAAAAACATCAGTCAATTGGAGAAGTTATGATTTTGTATCTGCTCACTTGGTGAATTAAAGGTCATACTCAAAGACTTTTCTCACTTGTCTACTGATTGAAGTTGTCTACTCTCCACTTTTATAGTTGGAGAATGTATCAGCATTTTCCCATCTTTACATGTGTCTCATGACATGTGAATGACCCCAGAAATGATGGGCTGCTGGAATGCCCTGGCCTTCATGAGCCAACACAGGAATAATGTGTTCCCCTCAATCCCACTGCTCCCGGGCATGTGTGTGTGCTCACATGGGTGCGCGTGAGCACACACACACACACACACACACACACACTCCTTTTTTCATGAATCAGAAAGAGCCCTTGTCAGAGTTACCAGCTTTTGTGCACTCTGCTTGCAGGAGCCAATCCCCCCCAGGGTTTTGGCTTCCTGACTCTAAATCATTCAGGATCAAGGTCCCAAATAAATCCCTTGTTTACAACACATTTAAAAATCTTTTGAGAAAAAAGAAATGTGTCTCTTCTACTTTTTATAGCTAATAACTTAAGGGGCTGGCGTCTAGGCTGATTGGACTGCCTTGCTGCTGCTGCAGCTGCTGCTGCTAAGTCACTTTAGTCGTGTCCGACTCTGTGCGACCCCACAGACGGCAGCCCACCAGGCTCCCCCGTCCCTGGGATTCTCCAGGCAAGAACACTGGGGTGGGTTGCCATTTCCTTCTCCAATGCATGAAGGTGAAAAGTGAAAGGGAAGTTGCTCAGTTGTGTCCGACTCTAGCGACCCCATGGACTCCTCTGGACCCCATGGACAGGCTCCTCTGTCCATGGGATTTTCTAGGCAAAAGTACTGGAGTGGGGTGCCATTGCCTTCTCTGTTGGACTACCTTAGCTTGGTAGAAAAAGGCACTTCTCTTCGCTGGGATGAGGACAGGGAATTCTGTTTTACAATAGTGATCTTGAATTTGACCCTAAGCACGTGTGGTAGAAGGTAAACAGCAGGCTTATGTGAAAGATCAAAGCAGAAATTGAATGCGGAGAATAGAAAATGAAAGTACATTTCACAGTGCCATAAATGCTATGAGGCCAGTGTTTGGTTTTCTCTGTGGTTGGAATTAACTTTTAGTAACAACTCACTGGCATGTATGTGATGTAGTTACTAGGGAAAATAATGATAAAAATTTGAAATATTTATGTGAAACAAGATAAACTGTGAAAAATATAATAGACATATCACAGACAAAAGGTTAATACTTCCCTGATGGTCCAGAGGTTAAGACTCTGTGCTCCCAATGCAGGGGGCATAGGTTTGATCCTTGATCAGGAAACCAACATCCTTCATGCCACATAGAGTGAAGTGAAATGAAAGTTGCTCAGTCATGTCCGACTCTGTGTGATCCCATGGCATGGCCTAAAAATAAATAAGAACAAAAACAAAAAACCTATTACCACCACCACCAAAAATGCCATAAAAAGTAAAGGGGGAAGAAAATGTAAGTACTTAAACATTAAAAAATATATGAGAGCTTTTAAAAATAGAGAAGAAAAATTCTAAAACTGTATAGAAAAATTGGCACAAGATTTGAACATGCAGTTAATAGGAAAAGAAGTGAAAATTTCCTGTAATATGTAAACAGATATTCAACCTTGCTCACCTTGAGAGATACAAATCAAAATTATACTGATAACTTTTCTTACCTATCAGAAGTACCTGCTCTTGTAAATATGATCATTTGATGCTCATGTTCTTTTGGGGAGTCTAGGTAGAAATAGGCTCTGTCATATATTGTTGTGATGTGATCTGTCTCTCAGTCGTGTCCAACTCTTTGCGACCCCATGGACTGTATCCTGCCAGGCTCCTCTGTCCATGGGATTATCTTGGCAAGAATACTAGAGTGGGTTGCCATTTCCTTCTCCAGGGGCCCTTCCCCACTCAGGGACTGGACCTGTCTTCTGCAGCTCCTACCCTGGCAGGCAGATTCTTTGCCACTGAGCCACCTGGGAGGCCCCCTCATATATTGCTGGTGGAATGCAGAGCTGTATAACTCCTGTGAGGGTGGATACGATAATATCTAGCAAAATTATATATGCATTTCTTTTTGACCAAGCAATCCTACCTCTAAAATTTATTAAGATTCACTGGCAAAAAAACAAAATGACTGAGGCACAAGGTAATTTATTGCAGCACCATCTGTAACAGAAAAAATTGGAAATAGCCCAATAATTCATCAATAGAGGACTGGTGAATAAATATTGATGCAGTTACCTGAGGGACTACTATGTAGATGTAGACAGATCTCATCCAGAAACTCTCATAGAAGCATCCAGAATGGTGTTTGGCCAAAACTCTGGGCACTGTGGCCCAACCAAGTTGACACATTAAATTAACCATCACAACTATAAAGAATATTATACAGAATGTACTTGCTTTTATTTAAAAAAATTCAATGAATTAAAAAACCCACAAAACTGATTCTAAATAAATTGGTTTTCTATAAGGGAATGGAGGTAACAGATATAGAAACTTGAATTCTCTGAATGTACCTTGATTTACTTTTGAATTGGGAGTTATGTAAATTTTTGGTAATTATACAACAAAATTAAATCAACATTAAAAAGCAATTCTAAGTAACTGAAAGGAAAATGAAACAAATGAGCTTGTGTTTATACTTGGTAGCTTACCCACATTGAGAAAAAATATTTCAAGTGAATTTATGACACATCAATTTGAAACTGGTGGGATATAACCTAAAGACATAAAGAAATCAAACTTTTTTTCAGGATTCATACAATTGCTGATAATATTGGTATTCTTATTTTGAAAATATACTATACATGGAGTTGGCTAAAATGAGTAATTTTCATGATGTCATGAAGAACCTTTTTTCTTTTCAGCGTGAGGGAAAAGAAATAAAAATATAAAATCAAATAGTTACATGAATCTCCTAAATTTGAGTTGGAAGTTTCAATGTGGACTCATGATATATATTTACATCTGCTTCCCAAAACATCTAGAAACAATGATCAACCCAGTAGCTAAGAGTACCTTGTTGTGGTACCTGATTTTGGTCTACGAATATCTCCTAAAAGGCTGTGTCTCCTGAAAGGAACCAAGATTCCTTAGATGAAGAGCTAATTTCAGATTTTAGGGAGAAAATGCTGAAGATGACATGGAACATTTTGTATCAAACAGCAGAGTCACTCTCAGGACAGCTGGGGTTATGTCAAAAGGACTCACTTGGAGTTTTTCCACTAATGATGGACAATTTGAATATTGGAAAGAATAATTATTTATTGGAAAGAATAATATCAGAAAGTCTACTGAAACACATAGAAAATGTTTAAAAACTCATGATTCCATAAGGATAATAATGAAAAAAACACTTATTGGTCATCATATTATTATTCTGAAAACAGGTGAATAACGGGGGAAAACTCAAACTACTGCAGACTGCTTCCTGAGCAATAGTATTTCAGGGTAACCACATAGTTCATGTAGGAAAAACTTTTTTAAGGAATATTGCCTAACAAAGGAAAAGAGTAAGACACAATTAAACTATCTTCATTTTGTGCCCCTAATTTAATTATGTAATGCATCTAGGCAATGCTCACCACTGCTGCTGCTGCTGCTAAGTCTCTTCAGTTGTGTCCAACTTTGTGTGACCCCATGGACAGCAGCCCACCAGGCTCCCCTGTCCCTGGGATTCTCCAGGCAAGAACACTGGAGTGGATTGCCATTTCCTTCTCCAAGGCATGAAAGTGAAAAGTGAAAGGGAAGTCGCTCAGTCATGTCCGACTGTAACCTACCAGGCTCCTCTGTCCATGGGATTTTCCAGGCAAGAGTACTGCTAAAATCATTAGCATTAGAGAAAGCCTGATGGGGACTGTGTCAGGTGTCTCTGAAGCTCATGCAACATCCTCTGGGACCACTTCTGATTTTGGCCTCAGCTCTGGTAGACAGATATGCTACACTCAGATTCCTCACCCACTATCCTATCAGTGTCCCTCAGTGCACAGGGAGTCTTTTTACTTCCTGCTCCAGAGCCTTCTCTGGGTTACCCCACAAGTTTCCCTGGCTCCAGCTGTCAGTCAGTCCTGAGTGTGGAAGAGTTAGTGTCTCTAGAAGCAACCCTTATCCCAGAGATGGGAGCTAAAGGACAAATGCTCCTGTCTCCTGTTTTCCTGATGGACCACTCTTGGAGGTCTTTTGTGGGCACCTCAGTGGAATTGCAAATGTCCACTTTCATTGCTTTTTCCTTCCTCTTCTGTGTCACTGGCCCTGCTTGCTCACTGCTGCTTTCTGAGATCACCTCCCCAATAAACCTGCTGCATCCACGTTCTCACTCCAACCTCTACTTGGAGGAAGAGATAGTAGGGCAGACGCTATCATGGATTGATAGGCTGCCAACATACGAGCTAGCTGGTTCATGCCATTGTCGCAAAAGGCAATCAGACAGTGTGTATCCCACACCTTTTATAAAGCATTCTTTTTAAGTGTTGGGCTTGAATCTAATCATGCCTTTATATTTAACTACTGTTCATAGAAACATGTTAAATTATTCCTTAGGGATGTAATCAGTAACCCAGAATGTGGGACATGCTACAGGACAAATGGCTCAATTTCTGCCCTGACTAAATGATACAAGAAAAAAGTGGGAGGAGAAAACTGGATGAAAAGACACTTAAGAGAACTGTCAACCAAATCTCTGGTTTAGAACCAACTATGAAAATGATAAACTATAAAAGTTACAAAACAATTGGAAAAGTTTGTTGATATTAAGGAGCTGCTATTAATTTTTGTGATATTTGATTAAGCGTCCTGTCTTGTAGAGATGTGTACTGAAGTACATGTGAATGAAACGATGTGTTTGGGGTTTGTTTTATAATGATCTAGTGGGTGGGGAGGAGGATGGGGAATAGATGAAATAGTCTCCTGAAAATGACATGCAGCCGGGTGTTGTATACATGGAGACTGGGGAGTCTGCTATACCCTTCTCTTTACTATTGAATGGGCTTCCCTAGTGGCTCAGACAGTAAAGAATCTGCCTGCAATGCAGGAGATGGGGGTTCGATTCCCGGGGTTGGGAAGATTCCCCTGGAGAAGGAAATGGCTACCAGCTGCTCTAATATTCTTGCCTGGAGAATTCCATGGACAGAGGAGCCTGGTGTGCCACAGTCCATGGGGTCACAGAGTTGGACACGACTGAGCGACTTTCACACTCTACTATTGAATATGTCTGAAAATATGTGTAATAAATGTTTTTATTTCAAGAAGATATTTCTCAGAATACAGAAATGAGAAACTAATGTACTAGAACTTCCAAAACAGACATATGCTACGACCTTATGCTGAGCCATGTGGCTTCTTTGTCCCTCTGGGATTGTTATTTGTGAAGCACGAGCACCCGCAGATTAACACCATGCTCTCTTGCAGCAAGTGCTGGGCTCCTAGCAAGCAAGGATGCTTTGAGTTGTCTTTGAGTCATAACTTCTTGGTAACTCTTGGGAGTTGAAAGTGATGTTTTTGTGAAGTATCTGCACGTGCTCAGTGCATGGTAGTGAACCTACGGATTCATTTCCCCAGATGGTCTCTAGTTTGATGATATCTCTGAACCTGTTCTCTTTGAAGGAAGGAATTTATTTTGTTGATTTTGTCTGTCCCATAATATCCATCCAGGTCTTCATTAAGTGGTTTCATTATATTTGATGGTATGAACTGAAGGTCTCTTTTCTCACCTGGTAGGAGAGGCTTAATGGGTGATATGTGCAGCCCGTCCCAGGTCCTCTCTCTGGGCGGATGAGCCCATCAGTCATCTCATGGGGCAGTAAGAGTGGAGTTTATGTCGTATGGTCCTGGAATGGTGGTGAGAACCCATGTATTCTGATGGGACATGAGCACTGTTGTGTGCTTTGTAAATGTGATCCCGTGTTTTCATCTTCCACTGGGGATGGAATGTTCCAGATGGCCCACCTGCCCCTGGAACCCGGCCTTTCTATCCTTTCCATGATGTGACTCTATATTAGTTTGTTAGAGCTGTGATGGCAGAAAATCCCACAGCCTGAGTAGTTAAAACAACAGCAATTTGTCGTCTCACCATCTGGAGGTTGGCAGTCTCAGAGCAAGGTGTTGGCAGGTTCCTTCTGAGGGCCGTGAGGGGAAGGCCATCCCAGGCTCCGATCCCTGGTGTGTGCATGGCTCTGTTCACCCTATGCCTCCTCCTCCCCTTGCTTTTTTCCCTCTCTGCATATCTCCCTGTCCACGTTTCCCGTTTTCATTTTCATTCTGTTTTTTAAAAATTTTATTTGTGGTTAAAAAAAAGCACAGCATAAAAAGAACCATCATAACTGTGTGTTTTTTTTAATTGCACAGTTCAGCAGTGTTAAGCGTATTCACTTTGCTGTGCAGCAAATCTCCTGAACTCAATCCCCAGCAACTCCTGCTTCCCCATCCCCCAGCCCCAGAAAATCTCCATTCCACTTTCTCCGTTTTTGAATTTTATTACTTTAAATACCTAATACAAGGGCAATCATACAGTCAAAAATTGTTTTTATTATTTTTTAGTCTCATCACTCGGCAGGCGAGATCCTCGTTGTTCAACCAGGGATTGAACCGGGGCCGCCTGCAGGGGAAGCATGGAGTTCAACCACTAGACTGCCAAGAAGGTACCAAATTTCCCACTTTCAAAAGAACATCAGTTGTATTGGACTCACCCTAGTGACCTCATTTTTTTTTTTTTTTTGATCTCATTTTAACCTGATTACCACTATAAAGAACTTATTTCCAAATACAGTTATATCATATAAATTTGTGGTGGGAGTGTGGCACAGTTTAACTGATAAGCCTCCAAAAGAGACAATTCCATATGCTATTCTAGAAGCATAGCATATGGAATTGGCTATCTTTACTTTGTTGAAGATTTGGTTTGTTCCTTGCTCAAAGGTGGGCACAAGTATGGGAATTTTAGGGATGAAAAAGGTTAAGAATGTTGGAGCTGCTTTTCGGAGTTCTTTTTTTTTTTTTTTTTTTTTTTAATTTTATTTTATTTTTAAACTTTACATAACTGTATTAGATTTGCCAAATATCAAAATGAATCCGCCACAGGTTTACATGTGTTCCCCATCCTGAACCCTCCTCCCTCCTCCCTCCCCATTCCATCCCTCTGGGTCGTCCCAGTGCACCAGCCCCAAGCATCCAGTATCGTGCATCGAACCTGGACTGGCAACTCATTTCATACATGATATTTTACATGTTTCAATGCCATTCTCCCAAATCTTCCCACCCTCTCCCTCTCCCACAGAGTCCATAAGACTGTTCTATACATCAGTGTCTCTTTTGCTGTCTCGTACACAGGGTTATTGTTACCATCTTTCTAAATTCCATATATATGCGTTAGTATACTGTATTGGTGTTTTTCTTTCTGGCTTACTTCACTCTGTATAATAGGCTCCAGTTTCATCCACCTCATTAGAACTGATTCAAGTGTATTCTTTTTAATGGCTGAATAATACTCCATTGTGTATATGTACCACAGCTTTCTTATCCATTCATCTGCTGATGGACATCTAGGTTGCTTCCATGTCCTGGCTATTATAAACAGTGCTGCGATGAACATTGGGGTACTCGTGTCTCTTTCCCTTCTGGTTTTTTCAGTGTGTATGCCCAGCAGTGGGATTGCTGGATCATAAGGCATGTCTATTTCCAGTTTTTTAAGGAATCTCCACACTGTTCTCCATAGTGGCTGTACTAGTTTGCGCTGCTTTTCGGAGTTCTTAGACGTAGACAAGGATGAGGCTGCTGGCAGACTGTGAAGCACCTGAAAAATCTAGCTGTGGAGAACAATGGGGAATAATTCCTGTAACAATAATTAGAAAGGAAATAGCAGAGCGGGTGAAGTATTTCTGTTTGCAAATCTCGGGGAAGTCTTATGAAAATGGCGAGAAGAAAAAGATGTGCTGTGGGAAGGAAACAGCGAAAGGAGCATTTTCAGAAGTGAGTGCGCTGCAGGGAGCAGGAGAGCCATCTGTAGGAGGTTGCTCAGATCCTGACATTCTAGTTCCTGCAGGGCCTGGCTCAGCTCTGGCCCCACGTGCTCATTCCATTCAGTCCTTTGCACCCTGCTGCCCATCCACCCCCTGCTCTGCACTCCCTTGCTCTCTGATTCCCTGGGTCCTAAATGTGAACTCTCTGTGCTTCTCTATTTCACCATCCATGCAGTCTTTGCTACACAGACTCTAACTGCTGTGCGAGTCTTTGCTACACAGATTCCCTTGCCCTTAGAGCTCATGTCAGCATTGGATAGAGAAAATTCCTCTGCTAACTCAGTAGTGCCACAAACCCCAACCACAGATTCTTGCATTTTCTTCTCTTCTGGCTGAAGAAATGAATTTGCAGCTAGAATAGAGAGTGTGTGATCAGTTGTGTCCAACTCTTTGTGACCCCCATGGACTGTAGCCCACCAGGCTCCTCTGTCCAGGAATTCTCCAGGCAAGAACACTGGGATGGTTGCCATTTCCTCCTCCAGGCGATCTTCCCAACCCAGGAATTGAACCTGCGTCTCGTGGTCTCCTGCATTGCCAGTCGAGTTCTTTACCACTAGTGGTACCTGGGAAGCAGCTAATATGATCGACCACTATTCTGCTCCCTAAGTGCTTGAGGAGAATGAAATCAGAAAGCTGCCTATGAACACTTCCTAGAGATATAAAAAGATATATATATATATATATATATATATATTATAGTTTTAAAGACTATACAGCTTAAGTGTGTTTGCTCTGGGGATGAAAAATAAATTCCATGTAAAGTGGGGTTACTCACTAGTTGCTTTTATATTAGAATGCTTCAGCCTGCCATGCCTTCTAGCTGGAACGTGACATATAAATTTCGTTAGAAAATATTTCTTCGGGGTTGTCAGAGGTTGAAAGAGGAACACAGAGACTGGAGGATCACAAAGACAGGATCTGAGGCGGGGGGTATGCTAAGGGGATGCTTAGGGAGAAGAGAAGAAATGAAAAGGTCTTTGTTGTTATAGACAAGCCCTGGGTTTGCTTCCAGAAGAGAGCGCAGTGGTTGTGGTTCCTCTGATTTGTAGAGACAGGCTCTGGAGGTTCCTTGAGGGCAATCTTTCTTCCCTTGACTTCCAAACTCCATGTCCTTCTTCTCTCCCTGCCTGAAACCTCAATTTCTCTGCCTGTCCTTGCTCTCTGGTTCTTCCTTCCCGTCCCTGTCATGTTTGCAATTGTCTCAACACTCCCACAGTCATCAGATTACTTGTCTGTTGTTCTTTCTTTAGAAGGCCCCAGGACAAAGAGTATAAAGCTTTTTTGGGGTGAGGGAAGGAGATGAGGCAGGCTCTTAATGAAAAATAAGGACAACAGGCCTTGAAACTCTAGTGGAGACATAATATTAATGGGGTAGTGTCTCTGTTTTATTTTCAAGCTAATCTTAACAGTCAGGTCAGGACCCAAACTTTCACTGTAATTCTTAACAGCTTCTCATCTCAAAATGAGGCAAAAACCTTGACTTCTCATGGTGGATGACAACAACTCCCCTGGTAGAGGTTTTTCTTGGCACTTTGGTTAAAAAAGGCTCTCATACGATTATATCATGTGGTGTAAGAAGCTAACAATTTGTGCTTGTATTTATCGGTCTAATACTATCTATCTCTCTATCAAGAATTAATCATGTGGTCTTACCTCCTTTGATTCGGCAGTGGGCAGATGACCCATTCCTGGCCAATGGAACTCAAGGGTCAGTCTACTGGGGAGCTTCTGGGAAAGGTTTCTTTAACTCAAAAAGAAAACAACAAAAAACAAGCAAGAACAGACACCAGTATGCAGTGCCCCTCTTCTCTGGATGTTGTCTGACAGCTGTGATGCTTAGAATTTCAGCCTCTGGGGACCATGAAGAGAGGCAATACTAATACATCAGAGTGGAAGGGGGAATGAACTCAGGTCCTGGTGATCATTCTACCAGTAAAACAATCTTGTTTATTGTCTGTTTTGTCATGCTTCTTATTGGTTAAACTATTTGTCAGTGCAGCTTGGTCTAAAATGCTGTGGTATGGTTTACTCATATAATTCTTTTAAAAAAAAATAAATTTATTTACTTTTAATTGAAAAGTAATTGCCTTAAGTATTGCGTTGGTTTCTGCCAAACATCAACATGAATCAGCCCTAAGTTAATTCTTTCAAATATACCCTGGACATATTCGAGGTAAGTCTATAGACGTAGATTGAAATATGAGCAGCGACAAAGAAGAAATACAGGGGGGAGTTGAGAACTTAGACTCCAAAACCATTTGCCTCGGTGTTCTTCTCTCTTCTATCTCTTAGTACCTGGCTGAAGCTGGGAAAATTGTTTAGCCCTTCTGGGTCTCAGTTGCCTGATGTTAAATGTGAATAATAATAGGACTTGCCTAGGGCTAAATGAGTAATGGAGGCAAAGCAATGAGCACAATGGCTGGCACAGATTACATATGCAGTAAATATTAGTTGGGCTTCCCTGGTGACGCAGTGGTAAAGCATCTGCCTGCCAATGCAGGAGATGCAAGAGGTGCAAGTTCGATTCCTGGGTTGGGGAAGATCCCCTGGAGTAGGAAATGGCAAACCACTGCAGTATTGGGTTGTCCAACTGGAAAATCCCACAGAAAGAGGAGCCTGGCGGGCTACAGTCCATGGGGTCACAGAAGAGTCAGATGCAACCGGGCACTCACACACCAGAGGTGATGCTTCCTTCAAGTAGCAGTAGATGGTTGGGACTTAGCTATTGACTAATATAAATTTGGGCTTTACCTAATTACTTATATCAAACCATCAGCGAGAATTGGGAGTTAGCTGCATTGCAGGAGGGAATAACGTGGCTGGTTTAGATTGTCTCAACTGAAACAAAGGGTTATGTCTGTCCGCAAGCTGAATACTTAACTGTTACCTGTTCAAACATCCAATGGCATGTTTACTCCCAATACATGTTTGTGTTGACCTTACGATGTAGTTGTGCTCACTTGCAAATTGTTTTACGGAAATAAACAGTGTGAGCTAGATAAGCATTCTTCACTTAAGAATGTGAAGCTGACTTTTAGCAGTAGCTGCATATCAGAAACCCTGGGTAGCATCCTAGCATTTCCTGTAGAATTCTGTAATAGTTCAAGTGTCATGCAAAACATTTTGCCATTTATCATTATAATGTAATAGAGAGGTACATTATGGGGATGAGGGTAGAAGAAAAGGCTTTTATGTGATTACATCGTATGGTGATAAATGCTAACAATTTGTTCTTATTATGAGAGCAGTTTTCTGAAGAGAATTCTTGATAAATTTTGCAATTGCTCTTCCCTAGATGTATATAGATATAACATATTATATCATAAATATAGATAACAAAGTTAGATATAGGCAAGAGGAATTGAGAATTTGTCTGGATAGAACAAATGAGAATTTGTGCATGTCTGCTCAGGTCTCGTTTTGATTAAAGAATGACTGGGAAGAATGGGGAAAAAGAACAATTCAAAGAAAATATTTACTGGAATTATAATCCATGCCTTTGCAATCCATGACCTCTGGAATAAATTATTGAAGGGCACATAAGCAGAGGTCAGAAAGAATATTCCTTAGATATCTGAACTAGAACAATAAATAGACTGAGAATTATTAGACGTCCAGAGATAAATTTATCTGTATTCCTAAGGCTCAGCTCACAAGATAAATGAGAGGCCTTCTACTGCCTCTTGGGGTTCATTTTGGAGCTGCTGAGCTGACAATGTATGTGCTTCAGAAAGGTGGTGGTTCCTGGTGGTCCAGTGGCTAAGACTCAGCACTCCCAATACAGGAGGCCTGAGTTCGATTCCTGCCCAGGGAACTAGATCACATATGCTGCAACTAAGACCTAGCACAGCCAAATAAATAAATATTAAAAAAAAAATAAAGTGGTCTTTCTGACTCCAGTAACTTTAGAGTCAATGTTCCCAGGCTAGAAAGAGCTCAAAGGCTCTGGTAGACCCTACCTGTTACCGTATATCTGGAAAGAGGTAAAGTGACTGTGTATTTTACTTGACTGATGAATAAGTCAATGTCAGTCAACCAAAACTTAGTGTTTACTGTATACTTAGCATTGTGAAAGGTACTATGAGATGTCAGGAAAGCATAATCCATGGCTCCTACTCACTAAATGCCATAATCAAGATTTATAACCAAGTCTACCTGTCTCTAAATCATATATATTTTACTATGCTCTACCATTGGCTAGGCATTTCTCTTACATTATTTTATTTAATATTTACTGTAAGCTTTCAAAGAAATGATAATTATTTATAATTTATGAAGAAACCAACCATTTCAGCAGAAGGAACCCAGTTAGGGATCTGTGACAACTTGGAGGGAGGGGATGGGAAGGGAGGTGGGAGGGGGTTTCCGGTGGGAGGGGGTTTCCAGAGGGTGGGGACACGTATATGCCTATGGCCAATTCATGTTGATGTAAGGCAGAAACCATCACACTATTGTAAAGTAGTTATCCTCCAATTAAAATAAATAAATACATTTAAGAAAAGAAAAAAAAGAGAAATGAAAAAACATTTTTCATAATCAAAGGAACGAAGCCAATTGCACCCTATATGCATGCTCTGCTTATGCTGCTGTGAAAGCCTTATCATTCTCACCTTATATGAGGAAGCAAAGGTCCCGAGGAGGTAAATAACTTCCTAAGTTTTTACTGCTAGAGCAGTATATGCAGAGCTCATGTATAAACTAAGCCTGCTGATTTTCCCTTATCTCATGCTGCCTTCCTCTCGACTGGGAATTGAAGCCTAGCCAAGGCAGACAGGATTTTTATGGACAGACAGAAGGAGAGTTGGAGAAGGCACTGGCTCCCCACTCCAGTACTCTTGCTTGGAGAACCCCATGGATGGAGGAGCCTGGTGGGCTGCAGTCCATGGGGTCACTAAGGGTCGGACACGACTGAGCGACTTCACTTTCACTTTTCACTTTCCTGCATTGGAGAAGGAAATGGCAACCCACTCCAGTGTTCTTGCCTGGAGAATCCCAGGGACGGGGGAGCCTGGTGGGCTGCAGTCTATGGGGTCGCACAGAGTCGGACACGACTGAAGTGACTTAGCAGCAGCAGAAGGAGAGTATGTAGGAATGATAGCTGCCTATTTCTTCAGGTGATTAGAGAGGTGCCATACAACTCTAAACAAGGCTAACCCTCCTAGGAGTACTTTGCTCATAATAGGGATTTAATACCCTTTAGTTGAATGAGCGAAGAGCTGAAAATTCTGATCCCGATTCTTAAACATGCTCATAAGAGACTTTTTCATGAACAAAAATTTGTCTTCAAAGGGTGTTCAACACACTCTCTTAGCCCAGTTTTCTTGTGACATATGCTTTGTTGATCAGTTGCTCAGTCGTGTCCGATCTTTGCAACCCAATGGACTGCCGCATGCCAGGCCTCCCTGTCCATCACCAACTCCCGGAGTTTGTTCAAACTCATGTCCATTGAATCAGTGATGCCATCCAACCGTCTTATCCTTGACCATCCCCTTCTCCACCTGCCTTCAGTCTTTCTCAGCATCAGGGTCTTTTCCAATGAGTTGGCTCTTTGCATCAGGTGGCCAAAGTATTGAAGCTTCAGCTTTAGCATCAGTCCTTCCAATGAATATCCAGGGTTGATTTTGTTTAGGGTTGACTGGTTTTGATCTCCTTGCAGTCCAAGGGACTCTCAAGAGTCTTCTCCAGCAGATGATCACTAATTTTAAAATGACTGGAGGTGAAAAAGAAAGTCTGAATTGAAAGCCACACTAGACCTCAATGTATGTGGAATCGGTGCCCTTTTTCCATCTGCTTCTGGAGGATGTAGAAGCCACAGGCCAACAGCACACATCTTCATGTTACCATTTATCAGGCCCGGTGGTGCTCTCTCACCAGATGGGCTTTTATGAGCAGTAGAGTTGTTTTTCTTTTTACATAGCTTACCTACATCCCTTTTAAATTGTAATTTGGCTCTGAAGTACCAGGAAAATGAACTGCTTGGCATAACCACTAGTTTGAAAAGCTTAAATATCACCCATTTTGTGCAAGTTGTATTTTGAGATTTAGAAAAAGTTCATCTAAAGGATGAAAAAAAGTAGTCAAAGCAGTCTTTCCCCAGAAACATCGGGTTTCCCATTGTTAATTAGTTGATATAATACTTGTAATGTGCTTAGAAGATGAAAAGCACTGTGTAATTAAGTGTCGCCTTTCTTATCAGTACCAATAGACTTTAATCACATTATAAGGTCATAGTCTATCTATTTTGCTCCACTAGAGAGTTTCTTTCTTTTCCCTTCTTTAGAAGAAAATAAAGAAAGAAATTATTCTCTCTCAGTGTTTCCTGCTCTTAAACCAACTGGGACTTCTGTAGTTTTTGTGGGTTTTGTAATCCAGTCATAGGTACATAGGGCCTTCCCTGGTGGCGCTAGAGGTCAAGAACCCGCCTGCAATGCCAGAGACATAATGAGACATGGGTTCGATCTGTGCCAGGTCAGGAAGATGCCCTGGAGGAGGAGATGGCAACCGACTTCATTATTCTTGCCTGGAGAATCCTATAGACAAAGGAGCCTGAAGGGCTACAGTCCATAGGGTTCCAAAGAGTGGAACATGATTGCAGTGACTTGGCACACACGCATGCATAGATCCATTATGCTTGGGGTGTCCTGTGGGGGGTCTGGAGTGGCAATGAATGTCAACACACCTCTCTAATCCTGACCTCTGTCCTCTTCTGAGTCTTCTACCTATTGCTGTTTATTGAACAGCTGTCCTCAGATGTTGACTGACCCCCAAAATAAAATGTGATTTGAACCAAGCTGCCCCTAACTTTATTCTAATTTAAGTACTGTCATCCTTCTTTACTCTCAGGATTGTAAATTGTAGTTACCATTTATTGCTCCTCTCTTCAGTCTCAGTTGTCCAGCCAGTTATTAAGTCTCAGACTTATTGGCTTTGTCTCCTCTTTACCAAGACCCCAGTGGCAGCTTTGGTTTAGGTCTTCTACATACTTGTCACTTTTTTGCTTCCTCTTGTTTATAATATAAGCACATTCTTATATATATTTTTCACATTCTTAGATTTTGAAAGAGTCCTTGAGGATCCCAGATGAAAGACTTTTTTCCTTTATTTATTTATTTATTTTTTTACTATGACTTAACCATTCTTTTATTAATGGGTATGTAGGCAGTTATGTTTTATTTTTTTAATTAATTTTATTTTATTTTTAAACTTTACATAATTGTATTAGTTTTGCCAAAAATCAAAATGAATCCACCACAGGTATACATGTGTTCCCCATCCTGAACCCTCCTCCCTCCTCCCTCCCCATTCCATCCCTCTGGGTCGTCCCAGTGCACCAGCCCCAAGCATCCAGTATCGTGCATCGAAACTAAGTAGATTTTTTCCATTAGTGAATTGTTTATTTCACAATTGATCAAGGTAAACATACTCTTTATTTCAGTGGAGAAATAATTCCAGAAAGAATGAAGGGATGGAGCCAAAGCAAAACAATACCCAGTTGTGAATGTGACTCGTGATAGAAGCAAGGTCTGATGCTGTAAAGAGCAATATTGCACAGGAACCTGGAATGTCAGGTCCATGAATCAAGGCAAATTGGAAGTGGTCAAACAGGAGATGGCAAGAGTGAACGTCAACATTCTAGGAATCAGCGAACTAAAATGGACTGGAATGGGTGAATTTAACTCAGATGACCATTATATCTACTACTGAGGGCAGGATTCCCTTAGAAGAAATGGAGTAGCCATCATGGTCAACAAAAGAGTACGAAATGCAGTACTTGGATGCAATCTCAAAAACGACAGAATGATCTCTGTTCGTTTTCAAGGCAAACCATTCAATATCACAGTAATCCAAGTCTATGCCCCAACCAGTAACGCTGAAGAAGCTGAAGTTGAACGGTTCTATGAAGACCTACAAGACCTTTTAGAACTAACACCCCAAAAAAGATGTCCTTTTCATTATAGGGGACTGGAATGCAAAAGTAGGAAGTCAAGAAACACCTGGAGTAACAGGCAAAATTGGCCTTGGAATACGGAATGAAGCAGGGCAAAGACTAATAGAGTTTTGCCAAGAGAACTCACTGGTCATAGCAAACACCCTCTTTCAACAACACAAGAGAAGACTCTACACATGGACATCACCAGATGGTCAACACCAAAATCAGATTGATTATATTCTTTGCAGCCAAAGATGGAGAAGCTCTATACAGTCAACAAAAACAAGACCAGGAGCTGACTGTGGCTCAGACCATGAACACCTTATTGCCAAATTCAGACTTAAATTGAAGAAAGTGGGGAAAACCACTAGACCATTCAGGTATGACCTAAATCAAATCTCTTATGAGTAAACAGTGGAAGTGAGAAATAGATTTAAGGGACTAGATCTGATCTAAGTGGACCTGACATTCCAGGTTCCTGTGCAATATTGCTCTTTACAGCATCAGACCTTGCTTCTATCATGAGTCACATTCACAACTGGGTATTGTTTTGCTTTGGCTCCATCCCTTCATTCTTTCTGGAATTATTTCTCCACTGAAATAAAGAGTATGTTTACCTTGATCAATTGTGAAATAAACAATTCACTAATGGAAAAAATCTACTTAGTTATCTCTCCCCAACAAACTGTTAGGACTTTCCTAAACAGGACTTCTAGAATTGTAAGTTACTAACATCAGAAGATAATAATAAAAAATGCTATCCATAGTGTATGAGACTGTTGTTCATAGTTGAAATTCTTTGTTAGAGTGCCTGATGAACTATGGAATGAGGTTCATGACATTGTACAGGAGACAGGGATCAAGACCATCCCCATTTGAAAAGAAAAGCAAAAAAGCAAAATGGCTGCCTGGGGAGGCCTTACAAATAGCTGTGAAAAGAAGAGAAGTGAAAAGCAAGGGAGAAAAGGAAAGATATTCCCATCTGAATGCAGAATTTCAAAGTATAGAAAGAAGAGATAAGAAAGCCTTCCTCAGTGATCAATGCAAAGAAATAGAGGAAAACAACAGAATGGGAAAGACTAGCGATCTCTTCAAGAAAATTAGAGATACCAAGGGAACATTTCATGCAAAGATGGGCTCGATAAAGGACAGAAATGGTATGGACCTAACAGAAGCAGAAGATATTAAGAAGAGGTGGCAAGAATACACAGAAGAACTGTACAAAAAAGATCTTCACGACCAAGATAGTCACGATGGTGTGATCACTCACCTAGAGCCAGACATCCTAGAATGTGAAGTCAAGTTGGCCTTGGAAAGCATCACTATGAAAAAAGCTAGTGGAGGTGATGGAATTCCAGTTGAGCTATTGCAAATCCTGAAAGACAATGCTGTAAAAGTGCTGCACTCAATATGCCAGCAAATTTGGAAAACTCAGCAGTGGCCACAGGACTGGAAAAGGTCAGTTTTCATTCCAATCCCAAAGAAAGGCAATGCCAAAGAATGCTCCAACTACCGCACAATTGCACTCATCTCACACGCTAGTAAAGTAATGCTCAAAATTCTCCAAGCCAGGCTTCAGCAATACGTGAACCGTGAACTTCCAGATGTTCAAGCTGGTTTTAGACAAGGCAGAGGAACCAGAGCTCAAATTGCCAACATCTGCTGGATCATGGAAAAAGCAAGAGAGTTCCAGAAAAACATCTATTTCTGCTTTATTGCATCTGCCAAAGTCTTTGACTGTATGGATCACAATAAACTGTGAAAAATTCTCAAAGAGATGGGAATACCAGACCACCTGACCTGCCCCATGAGAAATCTGTATGCAGGTCAGGAAGCAACAGTTAGAACTGGACATGGAACAACAGACTGGTTCCAAATAGGAAAAGGAGTACGTCAAGGCTGTATACTGTCACCCTGCTTATTTAACTTATATGCAGAGTACATCATGAGAAATGCTGGGCTGGAAGAAACACAAGCTGGAATCAAGATTGCCGGGAGAAATCTCAATAACCTCAGATATGCAGATGACACCACCCTTATGGCAGAAAGTGAAGAAGAACTCAAAAGCCTCTTGATGAAAGTGAAAGTGGAGAGTGAAAAAGTTGGCTTAAAGCTCAACATTCAGAAAACGAAGATCATGGCATCTGGTCCCATCACTTCATGGGAAATAGATGGGGAAACAGTGGAAACAGTGTCAGACTTAATTTTTTTGGACTCCAAAATCACTGCAGATGGTGATTGCAGCCATGAAATTAAAAGACGCTTACTCCTTGGAAGAAAAGTTATGATCAACCTAGATAGCATATTCAAAAGCAGAGACATTACTTGGCCAACAAAGGTCCGTCAAGCCAAGGCTATGGTGTTTCCAGTGGTCATGTATGGATGAGAGAGTTGGACTGTGAAGAAAGCTGAGCGCTGAAGAATTGATGCTTTTGAACTGTGGTGTTGGAGAAGACTCTTGAGAGTCCCTTGGACTGCAAGGAGATCCAACCAATCCATTCTGAAGGAGATCAGCCCTGGAATATCTTTGGAAGAAATGATGCTAAACCTGAAACTCCAGTACTTTGGCCACCTCATGCAAAGAGTTGATTCATTGGAAGAGACTCCGATGCTGGGGGGGATTGGGTGCAGGAGGAGAAAGGGACGACAGAGGATGAGATGGCTGGATGGCATCACCGACTCGATGGATGTGAGTCTGAGTGAACTCTGGGAGATGGTGATGGACAGGGAGGCCTGGAGTGCTGCAATTCATGGGGTCGCAAAGAGTTGGACACGACTGAGTGACTGAACTGAACTGAACATACTCTTTAAACTTTTATATTGAAACTCATAATTAAAAAATTATTTATTTATAATGCCAGCACCCAACTATGTAGGGCGAAACAAAGCAATGAATTCATAATCACAAAGAGCTATTTATATCAGGAGGAAAAACTCTCTTCTACCCTTTTGGATGTCTGGGCCTAAGAATTACACTGATTCCTGGATCTGGAGGATCCTCTGGAGGACGGCTCAGCAACCCAGTCCAGTATTCTAACCTGGAGAATCCCTTGGACAAAAGGAGCCTGACGGGCTACATTCCATAGGGTCGCAAATAGGCAGACAGGACTGAAGAGGCTGAGCAGGCAAGACAGATTTACAGGAGAAATGTATATATATATTTTTTGTTGTTGTTGAATTTTTACTTATACAGGGAAGACTTCACAAGGGAATGAAGACATGAAGTGACCAGAGCTGGAAGCTTTTATATCTTTTAGACAAAGAAGTAATACATTTGTGAAGAATTCACATAACAAAGGAGTTTGGGCTGTGGATAGTGAATAGTGAAAAAGTAGTGACTAGACACTACCATGTGTAAAATAGACAGCTAGTGGGAGGCTGCTGCATAGCACGGGGAGCCCAGCTCGGTGCTCTGTGATGATCTAGAGGGGTGGGATGGCGGAGATGGGAGGGAGGCTCCAGAGGAAGGGGTATGCATACACATGTAGCTGCTTCTCATTGTACAGCAGAAACCAAAACAACATTGTAAAGCAATTATACTCCAATTTAAAAATGTAGTAACTAGAAAGATAAGGGTTAACTGAACAGGTCTGTTTATACAGCCTCCTTGGCCCTGAATCCCCAGTCTCTGGTGATGAGGATGTCTTCTATCCTCCTGGTGGAGAGAAGGTGCCTTTCACATGGAGCCATAATCCCTATGGTCATTTTAGCCTGTGGTCTGTATTTACTTAAACAATTTCAAAGCTTCCCACTATCATCATTTTACCTTGGCTTCTCTGGTTCAGAGTTCTTTGTTTTGATTTACTTTGTCTTTGATTGGAATTACCATTTAGCAGTTTTTCAAAGAAGGATTGCGTTCACGTGCTTTCCTTTAAATAATGTCTTATTTGCTTTCTTTTTCTCCTGAGCTCATTAAACATAATTTTAAATCTCTTTTTGGACAAAAACCCAGTATGTTTCACAAATTTGTCATCCTTTCTCAAGGCCCATGCTCATACAACCTCAGTCTTTAAAATTATACATGTACTGTAGTCTGGCTGTGTAATGTTACTATCATTTAACTCATCAACAATAGCCATATTTTGAGTAATGTAATTGTATGGTTATGAGCAAAGTCTTGACATTATCCCTTTTATAATTTTTATGTTTAAAAGTTTTTATTGTGTTTTATCATATGCACAGATAATAGACTCTTAAGTATTGGTAATCCCTTAGAGATCCTCTAATTAACCTTGAACTCCATGAATTTTGTGTCTTCTTACAGTATCATTGAGAAATTATCCAACCCTTGCTTGAATTCTTCCCAGAGCTCACTATTTTAGCTGAAGCTCTTTTCATTGTTGAAAATTTTTCTTACATTGAATAGAAAGCTCTGTCATTGTCATTTCTGATCATTAGTTGATATAATGAGAGTATGTCCATCTTCTCTTTCTTGAGAGTCTTTCAACAGTTTAAAGAATATGTCTAACCTGACTCTTCTCCACTCACACTTTCTTCCTTTGTTATCTCTATTCTCAAGAAAGGTTTTCAAGGAGAATTTTACCTGTAACCTCCCCTTCTCTTTAATTTACCTGATACCCTTTTAAATTAGTTTACTTCCTTTTGAGAATTCTGTGAAAATACAGTTTATGAGGATGGATTGTTTAGTGAGTAAAATTATAAAGTTGTTTGTATTTAAGAATATACAAGATATCTGTGTAGAATAAATTCATGTCTACTCACAAGCATTGATTTAACAGAATAAACATGCATTTAACAATTTAACAATATTTATTTTAGCAATTTTATTTTAACAAAATTAAAATATTACACATATGTTGAGGATTAATGTTGTGTGCCTCAAATAAAAAAAAATCTGTGAGAACACATAAAAAGCATCCATTTGGACAGGAGGCCTAGAGTACAAGACGTGGGGGAATAAGATTCCCTCCACAATGGGTGAGGAGAAGGCAGTACAGGTTGCTCCCTCCATCCAGTGTAGGAGATGAAATTCTCTAAAAAGCCGTTCCAGGATGAAGCCTATTTGAAGATGGTTTTCATCTCCAATTTCTGTGGACATGTCTGACCTTTACTATTACTAAATAAGTTAAGACCAAGAGGAAACACCAGTGCCCTTTCTCTCCCTCTTCTCCATTTCTTTCTCTCTCTCTCTTTCTTTTCAGAACAAACAGAAGAGGGAGAAGAGGTGGACTGCTGCTGTTAGTTTCTCAGCAGCACTGGGAAAAACTCTCTGTGGCAGAGTAAATGATAGAGAACCTAGTCCAGTTTCTGAAATGTAAGTCCAAGTACACTCGGTGGTCAGCCTTCCTCTTAATGACCTTACGATAATTATCCAAAATGAAATCCAAACCACAGCACCATGAGCACATAGCGTTTTCAGATTCTTGATCTGGACCGCTTTTTCGACTAATGCAAATCGTTTTCATCATCCTATTTAGGCTAGTTTATACTGTTGGCTCATATTGATTTTATCCTAAAATAAATTAGCAGGTAATTTTCATAAGAAATGCAGTTAAAACAGATCTCCTTATGCTATTCTTGTGCAATTAAAAAAAAACAAATTTAAATGTAGAATTTTATTTTATTTTTGTCTAATTTTGTTTGATGTAGTTTCAAGCACCAAGATAATTTTGAAATTGGGTCCATCAATCATCACCCTACTGCTTTATTTGGCTTTCTATGAGAATCTGATAAGGATATCTTCATTTAGATAAAAATGACACAGCTGTTGACTGAAACAGGAGCAAGGTCAGAGTCCTATGGCATGGCACAGATCTTCCAGGCGGGTGTTTAGCCATGAGTCAACATTCTGGATACTTCATGCAGGTTAGCTGGCCTTGGATCCATGCAACTCATGCAGCCAAAATTTCAGTGTTTTAGCCATGCAAACCAGTAAGCTCACATTTTAATGGAAAAGATGTCTAGTATTAAGATATATGGCATAAACAGTATTCTCCAGTATAATACTCCCTTCACATTTTAATGGAAAAGATGTCTAATATTAAGATATATGGCACAGACAGCATTCTCCAATATAATACTCCCTTCTTAAATATTTGACTTCCCCCTAATTTCTTCTCTATTACTTTCATTTATGTTTAATTAAGCTATTTGGTCATTTTTCCCCCCGAAGTACTTTTTAAATCCATTCTCATTACTCTGCTCTGTTATCAATTTGAGGCATTCTGAATGGGCCACATAACTGAAGCTGTGCTGGCACATAGATGTATACTCAAAGGAAATGATATGCTTGGTCACTTGCCGATTATTTATGTGAGGATTAGGAATCATGCCTCTTCTGCATTAAGCTCTGCATAAGAGTGGTTCTTAACATTTGAATGTTAGCTTTCTAAAGAAACCAAAACAAAGCATTTATCTTCCAGAAACTGATCTATAGAAATGGAGAAATTGATTTAATTTTCTCCCATCCAGATGTAGCTTGTGGGATTTTAGCCTACAGGTGAAATAATAAGAAAAAGTCTGAGGCAAAGAGATGGCAGGATGCTAGAAATTTTAAATGGTTTTAATGAAATTTTATGATCTGTCACATCAACTGGACTGAACCAGTTCCAGACAAAAAAAGATGAGTGAATGACAAACACAGAGGATATGTAATAATAAAGGATGAGTTTGGCAGAAGATAGGTTTCCTTCTCTGTTCCCAAATGGAGGGATAAAGTAGACTTTCCTTTGTAGAAAAGAGAAAATAGCTCTTTCCCACCTTGATGGACACCTGCAGATCTGGGTATGTCCTCAATCTTTGTCTCATATCTCGGCAATATGGTTCTGAAATTGAGTGTCTGGGACATACTGCCAGAGATTATTTCTTCATATTCAAATAACAATGGTGAAAAATCAGTTGTGAAGCACTGCATTACATGATAACTTGCAATGAGTTGGCAGTATCAGAGAAATGAAAGGAATATATAAGAACATCACAACAGTTAGGCTACATAGTTAGAACTCGTTTAGCTGTCAAGAGGCCAGTTATATAATCATAACGTTTCTGAGTTGTAAGAGTCCTTAAGATTGTTTACTTCAACCCTGTTATTTTTAGAACTCAATGATTTATTTGCTTTTGGGAAAAGATTTCCAACTTTAAAGATAATTAGATATACATTAAGGCTCTTTGTGCCAAGATAAAACAATTAGTAAAGAGCGTTCAATAGTTCTAGTATAATAACAACAATAAAAGTGAACATTTACTGAGTGCCAGGTACCATCCTAAAAACTTTGTCTGTATTAGCACCTTTATTCCTTACAATCAACATAGGAGATGGATGTAATTTTTATATCTCATTTTTTCTGTTGGGGAGGCAGGTAATTTGCCTAAGAAATGAGATGTGGCAGAGTCCCAAGAAATCTAGTTCTGTAGCTTATAACAGTTACCCATGATGCTGTCCTGCCTGTCAGGATTATGGATACATAAAGCAACTACAAGCCTAAAGTGTTAACTACAGTATTTGCTGAAAGTTGATTAATCAATGGAATAGATATTCAAGGATGCTATGTTGGTAGCTCAGATGGCAAAGAATCCACCTGCAGTGCGGGAGACCTGGGTTCAATCCCTGGGTCAGGAAAATCCCCTGGAGAAGAGAATGGCCACCCACTCCAGTATTCTTGCCTAGGGAATTCCATAGACAGAGAAGCCTGGTATGCTACAGCCCGTGGGGTTGCGAAGAGTCGGACATGACTGAGTGATTAACACACATGTTGGCAGTTCTAGATTGAAAATGTAAAAATGCTGGATTTGTCAAGTTTAAGTACTGTCCCCAGTAGGTTTGCTTTATTTATAATAAATTTTCTCTTCTTTGTCCCAGGTTCCTTGCTGGGGATTTCTGAAACCCTTGGAACTTCCTAAGTGATAGAAGTGTTTTTGTTATTCATGAGCCCCTTGGATCACATCTGAGTTTATGATAATGAGGCTGGCTGTCAGAAAAACCAACCATTTGATTATGGAACTGAAACTTTGAGACAGCCTGACCTCTGGGGAGGGACGGAGGCTAGAGACTGAGTTAAGTCATGTGACCAATGATTCAATCAGTCATGCTTATGTAATGAAACCCAAGTAAAAATTGGGTTTATTTTAATTTCATTAATTAATGAAACCCAACTTAAAATTCTGGACACTGAACTCAGTGATGGTTCCTGGTTGGTGAACATGTTGATGTGCTGGGAGGGTGATGTACCTCAATTTTATGAAGACAGGGCACAGAAGCTCTGAGTTTGGGATCATCTTAGACTTCGTCCTGTGTGTCTCTTTATTTGGCTGGTCTTGAGTTACAAGTCCTTTTTAATAAAACTGTCATCATAAAGATAGCATTTTCCTGAATTCTGTGGGTCATTCTAGTGAATTATCAAACATTAGGGGGCTTGTGGGAACCCCCACATTTGTAGCTCATTGGTCTGAAGTGAGGCAATCTTTTTGTAGGCTGGGCCCTTTAACTTGTGGGGTCTGTGTTAACCCCACATGGTTCATACCAGAATTGAATTGAGGTATACCAGATGGAATTGAAGCATACTATGATGAACAAAGATAAGCACTAATCTAGCACTGAAACATATATATTGCATATGTTAAATAGATAGCCAGTGGGAACTTGCTGTATGATGCAGTGAGCTCAATCTGGTGCTCTGTGACAACCTAGAGCGATGGGGTGGGTGGGAGGTGGGAGGGAGGTTCAGGATGGGGCATATGTACTGATTCATGTTGATGTATGGCAGAAACCAACACAACCTTGTAAAGCAATTATCCTCCAATTAAAAATAAATAAATTAAAAAAGATAAGCGCAAATCATTACTTCCTCTTATTTGGTAACAAAGCTAAGACTTCATTTCATTAAGTACTGAAGTCAAGGTTGTAGAGAGGTGCAAAAGATGACTCTGGTTTTGAGCTCCTCTTGAAGGCTGTTTGTGCATATATAAATTCATGGTATGAGTATGTATATAAAATAGGAACTTTTGAAAAAAATGAAGTATATTTGGTTTTATGTTAGTTTCAGATGTATAGCAAAGTGATTCAGTTATATATATATATATATACACACACACACATATATATACACACACACACATATATATATATACTTTAGATTCATTTCTATTATGGATTATGACAGTATTACAATATATTGAATATAGGCCCTCTGCTATGGCACCCCACTCCGGTACTCTTGCCTGGAAAGTCCCATGGATGGAGGAGCCTGGTGGGCTGCAGTCCATGGGGTCGCTAAGAGTCGGGCACGAGTGGACGACTTCCCTTTCACTTTTCACTTTCATGCATTGGAGAAGGCAATGGCACCCCACTCCAGTATTCTTGCCTGGAGAATCCCAGGGACAGAGGAGTCTAGTGGGCTGCCATCTATGGGGTCACACAGAGTCAGACACGACTGAGGCGACTTAGCAGCAGCAGCAGCAGCAGGCCCTCTGCTATACATTAGGTTCTTATTGTTTATTTTATATACAGTAGTATGTATCTGTTAATCCCAAACTCCTAATTTATCCCTTCCCCTCATAAATTTGTTTTCTATGTCTGTGAGTCTGTTTTGTAAATAAGTTCATTGTAAATAATGAGCTTTTTGTAAATAAATCATTTTTTGATTCCACATATAAGTGATGTCATATGATATTTATCTTTCTCTGTCTGACTTATTTCACTTAGTATGATACTCACTAGGTCCATCCATATTGCTGTAAATGGCATTATTTGATTCTTTTTAATGGCTGAGTAATATTTCATTGTATATATATATATGTGCCACATCTTCTTTATCCATTCATCTGCAATGGATGCTTAGGTTATTTCCACTGGGGTGCATGTGTCTTTTCAAATTAGAAGTTTTCATCTTTTCTGCTTTTGTGGACTTTTTTCTCCCTTAATTACAGGTCACATTTTTATACTCAGCCCATGTCTCATAATTTTTGATTATAGTCTGGATATTGTATATAAAAAACAGCAATAGTTGAACTAGATATTTTTTAAAGGTAGAGGACATGCTTTTTCCATTGTGAGGAAGGCACATGGCATGGCAGACCATTTCAAATGCAAGTGCTAGTGAACTTGGCATTATGCTATATTCAAACAGACTATGATGAAGAATGGAGAAAATGTAGTGATGATTCACACATGTGAAAAACTTCTCTTTAACAACATAAATCTTATTTATTCAGTCACTGGCAAACTGACTAATCACAAGGGCCTATATAATAGAAATATTTACGTTAAATTTTTGAAAATTATTAATAGAAAGCATATATGTATGTGTGTGTCTATGTGTGTTTTGCTATTGTGCTTGCTTATTTGGATTTCATGTCAAACTTATGTAATGAAACACTACTTCTACTTCGATCCTATTGATAAGCCATCTGAAACGTGCTTATCTTTCAACTCTAAAGAACTAATCCAATCTACTATGTAAACTTCAAAGGCCATAATTTATGCAATAAGGTATCTATCACCATCAGTAAGAACAAGTTTTCATTTTCAACCAAATTGAGCTCTAGGCAGGCTTCATCAGAATGAAACAAATATGGGAAACAAGAATTAGGGGACAAACTCCATCAAGAAAGTGTGATTAAACCAAGAAATGAGTGAATGTGTTTCAGTCACTGAGCTCCTCCTTAATTTCTAATCTTCCCTAGGGAGAACTACCACTTAATATTGTAAATTTGTACTAAGAACATTTAACAAACAATGCAGAGAAGGTCTGATGCTATGCTGACTCAAGCACATAGAAAAACATTTTAAGTATTTATACGTACTTGAAGCATGCACCATTTTTTTCTTCTTCATTTGTTTGCAACTCATCAATAATTTCTGATCTATGATGATAAATCCCCTTCTTATCACAGCACTCAGAGTTAGATGATTTACAGTTAATCACATGATGAAGTACTGAAATGAGCTAAATTTAGAAAAATGCTGCAAAATGCAACTATTGTAAATATATTTTTCAAGGAAAGAGAAAGACATGACAGACATTTACATGAAACAGTTTAATTTCAGGGAACAAGGACATCACTGGAAGCAAAAAATAATAAAGGGAAAGCGCTCAAAGTCCAAAAAATAAAAGTGAAGCTCCTTTAGCTTTCTTTCAATCAGGGAATGTGGATATATCTTTTTTTAAAACTTTTTTTACACACATTTGAATAGGTACAATCCATGTAGGAGTTAGAAGAATGGATTAGAGCTACAATGCTGACATAGAAATATGACTAATACCTCATTATAGGTGAAAAGAAAGCTAAAGAGCAATATGTATTCATGAACTCTGTTATGAAAAATCACTTTTAACCAAGCCAATATATCAATGTATGAAAATGCATAGAGAAATGTTTGGAGGAATACACCCCAAGTGACAAAAACGGTTTCTCTGGGACAGAATTGTGATGGATGTGGGGAAAAGGAGTTTTGATATTAATTCTAGGTATTTCTGTATTGTTGAAATGTTCAATAAGAATGAATCTATGTATTAGTTGCCAGTTTACATAAACAGTTGTTTTAGTCGCTAATCCATGCCCAACTCTTTGCAACCCCATGGACTATAGCCTGCCAGACTCCTCTGTCCATGGGATTTCCCAGACAAGAATACTGGAGGGGGTTGCCATTTCCTTCCTCAGGGGATCTTTCCAACCCAGAGATTGAACAGGCATCTCCTGCTTTGGCAGGTGGATTCTTTACCACTGAACCACCAGGGAAGCCCTACTAATTATTAGAGAAGTGCAAATCAAAGCTACAATGAGGCATCACCTTGAATTGGTCAGAATGGTCATGAAAAAAAGTCTGCAAATAATAAATGGTGGAGAGGGTGTAGAGAAAAGGGAACCCTGATATACTGTTGGTGGGAATGTAGATTGGTACAGTCATTATGGAGAACAGTATGGAATGCCTTTAAAAACTAAAATTAAGAGTTACCATATGATCCAGAAATCTCACTCCTGAGCATATATCTGGAAAAGAAGGGTGCTTTCTTTCACCCCAGTTTACTACTTCCTCCTGACATCTGTATCCTCCCAATTTTAGAATATCTCAGGTCTAAGTCCTTAGACGCCTTAATTTTTCTCTCCACCCTTTCCCCTAAGTAAACCTAACCCAGTCTCATAGCTTTAAATAACATCTGTATCCTGATGATTCCAAAATGTATGTTTCCAGTCTAGATCTCTTTCTTAAACTGTCTTTGCTTGGATATCAGATAGATACCTCAAACTTAACATATCTGAGAATGAGTTCTTGATTTTTTTTCTCCAAACTTGCTCTTCCCATTTTTCCATTTTTTTCTCTGTTCTCTAAATATTTACGATAGATATTTTAAAATCTAAGTCTGTTAATAACATCATCTTGATTAACTGTGGATCTACTTCTGTGGACTCTTTTCTCCCTTGATTATGGGTCACATTTTCATTTTTCAGCCCATATCTCATAACTTTTAATTGTACACTGGATATTGTATGTAAAAAACAGAAATAGTTGAAATAGACTCTTTCAAAAAATAGAGGACATGCCTTTTCCTTTGTGAGAAAGCTGGGGTGAAGGGTTGATATTTTTTGCTTTATTAGAATTGAGCTAAGTCAGTACTAGGTTGAAGCTTTAGTTAATTTCAGATCATCTCTGTTTTAAAATATCTTATTAGTGAGTTCACTCCCACTTCATAAGCACAAATTTGTGGCTTGGGAACTCGAAATCTATATCTTTCTTTACCTTTGACCCCTGGCCTCAGTTGCTACTTGAGTAGCTAGATTGGGGAAGAATTGTTGAATTAGGATAATTATATTTTACATTATATTTCTAGATCATACAGTCTTGCAAGTTTTTTTTGGTTTTCTTCTTGTCCCAACAAATAATGCTTATGGCAGCCCAACTCCTCCATCTGTTGATAGCCCCAGATGTGACATAGCCCAGGTATGAAAGCAGTCACCATTTACTCACCTAGAAAGGGCTCACTCCTCTCCGTAGATATAATTTCTTTGTGTTTACTGTTCTTTGATGGTTTTAAAGAAAAACATACTTTATAGTTTATCTGGTGTTTTCTTATTATGGCAGAAGCAATATTATGATTTTCTACACTCTAAGTAGAAATAAAGCTGTGGAATTTGATCTGATACCTTTAACAATAAAATAGGTTGATAAAAATCCTTCATTAAAGCTACCTTGAGAATACTGACACTCGGGGTGCTATTCAAGTCAGTGTAGTAGAGGACCAGTTAAGATAGACATTGGCCAGTACAGCTGCTGGTGAGGGAACTGGCATATTTTAAAGTAGCACTGTTATGGTAAAAGTTAAAGTGTCAGTCGCTCAATTGTGTCCGACTCTTTGTGACCCTATGGACAGTATAGCCCTTCAGGCTCCTCTGTCCAAGGGATTCTCCAGGCAAGAATACTGGAGTGGGTTGCCATTCTGTTCTCCAGGGGATCTTCCCAACCCAGGGACTGAACCTGGGGCTCCTAAACATGGGTATAAGTAGGTTAGTTATGAAAGTCTCGTGAAATAGTGAATGAGATAAACTTTAAAATTTTACACTTCAAGTGAAAGTTTAAACAATATGGCTCTTGTTCTGAATGGTGTTTGCAATATCTGACTCTAAATAACAGCCATTTCCTCACCCCCCTCCCCCAACACCTGTTACCTGTCTAGTATTTGAGAGAGGTCACACCATGAATCTTTATTTCCTCTCTTTTGACTAGTTATAGTATAAACCAGTCAGGGGGACTTTCTTGTTTAACCAGCTGAAATTCTGCTTTTGAAAATGCTGTCAGTTGGCACGGTGTAAAATGAATCGAGGCTCAGCTTCCTTTATAGATCTTGTTCACGATGGGAGGCAGGGGCTAAGATCTCTGTCCTGCTGGCAGCCCCAGTGATGCAAATCAGGCTCTCTCACTTCAGCCAACTTTACCCACAGTGAATGAAACCCAAGCCTTCAAATAACACACGGCCAGGCTGTGGTTTCATTGCTCTCTCGGAACGTGATCTAAGCTGTCAGTCTCTAATCTAAGGAAAGAGGGAAAATGAGGAGGAAATGACAATGAAGCCTTTCATTTATTTTCAAGAGAAGGCAGGATGTAGTGCTCCAGTTGTTGTTCAATCGCTCAGTCGTGTCTGACTCTTTGCGACCCCACGGACTGCAGCACGCCAGGCTTCCCTGTCCTTTACTACCTCCCGGAGTTTGCTCAAATTCATGTCCATCGAGTTGGTGATGCCATCCAACCATCTCATCCTCTGCTGCATGCTTCTTCTCCTGTTCTCAATCTTTCTCAGCACCAGCATCTTTTCCAATGAGTCGGCTCTTCCCATTAGGTAGCCAAAGTATTGGAGCTTCAGCTTCAGAAATATGCGAATAAAGAAAATAACTATATTTTAGAGTTACTATTTTGATTTTAGAGTTCTTGTCCATCTGGCCCTACCTAGAATCTCTGTGGCCCATTGCATTTTACTGTCTTTATCATAAACTTTAAGATACTCAATAGGAGAATGCAGTGCATTTTTTAAAAAAACATTTTGCATTCATGACAATGCATATTGTAAGACAAAACTTCATTCATAATCTCACACTTAAGAGTGCATTTCTGAATGCATACTTTGAAAAAAAATACTGCGTCTTCAAGAGAGGAACAAATGAGAGCAACAATTACCTACTACCATTACACTAACTTTATCTATGTGCAACTAAGTGACATGCTCTACAATAAACATATCAGGTACTTCAAGAAAATGCTAGAGGGAAATCTAACGCCTTGGACATATTGTATTATGATAATAAGCGGACATATTATATTATGATAACAAATGGACATACAAGATAAGAAAAAATTTTGTATTATTGGTAATCAGTAGAAATCAGTAACAAAAATGATATTTTTTTGAATTGAAACAGTACTTTTTAAGGAAGTATCTAAGCATTTAGATAAAAGGACTGTTGAATTACAGTTCCACAAGTCAGGGGATTTTAAATCTCCAAAAAGAGATAAAAGAAAGACACTTTTAGCTCCAATCTAAGAATCCTGATATGTGTGTTCATGGCCATCTGACACAAACTATGAAGCCATCCCTAAATTCTAAAGACTTTTTTCTGATGTATAAATGTTTATTTATGGATTTACTGTGTGTTTTGCTTTGTACTTTATCTGTACTTATTTCCCCAGTGTTCTATAATTACAACCATCTTTTAGATTTTCTGCTTGCTATGCTGGAGGAACACAAGATTTTTGATAACTGTTTACTTAAAATTTAATGTTAACCCAGGAAAATTTCTCCTTTGCAAGAAGAGGTGATAGATAACATTTTAAACCCTGGAAAATGGACCAAGGTAGTCTTTTCTAGGCAGAAAATCTCAGATGAGTAACTCTGAGTTGATATTTTCTATTTGCTCCTTCAGATCCACTTTCCACCTTTTTCTACCTGTTCTCTGCTCCAGGAGGCTGACTGGAATGGCTCGTATTTCCTTGGTCTTCAGAGGGGCCTTCAGGTGGGGAGGTCTGGTAGAAGATCAGAGGGAAGGAGGAGAGAGCTGCCTGGGTGTTCATTCCTGTGGATTCCACACTGTGGAGTTGATTCTGTGTCTTCCAAGAGAAGTCTCTGGTCCTCTCGAAGGTTCTTCTCTACTTGACTCTCTCTGCAGATTCAGTAGTCCCTGAGCCCCTCCTTCATTCTGGCACAACCGTGGTCACAGGTTGCTTCCAGCCCTTGGTGATTCTCCTGTATATTGTGGTTCCCCAAATAGCATTGCCGTTATAATTTCATCTTTGTGAATAAGCTCTCAAATTAGCCTGTTTGAAACGTGCCACCTGTTTCCTGTTGGGACTCTGGTGAAAATTCTATTAATCCACAAGAAATCAAAGTTATTAACAATGTGTATATTAAGCACAGAATGTTGTTATATTTACGTTGGATCAGTGTTTAATGCTTAACCTCACAAAAAAGAAAGTATTATTTTCTATTACCTAGAAGAATATTAAATCAAAATGGTTAGGATTTCAAAGACCATGTAACTATCATGCCTTTATGAGTTTATTCTTAAGGAAAATAAAATTTTGTGTGTGCAGCCAAAAAGTTGGTACTTGGGTATTAGCCTTTACTTGCATTTCTTTGAGGTATGTCTCCTTTCAATCTTTGTTGATTCCTGTGATGAGACAGCTTTAAAAAAGCTAATCTATTTATCTCACGAAATGAATTTTGGAATAAATGGAAACACGTTGATTTTGTACCATATTCTAGGAAGACATTTTTGACAGTGAGTTCTGCTTAACCATGGAAGTATTAAATTAGAGAGACTGTGGAAATTTTATTTTTGGAGGGAATGATACTGAAAACAGAATGCATTTCTTACTCTGGAAGTTGACGTGGGTAGCTGCTGCTGCTGCTGCTAAGTCACTTCTCAGAGCTAAAAGTGGCTTTTTTTCCAAACATTCTTTTTCCTAGATATATAGGAGTCACCTCAAATCAGTATGCTGATGTTAATTCAAGGAGTATTTAGTAAATGTCTAGAATGTCTTGGAGCTTATACCTGGTGATACAGACAGTGATAAACGTGACAGTCTGGTTCAGGACTTCTTGCAGAGTGTAGGCTGGTATTAATAAAAAAGACTTATGGGCTTCCCGGAGAAGGCAATGGCACCCCACTCCAGTACTCTTGCCTGGAAAATCCCATGGATGGAGGAGCCCGGTAGGCTGCAGTCCATGAGGTTGCTAAGAGTCGGACACGACTGAGCGACTTCACTTTCACTTTCATGCATTGGAGAAGGAAATGGCAACCCACTCCAGTGTTCTTGCCTGGAGAATCCCAGGGACGGGGGAGCCTGGTGGGCTGCTGTCTATGGGGTCGCACAGAGTTGGACACGACTGAAGCGACTTAGCAGCAGCAGCAGCAACATGGGCTTCCCAGGTGGCTCAGTTGTAAAGGATCCACCTGCCAAAGAGAAGAGGCAGACTTAATCCCTGGGTTGGGAATATCTCCTGGAGATGGAAATGGCAACCCGCTCCAGTATTCTTGTCTGGGAAGTTCCATGGATAGAGGATCCTGGCAGGCTACCGTTCATGGGGTTGCAGAGAGTCGGACATGACTTAGTGACTGAGCATGAATCACTGAGCACAGTGAACACATATATGGCATTTCCAGGGTGATGTGTGTTATGAAAGAAGCATGAGAAAAATCTAGAATTCTTGTTGGAAGTGAAGCTAATTATATTTTCCTAAACCATTACCACCTAGTCACCCAAGTTAGAGATTTGACTATATCATTCTTGAATTGTGACCTCTAAAGCTCATCAAATTGTATTTATTTTGTATCTTATACCTGTTCCCGTTTCTACACGCTTGTGACTATTGTAGTTGAAGTCCTCATCATCTCTCTCCTGATGTCCTACACCATACCCTGCTTCCAGTTCTGCCCTTCAAATCCATATTTCTCATGGTCAGCAGAGGCTGAAGCAAAACTGACCATTTTACGCCACGCATAAAATTCCTCATAAAGGGGCTTCCCTGGTGGCTAAAATGGTAAAGAATCTTCTTGCAATACAGGAGACTTGGGTTCGACCCCTGGGTTGGGAAGATCCCCTGGAGAAGGGAATGGCTACCACCCCACTCTAGTATTCTTGCTGGAGAATTCCATGGATGGAGGGTCCTATAGCCAGCTATAGTCCACGTAGTCACAAAGGATTGGACATGATTGAGCAACTAACACTTTGACTTTTCAAAATTCCTCAGTGACTTTCTGACTTCTAAAAGATAAGTTACGAGGGTCTCCATGACCTGGACTCTGCCTGTACCTTCCATGGCATCCTTACCCTTGAAGGGCAGGCACTGCATACTGAATGAATGAATTAAAAACATTTAAAATGGTTTCATTATCAGAGATGAACATCTAAAGACATTTCACTAAACTGCACAGAGATGTTGGGAACAGTACTATGCTAGTTAAAAGCCATCTTCTCCCAAATACCTTGATTCATTTATTTGATATTGATTTAATACATGCATGTGTTGGGCTTGAAAAGGATATATAAGACATTATCTGCTGATGTGGAGATAGGAGCTCACAGTTTCTCTGACAAGATATTGCTCAGTTAGGCATTAATGCAAGGCAGGTTTTAACAAGGGCCAACATTTGCACTTTGCAATCACTTGCTGAAGAAATTCATAGAAGGAGAAGGTTCCCTGTGGGGCAAAGGTTGAGCTGGACAGGCTGTAAGTGAGTTCTGCCCTGAGGGCATCTGTTTTTGGGGGAACTGGCCACACTATTCTGGAAAATCAGGGAGTTTTCAAGCAGAACGTTACTGCCCTGACTGTAGAGCTCAGACTTCCCACCTCATTGCAGAAAAGTGACTGATAAAGCAATCCTCCTTCTGCCGCCGTCCTTCTGAGATGGACTGGGGCCCAGAATCCTGCCTCTCCGCCAGTTCTTTCAAGGGACCATTATCTCCGGGAAGTCACGTCCAGGACCACAGTGGGAGCTGGAGGAAAGGATGAGACAGGTCAGTGGATCCCAGACGGCTGAAGGAGAGGTTCAGACGAGTGAGTCCCTGAACACGAGGGAAACAGAACTAAGCCTGCTAGTTTCTTGTGTTCTGACAGCTGAAAATGCTGTGAATTCAAATCTGCCCTCTGCACTGACTCGGGAATTACGCGAGCAGATACTCTTTTTATACAGGAAGGCTTCACGGTGGCTTTTTATTGTCTCTCACTTCAAGAAAGGGATCTGGAACATCTCTGATAATGTCTTTCCCCTTTGTCCTTTCTCTCCAAATGTGGTGCATTCTTAAAGAGCCGAAGAAAACAATAAACCACATAAAGTTTTGTTATACTGCATACACACTAGGTCACTTCAGTTGTGTCTGACTCTTTGTGACTCTATGGACTGTAGCCCGCCAGACTCCTCTGTCCATGGAATTCTCCAGGCAAGAATACTGGAGTGGGTTGCCATGTCTTCCTCCAGAGATCTTTCCGACCCAGGGATTGAACCTGCATCTCTGGTGTCTCCTGCATTGGCAGACAGGTTCTTTACCACTAGCGCCAGTAGCAAGCCCCTTTGTTATACTTTTATTGTATGAACAGCCTGTCTCTGGAATTCTCTGTGTGATTAACATTCGAGGGTTTGACCAAAATGTTCTTTTTATAAAAGAACTTTTTATAACTGCATATTTTATTGATACCCATTTACTGAAATGTACTTTTAATAGCAGGATACAGTATACTAACACATATATATGGAATTTAGAAAGATGGTAACAATAACCCTGTGTACGAGACAGCAAAAGAGACACTGACGTATAGAACAGTCTTATGGACTCTGTGGGAGAGGGAGAGGGTGGGAGGATTTGGGAGAATGGCATTGAAACATGTAAAATATCATGTATGAAATGAGTTGCCAGTCCAGGTTCAATGCACGATACTGGATGCTTGGGGCTAGTGCACTGGGATGACCCAGAGGGATGGTATGGGGAGGGAGGAGGGAGGAGGGTTCAGGATGGGGAACACATGTATACCTGTGGCAGATTCATTTTGATATTTGGCAAAACTAATACAATTTTGTAAAGTTTAAAAATAAAATTAAAAAAAAAAAGGTAGGCTTCTGGTTTTAGAGAGAGTGACCTAACCGGAATACAGCAAAAACTCGATTTCTCCCAATGTTAATTTCTGGTCTGAAAGGAAAGGAACCTTTACACTGCCATTTCTGGGTGATTTCAGTGAAAGTTTAAGTTCCTAGGATGGCTCAAAGATTGCCATCCCAGACTGGATGTAAGGCAAAGCAAAAATTCAACAGACACTGCAGAAAACATATGCAGAATGGATGTGGTGCTAAAATTAGAGATGCTATTTTGTTGTAGGAGAATCGGGGGATTCTAAAATTTAAATTGAGGATTGAAATATTTCACATATCACCAGCATATTAAGATAGAGATATCCAATAGGCTTCTGGCCACAGAACAGACTAACTGTAGATGTGGTTGTCAGTTGCATGAACGTAGCATTTATTACTCAGATGATCACACCACCTCCTGGCCCATCTTACTGTTTGCACCTTTCTCCCTGCACTCAATAGCTAGAGTGATCTGTTAAGGCAGTAATTGGAACTTATTGATTCCTACTTAAATTTATTTAATACACTACTTCTAAATGGAAGACATGGATGTGTAGAGGCATTTTCCAAAGGAGAAAGAGGTGTTTTGAGTGGTCACAATGAAAGTGGGGCTGCTATTATTTAGTGGGCGTGAGTCAGGATTTCTCCATATCCTGAAATGCTGCAATGGTTGAGCATTCGTATGTGAAAATTCATATTGTTCCAATATAAATTATCATTTCTCCTTTATGATACTGTTAGAATGGTTTATCGATTTTTTTAAAAAAAAGATTATGTGTATGTAAGTAAGTTATATATTATCTCTGGAATTCATTTCAGGGAAAGAAGGGAGTTTTATATAATATTTCTTATAAAGTATTGCTTTCTTATTTTATTCAATTCTGAAGGAAAGTGAATAAGAAATAATAAGTATTAGCTCCAAAGAATATATTGGGATGTGGTGAGACATTCTAAATGTAGATGAGTCTAAAATATAATTATTTTTAAGCCTTGGGTTCCTCTCCTCATGGCTAACAAGAATGCATACAGTTCTCAGTGCCACCCTGAAGTAAATTTGAGTTAAGAACCCAAGAGCTGTCTTCCTGGGTCATGCCTGGGCCAGACAGTCTGGAACCCTACCCCAGAGAGGGGCATGGAGTGGCAGGGTAGAAGCTGGCTAAGTGGCATTTGCCTGGACATCAGGTTGCATCATTGCTAGTCTCCCTCGGTAAGCTATGATAAATGTGCCCTTCACAAACTTCTTCTGAGCTGCTTCTGAAACTATTTATATTTTTATTCTATACTGAATTTTGGAAGAGAATGAATTCTCTAAGTTTACTTCCAACTGTCCTACACAGTGTGTTTCCAAGCTATGAGAGATGCTCCTGGGAACACGCTTTCCAAAATTTCGTTAGTTGCGGGATTCATAAGAACGGTAGCTCCCCATGAGAATCCAAGGGACACTCATCTGTCCGGTTACTCAATAAAGTGGGTTCTGTGGTGAAATATATGTGGAAAACATGTTGTATTAGACCCTTTTCCAGGAGCATCATGGTGCCAATTAACACACTGATGAAGGGAAGGAATGGAAACGTGATCACAAAATTTCTCTGTGTGCAACACCCTGCAGAGCTGGTGCCCCATGGGGAAGACTGTCCTCGTGATTTAGGGACAAACTGTGGGAGCTTTTTATGTTTTTCTACTGACTCAGGGAAAGTTGTCAGATGAGGGCAAGCAAATAATTTTCTGCTCTCCTTATCCATTTCTAATGCAAATTATTGACTCAGAGTGGTGAGACAGTGGGTCACCGATCTAATGAATCTGTCACCAGCATCGGGGCAGCCAAACAACAAGGACAGCCAACTCATGGAAGAAACATGAGCTTTGGAATGATAAGACATGGCTTGGAGTCCCTGCACAGTTATCACTTGGAGCCGTGTGATCTTGGGAGGGTTATTTGGTTCTCTGAGTTGCCTCATGTATGAAATGGGGAAAATTGTTATAGCTATTTATTATTAGAATCACTTTATGAATTGCATGTACAAACTTGGCAGAGCGTGTTAGTTATTTTTTATATATTTAAAGTATTTAATCAATTCTAAATGAGAATGAATTCTGGTGTTCTAATTAGTGAACTGAATCATTAAACATGTAGTAGGTGATGCTTTAGGTCTAAGGTTAAAATCATGTCTTGCGTTCTAATATATAAAGGGAAAAGAAATCCAACCCTTCCTCTGACAAAAAGAGAAAAACTTATAGCAGTTAATAACTGTGCTCTTTCAGTGCCCCAGGTGCAGAAATCAGTCCATTAGGTGGGTAAGGCATATGCTCAATTTGGTGCTCAGCACCCGGCTTTATTTTGCTCTGCTGGAACTCAAAATGCAAAGAGCAGCTTCTGAAAAACTGGTTTTAATATTTGCTAAGATAATATACCCAACAGTTTAGGTACACAAATAAATAATATCTTCCATCATTTCCTTTTATAGCAAAAAGAGTTTCAATCTGGCTTTTGTTAAAATGTCTTCTTACTTTCTGTAAAGAAAGCAAAAAAAAAAAAAAAAAAAAATGGCTATGCATAGAACTCAGATTTCTCCCCTCTAAATCCAAAATAGAGCCAGAATCATAGTGCCCTTCCCGATACTCAAGAAGCAGAAGCAGTTGAAGAAACACGTTAGCTTCCTGATGTAGGTAATTTAAGAAAATATTCTTGAGTCCTGAATGTCTAATTGGCGTGCGGTTAAGCAAGAGTTCTCAAGGCAACGCTTATCAGCAGTGGTTTGGCCATTTCCAAACAAAAATAACTTGAATCTACTCACACTTACAACACACATATGTGTCGTAGGCTACTGCTCAGAGATGAGTTATGACAACATCAGACAAATGATGAGATGAAGCCCCTCTTGGAGGCTGAGTCCTCCTGTTATAGGACATGCTCAGGGTACAGCTCTGTGCTTCCAGGCGAAAATCAAGCTGCCCCTACATTGTGGAAGCTAAATTCAAACTAGGTTTGGAGAGGTAAATCTAGGTGATAATCTCAGACATTATGAATGACCACCACAGGGAAAAGTATTAAGGATGGAAAGAAAGGACAGCCTTGTTTTGTTTAATTTTTCCTGATGTCAGGTTGGTAGTGTGTGTGTGTGCAAGAAATAAAATATATGTTTTAGAAGCCTGTTAAAGATCAAAGAAAGATGCATAGCACAGCCAGTGTCAACAACCCAAATGTACTCGGTGTGCAGGCAAATTACATGCCAAGGAGGGAAGGATGAAGCCTGTAAGGACTAGTGCAGGCTGTGATGCAATGAACATACGTACCTCCTAAATACATTCAAAGTACATTTCTTTTTTGAAAACACCTTGCAGCCCAAACCCAAACAGCTATATGAGCTTAAATCCATCGCCTAGATTGGTGGCCAGTTTGCAAACTCTGGACAAAAGTTTAAAGAGTAGGGGTTCAGGAGTCAAACTGTCTAGGCTCAGTTCTTCTTAACCAGCCTAGCTAGTAAGTTTGGCAAGTTAGTTAACATCTGAAAGCCTCATTTTCCTTATCTCTAAAAGTGAATAATAATAGTGTTTGCCTCATGTGATTATTATGAGATATTGTGATAATATATATACATATCTACTTAGAATGACCAGCACTAGTAAGCACTTAATAAATATTAGCTGTGTTCACATACATACATGAAGTTATGTACACAAATGACTGTTTCCCCCTTCCTATGGTCATCTGAGAAAACTATACATTTTTAGTGATGTCTTGTGGCATGTTGGCATTTTCTTGTTTTTTATTTTACCTTATTATTTGATATTGAAGTATAATTGATTAACAATGCTGTGAACAGCACAGGGACTCATGCATACATATATGTGTATCCATTCTCCCCCAAATTCCCCTCCTATCCAGGCTGTTGTGGCATAATTTTTTGAGTGTAATTGATGGCAGCAAATATTTTCTTCCAGAGAGTAGGAGGGTATGTGGGTTTTGGAAAGTATCATAAGTCCTTTGAAGTAAAGACTGATGAGTAAGATAAGCAATCAAGTTGGCTAATACAATAGTAAGCTAATAAAAGGGAACAAGGATTTAAGCATGAAAGGATGTGTGGAGTGTAGATAGGGATTCAGAGAAAATTCGTCATAATTATTTTGTTGGGTTTCTAGTGCCCTGATACTCTCTTCTAGCACATCAGCTCAGTGTTTACATGTGGGAGAACCCTGGGGCTCGGTAATTGAGGCCCTCCTCCATCTGTCCTCACTCTCTGTGGGTGATCTGATCCAGTCTCATGACTTTCAATACTTTCTACTTGCTTTACTCCTAAATTTGTATCTTCGCTAGGCTTTGTCCTCTGGACTGTAAATTTAAATACCCAACCACCCAGCTGACACCTCCACACAAACATCAGATAAGCTCTGCAAAATAATGTCAGGAACGGAGCCCCTGATATTCAGTACGTCTTTTCCAAACCAATGTCTCTTGTCTCTTTGTCTCTGCTCACGGCAACTCTTGTTCCAGTTGTCAGTATGAAAACTCTGGCATCATGCGTGGCACCTCTCTTTTTCTTGCACTGCACATCTGGTCATCAGCAAACTCTGTCCACTCTACCGCCCCCAGTGCTGCCGTTCTGGCCCAAACCACTCTCATCTTTCTGGATTATTATGATAATCCTTCCTGCTGCTATTCTTGTTCTCTTCCTAACCATATCATCACGGTAATTTTGTACAAATGAACACATAGTCATGGTGTTCCTCCATGGCTCTCCATCTGAGTCCACTGCTGTCCTTACCGTGACCTACAGAACTCTCCATCCACTTGTCCTCTGCTGAGCCTCTTGGACGTCACTGACTCCCTCGTTGTTCACCCACACCTGCCATGCCAGCCTCCTTGCTGTTCCTTGCACACACCAGGAGCCACTAACTCAAAACCTTTGCTCTTGCCTCTGTCTGGAATGCTTGTTTGGGATATATTTGCTTGGCTAATTTTCTCAATTCCTTCAGGTTTTACTTAAAAGTCGCCGTCCCTGGCTACCTCATGTACAATTCCCCCATACCTTCCTTTATTTATTTATTTTCTCCTAGCAGTTGTTTTTCTGTCTCTTATTTTAGAAGGTAAACTCCACAGAAACGGTGGCTTTGAGTAGAGTTCCCTATGTTATAAGGTCTGATTGATTATTTTGTATACGTATATGCCAATCCCAAACTCCTAATTTATCCCTCTCCCCCACCTTTCCTCTTTGGTAACCATACATTTGTTTTCTATGTCTGTGAGTCTGTTTCTGTTTTGTAAATAAGTTCATTTGTATCATTTTTTAAAGATTCCACATGTAAGTGACATCATATGATATTTGTCTTTCTCTGTCTGACTTACTTCAGTTAGTATGATAATTTGTACATCCATCCGTGTTGCTACAAATGGCATTATTTCATTCTTTTTTATGGCTGAGTAATATTCCATTGCATATATGTACCACATCTTTATCCATTCCTCTGTTGATGGACATTTGTGTTGCTTCCATGTCTTGGATGTTGTAACAGTGCTTCAATGAACATGGGAGTGCATTTATCTTTTCAAACTGTGGTTTTATCCAGATATATGCCCCAGAGTGGGATTGCTGGATCATACGGTAACTCTATTTTTAGCTTTTTAAGGAACTTCCATACTGTTCTCCACAGTGGCTGTACAGATTTACATTCCCACCGACAGTATGGGGGGGGGTTCCTTTTTTTCTACCCCTTCTCAAGCATTTATTGTTTGCAGAATTTTTGATGATGGCAATTGTGATTGCTGTGAGGTGATACCTCGTTGTAGTTTTGATTTGCATTTTTCTAGTAATTAGAGATGTTGATCGTCTTTTCATGTGCTTTTTGGCCATCTGTATTGGAGAAATGTCTGTTTAGATCTTTCACCCATTTTTTGATGGGTTTGTTTGTTTTGATAGTGAGCTGCATGAGGTGTTTGTATATTTTGGAGGTTAATCCCTTGTTGGTTGCATCATTGGTGAATATTTTCTCCCAGTCTGTGGGTTGTCTTTTTGCTTTGTTTATGGTTTCCTTTGCTGTGCAAAAGCTTTTAAATTTAATTAGGCCCCATTTGTTTATTTTTATTTTTTTCATTACTGTAGGAGGTGGATCCAGAAAGATATTGCCGTGATTTATGTCAAAGAGTTTTCTGCCTGTGTTTTCCTCTAACAGTTTTGTAGTATCTGGTTTTAAATTTAGGTCTTTTTTTTTTTTTAAAATTTATTTATTTTTAATTGGAAGATAATTGCTTTACAATATTGTGTTGGTTTTTGTCATATATCCATGTAGGTCTTTAGTCTATCTTGAGCTTATGTATTTACTTTAAAAATATTTATTTTGAATTGATTGATAATTGTTTTATAATATTGGTGTGGTTTCTGTCATACATCAACGTGAATTAACCAAAGATGTATATCTTGAGTTTATTTTTGTTTATGGTGTTATAGAATGTTCTAATTCCATTCTCTTACATGTAGCTGTTCACTTTTCCCAGCACCACTTATTGAGGAGACAAAGACAATGATTCTTGACTGTTTTATTTACTGTTACAATTCCAGTGCCTTCAGTATTCCTGGTCCAAAATAAGGACTCAGTAAATTTTTGTTAAATGAATGAATAAACAAATCAATTGCCCTTTCTGCTACCTATTACAAAACGATGCTGAACCATGGGAGCGGTAGGTGATGAGGTATGGAGGAGGAAGCAGTGGGTCCAGGCACTGTGCTGTGAAGTGGCCATGTAGGTTTGGGTCATATGCCTTGGTGTCCTCATCTGCAAAGTGAGGCAGCTAAATGAGATAGATGGTTACTTGAGTGTCTTCCATCTCTGGGGTTATGTGACTCTGATCTAACTAAGGAGATGTTATAACAACAAAGATCTATGCTCCATTCCAGACCAACTTAGAACTTTCTGTGATAGCAAGAAAGCATGCATTTCTGCATCTCTCCTTTCAAAGGTTACCATTAATCATCCCTGTCTTTGAGGGAGGACCAAAGCCAGGCAGTGGCTAGAGGAAGAGGTAATTCCCCACTGTTGGTCCTCAGCTCTCACATTGCCTTAACACATTTCCTCACCAGGCTGGCAACATAGTTTGTACTGCTTGCTCTAGTGCTGATGCTATAATATCAAGTTCTATTTTTTCCCAATTGCTTCTACACGTATCAGTTGCCATCACAACATCACCATGCAGAATGTGGGTGAGGTTTTATTAACATAGTCATATACAGAAGCTGAAAGGTAATTAATTAGCATCATCACAGAGACAGTTGGCCACAAGTCAAGGCTAGAGCTCCGTAACAAGAAGGTTTTTTTTTTTTTTTTAGGAATAGAGTGCCAGTATAAGAAGCTGAGGTCAGAACGTGTAGCATAGTTGCCAGTGTCTCCAAGTCTGGAGTGGTAAGTTGTTTAGAAACACATTTATAAATGTTTCTGCAACTCACGGAGTTCTAGGAACACTATAGCATTTTGTTGGAGACGTGAAGATTTTCAGTATCCTGTGGAGTTGAAAGAACATATCTTCTTGACTCTGGGCTTTATAGGATAAGTACTCCTACCCTTCTGTCCTCTCAAATTATGTGACACTCATGGCCCTCCCTAGGCATTTTACCAGAGCAGCAGTAGAATTCTCTCCCCTGAATTTCTGGTCAAAAAAGGTGAATATGTGGAGGAAAATGTGCTTAATTATTAAGCAACCCAATATATCCCTCACGAGCTTCCCTGGTGGCTCAGACGGTAAAGAATCTGCTTGTGATACAGGAGATGTGGGTTTGATCCCTGGGTGGGGAAGATCCCCAGGAGAAGGAAATGGCAACCCGCTCCAGTATTCTTGCCTGGAGAATCCTGTGGACAGGGGAGCCTGGTGGGCTACAGTCCATGGGGTTGCAAAGAGTCTGACATGACTGAGTGACTAACACTTTCAATACATCCCTCAGTTGAGAGCAGAAGTGAGCAGTGGCAGCTGTAACTATTCAGGTGCAGAATAATTCAAAATCAAAGTTTGGATAACTAGGAAGTTTATCACAGTATACTACTACTACTACTAAGTTGCTTCAGTCGTGTCCAATTTTGTGTGACCCCATGGACTGCAGCCTGCCAGGCTTCTCCGTCCATATTATTCTCCAGGCAAGAACATTGGAGTGGGTTGTCATTTCCTTCTCCAATGCATGAAAGTGGAAAGTGAAAGTGAAGTCGCTCAGTCGTGTCTGACTCTTAGCGACCCCACGGACTTCAGCCTACCAGGCTCCTCCATCGATGGGATTTTCTGGGCAACAGTACTGGAGTGGGGTGCCATTGCCTTCTCCTATCACAGTATATAAAGCATAAAAAACTATAAACTACAAAGACTTAGATCCAGGATCAGTATTTAGAAGACCACTGAGTACAAGATCAGCAAGCCCATCCTGGGTAGATTTGGCTTCTGGTAAGATGGGACCTTACTGAAAAGGTCAGTTTTCATTCCAATCCCAAAGAAAGGCAATGCCAAAGAATGCTCAAACTACCGCACAATTGCACTCATCTCACATGCTAGTAAAGTCATGCTCAAAATTCTCCAAGCCAGGCTTCAGCAATATGTGAACCGTGAACTTCCAGATGTTCAAGCTGGTTTTAGAAAAGGCAGCGGAACCAGAGATCAAATTGCCAACATCTGCTGGATCATGGAAAAAGCAAGAGAGTTCCAGAAAAGCATCTATTTCTGCTTTATTGACTATGCCAAATCCTTTGACTGTGTGGATCACAATAAACTGTGGGAAATTCTGAAAGAGATGGGAGTACCAGACCACCTGATCTGCCTCTTGAGAAATTTGTATGCAGATCAGGAAGCAAGAGTTAGAACTGGACATGGAACAAAAGACTGGTTCCAAATAGGAAAAGGAGTTCGTCAAGGTTGTGTATTGTCACCCTGCTTATTTAACTTATATGCAGAGTACATCATGAGAAACGCTGGACTGGAAGAAGCACAAGCTGGAATCAAGATTGCCGGGAGAAATATCAATAACCTCAGATATGCAGATGACACCACCCTTATGGCAGAAAGTGAAGAGGAACTCAAAAGCCTCTTGATGAAAGTGAAAGTGGAGAGTGAAAAAGTTGGCTTAAAGCTCAACATTCAGAAAACGAAGATCATGGCATCCGGTCCCATCACTTCATGGGAAATAGATGGGGAAACAGTGTCAGACTTTATTTTTTGGTGCTCCAAAATCACTGCAGATGGTGACTGCAGCCATGAAATTAAAAGACGCTTACTCCTTGGAAGGAAAGTTATGACCAACCTAGATAGCATATTGAAAAGCAGAGACATTACTTTGCCAACAAAGGTCCGTCTAGTCAAGGCTATGGTTTTTCCTGTGGTCATGTATGGATGTGAGAGTTGGACTGTGAAGAAGACTGAGCGCCGAAGAATTGATGCTTTTGAACTGTGGTGTTGGAGAGGACTCTTGAGAGTCCTTTTGGACTGCAAGGTGATCCAACCAGTCCATTCTGAAGGAGATCAGCCCTGGGATTTCTTTGGAAGGACTGATGCTAAAGCTGAAACTCCAGTACTTTGGCCACCTCATGCGAAGAGTTGACTCATTGGAAAAGACTCTGATGCTGGGAGAGATTGGGGGTAAGAGGAGAAGGGGGCGACAGAGGATGAGTTGGTTGGATGGTATCACTGACTCACTGGACGTGAGTCTGAGTGAACTCTGGGAGTTGGTGATGGACAGGGAGGCCTGGCATGCTGCAATTAATGGGGTCACAAGGAGTCGGACACGACTGAGCAGCTGAACTGAACTGAACTGAACTGAAGATGGGACTTAGAAACTGAGGCAGACTGCATAGAGTTCCATGATAAAATATATAAAAACTACAGTGTAGAACTATGTCTCTTTTCCCAGAAAAGCATGACAGTGGTTTCTAAAAGCTGCATTTCTCAGTTATATTTTTAAAATACAGTAATTTTTGATAACAAGGTTAAATATGTCACACTGGGGAGAAAGTTGAGAATGCCGAACATAGCAAGTACAGTATATGCGATGTCGTTTCTGAGTTTTTACTCTTGAAGACAGAATGATTAAGGTAGAAAGTATCAAGGGCATATACACTGTAGGTTTATTTGTAGCTGGAGCCCCGACACCATAGAGACTCTTTCTGGCAAGGGAACAGATTAAACCTTCCTCTTGGCCCCAGCACCCTAGAGTTCTACACCTGTTAGAGACTTCAGCATGTGAAGTTCATGTTAGAGCTGCCTAAGCCAGTAGGCAAATAAAAGCTATTCCAAGAGACAATGAGTAAAGCAGGCTGCAAGCATTTTGCAAAGCATATTCGTATGAAACAGTATAAATCAACAGGTGCAGAAGAATGATGAATATTTTCATATACCAAGACTGATCATATTGAAAGGAAGTGACACCAGCCCTAGGGCAGCACAGCACAGAGATGCCCAGCACGTCTGGGGCCATCCAGGAAGACGATGGTCCCTGCTGAACCATCTGATGCTCTGCTGTTAGTCATGCCGGCTAGTGTGCTTGCCTGTGTCTTCAGAGGACCTGAAAGTCAATTTCAGAACCTTATTGCCTTGCTATTTATATTTGTATTTTTTTTTTTTTTTTTTGTCTTTGAGTGTGGGTTGAGTCATTCCCAATGAGTACTTCTGGCCGACTCATGTACCTCAGTTGAGAGAACCCCTCAGGGGATTGCTATATTTAGACACCTTAACTGAGTGGACCCTGAATTACAGATAATTGTGGAGATTCTGACTTCCAGTAATTACTGCATTAGCAGGTCTGGTTTCTGTCTCAGTAGCAATTTATACCTCACTGTTCTCTGAGTGATAGTTAGAGTCCTTTTCATAAACTGCTTCCGGAATCATATGCTCTCAGAATTATAGTATAAGCTAAGGTTTCATTGCTGTCTTTGCCACATAATTCACAATAATATTTGTGCACTTTCTTCTAAAGGTGGTTTTCGAGAAACTATTAGATACAGATTAATGTATCTCCCTGGCACACACATACACAGGAAAGAACATGAACTTTTTTGGCCAGGAGACCACAGTAACATGCAAGCTCGTGGGCTGGATAATGTGTCTACAGGACTTCTTTTCTCTGAGTTAAGACCTGTTAGTAAACTGTCACTGAGGGAGCTCTTCTACCCAGGTGATGGACTGTTCAGTGGGTAACAAATATGGTGCTTATTGGCGTGAAGCCTTCACTGATCCACATCCCCTATGGATCCGCCTCAGAGTCCATCATGGACCGTATCAAGCGTCGTCTTCCACTCTCTCTGCCTCACATTTTATGCTGTAGTGGGTGCACACTGTTTCTGGTTCTTAGAACGCAACACACTGTTTATTGCCTTTTCCCCTTGGTTTGTACCCTCCCCTCTGGGATAGCTTCACCTCATTTCCTTCTGACTATCCATGCTAAAGAGTTTTTTTTTTTCAACAATCTCCTCTATTAGCAAGACTTTAAGATAATTTATCTCTCCTGTTCTTTTCCACTTCCATCAGGCCTTCTGTTCTCTGCTGGTTGGCCAAGATGCCCCTCTTGAGTTCCCACTGACCTCAGTGAAGATTACTGTGAAACACATTTATTTATTTGTCTGTCTCCTCCAATAGACTCCAAGTTCCTTGAAGGCAGAGGGTCTATTTTTTATTAATCTTTGGCTTTCCCACTCTCTAGCTCAATGCTTGATATATTGCAGGTGAAATAAATACTAACTATTTATATAATTGAAATGATATTATCATTCAAAAAGTAGCAAGCAATTTTGAGAAACCCAACAGAACTTGTGACAGAACACATAGTGAAGTTCGGTTTTGAAGTCCAGTGAGAATGACAGCTTAGATCTGCGTTCATTTCCGCTTGTGTGGGTTTACAACCAAATTGGCAAACAAGCAGTGTAAAGAAAGCAAGAAACAAGGAGTAAGGTGAATGAATGGCTCTCATAGACTTCCTCTCCTTGGAAGGAAAGCTATGACAAACTTACACAGAGTATTAAAAAGCAGAGACATCAGTTTGCTGACAAAGGTCTGTATAGTCAAAGCTATGGTTTTCCCAGGAGTCATGTATGGATGTAAGAGTTGGACCATAAAGAAGGCTGAGCACTGAAGAATTGATGTTTTTGAACTATAGTGTTGGCGAAGACTCTTGAGAGTCCCTTGGACTGCAAGGAGATCAAACCAGTCAATCCTAAAGGAAATCAACCCTGAATATTCACTAGAAGGACTGATGCTGAAACTCCAATACTTTGGCCACTTGAAGTGAAGAGGTGACTCATTGGAAAAAACTCTGATGCTAGGAAAGATTGAAGGCGAAAGGAGAAGGGGGCGACAGAGGATGACATGGTTGGAAGGCATCAGTGACTCAGTGGACATGAATTTGAGCAAACTCTAGGAGATCGAGAAGGACAAGGGAGCCTGGTGTGCTGCAGTCATGGGGTTGCAAAGAGTTGGACACAACTGAGTGACTGAACTGAACTGATAAAAGAAAATAAAAATTTAAGAAAATAATGAAAGTTCAGGCTGAGGTTACATAAAATTTGTTTGTATGCTTAGTTAATAAAAGCTGTAGAAATACAAAGAAGGGCTGATGGAATTTTCCACCTACTATGAGACAGGGAGCATTTCACATCTTAAGAGATGGTATTGTTTTGTTTTCTCAAATGATGTGTGCATGTGTTTGGTTGGAGAGGAAAAGTGGTGACTGCTGATTACAAATCTGTGCTTTTTGAATGTGTAGATCATCCTTCTTGGTCTACTTTAAATACACTGGAGAGCATCTTCTGGATTATACAGAGTGATTCATCCTGTCTCATTGGGATAACACAGGTTTTCCTGTTTTCAGGCACTTAGTTCTGGTCTAGCCACTCACTGTACCATTTGTAATTCTATTTTGGACTTCTGGAAGGTTAGCAAGATTGAGTAAAGTTAGCTTCAGACTCAGGCTAGAGGATTTAATGTATGTTTAAAAATCCATGTCACGGTGTCCTGGAATTTCAAAATTTTCTCATCTGCCGTCCTACCAGTTTTATTTCCTGTTCTCCCCAACCAGTACCCTCCGCTCTTGTTATTGTTGGATAATTGCTGATTGTTGTGTCTGACTCTCTTGCGATCCCATGGACTAAAGCCCGCCAGGCTTCTCTATCCATGAAATTTCCCAGGCCAGAGTACTAGAGTGGGCCCTTTTCTTCTCCAGGGGATCTTCCGTACTCAGAAATCGAACCCTTGTCTCCTGCACTGACAGGCAGATTCTTTACCACTGAGCCAAACTCTCTGCACTACTGGACTTCTTATCCCCCAACCCCGTTGTCCTGAGAACTTGCTGTGCTTCTTTCTACCTATGTTCCTTTGCTTCTACTTTTTCCCTGTAATTGGGATGTTCTTTTTTTTTTTCTGCTTTATCTGTTTAATGTCTAGGAATTCTTCAGGTTGCAATCATCTACTACCTCCTCCTCATCAATCTTCAAGTTTTCAAACATATTTATTTCTCTCTTTTTGAACTCTTATAAAAATTTTTATTTTATCTGAGGTTGTTATCTTTATTTAGTGTTTCAGGTGTGTGTTTTGGCCTTAACAAATCCCCATAGTAACTCCCATCCTTGAGATTCTGACTCTGGATTATCTCCTTAACCAAACAGCAAACTCTATAAAGGGGGTGATTTATTTTCTGAAGCCACTTATAATGTTTAGAGGGCTTCCCTGGTGGCTCAGCCAGTAAAGAAATCTGCCTAAAATGCGAGAGACCAGGGTTCAATCCCTGGGTTGGGAAAACATGCCCTGCAGGAGGGCATGGCAACCCACTCCAATATTCTTGCCTGGAGAATCCCCATAAACAGAGGAGCCTGGTGGGCTACAGTCCATTGGGTTGCAGAGAGTCAAACATGACTGAGCATAAGCACAGCACAGCACATAATGTTTAGAACGGTACAAAGTGCACAGATGCCTACTAAGTACAGTATTGCTGAGAAGAAATAAAAACTGACATTAAAAAATGGAAAAAGACATGTATTTTCATGGAGAAGATGTAGAAAGGTGAACAGAATGAAACCATTTGTGCTCAGTTGATAAAATTAACATTGGTTATCTAAATTTTTTGCTCATCTACTTATACTGTAATACCCATAAAATGAGAAAATGACTGATTATATGGATCCACAAATTGAATCAGCAGCAGCAGCCTATATGGAGGCTGAATTCTAAAAGGTACAGTTTTAATTAAACCAAAGCACCATAAAATCAAAAATCTTAGGCTAGCTATCACCTCTATATTTGACTTTGCTTATTTTTCCTTCTGAGGAATTTATCTGGGAAAGGATAGAAAGGTCACAAGGGCAGGACCTGATAGAGTGGGCACCAGCTGTCTTAGAAGATGGTCAGCTATCAATTTCAGCCTTTGAAAGCTGACGCTAAATCTTCTAACATGTTTGAATGGGCAGTAAATGGGCTTATTGGTTTCTCCTCTGAACCACATCCTTTGTTAAGCCCACTGCCCCTAGTGGAGCTGAGATTTCTTGTTAGAGAACAGTAGCCAACACACTGATACAGATTTAAAGACTTAGATTGAACAATGTGGACTGTTCTAAGAACCAGTACACTATCTTCTACTATGTATACATAATATGCATATACTCTTTCCATCAAAAATGTAATTCCATCAGTTCACTATTCCAGCCACAGTCACCTCAGCTTTCCTCCGTGGCTCCTTGTCTGAGTTTCCCTAACATTTTTACCTGGCTTTATTGCATTCTGTTTGTACCTGATTGCTTTTCCAGAGTCTCTTGGGCTCATCTACCTCCCAGATCTTTCTCTGAGAGCTCTGCTTTACCTACCACGGTGGCAGGTCAACCAGCTGCATGCCTGCCTCTGGCTTCCCAGGGGCTGCCTAAGGGCTTGATGGTGCAAACTGACTGGCACGGGAATCGATTCTGTATTGCATCAAAGTCAACCAGTGGAAGCCGGCAGGAGGCAGCCAGGTAGGAAGGTCCTCTTTCTTTCCCACAGGCTTCTCTCTCTACACAGACTGCGTCGTGCAGACATCCGAGTAGCTGAGAAAATGCACTACCAGTGGCCGCTGCATCTTTTCAGGATTCTTTGAGGAGCAGTTGCCAGCCCAGTGATGTGTCCCTTTGCCTCGCTCGCCATCTTCCCAGCTATACTTACAGTTTTCCTTACTCTTGCTTCCTGGGGATCATGCACTGCAAATAAACCTTCAGAGTTCATCCTGCCCCAGGCTGTCTTTCCATAGAACCTTTGACAAACTGATACAAGAATGATTTGTTTATATGTGTCTCATTTCTGGGACACTATCAACCCCTTGAAAGCAGAAACCACTTTATACTTTTTGTTATATCTACCCCAATATTTGACATTACATAGGCCAAAGGTCCGGAGAAGGCGATGGCACCCCACTCCAGTACTCTTGCCTGGAAAATCCCATGGATGGAGGAGCCTGGTAGGCTGCAGTCCATGGGGTCGCAAAGAGTCAGACACAACTGAGCGACTTCACTTTCACTTTTCACTTTCATGCATTGGAGAATGAAATGGCAACCCACTCCAGTGTTCTTGCCTGGAGAATCCCAGGGACGGGGGAGTCTGGTGGGCTGCTGTCTATGGGGTTGCATAGAGTCAAACACGACTGAAGCGACTTAGCAGCAGCAGCAGCAGGCCAAAGGCCCATGTTCATGTAACAGACTTCTACAGGAAAATATAGGGAATCATAAAGTAAAAATGTTCTTTGTAAAATGGGTACCTTCATATATCATTATTAAATACATAATCTTATTGGCTAATATTTAAAAATCATCTCTTGTATATGAAATATAAGGTAATATTTGAATCCTGGAGTAAGTAAGAAAAAGAAAGTTTTACTAAGCAGATGATTCAAAGCCCCAGTGGTATTTCTGCCATTTTGTTTTGCCACTGGCAAGATAATTCTAACTAAAATTGAGCCCTAAAAAATTCAAAATCTGTACCATATATTTAAACATCTTAGGATTTGGCTGCCTCTGAAAGGTGAAGGATAAATAAATATCAAGTAATAAGCATCTAAGAACTTTGACAGGAAATAAAGGCAGAAAGCCCATTATGGTCATAAAAAGGGTAAGTCTAAGTAAAGCCTGATTGGGAATAAAGCAAATCTCAGCATCTTCTGTTGAATTTGTGATAAATTGCAGATGCCAACTATTTATCTCATTTACCTTAGTCCAGCGCTAAGCTTGAACAGAGAACTTTAAGTATTTCCCAAACTGAATAAATGATGGTGAAAGAAATCCTGCAACTGCAGATACAGGATGATGGGAAGATTGTAAACCCAGAGTAATTTATGATTGAGAATATATCTTAATCATGAATACCTCCTGTCTGAGGCTGTAAGACCAGGTGGGAACACTCAGTGACCACATTCCAGTGTGGGCACAAATTACATGATGTGCATGTTTTAGGAATTTACACCTCAATCTGAACCTTAAGTCTACCCTTTTAACTTTTGTTTTCAGCTTTGCTTTAAAGTGTTTATTTGTTTATGTGTATTGAAGGGTTCCAGACCAAAAAAGCCCTAGTAATATTGCACTTAAAGAAAAAGTATCACTTAAAGATGTGTATGGAAAATGTTCTAAATTTTAGAATCTCAAGTTTAAATATTTCAGGAAATTTACTTTTTAAATGAAAAATGGAAGTAAGAGGGGTGCAGATGGGAAATAGGAGGAAAGAAAGATACTAATTTTTATTGAGCTGGAAGCTTTGGCTGTATTATCTCACTGAATTTTGATAACAATCAGTCTTCTGGGGTGGGTGTGATTATTCCCATTGCGTAGCTGACAGGAAACAGAGTTTAGTTTCACTTTCAAGGCCCCCCAGTCAGTGAGCAGTGGAGCTAGGATACAAATCCAAGCCAGCTGACCCCAGAGCCTCTGACCTACTGGCAGTGTCATGCTGCCTATTTATCACTAGCCATTGACAGAATTTAAGGTTCTTATGTTTTCTTATTTAGACGCCCTATTCTCTTTAAAGGGCAGCTGTGACTTTGCCAGCCTTTTACTTCCTATCCTCAGGTCTTGGTTTTAGTATAAACTGGACTGGCTTGGAGAATTGGCACCAAAAAAATAAGATGTAGGGCTTGGATCCTGTAAGATCCAGAGTTCTCCAGAGAAAAGGAACAAAATGAACTATTATGGGTACAATGGTCTCTCCCATCACTGGGCAGGCGTTAGTTAGAAAACCACTGGTGTCTTGAGTGTGAACCTGAGTTTTGTAATAAAGGTAAAGGTTTACTACTTAAAGCCATGTCTTCAAATTCTGACTCTAGTTTTTCCTTTTGGTTTTGGGGCTGGTAGGAATATTCTTGTGATTTTTATTTTGATACAGTATAATGTAAAGAATCATAGAACCATAACTCAATGAAAAAGCCCATGTCCAGTGACCACTGATGAGCACAGTATTCTGTTTTCTAGGATAGGAGTTGTTTCATATATTGAAACTGGTCTGTTATAAAATCTCATTAGCAAACTAACACTGAGATGCTATTATTAAGTGTGTGTGTGTGTAAATGTCTTGACATTGGGACAGAAATCAAGATATCCTTTTTCCATTTTAACATATGTTTTTTACTCTTCATTTCTTTCTGTAGAAACTGCAAATATCATCATGCAGAAATTTCACTTCTTCAGTTTCCTGAGCTCATAGGTCACATTGCTTTTTTTCTGAAATCTCTACCTGGCTCAGTAACCAAGGCAACAAATCCCTGGTTAATGATTCACTAGAAATTCACCATGGAGGTGGCTTATTAGTTTTTTCCCCCAGAGCTGGGATAAAAAGCTTGCTCGTGGTTTTTTTTTTTTTTTCATCTATTTCTCCTTTCTCTCTTACTTGCAATCCTGACAACTTAAATTTAATTAAAATCAATAGGTAAAAATATCCAGGACTTCACCTGACTATTTTGGGATTTATGATATTTGTATATGTAAATACAAAATGTTAATAAGTTTAACAATATTTTATGACTTCTTTCAGTTTTCATTTTTGACAAGGGGATAATAAAACAGAAATAATTTTAGGATGGTGATTTTAGGTTTAAGCAGTATTCTAGTCCTTTGAACAGCTGTTTGGAGAAGGCATCTTTAAGAAGGTAAGTGCCTGTTTGCAATGCGGGAGACCTGGGTTTGATCCCTGGGTTGGGAAGATACCCTGGAGAAGGAAATGGCAACCCACTCCAGTACTCTTGCCTGGAAAATCCCATGGACAGAGGAGCCTGGTCGGGTCGTGGGGTCGCAAAGAGTCGGACATGACTGAGAGACTTCACTTTCACTTTCAAGATGCCTTCAGGGAAAGAAGATAGGACAGATAAAAATCTGACAGAAATTTGAATGGAAAAAAGTCAACTTTATGAAAAGGAATAAATGTGGGATGAAATGGACAAGAGGCAAAAAAAAAAAAAAAAAAAAAGCCAAACAAGCAAAAACGAAACTAAAAAATCCTTGGCATTGCTTAAAAACTATTCCACAATATGCAAAGATACAGTTTTACTGGATGAATAAATCCAAATACATTTTTGGAAAAATAATTTTCTTCCAAAGTATTTAAAGGGAAGCAAGAAGGAGAGGAAATGATAGAATGACATTTGACTTGTTTCTCCAGTGTTTGCAAAGGAGAAAAAGGCAGTGACACGGGTGAACACAGTTGCCTGGCCTGAAAGTGCTAAAAGGAACCGGCCTCTTCAGGAAGGCATCGGGGAACACGGGAGAGGCATTAACCACGGACTTTTAACACATTCCCTCTTGCCATGGGGAGCTTTTAGTGCCATGTTAGATGTGGTAAAAATAGCTAAAATCATGAGTCAAGACCTGTTAACTCAGGGAGATCTTTTAGGACCCTATTAAGAATTGCAGATGATTAATGCAAAAATTAGACTTCATAAATTGATAGAAAGTGTTTATGTATGGTGTTACAGTTTTTCATATGTTAAAAGACAGATAATGAATGAAAACCACATGATTTTGTTATATTGAGATCTTGAGAAGAGCATAATAAAGGACAGTGGAAGTCTGAGTGCATCATTAGTATATCTGTTATTTTATATCATACAAATCTGGAAATCATTTCTGGAAGGAAAAAAAATAAGAATTTCATTCAATAGTCCTGTGGAATGTGTTTGCCACTAGGGAACATAATTGCAACACTATGGACCCCATACAGGGTTACTATTCTGACAAAATTTATTGCTAAGGAAAACAATAGCAAATTAGCTGACAGGCAGAAGTGGATGCAGCCCCACAAGTGGCCATGGGTTGGTTTTGTGCCACTGTGTCCATGCTCCCCCACCACAGTTTTGCCTGGAGGCCATTCCGCCTCCCCTCCTGGCCCAGAAGCTTTGGGTTTGAGTTACCTCCACCCTGCTCTCCTTACCCAAGCTAAGCCAGTCAGAACCACTGACCTGGCCAATCTCAACTACGAAGACTCAACCCAGGCTTCTGTTGGAGCTTTTGACTTTCGCTCTGGCTCTGGATTGTGTGTAAAGATAAGAGGAGCCTGAAGTTGCAGGACCCACTGCAGGGAGAGAAGCAAAGAACACTGCTGATATCATCTGAGTCCTGAATAAAGAATCTCTCAAGTTCCTACTTAGTGTGACCTTTCATTTAAAGGAACAGTAAATATTTTTTTGTGTAAGTCAATGTGAGACTTTTCTCCTACTTCCAACTAAAAGATTCCTAAGAGAAGAAGAATTCTTAAAGCCATCCATAAGGCGCAGAACTTCCTGAGATGAACAGTAGGGCTGAGTAGTTCTGTTAAGGCAAGTGTCACTCATGCAGGGGTCCTTCTTTTGGTTAATGACTGGAGTATTAGAAAAGACTTTAAAGGCAGGCATTATGCTTTCAGGGCTTCCCCAGTGGCTCATTGGTAAAGAATCCACCTGCAGTGCAGGAGCTGGGATTCGATCCCTGGATCAGGAAGATCCCCTGGAGAAAGGCATGGCAACCCACTCCCGTATTCTTGCCTGTAGAACCCCTTGGACAGAAGAGCCTGGTGGGCTACAGTCCTTGGGGTTGCAAAGAGTCAGACATGCCTGAAGCAACTTAGTATGCATGTACTATGCTTTCAGGAAGGCTGTATTTTAGTTAAGGAAAAAGAGCAGTAGCAAAACCCCAAAGAACTATTAGGCATTGTGTTCTGCTATTCTGATTTTGTAAATGTACAAAGAATACAGCAGAGGGAGGAGATAATGATTAATCATGAGAAGGCTGTCAAAAGGAGATGGGCAGTATGTGGAGAATAACAGGGCTAAATGCCTATGATTCATGGGCCAAAATTTAAGTGCTTATTATGGTGGATAGTTTGGAAATTTTGAAAATTTCTTATAGTTTATTCCACTGAGATCATCTCTACTGGTTAACATTTTAGTAGAAGGTAAATCACCAGGTCACTTTATGGTGTTTGAACAAATACTGGGAAGAAATATTTCAATTTTTGCAAAATAAATTGGGAACCAGTTTAGCAACTGAGAGAATATTTTCAATGCCTTTGTAGCAGATATGAACTCTTTCCATTAATTATGTGATTCTCCTTGAAAGAATGAATACTCTCATTTTAACCACCTGGAAGTGATTTGATGCCTTCTAGACTTTTTTTTTCCTTTGCCTTGTGAGAACATATTGCAGATCTATTTTTCAGTTATAAGAAAGGCTGATTTTCCAACTATTTTTTTTCCTAGTCTCAAAAGGTAGCATTGGAATCAATTGAAGATCAGTCAGAAATGATGTTTTGATATTTTCATGCATTAGTACAGGTTGCTGCTGCTGCTAAGTCGCATCAGTCGTGTCTGACTCTGTGCAACTCCATAGATGGCAACCCAACAGGCTCCTCTGTCCCTGGGAGTCTCCAGGCAAGAATACTGGAGTGGTTTGCCATTTCCTTCTCCAGTGCATGAAAGTGAAAAGTGAAAGTGAAGTCGCTCAATCGTGTCCGACTCTTAGCGACCCCGTGGACTGTAGCCCACCAGGCTCCTCCATCCATGGGATTCTCCAGGCAAGAATACTGGAGTGGGGTGCCATTGCCTTCTCCGAGTACAGGTTGAGTACCTCTTTATTTTAAACTTAATAGGAAGGGCCTAGGGTACTTCAGTGATGCAGAAAAGTCAGCAAGTTAATTAGAAAGGAGTGTAGTCTTCTCACTGGAATACTGAGAGTACAAGAAATCCTGACATCATCCCTGACCACCAGTGAAAAAGAGTGGGTAGATTTTTCAGGGGTGATAATAAAAACTAAGTGAAACATACATTGTGAGCCTACTATGGACAGTAGTATAACTACAGGGTTTTAGTCTGAAATCCTGAATCTGTTGTGAGAAAGGAGGGAATTCAATTTGTAAATTAAAAGATTAGAAGAGGTAATGGAAAATATAGTAAGCCGAGTAGCATTTTTATCAGAAATACTGATTTATTGTGTACCTGTTTAATTCATTTCTCTTGCAAAAAAAAAAAAACAAACCCAACTCAGGACATTTCGGATATTTAAGAGTTCTGTACGTCAGGTCTGTGTTTGAACTTGCAACTTAAATGGAAATAGGACATTGTGGCAAAATTCACAGGGTAGGATACTAAAGTCTGTTTTTTTTTTTTTAAGCTGTCAAAAAAGGTGAAATTGTCTTCGCTTTTCTCATAAAATAATTGATTCTCAGAAAAGAAACAAAAATGAAGTTGATGTCAGCCTGCTGGTTTGTGTTACAAAGCATAAAGCAGTGGTTCTTATGATATGTTACAGCTGAAGAACAAAATTAACAGACTGTCAAATTAACTCAGTCTCATGGCATCATACATCTCTAAGAAGTTTGCCAGAATTTTCTTCCTTAAGTCTTAAAAGGAAACAAAGAGGCAAATAAAGCCCTGAAAACTAGTCCACCTCCCAATCTAAGACAGGAGAAGTCTAGAGGCCAGTCTGGCCTTTCCGAGGCGGATTCGATGTTTCTTTCAATTATTATTATGACCCATTGCTGGTCATTGAATCCAGGTTGTTACATGCCCACTGGGTAATAAATACTTTAATAAAAACAAAACAAAACAAAATCTCTTAATGGGTTTGGGAGTTAAACACTTTTCAAAGACATTGTGTTTTAAGGTAACTTGAAAATCCTGGCTGTGAAAGAGTTTTAATCAGAGGTAATGAAAACAATATGTCATATTTAAAGTACTGGTTTCTGTGCAAAAGGAGGTGATGAAAAACATTCTAGACCCTGGAAAATGGACCAAGGTAGTCTTTTCTAGGCAGAAAAGCTCAGATGAGTAATTCTGAGCTGGTACTTTCTGTTTGCTTCTCCAGATCCACCTTCCACCTTTTTTACATTAGAGTTCACTCTCCATGTCGTATATTCTATGATTTTAATGAAGGTATAATGACATGTACCCACCATTATAATGTCATACAGGGTAGTTTCACTTCCCTGAAAAATCTCTGTGTTCTGCTTATTCCTTCTTCACTCCCTGCACGCCTGCCACTGCTTTTCCAGTCTCCTTGTAGTAATAAGTTTATGCTTTCTTGTAAAAACATCTCCTTCACAGTTTTGTTAGTAGGGATTGGTATGTGTGTGTGTTCAGTCCTGCCACAGAATAACCAGCCTGAAAAGAATATTTTCCCAAACAGAATGATGTACATTTTATTTCATTTCTCAAGTCGAAGGGTCTAAAAATAGCAAATCAGTATACTAATATAATCCCTGATTTTCTTGAAGAGATCCCTAGTCTTTCCCATTCTGTTGTTTTCCTCTATTTCTTTGCACTGATCACTGAGGAAGGCTTTCTTATCTCTTCTTGCTATTCTTTGGAACTCTGCATTCAGATGTTTATATCTTTCCTTTTCTCCTTTGCTTTTTGCTTCTCTTCTTTTCACAGCTATTTGTAAGGCCTCCCCAGACAGCCATTTTGCTTTTTTGCATTTCTTTTCCATGGGGATGGTCTTGATCCCTGTCTCCTGTACAATGTCACGAACCTCAGTCCATAGTTCATCAGGCACTCTATCAGATCTAGGCCCTTAAATCTATTTCTCACTTCCACTGTATAATCTATAAGGGATTTGATTTAGGTCATACCTAAATGGTCTAGTGGTTTTCCCTGCTTTTTTCAATTTAAGTCTGAATTTGGCAATAAGGAGTTCATGGTCTGAGCCACAGTCAGCTCCTGGTCTTGTTTTTGCTGACTGTATAGAGCTTCTCCATCTTTGGCTGCAAAGAATATAATCAATCTGATTTCGGTGTTGACCACCTGGTGATGTCCATGTATAGAGTCTTCTCTTGTGTTGTTGGAAGAGGGTGTTTGTTATGACCAGTGCATTTTCTTGGCAAAACTCTATTAGTCTTTGCCCTTCATTCCGTATTCCAAGGCCAAATTTGCCTGTTACTCCAAGTGTTTCTTGACTTCCTACTTTTGCATTCCAGTCCCCTATAATGAAAAGGACATCTTTTTTGGGTGTTAGTTCTAAAAGGTCTTGTAGGTCTTCATAGAACCATTCAACTTCAGCTTCTTCAGCATTACTGGTTGGGGCATAGGCTTGGATTACTGTGATATTAAATGGTTTGCCTTGGAAACGAACAGAGATCATTCTGTCGTTTTTGAGACTGCATCCAAGTACTGCATTTCGGACTCTTTTGTTGACCATGATGGCCACTCCATTTCTTCTGAGGGATTCCTGCCCTCAGTAGTAGATATAATGCTCATCTGAGTTAAATTCACCCATTCCACTCCATTTCAGTTTGCTGATTCCTAGAAGGTCTACATTCACTCTTGCCATCTCCTGTTTGACCACTTCCAATTTGCCTTGATTCATGGACCTGACATTCCAGGTTCCTGTGCAATATTGCTCTTTACAGCATCGGACCTTGCTTCTATCACCAGTCACATCCACAGCTGGGTATTCTTTTTGCTTTGGCTCCATCCCTTCATTCTTTCTGGAGTTATTTCTCCACTGATCTCCAGTAGCATATTGGGCACCTACTGACCTGGAGAGTTTCTCTTTCAGTATCCTATCATTTTGCCTTTTCATACTGTTCATGGGGTTCTCAAGGCAAGAATACTGAAGTGGTTTGCCATTCCCTTCTCCAGTGGACCACATTCTGTCAGATCTCTCCATCATGACCCACCTATCTTGGGTTGCCCTACGGGCATGGCTTAGTTTCATTGATTTAGACAAGGCTGTGGTCCTTAGTGTGATTAGATTGACTAGTTTTCTGTGAGTATGGTTTCAGTGTGTTTGCCCTCTGATGCCCTCTTGCAACACCTACCGTCTTACTCAGGTTTCTTTTACCTTGGGCGTGGGGTATCTCATCACGGCTCCTCCAGCAAAGCGCAGCCATTGCTCCTTACCTTGGACAAGGGGTATCTCCTCACCACTGCCCTTCCTGACCTTCAACGTGGCTCCTCTAGGCCCTCCTGCACCCGTGCAGCCATGGCTCCTTGGACGTGGGGTTGATAACTCGGGCTCCACATGCCTCTCTGCAGTGGCCTTAGGAAGAAGACAGGCTTTCCCCTCCTCTTCCTTCCCTGAAGACCATCCCCTTAATCACATTCTCTTTCTTCCAGAGGTGACTCCTGCCCTTGCCCTGGGGTAGAAAGGGTTCAGGAAATAGAAACCAGCTTATCATAAGGAAACACAGCCAGGCATCATTCAAAAACATCTTATCTGTTACAAAGGGGAAAGAAGTCTCTAGAACAACAGTTGCCTCAGATGATATTAAGAAGAGATGGCAAGAATACACAGAAGAACTGTATAAAAAAGATCTTCACAACCCAGATAATCATGATGGTGTGATCACTGACCTAGAGCCAGACATCCTGGAATGTGAAGTCAAGTGGGCCTTAGAAAGCATCACTACGAACAAAGCTAGTGGAGGTGATGGAATTCCAGTTGAGCTATTCCAAATCCTGAAAGATGATGCTGTGAAAGTGCTGCACTCAATATGCCAGCAAATTAGGAAAACTCAGCAGTGGCCACAGGACTGGAAAAGGTCAGTTTTCATTCCAATCCCAAAGAAAGGCAATGCCAAAGACTGCTCAAACTACCGCACAATTGCACTCATCTCACATGCTAGTAAAGTAATGCTCAAAATTCTCCAAGCCAGGCTTCAGCAATATGTGAACCGTGAACTTCCTGATGTTCAAGCTGGTTTTAGAAAAGGCAGAGGAACCAGAGATCAAATTGCCAACATCTGCTGGATCATGGAAAAAGCAAGAGAGTTCCAGAAAAGCATCTATTTCTGCTTTATTGACTCTGCCAAATCCTTTGACCGTGTGGATCACAATAAACTGTGGGAAATTCTGAAAGAGATGGGAATACCAGACCACCTGATCTGCCTCTTGAGAAATTTGTATGCAGATCAGGAAGCAACAGTTAGAACTGGACAGGGAACAAAAGACTGGTTCCAAATAGGAAAAGGAGTACGTCAAGGCTGTATATTGTCACCCTGCTTATTTAACTTCTATGCAGAGTACATCATGAGAAACGCTGGACTGGAAGAAGCACAAGCTGGAATCAAGATTGCTGGGAGAAATCTCAATAACCTCAGATATGCAGATGACACCACCCTTATGGCAGAAAGTGAAGAGGAACTCAAAAGCCTCTTGATGAAAGTGAAAGTGGAGAGTGAAAAAGTTGGCTTAAAGCTCAACATTCAGAAAATGAAGATCATGGCATCTGGTCCCATCACTTCGTGGGAAATAGATGGGGAAACAGTGGAAACAGTGTCAGACTTTATTTTTCTGGGCTCCAAAATCACTACAGATGGTGACTGCAGCCATGAAATTAAAAGACGCTTACTCCTTGGAAGGAAAGTTATGACCAACCTAGATAGCATATTCAAAAGCAGAGACATTACTTAGCCAACAAAGGTTCATCTAGTCAAGGCTATGTTTTTCCTGTGGTCATGTATGGATGCAAGAGTTGGACTGTGAAGAAAGCTGAGCACCGAAGAATTGATGCTTTTGAACTATGGTGTTGGAGAAGACTCTTGAGAGTCCCTTGGACTGCAAGGAGATCCAACCAGTCCATTCTAAAGGAGACCAGCCCTGGGATTTCTTTGGAAGGAATGATGCTAAAGCTGAAACTCCAGTACTTTGGCGACCTCCTGCGAAGAGTTGACTCATTGTAAAAGACTCTGATGCTGGGAGGGATTGGGGGCAGGAGGAGAAGGGGACGACAGAGGATGAGATGGCTGGATGGCATCACTGACTCCATGGACCTGAGTCTCAGTGAACTCCGGGAGTTGGTGATGGACAGGGAGGCCTGGCGTGCTTCGATTCATGGGGTCGCAAAGAGTCGGACACGACTGAGCGACTAATCTGATCTGATACTAATATAATAGTTAAAAATTACATCTCACAACATTTCATTTTTGCTTTGGATTAGACAGTGAAACATCTAAATAGTTTTTTTTTTTTTTTGTCCTGAAGGATTTGGACATTGTCTTTCAGCAAAATCAATACAGTTGGTAGGATGTTTCACCCTTTCCCTTCACAAATACTATTAAAACCTCAACACTTAAAAATGATAAGACTTCAAAGTAATCATTTTGCTCAACACCTAATTTCTAAGTAATTGAGACCAGGCAATCAGTGGCAGCTTGAAGCTGTACCTTCTGTTTCTGGAAGAAGGGAAACTATAGCCGAGGTGTTCTGAGGGAAGACTAATGATGATGGGAAAGGAGAGGAGAAGGAGGCTGTGGGTCAGGGAAAAAACCAGTAAACTACCAGCCTGAGGAAAAATTGTCTCTTAACTGAAGTATGACTGGTGGTGGCATTTATACTTCTTTAAACTCTCTTTTCATTGGGAGATGATGCTTCCCACATGTTCAGTTTTTCTCATGAAAAGGAAAGTAGCTCTTAATCACACACAGATTTTAATTATATGTGTTACTTGGTGGGGGTGGGATGGTGGGTGATATAGGGGAAGGGGATAAAGAGGTTAAAAAGCCTCCAGGTATAAAATTAATAAGCCATGGGATGTAATATACAGCATAAGGAATGTGGTTAATAACGTAATAAGTTTGTATGGGGACTGATGGTTACTAGACTTATCATGGTGATCATTTCATAATGTGTACATGTGAGGTCACTGTGTAGTACACCTGACACTAATGCGATGTTGAATGTCAACCATGCTTCAGTAAAAAATTTGCATATGTTGCTTCTCTATGTAGGCATGAAAAGAGACATTCATAGGTTGCTCTAATGATGAAAGTTTAGATGTCTTGATTGTCTTATGTAGGCGGATTATTTTGCAACCATTGCTCTTTGCAGATCATCTCGGTTAATCTTCTATTTCTGGCCACTTTGTGAGACCACCCTGACGGCCTTCTTCACTTCCCCCAAAGTGGAGATACCTAGAAATCTTTCTTTCAATGAGATATTTAGCTCAGTTTGAACTTTTTCCTATCTATGGTAACTGTTGGATTCTTCATCAAATTCTGTTTTTTTTAGCTAGTGATATTTGGAAATCTTTTATATAGTTGATAGAATTTCATTATCATTTTTTAAATTGCCTAGTTATAAAGTTTGAGTACAAATTAAACAATTATAATTAATTAAATTTTAGAAAAGATGAGATATCATTAAGTCCAAAATACTTTTCCTTTATATTGACAATGATTAATGATACAATATATTAGTAAAATGACCTTCATAATAAAATACATGAATAACGTTAGCAAAAAACACTTGAGAAGTATATGAAGAAACTTTATGTAAACTTACTTGTATTTGATTGAAACAGAATTAAATCTTTACATAAATTTGGAAAGAATTGATATCTATAGAAAAATTGATATCATAAAGGTATTTACTTTTCCTAATTTAACATATAGATTAATATAGTTCTGGTTAAATATACTTACAGAGTTATTTTTTGAGTAGGACACTGTTTTTCTGAAATTTTTGTGGAAGAATAACTGGGTAAGATATGCATAGACATTTTAAAAAGAAGTATTATGTATAATTGCCATGTAATAGAAAATATTATTAAATAATAGTACTTAAAAGTGTGTTTCTGATACAAAAATAGACAAAAAGTCATGGAAAAGGTTAGGCCAGAAACAGACTCTAATATATGATTAAGTAGGCATAATGAATAAATATAAAACTTGTAAGTTTTAAATAGCTAATTAAGGAAACTTGGCTAGAAAAATTTATAAATCTAGTTCAAATTCTTATAATTTTAAAAAGAAATTTAGATGTCCTGATGAGTTAAATTAAAACTATCAGACTATAAAAAATTAGATGAATATATACAGAAATAGCTGATATCTCTATGTATAAGAACTTTCTAGGCTTAAATTGATAAAAGAAGTTACATAGAAAATTTAATAGGTTTTATCTAAAATAGAAAACCTTTTTGTAAGGAAATAAAACCCTAAAGTAAAAGGCAAATAAAAATTATATAAAACAATGGGCATATATATATATATATTTGTTTATATGCTAAGAACTAAAGTCTTCACAATATATCAAAAAAACCAATAGATATCAATGTTAAAATACCCTGGCAAGGAAGAAGACCATTTACAAAGTACTGGGTAAGAAAATACTACTGTAGAGTTAATGTTTATCTTCTCCAGTAGAGAAATGTAAAGTGAAATAAGGAAGAAAAGTTGTATTTTTATTATTTTTTTAAAAAAGATAATTGGTGCTAAAATAAGGATTTGTTATTGCCTCTGATAGTATAAACTAGAAACTTAGGCAGTTTAGCAATATGTAGCAAGAGCCTTAACAAAGAAGGTCTTTGAAGTAAGTATATGGCTTAAGGAAATCCAGCTGAAAGAAATAACCCTGAAACCAAATGTACAAGAAAATAAGCAAAAGTAGACAAGTGGGACTACATCAAACTAAAAAGCTTCTGCACAGTAAAGAAAACAGTCAGCAGAATGAAAAGGAAACCTACAGAATTGGAGAAAATATTTACAAACCATATATATGACAAGGGGTTAATATATCCAAAAAACATAAGGAACTCTTAAAACTCAACTAAAAAATCAACAAATAACCCAATTAATAAAGGGGGAACAGACACTTCTTCGAAGATGTCCAAATAGCCAACAGGTAGGTATATGAAAAGATGCTCAACATCATTAATCATCAGGGAAATGAAATCAAAGCCACAATGAAATATCATATTGCGCCTGTTAGGATGTATATAATATCAAAAAAATAAAAGATAATAATGTTGGCAAGGATGTGAAAAAAATTGGAATTCTTGTACAATGTTGGTGGGAATGTAAATTGGTGGAGTCACTATGGAAAACAGTATGGAGGTTCCTCAAAAAATTAAAAATAGAACTGCCATATGATCCATCAATCTCACTTTTGGATAGTCATCCAAAATGATTGAAGGATTTGAAGGTTGAAGAAACAAAATGAGTTTTTGAATTCTGTAACGTTTCCCCTTTGTAGCTTCTCCTTTTTGTATTTTGTCTCCATAAGAAATATCAAGTGAAGCTAAGCGATCAGTGATGGGGCAGTCAGGGCTTTTGTAAAATAAGATTCAGGGCTGTGGGTTTGAGAAGATTGGCAAAGGCCACCTTGCAGCCTGGCTGGTGACAGACACATGGACATGTGCTCCTCAGAGTGGAAACTTCCTGATTCTTGACCCACATGCGCGCACTTGAACGCAAAGATGGAAAGTCATTCTTAGGTCCCCCTGAACATCCTTCAGGGCAGGTCCCTGGGACAGTGCAGGGCTAAGCACTGGCAAAATTAATTTTTTTCCTTCTGTGCTTGGATTTGTTAATTGGAGGCTGATGAAACAATAGGACATCTTTGAGCTTGGGATCTACTGAAACATAGGCTATTTTCCTTAGAGGGATATATAGGTTAGGGAAAAAAAAAATCTGAATTGAATTTATTTTGCTCACACCGGCCAGGTTATAGCTACTGCTATAAAAGAAAGTTTTGCTAGATAATAGCCAGGGAAAATTCTTGTATCTTCAGGCCCTGCTTCTTGGTCTCTTGAGAGGGGCTGTTAATAAATCCTTAGATGGGGATGGGAAAGAGAGGACACTTTCCTGGCACATAAAATATTAATTTAAAAATTTGATAGAACACAGCAAAATTCTGTAAAGCAATTATCCTTCAATAAAAAATAAATTAAAAAAATTTGATCAAAGCAGTTCAGCAGTAAACCTGCACACCGTCTCCTGAAAAGTATGGTTCTGCTGCTGAAATTTTTTTTTTAAGTCACAGAGAACTACAATGGGCCTGGCAGAATTCCTTTTTGTTTCTATTCAGCGGGGGTTCAAGCTTTAGAAAACCTGGAAATTCTGTCATCTATACTTTCCCATATATGTCACTACAATTAAAATCAGGCCACTAAAAATGACCTGTGACCTTGCCACCTTCCCAGGTGGTGCAAGTGGTAAAGAATCCACCTACCAATGCAGGAGACACAAGAAACCTGGGCTCGATCCCTGGGTTGGGAAGATCCCCTGGAGCAGGAAATGGCAACCCACTCCAGTATTCTTGCCTGGAGAGTCTCAGAGACCGAGGAGCCTGGCGGGCTGTGGTCCATGGAGTCAGACATGACTGAGCACGCATGCACACAACTGTATGCAGCCTTAAAGGGCATATGACGTCTGTCTGGATTGGGGTTCCTGAACTTTCTTCATTATCAGAACGTGCCTTAAGTGGCATAGCTGGCTGTGAAATGTTTATTTTCCACACCTTCCAGCCTCAAAAATCTTCCTGGTCCCATGGGAGACATCAGCTCTGAAAGAGGGAAAATGGTCTTTGGCTTTCTACCATCTTTTCCCTCGTTTCTGTTTCTTTGTCCTCCTGCACACCTCTCTTCTACATGGATACACACAGAAACATCACACATGCATGCAGACACAAATACACAGACTCTATGCACACACAATATGACGCACGCACACACACACACTTGTAGACACCACACACACATGCTCACAAACACCGTGTACACACACAGGTACCATACACAGACATCACACGCACATACGTGGACATCCCCCCTGTCCACATATGCATGGATAGACCTTAGATTTAGGCTTCTGCTATATACTAGTGGCTTTTAATGATATTTTTGTTTTTGTGGCTTTACCAAAGTAATATTGTTTGGCAGTATTTGATATCATCTGAGAGCCCCTGTGGAGTTGGATCTCACTGTTTTCTTAAGACCTCTTTGGTTCTATATGAGCTAAGGCAAACTGCTCTTCTTTTTTGGGCTCTTGTAATTAATCATGAGGCAGGATTAAAAACAGGCAGGCATGAGGAAATGTGGAAAGATTAAAAAAGGAAGGCCTGACTGTATGAAGACTGTCTTGTTCTGCCTGCTGCTGCTCAGTCACTAAGTTGTGTCTGACTCTTTGTGACCCCGTGGACTATAGCCCACCAGGCTCCTCTGTCAATGGGATTTTCCAGGCAAGAATACTGGACTAGTTTGCCATTTCCTTATTCAGGGGATCTTCCCAACCCAGGGATCAAACATGGGTCTCCTGCATTGCAGGTGGATTCTTTACTACTGAGCCACCTGGGAAGCCCTTTGTTTTCACTGCTGCTGCTGCTAAGTCACTTCAGTCGTGTCCGACTCTGTGCGACCCCATAGATGGCAGCCCACTAGGCTCCCCCGTCCCTGGGATTCTCCAGGCAAGAACACTGGAGTGGGTTGCCATTTCCTTCTCCTAAAGTCCAATAAAATCAGGGTTCTAGTGAATTTGCTAATTCTTTTTAGTTTACTTCAGTATAGGAAAATACATGCTGAACTTGAATCATTACTGAAAAATGCAAATATGTGAGTACACAATTATTTGTGAAATTCAAACTCAGTATTAACTGATCATCACAAAGGACATTAATAAAGAAGAATCATTTTACTTCTAATGTTATTCTTGGTTAAGAAAAGCTAAGAGGGAGCCTGAGAAATGAATATGTTGATTGCAGGTTATAGTAAGAGGTGGTTAAAAAACCCAGCTTCTTCTTGTAATAATAATGATAGATTCTTAAACTGTAGGAAAAGTATAAAATGCAATATAAAATTGATATCAGTAAAAATATTATTATCAGGGAAGAAAACATCAGGAGAAGAAAACTTCATAATATGTGAAGTCAAATATAAACTTTAGAAGACCAAGAACTTGCTTGGGATTATTTTTAATTTATATAAATAAAAGCAAACACAACTTTGTAAGTCATTGTTTCTTTTTAATTGAATGGTAGTGGAATGAAGAGTAGTTTCCAATTTGAATTAGGAAGATTTTCCTAAATTTTATGCAAAGGCAAGAAGTAATGCTTTCATATAATATAAACTCCTCAAAGAAATATGATGGATTATTTTTAAGAAGGGACTGGTATTTCAAATTCATTGAGTTTTTACAGTCTATAAATGTACAGTTTTCTAAACTTAGAAATGTATTACAAGAAGTCTTTTAAATTTTCTCTCCAAAATACTGAACTGTTGGGGTTTTATTTTTAGTCTTGGACTGTGTAAAGAGGCTGTTGACCTTCGCTGTCAATACACAGAAATTTATGTAATTCTCCAAGTAGAATAATGAATGTCATTCACATGACAATGTTGAGATTCTTCTGTTTGATCACAGTGTTTTCAGAGTGAAAGAAGCATTCAACAATTGGAGGTTCAAAGTTCTAAATGTGACCTTCAGTAAGATGTCTCATTCAGCTTCGTTGCCCAAAGTCTTTTCTTGTTGGCTTCAGGTAGGCTTGAAAAGAGTTAAAAGAGAGTTTTAATTATGAACTGAATTGAAAACAGGATTTTTATTTTTGTTATTAATGCAAAAATCTCTTTAAATCATACAGTGGAAAAAACCATGAAGAAATGCCTATTCCATATTGAGCAGCTTTGTCTGTTTGAGTACAAAGGCGGAGGCCATTCTTTGTTGTATTCTTTCACTGTTTTCAGGTCTGACTCCATGTGTAGGACTTTGGATTACAATTGATTCTATACTGAATGGAGGGAAGAGTGTGTAATAGTGATGAATAATTTTTGTTATATGTGCAAAGCCGCCCTCACAGGACCTAGAAAATGTTCTCCCACATCTTTGGGAGTTTTCTTTCAAAATATATTTGAAAAAAAAAAAGATTAAAACTTTCCAAAAGGTCTTTCACTGATTGAAGAGAAGTTTGAGGACTGAGGAGGAGGATAGTAAGCAGAAGAGTATGAATCATGTACTGAATTGTTCATCAATGCAAAGGCATACAAAGCAATGAGCACACACGTAGCCTACTCTTCAAGAAATTAGGAATGCTGCATCCAGATCTTAAATCCTTTCTTGAGCCTTTGGAGATATTTACAAAGTAATCTAACCTTTCAGTCTGAGTTGGGATGATAGTGTGGGTGTTGGAGTGAGAGCGATTTAACTGTGACATTTACTGCTTCATTGATCACCAGGCTTTATTCAGAAGATGTGACATGCTTGGCAGTTGTTAACCAGGTATTATATGCCAGTCCCTCAGAACAGGTTAACTTGAAAGAAGAATATGTACGTAGTCTCTTCAGAGAGAGAGTGAATCAGTTTAGGTTATGTTCTGGTAGCAAACAGTCCCAAATCATAGCACCCTAAAATGGTTCTAACCCTTCTACTTGGGTTAAGGATTATGGGGCAATCATTCATACAGACAAACACACACACACACACACACACACACACACACACATACATGCACACACTCCTTGTGGGAAAAGGAGGGATTTAAAAAATAAAAAGTATAATTTTATATTGTGTCCTCATCAGATTACTAAAAAAATAATATTTTGATTGATCCCTAGTGAGGTTTAATTGAGAACTTTATGTTATCTGGAGGATAGCTTAATAATTTCTATTTTTTCTGAACCTAAACATCACTTATGTGTGTGTGTGTTAGTTGCTCAGTTGTGTCCAACTCTTTGCAACCCCATGGACTGTAGCTGGCCAGGCTCTTCTGTCAATGGAATTCTCCAGACAAGAATACTGGAGTGGGTTGCCTTTTCCTCCCTCAGGGGATCTTCCCAGGCCAGGGATTGAACCCTAGTCTTCTGCATTGGCAGGTGGATGCTTTACCACTGTGCCACATGGGAAGCCCAAAATTTAACTTAGAGCATATTAATTATGAACAAGTTCCAATCCTTTTTGGACCTCAGTCAGAGGCTAGAATGTCCTTTCTTATGTTTGCTTACTTCTCATTGTCCCTTTCTCTCCTACCTTTAACATGTAACTTATCTTAGACTTGGTACAAATACTCTCTATCTTCTTAAGTATACACAGTCATAAATTAAATAATTTATTTACAATCTCAGTAGGAAATTCAGACCTTTACCTGATCATAGTATTAATGTTTTAAAATGTTTCCCATGTGTATTTTTAAAGCATCTTATCTTTAAATGCTGTCTTTGAAGTTATAGTCTTTGAAAAGAGATTCTCTTCTGTTAACTCAAACTGTAGTATGACTAGTTCAATTTGCCAAGATTTCTAAGTGCCTGTGGATTATCCAGGAATGTTCCATGGGATTGTGTGCACCGTTGCTGAGGCAGCTTCGTGGGGGCAGAGAAGGGACAAGCATGGTCCTGTTTCAGCCCCTAGTGTTTCAACTTTGTAAAATCTAGTTGAGATAAAGTATGCACAAATAGGGCTTCCGAGGTGGCTCAGTGGTAAAGAATCCACCTAAGAGATGCAGGTCCAATCCCTGGGTTGGGAAGATTTCCTGAAAAAGGAAATGGCCACCCATTCCAGTATTCTTACCTGGAGAATCCCATGGACAGAGGAGTCTGGCGGGTTACAGTCCAGGGAGTTGCAAAGAGTCAGACATGACTAAGAGACTGAGCACAACAATACATTGACAGCTGGCAGTTACTCACTAATCCTCTTAAGCCTTATGGTAAGAACTGGAAAGTGGGGGTAAGAACTGTACCCACTCCCCCACATAGAATTATTGTAAAAAGTAAGTCAATTGTAGCATAGAAGTGCTCAGATCAGGTAGTCTAGTCTATACACATATGCAAAAACATGAGAATATACATCCACAAAGAAGTCTTTTCATATGAAAAACATTTTTGGAAATTTCTCAAGGACTGAAAGTACTAGAAATATGAGCTTATTGGAAAGTCTGGAGAAGATGAGGCAGCGTTTCTTTTATGAAACACTCAGGCAGATTTTGTAGAAAAGGAAACTCTTCTTGTCTGGTAACCTCACTGGCCACCGTCTGGCTTTGTTTATTAGGAGAATAATCCAAGCAGAGGAACCTGCTGGTTGCAGCAAAGGTTGGAGCACAGTGGGTTTCAGGTGCTGAGCAGGAGATACGCAGCCGCTTTCGGTGTTCCTGGACAGTTTCAGTCAAGGAGGGGTGTGTTCTGTCAATATTATCTGGAAGATGCCTGCAGCCATGGGGTCAGACTCATGTCCTTGAGCAGTTTTTGTTTTCTTATAGAGAACCAAAATTTAAAAGAAGTTTGTGAAAGAACAGCTTGGACTGTGAGAGGCAAAAGATCAATATGAAGCTTGATCTGATCTGAGGAACTTGGGGAGTTCTCAATTTTATTATTGTAGAATTTGTATGGGGGTATCTTGGTAGAAGAAATTATATGTATGTTAATATCTGTCTGTATCTACTAATATCTTTTTATCTACCATCTATCTATCTAGATGTATATGATATACTAGAACAATTAAATACTGATTTGAATGATGAGTTTGAATTCTGATTTCATTTTTTATAACTGTCCTTTAGGTGTCAATAAATGTCTCTGAACTTGAGCTTTCTGCATCTTCGAAAGTTCTTATTTAGCTCACAGAGTTGAGTGAGATATTTATGTAAAAGGATTTATAAACAATGAGAGTCACACATGTTAGTTGTCCCTAATACAGTCTAGAGAATTTTACTACATGTTTATAGCAAGTAGAATTAGATTATCTGTTATTCTGCTCTAAAGTGGATGGCAATATTTTTCAGCTGTGTTATTGTAATTCTTGGTGATATGAAGATGAAACTTTAGTTATCGGATTTGCTTAATTGGTTCATACTTTGACATTCCCCATTTCGCCAACAACACCCACTGGAGAATTATAGCAATAGCATAAGGTATTTTCTTATTGGTAATTGGAGAAACACGTAGCGTTAACTTAATCTGGTTCAAATCAACGTTTTGTTTTTCTAATGTAGTGTCACAAACTATACCATTAGTGAGTTAGCACTTTGCATTGAGACATTGTATATACAAGAGTCCATTATTAAAATTCAAATAATGCATCTTTAGAAAGAATAACAAAATAACCTATGATTTTTTGATAATTAACATTGTATAGAAAAGAAATAAGATTCAGGATGACACTATCCCTGTAATTTTGAGGCATGTCTGTCATCCTATTTAGCTTTTACTAATCTAAGCCCTAATAATGAGTTTCAGATTCATTTAAAAAAATGATAACTTGATATGATTCTAATATGATCACTTTGGGTATCAAAGAATAATACACAGCAATTTAATATAATTTTATTTTAACAGGTACCAGAGAAAAGTGGATCAACAGCAACAGTATCTAGAAAATATTTTAATAATTATAAAGAAAGGACGTTTCATCCAAGTGTTCCATCCAAAGGTCTAGTTCATAAACGTTTTGTTTTATTTTTCTCATGTAGTCTCTTAAAGTTTGTAATGAGATTTTTATAAGATCCGCAAGCCTCAGAGCAGTAATAATTAAGAATCTGAAGGTGCTAGGAAAAAACCAAAATTAAATTTAGTTTGATATTGACTGAACATGATGAAACAAATTTTTGTTAACAATCTTAACAGAATATTGCAAGAAGAGAAATCCCTCTTAAACCTTTCTCATTCTAAACCTCCTTCTATCAGCTTTACATTCCTTCTCTCTCTTGATAGCAAAAATACTTGAAAATTACCAGTACCTATTTCTATCTTCATCTTTAATTTTGTCTTCAACCCTCTGCAATCTGGCTGATGTCTGCATTGTATTTACATTTTTTGAGAGATTAATATTTGTTAGGTATGGTACATGGGCTTCCCTGGTGGCTCAGACTGTGAAGAATCCGCCTGCAATGCAGGAGACCTGGGTTCAATCCCTGAGTTGGGAAGATCCCCTGGAGGAGGAAATGGCAACCCACTCCAGTATTTTTGCCTGGAGAATCCCCACAGACAGAGGACCCTGGTGGGCTACAGTCCATAGGGTCACACAGAGTTGGACACGACTGATGTGACTGAGCACGCAACACAGGCATGGTACTAACAATTTACACATATTATCATTCTTTTCTTAACAGCTATCCTGTGGCTAGGTATTAGGAATGTCATTCACTTTGGAGAAAGGAATGGCTACCCACTCCAGTTTTCTTGCCTGGGAAATCCCAAGGACAGAGGAGCCTGGCGGGCTACAGTCCATGGGGTTGCAGAGTCGGACACGACTGAGAGGCTAAACAACAACAAACAAGGCGTGATGCTAACAATTTACATATATTATTATTCTTTTCTTGACAACAGCCTCGTGGTCAGGTAATAGGAATTTCATTTGCTTATACTGAAATGGCTCCAGAAAATCACTCTACTCGTCAGGATTGTTTGATTACTAATGAGAGAAACAGACTCAAAGTTCCTTAAGTAAAGAGGAAGTGTTGGGTCGTACGATTGAAAAGTGCAAGACAACACTGGCCAGAAGTTTCCTCTCTCCCTCTCTTGGGTCTGCTTTCATTCTCAGGCAGGAACACGCCACACAGTAACAAAGATGGCCAATATCTGATGTAAGTTCACATTTTACCAGTTTATCAAAATGCTAATGAAATGAAATAGAAACGAAAACAGTGGCTCGATCCCAGAAAAGAGGCCAGAGCTGACTTTTGTATGTCAAACTTGGATTATATGCTCATCTAAGAAAACAGGAGAAAACCCTTGTAACATTAGGCTAAGAAAAATTTCTCAAATAGGACTCCAAAAGCGTGATCCACAAAAGAAAAAAATGGCCCATCAGAGCATTTGCTGTCTTTATTGAATCTTACATCCATGCAGCGTTTGCCATTGATCACAGTTCCTACTTTGTTGTGACTTTTTCCTCTTTCCTTATAAGTTCAGGTTTTTTGTTTTATTAAACATTTATTGGGATTTGCTGGGTCTTAGTTGCGGCATGTGGGATCTAGTTCTCGGACCAGGGATTGAATGTGGACCTCTTGCATTGGGAGTGTGGAGTCTTAGCCACTGGACCACCAGGGAAGTCCCACCAGTTCAGTTTAAGAGGAATTGTGCTTTACGTATGTATGCATTTATTTAGCATGCCAGACACTGTACTGGATCCTGGTAGACGCTAAGTAGGACAGAGTAATGTTCCATTCCCACCACTGGTTGTTATATTCAGGTTAAAAAATTTTAGCTGTTCTAGTGGATGCATAGTGGTTTCTTACTGTAGTCTTAGTTTGTCTTTCCCTAAGATATTGAGCATCTTTTCATATGCTTATTCAACATCCATATACCTTCTTTGGTGGGCTTCCCTGGTGGCTCAGCAGAAATAATCCACCTGCCAATGCAGGAGAAACAGATTTGATCCCTGGGTCAGGAAGATCCCTTGGAGGAGGAAATGGCAAACCCACTCCACGGACAGAGAATCCCACAGACAGAGGAGCCTGGACGGCTACAGTCCATGGGGTCGCACAGAGTCGGACATGACTGAAGCGACTTAGCATGCAGCACAGACTAGGGATACACAAACATATATTTTTTGACAGGCTGGAATAAAATTCTTCCTCGTGTAAATATAACATCTACTGCAAAAGAGTTGGGCAATTAAAAGATTAACTTTAGAAGTGTTTCCCCCTGTCACGCCTCATAACCACTCTCCCTTCGGGGACAACGTGGAAGAAATGCTGTCATCTGTTGGACCAGCCTTCTTCTGAGGAGGTATCTGGGGTAGACAGGTGTGCTTCTGTGACTTGGGGCAGGTGCAACCATAGACATGTGTCCAAAGGAATCAGTTCTGTCAACCGTGCTCAGAGACATCCTACCTACACACTCGCCTAAGAGAGATCATTCAGGATACACTCAGCTTAAAGCAACATGTACCTCTGATGTCAAGCCCCCGTTTTCTTCAGAGAAATAGCAGTTGTGGCTATTAGGAAAGGAATTAGGACACTTTTTAGAATAGAAAAAAGAACCCAATAAACCCTATGATACTACATATTATAAGAGAAATTTAAAAACTGACGGAAGAGCATTTTTTCTGTGTTTATAATGTTGAAGTCATACAGAGGAAAAAGGAATATAGGTTAGGGGGAAAGAATGAACGTGTGAGGTTATAAATGGAAGAAAGAGTTACAGATGGGTTTTTAATGTAGCATTTCAGTAAATACTTTGTTAGCAAAGTAGAAGTAAATAAGGAGAAATATATGCACATTTAGATGTGTCTCCTTCTTCTAGTAATAATAAAAATTATAGTTTCTTTGTCTCTGAATCTCTTTGTGAGAAGTAAATACTAAAGACATGATGTTTTTTGGTAGTCAATATTCACTTTTTTGAATATATAGATTTGCAAAATAGCTCGAGATGTCTTCTTGCTGTGATTTCTGTGTTTTGAATATAGCAAAGAATGTTCAAAGTCTGTATAAATAAAAGAAGAGCAGAAATGTGTGCTTAAGGGCTGGTTCTAGGAAAAAAACTGGAAACTCAAGCTTCATAGAACTGTCTACACTTTCAAGTCTGTATCTCAGAATTTGTTTTGTCCTATTACAAAGTTCCAGTGGAGCCTGATGTAAGTTCAGCCCAGGGTTCCTGCATGTATATTTTATTTCCATGGTAAGGAAATGAAAAAAGTGATAGCGATGAGTAACAAGGTCCAATAAGGGAGTCAGTGATATTTAGGAAAAGAGTGACTGAAACTGAAGTAAGGGAAATGTCTTCAAATCTGAAGCACCTTTGTTATGTTGTATCAAAAACACTGTGTGTTCAAAATAGGAGAGATTATCTGTGCGTTTGAATAGTTCTCTGATTTTTATCCTTCTTGCAGGTCTGATTTGGAAGGTGATATTAGAGAATACCCTCTGGTGAAATTAATATGAAATCCTTCAGTTACAGTATCTCCCACCAAAGCTATTCTTTCTCCTTTATTCTGTTGCTGTAGTGATTATATTTCCTTTCTCATTAGAGTGGATATTCAGAAGCTCTCTTTGCAATTTATAATGCTGATTAATTAATTGATAATTCCCATTAAGTGTGGGGCTTCCCAGGTGGCTCAGACGGTAAAGAATCTGCTTGCAATGCAGGAGACCAGGGTTTGATCCCTGGGTCGGGAATATCCCCTGGAGAAGGAAATGGCAACACACTCCAGTATTCTTGCCTGGAAAATTCGATGAACAGAGGAGCCTGATGGGCTACAGTCTGAGTTTGCAAAGAGTTGAACAAGACTGAGTGACCAACATTTTCAGCTCATTAGGTGTTTTCTGGCTGGGATGTAGGATCTTAGGGCATTTTCCTGATTCTTGTTTCTTTATGGAACAGAGAAAACTGATATCAACCTAAAATTCAAGTAAATCCAAAGAATTTGTTTCTATAAAGAGGTGGGTGAAGATAGTAATAATGTTCTTGCTACTGCTATACAAGCTTATCACCTAGAACTTCCAGGAGCCTCCTTGAACCATGAGGAGGATTTTGGGAGGGCAATAGTCACCTTCCTCCAGCATCCTCCTTAATCTCTATCATGTGGAAAGGAAGATAAACTCATTTTAGGTATTGTCTACCATCGCAGCATCCCACGTGGCACTAGTGATAAAGAAGATTCTGCCTGCCAATGCAGGAAATGTAGGAGATGCAGGTTTGATCCCTGCATCGGGAAGATCCCTTGGAGGAGGATATGACAACCCACTCCAGTATTCTTGCCGGGAGAATCCCATGGACAGAGGAACCTGGAGGGCTATATCCCATGGGGTCGCAAAGAGTCAGACACAACTGAATGTCTGAGCACCTGAGCACTATTGCTTATTATTTCACTGATTATTTTTTAAATAATAAACTTGACATGTAATTTGTAATGTTTCTTAAAGGAAGCAAAAGTTTAGGTCCACATATTTCACAATTGCCTTTATCATGTTATATTAGTTTTTGACTTCCAAAGTATAAACTGTATGTAATTTGTTTCTTTAAGTTGTTACCTTTGATGTAAACTGCATCCGTTCATTAAGATACTTCTAGCAAGTTGAAGGCCGGAGGAGAAGGGGATGACAGAGGATGAGATGGTTGGATGGTGTCGCTGACTCAAAGGACATGAGTTTGAGCAAACTCTAGGAGGTGGTGAAGGACAGGAAAGCCTGGCATGTTGCAGTCTGTGGGGTCGCAGAGGCAGACCCAGCTGAGCAACTGAACAACAACAAAAGCATGCTGACATTATATAGCTTCTAACCTGGGATAGAGATTGCACCTCTTTTAAGTGAAGGCCATATAAGAAATGCTCATCCTTGCAGTGTGCTGTATGTAGAAGGAGGTAGACAGTAATGACTTTGTACCATATTAACATACATTGTGTATGTATTTTGAAACTGTTCTCTTTTTCCTTTTAATAGTTCTCTCACTCAGTTCTTGAATGAAAACTCTGTATGGGCAAAGGTTGTGCATTTTACTTCTTATACTGCATTCTTTAAAACTTTTAAATCACTCTACTAGTTATTTTTGAGACATTTGATACGGGCTTCTTATATAGATGGTGTTATCAATGCATCCATACAGCTGCAAAAGCCCTGGCGCACAGGTAGGGTTTCCAGGTTCAACATTTCCAGTGGCTGGTAGTACTTAACCTCCTCCTCTTTGATTTTCTCATTTATAAAAAAGATATGACAGTTTCTGCCCTACCTAACAAAGGATTGCTGAAAGAGTCAAGTTGACTTGATATTAAATTATAAAATACTATAAAATATTAAGTAATAAAAGCATGGGCAGATGGTTTTTCATAATTTCATAATACAGCTTGAAACAGTTAAACCATTCCATTCCAAATGAGCTAGTGTTAAAATTGAGTGTAACTGATAAAAATGAATGTAAAACCAAATAGCAAATGACTTAAACTTTACCACACTTTATTTTTAATTTTTTTTGAGATAACTAGAGTTCTCGTAGCAGGATGCTTCATCCTATGCTTTGATGAAGTATATGCCTTAAAACCTTTCAGCATAAAAGTATAGAGAAGAACTCTTATCTTAGGTCATGATGGAATTAAATATAATGACAACCTCTTCAGTAGGAAAGCAGTGAAATAGGGATAAATAAATATATGTTTTTTGACAGCTGGGAATAGAATTCTTTCTAGTGTAAATACAGCCTCTACTGCAAAAGAGAGTTGGGAGATTAAAAGATTAACTCTAATGTTTATGAACTAAGCTGAGTTTTTTTTAGGAAAAGACACTTTGTTGAGCAAGTTTACAATAATAGGTAACTTTTTATGGAGTAATTTTGGTTAACAATTTGAACTTTGGCACAACTTACTAAGAAACCAAGATAAATCATGAAGGCAGTTTTAAAAATGTCTATTTCCATTCCTAATCTTGCATTAATAAAACTCTAGCACTTCAAGACAAGAGAGATATTTACATATGCTTAAAGTTAGTTTGACGCAATTAATCAAATATAGAAGCAGAACTTTACACTTAACTAGGGAAGGACATCCAGAAATGCCATCTTCTAAATGTAACTATATTTTTCTGTCCAAAGGTAAGGAATTGTGCCTTCTGTGGAAATATGGTGGTTTGTATAAAAAAAGAAAACCCATACAAAGAAATATAAAAATGATACCGCAGAGAGATTGTTACAGGGAATGGGAATACTTTTATTGCTCTCACTATCTATATCACTAAAATGAGCTCAGTTTGATCATTCTTAATTTGGTATCTGCAATAACGGAAGATGATAAGAATCTTTCCTACAACAAAGCTCTAGCTATTAAGAAATACATAAAAAGAAAGCTCCCACTTTCAGTGTTGAAAACAGAAACTATATTATTCTTGGATCTGAGAATGAAAAAGTGAAAGTGTTAGTCAGTTGTGTCTGACACTTTGTGACCCAATGGACTGTAGCCTGCCAGGCTCTCTGTCCATGGAATTCCTCAGGCAAGAATACTGGAGTGGGTAGCCATTCCTTTCTCCAGGAGATTTTCCTGACCCAAGGATTGAACCCAGATCTCCTACATTGCAGACAGATTTTTTTTTTTTTTTTTTTTTTTTTTACCACTGTGGCTCTGGATTTGAAAATGGGATATTCTTATTAGTTGAAGCTTGCTTTAACAAGTTGCTTCAATAAGTTTATCTTGATGCCCTTCATTCTCTCTCTCTCTTTTTAAATATAGGATATATGGAAAAAATGTGAATGAGGTCAGAAATGTAGAATTTGACTGAAAAAAAAAAAACAAAACTGTGGTGCTATAAGGAACCTAGAATCCTAGTTATAAATGGATTTATTTAAGTGTGTTAAAGTTTTAGGTAAAGCAGAACCCAGTCACCCAACTAAACGGTATCCAACACATTAAATTCTTCCTTCAAAGATGTATCAAGTCAATAAAAATTTGAGTTCAAGTGAGATTGATCAGGCATTAGGTGATGAAAACTGAAAATATCTCAAAAGTCTAAATCCCTGAAACAAACAAACAAAACCAAATTAAGCTGCTGTTTTATCTTCTAGTACAAAGCATTGAGAATCCATGGACAACTAAAATAATTATTTAAGAAAAAACTTTGAAGCTTAATGAAGGTAAAAGAACTGTGTATGAACCAGTGATGAAACAGTAGGGAAGGATTAGAAGTATTTTAGAATAATCTCTTGAGATCTCATTAGTGTTTAAAGAGCCTGAAATTCCTCTTAGTCCTCAGAAATTATATAACATTTTGAAATAGCTTAACTGAGTATAAAATATGTATTGTCAAAGCTTTAGAAGGATTATTTTCAGTTTTATAGAAATATATTAAAAATGTTATGTGTATTTACCTGGACCCAAAATGGGAAATAGATGGGGAAACAGTGGAAACAGTGTCAGACTTTATTTTTTGGGGCTTCAAAATCAATGCAGATGGTGATTGCAGCCAGGAAATTAAAAGACGCTTACTCCTTGGAAGGAAAGTTATGACCAAACTAGATAGCATATTCAAAAGCAGAGATATTTCTTTGCCAACAAAGGTCCGTCTAGTCACGGCTATGGTTTTTCCAGTGGTCATGTATAGATGTGAGAGTTGGACTGTGAAGAAAGCTGAGCACCGAAGAATTGATGCTTTTGAAGGTTGGTGCTGGAGAAGACTCTTGTGAGTCCCTTGGACTGCAAGGAGATCCAACCAGTCCATCCTAAAGGAGACCCATCCTGGGTGTTCATTGGAAGGACTGATGCTGAGGCTGAAACTCCAATACTTTGGTCACCTCAGTGAAGAGTTGACTCATTGGAAAAGACCCTGATGCTGGGAGGGATTGGGAGCAGGAGGAGAAGGGGATGACAGAGGATGAGATGGCGGGATGGCATCACCAACTCAATGCATATGGGTTTGGGTGAACTCCAGGAGTTGGTGATGGACAGGGAGGCCTGGTGTGCTGCAATTCATCAGGTTGCAAAGAGTCGGACATAACTGAGTGACTGAACGGAACTGAAAGGAGTACTTGTTATTTAATTGATCCTATTTGCTGGAAGGATGACCCGGAGACAGAAGTTTACATATTATGATTGTCTCTCATATCAAAAATATTTCTACATGGTATGTATCATTACCCAAAACAAATGTCCTCTTCATTATAGGGGAATGGAATGCAAAAGTAGGAAGTCAAGAGATACCTGGAGTAACAGGCAAATTTGGCCTTTGAGTACAAAATGAAGCAGGGCAAAGGCTAACAGAGTTTTGCCAAGAGAATGCACTGATCATAGCAAACACCCTCTTTCAACAACACAAGAGAAGACTCTACACATGGACATCACCAGATGGACAACACCGAAATCAGACTGATTATATTCTTTGCAATGAAAGACAGAGAAGCTCTATATAGTCAGCAAAAACAAGACCGGGAGCTGACTGTGGCTCAGATCATGAACTCCTTATTGCCAAATTCAGACTTAAATTGAAGAAAGTAGGGAAAACCACTAGACCATTCAGGTATGACCTAAATCAAATCCCTTACGATTATACAGTGGAAGTGACAAAGAGATTCAAAGGATTAGATCTGATAGACAGAGTGCCTGAAGAACTATGGACAGAGGTTCATGACATTGTACAGGAGGCAGGGATCAAGAGCATCCCCAAGAAAAAGAAATGCAAAAAGGCAAAATGGTTGTTTGAGGAGGCCTTACAAATAGCTGTGAAAAGAAGAGAAGCAAAAGGCAAAGGAGAAAAGGAAAGATATACCCATTTGAATGCAGAGTTCCAAAGAATAGCAAGGAGAGATAAGAAAGCCTTCCTCAATGATCAGTGCAAACACATAGGGGAAAGTAATAGAATGGGAAAGACTAGAGATCTCTTCAATAAAATTAGAAATACCAAGGGAACATTTCATGCAAAGATGGGCACAACGGAGGACACAAAATGTTATGGACCTAACAGACGCAGAAGATATTAAGAAGAGGTGGCAGGAATACACAGAAGAACTATACAAAGATCTTCATGACCCAGATAACCAATATGGTGTGATCACCCACCTAGAGCCAGACATCCTGGAATGCAATGTCTGGGCTTTAGGAAGCATCACTACGAACAACGTTAGTGGAGGTGATGAAATTCCAGTTGAGCTATTTCAAATCCTGAAATATGATGCTGTGAAAGTGCTGTACTCAATATGCCAGCACATTTGGAAAACTCAGCAGTGGCCACAGGACTGGAGAAGGTCAGTTTTCATTCCAATCCCAAAGAAAGACAATGCTGAAGAATGTTCAAACTACCACACAATTGCACTCATCTCACATGCTAGCAAAGTAATGCTCAAAATTCTCCAAGCCAGGCTTCAACAGTACATGAACCGTGAACTTCCAGATGTTCAAGCTGGATTTAGAAAAGGCAGAGGAAGTAGAGACTAAATTGCCAACATCCATTTGATCATTGAAAAAGCAAGAGAGTTCCATAAAAACATCTATTACTGCTTTATTGACTATGCCAAAGCCTTTGACTGTGTGGATCACAACAAACTGTGGAAAATTCTTCAAGTGATGGGAATACCAGATGACCTTACCTGCCTCCTGAGAAATCTTAGGAGGTCAAAAAGCAACAGTTAGAACTGGACATGGAACAACAGACTGGTTCCAAATCGGGAAAGGAGTATGTCAAGGCTGTATATTGTCACCCTGCTTGTTTAACTTATATGCAGAGTATATCATGTGAAATGCCGGGCTGGATGAAGCACAAGCTGGAATCAAGATTGCCGGGAGATATATCAATAACCTCAGGTACACAGATGACACCACCATTAAGGCAGAAAGCGAAGAGAAACTAAAGAGCCTTTTGATGAAGGTGAAAGAACAGAGTGAAAAAGCTGGCTTAAAGCTCAACATTCAGAAAATGAAGATCATGGTATCCAGTCCCATCACTTCATGGCAAATAGATGGGGAAACAATGGAAACAGTGACAGACTTTATTTTCATGGGCTCCAAAATCACTGCAGATGGTGACTGCAGCCATGAAATTAAAAAACACTTGCTCTTTGGAAGAAAAGCTAGACAGCATATTAAAAAGCAGAGACATTACTTTGCTGACAATGGTCTGTCTAGTCAAGGTTATAGTTTTTCCAGTAGTCATGTATGGATGTGAGAGTTGGACTATAAAGAAAGCTGAGCACTGAAGAAGTGATGCTTTTGACCTGTGGTGTTGGAGAAGACTCTTGAGAGTCCCTTGGACTGCAAGGAGATCCAACCAGTCCATCCTGAAGGAGCTCAGTCCTGGGTGTTCATTGGAAGGACTGATGCTGAAGCTGAAACTGTAATACTCTGGCCACCTGATGTGAAGAACTGACTCATTGGAATAGACCTTGACATTGGGAAAGAGGAAGGCGGGAGGAGAAGGGGATGACAGAGGATGAGATGGTTGGATGGCATCACCGACTCAAAGGACATGGGTTTGAGCAAGCTTTGGGAGTTGATGATGGACAAGGAAGCCTGGCGTGCTGCAGTCCTTGGGGTTTCTAAGAGTTGGACATGACTGAGTGACTGAACTGATGTATCATTACTGCTTAGTGCCCAGTTGTTCTTGTTGTTTAGTTGTATGTCCAACTCTTGCGATCCCATGGACTGTAGCCTGCCAGGCTTCTCTGTCCATAGGATTATCCGAGCAAGAATACTAGAGTGGGTTGCCATTTCCTTCTCCAGTGGATCTTCCTGACCTAGAAATTGTACCCATGTTTTTGTCTCCATGGATCCTGCATTGCAGGTAGATTCTTTACTGCTGAGCCACTGGGGAAACCCTAGGGCCCAGAAAAATTGCCATACCATATGCAAGTGTTTGGAGAAAGATTGCCAAGAATTCATGTATAGGCTGGAGGTGGGATCTAATCAATACCTGGGATTAGAAACCTCAGGATGCAAGGAAAGAGATGCTTCTGCTGGCCTGTGTACCTCAGCAGAAGTCATTCTTAAATTGGAAACAGGTGATATTTTGGAGTTCAATACATACACATCTGTAAATAGCATGCATCCATACACACATTTTTTTGCTAATGTTTTCCAGTATTTCTTCTTCTTTTAAATTGCTGAACCATGGATTTCTTTGTTGTTTTCTAGAGGGAGAGAGAATTCTTTTTTTCAAATATGTGATTTTTTTTGGTGTGAGTCAAGAATGATTCCAAAACTCCTGGTCATCAAGATGCATAGATAAGACCTGGGATCCCCTGACAATTGTATTAAATAGCAGTGCTGAGTTCTTGAACATAAAGGGTTGTGTAAGAGGAATGCATATTTTCCCCCTTGCATAGTGTTTTCATTCGGTATCATCTAAAGTTGCCATCAGAATCATGCAACGTTAGTTTATGATGTGATACTGAAATAGCCAAAGTTTTGGCTTTTCCAGCAGTCATGTATGGATGTGAGACTTGGACCATAAAAAAGGCTGAATGCCGAAGAATTGATGCTTTCAAATTTTGATGCTGGAGAAGACTCTTGAGAGTCCCTCGGACTGCAAGGAGGTAAACCAGTCAATTCTAAAGGAAATCACTCCTAAATATTCACAGAAAGAACTGATGCTGCAGCTGAAGCTCCAACACATTGGCCAAGAGCCAAAAGTCACTTTAAAAGACCCTGATGCTGGGAAAGATTGAAGGGAAAAGGGGGCGGCAGAGGATGAAATGCTTAGATCGTATCGCTGACTCAGTGGGCATGAATTTGAGCAAACTCCAGGTGATAGTGGAGGAGAGAGGAGCCTGGCTTGCTGCAGTCCATGGAGTTGCAGAGTTGGACATGACTCAGTGACTGAACAGCAGCAACAAATTGAAATAGTACAGTAACTTTGTGAAAACACCGACCCCTGTTTTCTTTACAGAACCATAGAATCATGAGAAACAACAGTGAAATTTTATTTTTTTTGAGCATGTCTATTTTGTTATTAGGTTTTGAAATGTTTTTTTAATGCATCCATTAAAATTTTTCAAGTTTTATTTATCTCTGCCTCAAGGCTTCTGCTGCATCTATTCTATTGTGGCTTAGATGTATATATGGAAAACAAGGAAAGTGCTTCATTTTATCTTTTTTTGCAGGCATAAAAATATTCATGTGTCATGTAAATACAATGAAAGATGAAAACCAGTTACACATTTGTTCATTGTGGTCATAAACCTGCTATGAAATGTTTGATGACTCAAATTTCTCAATATTCTGTACAGTCAAAAAAAGAATTATACAGTCCCCCATTTTTGCTTTTCAATTTGCTGTTGGTTTTCTTCCATTTCTGATTCAATTTGCTTTAATGCTTTCTAGCCTTTTGTAGGCCATTGTTTTAAATGTTTCTATATGGGAATAAAATATCTTTTAAATTACATTTATATTCCAGCTGAAAAAGTAATACATTCTCATAACTTTGGAAAAAAACAGAACTTTAAGAAGAAAATTATGATTGTACTCCTTCTACTAGCTAGAGATAATCTTTGTAGTAGTTTATCCTTTGACTTTTAATTCATATGTAAAATATGGATCTATGTGTAATATGCTTTTTTAGTCATAGAATATAGATAAATATGTAGGAATATTACATATCAGAGTTGAGTTTATATTGTTACACATATATTAATCCTTTTTTATTGACTTATTTTCATATGGGCTTCAACTGGTGGCTTGGTGGTAAAGAATTTGTCTGCCAGTGTAAGAGACTTATTGTTTGATCTCTGCTTTGGGAAGATCCCCAGGAGAGGGAAATGGCAACCCACTCCAGTATTCTTGCCTGAAAATTCCATGGACAGAGGAGCCCGAGGGACTACAGTCCATGGGGTTGCATAGAGTCAGACATGACTGAGTGACTAATCAACAACATTGTCATATTACTGGAGTTGATTAAAATGGTCACAGATTCTTTGCTGCTTTTCTCATTGAGAGATGCAATCTGTTTTCCCTTCTCTTGAATTGGGGCCTGGCCCTGGGACATGTTTTGACTGATAAAATGCAGCAGAAGAGACACTAAATAACTTTTGAGGCTAGGCCTTAAGAGACCTACAGCTTCTACTTTGGATGCTTGGAACATTTCTTCTTAGATTCCAGTCCCCATTCTCTGAGAAAGTTCAAGAAATCCTATGGAGTGGGTCATGTGGAGGAAAACCAAAGACTGGACTCATGAGAGAGGCCCCTTTGTCCCTTCCAGCTGTCCCAGGATCCCAGCCAAATTTAACCCAGAACTGTGAGGAGAAGGCAATGGCACCCCACTCCAGTACTCTTGCCTAGAAAATCCCATGGATGGAGGAGCCTGGAAGGCTGCAGTTCATGGGGTCGCTGAGGGTCGGACACAACTGAGCGACTTCACTTTCACATTTCACTTTCATGCGTTGGAGAAGGAAATGGCAACCCACTCCAGTGTTCTTGCCTGGAGAATCCCAGGGACGGGGGAGCCTGGTGGGCTGCCGTCTATGGGGTCTCACAGAGTTGGACATGACTGAAGTGACTTAGCAGCAGCAGTGAGGAATATAAGCTGTTGTTCTAAGGCATTAAGTTTTGGGGTGGTTTGTTATAGAGTGACCTAACTGAAATGATCATAAATATTTTCATGCATTTACAAACTGTATAAACTGTGATGGCTTCACAATATGCATCTTCCTAACACTGGATCTTCCTGACCCAGGGATCAAATCCAGGTGTCTTGCATCGCAGGCAGATTCTTTACCATCTGAGCCACCAGGGAAGCCTAACATTGCATTACATATGTACTGTAGTTTATCACTTCCCTCTTGCTAGACATTTAAATGATTTTTATTCTTTGCTAGTATAAATGATGCTTTGAAATAATATTTTAATGCACAAATCTGAGGAAGCAATTGGAAATACTTCCTTGAGCTGAATCTCTGGAGAGGGAATTGTCACTTCAAATACAGATTTTCTCAATTTATGATGGGATTATGTCCCTATAACACCATCATCAATAACCCCATCATAAGTTGAAGATATCATAAATCCAAAAGAAAAAAGTACATTTAATCCACCTTACTGACTGAACATCATTGCTTAGCCTGTGTTTAATCTACCTTAAACATGCTCAGACCACTTACATCAGCCTATGGTTGGGCAAAATCACCTAACACAGTCTATTTATAAAAAGTATTGAATATCTCATGTAATTTATTGAATTGTATACTGAACATGAACATGAAAATGGTCTTATGGGTACAGAATGGTTGTAAGCATATGAGACTTCACCCTTGTGATCTCGTGACTTACTGGGAGCTGTGGCTCCCTCCCCTGTCCAGCATCAAAAGAGAGCTCCATACTGCATATCAGTAGTCTGGGAAAGATCAGAATTCAAAATATGAAGCATGTCTTCTATTGTACATGTATCACTTTCAAACCATTGTAAAGTTGAAAAATTGTAAGTTGAACCATTTAAGTCAGAGACCATCTATAACGTCAACTTTTATAAGACCATCACTGAAGAGTTCTAAGCTGTTTTCCAACAGACATTGAACAAATTGACACTGTTTTAAACAGAAGGCTTAGTGTATGTCTTTCACTATATCTTATCAGCACTGAACACAAGCATTTAAGAAGCAAAATAATAAAGACAAAGCAATAAAAAAGTCAAGACTTTGATAGGAAAATTTCATAGGCTAGTTTGATAGGCAAAAATGATATTTTGCTTTAAATTACAGTTCTTTCTTGGTGAAATTAAACTATTTGAATATTTAATAGCCCCTTTAAATTTAATTGGGCTTCCCTGTAGCTCAGCTGGTAAATAATCTGCTTGCAATGCTGGAGACATGGGTTTGATTCCTAGGTTGGGAAGATCCCTTGGAGAAGGGAAAGGCTACCCACTCCAGTATTCTGGCCTGGAAAATTCCTTGGACTCTATAGTCCATGGGGTGGCAAAGAGTCAGACATGACTGATCAACTTTCACTTTAAATTTACTTTATTAAATTGTATATTAATATCATTTACTGTTAAAATTGTAGAAATAGTATTTTTCTCACTACTTTTTTTTAACTTTTTTTTTTTTTTTTTTTTAACCAACTGAGCTATCAGGGACTCTCCTTTTTACTTTTTTTAAACTTTTTATTTTATATTGGAGTGTAGTTGATTAACAATGTTCTGTTAGTCTCAGGTGTACAGCAAAGAGATTCAGTTACACATATACATGTATCTACTCTTTTTCAGTGGTTGGGCTTTCCCTGGTGACTCAAACAGTAAAGAATCTGCCTGCAATGTGGGAGACCTGGGTTTGAACCCTGGGTCAGGAAGATCCCCTGAAAGGAATGGCAACCCATTCCAGAATTCTTGCTTGGAGAGTTCCATGGACAGAGGAGCCTGGTGGGATACAGTTCATAGAGTTGCAAAGAGTAGGACACAACTGAGTAATTAGCACTTGCTTCCTCATTCTTTTTCAGATTGTTTCCCATTTAGGTTGTTACATAATATTGAACAGAGTTTCCTGTGCTATACAGTAGGTCCTTGTTGGTTTTCCATTTTATTTATGTATCTATTTTTATTTTTCAATTGGAGGATAATTGTTTTACAATGTTGTGTTGTTGGTTTCTGCTGTACAATAGGTTGTTGAATAGGTGAATCAATTATAACTATACATATGTGTGTGTGTGTGTGTGTGTGTGTGTGTGTGTGTATAGGGTTTCCCTGGTGGCTCAGATGGTAAAGAATCTGCCTGCAGTGCAGGAGACCCAGGTTTGATCCCTGGATTGAGAAGATCCCTTGGAGAAGGGAATGCAACCCACTCCAGTATCTTGCCTAGAGAATTCCATGGACAGAGGACCTCGGTGGACTACAGTCCATGGGATCGCAAACAGTCGGACACAACTGAGTGACTAACACAACACAACATATATATATATATATACACACACACACACCCTCCGCTTTTAGCCTCCCTCTCATCCCCACCCTCTACCCTACCCTTCTAGGTCATCACAGAACACCAGCCCGGGTTCCCTGCAGTAGGCAGCAGCTTCCCACTAGCTATCTGTTTCACGCATGTGGTGTATATATGTCAATGCTACTTTCTCAGTTCGCCCCACCCTCTCCTTGCTCTGTGGCATCTACAAGTCCGTCCTCTGCATTTGTGTCTCCATTCCTTCCCTGCAGAGAAGTTTATTAGTACCATTTTTCTAGATTCCATATATATGCATTAATATGCCAATTTGTAACAGCTCTATAAGGATGTTAATTTTTTATGTTTCTGGCAAATATTTTGAAAGAGCTTATTCCTTGCCTTTTTAATTTTGTTACATTTTTTGATTTATGTAACTTTACATTTTTTATTTACTCATATTTATCCACTTGTTTTTATGTAAGTTCCATAGCCTTTAAACTTAAGTATTCCTCCTAGTACAACATTTTAATCATTTAGGGAAATAGTGTTTATATTCCAAGTGGTTGGATATTTTAAAATTTCTGCTCTTTCTCTCTTTTCCTTTTTTCATTCTTTTTTATTTTTATATTTCCTTTGGGAACTTGGTCTATATCATTTGAGCTGTGTGGGCTGAGTTTAAGTTTTCTTTGTGAATCAGTCATGATTCATTTTAGTAAATGTTTGATTTATAGAAGCAGTCCCCATTTCTGGGGTTACAAAGTTCAGCATATATTAATGTAACCTTGTTATATAGTTCAATTCTTCTATGCCCTTATTTATTTTTTATTAAATTGACTTGTCATAGATGGATAGTAGTGAGTTAAAATATCTCATGATTGCGTGACTGTCCTTCCTACTTTCATTTACAACCATTTTCCTTCATATATTTTGATGTCATGTTATTTAGTGCAAAAGATTTGTGGCTGTGTCTTATTCATTCAACATTTATCAACAGTTAGAGATAAAAACATAAATAAAATGTAGCCACTCCTCTCAAAGAACTCCCAGATTAGTCTGTAAGCATACCAGGAGATGTGAGGACAATGCAGTTAGAGAGGGTTGCAAGAGAGCTGAGGTGGCTGCGGAGAAACCTAATCCAGTCTCAATGGAAGGAGCATAGGAGGGCATCATTTAGACAAACGCAATGATGCTCTGCTTTGCTTAATGCTTTCATCCTGAGTTAATTTCATAATTATGCCATTCTTGCATTTCCATTCTTTTGTTAGCTGCTGTAACCAAACTTTAAAATTTAATCTGAAAGGCTGACTCATAGTAAAAGAGATACCAAATCCCTTTAACAAAACATATGTTGAGCTCCTACTATTATGCCAGGTACAGGGCTAAGCCTGGGGATAAAATGGCAAAGGCAGTCAGAGCTCAAAGTGCTTGCAGTTCACGGCAGGGGTGGCGAATAAATAAACTGACAAAGCACTAATGGTGTCCAGAGAGGGGGGTTGCCAGTCTAGATGTAGTCTTGAGTCCTGAAAGGCAGATAGGTATCTATTAAGAACGGAAACAGGAATGGGTGTCTCAGACAGAAAATATTAATAATATGTGTAAAGGCTGGGGAATAAGAGAGAACGATCCAGTCTAGGAAGTGCAAGTAGCTGTCTACAGGTGCATCCCTGAGGCTGAGGGAAGGTGGGAGTGGCGAGGGGGGAGCTAGAGAGACAGATGGGGCAGTCATGACAGATCCTATCAGGAGGTTCACCTTCATTTAGAAGATTCTCAAGAGTCAGATTAAGTTGTTGAATGATGTGACTGGATCTGCTTTTGAGTGATTCCTTTGGTGATAGCATGAGGAATGGATAGGATCTGGGCTAGTCTAGAGGCAGAGGGACCAAGAGACTTTATTACAGTATTTCACTAGGAGAGAATGATGGAGTGGCGTTTAAGATGAAAAAACTGAACTGATTCTAAAGGCACCAATAAAGTAAGATTATCAGGACTTTATGATTGATTGGATATGAGAGATGAAGGAGACTGCATCCAGGCTAACACTAGCTTCCTCTTTGATCGCTCATTCTCTGTCCTCAAAGGTGGGAAACTGGAAGGGTGGTGGGTTCCATTTGTTGACACGAGAAATACTGCAGGGAAAACTGACCTTGGACATTTTGGAGAGGTTGTGTTTGAAGCACTTGAATATCTAGCTGGAGTTGTTTGACAAGCAATTAGCTCTAGAGTCTGGGACACAGGATGGAACTCCAAGGAGGCACCATGGGGCTGCTGGTTAGTAACTCAAGGCTTGGAGCTAAATTCTTGAAGGAGGAGATAGTCGTCTGCATCCAGTCACATGGAGAGAAAAAAGGGCCAAGAGTTCTCAACCACTTCTGCCTTTGTCTTTGATCATCTTTCTTTATATTATGCTTCCTTCCTGGTTTATTTGCTTTTTAGTATTTTTATATGGATATTTAAGATATTTCAGTTGCAAAGTGGACACACACACACACACACACACACATACACTGGTCTTTCTTTCACCTGCTTGTCTCAGAAACCCTTTCTACAGAGAGCATTTCTTTCTAAATTTTGATAACGTGCCATCATTTTTAAGGCCTGAGGAGATCATTGTAAAACGGGTTGGTATATCTTAGAAAAGAGAAGATAGAAGGTAAAGAAAGAAAGAAAAAAAATCTTCCCAAAGTCTACAGAATCAATGCAGAAAATAACATTAAGGAAAATTTTTTAGTCTTGATTAGCTATTCTCCAATTCCTTGGCTCAGCAGTAAAGAATCTGCCTTCCAGTGTAGGAAACGTGGGTTCGATCCCTGGGTTGGGAAGATCCCCTGAAGGAGGAAATGGCAACTCACTCCAGTGTTCTTGCCTGGAAAATCCCATGGACAGAGAAGCTTAAGTCCATGGGGGTTCCAGAGAGTTGGACACGACTCAGTGCAAAACAACAATGATAGCAAAAGCATTCTAAGCTTTGGGTTCATAGATGAAATAAACTTATTAAGTACTATTTTCTAAGCAAAATTGGAGGCATTTTGATCTTTATTACTGTACTTTTAGTTATGCAAACACTTTGACAGTATAAATGCTCATGTCCTCCATGCTGCTGCTGCTGCTGCTAAGTCGCTTCAGTCATGTCCGACTCTGTGTGACCCCATGGACGGCAGCCCACCAGGCTCTCCCATCCCTGGGATTCTCCAGGTAAGACCACTGGAGTGGGTTGCCATTTCCTTCTCCAATGCATGAAAGTGAAAGGTGAAAGGGAAGTTGCTCAGTCGTGTCCGACCCTCAGCGACCCCATGGACCGCAGCCTTCCAGGCTCCTCCATCCATGGGATTTTCCAGGCAGGAGTACTGGAGTGGGGTGCCATTGCCTTCTCCATGTCCTCCATAAATCTGGTCAGAAATCACTTTTGATTATGTTGATTAAGTTCAACAGTCTATAGTGGGATAGAGTACTGGGTACAAGTGGTCCAAAATAAGATAAAAGACTATGATAAAAATGCTAGATCTTAAAAAAAAAAAAAAAAAGCTGGTTTGTGCACTAAATATTTTGTGACTTGGTCTCATATTAAAATGATGTCTGCAAAATGACGAAAAGAAGAACCAGTGTTGAATCATTTGATATTTCAAATGACTGAAATATCATTTGTAATTATATTGTATTGTAATTCTGCATTATCCCAGATTGCCAAATGTGTCTTTCCCAAGAAGTTTGATTGAATTACTCCACATTTACTGTCCTATTTGACAGTTTTGTCATTATGAGAGATTTTAGTAATTAAAATAGGATACAATAGCTTTCTAATGTCTCTTTTCTCTGATGTCTCTTCTTTCCCATCACTCATTACATTGCTAAAATGCAAGCCTGAAGATGACACTTCCCCTTTTGAAATGGTCCCCCAAAATTCCATCGCTTTACAGATAAATTGTCTATTCAGTTTAGCATGTGGGTCTCTTTATTCTCTGACTTTATTCTCTGACTCCTAGTTTCTGTTTTTGCCTCATCTGACATGTAGTGTTGGGAATAAATCATGCTCTGTCGTGTTGTCATCTCTTCCGAATTGCTTTCCCTTCTGCCTGGAATATCTTCCCAACACCTGTTTTTCTAATTAATATCTACTCTACCATCAAATTCCAAGTTCAGTATTACTCCCTTGAAAGGAGTCCTGGGACTCCTAATTTGACTTACATACATTTTGCTAACCCTAAGTACTGAAACCTTACCATCTGCCTACCCCAACAGAGTGTGAGATTCTTAGAGTCAAGGACTCTCGATTGTACAAACTATGCATTTGATGAATTATTATTGTTAGTCATCAATGGATTTGTACTTGATCATTAAAATAGAATTTTAAAATTTTATTATTAAAAATAATTAAATAAATTAATTAAAATATATGTCTTTAATTTTTTCCCTTAAACATTAAGCTTTTTCTTTTGTATTGGGATATAGCTGGTTAACAATGATGTGGTAGTTTCAGGTGAACAGCAAAGGGACTCAGCTGTACATATACATGTATCCATTCTCCCCCAAATCCCCTTCCCATCCAGGCTGCCACACAACACTGAGCAGAGTTCCATGTGCTCTACAATAGGTCTTTGCTGGTTATCCATTTTAAATACAGCAGTGTGTACATGACCGTCTCAAAGTCCCTAACTATCATTCTCCCTGACAACCATAAGTTCATTTTTCTAAGTCTGTATTATTCTGTTTTGTAAGTTCATTTGTATCATTTTGTTTTAGATTCCATGTATAACGGATGTCATATTATATTTCTCCTTCTCTGACTTACTTCACTCAGTATGACACTCTTTAGGTCCATCTGTGTTGCTGCAAATTGCTTTATTTCATTCTTTTTCAGTGGCTAAGTAATATTCCACTGTATACATGTACCACATCTTCTTTATCCACCCTCTGTCGATGGACATCTAGGCTGCTTCCATGTCTTGGCTGTTGTAAACAGTGAACACTGGGGTGCATGTATCCTTTAGGGTCATGTTTTTCTCCAGCTATATGTCCAAGGGTGGGATTGTAGGGTCCTATGGTACTCTTATTTTTAGTCTTTTTAAGAAACTTCTGTACTGTTCTCCATAGTGGCTGTACCAATTTACATTCCCACCAACAATATAGGAGGGTTTCTTTCTCTCCACACCCTCTCCATCATTTGTTGTTTGTGGAATTTTTGATGATAGCTATTCTGACCAGTGTGAGGTGATATCTCACTGTGATTTTGATTTGCATTTCTCTAAAACTAGCAATGTTGAACATCATTTCATGTGCCTATTCGCCATCTGTATGTCTTCTTTTGAGAAATATATATTCAGGTCTTCTGCCCATTTTTTGAGTGAGTTATTTGTTTTGAGGTTTTGTAAATTTTGGAAACTAATATGTGAACCGTGAACTTCCAGATGTTCAAGCTGGTTTTAGACAAGGCAGAGGAACCAGAGATCAAATTGCCAACATCCGCTGGATCATGGAAAAAGCAAGAGAGTTCCAGAAAAGCATCTATTTCTGCTTTATTGACTATGCCAAAGCCTTTGACTGTGTGGATCATAATAAACTGTGGACAATTCTGAAAGAGATGGGAATACCAGACCACCTGACCTTCCTCTTGAGAAACCTATATGCAGGTCAGGAAGTAACAGTTAGAACTGGACATGGAACAACAGACTGGTTCCAAATAGGAAAAGGAGTGCGTCAAGGCTGTATATTGTCACCCTGCTTATTTAACTTATATACAGAGTACATCATGAGAAACGCTGGACTGGAAGAAGCACAAGCTGGAATCAAGATTGCCGGGAGAAATCTCAATAACCTCAGATATGCAGATGACACCACCCTTATGACAGAAAGTGAAGAGGAACTCAAAAGCCTCTTGATGAAAGTGAAAGTGGAGAGTGAAAAAGTTGGCTTAAAGCTCAACATTCAGAAAACGAAGATCATGGCATCTGGTCTCATCACTTCATGGGAAATAGATGAAGAAACAGTGGAAAGAGTGTCAGACTTTATTTTTCTGGGCTCCAAAACCACTGCAGATGGTGACTGCAGCCATGAAATTAAAAGACGCTTACTCCTTGGAAGAAAAGTTATGACCAACCTAGATAGCATGTTCAAAAGCAGAGACATTACTTTGCCAACAAAGGTCTGTCTAGTCAAAGCTATGGTTTTTCCAGTAGTCATGTATGGATGTGAGCGTTGGACTGTGAAGAAAGCTGAGCACCGAAGAATTGATGCTTTTGAACTGTGGTGTTGGAGAAGACTCTTGAGAGTCCCTTGGACTGCAAGGAGATCCAACCAATCCATTTTGAAGGAGATCAGCCCTGGGATTTCTTTGGAAGGAATGATGCTAAAGCTAAAACTCCAGTACTTTGGCCACCTCATGCGAAGAGTTGACTCATTGGAAAAGACTCTGATGCTAGGAGGGATTGGGGGCAGGAGGAGAAGGGGATGACAGAGGATGAGATGGCTGGATGCCATCACTGACTCGATGGATGTGAGTCTCAGTGAACTCTGGGGAGCTGGTGATGGACAGGGAGGCCTGGCGTGCTGAGATTCATGGGGTCGCAAAGAGTCACTACTGAGTGACTGAACTGACTGAACTGAAACCCTATTGGTCACGTCATTTGCAAATATTTTCTCCCAATCCGTGAGTTGTCTTTTGTTTTGTCTGTTGTTTCCTTTGCTGTGCAAAAAGCTTTTGTGTTTAAGTAGGTCCCATTTGTTTATTTTTGCTTTTATTTTCATTATTCTGGGATATGGATCGAAAAAGATGTTGCTTTGATTTATGTCAGAGAGTGTTCTACCTATGTTTTCCTCTAGGAGTTTTATCATGTCTGGTCTCACATTTAGGTCTTTAATCCATTTTGAGCTGATTTTTGTGTATGGAGTTAAGGAATGATCTTAAAATATATATCTTTTAATTTTTAAATGTAGTACTTTGGTGTAAATAATTTACAGTTATTTCTGAAGTGTTAATTCCTGCCTGGCTTCCTGATTCCCTGGTTGCTCAGTCCATTTTGTAGACATTGTCCCTCACTTTCTCTTGGCACAAGTGCTGGACATCTTGGAAACACGATTTGATGCTGTAAAAACACAGGACAAATGACCACAGTGATGAATTACCTTATTTGCCTCTAATGCTTTTGTGAAATTAGTACCCAAATGGGAACTAAAGGGGGCTTCCCAGGTGGTGCAGTGGTAAAGAATCCGCCTGCCAGTGCAGGAGACGCAGATGCGAGAGATGCGGGTTCAATGAATCTTAAGCTCATTTAGCAAAAGATAATATAGTAAAAGCTGTTTTCTTTCATACTTTGACAGAAAGTCTGTTGTCATTTTGGGTTATAATCATTACAGATATTTCTAATATTCGTTATTATAAATTCTTAATCAAGTAATTTGCACCAATTTGGAGATAAATCTGAATAGGTCTATTAGAGTCTTAGGATTATCAATGGGGTTGCAAGAAGTTTATTTCTAAGTTATGACTTTTTGCTTTTTTTGGTGAGATGAGCAAAATAAAATCTCTGCTCATAGAGATCTTTACCAGAGTTGCAGTGAATGGCATGTAAATTTTAATCAGATTGCTAAACTGTAAACAGTGCAGGTGGAATTTTGTAGTTTAAAGTGATTATTTGGTTTCTATTTCATATTTGAGGTGTTTATCAATGTTTGGCCAAATATGACCCACCCTGGATTGTGAAACTGTTGAGTTCTGACACATGCCCTCTTACAGCAGTATTAATGGAGTTCAGCTTCCACCAGTTGAGCAGGACAGTAGTGATTTCTCATTTTCCTAGGTAAAATCACACTTATTCTTTTAAAAAATTTATTCCATTATTTTTACATAAATCTAAACATTATCCATATTATAATGTTGCTCTTTTTTCTCTCAAGAGGACCTTTTTATTTTTTAATTTTTCATTAATTTATTTAGAAAAATATTAATAACCCATGCATTTAATATGAAAAATAGTTATTTCCTAAAATAAACACACTGGTGGGAAAAGCGGAGCCTTTTACATTTTCATAGTTTTCCGAGTCTCTTCCTTGTCTGTCTCATTAGAAGACCACAGGGTTTTCATGTTTGCTTCTGCATTAAATCATTTTTCCCCTCTTTTTTTAAAATTTATTTTTTAAATTGGAGTATCAGTGCATAGGAGTGGGATTGCTGGACAATATGGTGACTCTTTTTAATTTTTTTAAGGAAACTCCATACTGTTTTCCATTTCCACCAACAATATAGGAAGGTTCCCTTTTGTTGATGTGGTGTATCACATTGATTGTTGAGTCCAGTTTTTAAATCTATCAACTACGAAACAATTAGAACTACTCCTAGAAGCTAACATATTGAATCCAAGAACTTTGTTAGATTCACCTATATCAGTAAATTCAGCCCTATCTAAAATCATGTTCGTCTTCCCTTGCTTCATCCACACCCTAACTCTGCTGAGAGGGACCAAAACAGCACTTACTATGGCTTTGAGTTCTACCTTGGCGGGCTTCCCAGGTGGCGCTAGTGGTAAAGAACCCACCTGCCAATACATGAGACGTAAGAGATGTGGGTTCACTCCCTGGGTTGGGAAAATCCCCCAGAGAAGGGAATGGCAACCCCCTCCAGTATTCTTGCCTGGGAAATTCCATGGACAGAGGAGCCTGGTGGGCTACAGTCCCTAGGGTCATAAGGAGTCGGACATGACTGAAGTGACTTGGCATGTGATATCTTGATGAGATATACTTGTCCCCTGGGGGAGTGTGCAGAGCAGCAGCTTGGCTCCAGTTACGCAGGGCCAAATCTCTGACTGGGAAATGGGGAGAGGGGTGCTGGGCAATATTAGCTCTCCCTGGTGATTATGGGGCAAAGCTGTGACTGAGCACTGGGGGTTGGATACTTAAAGCAGTAGTGAGCCTGGCTATAGTGGGTTTAAGCCCCTACTTGGTACAGCGCAGGGCAGTACAGCTGAGCACCAGTAATGACCGGTCAAAGCATGACTTGGGCCCAAGAATGGGACACAGAGCAGCAGCAGTGTGGCCCCCATTACGGTGGGTCAAAGCCCTGACTTAAGACCCTAGTGTGGGTGCAGAGCCATGGCAGCTCCAGTCCCCTGTATGGCAAGGTGCAGTGGCATCCTGGTCGTGTAGAGCTGGCATGGGGGTAGCAGCAGGTCTTATTGCAGAGGCAGCTCCATCCTTGAGGAGGTGAGTCAGCAGTGGGGACTCGGGGTGGCTGTGTCAGTCGAGTTCAGTTTTGATGAAGACTGTGGAATCCTTGACAGCACAGGCTGCTAACCTCTGCTGTGGTGAGACTGCGGGGGTCTCCTTCTCTCCTTTTCCCTGCAGGGTAAGATCCCTCTGCGGGATCCTTCTTGATGCTGAGCTGCTCTGGACTGGGGTAGGGACGAGGCAGGTAAATGCTTCCTATGCTTTTCTAGAGAGCCATCTTTTGTTTTAGCCCCACCGGCTTTCTCTTGTTTCCTCACTATAGTTTAGAGCTCTCCCAGAGCTAGTTTCATCAGTTTGTAGTTGTTTATTTATTGTTCTTGTTGCTTTTGTGGGAGTGATGGGTGTTGGGACTTCCCAGTCAGCCATCTTGCTAATGTCACCTCCAGGAACCATTGATTTTTTTCCTTCATAGTTTTGCCTTTTCAAGAATGTCATATAGTTGCAATCATACAGTATATACCCTTTTCATGTGGCTTCTTTCACTTAATAATATGCGTTTATGTTTCCTCTGTCTTCCCATGGCTTAACATCTCATTTCTTTATAGTACTTAGTAACATTCCAGTGTTTGGGTGTATGAATCCATTCAGTTGGTTAATCTGTTCACTTACTGAAGGACATTTTGGTTGCTTCCAAGTTTTGGCAACTATGAATAAAGCTGGTATTAGCATCTGTGTTCAGGTCTATGAGTGGATTTAATATTCCAACTTCTACGGGTAAATACCAAGGAGCACATTGCTGTGTCATGTGGTAAAATTATGCTTAGTTTTGTAAAAAATAATCTGCCAATATGTCTTCTAAAATGGCTGTACCATTTTGCATGCCCACAAGCAATGAATGAAAGCTCTCATTGCTCCACATTCTTACCAGCGTTTGGGGTATCAGCGTTTTGGTGTCTGGAAATTCTAATAGGTGCGTAGTGGTATCTCATTTTAATTTGCAATTCCCCAATGATATATGATGTAGAACATTTTTTAAATTAAAAACTGTTGAGTCTTAGAGTTGCTTGTCCATTTTGGATCACAGTTCTTTATCAAAAATGTCTTTTGCAAATATTTTCTCCCAATGTGTGTCTCGTTTTCTCATTCCCTTGACAGTGTCTTTTTCAGGGTGTTCTGGATCTCTACTTTAAGACAGCCACAGGCTAGAGTAAGTTTTCTGCACGTTTAACCTCTCAATGATTGGTACTCCATGTTAAGGATTAAGGGATGCCTGGCAGGTCTCCTTTGAGAAAGAACTCAAGGAAGAGAGAATAGAGATGCAGACTTTTATCTTTGCATCATGGAAGTGACATATATCTGACACTTATTTTTGTAGTGCTTAGGGTTGAGAAAGGAGAAGGAACAGGTCAACAGAGTAAGGCATGAACCGCTGGCATAGTCGGTTCCATCTCAGTATTTATTGTGTGACTTTACTGTGTTGCCTTGAGCAAGTCACTTACTCTTGTTTGAGCCACAACTTCTTTATCTCTAAAATAGGTGGGATATTGCTTACTTGTAATGTTTCTGTGAGGATCAGTGACACAGCATAGCATCTAGTATAGCCCCTTGTTTGTGATATGAACTCCCACATTAGCCACTGCTCACCTTTCCTTCTTTCCTTAGCACTCCTTTTTTTGTGGAAGGATTCAAGGCTACAAAATGAATAGCCATAAAAAAAGTTTATGAGTGATCCAGTACCAATTTTAAACATATATAGTGACTCTCAGTGACCATATATATTATACACTTGTGTGTCTTAATAAAAGAAAAATTCTACCATATGTCACCTCTGTTAAATAGTGTGTAGACCAAAAGGCCCATCTGAAAAGAACCACTGAGGATGCAGAAACTAGTTTTAATAAAATAAGATTCTGGATGACTGGAAGGCAAAAACCAAACTAATAGTTCCAAAGGTCATGATAAATGAATTAGGAAAGTAATCAAAATGGCTTAGCCAAGCAAGGCTGTCATTCTTCATCTTAATGAATCTCTTAAAGAGTAAATAAAAGGAGAAAGATGAAAGTAATTATTGACTGTGTACCTAGTTATTGGAGCACTGACATCTCCAAGGAATTCAGTTCATAAAGCTGAGGCTGTAGGTGAATATACATACCTCACATAGCTGCCTGTGAGCAGAGGAGCCATATATCATGCTTATATAGAGAGTGTATAAATACTTATTTTAATGAACATGTTACATTGACCTCTATTCCTCTGCTGAATATATAGAGCCAATGTCTTGGGAGTTAGAAGAGTTTTAGAGAGAACTTGGCTGTTGGAGGCAGAGGTTCAAGCCAGTTCCCATTTCTACCATTTCTTGCTGAACAGAGAAGACATAAATTTTTCTGATGTGCCACTGAGTAGCAGAAGAGATGGAGGAAACAAACGGGGGGAAAGGTTTTTTAGAAAAAGTTTCAAAAAAGGAGAATGAATGATTCACAATATTATTATCACTATGATAAATGGAATACATATTCTTTCCATGTATATTGTGTTAGAGGATGTTTTACTGGTACAATTTTACTTGCATCAGTTTAGTAGGACACCATTAAAGCTAGGAATTTCCATTTTAATGGTTGATGAAACCTGGTCATTTTGACTGACATCCGATATTAAATCCTCTTTTTCAGTAAGCTTTCACTCATGATTTAAAAGTTAGATTACTTTATATTTTAAATTTAAAGGCACTTATAAATTTCATCATGAAAACATTATGAAGCCAGTATAGAAATGTCATTTTGTATTTTGACAAGAAGTGATTTTTATATGTGCACATGAAACGGGTTTTATAAAGTAGATAGAGTTTTAAAAACAAAAGGTATCATACATATTGTTTTGTTACCGGATTTATTTCACTTAGCAGTATACTGTTAATGAGCTTCCCTGGTAGCTCAGCCAGTAAAGAATCTGTCTGCAAAGCAGGAGACCCTGGTTTGATTTCTGGGTCAGGACGATCTCCTGGAGAAGGGATATGCTACCCACTCCAGTATTCTTGGACTACCCTGGTGGCTCAGGTAGTAAGAAATCTGCCTGTAATGCAGGAGACTTGGGTTCAATCTCTGGGTGGGAAAGATCCCCTGGAGGAGGAAATGGCAACCCACTCCAGTATTCTTGCCTGTAGGATCCCACGGACAGAGGAGCCTGGCAAACTGTAGTCCACGGGGTCACAAAGAGTGACACATGACTGAGCAACTAGGCACAGCATACTGTTAATAAGGTTCATGTTATTGCATTTTCTTTCACATTATTTTTAAAGACTGTAGATTCTGGAATGGGAATATAACATAGTTTATTTAACCAGCTCTGTAACTGAACGCTTAGGTCATTTCCCTTCTTTCTATAACCCTGTTGCAAATGCATCAGTAGCCATGTTCCGCTCTGATTCCTTCCTTAGAAAGGAGTCCTAGAAGTGAAATTGAAGAGTGAAGAGTTAGAGCACACTTGGGGCAGAAAAGTTTTGAATAAACCTGAAGCTTTCAAAGAACTTAATTTTGGAAACAATACAGAATTAGGAACAGTGGAAACTCTCTTGAAGCAGAAACAGCCCTTAGGGCAGGGTGGTTTAGTTACTAAGTCGTGTCCTACTCTTGTGACCTTTTGGACTGTAGCCCACTATTCTCTTCTGTCCAAGTGGAGTGGGTTGCCATTTCTTTCTCCAGGGGATCTTTCTGACCCAGGGGCTGAACCTGGGTCTCCTGTATAGCAGGCAGATTCTTTACTGGCTGAGCAACCAGGGAACCCCTAAAAGCAGAATATCACCTCTCAAAGAAGAGCATTGTTAATACAACCCAGGGAATTACTGAATCAGAGTTATGGTTGTAAAGGGAACATTAAAAAAAAATCTACTATTAGAGAGTGGATTTAAGACTAAAGAAAGAGTGTGTTTTCCTTGGTGATTAAACAACTAGGTGTAGCATTTGTGATGGACTGGAGGGCTAAGGAGGACATAGTTTGGAAAGCTTCCTAAAAATCATGAGGCAAAACTTTGTAGTTGTGGGCTATATGTAATCATAGCATAATGGTTCTGACTCATTTGGAAACAACAGTAAGAGGTGGGTTTTCCCAGTGACCATGATTGTAAATTATTCTTTGGAGTGGAGATTTTAAGAGGCAAATATTTCAGACCTCGACCACACAGTGCAATAGAATTGACCTTTTCAAAATGATTCTTTTTGTTGTTGTTGTAGTAGGAGAGGATCATTTTAGGATTGGTTTAGACATGATGTATCCTTCTTATTGCAGTTGATTTAATTCTGTTTCCCAAATGTTAAGTTTTGGATTGACTATTCTTTGGGCGTATTTTTCTGTCTAGACATAACCTAAATGGCAGACAGCAAGGGGCACTGTAAATATCAGCTGTATCTGCAAATGGAGAGGCAACCTGGGGCCACACATATGTCATTTTTATCACACGGAGGGCGTGTCAATCTCAGGTTCTCTTAGCGCTGCTCAGTATCAAGCCCTAAAGAATTTCAGCTGGAGAAAGTAGCTATGTTCAGTCTTTGTGTCAATTCTGACCACATCTGTAAGGATACTTAGCACCTTGCCTTATCTAGGAGGGAAGGTGAGGAATCAGTCTAATGCCCGCAATTGTAACTCCTTGAGAAGCCATCGCCTAGCCCTTCAGTATCCTCAAAACCCCCAAGTCTATCCACGGTGGATAACTGGGCTGAACTTGAATTCTGTTTGACTGGAACCCTAGGAACCTCCTCCTGACAGACACTTCTCCTTGTTCCAGAGTTTTTATCTGTGGCTAGTGTCTTGCATCATCCTGGACATATTACCTTTTATCCAGAACTTACCTCACCATCTGCCTCTTTGGAGTTGTATTGTCTCCAGCTGCTCTGATCTTCATTCACCATACTAAACTTTTTGAATACTGACATTTGCCTATGTTGGACCCAGAGCACCCAGTTGATTTGTATCTGTTGAGAGGCCATGAAGATGTTTACATTATTCCCTCCTGGCCTTTGCTCTGCCCATCCTAATAAATTCTCAGCTCTCCTGTTTGCTGAGATCTAACGCACCTAGTAGCAGAGGCTGAGTGAGCTGTACTAAGAAGGATGACAGCATACAGTAGGCAAAATGCTGTGTTTGTTGCCCTATCTTCAAATATGAAAATGGGAAATAAGTTTGTGTTGTTTAGTCACTAAGTCGTGTTTAACTCTTGCGACCCCATGGACTGTAGCCCATCAAGCTCCTCTGTCCATGTGATTTCCCAGGCAAGAATACTGGAGTGCTTTGCCATTCCCTTCTCCAGGAGATCTTCCCAACCCAGGGATTGAACCCATGTCTCCTGCATTGGCAGGTGGATTCTTTACCACTGAGCCACCGTTGCAAATAATGTAACATTCAATTTTGATAACTGCTTTTACTACATTATTTTCTATTTCCAATTTCCCTTTCTGTCTATTTTGGAAGCATGATGCAAGAATTGTTTTTTCCCTTTGTGTAACTACCTTTTGGTGGGTCATAGTTCTTTACAACAGCAGTCTGAAATTGCTCAAGGTGTGGCAATAGAAAAAAAGCCTGAACTCTGTTTAATTTTGCTTGTTGATACTCAGTGAAACTGTTAATCAACATTTATAATCTTTTCATAGATTCTGTCAAGTTTTCAGAAGATCTGAACAGTTGTTATTGCCTCAGTGGGAGAGGCTTATATGAAAAAATTTTTTATTTCTTCCCTAAAATGATAGCCATGAGGGTACAGTAAATGGAAGTATTCTATCCATGGTGTGTGTAGGGGGCACCTGAATCTAGGAAGTCTTATCTATGTCAAGTTTGTTTCATGTATACTTTTACATATTCTGATATTCTATTTTATAGTGGTAAAGTCTTTAAGAGGAGGGACAGAGGAAAGAGAATAGGGTTATAGTCTGTAATAATGCATTTATTGTTGTTAAAGAGATTAAAGTCTCCAAGCAAGAATACTGGAGTGGGTAGCCATTCCCTTCTCCAGGGGACCTTCCTGACCCAGGGATAAAACCCAGCTCTCCTGCATTGCAGGTAGATTATTTTAGCAGAGAAGACCTTGGGAGCAGATGGGGAATGCATTTGCTCCTTTTCTGCCTTGCCTTCTTGCCCTCACGGTGCACTCCCACTTCCTCAGGATCTCATCCGGAGCCTGTCCCCTGTGTCTCTCCTCTGCGAGGTATTCTCAGCATCTTGTATGTGTTTTTTCAACTCCACCTATGGCTCCAGAACTTCTGAGACAATACCAAGCTCAGGGGCTGCTGTGAGGGTAAATGAATTTAATGCATTAAAGTGCTTAGAACAGTGCTTGGCAATAAGTAAGTGCTCAGTAAATTTTAGTTATTGTTATCTGCCCATTCCCCATGGGCTGGGGCTTGTTCTACTGGGTCAGTCACCTTCTGTTCAGGTCCTTTCTGGACAAGAAGATGCCTTGCTTTCTGTGAGGAATACAAGAAAGATCAGAGCAAGGAGAAAAGCCTTAGTATTTGGGTTAAAAACAATATTGAAAATGACCTTTATTATGTAAGAAACTACAAAGCTATCCATGCTGCTAAGTCACTTCAGTCGTGTCTGACTCTGTGCGACCCCAGAGACGGCAGCCCACCAAGCTTCCCTGTCCCTGGGATTCTCCAGGCAAGAACTCTGGAGTGGGTTGCCATTTCCTTTTCCAATGCACGAAAGTGAAAAGTGAAAGTGAAGTTGTTCAGTCGTGTCCAACCCTCAGCGACCCAATGGACTGCAGCCTTCCAGGCTCTTGCGTCCATGGGATTTTCCAGGCAAGAGTACTGGAGTGGGGTGCCATATAGGACTAGCATATTTTATACAATAAAATGTTGATAAATGGAATATTACTTACAACTCGTCAAAGATTATATCTGTTTTCTCATATTTTTCATGTTAAGTTTTGTGATCAATTTGTATATACATATATAAGATACCAAAAACTGAGAAAAACACCAGAGAAAAAGCATCCATGCACAATCACATCTTCATTCTCCAAACAACTCAGTTTATTCCAACGAGAACGTCAGAAAGTTTCTTACCACGGGAGAGTGACCTTTAAAGAAAAGACCTGACAACCAGATAAACTGTGCACCATTTACAGAGGGATTCAGGGAATTTACTCCATCTATTTCCCTGTCCTCTGGAGGAAATTATTCATTCTCGAAGGGCAAAGCTGATTGAGGAAGGAAGATTCAGACTGAAAACAGACAATGCTTTTAGCTTTGCTCATGTGAAGGAGTCCAGACTTCTGGGTTTTCACCTACAGAGTGAGGTGGTTGAACTAGATCACTTTAAAGGAGCTTCCTGTGTCAAATAGGGTGAGCTTTCCTGTGCTAAGCTATGCTGTGTCTGTGTTGGTTAGGTAAGAATCATACACTCTCTACCAGACAGCAAACTCCCTGCTAAATGGGGAACTTCAGTAGCCAGGCCTTGGGTCCTTAGTTTTAACCCAATGCTTGGCCAGTGTTCTAGGCTCTGTCCATGGTACCTGCAGAGAGACTGTAGCAGAGTAGTGGTGAGGGACAAGCAAGGTCATGTATGTACAAGTGCTTAGAGCCGCAAAGGTTTTTTTTTTTATTTTTTATTTTTTAAATGTATGGCGAAGTTGTAAAATGAAAGAACTAAGAATAGACTGAGAATATTTCTTTGGTTTTGAGAACTTAAGAGCTGGAAGAAAATGAGACATCAGTGCAACCAAGTCATTTACAATGGAGGAACCAATAGGTTGCTGCTCCCTGATATTTAACAGAAAGCAGTGCCATTAATCTGAAATGATGAACCTACAGTTTTTGATTAGTTAATGTTAAAATTTATAAAAGAGAATAAAGCAACATATGAGAAAAGAGATTATGTACACTAATCTAAAGGACTTCCCAGGTGGTTCAGATGGTAAAGAACCTGTCTGCTAAGGCAGGAGCTACAAGAGACATGGGTATGATCCCTGGATCAGAAAGATCCCCTGGAGGAGGAAATGGCAACCCATTCAAGTATTCTTGCTTGGAAAATCCCATGGACAAATGAGCCTGATAGGCTATAGTCCATGGGGTCGCAAATAGTCGGACATGACTGAGCAACTGAGCACATATGCACACACACCAATATAACACTCTAATGGAGACCATTGCTGTATTTGCCTTTGAAGATTTCAGTAAGTAATAGTGATTTTCAAAAGGACACTACACTGTAAATCAGACGTCCCCCTAAAATGGCAGAAATATAAACCTAAATGTAGGAATAGCTTCCCTCTTCTCATTTAGATGCTGACTTTTGCTTCCGCCTGGGAGACTTTGGGCAGAAGTGGCATTTATTTACTGTCACTGAGTTAATTTCACATATGCAGAACATGTCCTGACTTGGTAGTAATGGACCAGGCTCTCAATTTGCCTCCCATGCCAATGTATATTTTTCGCTCAATCACTGAGGAATTAAAACATATTTGCTTGTTATCAATGCAGCTTGTAAGTGAAATACTGGAGAATTTCTTAGTTCATGGATGCAGGAGAGATTCTGTAAGCTCAGGAACATGCTATAAAGGTGCCCATGTCTTTATACTGACTGAATTTTCAAAATTTACTATTTACCAACAAATGATTAGCACTGGCGTTCATTGTAACAGAGCAGCCTTTGCAATGTGGATGGCTGAGCGGGCACAGGCCATTAGGTGAATTAGCAGTTGAGGGTTCAGAGAGATTGGATAGTAGTAGAAAAAGAAAAAAAAAAAGACTTAAGCACACCCTTCACATATATCTTTTAAAGTTATGATTTATTCTTATAAGAAAGATATGCTCATTTAAGAATATTTCAAAGATACTAATAACCATATAGGAAAATCGGGAAAAAACCTGCAATCCTGTTATCTGGAGATAAATACTACAAATTTAGTATGTAGCACTCCTCAGGCTGTTTGCTATATATTTAAATTATATATATATATATATACACACACACACACAAACATGAAATATTCCTGTTTTATAATCAGTCTTTTCCACCTATGATACCATGAATATACTTTCTAAGTATATTCTTAGTTCACTATTCTTAGTCCACGAAGTGAACTAAGTACAGCAAGTTCTTTACATCACACACTAAACCAGTTTCCTTAGGGTCACTGGAACCAAATATCATGTATAAAAACTTTATTTGTAAAATACCTTAAACTTTTTAGATACTATCAAAATCCTACCCTGAGCTGTGCCAGACACATAAGAGATTTTATGATGGTATAACTGTAATGTTATTTAAGAAGGAGAATCCTTAATCTTGAAGGAAATCTAAGAGTTCTAAGAGAGAGGGGAGCCAGTGAGTTGCATTTTGGGCTGTGGTACACCCGCTTCAGCAAAGGCTAGAACTGTCCATGGTGCTGAAGACCTCTGCGAAGGCTTCCATTTAGCATTTCTCAGTTATATTTACTGACTCAGTACTCACAACATAAAGTGACTGAGCACACATGTATTCACTGCATTAAATGAATCACCACTAATTATCACAATCGGCCTACAAGATGAGAGACATTTTATTTATTTTTACACAAGGAAACGATGTAAGAGACAGGAAACAACTTAGGAAGGTTCTTTTGCAAAGGACAGAAATCATTCAAGCTATTTTAATGAAAAGGAATTTAATTTAAGAAATGTAGTATTTATAAAATTATGGAAAGTGCTGATGCAGCAGCCCCTAACCTGGGCCTCTTGGAATGACTCCCAGAATACCACTACAGAACTATCAAGCCAAAGGAACTGCTGGCTCTACTGCATCTGGGTAACCGAGAGTCATGAAGTTTCATGCCAACTGCTGCTCCAAGATCACACTGTCTTGGCTATGATCTGGGGTTTAGATGCTGGCATCAGAATGAGGCCCTCCAGAGCCAGGCTGAGATTACAATACATACTGGAGCAAAATGGATAGTCTGCTTTCTGCCTCTCAGCATTCACTAAACCAGTTACTGGACACTCAGATCTTTGCTGATACTGTTTTGGGAAAACCAAGTCCCCATGATCCCTGTATCTCTGTGCACCAGCACAAATAATAGGAGCTATAGAAGTAGCTTCTGAAGACTTCTGTTTTCCATGAGTACTTCATATTAGTGGAACCTAAAACACACCCTGAACCTTAGTTGCAAAGGTACCTGGGAGGAGTGATTTTCAGAACAAGTTAAACTGAAAGGAAAGTAGAACAAGTGTGCATTAGAGGACTTTACTTATCATCACAGGGAGCTGTTATTCAGAACTAAGTTTAAAGCCCTGGGTTCATTTCTATATGACACAAGTTGATTTGGAATCAATATGAAATTTACTCAGATGATCTTGGGGATTATTTTTATTAATTTCTAGTATATAAATGGGTATTTGTTAATCAAGAAGGACTTGAGTCAGACTCAGAGAAGTCTGTTATAGCCTGTCTTGGAGTTGGAAGCCTGTAGGGCTCTTGAGTTGAATTAGACTGAAAAGTCATGATCATGAGTGAGAGAAAGCATTACAAGAAAAGCTAGGGTGATGTCTGCCTAGCCTCAAGAGAAAATATTTTCTGAGCAGAGAGAATTTGTAAATACCTAAAACCATTGGCAAATCATTTAACAGCATTCTCTATGAAAAATAATTCCATTTATAGAAAAGAATCTCAAGAGATTATGGGCAAGGTTATGGGGATTAGTGAGGTTTGTTAATCCAAGATCGCCTTCACATTGTTGTGGTGGATTTGAGATTCCAGTCTTTGTCTGTTTGGCTCTTTTGGGGTGGAATTTCCTTTCTCATGTTAAATGAATCATATGGGAGAACATTCTGGCCTCTCTGAGCTCTTCACTCCTCTAGAAGTTACTGGTTAATTCAGAAGCAGGACTTCAGCTTCCTCCTTTCTGTTTCTTTTGGAAACTAGCTGCTTACAGGAAGCAGAATTCTGGTCTGTGCTTCTATGCCACACCTTGTACAGTCAGCACTTGGAACTCAACCTGGTATTTGTGAATGTCTGTCGTATTTTGGGGTTTGGTTCAAGAATCCCTTGGTTTTCAAAACCTAAATCACATTCGTGAATATTATTGATATCAATAGTAAATAAGTGATACTTGGTTGTTTGTCTATAGTTTTTTTAATCAGATTTGTTCAGAAGTAAATTATGGTTTATATTTTGATCTCATACCACATACCTTTCCCTATAGAAAGTTAAATAAGAAAATTAAACATAAAATGGACAGAAGATAAAAAGGAGACTGTAAATAGCAGACATGAAGCTGGAAAGAGAGAGAGAAAAAAAATACAACAGCTCAGCTGTTGGGAAAAAATCAGAGGAGGAATAATCAACTCCATATATCAAAATCCCAAGTGCACAGTATAAAACAATAATTAATGTTCATGATGGCAACCCTTGATCCATCAAGAAAAATTAAATTCTGTTCAGCAGACTTTCTTTTCTTTACCTAAGCTGGGAAAGAATGTGTAATATATTTTAGAAAGATTTATTCTTTTGATAAAGGAAATATCATTTTACTTATATTTGCTGGACTCTCTAAGGAATACTATTGTGAAAATATAGAAAAACAGAAGAGATTGTTGAGGATAACTTCTTCAGCACACATTATCTTTAAAGATTTTACCATAGCATCAGCATTTTCCTACTCTTCTTCAATATGTCTAATCAGGATTAATTTTTAAAATTTTACATTAATTGGTAAAATCAGCTCTAAGTGCCAGTTGTAACATGATAGATCATTTGATCTTGTCTTTAAGAAAAGATGTAAAGCATCCATCTAGGTCTAAATTAAGTTGAATCTTGGGCTTCAAACCTATCAGATATAAATTATAATTATACTCACAGTAGTGGATAAGTGATGTATTCACTTCAGAACATGGATGTTCTAATTGACATTGCAGGTAGGAAAGAGAGAAGTTTGGCAGTCTGAATGTCTCCAGGAGAGATATGAAGGTGCAAAGGCCTTTGTTGGGCTGCATTTCGAGCAGTCCAGGACCTGGCTTCTTCAGAGCCCTGGACTTGAGCAAACCAAGAAGGGCGACCTCATGCCAATCATTCTATAAGAGACGACAATACACAAAGTGGACCACCAGTTTATCAAATCACAGCAGAGTATGGGGTGATGAGGAGGAATATTCATAACCTCACCCAGGGCACCCTCTTTGTTACATCAGGATACTTCAGAGACCAAGTGAATAATTTGCAGGCTGCTTGGTAAGCATGATAGTAAGGCAAGGAGAGTTGGATAATCTTGGTCATTTCAACCAGCTGGTGGTAGGGCATTTTGAATCATCCCTGAGCTGAAGTAGAGTTGTAGTAATATATGATTATGAATCATCCTGTAGGCACATTATAAATACCTTAACTTATATCACTTCATTAATACTCCCAGCCACTCCATGAGGTAACCTCCCAGGAGGTGTCCTCCCCAGTAAGTAGATGAAAAAATGGAGGAACCAGAGTTTAAGTAACTCTCCAAAGATCAAAGACTGGCAAATTTGAGAGGTTGGAGTCCAAAGCCAATGGTCTTAAGAGCTACATTATTTATCCTCTAAGGTTCGTATGTTTGTCCTGGATTTAGTGTTTCTTCCTTCAGGATAATGCTGGATAAACACCCAAAATTCTCATTTTTTCTTCACTTTCCTTTTCTATATTCCAAGCCCTCCATTGCAATTTTGGTCTTAAGCTTCCTCCAGACAAATTACAGGCAAATGGGTGTTACTATTTACTAACTTACACTCTCATTCCAGTCCTTTCACTCTGAGATCTCATCCAGTCTATTTGAACAGAGTGCTTGGTTTTCACAAATTCTCTGGTCATCCATTTATGTTTGAGTTACTCTTGGAGGGACTAAGAGTCTTGAGCCTCATGCCCACCTAGTATTTTAATAACTTTGCTGCAACCTAGTTTCTGTTACTCCTAAGTTCTTAGGCATAGGATAAAATGTTCTTCTCATTATTGCTTTCCTGTATCACCTATATCACCAGCAATTAATGGATAAAATATTGGTAGAAAATAGTCTCAAAGATGGATTATAAAGCTATTTAACTTGGTACTATTTAACTAGGTACTTCCCTAAGAATTCCAAAATTCTCATTATAAGATGGGTCCCAGTCTTGTACAATTTTCTTTCTATTTTCATTGAATTTTAACAACTGGGACTAGCAAAAGAGTCTTACTTGTTATAGTTTATTTATTTATTTTTATCTGTACTTAGAGATTTTTCTAAGAATAGCATGGAAAGGGATTTGACTTTTGTCGTTTCTAGTATGATTAATTTCCTATCATTAATCATATGAATCATGGCTGTGAAAAATTAGTCAAAAATTCCCCCCACTTTATTTTATGTTTTCCTGCAAGTGAAGAGGTAATCTCTGATCTGAATCCTCATATTAGGATATAGTTCAGATTCTTGGAGCAGTTCCTTGAGATCCTTGGAAGAAAAATGCTTTATATAGCCTTCTATGAAGCATTTGAGATAACCCTTTATGAATTACTCTGTGTTGACAATTTTACTTGACTGTACCAAAATACGTGGGATGGATTATGAATGAGTTTTTGAGGCAACTCAATTTTCTGGACTGTCAGTCCCCCTAAAGGCAGGTGAGGTCGTAGAACAAATAGCCCTGCTCTTCCAAAATCCTATGTGGATGCTCAGACCTTCTGAAAGCCTACAACGGATTTTCCTACCTTGGCAGTAAACTGCCAAATGATCAGCAAAGTCAGAGTGTCACTTGGCAGAGTAGCAGAAGTGCCTGCCACCATGGGAAGAACAAAAGGGGTTGGGGTTTTCTAACCTGTGGTACAGACACGAGGCCAGGATTATACCCCAGGCTCAATCCAGTCTTTGGAGCTGTTTCAATTCATAAATTATAAATGTCATATATTGTTGCACAGGTCATGAGAGAATTGTAGATGTTAATTCCAAGACTGTTATTAGTGGAAAGCAATCCTTTGGGAGATGGGGAGGTGGGATGAGGGACACAGGGAATTAGAGATGCACGTTGTCCAGAGAGGCTGAAGTAATGTGATGATGATAATTAGAGTTTGAAAATGTCAGCAGCAGATGGGACCTGCCATCACTTGCCAATCGCAGACTGTTAAGGTCCCCACAACAAATGTGTGATTCCCTTGGAGCAAAGGGTTGATAGCACAAAACAGTAGCAGAAGTGTCTAAGGAGTTTGAAACTGCGAAAGATCTGTTTAGCCATAAACATGCCCTGTTGGGAGGGATGTTGTAAGAGAGAGTAGAACGCAAACAAGGAGAGTACAAAGGGGAGTCAGCTAAAGTTTAAGAATTAAGTGAGTCTTCACAGATACAGGGAACAAGCTAGTGGTTACCTAGTGGGGAGAAGGAAGGGGGAGGAGGAGGTACAAACCATTATTTACAAAGTCAGCTACAAGGATATATTGTAGGACACAGGGAATATAGCCCATACTCTTTAATTATAAATGGAGTATAACCTTGAAAAATTGTGAAGCACTCCATTGTACACCTGTCACATGTAATATGGTACATCAACTGTACTTCATTTAAAACATGTATGTCCTAGTATATATAAAAAAGAATTACACGAGTCTTGTTTAAAACTTCATTTAGTCTCAATCATAAAAAACTACCTTTCTTGGGTTGCCTATATTTGAATGAAATGATCTCCCTTTTGCATTCGGGGAAAAAAAAAAAACAACAAAAAAAACTTGTCTTACAGGAATAGCCCATAAACTGATTTCCAAATCTAAAAAATAAAGTCATAGTAAAAAATGATACTTTTCCAAGCTCAAAATACGTATTTTTCACATCAACTTTCTTCAGGGGGATGAAATGTAATGCAAATCCAACCATTACCTGCTACATGCCCTCATTTTGTTAACAAATAGGCAAATAATCTGGTCAGTAAGCAAAGTGCAGGAAAAAGGCAACAGAGAGAGAGATGTCATCTTAACACAAAAGCATTCTACGTAAAAATATTCTATCTTTTGTCCTCTAGAAAGTTTCATTAAAAAAGCACATTCTCTCTCACTAAACCCATGGTAAAGAGAAACGACGCTATTTCCTGCTTTGTTGTCACACGTTCTCCCTTTCCACATCAAGTCCGTGGTGAAGGAACACTTGAGTGGTGTGGTATACCTTTCGAGCTGACCTTTTGTGTCTTTTTAAGTATTGATGAAAATGTTTATTAATTGGGAAGCTGGTAGGAATGACATTCACTATGTATATTCTGACAATAGGACTGGTAATCTAGACCATATTAAGCAATACAATTACATTTTGTAGTTTAATTAGTCTCTGAGAGTGCACGGTTTTCTCTTGACCTAAGTTTGGCGGAGAACTTTGGTTTTTACTGCTGCTAAGTCACTTCAGTCGTGTCCGACTCTGTGTGATCCCACAGACGGCAGCCCACCAGGCTCCCCCGTCCCTGGGATTCTCCAGGCAAGAACACTGGAGTGGGTTGCCATTTCCTTCTCCAATGCAGGAAAGTGAAAAGTGAAAGTGAAGTCGCTCAGTCGTGTCCGACCCTTAGTGACCCCATGGACTGCAGCCTACCAGGCTCCTACGTCCATGGGATTTTCCAGGCAAGAGTACTGGAGTGGGGTGCCATTGCCTTCTCCTCAAACAATAAAATCACATGTTTCCAACATGGGGAAAATGCCCTCAAAGCCTAAAAAATGTTTCATTTTTGGGTTCAGATTCAGGTAGAATCCTAAATTCGAATGAGTTGAAATTGATACATTTATATATTTTTATTGATTGCTTTTCATATCAGGGAAGTGATAAATAAATAAATGCTTTTCATATCAGGGAAGCAACTTATTCCCGGATGGGCCTATATCAAAACTGAGGCAGGCACTGGCAGGATCAGACCCATCCCCTTTGCAATGGGAGCATGAAGTCTTAACCACTGGACCACCAGGGAAGCTTAAGAGTAGCATTGTTGTTGTTCAGTTCTCTGTATCCGACTTTTTATGACCCCACAGACTGCAGCACGCCAGGCTTCCCTGTCCCTCACCATTTCCCAGCACTTGCTCAAACTCATGTCCATTGAGTCGGTGATGCCATCCAACCATCTCATTTTCTGTCATCCCCTTCTCTTCTTGCCTTCAATCTCCCAGCATCAGGGTCTTTTCTAATGAGTCGGCTCTTTGCGTCTTTGTAAAAAAATAATTTGGGCAGATTGAGACAAATAAATTTGTCTGCAAGAAGGTTGATAGCGACATAGCAGAAGAGTTTCTTGAAAGTGTGGCCAAATCCTGTGCAGAGGTGTGTGGCATGAGTCTTTGGCAGAAGCAGGCAGTTGGTAAAATAGGTCTTTCCTTGCAGAAGCAAAGTTCTTAGTCTCTTATCTGAGGTTCTGGGGTGAAATTGCACAGTCTGGGAAGAATGTTAGTGGTATTCCAGGTCCCGGGTCATACAGGGGCAAATTCAAGATGGCTACACAGATGGGGGGGCCTACAACCTTGGGTAGCCCCAGGTTTTGTCTGGAGAAGTCCCACTCTCAGCCCATGTGGTTTAGGTGGCCTGATCACATCATTACTGCCTGGAATTGGTCCTCACCATCAATGAGCACATGCTACCACTTGGCCATACTTTACGGATGAAAATGGACCCAAACAGTGAGTTTTTTTATGAGGTTTCAGGAAGAGACATGTCCTTTTCTGCTAGACTTGAAGAAGAGAATATATGAAGAAGAGTTATAGCCTCCTTGGTCTAGATTTTGAGGATTGCATCAGTACTGAGGACTTTAGAGCCAAGAAATGGAATGAGAGGAATCAGATCTTGGTGACATTGTTAGAGCTCCAGCGTCAAGCTCTCTTGAGACAGGAGTAAAGCGTTGTTGAGGAATAGTGAGAGGAGAAGGGAAGAAGCAAGATTGGGCCAGAGAAAAACTGGATATTTCTCATAGCACTAATGGATTAATTTCCTAACAGAGTACTTCAGGCTCCCAGGCATGCAGCTGACTTCACTGCCTTACAAAGTGTGCTTGTTTTAAGCCTACCTTGTTTTAAGAGGGCTGCTGCCTATTTGACTTACTCAGCTCTACTTCCATAACCTCTTTCATTCTGTTGAGCCCTTAATTTCATATCTCTCCAGTGAGACAAATTCTTTAGCAGAAGTATTTAATATCAAATAAAGAAAGTAGAACTGAGAACAAGGAATGTAAAATTTGAGTCAAGTGGCTTATTTTCTGTAGGTCTCAGCTTTCTGTCTTGGTAAATGAAGGAGTGGGTCCAGATGATGTCTAAGATCCTTCCAGCCCTTAGATTCTAGTATGTTGTGGGAACAATTTTGATTTAAGGATTTCAGTTTCAAGTTGACTTTGAAAGGCTACAACACAGTTTAGCTAGATAAGACTTAATAAAACTAGTAAGGAATTAAAAGAATAATCAATTAAAAGTGAATTCCAGGGCTCAAGAATATTATGGAATATTCTTGCAAGATGAAGCCAGAATTAGAGACTGTGGGATAAATGAGGAATGAAGAGATAAAACATTTGGAGAGACTCAGATATTGCCATAGAGGAGGTAAGAATAATTAATTCATTTATTCCATCACATATTTGTTGGGAATCTTGTGTATGCCACACCAGTAGGCCTTTAGTTCAGTTCAGTTCAGTCGCTCAGTCATGTCTGACTCTTTTCGACACTATGAATTGCAGCACGCCAGGCCTCCTCCCTGTCCATCACCAACTCCCGGAGTTCACTCAAACTCATGCCCATTGAGTCGGTGATGCCATCCAGCCATCTCATCCTCTGTCGTCCCCTTCTCCTCCTGCCCCCAATCCCTCCCAGCATCAAAGTCTTTTCCAATGAGTCAACTCTTCGCAGGAGGTCGCCAAAGTACTGGAGTTTCAGCTTTAGCATCATTCCTTCCAAAGAAATCCCAGGGCTGATCTCCTTCAGAATGGACTGGTTGGATCTCCTTGCAGTCCAAGGGACTCTCAAGAGTCTTCTCCAACACCACAGTTCAAAAGCATCAATTCTTCAGCGCTCAGCTTTCTTCACAGTCCATCTCTCACATCCATACATGACTACTGGAAAAATCATAGCCTTGACTAGATGGACTTTTGTTGGCAAAGTAATGTCTCTGCTTTTGAATATGCTATCTAGGTTGGTCATAACTTTTCTTCCAAGGAGTAAGCATCTTTTAATTTCATGGCTGCAGTCACCATCTGCAGTGATTTTGGAGCTCCCCAAAATAAAGTCTGACACTGTTTCCACTGTTTCCTCATCTATTTCCCATGAAGTGATGGGACCAGATGCCATGATCTTTGTTTTCTGAATGTTGAACTTTAAGCCAACTTTTTCACTCTCCTCTTTCACTTTCATCAAGAGGCTTTTTAGTTCCTCTTCACTTTCTGCCATAAGGGTGGTGTCATCTGCATATCTGAGGTTATTGATATTTCTCCCAGCAATTTTGATTCCAGCTTGTGCTTCTTCCAGCCCAGTGTTTCTCATGATGTTCTCTGCATAGAAGTTAAATAAGCAGGGTGACAATATACAGCCTTGCTGCTGCTGCTGCTGCTGAGTCTCTTCAGTCGTGTCCGTCTCTGTGCGACCCCATAGACGGCAGCCCACCAGGCTCCCCCGTCCCTGGGATTCTCCAGGCAAGAACACTGGAGTGGGTTGCCATTTCCTTCTCCAATGCATGAAAGTGAAGTCGCTCAGTTGTGTCCTACTCCTAGCGACCCCATGGACTACAGCCTACCAGGCTTCTCCGTCCATGGGATTTGCCAGGCAAGAGTACTGGAGTGGGGTGCCATTGCCTTTTCCATACAGCCTTGATGTACTCCTTTTCTTATTTGGAACCAGTCTGTTGTTCCATGTCCAGTTCTAACTGTTGCTTCCTGACCTGCATATAGGTTTATCAAGAGGCAGGTCATAGGAGTACACAAATATAAAAGATATTACCCCTTTCTTTGAGGAGCCAGTAATCTAATTATGGAGATGTATTGATAAACAAATGCCATAGTCTAACATGTGCTTCACTGGAATAGAGGAGTCACAGATGTGTAGAGGAGCTTGTATTGAAGACAACACTCTGTTTGAATTCTATAATTGGACTCTACAGTTTCTTTGATAAGTTATTCACACATGAAATGTATATCATAAATTCATAACACCAAATTAATAGAATTTCTATGATTAAATTTATTTCCTAATTTAGCAAAATACATGCTATGCCAAATTTTAAATTTGGGACCAAATCTTTGCTTTTTTGAGAAAGATGGGATGAGAGAGATAAAACTCTTAAAAATTAAATCTTGTAATTGCTGGAACAATCTTTACCAAGCCCAGCCAATACCTTGTTATACTCTAAATATAACTTGTCATTTTATGACAAAATCCAATTTTGAGATTAAGTGAAAATCCATTTTAATTTTCAATTGTTCATCATACTCGAACACCAAAAATTTACAGAAGGCACTTTCACATTTATTTTGTGTCAGGTGATGTGGAATTATACCCTCTGCATCCCTAGAAGATGGTAAGATTGATGAGCTGTTTTTTGCAGGCAATTGAAATAGACACTATTAAATAATGTATTGTCTTCACTCACTTTAGCTTAACAAGATTTCACCCTAAGTCATCTCTGAATATCACCCCCAAAGAAATTTAATTCATTGATCTTATGCCCCCAAAGAATGATTCTATATGGTAGCTGTCTGATAATTAATATATTTCATGACTGGTAATTGTTCTTACTGACTAACAGAAATTCTCAAAGTAATTTGTATTTTAGAGATTAAAATACAGCATTTAATTTTCAATATAAGGAATGGGCAACATTTAAAGCCTGAGGTAAAGGACAAAAGCATAATGAGAAGAATTAAAAGAGCATAAAGAGGCCATAACAATGTAACTGTTTCAAAAACATTCTCTTACTAACTAACACTTAGCTACAGCCAGCCAAACAAAAATAAATTGTCTTAATGTAGCCAAGTTAATGTAATAAAATTATCAATTAAAAAAAAAGCAAGGGGAATTCAATTTGTTCTTGCTAGTTGCCAATTCTTTCCAGGCATGCTTTGAAATTTTGGTCTTCTGTAGACCTTAACTAAATAATTCTGTTTTTTCCACAAACTAAAATTAGTAGAATTTGATGGTGAGAGGTGGAAATATCTGCTTTTGTAGGAGAAAATATTTCAGTACAGACATTCATCTTCTTCAGTGGTTAAGGATAAACATATTTGAAAACTAGGGACAGATAAATAAATCAGTTCTCAAACTTTGTCTATCCTCTTTTATCTTTGCATTTATAAATATTCCGGTATAATGTTCATGCCAGTAAAATGCTGGAATCTTAAATATAATTACCAACCAAATCAAGATGAGAACATTTCCATTATTCCAAATTTTCTTCTTGCCTTTTCCTAATTAGCAGGACTCTGTCCTCAGAGGTAACTATTTTTCTGACTTCTATCATGATATATTACCTTTACCTGTTCTTGAACTTGATATAAATTGATAGTATAGTTCTTTGATGATGACTTAAAATCATGTCTATATCATCACTATAAATTTGTTTAGGTGTCACAATATACCAGATTAGTGCTTCCAACTCATTATGTTCTGTCTCTCCAGTATTGGATTTCCTGTCTGTATTATAATTAACAGTGGATTACTTTCACTTAAGTTAAATGATTCTGAATTTAAATGGGATGGGTATGAAGCAGTTCATTTTGGTGGAATAGTGCATCCTGGCAGATCAGGGGGCATGAATTAGGCTAACAGGTAGGCAGAGGGCCTTGCTGTGCTGGGGGGAGGAGAATCATTGACATGTTTCTAAGTCTGATTTGTTGGACAGAGACTATATTAGGTTCTGTTTGCAGAGATGGGGTACATGGTGAGGCCTACATTTGGGAATAGGATAAGAGCCCATATCAGGGATGAGGGGTCAGGGATGAGCAGGGAGAGTGTGATGCACTTGAGGGTTTGGGCCATAGGTCTGCCTGTGTCTAATCCTTTAGCAAATGCTTCTTCTGCCGTGATGGTTGATACCAGCCTGCAGATGGAGGTCAGGTGACTCCCTCCCCCATTTTGGAAGGTGACACATAGAAGTTACGAAAAAGCAGGACCAGTCTTAGAGTGCCTACAAGATAAAGGCCCGGTGCCTGGATAGGGCGTATGTGCCTCCCATTAGCTGACCTGTGCTTTTGGTGGCTTCAGCTGCTGGCAGTCTGCTAGATGCGCTCTAAATTCCAGGGGATCAGAGTTCTGTGTGAGCTGCTTCATCTGCCTGCACTGTCCTTCCCCCTTTACCAACTGGAATAGATGATCACGTACAGATAGGGAGAAAGCAAGCTCAGACCATTGGCTTGTCTGGACACTCATCTGAGCTCTGTCTCTTACCAGCCTTGTGATGCTGGGCAAGTTACTCTACTTCTGCAAGTCTCAGTTTCTCTTTTCACCAAAGAGGGACATAACAGTACTTACCTCTTGGGGTTAAATGAGATAAATTCTAAGTGACTGGTTGCCCAGTTGGTCACCATTTCGACCAGATGGGAAAGAACTTATTTGAACTGTAACCCCTCAAGAGTTTGGGATGGACATATACACACTGCTATATTTAAAATGGATAGCCAACAGGGACCTACTGTACAGCTCAGGGAACTCTGCTTAATGTTATGTGGCAGCCCAGATGGGAGGGGAGTTTGTGGGACAATGGAAACATGTGTATGTATGGCTGAGTCCCTTTGCTGTCCACCTGAAACTATCATAATATTGTTAATCGGCTATACACCAACACAAAATAAAAAGTTAAAAAAATACAGGCCCTCAAGATTCAACTAAAATAACTCTCTATTCAAAAGCCTTCTCTGATCCTACCAGGAAGAGTAAAGTTTTCACATAGCCCTGTTATAGTATTTCCCACACTTGTGTGTGTTCAGGCGCTCAGTCTTGTCTGACTTTTTGCAACCCCATAGATTGTAGTCCATGAGGCTCCTCTGTCCCTGGGGTTCTTCAGTCAAGAATACTGGAGTGGGTTGCCATTTCCTTCTCCCAGGGGATCTTTCCAACCCAGGGATCGACCCCGAGTTTCTGACATCTTCTGCATTGCAGGTGGATTCTCTACCATTGAGCCGCCAAGAAATTCCCACACTTGATAATTTCCTTTCTAACTCCTCCTCTGGACACTATACTACCTGAGGAATGGGACTGTGTCTTTCTCAGTTACAGTTCTGGTGCTGCCATGGGGTCAGGTACATAGCGGGCACTCAGGAGATATTTGTCACATGCGTGAATAAAGCCTGGCATGCTGCAGTCCATGGGGTTGCAAAGAGTCGGACACCACTGAGCAACTGAACAACAGCAACGATGAGTAAAGTCTGTTATTTGGCCATGATATATTGTACCTCATTTGTTTTTGGTAATTTTCCTTCAATGCATGGTTCATGTTCAAGATTATTTTGTAGGGAAAGTATGAGTTTCACTGAGTCTTTCATATTTACCTGTCGAGTTACTCTAGCTACCTTAAATTGGCTTGACAATCAACACCAACACAAAATTACTATTTATGAACTGATTCTCTGTTGGAAGGCTCAGCAGTGACACTGTGAAAATAGCTGCAATTTAGCAATTCGTAGCATTTGCCTCAGTGAAGGAGTTAGTATAAATAATAACCTTTAGCTTCAGCTGATCCCCTGGAGGAGGAAATGGCAACCCACTCCAGTATTCTTGCCAGGAGAATCCCATGCACAGAGGAGCCTCATGGGCTATAATTCGTGGGGTCCCAAAGAGTCAGACAACGACAGAGTAACTGAGCACAGAGCACACAACAACTTCAACTGAAACCACAAAACCAGTGTCAGACTTCTGGGATGAAGATTTACACAGGAGCCTGGCTATTCATTTCACATTCTGCTTTCGCTATTGCCATAATATATAAGTGTAATTCCTGACCATGAGTCCCAAGGCTTGAGAAATGACACTAGCAAAACAGGAAATGTTTCACCTTACCAGAAATGTAACTACAAGGTTCTTTTGATATTGGATTATTAATATTGTGCCAAAAATAAAGCTTCTCTGCATGCGCACCAGCAAGGGAAGGAAGATGACAGCCACAGGCAATTCCTGTAATGGTGCTCACAGTTTCCACTCTTCTCCCTGCCTCTTTCTAATGTTTTTCCTAAGGAGAAACACCCAGGCGTCCTCTATGTGCCACAGAAGAGTTTACATTTAACTGTCTTTATCTATAGAGCAGTTTAAATTCTAAAGAAGCAAACATCCCTAGTATATTTATCTTGTAAATGGAAGTCTATAATGTCTAATTTCCCTTCCCCCACCCACCATCTCTAGTTGCCACGAATCTGATCTCTTTATATGCATTTGTTTGTTTCTCTCTCTCTCTTAGGACTTTCATAATGTGTATATTGGTCCACCTAATGGTGTCTTGTGAATCCCTTAGACATTTCCCCCCCCACTTTTATTCAGTCTTTTTCCTTTTTGTTTCACTGACTCAATAATTTCAAAGATACCTTTGAGTTTATTGATTTTTTTTTTTTAGTTTTATGAGGTCTCTTGAACACTGCTACTATATTAAAAAATTTTATTAAAAATTTTTAAACTTTTAATTTTATATTAGAGTATAGCTGATTAACAATATTGTGATAGCTTCAGGTGGACAGCAAAGGGACTCAGCCATACATATGTAACTGGGAAGGGTTAATTTTAAATTTTCACTGGATCTACTTCTGTGACTTTAACCCTTTTTTGTTACTAAACATACATAAAGGCCTGTCTCAGGGAGATTGAGGCTTCCCTGGCAGTTCAGTGATTAAGACTCCGAGCTTCCAGCGTGGAGGGGTGTGGGTTTGATCCCTGGTCTGGGAACTACTGTGGGGAGGAGCTAAAAAAAAACCCAAAGAAACAGTTTAGGATCTCAATGGCTCAGATGGTAAAGAATCTGCCTGCAATGAGGGAGACCCAGTTTTGATCCCTGGGCCGGGAAGATCCCCTGGAGAAGGGAATGGCAACCTAGTCCAGTATTCTTGCCTGGAGAATTCCATGGACAGAGGAACCTGGAGGGCTACAGTCCATGGGTCGCAAAGATTCTGACACGACTGAGAAACTACACTTTCTTTCAGGGAGATAACCTGAGTCACCCACCTGTGAAGGACTGTAAGGAAGTGAGACTAACACTCACCTGCCTGAGGCTTGCCATTCTAGAGGATATTTGCAAGGATGGAATAGTCTTTTTACTTTGTTTCCTCACCTCCCCCATCTCCGATCCATAAAAGAACCTGGCAACCAGGCCCTGACAAGATTTTGAGGTCTAGCCTGCCAACTTCTTGGTCAGCTGGCTCCCTCAGTCTTCCTTGCCTCAACCTCTCATCTCTCGGATCATTGGCCTGTTGTGTGGCGAGCAGAGCAAGCTTGGACTCCGTAACACATGTACATGTATCCATTCTCCCCCAAACTCCTCTCCCATCCAGGCTGCTACATAACATTGAACAGAGTTCTCCATGTATACAGAAGGACCTTGCTGGTTATCCATTTAAAATATATCTGCTACTGTACTTTTCAATTCAGTTATTGTATTCTTCAGTTCCAGAAATTCTATTTTTTAAAACACTATCTCTATTGATATTCTAATTTTGTTCATGCATAGTTTTCCTGGTTTCATTTGGTTGTCAGTTTTCTCTTATGGTTCATTGAGCTTCTTTAAGATGGTTATTTTGACCCTGTCATATAATTCTTAGGTCTCTATTTCATTAAGGTATGTTTTTGTGCTGGCTTGAGGGAAGAGCTATCCTGGGTTAAATGCAACAGATTTCTTTATCCATTTCAAGAGGCTGGGCTTGGCTTCACACTTGTCTGGGATACTGTGATTTCTTAACTAGTTTCTGGAGTTCTTGTAAAGGCTTTATAGATGGTATATGTTGTTAAGTTGGTGTTTCCTTGAGGGAATGAAGTCTGAGGGTTTTATTTTGGTATCTTGCTAAAGTCTCCCTGTAGGGTCATTTAAAAAGTGTATCCTTTTTACTTATTCGTAATCTTCACAATATGAGTGGCAACTAATCTTCCTGAAGTAGTAAAGCTAGCTATAATATTTTAAACATCTTAAGGAAATTTACAGACATTGCATTTATCCTGAGAAAACCTTGCAAGAGAGCCGTTTTATTCTTCTGTTCGTGTTTAGGTAAAAGGTTATCTAAGAAGTTAAACTTACCCAAGGTTAACATTAGGTTGGGATTCAGCCTCAGGTCTGCCTGGCTCCGAAGCCCCTGCTTTTCCTCCTCTATCCCTTTCTGCTGTAGGTCTTTTGGCAAAGAACACACATTATTGAAATATGTTTGTCACAGAGAGGTTTGTTGTATATATAACTTCTGAAATACTATTGAATGTAACTACCAGTATAAATTACTGCATTAGTAATGCTTTGGATGTGAAGAAGATTTTGGTTGGCTTATTCCTTGAATTTTGCATCTTTTTACTAACAAGTTTAATTTTGTTGTTAAAAATTTGGGTTAACTTAGATTTTTCTAATAATCACAACATTGCCTGCGATAGGGCATTTTTTTCTTTGCATTCTTGTTTATTAGAATAAAATATGAAGCCACACTAAAAAAAAATCTACCAATAGATCTATTAAATAAACAATGCATACAACTGGAAACACTATTGGCATTAAATATAAGAGCATGATATTTACCGCTATTGAAAGATGTTCATATATTAAAAATTAAATAGAAAGCAATCAACAGCATAATAAAATTGTGAAGAAAGGGGATTATTTATAAAGTTGGCTCTTGGCTAGCATCTGAAAACTCAGAAGGGCCATAGGGTATTAACTTCAGTCAACACATTACTATTCTGTTACAGACTTCAGAAAAAAAGATTTTCTCTAAAAATAATAACTTATCTGCAGGCCATAAGCTTGATGCATATCCAAATTAGAGCAAATTCTGAAGACTGTCAATTAATGATTATCATTCAACTCCTCTAACTTTACATGAAAAGAAACTAGAAATGCTGTTAGAGATTCATGTGTATGCATAAGTAGTGATGGTGGAGAATTACCTAACACACCAAAGTGGAATCTTTTCCATGCCTATTTAATTTTTTTTCTCAAGGAATCAAATATCTTACAGGCATCCTATAATTAATCTCCATATACCTTGACATTTCTCCATAATTCTGTTTAATTAGAATTAACAGTGATATTAATTATGCAGGCAAATGAAGCAGACTGTTTCCTAATGGTTAAGAATCACTGAGAGCTCCCACTGTGTGACCTTAGGCAAGATCCCTAAATTTTCTTCATCTCCAGGAAGGGTCTGGGAAACAATAGAACATATTTCCTTGCTGAGTATCAGGGTTTAAATACAATAAGTCAAAAGTGTTTGGAACATGGAGATAAACCAATGAATGTTAGTATATTTTAGGTAAGGCTGGTACAAGTGAAAATGTTTCATCAGTTTATTTAGAAGAGACATATATTTAAATTCTTCTGAGACATGGAATAAACTTTAAAGAGTCAGTGCGATATTTTACAAAATAAAATATTTCTAAAGCATGAAAACACCGAAATGATTTTCAACTCAGAAAGTATTAGACATATTTGCTCTATAAACTTTTATTATCTATCCAGGTGTATTCAGTTCAGTTCAGTTCAGTCGCTCAGTCGTGTCCGACTCTTTGCGACCCCATGAATCGCAGCACGCCAGGCCTCCCTGTCCATCACCATCTCCCGGAGTTTACTCAAACTTACATCCATCGAGTTGTTGATGCCATCCTGCCATCTCATCCTCTGTCGTCCCCTTCTCCTCCTGCCCCCAATCCCTCCCAGCATCAAAGTCTTTTCCAATGAGTCAACTCTTCGCATGAGGTGGCCAAAGTATTGGAGTTTCAGCTTTAGCATCATTCCTTCCAAAGAACACCCAGGGCTGATCTCCTTTAGAATGGACTGGTTGGATCTCCTTGCAGTCCAAGGGACTATCAAGAGTCTTCTCCAACACCACAGTTCAAAAGCATCAATTCTTCAGCGCTCAGCTTTCTTCACAGTCCAACTCTCACATCCATACATGACCACTGGAAAAACCATAGCCTTGACTAGATGGACCTTTGTTGGCAAAGGAATGTCTCTGCTTTTGAACATGCTATCTAGGTTGGTCATAACTTTCCTTCCAAGGAGTAAGCTTCTTTTAATTTCATGGCTGCAATCACCATCTGCAGTGATTTTGGAGCCCCCCAAAATAAAGTCTGACACTGTTTCCACTGTTTCCCCATCTATTTCCCATGAAGTGATGGGACCAGATGCCATGATCTTCGTTTTCTGAATGTTGAGCTTTAAGCCAACTTTTTCACTCTCCTCTTTCACTTTCATCAAGAGGCTTTTTAGTTCCTCTTCACTTTCTGCCATAAGGGTGGTGTCATCTGCATATCTGAGGTTATTGAGATTTCTCCCGGCAATCTTGATTCCAGCTTGTGCTTCTTCCAGCCCAGTGTTTCTCATGATGTACTCTGCATATACATTAAATAAGCAGGGTGACAGTATACAGCCTTGATGTACTCCTTTTCCCATTTGGAATCAGTCTGTTGTTCCATGTCCAGTTCTAACTGTTGCTTCCTGACTTGCATATAGGTTTTTCAAGAGGCAGGTCAGGTGGTCTGGTATTCCCATCTCTTTCAGAATTTTCCACAGTTTCTTGTGATCCACACAGTCAAAGGCTTTGGCAGAGTCAATAAAGCAGAAATAGATGTTTTTCTGGAACTCTCTTGCTTTTTCCATGATCCAGCGGATGTTGGCAATTTGATCTCTGGTTCCTCTGCCTTTTCTAAAACCAGCTTGAACATCTGGAAGTTCACAGTTCACGTATTGCTGAAGCCTGGCTTGGAGAATTTTGAGCATTACTTTACTAGCATGTGAGATGAGTGCAATTGTGCTGTAGTTTGAGCATTCTTTGGCATTGCCTTTCTTTGGGATTGGAATGAAAACTGACCTTTTCCAGTCCTGTGGCCACTGCTGAGTTTTCCAAATGTGCTTGCATATTGAATGCAGCAGTTTCACAGCATCATCTTTCAGGATTTGAAATAGCTCAACTGGAATTCCACCACCTGCACTAGCTTTGTTCATAGTGATGCTTCCTAAGGCCCACTTCCTGCCAATGCCTGCCAATGCCTTCCTAAGCAATGTGACTTCACATTCCAGGATGTCTGGCTCTAGGTCAGTGATCACACCATCATGATTATCTGGGTCATGAAGATCTTTTTTGTACAGTTCTTCTGTGTATTCTTGCCACCTCTTCTTAATATCTTCTGCTTCTGTTAGGTCCATACCATTTCTGTCCTTTATCGAGCCCATCTTTGCATGAAATGTTCCCTTGGTATCTCTAATTTTCTGGAAGAGATCTCTAGTCTTTCCCATTCTGTTGTTTTCCTCTATTTCTTTGCATTGATCGCCGAGGAAGGTTTTCTGATCTCTTCTTGCTATTCTTTGGAACTCTGCATTCAGATGCTTATATCTTTCCTTTTCTCCCTTGCTTTTTGCTTCTCTTCTTTTCACAGCTATTTTTAAGGCCTCCCCAGACAGCCATTTTGCTTTTTTGCATTTCTTTTCCATGGGGATGGTCTTGATCCCTGTCTCCTGTACAATGTCATGAACCTCCATCCATAGTTCATCAGGCACTCTATCTATCAGATCCAGTCCCTTAAATCTATTTCTCACTTCCACTGTATACTCATAAGGGATTTGATTTAGGTCACACTTGAATGGTCTAGTGGTTTTCCTTACTTTCTTCAATTTCAGGTGTATTGGGGAAAGCAAATCAAGCCTTTGCTCAGGCAATTACAATATAGTTGGGAAGGCTGGCATGTTTTCAGAAAAACAAATAGAATGTTAAGTGTCAAAATGAGTGGAAACTTGCAATAGGAATTCTAGAAAAGAGAGCATGGTGAGGGGGAGTGGTACAAGGCAGCCTCATGAAGAAGAGCTCTGAGTTTGGGGAGTTTGACTGGAGAAGAGAAGACCCTTTAGATGAGGGGCATTGTGGTACATGCATTCTTCCCTGGTGGCTCAGTGGTTAAGAGTCAGCCTGCAAATGCCTGCCAGTGCAGGAGACGTGGGGTTGATTCCTGGGTAGGGAAGATCTCCTGGAGAAGGAAATGGCAATCCACTCCAGTATTCTTGCCTGGAAAATCCCATGGATGGAGGAGCTTGGCAGGCTACAGTCCATAGGGTCACAAAGAGTTGGACACGACTTAGGGACTAAACAACAACAACAAATTGTGGTACAAATAAGCAAAGAGCTTTACAAACATCAGTGATCTATGAATTATCTTGCACACTTATCAAAATGTGGCATCTGACTCACAGGTATAGAGAACAACTATGGTTACCAGTGAGGAGAGGGAAGGGGAGAGGGGCAATACAGGATTAAGAGGTACAAACAATTAGGGATAAAATAAGCTACAAGAATATATTGTACAACAGGGGATATACAAGCCAATATTTTATGATAACTATCAATAGAATATAACCTTTAAACATTATGAATCATTACGTGTAACTTCCATAATATTACTGTATATAAACTATACTTCCATAAAAAAGCAGACTACTTTTTAAAACATTCCTTACCAAAAATTAAAGTGCAGGCAAAAAACTGAACAAAAATTTTTAAACTGTATGAAAGAAAAAGGGCCAATAACTCAAAAAACGTAATCATTATTATAGCCATCATCAGTGACAAATGCTAACCTCCTTTGTGTAATAGTGCTAATGAAGCAATTAACAAAAGGCAATGACCACATAGAAAAGTGAGACTAGTAAAATTTTATAAGGTGAGGAAATAAAAATTTAACACAGTTATTTATTTGATAAATAAACCAAAAAATATTTTTACCTTCATATACAATGAACTGTAAACTAAAAAACAAAACACCAGTTTTTAGCTATAACTTGAGAAAAAATTAAAACTGTAAGTTCATTTTTTGGGGGTATAAATGTACACCATATTTCATAAGTTATGTGGCTGTACACACCCAAAGTCTTTCTTAACATATATGCATGCATGCAAACTCATTTTAGTCGTGTCTGACTCTGTGTGACCCCATGGACTGTACCCGCCAGGCTCCCCTGCACTGAGATAATAGCCAAATGATTGAGAAACATGTAAAAACTAATAGAGAGCCTACCCCTGGCCTTACCAAGTGGTTAGAAAAGTATTCTGGACCTGTGCAGGAAAATACACGAGAGTCCATCTGGCTAGTTTACAGCCATTTCCTCCCATTGCTTTAGTCTGGGTTTTCTAACTAGTTAGATTTAACTGGATGGGACAAACTAAATGAGTGACAAAGATGCATCACGACTCTGGGGACTTTGCCTTTTTTTACTGTTTAATAATTTAATTTGTAGATTGTTAAATGATTTAAGTCCCAGGAAGCATAGAAGGCTCTTAAGCTTTTGCTTCCACTGGGCTTTTTAACCCAAAGAATCAAATGACAGTCTGTGAGACAAACGATAGTGACTTTGTGAGTTTTTCTGGCCTTTTGGCATGAGATTAAGAGGCCAGACGTTTTCTGTTTCCAGAGATCAAATATTAATAATAACAAGAAAGCCTGCGTTCTCTGATGTGGAAACAGGAAGTCTGTAAATCTTTGTATCCTGCTCTGCTTCTATTTCCTGACAAGTCGACTACTTGAACGCCCGTCCCTTGGAGCAGTTATACTGACAACATGAAAAGAAATTAGTTGCTTTCATTTATTTCTTCATTTCCTCATGGGAATTTCCTGCAAGCATGGATAATAATAACTTGATAAGCAAATTATTCTGTATATATTATTTCATGTTTTTCCTAAAAGGCGCTTTCCTTATTATCCTGCCCTCTAAAATTGTAAAACAGTAAAACATTCGTGTCTGGTGGACTCCTTGCTTTCCTTTTTCACAAGACAAAGGCACTTTGTTCTGACAAATGTGACAAGCCAACTTTGGTTGTAAACTGAGTAGCCAGATGATATAATATATTATTAAGTATTTATGAAGTAATCTGGGGCAATATGCAGCTGGTCCCCTGTTCCTTAACAGATGTAAGAATTCCCAGTGTATTTCCCTGATTGATTACATGAATTTCCTTATTACAGTGCTATATTTGAACGCAAGTCTTTAATCATCTGATGCCTTTTCTTTGCAAGACCATCTTTCTGCAATAAAAGGGCATCTGTTTTAACAGCAGAAACAGCATTTATCCAGAGACATTCTAGATAGAAATAGATTAAAATATAGATTTTATACTAGAATTACTTAATTGGAGTTGTTTAATTGTTTGTTTGAAATGAATTGTGTTGTCAGTAAGTCACTATATGTATGTTAAACACCCACCTATTCCTTAATATGAGAAAGCTATCTTTGGGCTTTCTCCCTAAAATGTCAGATTATTTTCCCTCACATACTATATAAACTCAGATGAATTAAGAGACTCACATAATGCTCTTCAGATAAATTTGCCTTGAAGCTGAGATTATGTCCAAAACATGGAAGTCCAAAACCAAACTATCATGAAAAATTCCAGTGACTATAAATAGAATTTCTAAATTCGAAATGTCATTTCAACCTTCTCCATGTCACAGCTTGACTCTCATAATTGCTCTTGTTGACTTATTTCCTTTAGTACACTGTGACCATTTCCTGAGGTGACTGGGTACTGTGTGATCTTTTTCACTTACATTCAGTATCATCGTATGAACATTATCTGATAGGGAAAGGAGCCTAGTCATAACATAAGCAACTCAACACAGCCGACCTTTAAAACTGCTGGTTGCTTTAATAAGACACCAACACTGCCAGCAGCAATGTTATTCTTAAGCCTCTTAAGGGTTCATTTCAGTGGTTGTTTTCCATTACATCCATTAATGTAATCTACACAGCAGAGCTGTCTCTAACTATGTTATTAATTATTATGATGTCCTGTTATGCAAATTGAAATATAGATATGGATTTCAAGACCTTGAATGGGAACATAGAAACAACCAAGTTAAATCACTTCATTTAGCAAAGCAGCGAGTAAAAACATAAGACTTTCCTAAACCACACAGCTGTGGCATAACTGACCTTGATTTCCAAGGTCAGCACTGGATGGAGCAGAATTGATGGCTTTTGCTGACACTTATCGAATAAATTATGCTAGAAACCTTCTGCTACTATGGCTATAGAATCAACCTGAGGATACAACAACAAAACATACAAAATTTTAAATCACAGAGAAACAAGAGTAGGAAATTTTCATAATTTTCATCATTAATTACATATCAGCTTCTATATTTTCCTTTCCAGATGGCACAATGATAAAGAATCCACCTGCCAATGCAGGAGATGCAAGAGATGTGGGTTAGATCCCTGGGTTGGGAAGATCCCCTGGAGCAGGAAATGGCAACCCACTCCAGTATTTTTGCCTGGAAAATCCCATGGACAAAGGAGCCTGGTGAGCTACAGTCTGCTGCTGCTGCTGCTGCTGCTAAGTTGCTCCAGTCGTGTCCGACTCTGTGAGACCCCATAGACGGCAGCCCACCAGGCTCCCCCGTCCCTGGGATTCTCCAGGCAAGAACACTGCAGTCTATGGGGTTGCAAAGAACTGAACATGACTGAGCAACTGAGTGCACACACAACTTATGTTTTATTATATAGATACAGAAATGTTTCACTATTAATTTCTATAGACCATGTAAACTGAAAAAACAAAGGTTAAACAGTTAGTATTTAAGTCTTTTGCTATGTAGTTTGGAAATAAGAAATTAGGATTTTCAAGTTGAATAGCAATTTCTTTGAAAAGTCCAAAGAAAATTATTACTCTACCTAGAGATGAGGCCAGAAAGTCGCACATCTATGAAGACAATAAAAACTCAAAGTTACATAAGAATAAGACAGGTTTATCTTTTCTTCCCCAATAAAGATTTCCTTCTTTTAGTGGATGTTCAAGAGTATTTTATGAACCTGCGAATGAGAACAGAAGGGCGAAGCAAATTCAAATAGTTCATTCAGATAAAATCTGTGTAGCCATTAAATCTTAAAACCTCAGCAATATCTATGGAGTTATTTCTATTTCCATGTGCTCTAAGTTCATGTTAACTAATACAATCTGTACCTATTTATGATGGTTTCATCTCCTTTTTAATTCCTACTTCTCTGCCGTCAGGGAAAATGCCGACTTTCAACTATCATTTGAAATTAACTTCTCTTTTTCTTATATGTTAAAAGATGACTACACCTTTAGTTTATTGCAAATATCAAAGACAGCCAGCAATCTCTTCAGCATTTCCTCAACTATGCAACTCAAAGTACGTCTGTTTCCATCTGAAAATATGCTTGTTGATTCCCAAGGCTAAATCCCGCTGTCCTGTAACCTAACTCTCTGCCTTCTCCTTCTGTATTTACCCTCAGTTTATTTAGTAAATAGTCCTCTTCAGTCACCTGGTGGAGTTTTTCTCCTTGATCCATAAACATGTTCTGGTTACTTCTAAATTGAACAACATTATTTTATACTAATGCCTTTTCATTTTCATCCTAATGCCTACACACTGGGAAAGACTGATGCTGGGAAAGACTGAAGGCAAAAGGAAAAGAGGCGGCAGAGGACGAGATGGTTAGATTGTATAACTGACTCAATTGACATGAATCTGAGCAAACTCTGGGAGACAGTGGAGGACAGAGGAGCCTGGCAAGCTGTAGTTTGTAGCTGCAAAGAGTCAGACACAACTTAGTGACTGAACAACAATAACAATGCCTTTTCAGGTTCTTTTCCTGCATTTTTCAGGCAAACTGAGTTTATACATTAAAAGGCACAATATAACAGAATACTTAGTGCCATGGGGGAAATGTTTAAAATATATTTTAAAGGTAAATACAAAACCAAGTAGACAGCAGGATTCCAATTTTGTGAAAAATATGTATGTTTACATAGTAAAAGGTGTATAAGGCTATATACACACAAAGAGAGACACACGTACACCCAGAGAGATAGAGATATGAGACAGAGAGAGAGAGAGACAGATTTTTCTGAGTAATGACATACATTTTTACTTGAGCTATATCCAATTGCCTAATTAGGTTAAGTGCGGGAAAAATGTGCAGTACTGGGGAGGTTGCCACTGTGAGGACAAGGTCCAAAGGTTTGGGGTCAAAGATTAGGGTTCAAGTCCTAGTTCTGTCGCTTACTAGGTTAAGGAATGTGGCCTTAAGCAAGTTCCTTAACCTCTGAGACTCAATTTTCTTCATCTGAAAATAAGGATAATACTAAATATTTTATATACTTTGAAAAATTAGTGGTGGGCTTTTCCAAGGACGAGTTACCCATCCCTGGTAGAATGATGTTCTATCCACATTTCCCCAAACATATGTGGGTGATCAACTGCCAGAGGGCATAGGGCTTCAGCAGCAGAAACTATAATAATTGTGTGTTTCAGTACAATTAGCAGGTGATTGACTTCACTTTTTCTTGGCAGAGAGTATGCTCCATTCTGGGCTTCCCTGGTGGCTCAAATGGTAAAGAATCTGCCTACAACCCAGAAGACCTGGGTTCAATCCCTGAGTTGGAAAGATCCCATGGAGGAGGAAATGACAATCCATTCCAGTATTCTTGCCTGGATGGAGGAGCCTGGTGGGCTACACTCCATGGGGTCATAAAGAACTGGACATGACTGAGTGACTAACATTTTCACTTTCCATGCTCCATTCTGCCCTTTGCTGTGGGATGTCATTCTGGGGCAGGAAAACCCTACTCCTAAACTCAAGTGTGCTTTGGGATAAACTCTTCATTTTTACTTTATTAAAATCTAACCCCTATACACTGAGTCATGTGTCTTAACCTCTCATAGAGTGGAATTTCTGAAGATAATATATATTTTCAAGGGTCAGTCCAGGATATACACTGCTCTTAATTTCAATAAATGAGAAACAGAGCCAAAGTCATAACAGACAGGAGGAGGGCTTTTTTTCTTTGGGGTTTAGAGTATCTAATTCCAGTCTATTTGTTCATTCATTATTAACTTGCCTTGCTTATTATTTGGTTTCCTGGTGAGATTCATAGGGTTGTCCCAGCTCATTCTCTGAAGGTTTATTCTCTCTTTTGGTTGAGTGCACTTTTATTTCTTTAGCAGCATCTCTTTTGTTTTATAAAGCCTCAGATGATATTTCCAACTCTCTTCTGATCTGTTGCATTTTTAAAGGAAAGAAATATTGTGCTACAGCTAAAGAGACTTTGAAGCAGCAGAGCATATATAATTTATGTCGAAGAAGGGTGAGTGAAACCATCTCTGGGACCAGCTGGTTTTAATGTGTCTGAAAGCTCAAATTTTTAGAACACAACCACATAAATGTCCTTTAGATTTGTAAGCTTGATCAATTTGCTTAGATATTTTTGGACTGGAGAACTTTAAAAATGACGTCTATTTTGAAGAAAATAAAACAAAAACAAGTGGGAGCATGCTGCTTTTGAATTTTTCCTCTTTTAATGGAAATCAGAGAGGCAGCTGCAGTGTAGACAGGACTGATTGCGTCTCCTGGCAGGGTCTGTGCTAGTGCCTGCACACACCCTTCCTGCGTTGGACTCTCTGCAGAGCAAGGTGGTTCAGTTCAGTTCAGTTCAGTCGCTCAGTCATGTCCAATTCTCTGTGACTCCATGGACTGCAGCACACCAGGCTCCCTGTCCATCACCACCTCCCAGAGCTTGCTCAAACTCATGTCCATTGAATCCATGATGCCATCCAACTATCTCATCCTCTGCCGTCCCCTTCTCCTCCCGCCTTCAATATTTCCCAGCATCAGGGTCATCTCCAATGAGTCAGCTCTCTGCATCAGGTGGCCAAAGTATTGGAGCTTAAGCTTCAGCATCAGTCCTTCCAATGAACACTTAGGACTGACTTCCTTTACAATTGACTGGTTTGATCTCCTTGCTGCCCAAGGGACTCTCAAGACTCTTCTCCAACACTACAGTTCAAAAACATCAATTCTTTGGTGCTCAGCTTTCTTTATGGTCCAACTCTCACATCCATACACAACTACTGGAAAAACCATAGCTTTGACTAGACAAACTTTTGTTGGCAAAGCAATGTCTCTGCTTCTTAATAAGCTTTTTAGGTTTGTCATAGCTTTTCTTCCAAGGAGCAAGCATCTTTCAATTTCATGACTGCAGTCACTATCTGCAGTGATTTTGGAGCCCAAGAAAATAAAGTCTGTCACTGTTTCCATTGTTTCCCTATCTATTTACCGTGAAGTGATGGGACCGGAAGAAGCACAAGCTGGAATCAAGATTGCCGGGAGAAATCTCAATAACCTCAGATATGCAGATGACACCACCCTTATGGCAGAAAGTGAAGAGAAACTAAAAAGCCTCTTGATGAAAGTGAAAGTGGAGAGTGAAAAAGTTGGCTTAAAGCTCAACATTCAGAAAACGAAGATCATGGCATCCAGTCTCATCACTTCATGGCAAATAGATGGGGAAACAGTGGAAAGAGTGTCAGACCTTTTTTGGGGGGCTCCAAAATCACTACAGATGGTGACTGCAGCCATGAAATTAAAAGACGCTTGCTCCTTGGAAGGAAAGTTATGACCAATTACTTTGCCAACAAAGGTCCGTCTAGTTAAGGCTATGGTTTTTCCAGTGGTCATGTATGGATGTGAGAGTTGGACTGTGAAGAAAGCTGAGTGCTGAAGAATTGATGCTTTTGAACTGTGGTGTTGGAGAAGACTCTTGAGAGTCCCTTGGACTGCAAGGAGATCCAACCAGTCCATTCTAAAGGAGATCAGCCCTGGGATTTCTTTGGAAGGACTGATGCTGAAGCTGAAACTCCAGTACTTTGGCCACCTCATGTGAAGAGTTGACTCATTGGGAAAGACTCTGATGCTGGGGGAGGGGATTGGGAGCAGGAGGAGAAGGGGATGACAGAGGATGAGATGGCTGGATGGCATCACTGACTCAATGGACGTGAGTCTGAGTGAACTCTGGGAGTTGGTGATGGACAGGGAGGCCTGGCATGTTTCGATTCATGGGGTCGCAAAGAGTCGGACATGGCTGAGCGACTGAACTAAACTGAACTGATGGGACTGGATGCCATGATCTTAGTTTTTTGAATGTTGAATTTTAAGCCAGCTTTTTCACTTTCCTCTTTCACCTTCATCAAAAGGTTCTTTAGTTCCTCTTCACTTTCTGCCATAATGTTGGTGTCATTTGCATATCTGTGGTTATTGATATTTCTCCCAGCGATCTTGATTCCCGCTTGTGCTTCCTCTAGCCTGGCATTTCTCATGATATACTTTGCATATAAGTTAAATAAGCAGGGTGACAATGTACAGCCTTGATGTACTCCTTTCCTAATTTTGAACCAGTCCATTCAGAAATAGCCAAAGTGCTTTTCACATTCCTATACTTCTGGTTCCAGTAGAAATGACTTGGGAGCAGCGCCAGGCAGCATTATTTAGGGTCTCTTGGATAGAAACTGAGTTGTGGGTGAATGTAAGTGTGTGTGTGTAGGGGCTGGGGAGTTTAAGCATTTGCTCTCAAAGGTCATTTGCACTGAAGATGGAAGAAGTGAGATAAGGAAGGAGTAATTATTGAGCAGCTCCTAAGACAAAGGGTGGGCTTCTCTTGTGGCTTAGCTGGTAAAGAATCGCCTACAATGTGGGAGACCTGGGTTCGATCCCTGAGTTGGGAAGATCACTTGGAGAGGGAAAGGCTACCCACTCGGTATTCTGGCCTGGAGAATTCCATGGACTAAATAGTCCATGGGGTTGCAAAGTGTTGGACATGACTGAGTGGCTTTCACTCACTAAGAGAAAGGGCACCATGTTTTACAGATGCTTTCTCATTTAATCCTCAGTATAACTCTGGGAGGTGATATTACTTAGGAAGCTGAGGCCAGAGGTGTTGAGTAGCTGGCTCATGGTCACACAGCTACTAAGAGGCAGCACTAGATTCTGACTGGCAAGTCCTGGTCTTTCTGGGACACTACCCCATGGAGTCTCAGGAACTGACCCTCTCTAACCCTGTGGCACTTTCCAGGTTCAAAGACAGGAACTGGGTCTCTTGTAAGGCAGGGGAATGGGTCTTCCACTTCCCGTATTGTCACCAAACACACTGAATGGGGAAGGCACCTGTGTGATACACGTGGACCTGAAGCACCATGACTGTTACAAACAAACTTGCCCTACCAGCTTCTTGCTTTCCTCCTGGCTTTCCCTCCTTAGCCCCAGAATATCATTTGCTATTTCCTCCTTTCTGGCAGACTAACACTTCCTTCTTCTTCAGATCTCGGTTTAGTTAGAAGTTCCTTGGTTACTCCCATCCCCTTCCCCAGGCTGGTTTCTATGGTCTACCATTGTCAAAGTCCATCCTCACATTCTGTTATAATTACTTGCTGATTTCCCTACATCCCCGGTTAGGTCATTCGAATAATGTCCTTGTTCACTGTTTTGCCCCAGAAACTAAGATGGATAGTGCATGGCGTGTGGCAGACGTGCAGGATATCTGAACACAGGCTGAGCAGTGTCAGGCCTAGCTGGGCGAGGGGCATTAAAACCCATGCTATGATCCCAGCCCCCCAGGGATCATAAGACCTAAGGAGAAACAGTGTTCACACAGTAAACACAGCTCCAAGACAAGTCCACTACCCCTTCTTCCCGCCAGGTGGCGCCCTAAACTCAGGACGTGTTGACTGTGGTGTCACCGAGATGGACACAGAGAAAAAAGTGTGGACTTCATCAGTGAAAATGCCTGAGTTACTTCTCACTTCCTTTCTCTTCTCTTTTCCTCACTCCTGTCCCCCTCTCTTTTTACAGAACATATAAAAAAGATACAGAAAAGAATTACTGCCTTTGGCTTTTGACTTAACGAAATCTAACTTAGAGATTATTTTAAAATATTTGAAGAAATGTTAAAAAGCATTATTAATTTAAACATTGTAAAATGGATATAAATACATTTTTATATGAGGCAAATAAAACTTTCACTTGAATAAGGATGATTACTATTATCAACAAACCTACCTTCCCACTGGGCATTGAATATCACCAATGCTAACAAAATAACTATTAAGAAATTAATTATTTGTGTATTAGAGCAAGTGTCTCAGCCTTGGGTCTCAGTGGTTCCAGTTATTGGCTTAAAATTCTGGGCACAAGTGGGATTTTTGTTTTTGTTAGAGGTAATGACTTTGTCTCCTGTGTACAGATAATAGTTTACATAAAAAATTATTCAGTGATAAAACTGATAAACACAGTGTTTGTACAACCCAATTCCACTCATTACCTTGTATTAATGGATTTTCATTCCATGTGTCTAGGATGTTATCTTTCTGCTTTCAACTTTAAACTTATGAGAAGATCTTTGTTACCTTCTGACAGTAACAGAAATGCAGGAGCTAGTGCAGGGAAAGGCTAGAAAGAATAGAACCCAGAAGCACACAATCTGTAGGCATTAGGATGCTGCCATCTTTGAATGACAATTGAATTTCTGGAAAAGCCAAAGTGTTTGTAGTATGAAAGGCTGGATTTTATTACATTGCCAATTACAGTTTTATAACACAACTTTATTCTCTTAGTCTATAAAAGTATACCTACAGAAAATAGCCAAATCTGAGCATCAGAAGCCCACCCAGTCTACCTGATGCATGATCTTTGTAGTTCTGAGAAGCAAAAGAGTAATTTAAAATTAGGAATGTGAAGGTTGTATGTGTGTGTGTGTGTAAAGTTGACTGGATAACTGAGGGGCTTATTGGTGGGTAAGTGAGAGTTGCCTGTGGGTGTGTGTGTATGAAAGGCTGAGCAATGATGAAAAGGTTTGACTGCAGACCTTTTTAACTATGAAAGTTTCTACACTTGATCTGAGCTCAGGATTAAAAAAAAGTATACCTACAAAATATACATAGATAAATAATGTACATGTATATCATATATATGTATTATATACATAAAATTTATGTGTATATAAATGAAACTAAAGTAGCATAAGCACAGTATTATATACTTATAAAAATAAATTTTGCATTAAAGAGAATCCCATGAATTGAGTAAACACAATCTGAGAATTTCTAGATGTCATGGTGCATCTCCAACTCTCACATCCATATGTGACTACTGGAAAAATCATAGCTTCGACTAAACAGACCTTTATTGGCAAAGTGATGTCTCTGCTTTTTAATACACTGTCTAGGTTTGTCATAGCTTTTCTTCCAAGGAGCAAGCATCTTTAATTTCATGGATGCAGTCACTGTCTACAGTGATTTTGTAACATGACCTTTATCAAATTATAGAACTTGCATTTTATTTTTCTGAGTGATACTTAAAGAATCACAAATAGATACTGAAGTTTGTTAAATGATTTTTTACAAACTTCCTAAAAAAATTATTTTTGTTTCTTTTCTTCAGACAAATTTTGGAGTACCTTGAACAATTTTCTAATGTTAAACCAACATTGTATTCCATGGTAAGCCCTCTTGATCAGACATATCCGAAATAGCATGCTGTACAAGTAATTGGAAAATATTCATTTAAACATACATAGAACTCATTTGTGAAAACTGACTTTGTTTTGAATCATAGTTTTAAGGAATTACTATTATACACTTTATGATGGCAGTGCAATTGAATATGAAATAAATAGTAAAGTGATAATAAGAAACTTCATTTAGTTGAAAATTAAAAAATGCTTACACATAATTTAAACTAAAATTAGGAAATAGTACAGAACAAAAATGAAAGTGCTACACATTAACATTTACATGATGTAGTTAAATTGACACTTTGTGGAAAATTAGCCTTAAATACTTTTATTACAGTTTTCAGCTTGTGGATTTTAGATCAAGTAGATATCATAGATTTAGGCCTAAAGCATTTATAAGTGGTCCTACCATTTGCCGTGGATTCTAGGGGAAATCTTCAGTTTATTGTTATGTGTTTGTTTACTTACGCCTCCACGGAGAGTTTGTCTACAGAAGTGAACTTACCACGCTGTATACAAGAGTGCATGTATATATAAATTCTTAAGATAGCTGATGGTTTCAGTATTTATTTACTTCCCTGGACTAATGTTCTGCCTTTGTATTTGGCTTCATACTTTTTCTTGCATTTTTGTAATCTCATACATTTACTTAAAAAGTTATTCTACTTTCAGTATTTTCTTTCAAACATATAAAAGTGCTTTGTAGTAGTAGGTGTCAGTAATTCCCATCTGCCTCACTACTGGAAACTTATACCTATCTTATTATTTTTTAATATATACTCTTTTAGTTTAAAATATTATAGTATTTCCATGATGATTTCTTCTTTAAATGTAGTTCACAGTGTGATTGCATTTTCAGCAGAATCTTCCCCCTCCTTTTTTAAAATTGCATTTCATTTTTATTGCATTGATAACAAACTTTGGTTTGTATCAAAGAGTCCCTTCAGTATTCATGGAAATGCCTTACACTATTATGCTGTCCATTTTTATAAAATTAATGGTTCTCTTAAAAATATGTTTTTTCTAGTTGTTAGGTATGTAGTTTTATATATGTATAAAGCTTGTTCATCATGCACTCAAGTTCTTATATCTGTACTAGTTCTTGACTGCTTGATCTATCAGCAGCACAGAGGGATGCATTAATATTTCCCTATATGATTGTGGATATCATCATTAATCTGCCATGTTTTCATTTGTATATTTGGGGCTTTCTTTTTAGGTATCCTACTGGGTTTTTATTATTTTACTTGAAGGCAACTGCGTCACTAGGCATTTGCTTACCTCTGCTGTTCCCTTTCCTTGTCATTTCTGGCATTATCTCTTAGAACCTCAGTTCCTCCATTTAAAGTGAATTTTTACATTCTGTCCAGTGTTTCTGGAGGTTTGAAGTGGGAAAGTTTTCACATTCTGTTAATATCTTGCCAGGAGGGCATGAAGTGAATAGATTTCATTTAAGCTATGGAACTGGATGAGATCACCTGGGCAAGAGAGTATAAAACGAAGAGAAGTGAGGGGAGGGCTGCTCCACAGGAAACTAATATTTAGAGGATGAAGGAAAGTGAGGTAAACCGAGTATGACTTCCTTCTATCCCAGAATCTCTGCAAATTCTTCCCCTTAGAGGGCTCATAAATTTCCGTATGCCAAAAAGCAAATTAAAATAGGTAATAAAACAGAGGTCAGTCTTTCACACGGAGTCATTTGTATCTTAACCAAATATATAATATGGTAATAAGAACATGGGCAGATAGCATGCATTTTGTGCTCAAAGGCAGTTTGTTTTTTTCTTGTGTATAGAGATGTACCAAAATCGTTCTCCTTTTATTGAGTGTTAAATATAAGGAAAACTTTTATTGCTGGCATTTTATAAAAGTAATCTGATGTCTACTTTTATTCGTTTTATATTGAACCCTTTGGCAAAAGACAGCCTCGTCATTGTTTTCTGTCAATCTTCAGATAGGGGAAAAGCAGAAAGATTTCAAGCTAGTATACTCTCTGAAAGAAAAAGCAATAGAGAAAATGGCAAAGACAGATAAAAGAAAATGAGATTTACAATGTCAGCTAAAGTTTAGGGATGAGAAAACACAAAAAGATCCATAGTAGAGCAAGACTAGGGTAAATCCTGACAGTTCTGACAGATTTCAGAGATCTACCAAACTTCCTTGGCTAAAAGAAATTGACCAGAAATGTTAAGATAGTTTCTCTTATAATACTGTGAATGCTCTTGCAGTTTACAAGCTATAAAATCACATTGTGCAGAGATGGGATCAAAACCAAAAAGTTATCTAAGGGTATAGAGTCAGTGAACGATGATGAGTAAGTATTTGAACTTTGGAGAGGGGTAAGGGGGCTACAATGTTGTCACTGAAATTTTTTCTAAGGGGAAAATACCTACAAGTTGCTTCAACAAAAAAGAAGGGAACTTCTTTGCAAAGACTGAGGCTTCAGATGAACAAATAACCTCTTCAACATTCTTAAATATATTAAACCCAACTTCATATGGTTAGTATTCAATAAAATGGCTGAATTATACTTAAAACATTTAATTCAGAATGTGTAAAAAAAGCAATCAAAGTTAGAAGCAAATAAAAATATGTGTATTTCTTATAGACATTATTGTGTGTAAAACATGTCACTAGTGGGAAGCAGCTGCATAACACAAGAAGCTGAGCCGGGTGCTCTGTGATGACCTAGAGTGGTGAGATGGGGGAGGGTGGGTGGAGAGGAAGGCTCAAGAGGGAGGGGGTATGTGTATACTTATGACTGATTCATGCTGTTGTATGGCAGAAACCAACTCAATATTATAAAGCAATTATCTGCCAATTTAAAAAAAATGTGCATTTCTGCCCAGTTCTTACACTCTACTATTATCTTTGCAGAAAAGCAGTGTCCTGAACTTTCTATTTTTCTTAGCTTGACATCTAGCTGACATATTTACTATTGAAATATTTGTTGGAACTGTGGAATTCTGCATTTAGAATTATCAACTGTTTAAAATGATGATTTTCCTGAGTCATAACTCTTTGATAGCTAATGGACTGAAATGAGATGACTTAAACCATCACTGATGGAGGCCAGTTAGCAGCCATGATTTTAGAAGCAAAGCCTTTGTACATCCTGATCCGTCTACTAGGTTGCTTTTCTAGCTACTTCTTTCACTGATACCAACTCTTCCTTTCTTTTCTTTTTTTCCTTGCCATAGCACGTGGCATGTGGCATCTTCCCCAATCAGGGATCAAATCCATGCCCCCTACAGTGTAAGCGTGAGTCTTAACCACTGGACAACCAGGGAAGTTCCAAAACTCTTCCTTTGCCTCTTAGCTCAAATTTGTCTTCCCTACATCCCTCCTCACCCAGAAAAGCTTAGTTCTCTTTTTCTTTTTTAAAAAAGATTTATTGAAGTATAGTTGATTTATAATGTTGCATTAATTTCTGCTGTATAGCAAAGTGACTCAGTTATACATATATGTTGTTTTTCATATTCTTTCCCTTATGGTTTATCACAGGATATTGAATATAGTTCCCTGTGCTACACAGTAGGACCTTGTTGTTTATTCATCCTATATATATTAAATAGCTTTGGATTAGCAGATGCAAACTATTTTAGTTCTCTTATGTTTTCACTTTTCTTTCATAACTCTTATTCCCATTTATGGTGTACTTCCCTCAATTATTTGATGTATGCCTCTCTCCATCAGTGAGCTCCATAAAGCCAGTGATCAATGTTCTCATATTCCCAATCACTAGGATCAAGGCTGTCAAATAGTAGGTGAAAACATTAATTGAATGAAATGAATGAAATGCAGCCATTTGCATTGGGGTCATATAGGCTTGTACCTCTTATCTCCTATTTCTTCTCTTTGACCCCTAACTCATCTTCCCTTTTTCATCAACAACTGTTCCATTTTTGGATGTCTCCATAGGGCAGAAAGTGAAGAGGAACTAAAAAGGCTCTTGATTAAAGCAAAGAGGAGAGTGAAAACGTTGGCTTAAAGCTCAATGTTCAGAAAACGAAGATCATGGCATCTGGTCCCATCACTTCATGGGAAATAGATGGGGAAACGGTGGAAACAATGTCAGACTTTATTTTTTGGGGCTCCAAAATCACTGCAGATGGTGACTGCAGCCATGAAATTAAAGGACGCTTACTCCTTGGAAGGAAAGTTATGACCAACCTAGATAGCATATTGAAAAGCAGAGACATTACTTTGCCAACAAAGGTCTCTCTAGTCAAGGCTATGGTTTTTCTAGTAGTCATGTATGGATGTGAGAGTTGGACTGTGAAGAAAACTGAGCACCAAAGAATTGATGCTTTTGAACTGTGGTGTTGGAGAAGACTCTTGAGAGTTCCTTGGACTGCAAGGAGATCCAACCAGTCCATTCCAAAGGAGCTCAGTCCTGGATGTTCTTTGGAAGGAATGATGCTAAAGCTGAAACTCCAGTACTTTGGCCACCTCATGCAAAGAGTTGACTCATTGGAAAAGACTCTGATGCTGGGAGGGATTGGGGGCAGGAGGAGAAGGGAATGACAGAGGATGAGATGGCTGGATGGCATCACCGACTCGATGGACGTGAGTTTGAGTGAACTCCGGGAGATGGTGATGGACAGGGAGGCCTGGCGTGCTGCAATTCATGGGGTTGCCAAGAGTTGGACATGATTGAGTGACTGAACTGAACTGAACTGATATGTCCAAATTAAATATCTCAAAAATTTGTGCTCAAAAGATGATCCATAATTTTCTACTGCAAGCTTCTACTTAGTTTGTTACGTTCATTTAGTCTCTTGAGCCTCTGGGGTATTTTTTCCCTGTAGAGAAGATTCATGAAGAAATTTTATTAGATTTGATTTTACAAGTGAAAACAATGCTATTTGGTTTGCAAGAAAGCTGGTAGACTCAGTTTGATTAAAAACCTCTTTTAGAAAGTGCAGTAGCAAGAATGGAAAATGTAATAAAGCCAAAATCAGAGACATAACTTTATCCTTACTTTTTAGTAGCACTGTAATTTCCCTCCTGGAGATTGCTTCATTGAAGTATAGTTCAATCTACTTTCTATAACGACTGATTCAGGCCAAGATGGCCGACATGTTTTTGCAATGACTCAGCAGAGAAGGAGCATGTTACTGTTGGAAGCAAGATCACTTAGTCTCACTGGGTGGCAAAGGTAGTGCTGGAACTGACAGGGCTGAGTGCCAGGTTGACACTGAAGGCTGTGGGCGCTACTTAGGCAATTGACCACAAACCTCTGACAAAACTTGTTTTTTTCTGTTTGCATATGAAAAAGAACCTTAATTATGTAAGTCACCCTGAGCTGCTGGGAGTAATGTCTGTGGTAGGCAGAATTATGGTCTTCCAAAGATGCCTACATCCTAATCACAATGACCTTGTCCCCTTTCAACACAGTTAAAATCCCAACTCCCAATATGATGGTATTAGGAGGTGGGGCTTTGGGGAAGTGATTAAGACATGAGGGTGGAGCCCTCATGAAAGGGGTTACTGCCCTTATAAAAGAGACTTATGAGAACGCCTTACCCTTCTGCCACATGAAGACACAGTGAGAAGGTGGCCATCTATGAACCAGGAAGCAGGCTCTCACCAGACAACAAATCTGCTAGCACCTTGATCTTGGTGCCTCCATAACTATAAGAAATAAATGCTTGCTGTAAAATCTGCCAAGTCTTTTTTTATATCAATGATATTTTTGCTATAAGAATGGAATAAGATACCCTGTGAATGTTGCTTCATATGGCAAACAGACTTTGCAGGTGTGATTATGTTAGGAACTTTAAGATGCTGAGATTATCCTAGATTGACCAAGAAAGCACAGTGTAATCACTGCTGCTGCTGCTGCTGCTGCTGCTGCTAAGTCGCTTCAGTCGTGTCCAACTCTGTGCGACCCCATAGATGGCAGCCCACCAGGCTCTCCCGTCCCTGGGATTCTCCAGGCAAGAACACTGGAGTGGGTTGCCATTTCCTTCTCCAATGCAGGAAAGTGAAAAGTGAAAGTGAAGTCGCTCAGTCGTGTCTGACTCTTAGCGACCCCATGGACTGCAGCCCATCAGGCTCCTCCATCCATGGGGTTTTCCAGGCAAGAGTACTGGAGTGGGCTGCCATCACCTTCTCCAAGTGTAATCACTAGAGTCTTTAATAATGGATCAGAGAGGCAAGAGGAGCATCACAGTGATGTGATTAGAGGACTCAACTGGCAATTTCTTATCTCAAAGATGGAGGGGCCACAAGCCAAGGAATATGAGCAGTCTAGAAGCAAGAAAAAGCAAGAAAACAGATTCTCTTCCAAATCCTCCAGAAAGGAACATAACCTTGCCAGGACCTTAACCTTTAGCCCAGTAAGACCATTTCAGACTTCTAACCTCCAAAACTGTAACATGATGAATTTATGTTGTAAGTCCCTAAACTTGTGATTTCTAACAGCAGTGATAGGAAACAAGTGTTGTGGCCAATCTCCATGATTAAAAACAATCTGTCCAAGGTCTTTATGACTGTGCCCCTTTAAGAAGTCTTCCTGGTCAACTTAGCCTTGACTCCCCAAATCTGAATCTATAAATGTGCTTTATTAAAGACATTTGAAGAGCAAGCTAACTAATATCTTTTGAGCTCCTCAAGGTTACTTCTGTGATGATTTATTGTTCTAGACAAGGCTGTTGACTAAGGCTTACTTGAGTGACAGAGACAGTCTAGACCTCTGACAACATTACATTATATGAAGGGTAGAAAACATCCTTGTAATTTTTGTTTCTTGCACTGGTTTGTTATGAGGTGAAATGTAGTCTATTATAATACATTTTAAAGAAAGAGATTTATTCATACCTTTCTGTTCTAGAAGAAGATGAGAAGGTAAGAATTTCTGGATTTCAGTCAGTTCAGTTCAGTTCAGTCGCTCAGTCGTGTCTGACTCTTTGCCACCACATGGACTGCAGCACGCCAGGCCTCCCTGTCCATCACCAACTCCTGGAGTTCACTCAGACTCATGTCCATTGAGTCGGTGATGCCATCCAACCATCTCCTCCTCTGTCATCCCCTTCTCCTCCTGCCTTCAATCTTTCCCAGCATCAGGGTCTTTTCCAACAAGTCAGTTCTTCACATCAGAAGGCCAAAGTATTGGAGTTTCAGCTTCAGCATCAGTCCTTCCAATGAATATTTAGGACTGATTTCCTTTAGGATGGACTGATTTGATCTCCTTGCAGTCCAAGGAACTCTCAAGAGTCTTCTCCGACACCACAGTTCAAAAGCATCACTTCTTTAGCGCTCAGCTTTCTTTATAGTCCAACTCTCACATCCATACATGACTACTGGAAAAGCCATAGCCTTGACTAGAGGGACCTTTGTTGGCAAAGTAATGTCTCTGCTTTTGAATATGCTGTTTAGGTTGGTCATAACTTTCCTTCCAAGAGTAAGCGTCTTTTAATTTCATGGCTGCAGTCACCATCTGCAGTGATTTTGGAGCCCAGAAAAATAAAGTCTGTCACTGTTTTCATCTTTCCCCTTCTATTTCCCATGAAGTGATGGGACCAGATGCCATGATCTTCGTTTTCTGAATGTTGAGTTTTAAGCCAACATTTTCACTCTCCTCTTTCACTTTCATCAAGAGGCTCTTTAGTTCTTCTTCACTTTAAGGGTGGTGTCATCTGCATATCTGAGGTTATTGATATTTCTACCGGCAATCTTGATTCAAGCTTGTACTTCCTCCAGCCCAGTGTTTCTCATGATATACTCTGAATATAAGTTAAATAAGCAGGGTAGCAATATACAGCATTGACATACTCCTTTTCCTATTTGGAACCAGTCTGTTGTTCCATGTTCAGTTCTAACTGTTGCTTCCTAACCTGCATACATATTTCTCAAGATGCAGGTCAGGTGGTCTGGTATTATCTCTTTCAGAATTTTCCACAGTTTATTGTGATCCACACAGTCAAAGGCTTTGGCAGAGTCAATAAAGGAGAAATAGATGTTTTTCTGGAATTCTCTTGCTTTTTCAATGATCCAGTGGATGTTGGCAATTTGATCTCTGGTTCCTCTGCCTTTTCCAAAACCAGCTTGCATTTGGAAGTTCATGGTTCATGTACTGTTGAAGCCTGGCTTGGAGAATTTTGAGCATTACTTTACTAGTGTGTGAAATGAGTGCAATTGTGTGGTAGTTTGAGCATTCTTTGGCATTGCCTTTCCTTGGGATTGGAATGAAGACTGACCTTTTCCAGTCCTGTGGCCACTGCTGAGTTTTCCAAATGTGCTTGCTTATTGAGTGCAGCACTTTCACAGCATAATCTTTTAGGATTTGAAATAGTTTAACTGGAATTCCACCACATGCACTAGCTTTGTTCATAGTGATGCTTTTTAAGGCCCACTTGACTTCACATTCCAGGATGTCTGGCTCTAAGTGAGTGATCACACCATCGTGATTATGATACAGCAATTAATAGTGCAAAACTTCCACTACATGCCAACATGTGGCAATTTAGAAATTAAATCCTAGTGGCCCGAAATCTTATACTTTTATTTACAAAGTAGGGATTTATTAAAGAGTAACAGCCTAACAAAGTTAATGCAGGCTTGTAGGTAGTTTGGCTAGCTACTAGGCAGCTTCTGGGATAATCTGAATTCAGTACTGAATCCAGCCTGGTATAGTAGCATGCACAATGTTAGCTTAATTTATAAGCCAATTGAGTAAGAAATGGCAACCCACTTGCTTGGAAAATCCCATGGACAGAGGAGCCTGGTGGCTATAGTCTATGGGGTCAGAGAGTTGGACACAACTGAGTGATTGAGTACACACAGCATATAAGCCAATTGAAAAAAAAAAGACAAACATAAATAATCATAGTGGGATTAGGACTAAAGAAGTTCCAGTCCTAATCCATCAATTTTGAGGATAATTAAATACTAAAATAACAGCTCATTTTAAACATCTGCTGTATAATAAATCTTCTATATCTTATTTATATTTTGTTCTCTTCTTCTGACCTCACAAGAAGATGACACTTTCTCTCATCCATCTCTTGCAGTTAGGCAAAGTCTTATGACTGGTTAAGGCTAATGAGTTGTGAGAAGAGGTGGTGGTATTCCTTAGTCGCTCAGTCGTGTCTTACTCTTTGCGACCTGCCAGGCCTCTCTGTTCTTGGGATTTCCCAGGCAAGAATATGGAAATGGGTTGCCATTTCTTTCTCCAGGGGATCTTCTCGACCTAGAGAATGAACTCGAGTCTCCTGCATTGACAGGCGGATTCTTTACCACTGTGCCTCATTAGTCAGCTAATAATTTTCACAAATCATCAGACTTCTTGGGAACCTAAAAGTCCCATTGTTTTCCTATGCAGCCTTTCCCTGCTTCAAAACAGTAACCAAAAACTCCTCTGTCATATTTGTTTCAAATTATGTTTATTTATGTTGGTGTTTGCTTACTTTATCACTCTGTATTTCCTGATTTTAAATATTAAATGCTTGGATAGCTGATGAAACAGAAAAATGGTTTACTTTATGCAATCAATTTAGGCCACAAACATAATTTCCACTTGAAAATTTCACAGATGTCCAATGGAACTTGGAGAAATTGATACACTTTCCTAAGTCTTTTTTTTTTTTTAATTTGTCAAATGGGATTAAAAATGTACCAGCTTTATGGTTTTGATGCAAGGATTAAATAAAACAATGCATTTGAAGAATTTAGCACAGAAAAAAGTCCATGCTGTCTATGATGCTGTGTGAAGATGATCACCTAGATCATGCTCAGTTATACAAAATAATGAGAGAAGCATGTGGCAGGAAGTTCTACATGGCTCCCCAGATCCATTCCTCCCTTTTAGACAGACAAGCTCTGGCTTTTAGCTGGCACATTGAAGCCCAAGAATCCTGGAGTGGGTAGCCTATACCTTCTCCAGCATATATTCCCGACCCACTAATCGAAGCGGGGTCTCCTGAATTGCAGGCGGATTCTTTACCAACTGAGCTATCAGGAAAGCTGTTATTAAACCAAAAAGCAGATTTTTATCCCTGTTTTTGTTATTAGACCAAAAAGCAGATTTTATCCCTGAAGACTTTTCTCAAAGCTCCAGAAACAACTTTGCTTTTGAGACGGGAGCCAACTGTACAAAGGCTAAAATCTGGTGTAGATGCTATTGAACAAGTTGGAAACAATGAGTTTTCTAGGAAGGTGAATTCAATTCTAATGATGTGCTGGTGGAGTCCCTTTGTATGTAACACTGGAGAGAGAAGGAAGGAGAGGAGAAAAATCCATACAGAAAGCCTGGGAGTGAGGAGGGTAGCAACAGGTCAGATGAGCCTTGGCAGGAACTGGAGTGTGGGTCCGGTGAAGGCCATGTGTGACTGTGCGTTTCTGTCCTTCTTGCCATGGTGTATTTGCCTTTGTTTTCAGTGCTTAAGCAAAAGGCCTCGTGAGTATGTATTATTAGGCTCTAATAAAATAGGATAGCCTCTGTTTATTTTTCTTGTTGTTTACAGACTTGTTGCTGCAAGAGCTTAGGCATTGACAAAGGGCATATTTCCATTTCTTCAAGTATCTTTAAGGGATCAAGGTGGATGAGCTGTAGACAGCATAATGCAGACAGTGCCAATAAGCATGAACTGGCTGTTAACTGGAGTCTGGTTATTGCAGAAATCAATTCCATTGAAAGATCAGAAAAGCTTTAAAACTGAGAGACAATGGAAGGATTACTGTTATAGAATACCAAGTTTTATTTGTTTGGAAATGGGGAAAAGAGACTGTGGAATGTGGAAAGTAGACTGGCTCTTTTGTTTCCATTCTTTTTTTTTTTAAAATGGGCTCAGCATTTAAACAAAGCAAAAGGAAAAACTAGCTGCAATGCTAGGTTTCTCTGTCCATTTTTTTTTTTTTTTTTTTACTGTAGGAAAATCTGTCTACCTTAGCTGAACTGGCCGAGTCATAGTTTGGGCTTCCTTTTGAGCTATTCTGTAGACAAATAGAGTTATTTCCAATTTCTAGGAAACAATACATACAGTAAATACAAGCCAATGTGTTTTCCCTCTTCAACATCCCCTTCCTCCAATTCCTGCCCCCCAAACCTTATACATGTAGAAATAATGTCTCTTCCTGCTATAATAGCATGGACTCTAGGTCAGTCTATTTGCGCTTTTCTTCAGAAGTAACTCTCTAGGGAGCTAAAATCAAATATCTACACACATACTTGAACAATACTGATGGAGAAATTTAAGCAAAGATACAAGCTCTCAGTAATAGTGTATCTCATTCAAAGTTTTTAAAATTCAAGGACCAGTTCCTTTTTCTTTTAAAGGTCCTTACATTTCTGTTTTCCCCAAGAAAAGTTTTTTGTGATCCTAGTTTCTCATTTTTAATTTCCTCTATTATTTTACATAGTGAGTGTCAAGGTCCAGGTTACTCTAAGATGTGTAACCTGGATCTCAGGATCCAGGATCTCTGGGTCTCTGAATTTGTCTCTCTCTCTCTCTCTCTTTTTTTTTTAATATAACTTTAATTTGAGGATTAAAAGCAATCTTTATGTAGACATTGCACATAGGCTGTTTTGGTGCTTTAAAGAGCTACACTTTGGGAAATGGATTCAGGATGCATTATTTCTTTTGGGGAGTTCTATTTGGAACCAAGAGTTAAGGGACAAGAGGAAAGAACAGCTTTCAGGAAAATAGTCCCAGTTGTTATTTCATGTGAGGATTGTTGTCATTGTTCAGTCTCTCAGTTGTGTCCAACTCTTTGTGACCCCATGGACTACAGCACACCAGGCTTCCCTGTCCTTCACTATCTCCCAGAGCTTGCTCAAACTCATGTCCGTTAAGTCGGTGATGCCATCCAACCATCTTATCCTCTGTTGCTCTCTTCTCCTGCCCTCAATCTTTCCCATCATCAGGGTCTTTTCCAATGAGTTGGCTCTTTGCATCAGATGGCCAAAAAGTATTGGAGCTTCAACTTCAGCATCAGTCTTTCCAATGAATATTCAGGGTTGATTTCCTTTAGGATTGACTGGTTTGATCTCCTTGCTCTCCAAGGGACTCTCAAGAGTCTTCTCCAGCACCACAATTCAAAGCCGTCAATTCTTTGGTGCTCAGCCTTCTTTGTGATCCAACTCTCACATCCATACATGATTACTGGAAAAACCATAGCTTTGACTACGTGGATGTATGTTGGCCAAGTGATGTCTCTGGTTTTTAATATGCATGTGAGGATTATTTCAGTGATTTTATTGTCTGTGCTTTTCAAGGTTTAGAACAGTAAATACTTTAAAGCATCTTCACAGAAAATGAAACTATGGAACTTCCCATGCTGCATCTGAAAGCTGTTATGTCATTTTATAAATAGGCATATCATGTCTAAATTACTTGTAATATAAACTGAAAACATCCTTGGCTTTTATGATGGTTGTATATGATCCAGAGGTACAATTATGAATAATGCATTGAGTTTTGTTGTTCTCTGTTTGCCTACTTTGTTATGCAAGCAGGGATTTCCACGACAGTGTCCCAGATTTGAATTGGATAGTTTCTTTTTGTAGCGGCTGCCCCAGAATTATATGAGCTCACTGAGGATATTCATAGAAAATAATAATCTTTACCCCTGTGCTTCACAGGGATATAATCTCAGAACTTTCTCCAAGGATTGTCTCATCAAGTATAATTTAATATGTATCATGAACTGCATGGACAGAGGTTCATGACATTGTACAGGAGGCAGGGATCAAGACTATTCCTGAGAAAAAGAAATGCAAAAAAGGAAAATGGCTGTCTGAGGAGTCCTTACAAATAGCTGCCAAAAGAAAAGAAAAGAAGTGAAACACAAAGGAGAAAAGGAAAGATATACCCATTTGAATGCAGAGTTCCAAAGAATAGCAAGGAGAGATACGAAAGCCTTCCTCAGCTATCAGTGCAAAGAAATAGAAGAAAACAATAGAATGGGAAAGACTACAGATCTCCTCAAGAAAATTAGAGATACCAAGGGAACATTTCAAACAAACATGGGCTCAATAAAGAACAGAAATGGTATGGACCTAACAGAAGCAGAAGATAGTAAGAAGAGGTGGCAAGAATACACAGAAGAACTATGCAAAAAAGATCTTCATGACCCAGATAATCATGATGGTATGATCACTCACCTAGAGCCAGACATCCTGGAATGTGAAGTGGGCCTTAGGAAGTATCACTATGAACAAAGCTCGTGGAGGTGATGGAATTCTAGTTGAGCTATTTCAAATCCTGGAAGATGATGCTGTGAAAGTGCTGCACTCAATATGCCAGCAAATTTGGAAAACTCAGCAGTGGCCACAGGACTGGAAAAGGTCAGTTTTCATTCCAATCCCAAAGAAAGGCAATGCCAAAGAATGCTCAAACTACTGAATAATTGCACTCATCTCACATGCTAGTAAAATAATGCTCAAAATTCTCCAAGCCAGGCTTCAGCAATATGTGAACCATGAACTTCCAGACATTCAAGCTGGTTTTGGAAAGGGCAGAGGAACCAGAGATCAAATTGCCAACATCCGCTGGATCATTGAAAAAGCAAGAGAGTTCCAGAAAAACATATATTTCTGCTTTATTGACTCTGCCAAAGCCTTTGACTGTGTGGATCACAAGAAACTGTAAAATTCTGAAAGAGATGGGAATACCAGACCACCTGACCTACCTCTTGAGAAATTTGTATGCAGGTTAGGAAACAACAGTTAGAACTGGACATGGAACAACAGACTGGTTCCAAATAGGAAAAGGAATCTGTCAATGCTGTATATTGTCACCCTGCTTATTTAACTTATATGCAGTACATCATGAGAAACGCTGGGCTGGAGGAAGCACAAGCTGGAATCAAGATTGCTGGGAGAAATACCAGTAACCTCAGCTATGTGGATGACACCACCCTTATGGCAGAAAGTGAAGAACTAAAGAGTCTCTTGATGAGTGTGAAAGAGGAGAGTAAAAAAGCTGGTTTAAAGCTCAACATTCAGAAAACAAGATCATGACATCTAGTCCCATCACTTCATAGCAAATAGAAGGGGAAACAGTGTCAGACTTTATTTTTTTGGGCTCCAAAATCACTGCAGATGGTGACTGCAGCCATGAAATTAAAAGATGCTTACTCGTTGGAAGGAAAGTTATGACCAATCTAGACAGCATATTAAAAAGTAGAGACATTACTTTGCCAACAAAGGTCTGTCTAGTCAAGGTTATGGTTTTTCCAGTAGTCATGTATGGATGTGAGAGATGGACTATAAAGAAAGCTGAGTGCTGAAGAATTGATGTTTTTGAACTGTGGTGTTAGAGAAGATTCTTGTGAGTCCCTTGGACTGCAAGGAGATCAAATCCGTCCATCCTAAAGGAAATCAGTCCTAAATATTCATTGGAAGGACTAATGCTGAAGCTGAAACTCCAATACTTTGGCCACCTGATGTCAAGAACTGACTGATTTGAAAAGACCCTGATGCTGGGAAAGATTGAAGTCAGGAGGAGAACAGAAAGACAGAGGATAAGATGGTTGTATGGGATCACCAACTCGAAGGACATGAGTCTGAGCCAGCTCCAGGAGTTGGTGATGGACAGGAAAGCCTGGCGTGCTGCAGTCTATGGGATCACAAAGATTTGGACATGACTGAGTGACTGAACTGAACTGAACTGAGGACATGGAAGCAACCTAGATGTCCACTGGCAGATGAATGGATACAGAAACTGTGGTAAATATATATAATGAAATATTACTCAGCTATAAAAAAGAACATATTTGAGTCAGTCCTAATGAGGTGGATGACCCTAGAGTCTATTATACAGAGTGAAGTAAGTCAGAAAGAGAAAGACAAATATTGTGTATTAACCATACATATGGAATCTAGAAAGTTGGTACTGATGAACCTATGTGCAGGGCAGCGTTAGATACACAGACATAGAGAACAGAACTTGTAGCCACAGTGGGGGAAGGACAGGGTGGGACAAATTGAGAGAATAGTATGGAAACATATACATTACCACATGTAAAGCAGATAGCAAGTGGGAGCTCAACCACACACAGCTCCCTGTGTTCTGTGTGATGCAGGGAGCTCAACCCAGTGCTCTGTGATAACCTGGAGAGAGAATGGGGTGGGAGGGGGATTTAGGAGGGAAGGGATGTATGTATACCTGTGGCTGATTTATGTTGATGTATGGAAGAAACCAACAAAATATTGTAAAGCAATTATCTTCCAATAAAATAATGATAATAAAAAAAAGAATGGCATATGGCAGAAAGCTTTGCATTTTCCCTTCTTTGTGGCTGAATGAGCTCCAGAATCTGGACCAGTGCTTAGGCTATAGGTAGAATTAGGTAGTTCTTGCCATGAAAATAACAGAAACACAGGGCAGAAATGTAGGCTGGTGGTGAAATTTATTGGGACTTCATATGGCTGTGTTGATAGTGAATAAATAAATGGCTTCTCCTGCCCTCTACCTTCCACCCTGTCCCCACCCCAAGTTTGGACCAAGATGCAGGAATCAGGTATAAGTAAATGAAAGATTTGTCAGTAACAGAAAAAAGTACTTATATCAGGATCTACGTACCAAACAACTCAGATTCATAATCTTAGCAACAAACTGGCTGAACTCAGTGAGGCCTGCACCAATCTGAATCCAGGTTAAATGAACTGTGTATAGGAATTTTTATACGTTCTGAAATTCAGTTATTCTCTGAATCATGTTAACTTCTTCAACCACAGAGAACTAGCACAAGCTGCCAGATCAAAGACCAACTTTCTGCTTTACATTTCTACATAGAGGTCTTATGGCCATCTCAAAGTTAACATAACCAAAACAGAAATCTTGATTTTTCTCATGCTCTCCAAAACCTACTCCTTTCCCATCTTAAGATACCACAAGATTCTATCCAGTTTCTCAAGTCATTTCAGGCACTATTGGAAATGAGAATGCATGATATTTATCTTATTTGTTAACTATACATTTGTAGTCATCATGAAATGGGTCTGCCCCATGAAACCTGTATGTTTCAGCCTTTCCTCTCTATATAATTAGTTTGTTATACGGTTGCTCAGTCGTGTCTGACTCTGTGACTCTAGGGACTGCAGCACGTGGGCTTCCCTGTCCTTCACCATCTCCTGGAGTTTGCTCAAACTCATGTGCATCAAGTCGGTGATGCCATCCAACCATCTCATCCTCTGTTGTCCCCTTCTCCTCCCATCTTCAGTCTTTCCCAGCATCAGGGTCTTTTCAAATGAGTCAGTTCTTTGCATCAGGTGGCCAAAGTATTGGAGTTTCAGCTTCAGCATCAGTCCTTCCAATGAATATTCAGGACTAATTTCCTTTAGGATGGACTGGTTTGATCTCCTTGCTGTCCAAGGGACTCTCAAGAGTCTTCTCCAGCACCACAGTTTGAAAGCATCAATTCTTTGGTGCTCAGCTTTTTTTATAGTCCAACTCTCACATCCGTACGACTACTGGAAAAAACATAGCTTTAGTTAATTAGCCAAATGTTTAATTCCTACTTATTGTTTATATTAGACTAAATATACTGCTCTTAAGAGCATTCAGACTTTAGTTAGATGCCTAAATAAAATTTGAAGACTAAAGTGAGGGAGAAAAAGATTATGTATCAACTATGAATGAAGTGTTGTTATATCTGGCTGCAGCTGAGACAGTGCAGGCCCCAAGGGGTCCAAGTTCTCCCCATCTTGTGCTATTTATTTTATAGGAAAAAGGCAGGACAAGCTAGTTGAAGAGAAAAAAGGAGAGAACATTTCTTTTGCAATAAAGAAAAAATTCTGAGACATTTTAGTGTCAGAATGATGACTGAATTGGAGAGAGATGAGCAATTCAAATGCTCTCCCTCATAAATCTCACTCAGAAGGGAGATACAAGACAGATCGTTGCACTTAGAGACAAGACTACACCAATCCTAAGAGACGGGACACAATGACACTAAAGTGACAAATGCAGTTTCAGCTATAGGAAAGCTCTGTCATTTGCCAACTGAGCCAATGACTTGGCTAAAATGTAGGGAAGAGTAGAGAATTGAAATGAAAGCTCCAGCAGAAAAAGAAAGGTTTGCCTAACAAAATCTGAAGTTAGCTCAAACAATAAAGTCTTGGGTTAGCCATTTCTCCCTTAATTGTTTCTGACTTCAGTATAGCATATTATTGCATCTTGCATTTTATAACGTGGATGCATGCTCAATCGTGTCTGACTCTTTGTGACTCCATGGACTATAGCCTGCCAGGCTCCTTAGTTCATGGGATTTCACAGGCAAGGATATTGGAGTAGGTTGCCATTTCCTTTTGCGAGGGATGTTCCCAACCCAGGGATAGAACCCACCTTTCCTACGTCTCCTGCATTGGCCGGCAGATTCTTTACCACTGAGCCACCTAGGAATCCCATTTTTATACTGACTTATTATCAAATAGCTATTTTCATGTTAGAATAAAAAATCTAAAAAAAAAAAGGATGAAAAATATAGAAAAGTGTTGTAAAGTTATATTGCTTGCTTCTGAACAGGATTAATACATGACATTCAATCTCTGTAGTAGTTCAGTGTCACGGTAGGTCATCTATGTCTGTCTTTATCAATAATACCTGTCTTAGGTTGAAAATTACATGTCAGAGATTTTGACTCCTGCCAAATTGTGAAGCAGACACAGTTTTTGTTGTGGCTGCCATCGTTTCTTCCTCTCCCTCTTTTGGGTGCCAAGTGCTTCATTTATTCATTTATTCATTCAGTCATAAAACTTTTATTGATTATGGCTATGTGCAAGAAGACACCGTGTTGATTGTAAAGGAAGATGCTAACTGAGTGAAGTAAATGGTGTGATGGATGTTACACACCAAGTGTGGGAGCTCATGAAAGAGGAAGCTAACGTGCCTATGATTCTCAGAAAATTTGGTCTTCATTAGCACTGTACTGTAATTCCATTCACTTCTCCTGACAATCAACCGAAAAATATCCAACAAAATGAGACAAAATGTGAATTGTCAGCAATGCTGCTAATTGCCTTTCTCGTTATATTTCATATAAGAATCCCCAGACGATATTCCCATCTGCTCTTAATACCAAGAGCAGTTGTACTTCTCCTGAATAATTGGTACAATTTTATCTTATAGACAATGAAAATATTGTAACTGACAATGCTACTTTTTCTATTTAGCAAAAGCCGAGCACAACGTATAAGTAATTTGTGTACCTGTCTATATTGTATTGTTATTGAGTCCCTAAGTTATGTCAGGCTCTTTGTGACTACATGGACTGTAGCCTACAGATTTCTTGTGCATGGGATTTCCTAAGTGAGAATACTGGAATGGGTTGCCATTTCCTTCTCCAGGGATCTTTCTGACCCAGGATTTGAAACTGAGTTGCCTGAATTGGCAGGTGGGTTCTTTACCACCGAGTCACCGGGTAAGCCCTGTAAAGCAATTATCCTCCAATTAAAAATAAACTTTTAAAAAAGGAAAAAGACCTTTACCCTACAACCTTGATATCAGACTTTGGCCTCCAAAACCATGAGAAATAAACTTCTGTTTATAAGCTAAAAAAGAAAAAAAACCCTTGCCTGTCTTGCGTGTGTTTTCTTCAGAGACTGTCCACCACCAGATACTTTACTTAAGTTTACTGTGTTATCATTTGCAGTTAGATTGAGTTATAGACTTATTCTAAAAAGTAGTTGATATGGAAATTTCTGATATCTAGGCAAGCAGATGGGGAATTTTTTTTGACAAGCATCTCTTTAAAATCACATCATATGGGCTATGGCCAGTTTAGTTTACATTGAGGTTGAATTCCTATAGTGCCTCGCATATTTCCACACATAAGTAGGCATTTCCAAATATGAAAACAGCAATTACCATCATTGGCTGTTACTCCAGAAGGATTCTAAGATTCTCATGAACAAATTTTTCCATCAGCATCATCAAATGTTTACTTCACTTGCAATGACTTATTAATAAAATCCAAATTTCCCCAAGGCAATTTAAAAAGGAGGTAAAGTGATAGAGCATATAGCTCTTGTTTAAAAATTTCAGAGGAGGATTAACATCATGTAATAGGCTATATTATGGAAACTGTTTATGGTTCTGAATTTTCTTGATTTTATTAAGAATTAAAGAATTGATTCTGAGAAATGGAGAGAGAAGCAAAAGAATAGTTTTGTCTTTTTCCTTGGGTTGCTTTCCTTGGTGAGAAGTGAGGGTATGAGACAACTAGATATGTGGTGTTAGAATTAAAGAGAAAATGCTCACAAATGAATATTGAAATAAGGATCTGTTTAAAGAATGATTCATTTAAAACAAACTTCTTTAGCAGCAGGTTTCATTCAATGGAAATAACCTTAAGTGGGATCCTAGAGGCTTGCAATGCATGCATGCATGCTAAGTTGCTTCAGTTGTGTCTGACTCCCTGTGGCCCTACGGACAGCAGCCCACCAGGCTCCTCCGTCCACAGGATTCTCTAAGCAAGAATACTGGAGTGGGTTGCCATTTCCTTCTCCACCGAGGTTTGCAATAAGTCTGCTTTTTTGTGAATATCTGCTACACTCAGTTTTAAGATCTTTCTTCCAAAGAATCCCATATTGCTGGACGATTTGACCTGATGAGGGCAGTGTGTGCCTTTCTGTCTCAGGAGTCTCCATGTTTAACAAGGGAGAAAAGTACGGTAAGCGTGAAAAGCACCATACGGTACTTAGGAAAGGCTGCTGATACCTTCACTGGCAGCTTGATTGTGAACAAAACTGAGAAGGGATCAAAAGGAAAAAAATCAAAGTTCTGTCAGGTTTTCCACAGTCCAGTACAAGAGCCGCTTGTCAAAAGATTATTTTGTAAAGCTCCCTAATAGGCTTTCCCAAGCTCTTTCTTAAAGCAGTCAAAACAGAGATAATGAAGTCTCCCCAAAGATCTGCCTTAAGAACAGTTAATGGATTTTTAGGCTTTCCCCATAGTCATGATTTGCTTATTAGAAATGTCCAGTCCCCTGCACATGTGCTTATCTTTATTCATTCCTTTGACTGGAATGTGAGCAGAAAACTTTGTTGCATTAACTTGAAAACTTTTACTTTTCCTGAGGAATATCACCGTCCAGCCAGGGCTGTTCTGAGCCTGTGTGGGAAGCTCTAATGATCAATGTGGAAAGCTTGCTCTTTTGCCTTTGAGACACATGTATTTTCTCTTTCAGCCTCTTAGGCATGAGGGGAAAAGAAAAATGGATCTTGTAATAGGCAACCCTTCCGGGTGCCTCTGTGTCCCTTTATTCCCTTCTCGTGATGCCTTATTATGACGTCTCCCGCTGGCTGGAACTGCCCATGTGGAGTCCACTTTCTGTGAGGCAGAAAGGAGAAGCCATTTACTCAAGTGGAATGCTGTCTCCTACTTCAGTTTCTGTATACTTTCTGAAGTGCTTCTAGCTTCAAATGATTAACACTATCAGGGCTCATTTGTTTATAATTTAAGCGTATTAAAACAACTTTTCTGTTGTAAAATATGACAAATATGTACATAAATACACAATAAAAAGATATAAAGCATAAAGCAAAACACCTAGGTTAAAAAAAGAACATTATCTGTATTCTATGTCTTCCTATATTATTTATGTAGTAATTTATATCATTTATATTGTTTACCATTAATAAACTATTATACCTTTAGTTATTTTTAATACTTTTATATTTTAACTCTCATATAAGAATTAAAAGTGATTTATATACCATTACAATATTAGAGTATTCTGAATTTGAGTATATTCTTATGCTTTCCATTAAGTTTTATACTTTCATATGTTTTCATGTGACTGATTGGCATCCTTTTATACCAACTTGAATAATTCCCTTTAGTAGTTCTTTAAAGCAGTTCCAGTGGTGGTGAACTCCCTCAGCTTTTGTTTGTCTGGGAAAATGTTTATTTCTACTTTGATACTGAGGGATAGTTTTGTCAGGTATAGTTTTCTTGGCCATTTTTTTTTTAACTTTTAGCACATTGAATATATCATCAGGATTGTGTGATGTATCACTCCCTCTTGACCTGCAAGGTTTCTGTGAGAAATCTCTTCATAGCCTTACAGGTATTCCTGTGTATGTGATGAGGTGCTTTTGCCTTGTTCCTTTCAGAGTTCTGTCTTTGACTTTTGAGAATTTGTTATAATGTGTCTTGGTGTAATCTTTTTTGAGTTGATCCTGTTTGGGAACCTCTGAGCTTCATATATCAAGATGATCAAGATGTTCATATGCCTCTGAATACTAGTTGGTTTTCAGCCATTATTTCTTTAAATAAACTTTCTGCCCCTTTTGCTTGAAATCAGTTAAGATCCTTAGGTCTTTCCCTACAGTCATAGTTTTTGATGGATTTTGGTACTTATTCCCTTCTTCCATTTTGTGATAATAGATTATATTGTTTTTTAACATAATTATGAAAAATTCAACCAAATAATGAGTTTTACTTTTTAAATTTATTGATTTTTATTTTATTTTATTTTTTAGCCCTGCTGCATGGCATGTAGGATCTTAGTTCCCTGACCAGGGATCAAGCCAATGCCCCCTGCCCTGGAAGTGTGGAGTCTTAACCACTAAACTGCCAGGGTAGTCTACAGTTGTATAGGGTTTTGTGTTTTTTTTTTTTTTTTGACTGTACTGCATGGCATGCAGAACTTCCCTGACCAGGGATCGAACCTGTCCCCCACGCAGTGGAAGCATGCAGTCTTAACCACTGGACCACCAGTGAAGTACTACATTTTTATATATTAAATGCATCCTTGTATCCTTGTTGAGTGTAATTGAACATAGGCCTATGCAACTGCTTTCAGAAACAAAATAAATTTAAACTGCATAAATAAGAGATGGAGGTGATGTTGCTTAGCAGCAGCACATGGAAAAATGAATTAATGACTTTACTAGGCTCCCTGAAACTAGCATATCAATTATTTGCCAAAAATTTATGTCAATTTAGGATGTAGTAATATCTAGTACAGGGATGACAATTTGGTTTTCTCTTTAGTACCAAAGAGATCAGAAGGTAATGGTTGTCTAGAAGGTTGTATTGAGATTATTTACAGATGATTCTCATTTAAGCAAACAGAATTCTGGGTATGATTTGTTGTATCAGCTGTGGGGGTGGGGAATTTAGTATCTGTCTGTCTGTCTGTGTTTGCTTCTTTGATTGTGAGGATAAAGGATGGTAGTGACTATCTACATTGTGACAGTCCAAATAGACTTAAAATATGCTCATAAGACAATGCCCCATAAGACAATGCCCGTCATGGTGAGAGGTCTCTGAATTCTTCTGATGTGGAAAGCTTTCATGAAGTGGAAATGTTCAGTGTGGAGAAGCAAATGTTGAATGACTGTCATGTAAAAGAGATTACATCTGTTGTTACATATTGACTTATGGGAAGAGCTAGGTTCTGATGACATTCATGGATGGATACAAAGAATAGATAGTGTTTAGTTTAATACAAGTAGAGCTTACCCACAATTAGAGCTGTTTTGAAATAAAGTACCTGAAGTGAGGCAACCTGCCATTGGAGGTTTAAGAAAAACATTCTAGGGATCACTGGTTGAGAGTAAGAGTAGGGACTGTGTGTGGCTTAGGTTACTTTTAAGTTCCTTCAGTTCAGATAATCTGTTAATTAATCAATTCATTTCAAAATATTATTGAGTGCCTATTTGATGCCAGGCATTTTTTTTTTTCCTAAGAAAAGGGGATGCAATGGGGAATAATAAAGTCTGTTCTCATTGGCTCTTAAAGTCTCATAAGGGTGGGGAACCAGATATATAACCAATAAACAAGCAAAATAATTTTATATAAATGTTTCATAAAAATTAAACAGTGTGAATGAAAATAGAACACAGAGTAGGAAGGAAGGACTTTAGACGGGTGGTCTGTGAAAGTGTCTGTGAAGAAGTAGCATGTGAACTGAGAACTGAATTTTTAGAAGAGGGCATTTCTGTAGACTTCCGAGGGAAAAACTTTAATATCTTAAAAAAATCCTTCAATTGTTTTTGTACAAATAAATGAAATTTTTTCATTGTAATCTGCTCTTGAGTAAACTCATGCTGGCTCTTTTAGACTACAACCTTCCTCTGGTGTAATAAACTATTCTAGAACTTTTTTGGAAATCAATCACTCTCACCAAATTGTATTTCCACAATTATTTTTTCTCTCATTTTGAAAATGGCAACGAGTTTTGCCAGTCTTTTTTCATCCATCTCCTTTTCTGTGGTGTGCAGCCAAATCTGCATGTTCTTTGCATGTTGGGCATATTTTGTTAGGGCTACAGGCAGAAGCTGCTTTAAAGTAGCTGTATTTTCCTCTACTCAATTCATTATCTACCTTGGCTGTAATTCCCTCTGGTTTTCTTTCTGTTTCTCAATTTTAAGATAATTTTCCAGGCTGGAAATAATGAGAGAAATAGCATTTAAAATTTTAGAGAAAAAAATGCAGCGTTTTGTCTTCTTTCTGCATCTGTTAACATTTCGCCATCTGCCCCAAGCACTGGTTCAATTCCTTTCCTTTTTCCTTCAGTTTTGAACTTCCTGCAAATGTATTTCCCCCTCCTCTTGTTTGTACCAGGTTTTCAAGTCTTTGCTCACTCTGCAGTTCTTTCTTGAGTCAATTCGGATATTTTTATTCTTCTTTTGTAGCTTCCTTGGTTATGCAGACGTCTTTCCATTAATTAGAGCGTTCCCTTACAAATTAATTTCATTGGCTGCTTTTGCCCTTTTCTTCTTCTCTAGGATAATTTGTAGTTGTATTGGTAGATCTATGGTTATCAGAACTTCTTAATTCATTTGCACCTTCCATTCTTTTATAGTGTATGTACACGGGTTCATCTTAATCTTTTCTGTTTTTGTTGCTGTTGTTGCTGCTGTTGTTGATATCTGCATGGATAATGCATAGAATGTCTGAAAAAGTGTAAGTGTTAATTGCTCAGTCATGTCTGACTCTTTGTGACCCCTGCCAGGCTCCTCCATCCATGGGATTTTCCAGGCAAGAATACTGGAGTCAGTTGCCATCTCCTTCTCCAGGGGATTTTCCCAACCCAGGGATGGAACCCAGGTCTCCCGCTTTGCATATAGACTATCTGAGCCACCAGGGAAGTCCTGTCCATTATTGTCTCCTTGGTTTTTATGAACTTGAAGAGAACATGGCCACCTTTCTTAAAGATTCCTGTTGCTTCTGGTGTTAGGGTTATGCAATAGTTCTTTCTTGCTGGTCAGAATTCAATTCAGACTTATTTTTGATACTCACCACTTTCATAATTAAATCTTGCTTTTGTCCCATTTTCATGGTCATTTTGTCCATTTCCAGAATCTACAGGTATTTTTGAAGGGTATATTAGAGCATTAATAAAATGTTTCTGAACCCAGTTTCATCAATGTGTGTGGGGTTTTCTCATACCCCAAACACTTCTCAGATACCCGCAGTGTGTCTGAGAATTCATTCAATTCTGACACTGTCTATATGGAGATAATATGAGATTTCCCAGGTTAAGGGCTCAGCCCTATAAGATGTTAATCACAAACCCAAGTTGTTACCTTTACTTCTGACTGGCTATATGTCAGAGGTTCCCACAATCCCCTGCTTGGGTTCAGTTAACTTGCTAGATCGACTTATAAAACTCAAGGAAACATTTTTTAAAAATCTTTAAAATTATCCTTTAACTTTCTCTATGTCTTTGTAAGGGTTTGAAATAGCCAAAGTGAGTTGTTCCATTGTTCCATCTGAACAGGTGAACTTTGGCTAATGCTTGGCGTGGTTTGGTTCCTGTCAAAATGCTGGGGAAAGTTTCTATTGTGAAAATAATGCCACAGGTAAATTCTATTCAGTGCCCATAACCATGCATCATGAAAATCAACTTTCTAATATTTGTATCCTTGCCCTTTACCTTGAAGAAGGCACATAGGTCCATAAAAAGACTAAAAATTAGTGTGATGTTCATTCACCAAACGGAAGAGGAAATTACTTTTGTGTGTATAGTAATCATATTTCTTTCATTTTCATTTCCTTTAGCATAAGGCAAATCCTCCTCTCTCTCTTTTTTTACTTTCATTCTTGCTAGACATTCATCAGTCTTATTGACCTTTGCAAAGAACCAGCCTTTGGCTTCATTAATTTTTTCTATTGCTTTCCTCTTTTCAATTTTATTGATTTTTGCTCTTATGTTTATTATTTCCTTTGAATCACTTTGTTTTATTTTGCTTTTCTGTTTCTAGCTTCTTAAGGTAGAATCTTGGTTAATTTGAGACATTTCTTCTTTTCTCTTATAAGAATATAATACTATATTCTGCAAATTGTTTTTGCTATTTTTTTTTCATTTTCATTCAGTAAAAATATTAAAATTTCTCTTTATAATTATTTTTTTGACTCATGGATTATTTAGAAATGTTGTTTAGTTTCCACATTTGTAGCTTTTTCTCTCATCTCTCTGATATTGATTTTCAGTATAATTCTACTATGGTCTGAAATACATTTTTCATAATTCCAATTCTTTTAAATATTTTAAAATTTGTTTTATAATTCAGGATATATCTTGTTGAAAGTTCTATGTACACAAGAAAAGACTGTGTTGTTGGTTGGAATGTTCTATTAATGTTTATTACATCTAATTGGTTAATGGCATTGTTCAGTTCTTTTTTTTTTTTAATTTTATTTTATTTTTAAATTTTACATAATTGTATTAGTTTTGCCAAATATCAAAATGAATCTGCCACAGGTATACATGTGTTCCCCATCCTGAACCCTCCTCCCTCCTCCCTCCCCATACCATCCCTCTGGGTCGTCCCAGTGCACCAGCCCCAAGCATCCAGTATCGTGCATCGAACCTGGACTGGCAACTCGTTTCATACATGATATTATACATGTTTCAATGCCATTCTCCCAAATCTTCCCACCCTCTCCCTCTCCCACAGAGTCCATAAGACTGATCTATACATCAGTGTCTCTTTTGCTGTCTCGTACACAGGGTTATTGTTACCATCTTTCTAAATTCCATATATATGCGTTAGTATACTGTATTGGTGTTTTTCCTTCTGGCTTACTTCACTCTGTATAATAGGCTCCAGTTTCATCCACCTCATTAGAACTGATTCAAATGTATTCTTTTTAATGGCTGAGTAATACTCCATTGTGTATATGTACCACAGCTTTCTTATCCATTCATCTGCTGATGGGCATGTAGGTTGCTTCCATGTCCTGGCTATTATAAACAGTGCTGCGATGAACATTGGGGTACATGTGTCTCTTTTCCTTCTGGTTTCCTCAGTGTGTATGCCCAGCAGTGGGATTGCTGGATCATAAGGCAGTTCTATTTCCAGTTTTTTAAGGAATCTCCACACTGTTCTCCATAGTGGCTGTACTAGTTTGCATTCCCACCAACAGTGTAAGAGGGTTCCCTTTACTCCACACCCTCTCCAGCATTTATTGCTTGTAGACTTTTGGATCGCAGCCATTCTGACTGGTGTGAAATGGTACCTCATAGTGGTTTTGATTTGCATTTCTCTGATAATGAGTGATGTTGAGGTTCAGTTCTTATTTATCCTTACCAAGTTCCTGTGTACTAGTTCTATTGTTACTGACAGAGGAATATCAAATTCTCTAATCATAATCATGGATTTGCATGTATCTCTTTTCAGTTCTTTCAGTTTTTGTTTCATGTAATCTGAAACTCCAGTGTAATATGGTAAACATTTTGAATTCCTTTGCCTTATTGTGTGAATTGCTGTGCCTTATTGTGTGAACTGATCCTTTTATCAATGGGCAATATTTTTCTTTATCCCCTGGAAATTTTCTTTGTTTTGAAGTTTACTTTGTTTGATATTAATATGGACTACAACTTACTTTTGATTAGTGCTTGTAACCTATGCATATCATTATATTTGAAGTGAGTCTACTGTGGACAACCTAGAGTTGATTCACTATTTTTTGACCATGGTGACTAGTATGCTGAGAGTACCATGTTGAGTGGCACAATTCTAGAATGAATGATGGAAAAGCAGTTGTGGATTTCCTTGGGACTTTACTACTTGAGTTCTCTGGGAGGTAGAATATATTTAGTAGTCAAATTATTTATCACATTCTACCAGTAGATGACAGAGATTCTTTATATAACAGAAAAAAGATCTAAACGCATGAAACAAACTCCATGATTTTCATATCATGTTTATAACAAGAGACATTAAAATCTCTGTTATTTTTAACTTTGAAGAATATATAAATCATATAAAAAAGCAAGAAAGTTTGCATTATTCATTTGCATCACCAGGGGAAAATGTTCATTTGAAAATTTGCTATTAAAGCAGTCGTCTAAATGACCAGATTTTGATGTAACTTGGAGCAGAATAAACCATCCAATATTTTAATGGGTAAAATATCAGTAATTTCCTGGTTGTTTCATCTGGAGCACAAATCTGTAAATAAAAAATAAAATAGGCAATGAGTATTTCTGTGCCATAATTTTGAACTTCAGCTTTGTTTCACATTGAAACTTTATTTACAAAGGGAATTGGTAATCAAAGGCACATGCTGTCACACTCTGGCTTCTAAACCCGTATTTCTTATAAAATCATTATTTTTTTCCTAGCCGACTGCAAGATGACCAGAAAACATGATGGATGATAGAATTCATCTTTATTTTTAGGATGTCACTAAAATGCTTTTTCCAATATTTTGTGCCAGAACTTTGCTGCCACGTTATGTTGAAGATTAAGATTGAAGGAAAACTCTTAAATAATGACTGTGATATACTCTCAGTAGTTAACCCCCTTGGGAATTGATGGTAAACCCAATTAAGCTGAATGTCAGGCTATAATTCCAGGCATTCTGAGAGAACTTTAGTATTATATTTATGACTATATGTATGTTCTTTAACTCTAGACATAACAAAAATATTTTTTTCTCTTGCCACTTAGGAAATTCCTAGTTTTAGAAGTTCTGTCCTAGAAACAGGGGTGAAGACCAAACATACTTTTCTTATTGTAAATCACAAAACCACACCATCTAGTGGTGGTTGTAGGCTCTTAGGACACTGCCTGCTAAGTCGCGTCAGTTGTGTCGGCTCTTTTGAGATCCTATGGACTATAGTCCACCAGGCTCCTCTGTCCATGGGATTCTTCAGGCAAGAGTACTGGAGTGGGTTGCCATGCCCTTCTCCAGGGGATCATCCTGACCCAGTGATCAAACCCGTGTCTCCTGTGGCTCCTGCGTTGCAGGAGGATTCTTTACTGTTGAGCCACCAGGGAAGCCCCCTTAGAACACTAACAGTCCCCTCAAATGCAAGTGCAATATATTGTTCTGTCAGGATATTTGTGTTCTGAAGTCAGTTTATTCCTCTAGTATGAAAGTAGTAGATCATGTGAATTTCAGAGGTTTGCCTCATTCACTGAGTCCTGACATGGAAGTACAGCCTGCTAATATGTATACAGCTGTCCCTCCATATCCATGGGGGACTGGTTCTTTGGTGCTAGGACCACTGTGAATACCAAAATCTGTGGATGCTCAGTCCCTTAAATAAAATGGTGTCGTGTTTGCATATCCTGCACACATCCTCCTGTATACCTGAAATAAGTAACCTGTAGATTACTTATAATACCTAATACACTGTAAATGCTATATAAATTGTTGCACACAGCTAATCAAGTCTTGCTTTTGGAAACTTTCTTGAATTTTTGGGGGGCGGGATTTATTTGATCTGCATTTGGTTGAATCTGTGGATGTGGAACTCATGGATACAGAGGGCTGACTGTACACAGAAAAGACACTAGAAAGCTGGAGACTTTTACACAGTGTGAGAAGGAAGATCTCTTTCACATTGCTATAGTGCCTCTTTGATCTCAAAATCAAGAAGGCTCTGCAGTCCTCTTTTTGTAGGTTATAGGTAGGTTAGTATGGACTCTGACATTATAGGGAGGTTTAAGAAGACAGAAATGACAGATAAAAGACAGAAATGGTATGGACCTAATAGAAGCAGAAGATATTAAGACGAGGTGGCAAGAATACACGGAAGAACTGTACAAAAAAGATCTTCATGACCCAGATAATCACGATGGTGTGATCACTCACCTAGAGCCAGACATCCTGGAATGTGAAGTCAAGTGGGCCTTAGAAAGCATCACTACGAACAAAGCTAGTGGAGGTGATGGAATTTCAGTTGAGCTATTCCAAATCCTGAAAGATGATGCTGTGAAAGTGCTACACTCAATATGCCGGCAAATTTGGAAAACTCAGCAGTGGCCACAGGACTGGAAAAGGTCAGTTTTCATTCCAATCCCAAAGAAAGGCAATGCCAAAGACTGCTCACACTACCGCACAACTGCACTCATCTCACACACTAGTAAAGTAATGCTCAAAATTCTCCAAGCCAAGGTTCAGCAATATGTGAACCGTGAACTTCCATATGTTCAAGCTGGTTTTAGAAAAGGCAGAGGAACCAGAGATCATATTGCCAACATCCGCTGGATCATGGAAAAAGCAAGAGAGTTCCAGAAAAACATCTATTTCTGCTTTATTGACTCTGCCAAATCCTTTGATCGTGTGGATCACAATAAACTGGGAAATTCTGAAAGAGATGGGAATACCAGACCACCTGATCTGCCTCTTGAGAAACCTGTATGCAGGTCAGGAAGCAACAGTTAGAATTGGGCATGGAACAACAGACTGGTTCCAAATAGGAAAAGGAAAAATATACATCAAGGCTGTATATTGTCACCTTGCTTATTTAACTTCTATGCAGAGTACATCATGAGAAACGCTGGGCTGGAGGAATCACAAGTTGGAATCAAGATTGCTGGGAGAAATATCAATAACCTCAGACATGCAGATAACACCACCCTTATGGCAGAAAGTGAAAAGCAACTAAAAAGCCTCTTGATGAAAGTGAAAGGGGAGAGTGAAAAAGTTGGCTTAAAGCTCAACATTCAGAAAACGAAGATCATGGCATCTGGTCCCATCACTTCATGGGAAATAGATGGGGAAACAGTGTCAGACTTTATTTTTTTGGGCTCCAAAATCACTGCAGATGGTGATTGCAGCCATGAAATTAAAAGATGCTTACTCCTTGGAAGGAAAGTTATGACCAACCTAGACAGCATATTAAAAACAGAGACATTATTTTGCCAACAAAGATCCATCTAGTCAAGGTTATGGTTTTTCCAGTGGTCATGTATGGATGTGAGAGTTGGACTGTGAAGAAAACTGAGCACTGAAGAACTGATGCTTTTGAACTGTGGTGTTGGAGAAAAGTCTTGCGAGTCCCTTGGACTGCAAAGAGATCCAACCAGTCCATTCTAAAGGAGATCAATCCTGGGTGTTCTTTGGAAGGACTGATGCTAAAGCTGAAAGTCCAATACTTTGGCCACCTCATGTGAAGAGTTGACTCATTGGAAAAGACTTTGATGCTGGGAGGGATTGGGGGCAGGAGGAGAAGGGGATGATAGAGGATAAGATGGCTGGTTGGCGTCACCAACTCAATGGACATGAGTTTGGGTGAACTCTGGGAGTTGGTGATGGACAGGAGGCCTGGAGTGCTGCAATTCATGGGGTCACAAAGAGTCGGACATGACTAAGCGACTGAACTGAACTGAACTGAAGAAGACAGAAAGTTCAGGTCTAGAAGCTTTGATGGCAAGTACCAGCCAGCTGGCTATGTGGTTTTGAGGGCTATGGTAGGATGGACATTTTTCGAAAATTATTGGCCAGGGAAGGAAGGTAGGGCCCTAGTATAGGACCCTGGTATTGGGTAAGAAAAGGAGACTTAGGCCTAGGATAAAATAACAAGATGATAACTTCTAGTAATCCAGCTACTAGAAGGGCATGGTATTCCAAAAACATATTTTTGAGTGTCTCTCCTGCTTTAGTTACTGAATAAGATAGGCAAAAAGACTGTCCCCTTGGAACTGACCTTCTAGTGAAGAGGGACAGAAATTAAACAAAATGAACTTGTTTGAGTGCCATGAAAGAGATATATGTGTAGCTTTCAATATTATGGTTAGTGACGTCCTTACTGAGAAGTTGTTACATGAGAAGGATATAAGGTTAGAGGTTAGAGAGTGATTTAGGCAATAAGGCTGAGCTGCTTTTGGGGTTCTTAAGTGGTTCCAGCTTTGAGTATTAGGAACCCTGGTTCATGGAGTTAAGGAGTCCTGTTTATATCTATAACCATGAAGAAGTGAAAGGACTAAGGAGTTCATTCGAGGCTCTGCACCTGGCCACATTGGGAGCTGATATCCCTCTGAACTGAAGGACTTGGAAAAAGTCTACCTTCGGCAGATCAGTAAGGTTAAGTCAGTTACTTGGATGAGAGGATGGCTAAGTCAGGAGGCCAGAAGCAAAATGAGTAGTAGGGCATCTGCCAGGATCACTTCCTGTGCTGAACTTCCGAAGTACTATCCAGGCTGATTTGTTGGCTCTGCCCACTAAGTAGACCTTCCTGATGTTAAAATACTCCCATATTTGATGCAAGGTTTGACACACTTGTGGATTATATAAACTCCTTTCACAGAAGATCCACATGCTTGAGCCTGACCTGAGTAGGGTTGCCAGATGAGGAATGGGATATCCAGATGAATTTGGATTTCAGATAAACAACAAAAATCCTTTTAGTATAAAGTATATCCCCCAATATTACTTGGGGTTTGCTACAATAAGTATACTTATACTAAGTTTATTCATTATTTTTCTGAAATTCAAATTTAACTGAGCATTCTATGCTATTATGGTAAATCTGGCAACCCTCAATTTGAAGTTCATCTGGAGGTCCAGATCCTGTATGGACCAGACTTTCGGGTGGGTGGTAGAAGCTGGGACCCCCTTCTTATTTAGCAGCATTTGGCTTTTAGGAATATTAACATTCTTTATGTCTGGGGTTCTAAAATGGATACTTACATAATTTTTAGTAAACTCTACAAAAGTGGTGTGAATAACTGGTCAGTGATGAATTGTATTCCCCTAGAGCAGCATTTGGGCTTCTCTGGTAGCTCAGCTGGTAAAGAATCTGCCTGCAATGGAGGAAACCCTGGGTTGATTCTTGGGTTGGGAAGGTCCCCTGGAGAAGGGAATGGCTACCCACTCCAGTGTTCTTTGGCTTCCCTGGTGACTCAGTCGGTAAAGAATCTGCCTGTATTGAGGGAGACCTGGGTTGGATCCCTGGGTTGGGAAGATCCCTTGGAGAAGGCTATGGCAACCCACTTCGAATTCTTGCCTGGAGAATCCCCATGGATAGAAGAGCCTGGTGAACGGCAGTCCATGAGGTTGCAAAGAGTCCGACAGGACTGAGTGACTAAGCACAGCACAGCACAGAGCAGCATTTAACCTTTCACATCACAGAACTAATGTAGGAAGTATAAGTTCATAGGAGCCTTGAACCAGGCCTACTGAGTCTCTGTCTTCTGTGGTGGGTTCTAAAGCATGTCTGCAGAAATCTGGGGCTCCTTGTGTCCCAACTACTGCTTTAGTACAAGAATTAGCTGAAATGATCATGTGAGTATTAAGAAAAAAATCCCTCCCCACTGTGTTTGGAGTCAAGCATTCTAAGTACTCAATGGATATGAGAGAATTTATAGGGATGAGACACTTTTTTTCTAAAGAAAATGAATATTAAAAATATATTTCTAATGGTGAGAATTTCTGGAAAAAGGATATTAGCTTGGCAATAGAAGGAGTCTCATATCCCCAGCCCCCCAACACACACACGCTTTTTTTTTTTTTTTTGCTGTAACTCTTTCCATAATGCCCAAGTTATTTTTTTATATGGAATTAGACTCTATTTTTATTCCCAGTACAAAAGCTGTAACATGCCTTGTTATTTGCTTTTTGATTAAACTCTCACCAGTTTTGAAGATCTGCAGATAACTACTCAAGGAATCATAGGTCAGTTAAGAATACCGAAATACATTCAGACAATACATATGGTATTTCAATTAACTTTCCTATGAATTTCTCTCAGTTCTTTTCTTTGTACTATTGTCATTGTTGGATAATTTAACATCCGTATGAGCATGCTTAATTATAGTTGGCTTCAGAGTAGGCAAGGTCACAAGGAAAATGCCATCGTGAGAGGTCAGATTTATACTGTGATTCTTAGAATTCGCTTTGAGAATCATCTGTTAGAACCAATTGTGCTCCTAAATGAGGGATACCATCTTTATTTCTCACTTATTTTCAAGTAAAGATGCTATGTAGATTTGATGTGTCATATATTATCACAGAGTAGGTCTTGAAAGTCCTAATTCAGGCAAAACTCAATACTGGAGAGTCTCAAAGCTGGTCCTAGGCTTCCCCCACCAGCATCCCTCCCCCCATTTCTCTTTCCTACCTTGTCCCTTTCTTTTCCTTGTCTTCTTCCCCTTTCTCCCTTGCTCCCTAAATGATCTTTCCATTTCGATAGAATGTCCTCTTTCCCTCCACCAAAGATAAATATCCCAGGGACTTGCCTTTATCCTTTGCATTATTGGCAATTGGAGTGGGTGGGTGGATTTGGCAAATAAGATGCTTTATGTCTGGGTTTGAATTGCAAATAAAAGTGAAAGTCACTCAGTCGTGTATGACTCTTTGTGACTCCATGGACTATACAGTTCATGGAATTCTCTAGGCCAGAATATTGGAGTGGGTAGCCTTTTCCTTCTCCAGAGAATCTTCCTACCCCAAGTTAGTGGCCAAAGAATCAGGGACAGATCAACAGAGAGTTGATCTAGGTGGGAACAAGCAGTGTCCAGGTCCATATCCTGGGGGGAGCCTGGACCAGGGTACCAGTGGCCATGGTCAGGGTCCAGGGCCAGCCACGGTGGCTGCCATGGCTCAGCAGAGGAACAATGGCATGGTTTTCACTGTGTTCTTGGCCAACCAGTGTTCTGTGGTTTCTGCTTATTTTCTGAGTGTGTTTTTCAAAACCTCTTGGAAATTCTATGTGCTCTCCAACATCTTTCCAATACATTTCTTTTATACTTAAACCAGCAGGAGTTATTCCTGTTGTTTGTTGATTGCCATGATGCCTGGGGTTCATAAACACCCCTTCCATATGGCTTCTGTGTCATTACTCCTATTTCTCTCCCAACCATGTTTTGTCCTTCCACTTTTCCTCTCACTTGTAAATGTAGGCTTTCTTCAGTATACTCTCCTAAATTTTATTTTTTTTCTTTCTGGACAACCTTCCTTGACCATCTCCTCTGTATATGCACCTTCTCAGCCTGTATTCCCTTGTGGCTCAGCTGGTAAAAAATCTGTCTGTAATGTGGGAGACCTGGGTTTGATCCCTGGGTTGGGAAGATCCCCTGGAGAAGGGAAAGGCTACCCACTCAAGTATTCTGGCCTGGAGAATTCCATGGACTGTGTATAGTTCATGGAGTCGCAAAGAGTCAGACATGACTGAACGACTTTCACTTTCACTTTCACTAACCTGCATCTTCCGAGCAGGCCTTCTTTAAGACTGCAGCTCTTGTGTCTAGCTGCCTGCTAGACATTATTCACACAGACAGTCCTGTGGTTTAGTAATGAGACTGAATTCATCACCCAGCTCTCTAGACCTCTTCTGCCTCCTTAATCAGCATCACACTAAATTACCCAACATTCAGAAGGATCATGAAAGCTCTTTCTCCTTTTTTTGTCTTGGCTGCTACCTTATTTCAGGCCCTAAATGCTTATGATACAAATTGTATCAGTAATTTCCTAACAGGTTTTCCTCCCTGTGAGTCTTGGCCCTTTTCTACTTTGCTCCCAGAATCAGCTTTCTAAAGCCTAACTCTAATTGGTGTAAATTTTGCATTAAGAATCCTCAGCAGACACCCCCCTTCCAGCGTATTCTGATTAAAATCCAGATTTATGGCCTTCAACGCTCTCTCCAACTTGATTTCTGATGTAATTTCTAGCTTACCCCTCACCGCTATGCCCACCATTAGCTCTTGCCACCACCCACCAAATGTGAAGAGCTCATGTCTCTGTGCCACTGCTTATTCTATTGCATCTATTTCCTCATCTTTCTTTATGAAAATCTCATGGTACAGACCTCCCAGCAGAACATAGAAATGCAAAGACATGACAGAGAAATATACTTTAAATTTAAATAATTATTCAGTTTTCTCCTTGCTTTGCCTTTACAGAATGCTTGTACCCTCTGCTGAGTCTCTGTCAGGAATGCCTTCACCGGACTTGGAGATCCTGTGTGAATTTTCTGTAACTGAAGAAAAGGCTCTGCTTAGTCAAAGTTTAAATGCTAATTTCCCTCATTCCTGTTTTCTTTATTTTATGCATTCATTCTCTGTGTGTCTGTGTTAGTCACTCAGTCATGCCAGACTCTTTGACCCCATGGACTGTAGCCCACCAGGCTCCTCTGTCCATGGGATTCTCCAGGCAAGAATATTACAGAGGGTTGCCAGTTCCTTATCCAGGGGATCTTCCTGACCCAGGGATCAAACCTGTGTCTCCCACATTGTAGGCAGATTCCTTACTGTCTGAGCCACCAGGGAAGCCCATTCATTCTATAACTCTTTCATGAATACATACTAAGTGCTGGACACTATTCTAAGCCCTGAAGGATAAGCTACTAAGTGAAACTAATATAGTCCTTGCCTTCTGGAGGTTGTAGATTAGTGAAGGAACAGTATTAATCAAATACAGTAAGATAAAAGTGACATCTGTGTTGAGCGCAAAGAAGAGGTACCTGGTTTCATTGGAGTGTATCAGTGGGGTGCTGACCTTGTCTGGGGGTTCAATAAAGGCTTCCCTGAGGAAAACAATGAATGAATAGCAAAGGGAGAGGAAAGCATTCTGAAAAGACCTTATCCATGTATTGTTGTTGTTTAGTCGCTAAGTTGTGTCCAACTCTTTGTGACCTCATGGCCTGCCACAGGCCAGGCCTCCCTGTCCTTCACTATCCTATCACTGCTGCTGCTGCTAAGTCGCTTCAGTCGTGTCCGACTCTGTGAGACCCCATGGACTGCAGCCTACCAGGCTTCTCTGTCTGTGGGATTCTCCAGGCAAGAACACTGGAGTGGGTTGCCATTTCCTTCTCCAATGCATGCAAGTGGAAAGTGAAAGTGAAGTCGCTCAGTTGTGTCCGACTCTTAGCGACCCCATGGACTGCAGCCTACCAGGCTCCTCCATCCATGGGATTTTCGGGGCAACAGTACTGGAGTGGGGTGCCACTGCCTTCTCCGACCCTATCACTAGTTTGCTCAAACTCATGTCCATTGAGTTGGTGATGCCATCCAACTATCTCATCCTCTGTTGCCCCCTTCTCCTTCTGCCTTCAGTCTTTCCCAGCATCAGGGTCTTTCCCAATGAGTCAGCTCTTCGCATCAGGTGGCCAAATCCATGTATTACACTGAGGTTAATTTGGAGAAGAAAAATTCACTCAAAATATGCATTTTACTACTAATTAAGAATGTGCAGATAGTTAAATATAGAAATTATATCTTCTAAAGGCTCCTCTGAAAACATAAAGCCATGTTAGGGCCAAAAGTGGCACTTAGAGACATCTTGGCACTTTTGATGGATGGGTTGAGAAGTAAATATTTTTACAATGCTACCTGGGGTCCCATAAATAACTTTGTGAGAAAGGTCAGTATGTGTTGCTTTTCCAAAGTGTTTCTGAAATGTTCCATAGGAATAATTCTTACTTCCTTAGGAGGCCCTGGCTTGCTCATTGTTTAGTCAACAGCTGCAAAACAACTTGCCCTCTTCTTGTAGTTTTCTTTTTTTCTTTTTTTTAGTGTCAGAAATCAGAGTGAAGTGTTAATCATGTGCCACATTTATCATCATTGTCAGCATCAGTGCCCAGTATGTCTCTTGTTTCGTGTTTGTATTTTTCCTCCATCTTCCTTGTTCTTTCTATTCCACTGCCCACACCACACATCTCTTTAAATATACATGTATTATATTCAATGCATCAGAAATGAACTTGCTATCTGCCTCAACCTGCTGTGCTTCAGTCTAGTCTCACATGTCAGAACTCTGCACATGGGTATCAATGGTACCACCTCCCAGATATCTCCAGACTCCATCTGTCCCTCCATCCATACCTCTACTCCTTGGCTCAAATCCTGGCTATTTATCTCCTGTACTACTGAAATTGAGGGCTTCCCAGGTGGTGCAGTGGTAAAAAATCCACCTACCAATACAGGAGAAACAACAGACTCGAATTTCATCCCTGGGTTGGGAAGATCCCCTAGAGGAGAAAATGGAAACCTACTCCAGTATTCTTGCTTGGGACATTCCGTGGACAGAGGAACCTGATGGGCTATAGTCCATAGGGTTGCAAAGAGTTGAACATGACTGAGCACACATATACACAAGTGAAACTGATTTCCCTGATTAGTCTTCCTAACTCTAGTCTTAGTTGCTAAATGCAACCAAAAATGACTTTGCTAAAACATATACCTGTTCATACCACTTTTCTGCTTAAAAACCTTCCGTGGCTCTCAGTTTTCTGGTGAAAGTCCTTTGGATGGTGTCAGAGCTCCTCACTTTTGACCCCTGTCTGCGCTTCTGGCATCACTGTACCCTCTTCAGAAGCATCCACTTTGTCTGCATATTGAGCTTCTTGGCAGCCCCCCACATGTACCTCTTGTTTCTTGCCTCTGTTCCTTAGCACATGGTGTTCAAAAGTCAGAGCTGATTAGAAAAAGGTATTTCACATAGAGAATCTAGCCAAAGACCAAGGGCCTCTCCAAAGACCAGTGGAGAGTCACGATAAACAATATTTAGGACAGTGTTCATACAGAGTAAAAGAAATAAAGAATCAAAGAATTGTGCATTTAAAATTACTTTTGTAAGAACGAGACTGTAAACCAGTTAGAGTGGGATACACAATTTCTACATGAGAGGATTACAAGAACGAGGGAATTGGGAAGGATAAAGGAAAACTGTTTTTGGAAAGGAGAGTGACATGAACAGAGTTGTTGATTGGTTGTATCAGTAGATTGAGCTGCACAGAGAAAAGCTAATAGATTAGGGGTCAGTTAGGGTAGTTTAGGGCCACTGATTAGGGGACAGACAACGGTTCATCCTTAAAGGTGGTAATGAAGTGTGTTTTCACATCCCACTGAATAAACTAATTATTTGAGTTTTTCCCTTTTAAAAGTGCATCAGTTTGAAATCTGCTCCTGTTTATCCAGTATACATGTATAGATATTATAAATTGGATGGGAATTTATCACTTAATTTAAAATTGATAAACATTTGATCATATGTTGTTTAATCCATACATGTAATGCACCCATTGCTTACTGTCATGAAGCATTAGGAATATTGACATTGATACTTAAGAATCTAATGAAGAGGATAAAATTCTAATTTATTTGCAGTTTAGTTTAAAATAATTTGTGACAGAGATGTAATTTTGCAACCATCTAATGAAAATTCTTATGTAGTGAAGCAAGATCTTATTAAAAAAAAAAGATAGTGGTAATCATATTCCTTTTATGATTTCCTTGGTTGGGAATGAAGCCTATTTTCAGCCTCAGTGTGTTACTTGCCCGTTACATTCTGAGATGGTATCTTTCATCTTGTTATTTACAATCAAACTCAAAAATAGCTGAATTTTTTAAAGGCAAGGACCTAAAATAAAGCATTTTAGAATTTGTTTTTAATATTGAAACACATAATCAAATTTCAATGCGTATTTTAATATACACTCCCAACCTAAACCTTAGCAGAACTCCTAGAGGTGAGTGAAGAATTAACTTGTGATTCACTTCCCTGGAACTGAGATCAACTATGCCCTTGGATCAAGACATATTAGACTGGGTTTATGCCTGAGAGTTCTTCCCTGACGGCTCTGCAGTAAAGAATCTGCCTGACGTGCAGATGTGGGTTCAATCCCTGGGTCGGGAAGATCCCCTGGAGAAGGAAATGGCAACCTACTCTAGTCTTCTTGCCTGGAAAATTCCAAGGATAGAGGAGCCTGGTGGACTACAGTCCATGGGGTTACAAAGGATCAGACACGACTTAGTGACTAAACAACAACAAGAACGTGCCTGAGAGTACGTTGTGTCCTGTGCTCTGTGGTGTGTTGATGACCTTGAGAGAGACGGTGTTACTGTGGGCCAGGTTCATACTCAGTGAGCCTATCTACAGTAGTGCTATGCCTCCAGCCTTGACCTTCCTGGAGGAAATAGTTATCTTTCAGAAGGTGTGATGTAAGTCTCAATCAAATATCAGCAAACCTAGGCTCCCAGGTACAGGCCTTCCCTTACCCTAGCGGGTATTGGTGATTACTCTGCTGTGCATTGTGTCTGTCCTGGATTCCTTTGATACCCCAAGCTGTTGAAACACTGACTTATCCATGTTGTAGCTGGGTCAAGACTTTCCGTCAATCTTAGACTACAATCCACATTGCCAGTGGAGTGGTTAAGCATTATAATGTCATTTTAAAACATCTGGATTGAATCATGCTTTCTCCTAAATAATTGAGTTCAGTTCAGTTCAGTTGCTCAGTTGTGTCCGACTCTTTGCGACCCCATGAATCGCAGCACGCCAGGCCTCCCTGTCCATCACCAACTCCCGGAGTTCACTTAAACTTACATCCATCAAGTTGGTGATGCCATCCAGCCATCTCATTCTCTGTCATCCCCTTCTCCTCCTGCCCCCAATCCCTCCCAGCATCAGAGTCTTTTCCAATGAGTCAACTCTTCGCATCAGGTGGCCAAAGTACTGGAGTTTCAGCTTTAGCATCATTCCTTCCAAAGAAATCTCAGGGCTGATCTCCTTCAGAATGGACTGGTTGGATCTCCTTGCAGTCCAAGGGACTCTCAAGAGTCTTCTCCAACACCACAGTTCAAAAACATCAATTCTTCGGTGCTCAGCTTTCTTCACAGTCCAACTCTCACAACCATACATGACCACTGGAAAAACCATAGCCTTGACTAGATGGACCTTTGTTGGCAAAGTAATGTCTCTGCTTTTGAATATGCTACCTAGGTTGGTCATAACTTTTCTTCCAAGGAGTAAGCTTCTTTTAATTTCATGGCTGCAGTCACCATCTGCAGTGGTTTTGGAGCCCAGAAAAAGAAAGTCTGACACTGTTTCCACTGTTTCCCCATCTATTTCCCATGAAGTGATGGGACCAGATGCCATGATCTTCGTTTTCTGAATGTTGAGCTTTAAGCCAACTTTTTCACTCTCCTATTTCACTCTCATCAAGAGGCTTTGTAGTTCCTCATCACTTTCTGCCATAAGGGTGGTGTCATCTGCATATCTGAGGTTATTGAGATTTCTCCCGGCAATCTTGATTCCAGCTTGTGCTTCTTCCAGTCCAGTGTTTCTCATGATGTACTCTGCATATACGTTAAATAAGCAGGGTGACAGTATACAGCCTTGACGTACTCCTTTTCCTATTTGGAACTAGTCTGTTGTTCCATATCCAGTTCTAACTGTTGCTTCCTAACCTGCATACAGATTTCTCAAGAGGCAGGTCAGGTGGTCTGGTATTCCCATCTCTTTCATAATTTTCCACAGTTTCTTGTGATCCACACAGTCAAAGGCTTTGGCAGAGTCAATAAAGCAGAAATAGATGTTTTTCTGGAACTCTCTTGCTTTTTCCATGATCCAGCGGATGTTGGCAATTTGATCTCTGGTTCCTCTGCCTTTTATAAAACCAGCTTGAACATCTGGAAGTTCATGGTTCACATATTGCTGAAGCCTGGCTTGGAGAATTTTGAGCATTACTTTACTAGCATGTGAGATGAGTGCAATTGTGTGGTAGTGTGAACATTCTTTGGCATTGGAATGAAAACTGACCTTTACCAGTCCTGTGGCCACTGCTGAATTTTCCAAATGTGCTTGCATATTGAGTGCAGCACTTTCACAGCATCATCTTTCAGGATTTGGAATAGCTCAACTGGAATTCCATCACCTCCACTAGTTTTGTTCGTAGTGATGCTTTCTAAGGCCCACTTGACTTCACATTCCAGGATGTCTGGCTCTAGGTGAGTGATCATACCATCATGATTATCTGGGTCATGAAGATCTTTTTTGTACAGTTCTTCTGTGTATTCTTGCCACCTCTTCTTAATATCTTCTGCTTCTGTTAAGTCCATACCATTTCTGTCCTTTATCGAGCCCATCTTTGCATGAAATGTTCCCTTGGTATCTCTAATTTTCTCGAAGAGCTCTCTCGTCTTTCCCATTCTATTGTTTTCCTTTATTTCTTTGCACTGACTGCTGAAGAAGGCTTTCTTATCTCTTCTTGCTATTCTTTGGAACTCTGCATTCAGATGCTTGTATCTTTCCTTTTTTCCTTTACTTTTCACTTCTCTTCTTTTCATAGCTATTTGTAAGGCCTCCCCAGACAGCCATTTTGCTTTTTTGCATTTCTTTTCCATGGGGATAGTCTTGATCCCCGTCTCCTGTACAATGTCACCAACCTTAGTCCATAGTTCATCAGGCACTCTATCTATCAGATCTAGTCCCTTAAATCTATTTCTCACTTCCACTGTATAATCATAAGGGATTTAATTTAAGTCATACCTGAATGCCTAAATAATTAGCTTAAAGTAAATTTAATGGTGTGTGTTATTTGTTAAATAATAAGTAAAGATTCATCTTCATATTTTGAAATTATAAGTGCCTTAAAATCAATGTATTTATCTAAGATAAAAATATGCCAAGCAAAAGTGGTTGTTTAAAGTACTTGTGGGGACAGACAAGAATTATTTAGAATGTGGAAGTGTTTATAATGCAAAAAAGTTGGGAAATGTTGACTCAAGGGGAAATCAATGCTGTCCTGAGCTAGACTGTTCTTGGTCGGAAATGAAAGGTGAACAAGAAGAAGAGAGATGGTTTCAACATTTCCAAGTGTCACAAGCATCTAATGGAACATCCAAGGAGTGATTCCACACTGGTAATTCATGAGATTAGACTCAATAATTCTTCCATATTTTTCTGTACAGAAGCAAAGCTAATTGCAAAATTGTCACTGTGTACACAGCCTGACTGAGGGAGAATCTGGGTCTTGTTCTGATGGGTGAGACCATGCTCAGTAAATCTTAAATCCAATTTTCTGTTGAGGGCTGGGCTGTGTTCCCTCCCTGTTGTTTGACCTGAGGCCAAACTATGGCGGAGGTAATGAAGATAATGGTGACTTCCTTCAGAAGGTCCCATGCATGCACCGCTGCACTGAGTGCCCCGACCCTGCAGCAGGCCACCAATGACCCATGCCTCTGCCGGAGACTCCTGGACACTCACGGGCAAGTCTAGGTCAGTCTCTGCTCCTTTCTCCTGGGTCCTGGTGTGCACAAGGTTTTGTTTGTACCCTCCAAGAGTCTGTTTCCCGAGCCCTGTGTAAGTTCTGGCAGCTCTATGGTGGTATTAATAGCAACCTCCTCCAAGAGGGCTTATGTCATACCCAGGTCTGCTGCACCCAGAGCCCCTGCCCCTGTGGCAGGCCACTACTGAACCGTACCTCTGCAGGAGACACTCAAACACAGTTCTGGCTCAGTCTCGGTGGGGTCTCTGGGTCCTGGTATGCACAAGGTTTGTTTGAACCCTCTGAGCATCTCTGGTGGGTATGGGGTTTGATTTTAAATGCAATTTCGCCTCTCCTACCATCTTGTTAGGGCTTTTCCTTTGCCCTTGTATGTGCGGTATCTTTTTTTGATGGGATCCAACATTCTCCTGTTGATGGTTGTTCAGCAGCAAGTTGTAATTTTGGAGTTCTTGCAGGAGAAGATGAGTGCACGTCCTTCTACTCCACCATCTTCCTACGTTACACAAAAGCCCATCTAGTCAAAGCTATGGTTTTTCCAGTAGTCATGTATGGATGTGAGAGTTGGACTATAAAGAAGGCTGAGTGCCGAAGAATTGATGCTTTTCAACAGTTGTGTTGGAGAAGACTCTTGAGAGTCCCTTGGACTGCAAGGAGATCCAACCAGTCCATCCTAGGGGAAATCAGTCCTGAATATTCTTTGGAAGGTCTGATGCTGAAGCTGAAACTCCAGTACTTTGGCCACCTGATGTGAAGAACTGACTCATTTGAAAAGCCCCTGATGCTGGAGAAAACTCAAGGTGGGAGGAAAAGGGGACGACAGAGGATGAGATGGTTAGATGGCATCACCAACTCAATGGACATGAGTTTGAGCAAGCTCTGGGAGCTGGTGATGGACAGGGTAGCTTGTCATGCTGCAGTCCATGGGGTTGAAGACAGACTGAGTGACTGAACTGAACTGAACTGACACAGCCTGATGCACACACAGCATAAATCTGCTCTTGCATATCCAATGTGCCTGCTGTCCTAAGTGCAATTTCAATTTTAGGTATTTGAAAGGAATAACCAGCTTTGATATATTATTATTGATGTGCATTATCACAAATTATTTGCACCAAGGATAAGTATATCTCCAACCTTTATGCTTTTACCCATTTTTAATACTTTATGAAAGCTTATGAAAAGTTTGATACTACCATTTTAAAATATGAATAAAACGAAGATGTATATACCTGAGTGCTAAGTTTCTTCAGTTGTGTCTGACTCTTTGTGACCCCATGCTTCCCTCTCCATGGGATTCTCCAGGCAGGAATACTGAAGTGGGTTGCCATGCCCTCCTCCAGGGGATCTTCCCTACCCAGGGATCAAACTGGCATCTCCTGCATTGGCAGATGGGTTCTTTACCACTAGTGCCACCTGGGAAAGCCCTAAAATGAAGATACCAGTTAACAACATCTTGCAAAGTTAAACTTTATATTTTTAGGACTGTATAAATTTGCCTTTCAGAATAGAAAGATCAGAAATTGGTAGTTGCACCTCCGTGAAGACCTGAGAGGCTAATCAATAAATGGAACATTTTCACACTTTTGCTTCACTTAGAACTAGAGATTCTATTTAAAATGCTCTTAGAAATTTTTTCCTTTTTTTTCCCCCTGGAAATAAGACCTAGATTGTAGAAAACACTGTAGCTAATGTTCAGTCTCTGAAAGTGAAAACCTCTCACTAAGGACAGTGTTATGAGATATATCATATCTCCTGATGAGCAAAAAGCAGAGTTTTTACATTTAAGCTGGGAGAATGAGCAGTGGGTACTGGGAAGAGTGAGAAGAGGACAGCAGCTAATGATCAAATATTTTAGTGACAAAATGTACCTGTTATAGTTGGACGGAGAAGTGACAAACTCTGTAAAAGCCATTAGCCACTTAAAATTAACATCCCTTCTAAATCTGAAGAAGGAGCTAGAAGAGTAAAAAGCCTGATTCCATCTTTCCAAATAGAATATTTCCCTTTGGAGGGAATTTCAAAGTTCAGAATCAGTCTGGAAACCAACCCTGGCTTGTAGTTTCATGGGGCAGAGAGGAAGGTGGTGGGAGTAGAATGTGGAATGTTTGCAGTTCCCCTGATATTAAATGGAATGATACCCAGGCTTATCCTGTTGTTGTTGTTCAGTTGCTCAGTTGTGTCTGAGTCTTTCTGACCCCATGGACTGCAACATTCCAGGCTTCCCTGTCCTTCACTGTCTCCCAGAGTTTGTTCAAATTCATGTCCATGGATTTGGTGATGCCATTCAACCATCTCATCCTCTGTCCCCTTCTCCTGCCCTCAATCTTTCTCAGCATCAGGGTCTTTTCCAATGAGTCTGCTCTTTGCATCCAAAGTATTGGAGCTTCAGCTTTGGCATCAGTCCTCTCAATGAAATCAGGGTTGATTTCCTTTAGGATTGACAGGTTTGATCTGCTTGCTGTCCTAGGGACTCTCAAGAGTTTTCTCCAGCACCACAATTCAAAAGCATCAATTCTTCAGCCCGCAGCCTTCTTTATGGGCCAACTCTCATATCCATACATGACTACTGAAAAAACCATAGCTTTGACTATATGGACTTTTGTTGGCAAAGTGAGTCATTTAAACCGTTTTATACATCAGATTTGCTTCCCCGATGGCTCAGTGAGTATAGAATCCGCCTACAATGCAGGAGACGTAGGAGATGATGGTTTGATCCCTGGGCCAGGAAGACTCCCTGGAGGAGGAAATGGCAACCCTCTCCACTATTCTTGCCTGGGGAATCTGGTGAACAGAGGAGCCTGACAGGCTACAGTCCAAAGGGTCCCAAAGAGTCAGGCACAACTGAGCAACTAAGCATGCATACATACATCAGCTTGCTTTAGCACTAATTGAACTTTTGATCAGTATAGCAGACTGATCATACATGATTTTGATTGCCCACACTAAAAGCATAAATACTGGATAAAATATTTCAAAACATGTGTTTAAGCCATAGGACATAATGAAGTTTAAAAGCAAGATAGGGAGATTTCTAGGTGCCAGAAATGAAGTAGGACTCTGGTAGTGAAGGAGTTGAGGCCATATGATTCATGTATCAGATGGGTGGTGGGAGGGGTAGAATCTTTAGAGGAGACTGGAAATTTTTGCACCACCTTGGCATTGTAACTGAAAGTGAGCTGTCTACTCTAGGCCAATAGAGTGGGAAAAAGACACTGGAACACCAAGACGTCCCTATGTGGACGTGAGGGCGCATGCATGTTTCATCATGGCCTTGCTCTGGGGACTCCAGAGACATTTGATCTTGCGATCACAATATCAGCTCCATAAGAGTTTCTAGCAGCTTTCATTTTCCCTCTACTCTCTGAGATGTGCCATTTAACTTGTACCTTTCTGACTGTCTTCAACCTTTTTTTAAAACAGTCATGAGGCTCCAACTCTATCAAAATCTTTTCTTGGACAATCTGTGACCATTATCACTTCAGATATTGTTTCTGTCCTGTTCTCTTCCCCTGGTTTTGACTGATTTTAATTCTGAGGTCCTGAGGAACCACATATATTCTCAAATAAGAGAATAATTTGGGCAGCAGCTGCCAAAGAAACCTGGAAATACTGAGGCTCAAAATAAAACACCTCTGTCTGTGACTGAGAAGAAAAAACTTTTGAAATAATGATAGAAATGATAATGATAAAGTTACAGGGCTTTAACTTTAGAACTTTTGATTTTAGTTTCTTTGAACTTTTACTTGCAAGGACAAGAAAATTTTATCTTGTACTATAATGACTTTGGACATTAAACTCACAAATGCAAGGCAATTTGATTTTGGATTGAATTACTTTAGACTTTAAATCCTGTGGACTTTAACTTGTAAGGGAATTTAATTTGGGGCCATTAATGTCTCTTTAGGAAATTACAAAGGAATGTAATTTGTATTAAAAGTTATGTCTCTTATATGTGTTGGCATTTAAAAAAAATGCCATGTATTGATGTTGTTATTCAATTTCTTTTTTTTTATTTTTTATTTTTTTTTAAATTTTATTTTATTTTTAAACTTTACATAATTGTATTAGTTTTGCCAAATATCAAAATGAATCCGCCACAGGTATACATGTGTTCCCCATCCTGAACCCTCCTCCCTCCTCCCTCCCCATTCCATCCCTCTGGGTCGTCCCAGTGCACCAGCCCCAAGCATCCAGTATCGTGCATCGAACCTGGACTGGCAACTCGTTTCATACATGATATTTTACATGTTTCAATGCCATTCTCCCAAATCTTCCCACCCTCTCCCTCTCTCACAGAGTCCATAAGACTGTTCTATACATCAGTGTCTCTTTTGCTGTCTCGTACACAGGGTTATTGTTACCATCTTTCTAAATTCCATATATATGCGTTAGTATACTGTATCGGTGTTTTTCTTTCTGGCTTACTTCACTCTGTATAATAGGCTCCAGTTTCATCCACCTCATTAGAACTGATTCAAATGTATTCTTTTTAATGGCTGAGTAATACTCTATTGTGTATATGTACCACAGCTTTCTTATCCATTCGTCTGCTGATGGACATCTAGGTTGCTTCCATGTCCTGGCTATTATAAATGGTGCTGCGATGAACATTGGGGTACACGTGTCTCTTTCCCTTCTGGTTTCCTCAGTGTGTGTGCCCAGCAGTGGGATTGCTGGATCATAAGGCAGTTCTATTTCCAGTTTTTTAAGGAATCTCCACACTGTTCTCCATAGTGGCTGTACTAGTTTGCATTCCCACCAATTTCTTTGCAAAACCTTTGATGACTTATGTTGGATATGGCCAGACATAACTTGGAATGAGAAATTTAGACATAATGTGGCCTTAGAGTTAATTTAATTGGTAACTGTTTTCAGAACCTTTCAGGGGCAAACTCAATGCTATCTGCTGGCATTACCTGGAGGATCCACAGGACAACCATAGCTAGTATTAGAGGACAGAGATTGTGAAGGTGGATCAGAACTGCCGTGATGGATTTCTTATCTCCTGTCAGAAAGGAATAATACTCTCCTGGTTGACCATAGGCTTGACAGTTAAACCCAATGGGTTAATAGAACAAACAGCTATAGATTACTTGGGGGAAATACTTCTTAACTTCTTAGGTCACCAGGTGGAGGGACTTCTCTAGACTAACTCTTCTGGCATTTACCCTCATGGAACAGGAAGGAGGTTCCCGAGAGTAACTGACAGTCTTGGGTGTGGCCTTCTTGATTGGGCAGAGCTGATCCGTTACTGTGTATTCTGTTTTCTCTTCTGTTTCTAGAAGAGGTTTCTAGATGCAGTCTAGACCTTTGTGGTCTGTGCACCCACACCCAAACTTTCCCTCTGGTGAGTTTCTCAGGTTTTAGACTTGCAGAGGGTGTCGGTGAGCCAGTTTTGTTCTATAGGCTAAGCCACATTCTCCAAATACTTGTCTGTGATAAAAGTGACATTTTGATTTGCATTTGTTTAGCTCTTAATGGGTTTAGAATTTGTGCAAGAAAGAGACGGGTGTTATATGCTGGACACATTGAGATGCCAACTCTAGACCTTGACTTTGTTGATTTGTCTTCTGGCCTGATTTTCTAACTTGATCTACTGCCTGCAAATAGATCATTTTTTTCTATGGACTTCCCTAGTGGCTCAGACGATAAAGCATCTGTCTACGATGCGGGAGACCCGGGTTTGATCCCTGGGTTGGGAAGATCCCTTGGAGAAGGAAATGGCAGTCCACTCCAGTACTATTGCCTGGAAAATCCCATGGACAGAGGAGCCTGGTAGGCTACAGTCCATGGAGTTGCAAAGAGTCGGACACGACTGAGCAACTTTACGTTCACATTCTATATCATCTGCCAATTGTGCTTATAACCATCCTAGTATCAGTAATGTAGAAATAGTTGTACTGTATTTATTTGAAATGAGGTTTAGTGAAAATTACTTAGGAAATATTGACAGTAAGGTGAAATAATGTATTTGGCTCATGTAAATGGATGAAACAAATTTCAATAGGATGGATTTGCAACCATTCATGTGTTAGACATGGTGTAAATAAAACATTTACCTGTTCGGGTTGAATTTTTCACTTTTTATCCAAAAGTTTTGTGTCATATAGAAGGAGTAAAAGAACATTGGATTAAATTCCAGCAATGACCGTGATTGTCAATTCTCATATCTCTAATCTAAATTCATCCTAGGAATCTGCCCACTCGCTGACGCAGATTGCTTTTTAGTTTGTTTTTGATCAACTTTTATTACTTCAAAGGATGTCTGCATCCAAACTTCATAGATAGCAAGTTCCACATAAAATATATAAAACTATAGTTCTTAATGCTCTTTTGTAGCTTCTTGTTTCCTTTCAAAAAGGAATCAAGAAAACAGGTTTTTTTTTTTTTTTTTTTTGTATTGAAGAAAAATCAACCATTAGATTTTCATATTCAAGAGAAGTTAAAAAGTTGCTAAAAGGTACTTCTAATTCTCTCTCACTCATTACTGTTTGGGGGTTACTGCAGTCTAAGATTTTATCTTCCCTCAAGTCTATATTTTTAGGCATCATAGTTCAGTATATTTATAATTACATGTTTTTCATGGCCTCTAATTTATTGCCTTTAAATGGAAGTGTAGCAAGTCTCCTATTAATAAATAAATAAAAAGCCAATGAATTTATTTGATCCAGGTGACAATAATGAAAAATAAAATTAAGTAAAATCTAGTGACCAAATTATAAGTGGATATTTTTTGTCTTTGTTTTACTATGATTATGGACACCAGGTACTCAATTGCAGAAATACTGGGTTTCTGAATTTCCTTCTTTTTAATTTTTAAGTGTTTTTTAAGAGAGGGTGCAAGCAGTTTTTAAGAGACTGTGTTTCATTATTCAGCTAAACACAAGCCTTTTTCATTCTTGAAAGAGTAGCAAATAGATTTTATATCTTTTGAGGTATCTGTGCAGGATTTATTTTTAAAGATGGAAAAAAAATATTTCAAAGGCAAATATAATGCAAGAATTGGTAAATCTACTTCTCTTCCCAAGGGAAACTAAAAACTTGACAAATCCTTTGTTAGCTACTAGTTACGTTTTCAGCTGTAAATAAGAAAATATAGATGAAAGAACTATGATTTTGTTAATGCACGTCATGAGCAAAGTTACCATTTATTTGGGAAACATACTGTCTTTTGTTCAGGGCATGAATCTTATTACTGTACATTTGTCTTTGCAAACACAGTGTCAGTATATCTAAGCGCAAGAAATGATTTTGTGTCCACAGTCTCAGATGAACAGCCCTCTCTTGATTTTCTTCATTTTAATGGGTTTTGAAACAATCAGTGTAAAGTGGATCACAGCTGTAACTGCCAAGATGCAATTTGGTCAAAAGGGCTGTTAGCTTTCATCCTGTAATCAGAGCTGACAATCTAAGAAACATAAAGATCTCATGTTTAGTGGATGGGTACTAATAAAAACCACCAACAGAGTTCAGACATCCATTTAAGGCATAAGTCCCTCTGGAGACCTGTTCAAGGCCAGCTTATCAGGTGGCAGGTTAATAGTGAACATTATTATGTACCCACACCCGTACACTAAGCATCTGTATTTTTTCTCCTTGAAACAGAGACAATATTACTTTATTCTTTTACATTATTTTTGGAAATATCTGAAAACTGAAACACACTGGAGTCACTACTGGCTTCCTAGTTTGAACAAACCAGTGTGAGCATGCCCTTCTGAGCTCTGCATCAATGTAGGGAGAGATGAAGGCTTTTATTTTTAGTTGACATGTTCATTTAAAAATGACATAGTGACAAAAAAGAATAGAAATAGTAAATAGCATTTACTTAGAGTGATAAGATTCTGAAAACAAGTAGTCCTTTCAAATACAAATTAAAAAAATAAATGCTTTAAGATATTTAATTCCACATTGGGGTAGTAAAGATGGCAATTATAACAGAAGTGACTAGTTGATACTTTTGGGTCAGATAAATCTAAGTTTAAATCTAGGCTTAGCTGACTACTTGCTGTGTGATCCTTGCGTAAGCTACTTAACTTTCTTAATGTTTCTTTCTTCAACTATAAAGCAAAAATAGAGTAAGTTTTTTTTTTTTTTTCCATTGTGGGGCAAGAACTAAGACAATGCATACAAGCTTTTCAGCACTGTGCTTGGCACATAGCAAGAATTCACTTTTGGCTAAAATGATATTCACAACAGTAGTAAAAATGCTGGTAATCATAAGGAGCATAAAAGGGTTGGGAGGAGTACTCTGGTTCTATGGGACAGCAAGATGGTGCTAGTGGTAAAGAATCCTCTGGCCAGTGGAGGAGACGTAAGAGACACGGATTCGATCCCTGAATTGGGAAGATCCCCTGGAGGAGGGCATGGCAACCCACTCCAGTATTCTTGCCTGGAGAATCCCATGAACAGAGGAGCCTGATGGGCTGCAGTCCATGGGGTCACAAAGAGTTGGACATGACTGAAGCAACTTAGCAGGCATGCAGCATACTTTAAGAAAATTTGGAATATAACCATTGATTGCTTCAGCATTTCTACAGGCCTGTGGTGGAGCTCAGGATTATGGAATTTTACAAGCACTACAGTAATTCTAACCTTATGTCCTTGGACCACACTCTGAGAAACACTGTTCTAGACTTTGCTCCTTAAACTGTGACTCATGGACCAGCAGCCTTGCCTCCCATGCAGTTTGTTAGAATGGCAGACTCTCAGGCTCCATCTCAGACCTACTGAGTCAGAACTTGTGTTTTAAAACAGTGTCCAGGGGTTTGTGCACACGGTAAGGTTTGTGACACTCGGCCCTAAATGCTCCTTGGTTCCTCAGGGACGCTCTGCAGATGTAGGACCATGACCCTCAGCTGCCGGGGCATCTCATGGCACCAGCTGTTCATTTCCGTCCCCAGAGATGAAGGGTTTGATCAATGACCCAAGCCTTCCTGCTCTGGAATTCTTAGATTTTAAAAATTGTTCTAAGATCAGTTTCACCTCATATTGGTTCCTTTATCTTTCTTCAGCTTATTTATTTTCCCAGGCACTTCTCATTGTCCTGAACTCCTTCAGTGTATACTTGCCATCTTTTCAGAACAGAGACTTCATTGTTGATTTGATATCATTCTTTGCACACGGTGAGGACTAATTCCTTCACATTAATGACATCCCTCCTGCAGTTCAGAGCTCATTTCTCCTTTTCTTTACTCTCCTCTCTTCAAATGTTCTCCGCCTGTTTTACTATTTTATTTCTGCTTTCAAAAACAAAAAATGTTTTGAATATCTGAAAAACACCAAGCAAATAACCCCCCAAAGTGACTAAACAAACGTTTAGCAAGTTTTTCCACAAGTGAGTTAGAGGAAGCCTAACAGAAATTGTAGGCACTTGTCAATGAATCATCCCTGACGAGCCCGAATGTCCCCATGTGCACAGTGCTGAGGCTGGGCAAACACAGGTGAGGAGACAGCCTCTGCTGGCAAACCAGTGGGGACTCACATGTATAAACTGTGAAATTCTGTATACAAGTGGAAATGCAAAACCTGAAAGACTAAAGTTCTAGGAAAATCTATCAAGCTATTTCACCAAAACGGTTGCCCTCTCTCTTTGTGGTTTTATTTCCTTTTTGGCCTCTTCTCTCTTTTTCTTTCCTTCCCTTTTCCATTTTCTTCTCTCCACTTCCTTCTTTCTCTGCCTTGCCTTCCTTTTTTGTGTTTCATTTTAACCATGCTTCGTTTTTCCCTTACTAACTAACAGCTGCAGAAAGCATAGCATAGGTACAATATAAAGTAACTAATGAAAGCTGCATCTTGATTTTCAGGTACTTAATAGTGATAGGTTTATCATTCAGCATGCATGAAACCTGAATTGGGTGAAGTCAATCCTGAGATATTCCCCAAGGAAGAATTTTGTATTTTGCATTTTTAAGTTCTGTGTGTGATATTTCTGAGGATTAAGAGATGACTTTAAGGAGAAGCCCATAGTTCTGAATTGTAGCTGGTTTATTGCACTCAAGATCAATATCATCTCTGTACTCTTACTATTTTGGCAGCCATTAAAATTTTTTTTCTCAAAAGTATTTAAATAAGTTACAATATTTAACTTAAAATGACACACATGTCATTTACCTTTTTTTAAAATATAAATTTATTTATTTTAATTGGAGGCTAATTACTTTACAATATTGTATTGGTTTTGCCATACACTGACATGAATCTGCCACGGGTGTACACGTGTTCCCCATCCTGAACCCCCCCTCCCACCTCCTTCCCCATCCCATCCCTCTGGGTCATCCCAGTGCACCAGCCCCGAGCATCCTGTATCCTGCATCGAACCTGGACTGGCGATTCGTTTCACATATGATAATATACATGTTTCAATGCCATTCTCCCAAATCATCCCACCCTCACCCTCTCCCACAGAGTCCAAAAGACTGTTCTATACCTTGTTGTTTTTACATTACAGTCTCTTTGTTCAAAGAACACAGTGTGGTCTCTGTAAGGAAGTTTAGAATAGCTGGGAACATGGGGAACGACAATAAAAAAGGAGAGAATAAGTCCTTCAGGGAAAAGCAGTATGGTAAATTAACAAAAGTGGTTTCATAGAAACAGATGGTGCTAAATCCTTGTTCTATGCAGACAGTGGAAAGGCAAATAGAATTTCCAGCTCTTGGGGGGTGTGTTAGGGGACATACTAGAATCTGGTAAACTGGGAAACTTAAACCATGTTTCATTGATTGTAAAAACATATTTCCTTTTCACATTTTATCATCTCTAAATTGGAATAGCTCTGTCAATAGATGGTCCATTATTTAACCGGCAATAGTTCCCCCTCTTTCCTAGCAGAACATAAAATAATGGTGTGGTTTACCTGGAGAAGGGAATGGCTACTCACTCCAGTATTCTTACATGTGGAGAATTCCATGGACAAAGGAGCCTGGTGGGCTATAGTCCTTGGGATTGCAAAGAGTTGAACACGACTGACTATCACTTTCACTTTGGTTCAGCGAAGTACAGGTGTCAAGATGATTCCAGAGGTTACCTAGACATACTCAAGCTCCTGTCCAAAGTATTGTACTTAAGGATTGCAGTCATCCTTATCTTGTTCTTGATCTTATAGACGAAGGTTTCAACTTTTCACCATTGACTATGAGGTATTATGAAAGTTTATTCTTATAGATCCCTGTGCTGGATAGTTTTTGTTTGTTCATCTATATTTACTCTCCATGCTTCTCCACCCTTCTCTGTGCCCAGAGGCTGATGTCTGGGGACAGCATCAACCAGGCTCCCTTGCCCCATGCCTTCCAGCTGAGTTCAAACAATAGCAGGTTGAGTGTTTAGTCCTGAGGCTCCATCTTGCTGGGATCCCTACCCTGCAAGCCAGGGTGCAGACAGGCAATTGTGCTACATAAAGTAAATAAGAGTGAAGGGTCTACTAATGATAAGTTGGTAAGACTGTACCTGTTAGATGTATCTTCCGAAACATGTTTGTTTTTTCTTTCCTTTTGTCTTTTACTACACATCTTCAATGTCATGGAGGGATTCCTTGATAGCTTAGTTGGTAAATAATCCTCCTGCAATGCAGGAGACCCTGGTTCGATTCCTGGGTCAGGAAGATCCACTGGAGAAGGGATAGGCTACTCACTCCGTCAGTATTCTTGGGCTTTCCTTGTGAATCAACTTGTAAAGAATCTGCCTGCAATGCGGGACACCTGGATTTGATCCCTGGGTTGGAAGATCAGCTGGAGAAGGGTAAGGCTACCCACTCCAGTATTCTGGCCTGGAGAATTCCATGGACTGTATAGTCCATGGAGTCGCAGAGTCAGACATGACTGAGCAACTTTCACTTTCACTTGAATGTCATAAAGTGATGCAATGGTTCTTTGATTGCTGCAGAAGCAAATGACGAATCTAGTATAATTTGTGAAATTGTACTTTCTTGCTTCTTTTTTTCTCCACAGCACTTTAATTTCTCTTATGACATATTGTCTTACATATTACAGTTTATGCAGTCTATTTTAAAATCTTCCTCGTATCCATAAGTTTTCTGAGGGCAGGTCTAAGATCTTATTTTTCTTTGCATGAATAGATATTCTTTAAGTACATTATATTCTTTCCTTTTAATTGCTTTGCACAAATGTAATTCTGACAATAATGTAGAAATTTACATTTCTGCTTACAAATGAAATATTTTATTTTTCCATAGTCACTTCAAATCTATATTCATAGGCATCAAGTTACTATCATAGTGTAGATACACTTATATACTCTATTTTTTCCACTAATCATTATAGCATAAGCATTCTGTATCACAGTTAGTAGGTATACTAATGTTTACTTAGCCACTTCTCTAGCGTTGAATATTTAGGTATTTTCTATATTTTAGTTTTATAAATTATGCTACAATAAATGAATATTTTTTGAAGATTTTTTTTGGGAGATTACTTTGTGAAAATTAATTCTAAGATATGCAATGTATATACTATATATGAATATTATTATATTAGAGCTATTGAAATGTTCAATAATTGTTTCATAAAATAAATAATATGTGGCAAAATGACTCTCATAATAGATATACAGCAATAGTTTGCTGCAAGATGAATGAATGCAATTCTGTTTGTCTTTATTACTGAAGTTTTATCAACAGTCAGCCTCTAAGGTTATCTGATTTCTCTATTAGTGCAGGCTGCCCATGTGTAAAATATAACTACAAGAAAGATTTAAATCTTCATTGTATGCTAATACAGGAACATCGTAGGAAGAGATAAAACAGATCCACAGAAGAGAAAAAAAGTAAACCATTTGAGAAATGGAAAAACCAGAGTTTATTATGCTTCCTGAAGCAAGTCTTTGAGTTGTTTTCTTTCCTTTTGATTTCTGAAAGCTGCATCCCAGTGAAGAATATTCCTGATCTTATAGGCTGCCTAAGAAACAATTGTTCTTTCATAAAAATCACTTCCCCAAAGACTGGGAACAGCAAATTTTTCTCTTTGTGCTGTTTGTATTTTCCTTGCTTGTTTCTCCTTTGGTCTCTCTTCACTTTGTTAACGAAGAGTCATTAGGTAATAACAACTTGTTATAACTGAGAAGGAAGGACTTTTATCCATATTTGGGATAAAGAGAAAAGGATTCAACAACTTACTCTGAGGAGGAGGTCTGAACCCCATGTGAGAACAGGAACCAAAGTCAGAAGATGCCAAAGAAAAAAGTAAACTTGGAAGAAAGACGGGGGCATGTCTTACACAGTATCCCCTTTATGTTCAGCAATAGTTAAAGATAGTTGAGTCTGAGAAGTTGTGAATCTGAGGAGACAAGCTGGAAGGCAGAGTGGAGGTGGTACAAGAGACAAAATTTGCTATAGAACACATGTATACCTGTGGCGGATTCATTTTGATATTTGGCAAAACTAATACAATTATGTAAAGTTTAAAAATAAAATTAAATTAAAACAACAACAACAACAACAAAATTTGCTATAATCTTTTTTATTATTTGCTGTTAAAGTCTTGTGCACATATCATTTGGATGGAAGGAAAAATCACACCTTAATGCTACTCTAAGTGTGAATCCAATGAAACCAGGCATATGAAATCTTGAATTATTAGCAGTTATATGAGAAAATTGTGTAGGTGGGCTCAGTCCTGTGTATGTTATCTTTCAGTTTGTCAAAGTTTAGATGTGTTGTGCTGTGCTAAGTCAATTGAGTCATGTCCAACTCTTTTGCAACCCCATGGACTGTAGCCTGCCAGGCTCCTCTGTCCATGGGATTCTCCAGGCAGGAATACTAGGGTGGGTTGCCATTCCCTTCTCTAGGAGATCTTCCCAACCCAGGGATCAAACCTGTATCTCTTACACCTCCTGCGTTGGCAGGTGGGTTCTTTACTGCTTGCACCACTTGGGATGACCTAAGATTAGATAATCTTTAGAAATAAAATAAATCCTTAAGACTTCATTTTCTAAGCATGGTGGGTGATGAGCAGCTTTCTAATGACAAACTTCAGCCTCCTGATTGCGAATCCATAACCCACACTGAATGTGCTCCTGTTGGCCCTCAGTCATGATGGTGAATTGTGGCCATATTTTCATCTTGGGCTCCATCCTCTTAGACTGTCTGAAGACCATCTCAGAGACTTTACTTCTTTAACTGGGACTGTGTAGCTGGAAAACACTGTAAACTTGACTATTTGTTTGAGAGAGGAGTGGTAGGGGAGGATGGAGCATGCTTGAGAGGGAACTGGGATCTTGATTCCATGGTGATGTCTAGGTTACAGGATACTCAGGATAGCTTCTAAGCAGGAAGAAAGAGGACGTTGTTGGAGAATATCCTTGTTTCTCTCCGGTCTAGTCATGGTGGTGGCCAAGGAATTGAATTATATTAACTTCTTTTGTTGATGTCAATTTGGTGACTATTATTAGAGAGCTTGCTGAGCTTTCTTAGAGTTATTTTTATTTCTTGTAAACTGTGACTTTCTTAATCCCTCAGTACATCTCTATTTGTTGTTTTTTCCCATTCTAGAGACTATATATGGGTGCTACTTTCATCCTTTTAATAATGAGTGGCTTGGCTAGGCAACTGGGCTGAAGGAGGTAAGATGTCAAGAGAGCAACTTCAGCATCAGAGTTAGGTGGTGGAAGGGCCCTTGGCTGTGCAATCAGAGTCTGCTGTTGGGTTAATTCCTCTCCTACTCCTGGTGTCTGTTTTTCATTTGGAAATGGAAATAATGCTGTCCTATGTAATATTCGAGATTGTCGTGAAGGTCAAGTGAAAGGGTATAAATTAGAGCATTTGCTAGATTTCCAGTGCTAGAGGACTGTTGGGAGTTATTATATCCAACTATGATGATGAGGAGAAATGAGAGAAAGCTTTGCCAACTCACTAATTAGACATGTAATCTTTTTTCTATCACTTTGACTGCCTTTCATTTCCACTATATTCTGAATGTAAACAATTGGAAGGACCTTTTCCTGAGGATGCAGGAGGCTGGTGTGGGCATCTATGAGCTATGGTTTGATAGAGGCCCTGGGAAACCACCTTTCTTGCAGGGGTTTATTTTGATGGAACCTCTGAATCACTGTCCGTGCTAATTCTCTCCAGGCACTTAATGTTACAAAGCTAGAAGGTGATAGAACTGTATTTCTGGGAATCACGCTACACAGATGACCTCATGAGCAATTGCCTCTAATTAGTCACTTGAAGTCAATGACATAGAGATGTTTTGTAGCATTTATTCATGGGAATAAATTATAGGTATCTAAAAAGGGATCTTGGCACCTTTCACGGCATTACCCATTCCATGAGCTCTATGGACTCAACCTGTGATTATGTTTGATAGTATGAGAAGAAAATTGGAGGATCTATTGATGTTTTCCCCAGACTTTGCTATTGGAGAGCCATTTTTAAAGTTTAGCAAGTATTAATTGACCATATATTATGGGTCAGGAGTATTATTTAGTACTGGGGATAGAGAAATGTTTAAGACACAGTCTCTTCACTCAAGATATTCACAGTCTGGTTTTACCCTTCAGTTCAGTTCGGTTCAGTTCAGTCTCTCAGTCGTGTCCGACTCTTTGCGACCCCATGAATTGCAGCACGCCAGGCCTCCCTGTCCATCACCAACTCCTGGAGTTCACTCAAACTCACGTCCATCGAGTCGGTGATGCCATCCAGCCATCTCATCCTCTGTCATCCCCTTCTCCTCCTGCCCCCAATCCCTCCCAGCATCAGAGTCTTTTCCAATGAGTCAACTCCTCTCATGAGGTGGCCAAAGTATTGGAGTTTCAGCTTTAGCATCAGTCCTTCCAAAGAACACCCAAGGCTGATCTCCTTTAGAATGGACTGGTTGGATCTCCTTGCAGTCCAAGGGACTCTCAAGAGTCTTCTCCAACACCACAGTTCAAAAGCATTGGGCAACTCTAATAAGAGACATGGGATTCTCCAGGAAAGAATACTGGAATGGATTGCCATGCCTTTCTCCAGGGGCTCTTCCTAACCCAGGGATCGAATCCACACCTCTTGTGTATCCTACATTGGCAGGTGGGTTCTTTACCACTAGTGCCACCTGGGAAGCCCCAATAAGAGGCAGGAGACCAAGCGCAGACAAGGAGCACTTTGTCATGTGGGGATACTGATGAGCAAAGGAGCTTCTGAGAAAAGCTTTAGTAAGATATGCATCATTTGCAGGGACCTTAGAAAGGGTCTCTTGCTCATTAATGCATCTTTTTAAAGCATTTTTTTGACTATTGGAGTATAATTTGTTTACAATGTTGTGTTTCTGCCGTACAACCAAGTGAATCTGCTCTAAGTATACATAATCCCATCTCTCTTGAGCCTCCCTCCCCCCGCCCCACCATCTCATCCCTTTAGGACATCACAGCATGACTGCATCTTTGCTGCATGCTGTCTACTTCTTATAATGTTAAAAATTATTTCATTTGATATTGCATATTTCCTTAAGAGTATATGTTCCTGTAAACCCAGACTATTTTATGGAACTTTATAAATCTGTGTCAAATCGTAAGCTAAAGTCCTTTCAGCTTTTTGTATTCTGAGCTACCAATTTCTAATTTAGAATCTGTAAATAGTGGGAGGTAGGAGGGAGGTTCAAGAGGGAGGGGCATATGTATACCTGTGGCTGATTTATATTTGGTGTATGATAGAAACCAACATGATATTGTAAAGCAAATATCCCCCAATTAAAAATAAATACATAAATAAAAAGAATCTGTAAATGCTTTTGACTCTTTTCTTCAGAGCTGTTTTTAGACCAGTGAATACCTTCTTTCAAGCAACAAGCAGCTCTTTCTAAATATCCAGTTACAATATTGCCGTGTCTTTACCATTGTTCAGATGGGTGATTGAGGCCATTGGGGTGGATGTCGGGGCTTGTAGCCCATCAGTTAACTGTGCTTTTGTTCCTCCTTCACAGACTTATTTCTTGGCAGAATTCTCTCAGAGGCACTTCTGTGGGGGCTATCTCAGCCATGGTACTCCTGGCACTGGCGTATGTCTTTGAACTTCAGACATTTGAAAGCAAGAAAGTCCTTGTGATGCTCAACCAGTAGCTCAGGAATTCTCTTCTGTACTTGTCCAAAAAATTGGAAACTTCTTTTTTTTTGATAGTTAGCTTCCTCAAATGTCAGGGAACATCACTGCTCTTCTTGATGCTTTGCACTTTACAATGTATTAAAAAAAAAAGCTTAAGATGTGAGTTCTTAGGTACTTGATGTATTATTCACAACAAATTCGTTTGAAGGTGCATCTAGCCTTTACTATGGGAACCACTTTTTCATGTTGCCTTTGTTTCAGTTCACTTGACGTCTGGGTCTTAGTCTAGGATTCATGGTGATGTGCTCATCCTGATGGGGAAAATGCCTTTTGAAACATTTTGCAAAAAAGCTGAAAGCTTGCTCTACTTTTCTTGTTATGATTGTTGCTATTCAGTCTCTCAGTCGTGTCTGACTCTTTGTGACCCTGTGGACTGTAGCCCACCAGGCTCCTCTGTCCATGGGATTTTCCAAACAAGAATACTGGAGTGGATTGCCATTTCCTGCTCCAGGAGACCTTCCCCACCCAGGGATCAAATCTGCATCTCCTGCCTCTCCTGCATTGCCCTAATCACCCTTCAAAGGCCCTGCCTCCAAATACCAAGGCACTAGGAATTAGGGCTTTAACATATGATCTTGGGAGCTGGGACACAAACATTCAATCCATAGCAACTAGAACCTAAAATGAAATGAAACAAAATGTGATGGAGTGAGCATGTGGAAAGTTTCAGAAAAAGTTGAATTGGAGATAGTAGGAGGATGGAGCACAGCCTTCATGGATGTCAGCATTGAAGGCTTATGGAGTCAGACTCAGTCTTCAAAATGTATTTTGTTATGACCCAGCCCAGAGCCAAGGCTTTCAACTTTGACTGTTATTTGCAGAACAATGTACCCAGAGCAGTACAATAACCGCCCCCCACCCCCCCAAAAAAAGCCTTCATGATAGCCCTGTGCACAAGAGCACAACCCCAGAATCACATTGGCAAACTGAAACCATCAGGCTGACGTCAAAAAGCTTGTCTGCAAGCCTGTTCCCAGTCACCAGGATCGTGACACTTGGTGAAGCCGCTAAGAACTGACTTCCTGCGTGATAAAGAAAAGCTGGTGGAGGCTGGTTCTTCAACAGTGTGCTTGCCACTCCTCAGAGCACAGCCTCCTTACAATAGCATGCATTCAAGATGAGACTCTACCCTGACTCTTTGCACCTCTTTAAGCTCATCCTCACCTCTTCCAAGGAGTTTATAAAAAATTGTGCCAACTGTCTGACATTTCATCACAGTCCACTGAATAAATAAATGCAGTTTTTTTTCTCTCCAAAAAATACACTGAATAAATAAATGCAGTTTTTTTTTCTCCAAAAAATACTCATCGAGGTACCATATGAGAAATTTTATAGCTGAGTTTTGAGTTTATGCACAAAATTTCAGCGGCATAAACTTGGCAGTAGCAGAGTTCAATTTTTCCCCAGTGTGTGTGTGTGTATGTGTATTTGTGTGTGAGAGAGACACACGCAGAGGGAGAGAGACAGGCAGGCTCGAGGCCTGGGAAACAGTGTGCTTTGGCTTGCTAATGTGTGCCTTTATGGTGGAATTTTACTGAAGGACACAGAACGATCATGTGGAGAGGATTCTAACCTTGGTTTTGCCCCTTCCTATTTTGTGAATGTGGATAAGTCACTTGGGTGTTCTGATCTGGAATTTAGTTTCCTCATCTATAGGAGGCAGCATGGACTAGATGAGGTCTCAGCTTCCTCCCAACCCCAAGCTTTAGCATGCTGTGACTGTACCACTCATGTCACAGTCTTTAGAACTAACATGAATTGTGGAGTCAGATTAACTTGGGTTTTGATCCCTGCCCTGTTCCTTTGCTATGTGCCACCTTTCTGATAGCCCATTTCTTCATCTTTAAAGCTGGAATTCTAGCATCCCTTCAATTCTAGCTTGGTTGAGAGACCTAAAATTTGTCAGGTGGGTAGCATGGTACCTGGTACAGAACAGGTGTTCAATGTTGAAGGTTAAGATTACTGGTGTTTATGAGAAGATGACTGTTCTTCAAGTTTGGTGATGAGAATTAGGTGGAACGGGGCTTGAAGCATGTGGTTGAATAAGGATGTTGAACTGTCAGACCATCCTGGTAACTTTGGTTTGTGATGACATTAGCGTTTATAGTGCATTTGGAATTGGAGACCCTGGGTGTTTTATTTTGTCCTTCTTGATTCCTTAAGGAGGTGTTTCAAGCAGAGCCCTCTATCTGCTCTTGTCTTCCTCAACTGCCACAAAAATGAACTCAGTCACTGTGCTCATACAACCAATCCCAGAAGCCACCTAAATCTTATTTATTCACCTCTCTGAGCAGTCCATTTCTCCAACACCTGAGCTACAAGTTTTGGATGCCCTGTTGTTCTGTGATTTCAATCCTCTATGAATAAACCTAATTTTCATTTGTTGGGCTGTAACTGTGCCCGACCTGGTACTTTTATATTATACAATGTTTTGTATGCTTCTGCTGCTTCCATCAAGGCCTCAGGGGCTTTTGTTATTATGTTTCCCAGATGAAGAAACCAAGGCTTTAAAAGGTTGAGTAGCTTCCAAATGTTATTCGGCTTCAAAATAGGAAGAAATCCACAACTGTTTCTAAAATTTGGGTTGTTTCTCTGTGTGTGTGCTCAGTCATGCCCAACTCTTTGTGACCCCATGGACTGTAGCCCACCAGGCTCCTCTGTCCAAGGGATTCTCCAGGTAAGAATACTGGAATGCATAGCCATTTCCTTCTCCAGGGGATTTTCCTGACCCAGGGATTGAGCCTGGGTCTCCTGCATTGCAGGCAGATTGTTTACCGTCTGAGCCACCAGGGAAGCCCCTGCTAAGATTAACTGTATCACAGAGAATCAACCATTCAAAAATTTCCATGTTTTAATGCTTAAATCATAAATTAAATTGAACTAAAGATAGATTTGTTTTTCAATATTTTGAGAATTTTTCAACTACCTCTGAGATATCTAAAGACACCCTGAATAGGCTGACTCCAAAATAGCTTAAACATTGCTGACTGGAACGTTTTGCCAAATCAACTCATTGTAGAGATGAAAGAACAAAATTTTAGGTATCATACAGTAAATCAGAGGCTGAATAAGGATTCCAATTTTGGATTCTGAGTTCCCCATCTGTTTCTTAATTCCCAAGCTACCTGAGTCCTAATTTTATGTGGAATCTGAACCTATATTTGGAATAAAAATATGAAAGAAAAAAAAGCATCATTTTAATGATGTCAGGGATTAAGACCTTAAGCATTTTTTTTAACCTCAAAAATGCTTTCAGTCAATTTTATACCTTCTTTGTCTGAAAATGTGGGTATTTTTCCACATTCAATTCCTCACTGTATAGCATGTATTTTTAATGCTAATCATATTTGTTATGGCTCTTCACAAATCTTAAAAAGCTTTACTTGAACAGTGAAGATATAATGAATCTGAAGTTTATGGGTACCATTTGAGCTGAGCATCCACATAAAATAGGCTATAATCATGACTATGACTAAATGCATCCAGGAAAAGAAAGATGGCAGATAGGACCTGAGCCACGTAGATTAATAGCAGAGAATGATCAGTATGGACCCTGGTCAGTAGCAGCAACAATAACCAATCCAAACCTTCATAAAACCCCAGTGAACTGTGAAATATGGGCCTCTCCTTTTTGAGATATTTCTAAAATCTTTATTAGATTGAACACACATGCCTTCAAAATAGGAGTCTGCCCTTATACAGTATGCCACTGGCTAAGGCCCAGTGGTTTATAAGCCAGAGTGAACATACCTCAAGCATGATGTATCAGTCTGGTTTTTATAGAAGGAAAAGCAGCCTGACAACCAAACCCTAAATCTCATTGGCTTAAAATAACATTGATTAATTTCTGGGTCATTGCTCTGCTCATCAGCTAGCGTGGTTCTGTCTCCAGTTGTGCACTGAGTTCAAGTCGGCTCCAAAGGTCTTTCGTTCTGAGGTTAGAGGCTACCTGAGGCTTGTGCTTCTTGTGGAGGCTGCCAGAAATTCAAAGGGAAAAACAGAAACGTGTGATGCTTGTAGCTGAGAGTTGCCTTTCACTCACATTCTCTCTATGAAAGCAAACACATGGCCAAGCCCCACTGCACCAGGGCACTGAAGCCTTTGCCATGGTGTACCCAACCGTGAACCATGAAGAGGGTATGGAGGGATGAGAAGGTGAGCAAATATTACAGTCCAGTGCATGTAGGGACTGAGTGTAAAGCTTTCTGAAGACACAAAGAAAGTGAAGCCACAAAGCTTATACCTGTGAATCAGTGGGCTTCCCATGTGGCACTAGTGGTAAAGAACCTGCCTGCTAATGCAGGAGATGTAAAAGACTCAGGTTCGATCCCTGGGTTGGGAAGATCCTGTGGAGGAGGGCATGGCTACCCGTTCAGTATTCCTGTCTGGAGAATCCCATGGACAGAGGAGCCTGGTGGGCTATAGTCCATGGGGTTGCAAAGAGTCAGACACGACTGAATGACTTAGCACGCACACATGTGCATCAGTACTATGTCTAGTGACGCTGGGATTTGGCTGTTGTTTGCTAAGTTCGCTGGAAGTCCCAGGGAAAGGGGGACAGGAAGGGAGAAGAAGGAATAGATATTCAACCAGAGAGTTCTCACTGGTGCAGGGACTTGCGTTCATGGCAGCAGAGATGATTGACTGAGGTCAGCCAGGTCAGACTGTTGGAGCCTTTCTGTGAGCCTGGTGTTGCTTTGCTCCTTAGCATCTGTGCTTCCTGGGTGCCTCAAGTTCATGGCACCAAGCCAGGTACTTTGGAGAAGAGAGGATGCAGTGGAGAAAATTAGGAGAGGATTTGAATAAATCCAGGTAAGAAAATGTGATGTCTGTTAAGGGGAAGTGATGAGGGAGTGGATGGAGTGAAGAGGCTGGATATCCAGGTGCTCAAGTTTCTGGGGAAGGACAGAAGTTGGAGAATACCTGTGTGTATGTGGTGGTGGTGGTTTAGTCGCTAAGTCGTGTCCCACTCTTGCAGTTCCATGGACTGCAGCCTACCAGACTCCTCTGTCCATGGGGATTCTGTGTGTATGTGAGGAAATATTTTTTCTTTACCCTCTGAATTCTCGGCTGAAGCCCCTGATTAACAAGAGAAAAAAATACACACGGATTCAATATAAGTTTCATGTGACCTAGGAACCTTCATGAGGAACCAAAGAGATGCTTAAGCCTGTTTTTGTGTGAGCTTTGATGAGGAGTTGTGGGAAAATGTGATGGGCTGAGAAAGAGTACAAGCCAAATGCAGTGAATGGGGGAGACAGTGAGGCCTGTTCATTGTGATAGCTCTTGGGGGTCCCTCTGTCTTTGAAGGTAAGGGCGCTCCTTTCCCCCAGGAGTAGGGAGGACACTTCTCACTTGAGAATCTTGTGACCTGTCTTGGGAGATCAGAGAATCTTTCTGCATCTGTCATTTCTCAGATTCTTTCAACTCTAAACCTTCAGTATGCCAGTGTGTCATATTTTGGGGTAGCTTGTCCTGAATCCTGTCACCTGTGATGAGAATGAAAGACAGTGGTGCATGATTCAGTGACTCATTCATTTAGCAAATATTTGAGTATCTTCAGCGCCCTAAGTTAGGAGATATATTACATGTCAAGAATACAAAGGAGAAGGATACAGTCCTTACCTTCAAGTCATTGAGAGACTGAAGGAGGAGTTGTACAGGTGAATAGACAATGGTCAAGAGATCTTTTTAAGTGAAAAATAATCGTAAACATCAAGTCCTTCAAGAGTCCACTAAAGGTTATCTAATTCAGACCTGGGAAGTAAGGAAAGACTTCTAGGATCCACTCATTAAGCCAGGGTACAGAAGAACTTAAGATGACAATATAGGCTTCAAAAGAAGAAAAATAAAAGTAATTGCAGAGGATCAAACTCTAGAAGTAGTGATACTGGGGACTTCCCTGGAGGTCCAAGACTCTGCACTTCCAATGCAGGGGACTGGGGTTTGATCCCTAGTGGGGGAACTGAGATCCCATAGGCCATGTGGTATGGCCAAAAAAGTAATGATGGACTGTACCCCACCAGGCTCCTCTGTCCATGGGGTTCTCCAGGCAAGAATACTGGAGTGGGTTGCCATTTCCTTCTCCAGGGGATCTTCCTGACCCAGGGATTGAACTTGAACCTGCATCTCTTAAGTAATAGTTGTTTATTTTTAACCACTAGCACCACCTGGGTAGTCCCCAAAATAAATAAAAATAAAAGAAGTAGTGATGTGAACAAATCTAAACTGGGGAAAGCGGAAGCAGAGAGAGCAGGACATAAAAGTTGAGGTACCGGGGTGGGGCCCAAGCCCTCTGCTCCTCAGGGGGCAGCTGTGAGTGGGGAGTTCCCTCCCCATCGTGGATTGCTGATCTAGGGGTGAGGTTGATGGCAAAGTTGTGTTTCAGCTTCTCCGACCATTTGGTGTGGGTTGCTGTATCCTTCCCCCAGTATGTAGATGTCACATCCTGTGTTTCTTGATTTCCTTTCAGAGGAAATTGTTCCATAAGCATCTGGAGATTTGCTAGGTCCCTGGGAGGGGGTAAGTTCTTAAATTTACATCACTGTCTTGAACCAGAGCTCCTGTCACATTCCTTTAAAAGGTTTTTGTTTATGACTTTTAAAGTTCAGTAACTATCTCATTAAGGTATGGCCATGCCTCTTCAAGAACTTTGTATATGCTTGAAGGACAGGGAGTTAGTTGCGTATCACTTTTACCATTCTGGTTTAACATAACACTTAGGGATATTGAAATACACTGGAGATAAATGTAAGTGAATGGAACTAGTGAAATAGGTGAAAATGTGTTTTATCATAGGCCCCATTTGGGAAAATGTGGAAGAGTGGAGGGAGCAGAGATTTCTAAAGCAGAAAGAATTAAAAAGAAAGTTGAAAGAGACATTCATTTTTATGGGTGATGAATGGTGAGAACTATGTGAATGGAACTAAATAAAATAAATGCAATCAATGTATACTATAGTAATATCAGTTCTAATGCATCATGCTTATTTGAGTAGTGAGTCAATATATGGACATCTCTTTACTGTTAAAGTTTTCAGGGATTAAAACATTAAACATCCCATAGACTTGAATGAAATTGTTTTCAGGGATAACATGAATGTAAAATAAATTTATGGAATACTTTCATTACAGTCCATGAGTATTGAGTTTTGTGGGACACAATCACAAAGATATTCCAAGGAAAATAAGGTCTTACAAACTAAGTGAAACAAATATAGAAAACACTAGTACTTTAAGTCAATATCAATCACTGTATTGAAAACTGAATTGATTGAGAACACATTAAACATATTAAAGAACTGGGCATTAATTAAATGCTGACGTGCCAGGAGGAATTAAAGATCTCATCAAATGATAACCTTTTCTTTTATCTTGAGACCTCTATAAGAGAAAAATGATTCTGAAGGCGATGGCACCCCACTCCAGTACTCTTGCCTGGAAAATCCCCTGGATGGAGGAGCCTGGTAGGCTGCAGTCCATGGGGTCGCAAAGAGTCGGACATGACTGAGCAACTTCACTTTCACTTTTCACTTTCATACATTGGAGAAGGAAATGGCAACCCACTCCAGTGTTCTTGCCTGGAGAATCTCAGGGACGGGGGAGCCTGGTGGGTTGCCGTCTAGGGGGTCGCACAGAGTCGGACATGACTGAAGCAACTTAGCAGCAGCATAGGTGCAAACAACGCCAAATTTCTTACCCACCTGTCCACCCATCCAATTTAATAAATAAACAACAAAACAAACAAATAACACGGTTGACATTTTCTGTTTTGTTTTGCCATTGAGTTTTAAACATAGGAACTTAGCAGATATTTAGTGAATAATTGAAGGAAGGAAATGACTACCCACTCCAGTATTCTTGCCTGGGAAGTTCCATGGACAGAGGAGCCTACGGTCCATGGGATCACAAAAGAGTCAGACATGACGTAGCAATTAAACAACAATAGCAATAAATAGGAAAAGGAGGTAGTTAAAAAATATATTGAAGAAAGAATGTATGAAATTAGGGTTTGATAGAGATAATCTGTCTTAAATTGGATAACTTTCCTACAAATTGAGAAGAAGAATTTCTCAGGAGAATTTTCAGACCTGTAATTTAAACCTCACCATATTAATATTTAACCATTTTCCTTCACATTTGGGTTGTTTTACTTCCCTCTGACGGTGAATTGTTATGACTTTAAGTTTCAAGTATTGTAAATATTGCAGTTTCAGTGCTTTTAAGTTCCGTAGCTACAAGTATGTTCTGAGTGCTTTTTCATTACGGTTTAAGTTTGTTGAGAATCTTCTAAATGCTTAATCATGGCTCAGGCAATTTAGGGGATTTGGGGGAAAAAATACATAATAAGTATGGATAAAGAGGAAGCATGGAATTTAAAATTTTAGGAATCAACAACTTAATGAAAGGGGACATTTAATCTCAGATGATTTTGGAGTGACTCTAGAATCTTTATATTTGAAGCAACAGATATTTTGGTTACAATATTGTGAACTGGGATGACCTGACAACATGGCCCAAGATTTTTAGGGTGTTTCATGTCACCAACTTATTTTGTAAGTGAGGAAACATAAGAGCCTTTTCAAAGTCACAGAACTATCAGTGTCAGGGATCTCAGTTCTCAGCTCAGTGCTCCATTTTTTTCCTTTTTTTTTTTTTTTTTGCATAGTAGTAATGTCCTTTGTCCTGTGGCCACTGCTGAGTTTTCCAAATTTGCTGGCATATTGAGTGCAGCACTTTCATGGCATCATCTTTCAGGATTTGAAATAGCTCAACTGGAATTGTATCACCTCCACTAGCTTTGTTCATAGTGATGCTTTCTAAGGCCCACTTGACTTCACATTCCAGGATGTCTGGCTCTAGGTCAGTGATCAAATCATCGTGATTATCTGGGTCGTGAAGATCTTTTTTGTACAGTTCTTCTGTGTATTCTTGCCACCTCTTCTTAATATCTTCTGCTTCTGTTAGGTCCATACCATTTCTGCCCTTTATCGAGCCCATCTTTGCATGAAGTGTTCACTTGGTATCTCTAATTTTCTTGAAGATATCTCTAGTCCTTCCCGTTCTGTTGTTTTCCTCTATTTCTTTGCATAGATCACTGAGGAAGGCTTTCTTATCTCTTCTTGCTATTCTTTGGAACTCTGCATTCAGATGCATATATCTTTCCTTTTCTCCTTTGCTTTTTGCTTCTCTTCTTTTCACAGCTATTTGTAAGGCCTCCCCAGACAGTGATTTTTGCTTTTTTGCATTTCTTTTCCATGGAGATAGTCTTGATCCCTGTCTCCTGTACAATGTCACGAACCTCATTCCATAGTTCATCAGGCACTCTATCAGATCTAGTCCCTTAAATCTATTTCTCACTTCCACTGTATAATCATAAGGGATTTGATTTAGGTCATACCTGAATTATCTAGTGGTCTTCCCTACTTTCTTCAATTCAAGTCTGAGTTTGGTAATAAGGAGTTCATGGTCTGAGCCACAGTCACTGGTTTTAGAAAAGGCAGAGGAACCAGAGATCAAATTGCCGACATCTGCTGGATCATGGAAAAAACAAGAGAGTTCCAGAAAAACATCTATTTCTGCTTTATTGACTCTGCCAAAGCCTTTGACTGTGTGGATCACAATAAACTGTGGGAAATTCTGAAAGAGATGGGAATACCAGACCACCTGACCTGCCTCTTGAGAAACCTGTATGCAGGTCAGGAAGCAACAATTAGAACTGGACATGGAACAACAGACTGGTTCCAAATAGGAAAAGGAGTACGTCAAGGCTGTATATTGTCACCCTGCTTATTTAACTTATATGCAGAGTACATCATGAGAAACGCTGGGCTGGAGGAAGCACAAGCTGGAATCAAGATTGCCGGGAGAAATATCAATAACCTCAGATATGCAGATGACACCACCCTTATGGCAGAAAGTGAAGAGGAACTCTAAAGCCTCTTGATGAAAGTGAAAGAGGAGAGTGAAAAAGTTGGCTTAAAGCTCAACATTCAGAAAACGAAGATCATGGCCTCTGGTCCCATCACTTCATGGGAAATAGATGGGGAAACGGTGGAAACAGTGTCAGACTTTATTTTTTGGGGCTCCAAAATCAGTGCAGATGGTGTCTGCAGCCATGAAATTAAAAGATGCTTACTCCTTGGAAGGAAAGTTATGACCAACCTAGATAGCGTATTCAAAAGCAGAGACATTACTTTGCCAACAAAGGTCCATCTAGTCAAGGCTATGGTTTTTCCAGTAGTAATGTATGGATGTGAGAGTTGGACTGTGAAGAAGGCTGAGCGCCGAAGAATTAATGCTTTTGAACTGTGGTGTTGGGGAAGACTCTTGAGAGTCACTTGGACTTCAGGGAGATCCAACCAGTCCATTCTGAAGATCAGCCCTGGGATTTCTTTGGAAGGAATGATGCTAAAGCTGAAACTCCAGTACTTTGGCCACCTCATGCAAAGAGTTGACTCATTGGAAAAGACTCTGATGCTGGGAGGGATTGGGGGCAGGAGGACAAGGGGACGACAGGGGATGAGATGGCTGGATGGCATCACTGACTCGATGGACGTGAGTCTGAGTGAATCCTGGGAGTTGGTGATGGACAGGGAGGCCTGGCGTGCTGCGATTCATGGGGTCACAAAGAGTTGGACATGTTATATGCTGGACACATTGAGATGCCAACTCTAGACCTTGACTTTGTTGATTCCTGGTCTTCTGGCCTGATTTTCTAACTTGATCTACTGCCTGCAAATAGATCATTTTTCTATGGACTTCCCTGGTGGCTCAGGCGATAAAGCGTCTGTCTACGATGAGGGAGACCCGGGTTTGATCCCTGGGTTGGGAAGATCCCTTGGAGAAGGAAATGGCAATCCACTCCAGTACTATTGCCTGGAAAATCTCATGGACTCCAGTACTATTGCCTGGAAAATCCCATGGACAGAGGAGCTTGGTAGGCTACAGTCCATGGGGTCGCAAAGAGTCAGACACGACTGAGCGACTTCACGTTCACATTCTATAGTATATCATCTGCCAGTTGTGCTTATAACCATCCTAGTATCAGTAATGTAGAAATAGTTGTACTGTATTTATTTGAAATGAGGTTTAGTGAAAATTACTTAGGAAATATTGACAGTAAGGTGAAATAATGTATTTGGCTCATGTAAATGGATGAAACAAATTTCGATAGGATGGATTTGCAACCATTCATGTGTTAGACATGGTGTAAATAAAACATTTACCTGTTCAGGTTGAATTTTTCACTTTTTATCCAAAAGTTTTGTGTCATATAGAAGGAGTAAAAGAACATTGGATTAAATTCCAGCAATGACCGTGATTGTCAATTCTCATATCTCTAATCTAAATTCATCCTAGGAATCTGCCCACTTGCTGAGGCAGATTGCTTTTTAGTTTGTTTGTGATCAACTTTTATTACTTCAAAAGATGTCTGCATCCAAACTTCATAGATAGCAAGTTCCACATAAAATATATAAAACTATAGTTCTTTTTTTTTAAATTTTATTTTATTTTTAAACTTTACATAATTGTATTAGTTTTGCCAAATATCAAAATGAATCCGCCACAGGTATACATGTGTTCCCCATCCTGAACCCTCCTCCCTCCTCCCTAATGCTCTTTTGTAGCTTCTTGTTTCCTTTCAAAAAGGAAACAAGAAAACAGGTTGTTTTTTTTGTATTGAAGAAAAATCAACCATTAGATTTTCATATTCAAGAGAAGTTAAAAAGTTGCTAAAAGGTACTTCTAATTCTCTCTCACTCATTACTGTTTGGGGGTTACTGCAGTCTAAGATTTTATCTTCCCTCCAGTCTATTTTTTAGGCATCATAGTTCAGTATATTTATAATTACATGTTTTTCATGGCCTCTAATTTATTGCCTTTAAATGGAAGTGTAGCAAGTCTCCTATTAATAAACTGAACTGAACTGAATGTCCTTTGTCTTGGGACAATTAGTTGAGTGAGACAGCTGACAAGATATCTATTCACATTTATCAAATATTTTTGTGGGGGCTTATGTATAGTAAGTTACTTCCTATACGCTTGCCTTGTCTTTGTAAGAATCAAAGTAATGTTTGCCTTCTTAACAGTCTCTAGAACAATTATAAAGATAATGGAGAAATGGGTCTCCCAAAATGCTGAATTTCTCTTTTGCAAAATGAAGAGGTTGGTTGAATCAGATCAGATCAGATCAGATCAGTCGCTCAGTCGTGTCCGACTCTTTGCGACCCCACGAATCGCAGCACGCCAGGCCTCCCTGTCCATCACCAACTCCTGGAGTTCACTGAGACTCACGTCCGTCGAGTCAGTGATGCCATCCAGCCATCTCATCCCCTGTCGTCCCCTTGTCCTCCTGCCCCCAATCCCTCCCAGCATCAGTCTTTTCCAATGAGTCAACTCTTCGAATGAGGTGGCCAAAGTACTGGAGTTTCAGCTTTAGCATCATTCCTTCCAAAGAAATCCCAGGGCTGATCTCCTTCAGAATGGACTGGTTGGATCTCCTTGAAGTCCAAGGAACTCTCAAGAGTCTTCTCCAACACCACAGTTCAAGAATCAGATGACATCAAATGTTATTTCCAACTCTAAGAGAGATCCACAGTTACCAGATAAGGTGAGATTCCCCCCACCCCCAACTTATCTTTGCTGACTCAGGTTTATCCTTTCAAACTCAGTGGAGTCAGCTTCCTCTTCTTGTTCCTATTGTGGGTACAGCTACTCACTACCGCATCATCACCTATGCATACCACTATTATTTTCTTTACTAATAAAATGATTATTTATTTTCTTAGTAAAAATATTATAATAAAATATTATTTTCTTTACTAAGTGTATCAGTTTTGTCAAATCAAAGAAAACCCTGAGATGCTCTCGGCTTCTGAGGATGCTGGTGATGATGAGCTAGCACTAAGGCACAAATCATCAGTGTTTGTGAGGCTCTGAATTATGTAGGTGCTTTTTAAGCATAGAACAATCTCTCTAACCCTAGAATTATTGCCATTTCATTCCTTGGCCAACATGGTTTCTGTTTAAAATCACTTACCACACTAATCAATTGCTTCTATCTGGAGATAAATGGAGAATCATAAAAAGAATGGAAACATGATCAAAGATAATAGAAGAAGAAAGGAAAGTGAACTCAGGATATGACTTAATATGAACTGAATCTGTAATCATCATTGCAATGAATTTCACAGTAATCATTTTCCATTAGAATGTTACTCACGTTCTATATACCTGCTACTGAGATATTCTTTTCTGTGGGCACAAATCACACATATTTATTCTTGAAACTGGTTAATGAAAAACCTGAATAGTGCATATTATAATCAGCTCTCTTAAAACACGTGCTTGTTTGACTTAATTGCATTTCAAGATATTATGTTAAAGATGTTTAGAAAATAACCAAAAACTGATGTCCAGTGGAGAAGGGAGTTGAAGGAATTCAAAGTGAAAATTATGACATTTTGAAAGTACTGTTTTCTAGAGTTCAAATAAAACAAAGAGGATAAAGCCAATGCATAAAATTTAAGATCGGATATAAATTGTAATGACTCGGCTCTTCACTGACTATAAAAGTAATTTATTAGAAGACAGATCAGACTGACCACAGAGGAAGGAAAAATTTCGAGACATCAGGTGGTAGTTGGACACCATGACCTTTACTGCCCCTTCCAACCCACAGATTCGGTAAATGGATGAAAACCAATAATGAGGAACGTGCTAATGACACCATAGTGCCCTCTGTTTTTAAAAAAATGAATACTTTAAATGTCAATACCTTATTTGTTTTCAATGCCTCTAACTTATATCATTAAAAATATCTGTGTTACCATTTCTCATTCATGCTCCTAATGATAGACTGTGACCTTTTTCTGGGAAAAGAAGTCAGAGTCTGTCTGAATTCTTGTTACAAAGAAGCAATGCAAATGAAAGCGGTTCCGAGTCCCCAGAAGCTGCTAAATGACACCCTCCAACTCTAACCTGCCTTCTCCAGAGGGTAATTAAATTGAGGAAGGGAAATATATCTGTGATTTATTTTTAGGAGACCAGGTTGGAGAAAATAAAATACATCTGACCTTTAAGGTTTTGGGTTTGTGGAGGAATTGTTAGTGCAGTTGGTTGTGACTTTAGATTTTCAGTATGTGGTGCGAGATTTCAATTCGTGACAGTGCAGTTCATTCTCATGGATTCTTAATAGCAAATTAGAGAAATGGAGTAGAAGCCATAGTGAATTGCAACAACAGTTTGCTACACTAAGCGCAGATTTTTTGACTCATTTATGAAGTGTCCTTAAAATTTTTAGTTATGTGTGCCTGTTGGCCAATAGCAGTAGGAAGCTGATCAGGATAGAGGGAGTCATGCCAAACTTGGAAAATGGGCAGAGGAGAGTGATCCTTATGTGAACTAGTTTCTACTACTTTAAAAAAAAATTGGAGTCTAATATGCTTTACCATGCTGTGTTAGTTTCTGCTGTACAATGAAGTGAAGCTCCCTCTTGGACATCCCTTGCTTCCACCCCCCCACCCCATCCCATCCCTCTAGGTTATCACAGAACACCGAGGTGAGCTCCCTGTGCTACACTGCAGCTTCCCACTGGCTATCTATTTTATACACGGTAGTGTATATGTGTCTGAGGAGGCAATGGAAACCCATTCCAGTACTCTTGCCTGGAAAATCCCATGGATGGAGGAGCCTGGTAGGCTGCAGTCCATGGGGTCTCGAAGAGTTGGACACAACTGAGTGACTTCACTTTCACTTTTCACTTTCCTGCATTGGAGAAGGAAAGAGCAACCCTCTCCAGTGTTTTTGCCTGGAGAATCCCAGGGATGGCGGAGCCTGGTGGGCTGCCGTCTATGGGGTCGCACAGAGTTGGACACGACTGAAGTGACTTAGCAGCAGCAGCAGTGTATATGTGTGGAGATAGGGCATACATTGGTCAGTCTTTCAGAAGAGTTTAAAATGTTTAATATAAGAACTTGACATTTTGGCAATTTCTCTTCTGTAGAGTGTAGATGGGAAAGTGTTTGGTCAAAATGCCAGCTTCATCTCATCAAATATAAAACCTGGATAATATTTGGTCTTAGATGTGTGGGAAGATACGATGTACATTTGGAAGCAAGTGTCCGTTTTACTAAATTCATTAAAATTTTTTCCTTTAGAAGTTTCCTAGGGGATATAAGGAGGGGACTAAGAACACAGGTGACTACAATTTAAGGAAACACTTAAGGATAGCAGCTTGCAGAACTCTCAAGTGTGGGTGAGTGCTTTGCAAGCTACAGGCTACCGACTCAAATATTGGCTTTGGGAAAGGGAGTTGTGCTTTTCTTTCCAGCAAGTCTAAAAATTTAGTTCAGGATAGATTTTAAAACTGAGCATTCTTCCTTTTGGGTTTAAGAATAACAGAACTCGGCATGTGGGATTCTTTTTGTGGGAAACCTGAGTCAATTATGTGTGGAAGAAAGAAGAATGCTAGGAAGACCTTAGTTTGTTAGTCTTGTTTTTTTTTTTTTTTTTTTTTAATAAATAGATAATGGGAATGAATGAGAATTAAAATTTAATATTTAGTTACAGTCAGCACCAGACTATCCAGCTTAGCAGTTTTGCACATTTCTGACTTGAGGTTTAAATCAAGAGGAAAGGATATATTGTAGAAGGTGGTGGCCCTGGGATGCTCCTGGTTTAATGTAAAGTGATCCTGATGGGGGAAAATTGAAATTGTCAGATTTGTGATAGATATATGAAAAAATATACAAAATCACCCATGTAAACAGTGAATAGTAGATTGGTACAATCTACTCTGTGGAAGGGTAAAAATGACAAATTTTCCATTTAGCTAGCTGAGAAACTACCTCTATCACATGAAATGATTTCTTCCTTTTCTTTCTCTTGAAATTTTTTTCACGCTGCATCTGTGTTCCCCTAAGTGTGAATGCCCAAATAAGCCACTTCTGTTGTTACTGCTGCCATTGTTTCTGCTCCAGCTCCTACAAGGAGTTACCACTTCCTGTGGAAGAAGTGTGAACTAACGAACACCTTGACATGAATTAAGTTCTCTGATTCTCGCAGATACCTGTGAAGTCAGTAGTTTCATTAACCTCCTTTCATAAGTGAGGAAACTAAAGCTTAGAAGGATTTGAGGCAGGCAGTTCAACTGCTTAGCCTACATCTTAATTGCTGATCTATAACATTTCAGATATTAATGACCCATTTGCCTGGAGGGTTTTAGAAGTTTAGAAGCCCTTCTCTCACCACCATTGCCAAGGACCTCTTTTCGTACGATGTTTCTTGGCTGGTTCATATTAAACATCATCTGACACCACTCAAATATAGTGATAATAGAAAGTTTTTTGAGGATTATAATCTTGTCAAAGTTGGTGGGTATTGGTCGGGACACTCAAGATGGGTCTTCTCTTGCTCTCTGTACATCCCCTGCTGGACCAGTGCCTGCTTCACCCATATCCTACTCACAGGACTGATCTTCCTATGTATACTTGCCCCAGGCTCCAGCTAGTGATTATTCTAACATTTGGTGGTGGTTTAGTTGCTAAATCATGTCCAACTTGTGACCCCATGGACTGTAGACCACCAGGCTCCTCTGTCCATTTGATTTCCCAGGCAAGAATGCTGGAGTAGGTTGCGATTTCCTTCTCCAGGGGTATAATTGACAAAATTGTAAGATGCTTAAAATATACAATGTGATGACTTTGTATTCATGTTTGTTATAAAAGGATTTCCACCATCAAGTTAACTAGATGTGCACCAACTTACTTACTTATTTATTTATTAAGAACATTTAGGTTCTACTCTCAGTAAATTTCAGCTTACAGTACCACGTTATCAACTATAGTCACCATGTTATATGTTAGATCCGTAGACCTTATTCACCTTACAGCTGAGAGTTTGTACCTTTTTGCTAACCTGTCACCCCTGCCCAATCCCCTGGAAATCACTTTTCTACTCTCTGTTTCTGTGAGTTCAACTTTAAAAAAAAATTTATTTCACATATGAGTGATATACCAGGGCTTCTCAAGTGGTCAGTTGTAAAGAACCCACCTGCCAATGCAGGAGACACAGAAGATGTGGGTTTGATCCCTGGATAGGGAAGGTTCCCTGGAGGAACAAATGGCAACCCACTCCAGTATTCTTGCCTGGAAGAATCCCATGGACAGAGGAGCCTGGTGGGCTACAGTCCACAGGGTCACAAAGTCAGTCAGTATTGTGCATACATGCACACATGCATAAGTGATGCCATTTGGCATTTGTCTTTTCTGGCTTATTTTTACTTAGCGCAATGCCCTTTGGGTTCATTCATGTTGTCAAAAATGACAGAATTTCCTTCTTTTTAAAGACCAAATAATATTTCATTGTGTACATACATACCACATCTTCTTTATCCATTCATCTGTTGATGGACACCTGGGTTGTTTCCATATCTTGGCAGTTGTGCATGATCCTGCAGTGACTGTGCGAGTGCAGATATCTTTTCAAGATAACCATTTGTTTCCTTTGGGTGTACACCCAGAGGCAGGATTGCTGGATTGTGGGGTAGTTCAGTTTGTAATTGCTTGAGGAAGCGCTGTACTGTTTTCCATACATACCAGCTTGCATTCTAGGGAGGTTAGTTTTATAACACAGGTCTGAAAGCGTTAGCCTGTGTTGGAGGTAGCTTCCCAGGGGAGGTGACACTGGCTGACTCTTGAGGAAGGAGTAGCAGGTTGCCAGGGCAACAGCACTGGGGACAGTGCAAGCCCGTTCCAGCACAAGATTCACACACATACAGCTTCTAAGGCTCGATGTGTTTGGAGAAATGACAACTGTTTCGTAATCAGTGTGTAAACTCTCCAAGGTGAGATAACATGTCAGAAGATGACGCTGGATGGTAGATAAAATTGGCTGACTCTCTGTTTCCTGCATCTGTATTTGGGGACTTTCTATCTACCTCCTTGGAGCTCTGCCCATCAACCTAAAGTTGTGCTGCTTGGTGAGAGAAGCCCTTTGTTTTAAGTGTAGGTGGACTTCATGCTTTCTTTCTTCAATAATCTTAGCCTCACAGCCCTTGAGATTTCTTGTACTGATCATGTACTTTCAGGAAATTCTGATGCAATAATAAAAAAAACGGTTGAAAATATGAAGCAATTTCTAGGTTAGGAATATTAACTTTTTTCAACTTAGGCTCAGTTTCTATAATTTTATGGTAGGTTAGAAAATGCCATTATTTTGATGATCAACACTAGTCATAAGCCCTGGGTTCAGATGGCTGGCTGTTTACTGCCAATGCTGTGCTGATACGCCCACTACCTTGGTGGATGCTAATACTACACCCTTTCAGACGCCAAGCCAGGCTGGCTTCCGAGAGTAGGATAATAGCTTACTTCACCCCTTGAACATGCTCGTGGAATATCATCCTGCCTTTGGAGGGCTGCATCCATCATGGAGCCTGTCAGATGGCTTGGCGTGCTTTGTGTTTCAGCTTTATGTGAACGGAAAGCATTGAAAGGTTTGGAGGGCAGATCCACAATGCCTAGTTTTGCTTTGTGCATTAAAATCCTACGCCAGTAGCTAAAATCTGTGTTCACCACCTTTATTTAATATGCAGCATTTTTATAAGGAATTATTCTTCTTGATAGTCACTTGTATTTATACAGTGTGATAGTGTACAAAATGTAATAGTTTACAAAGCATTTTACAAAATGCTTTGCTATGCATGAGTTTATCTTGATGACACATCAGTGAGACAGGACAATAGTTATTTTCTTCTTTTTACAGGAACTGAAACCAAGGCTTAGAGAAGTTGGGTTGTGACTGTTAGACCAGTGCTCTCTCGTTGAAATGTAGTGCAACCCACATATATAATTTTAAATATCCTAGTTGCCACAGCCAACAAAGTAAAAAGAAACAGGTGGAATTAATTTTAATAATATATATCATTTAACCCAATATGTCAAAATGTTATTGGTTCTGCATGTAGTTAATTTAAAAATTATTAATGAGATATTTAACATTCTAATTTTCTTAGTAAGCCTTCAAAACCCACTGTGTAATTTACAACTCAGCCTATACACATTTCAGGTACTTACTAGGAGAAGGCAATGGCACCCCACTCCAGTACTTTTGCCTAGAAAATCCCATGGATGGAGGAGCCTGGTAGGCTGCAGTCCATGGGGTCACTAGAGTCAGACACGACTGAGCGACTTCACTTTCACGCATTGGAGAAGGAAATGGCAACCCATTCCAGTGTTCTTGCCTGGAGAATCCCAGGGACAGGGAAGCCTGGTGGGCTGCCGTCTATGGGGTCGCACAGAGTCGGACACTACTGAAGCAACTTAGCAGCAGCAGCAGCAGCAGCAATCTGTGGTTAGTAGCTACCATGCCTCTATGCTCAGTCACTCAGTCTCTCAGCCATGTCTGACTCTTCGCAACCCCATGGACTGTAGCCTGCCAGGCTCCTCTGTCCATGAAATTTTCCAGACAAGAATACTGTAGCGGGCTACCATTTTCTCCTCCAGAGGATCTTCCTGACCCAGGGATCGAGCCAACATCTCTTGCATCTCCTGCATTGGCAGGCAGATTCTTTACCACTGGGCCACCTGGAAAGCCTGTGGCTACTGTAATGGGTGGTACTGACTCAACATTGTCCTGGAACCTTTTCTACTGCACATGACCCATTATTAGTTTGGGTAATGGAGTGGGGTTGTATTCTCAAGCATTATGATGAATCTAAACAACTTCATATACACACTCTTTTCTTATTTTCCCTGAGAACAACGCCATATATCTTTGCCACACTTGATTATTCACACAGATGTGGTCTGTGATCCCTGGAGGAGCATTCCCTAATAGAGGGACTGAGTGTGAACCCACAAATAATGAACAAGGAGCTCTGATCAACACTCATTCCTTCAGTGGCCAGTTAGCAATGAATTCAGTTTTATATCTCAGAAATGAAAGGGCATAACCAGTAATCTCAATTTTGTCTGAAAATGCTTATACAAATGCTTTTGCATGAGGAAAACTTTCTAAACGAAATTAGGAGTTTAAAGCTAATCTTTCTCTAGTATCTTTCTTTGCTTTGCCCCTATTTTCGGTCTGTGTAGGCCACAATTTCATTCCTATCTATTCTTTAGTGTGGGTGGAATAGGTGGGTGGAAATTTTTATTGACTAAATGAAAGATATGCTTTCATGAACTTCATCATCTGTTTTCCTGAAATAGCATCTCTACATTTTCCAGGTAGCTAAAAGGAAAAATCTCAGCCTCTCTAGACAGTTATTGCAGGATTTTATTTCCATAGTGGTTCAAAGGTCTAAAAATCTTCCCTCCATAGTGGCAAAGAGTACGTATACATGTATGTTTGATCCCAGGAGGCTCCAGTCTTTCCCATCAAAAAATAAAACCCAAACCAAAATAAAACAAACCAACAAAACCCGTATACTTTTGTTGAAAAAACCTTCCAGAAAAAGCATTTGGAACTTCCAAATAACATAAGAACCTGCTATTTTCCAGACTAAGCTATGAACTCTACCATCTCTGAGCCTTTATTATCTATCTACTACCTCTGAGCTCGTCCTTTGTGCTACCATCAACCATCTATCTGCTGAAACTGACCCATCAAGGCAAGCTTTTAATTTTTCATAAATCTCCAATTCCCCTAATTAGAATTAACATTTTTGTCTCCTGGTTCCCATAATACTTTTTCATTCTGTTATAAAAAATAATTCTATTGTCCTCTAAGTTCTATTAGGTTGAACCACATGGGATTGCTGTTTTTTGTAGATTAAAAAATGTTCACTTTCATATGCTTCAATTTATGTAATTAACTTACAGAATTCTGAAGATACACACACTCAGGTACATCTGTGAGGCTGACTCTGTCTTGGGTTGACTTCTGAATCTCTCACATCTTGGCCATAGTAACTCTTCAGCAGGGTTTGTGGAACTGGACTGAATGACATAAACATGGAATGCACGTTGGGGAAATAGAATCATAGACGCCAACTTTCCTCCCCAGATAACTGGCAGATTGCCTGTGTCTTGCAGGTTTGAATTTCAAAGACTTTGAGAGACTTCAACCTGGTGCTCTGATATGTTAATTTAAGTAGAGGATGTCAAGGGAATTTGAAGTAATCAAATTCCAGATTTTAGATAATGCTGATTTTAAGCAAGGAAGCTATTGTATTGCCAATGAATGAGGTGTGTGTGTGTGTGTGTGCACACACACACTATTTTAATTTGTTTTCCTTTTCAGTAGATATAATTTGAGGTAAAATATTTTATAAACTGATAGGAAGACAAAGTCTTCTTAGTGTCAAAACAATTGTTCTGATTGGTTTGGCAGACTAAGCTGACAATGAACAATTTTTTGTTTATTTATTTATATGCAATAAGGACACAATAAAGAAACCATGTATTATCTTTATGTCCTATTTTTATATTGAGATGAAATTATGATAAAACCAGGCAGCTTCAAAAATCAATAAACTATTCTTTGAATTTGTTAATTTTTCAGTGTAGCCCTGTTCAGTAGATGCAACTGGATATATGTGTTGCATGTATACGCCAAGAACAATTGCATTAGGGATTCAGAGGAAGAAGGAAGGAGCATCTTATGGACTTGGTGTATCTGACATGAATTTTTGATATGAAACAACCTAGTCAGTTGGAAATTCAAGGCCTCTGAATTCTTAATTAGACCTTGGTCTCAAACTGTGGCTGAACAGAATATAAGTCAAATTGTAGAAGATAAAGTTCAAACTTTGTCTTGGGCTACTATGGATTACCTTGTGTGGCGATGGAAAGAATATTGCATTAAATATAGTAAGCTGTCCAAATTTTCCTTTAGGAATTTCCTCCAGCTGCTGGAAGGCAGATACCTCTTAGATTTCAGAGGAAATAAGCCTTGCCCCAGGTCACGTCCCTTCCTGGAGAAGCCTGCAGCCTGTGAATGTCAAGGCAGGGGTACATGGACCTGGCTTTCTCATTCTCTCTCAGGACCAGGGTCATTCCAGCTTCAAAGTTCCCTGGTGGATCAGCTGAGTTGACTTTTTGCCTTTGTTGAGGACAACTCTATCTTCACCAAATTCTGCTTTGTTCCCTCTCTTCCCTTGATCCCAATAATTTTCCCAACAAATTTCTTGTATGTTTATCTCTGTCTTAGAGTCTGTTTTCAAGGAGCCCAATTTATGACAGTATCAAATTAGGAGAGAGGTAATTTGCAAATTGACTCTGAGCTCAGCCATGTGACTTGCTGCAGCCAATGGCTCATTAGCAAACATGACCCAAGTAGAGGGTTGATGAGTGCTTGTATAGTGGAGCCTGCCCTCTGGGAATTCTCCATCTTGGAAGCAAGGTGTGCTGAAAAGAAGCTTGGGCTAGAAGACTCAATGATGACAGGCTCCTGGAGGGAGGCCAAACTCCCAGTTGATTAAGCCTCCTGAGAGGCTTACTAAAGAGAGTAGAGGAACTGCTTATGTGAGCTCAGAATCAGGAGAATAATATATTGTTGGTGTAAGCCACTGAATTTGAGGTGGTTTATTACATAATGGGATACTGAATGACATCATCTCTGGGATCCTCCCCAATCTTTTGTTCTCCAGTTTGGATGTGAGAATTGGACTATAAAGAAAGCTGAGCGCAGAAGAATTGATGCTTTTGAACTGTGGTGTTGGAGAAGACTCTTGAGAGTCCCTTGGACTGCGAGGAGATACAACCAGTCAATCCTAAAGGAGATCAGTCCTTGGTGTTCATTGGAAGGACTGATGTTGAAGTGAAACTCCAGGAGTTTAGCCACCTGATGTGAAGAGCTGACTCATTTGAAAAGACCCTGATGCTGGGAAAGATTGAGGGCAGGAGGGGAAGGGGACAACAGAGGATGAGATGGTTGGATGGCATCACTGACTCAATGGACATCGGTTTGGGTGGACTCCGGGAGTTGGTGATGGACAGGGAAGCCTGGTGTGCTGTGGTTCATGGGGTTGCGCAAAGAGTCAGACACGACTGAGCGACTGAATTGAATTGAATTGAATAATTGTAAACAATGGGGGAAAACTTGAATAGAGGAGAAAGCATATGGCGACAAACCACCCTCTGAAATAATTCTTTCACTTTGGGGAAATGCACATTTAAGCTGTCTCTATTTCATGACCAAGTGACAAGTATATAAATACCCTCCACAAAAGGAACACCTCATCCATCCTTCAGTGCTGACTAATCCCATCTGTCTGGCAGGTTGTGTGGACACCCTGGCTCCAAGTCGAGATGAGAATGAAGATACCAAAATCTCCCTCAAATCTTCACATTTCTGAATCTGCAACAGATGTTAAATGTAATTTAATCAAAGTTGATTGATTCAGCACACTGTTTTCTCATCTATTAAATGAGGTTTCCACAGTGAGTTGGAGGGAAAAAAGGGAAAAGTTAAACAGAACATAAATCAATGTGTCCACTTGAGAACAAATTTGACTGGATTTTATATTTGTCTTATTTATTTTTGAAATAGCTTTTGTTTGTTCTTCCTTTTCAAGAAATTCTTGCTAACGAAAGGTTGGGTTTTTTTTTTTTTTTCTGTCCTTCTCAGTAGAGTTACATACCCATCAGTAAAAGGGAGACACAGATCTTGTGTTTGGTTTATTTTCTGTGTTGGCAAATTAACAGATCAGAGCAACAGCTTTGATTTTATCTTAGTCTTTTCCTTTCCTCCAACCCCTTTCTAAATGACCAAGAACCTTTTTTACCAACTCACTCCTGGGGTTGAGAGTGAAAAAGCATGGGATTCAGTGTGTGTGTGTATAGGGGATGGGGAACTTGAGGGGGCAGAGCTATTGTTATTCATTGTAAAACTAGCCAAACTTTGTACATTTCCAAAAGAAATATCTGATGGCAGATTCTTTGCCATCATATACATTTAAAGTCCAGTGGATCTGTGTCTAAGGGGAAAATGCTATTTTATTCTATTTAAATTTAATTTAATTTTATTTTTGGCTATGCTGGGTCTTTGTTGATGCGCCAGCTTTTCTCTAGTTTCGGCCAGCAGGGGTTACTCTTTAGTTGTGGTGCTTCTCATTGCGGTGGCTTCTCTTGTGGAGCACAGCCTCCAGGGCTTCAGTAGTTGCAGCTGCTGGGTTCTGGAGCACAGGTTCAGTAGTCGTGGCGCACAGGCTTAGCTGTCCTATGGCATGTGGGATCTTCCTGGATCAGGGATCAAACCCATGCTGCCTGCATTGGAAGGCAGATTCTTTACCACTGAGCCACCAGGGAAGCCCCCGGAAAATGCTATTTTAAATTCAGTGCTCATACTAAAAGATTAAAAATAGCTTGAAAACAATAAAACGATGAATACTTATTGAATGCTAGTTGTTTTCCAGACTCTCCACTTTTATTAACTAATTTTTCTCACAAAGCTAAGAGGTAGATTCAGTTATTGTCCATATTAACAGTTGAGGAATGGGGCTATGGAGAAATCATGGAGCTGGCCCAAGGACGCTCTGGCAGAGTAAAAATGTCCACAGGTTCTTTGACACTCTCTCATTGAGAGGAGTCACCTCCCAGTGCACCTGTCTGCCTTGGCTAATAGAATATGCCAGAAGTGATGCTTTGCCAATGTTTGGGTCCAATCCTGAAGAGTTTGGCAATTTTCACTTCTTGTCTCTTGACAAACAGTGTTTGCTCTTGGAGTTCTGAGATACCTTGAGATCATGCTGGGAGGAGGCTGATGGGGGACCAAGTGAGAGGACCTCGTGTAGAAGGACTGATGCTCAGTGACCCCCAGTTGTCACAGCTTAGCCCCCAGCTTTTCAGGTCACCCAGGTGGGGCCCCAGACATTGCATATACAGATAAGCACTTTCTGCTGTACTGTCAGAATTCCCAACACATGGATTCATGAGTGAAATGATGATTATTGTTTTAAGCCACAGAGCATTGGGGTGGTTTATTATGCAGCATAAGTAGAACATTCACATGGCTATTACATTTACAACACAAGTGGATTTGACCCAAGTGGCCTGGCTCCGGAGTGGTGTGTTTAACAAGTATTCTCTACCATATTTATGTTACCCAGACGCTCTGCCTTCTTAGTTCAAATAGCAGCTCTCCCACATCTATCGGGCTTCCCAGGTGGCACTAGTGGTAAAGAATCTGTTTGCCAATGCAGGAGATGTAAGAAACACCATTTTGATCCCTGGGTCAGGAAGATGCCCTGGAGGAGGAAATGGCACCTCACTCTAGTATTCTTGCCTGGAAAATCCCACGGACAGAATCCATGGGGTAGCAAAGAGTTGGATGTGACTGAGCAGCCGAGCACACACACTCCCACACCTGCAACACCTTGCATGGACTTTTCCTTTACTCTGGTCGATTTTCCTTCCAAGCCCTATAACCACCTGATGTGTTGTGTGCTGTGTGCGTGCTTGTTTACTGTCTATCTCCTTCCTCCCCACTTACATGGAGTATGCGTAGGATCATACACACGTGCTCAGCTTGAGCCATTCACAGCTGCACCTATAATAGTGTTGGGCATGAAGCAGAGATGCAGTAGTTTTGAATGATAGAAATGTTTCATTTTAAAGCTCGTGAAATGGGAAAGGCTTTTGCTCCAGTCATTTGAGTCCTTCTGTGTAGCTATCTTGGTTTACTCTTCAGGGAGAAGAAGAAAGGTCAGAGAGGGAGGATTCTGTGAATAAAATGGATGATATACTAACCTCATAAGACAATTACCCAAGTTTAACCAGAACAGGAAAAGCCGGAATGGCAGATGATAAAAAAGCAATTGTGACAAGCTGCATGTTATTGAAGGATATTTTTCCTGGCTGCAAATGTGATAGTGAAATCTGCAGGTAGGCAGAGAAGCACCATCTTCCAGGGGCAAGCTAGTCCCTGGGGGTGGCTTCTTTGTGATCCGATACAACTTAGAAGAATGTGAGTAATGACTGGATGGCCTCCAAGAGTTACATTGGTTGAAATAACTAAATAGGTAAAAATAAATCAAGCAAAAAAATTCTTTTGTTGGTTACAGAAGACAGGTATATAGATCTTTCTGGGCTTCCCTGGTGGCTCAGTGGTAAAGAATCCTCCTGCCAACGCAGGAGATGAAGGTTTGATCCCTGGGTCAGCAAGATCCTCTGCAGGAGGAAATGGTGACCTGATCCAGTATTCTTACCTGGAAAAATTCCATGGACAGAGGAGCCTGGCGGGCTATAGTCTATGAGGTCACAAAGCACAGGGCATGACTTAGTGACTAAACAAAAAAAAATCTAGACCTTTCTAGGAACCCTAGAGCAAAGATTGACCCCTTCAGATTCTGGTGAAGTATTAAGGAAAATAAATCTATACGATAGTTAATACAGATAAAATACATGAATCTAATATAAATAAAATAAATCTAATATAATAGATCGCTATAGTACATAGTGAGTTGGAAGCATGACATAAAATGAGGCCCTGTTACAGGGCTGTTACAGCGTGACACCCAGAGAGGTTTGGGAAGTGACTTAGAGGAAATGAACCGTTCAACAGGGAGATGGTGATGAGTTGGGAGATGCCTCCAAATAGAGCCTCTGTCAGCCGAGTGTTTGATGTCTGTTTTGTGTAACATTAGTCATTCTGACTTCCAGAAGAGAGACTTCAGCCTGCATGATGTAACAGATTTAAACGCTGTAAGGAATGGTACCGAGACTGAAGAGTGATGTCACTGAGCAGTGGTCAGCCTTTAAATCAATTGAGGGGGCGGAAGTTAGACCCAAACTAAATCTATGGAGGGGGGTAGGTGTGCTGTGGGGGTAACGTGGGGACTGCTCTCCAGATGGCGGGGCTGAGTATTAAGCTCCCTCAGGAAACTGAAACAATTCTCCATGGGCTCATAACTCACGTTTCATGATGTGAGTTTTAGAATTGTTTTCAAAAATTGGCACATAAAACTCAAGCTGTAACATGAGCCTAAAATAAAGAGAAGAATCACTTCCTCTAAACACAAATAGACAGTTCAGTGTTTCTGAGGAAAGGGAGGGTTAGTGCTATTCATGTGGGGAACCAATGTCAAAAGGTTATGGTTAGTTTTACTTAATGACTTAAGTTAATGTTTCAAAAAAATTACATAAGTTATGTCAGTTATGAAGTGTAGTTCCTAAGAAGCAGCATGTGTGTGACTGCTTCTGCAGTCTGGGTAGGCATTCTGTGTGTGTGTGCTCAGTCATATCTGACTCTCTGCGACCCTGTGGGCTGTAATCTGCCAGGCTCCTCTGTCCACGGAATTTTCCAGGCAAGAATACTGCAGTAGTGTGCCATTTCCTCCTCCAGGGGATCTTCCAGACTCAGGGATCAAACCCACGTCTCTTGTGCCTCCTGCGTTGGCAGATGGATTCTTTACCACTGTTCCACTGGCGAAATGTAAATGTCAGTGAATTGGGCCAAGTTTGGGGAATTGATTTACCACATGGCCACTTTAGACATATTTGTTTATTTACAGCCATTAGAGTGTCTTAAAACCTTGATCGTCCTCCATTCATTTCAGCTTTTTTATTTAACCTCCCAGAGAGAAAGCAAATACTTCAAAAATGAAGGTAGGAAAATACTGACATAGTTGTCATGCAAATATTTCCATAAACCTTTTAATATATTAGTGACTTGTGCTGCTTTCTATTATTATACCAGGAGAAAACTGGCGTGCAATTGAAATCATTTCACTATCTTATATTTTATATTCCTTACAGATTAGTAGTTTGCTACTGTCCAAAAGACCCTGATGCTGGGAAAGACTGAGGGCAGGAGAAGGGGGTGACAGAGGATGAGATGGTTAGATAGCGTCACCGACTCAATGGACAGGAATTTGAGCAAACTCTGGGAAATGGTGAAGGACAGGGAAGCCTGGCATGCTGTAGTCTGCTGCTGCTGCTGCTGCTGCTGCTGCTGCTAAGTCGCTTCAGTCGTGTCCGACTCTGTGCGACCCCATAGACGGCGGCCCACCAGGCTCCCCCATCCCTGGGATTCTCCAGGCAAGAACACTGGAGTGGGTTGCCATTTCCTTCTCCAATGCAGGAAAGTGAAAAGTGAAAGTGAAATCACTCAGTCGTGCCCGACTCTTAGCGACCCCATGGACTGCAGCCCACCAGACTCCTCCGTCCATGGGATTTTCCAGGCAGGAGTACTGGAGTGGGGTGCCATTGCCACAGTCTATGGGGTAGCAAAAAGTCAGACACAGCTGAAGGACTGAACAACAACTGCTGTCCAAAAAGGAAACAAAATGTCTATTTAAAAAAGAAATTTGATTCATCTGTATTTCTATGATTAGCAATTACAGCTCAATTCATTGCAGATGCTATTCATTAGTCTATTAAATTCTATAGCTTTTTTGACTGAGTGATAATGATAGTCAACATTGTATGCTTCTAGGTGTTAGGCCAAGAAGGCAATGGCACCCCACTCCAGTACTCTTGCCTGGCAAATCCCATGGATGGAGGAGCCTGGTAGGCTGCAGTCCTTGGGGTCGCTAAGAGTCGGGCACGACTGAGTGATTTCACTTTCACTTTTCACTTTCCTGCATTGGAGAAGGAAATGGCAACCCACTCCAGTGTTCTTGCCTGGAGAACCCCAGGGACGGGGGAGCCTGGTGGGCCGCCGTCTATGGGGTCGCACAGAGTCGGACACGACTGAAGTGACTTAGCAGCAGCAGCAGTAGCAGGTGTTAGGCATCTTTCATTGCTTTACTTGTATTCATTCATTTGATTCTGTATCAGCTTACTTGCATTTCACGGATGAGAAAATAGAGGCACAGAGCTATTGGGTAACTTGCCTGAAGTCAGGACTAGAAAGTGGCCGAGCTGGGACTGGAATAGAGGCAGTCTTACACCACAGTAAACACCAGGTTACACTGCTTCTCAGTCACTGCCTGGAAGGTGGCGATTGTGCATTTTGTCTCAGTCTTTTCACTGAATTAGTATAGCAATATTGAAGTAGTATCAGTTCATCTATTAAAAAGTGAAAATGTTTTCCTTCTGTTATGCTCTTGATGCAAGAAAACCAGGATGAAAATTTTGTGGCTGGTTTGGAAGGTGACTGTAAGAAATAATTTATGTTGGTTAATATGAAATCAGGGCTCTGTGTGTGTGTGTATTGGGGTGGTGGTGGGGGGGGAGGATGGTAGCCTGTCAGAAAGGAAGTGATTCAAAGGGATATTCTAGAGCATTGCAGTACAATTCATGGGTGCTCCTGGTGCTGTAATTACTGTTACGGAAAAGTAAGTAGCTCTGTTTTAGAGACCATGTTGTTTTATAAAGTTGTAAGGAATATGGATAAAATAAAATGTGACTGTGATTTCGAAGATGGAGAGGTTGAGGAGTAGAATCTGCCTCAGGGTCAGGGTGTTCAGAGAAATCAGTGGCTGAGTCAATTTGAGAAACCAGAATTTAGAATTACATGCTATTAGTACTGGGGAGATGAGGAGATTACAGTACCTAATCATCTTATTTCACAGATGAGGAAAGGAGGCCAGGTGGTTTCATAAGCTTTCTTCCTTTTGTATGTATGCACCTCAGTATTTGTGTAACTATATATATCTTACCTTGTTCCCTGAAACCCACAAACACAACTACAGTACCTCAGGACTTCTATGATGATTTAGTTACTAAGTCATGTCCGACTATTGCAACTCCATGGACTGTTGCCCGCTGAGCTCCTCTGTCCATGGAATTCTGCAGGTAAGAATACTGGAGTGGGTTGCTATTTCCTTCTCCAGGGGATCTTCCTGACCCAGGAATCGAACCCAGGTCTCCTGCATTGCAGGCAGATTCTTTACTGACTGAACTACAAGAGAAGCCCCCAGAGCTTCTAACAGTGAGGAAATTACGGTTAAGAGAAAATAAAGGGTGGAATGATTGGCTGTGAAGAAAGGAGGAAGTTAGAATGCACAATGCCTGTTGTTGAGTTCCCAAACGCTGTTAGAGGACTACAGACGAGGCTCTCAGATTCCTAGCAGCCCACACTAAGAGGGAAACATGAGCTGTTTTGCCCGTGAGACATAATATCTATTTCTAAAAACACGTACAATTATTTGTGGTCCTGATCCCTGAGAAAATTTATTCTAAACGACCTCATAGCAAAAGATCTGTTAGTAAAATAAACAACTTCTTCCACAAGAAATAGGACAGGCTTCATAGGACTGTTTCTTTACTGTCACTCTGTGTAGGCTGTTGGCAGCACACATCAGTACAGCTTAGCAGGAGAATTATATGAGCTCCTGAAGCAATGCAGGCCAGGTGCGAGGGTGTTCTGTGGTCCTCTTAACTTAGGGATGGATCAGCTTTTATAGGAGTGAATAGACAACATATAATGCAGGCAAAGTTAGCCAGGCTTCCCAGGTGGCGCCACGGTAAATAATCAGTCTGCCAATGTAGGAGATGTGGATTTGATCTCTGAGTCGAGAAGATACCCTGGAGAAGGAAATGACAGCCCCCTCCAGTATTCTTGCCTGGAGAATTCCATAGATAGATGAGCCTGGTGGGCTCCAGTCTATGCAAAGACTCAGACACAATGGAGCACACATGTACAATTCAGGCAATTCTGTAAAATGCATTTCTCTCTCAACCAAGCTATTAACTGAAAATGTTGAGTAGCTGTGTTTGACAGTATCCTCTCAAATCAGTGTTTGGGGATACAGGTGGTCCGTGCTCTGGTTAAATGCAGACCCGCATACCCTTAAGCACTGGAGTTTTCTGAACAAGGGACAGCTCTCTTGTATTCTCCTTTGCCCGTATTTCCCCCAGTCTAATGATTATACTTTGTCTTTTTGATAGTGTGTTTTTCCTTGCAGAATTATGTAGGAGGCCATTTCAACTCCACAGAGTGATGGACTGAACAAGTACTGAGGAGTAAGCCAAGATTATCCCTAAAAATAACTTCTAGTTTATTCCAGCACATGAACAGATGGGTGACCAAGGCCCCTAAAGCATGGCCACAAGAATTTTAGTTTGGAACAATTTCAAAGTGGGTGTTGACAAATGCTCACCATCGTCATAAAAATAAACCTCAGGCAGGGACCCACAGAACATCTTAACTCTAAGCAATGTGATTTCCTACAGAATCCTCCAAGATAAAGTGATTACAAGATAGTTCCCTGATGACTGAATGAGGAGTGACGAAATATAACCACATGTAGATACGTAAGGGTTTCCCAGGTGGTTCAGTGGTAAAAGAATCTGCTTGCCAATGCAGGAGATGTGGGTTCAATCCCCAGGTCGAGAAGATCCCCTGGAGAGGAACTGGCGATCCACTCCAGTATTTTTGCCTGGAGAATCCCTCCCCACAGAGGAGCCTGGTGGGCTATAGTCCATGGGGTCGCAAAGAGTTGGATGCAATGTAGCAACTGAGCATACATAGCTCCTTGGGAATGTACCTATGATGACTGTTAAGTCCTGGTGGCCTGAAGGTCCCAGATGCTTAAGTGCCTGTTGTCCTGGCGTGATTGTTCATCAGATCAGATCAGTCGCTAGGTCGTGTCCGACTCTTTGCGACCCCATGAATCGCAGCACGCCAGGCCTCCCTGTCCATCACCAACTCCCGGAGTTCACTCAGACTCAAGTCCATCGAGTCAGTGATGCCATCCAGCCATCTCATCCTCTGTCGTCCCCTTGTCCTCCTGCCCCCAATCCCTCCCAGCATCAGTCTTTTCCAACGAGTCAACTCTTCGAATGAGGTGGCCAAAGTACTGGAGTTTCAGCTTCAGCATCATTCCTTCCAAAGAAATCCCAGGGCTGATCTCCTTCAGAATGGACTGGTTGGATCTCCTTGCAGTCCAAGGGACTCTCAAGAGTCTTCTCCAACACCACTGTTCAAAAGCATCAATTCTTCGGTGCTCAGCCTTCTTCACAGTCCAACTCTCACATCCATACACGACCACAGGAAAAACCATAGCCTTGACTAGACGAACCTTTGTTGGCAAAGTAATGTCTCTGCTTTTGAATATGCTACCTAGGTTGGTCATAACTTTCATTCCAAGGAATAAGCATCTTTTAATTTCATGGCTGCAGTCACCATTTGTAGTGATTTTGGAGCCCAGAAAAATAAAGTCTGACACTGTTTCCACTGTTTCCCCATCTATTTCCCATGAAGTGGTGGGACCGGATGCCATGATCTTCATTTTCTGAATGTTGAGCTTTAAGCCAACTTTTTCACTCTCCACTTTCACTTTCTTTTTTTTGAGTAACAATTTGTCATTTACTCTAAAGGAGTGACAATGTGAAACATACCATCAACATTCAAAGGGTAATCTACCCCAAGTATTAAAGGGAACATGAGAACATGGTACAATAATTTAAAATGCAATATTAAATACACAATACTTTGTGAGTTCCGAACTTCAATATCAACCATTTTAGAGACACCATTTTAAATTTATTTATTTATTTATTTTTGGCTTCTCTAGTTGTGATGAGCAGGAGCTTCTCTGTAGGTGTGGTGCATGAGCATCTCTTGTTGCAGAACACTGGCTCAGTAGTTGCAGTGCACAGGCTTAGCTGCCCAGAAGCATGTGGAATCTACCTGCATCAGAGACTGAACCCATGTCCTCTGCATTGTTGCTGCTGCTGCTGCTAAGTTGCTTCAGTCGTGTCCGACTCTGTGCGACCCCATGGACGGCAGCCCACCAGGGTCCACCATCCCTAGGATTCTCCAGGCAAGAACACTGGAGTGGGTTGCCATTTCCTTCTCCAATGCATGAAAGTGAAAAGTGAAAGTGAAATCACTCAGTCGTGCCCGACTCTTAGCGACCCCATGGACTGCAGCCCACCAGACTCCTCCGTCCATGGGATTTTCCAGGCAGGAGTACTGGAGTGGGGTGCCATTGCCTTCTCCGTCCACTTTCACTTTCCTCAAGAGGCTTTTGACATCCTCTTCACTTTCTGCCATAAGGGTGGTGTCATCTGCATATCTGAGGTTATTGATATTTCTCCTGGCAATCTTGATTCCAGCTTGTGTTTCTTCCAGTCTAGCGTTTCTCATGATGTACTCTGCATAGAAGTTAAATAAACAGGGTGACAATATACAGCCTTGATGAACTCCTTTTCCTATTTGGAACCAGTCTGTTGTTCCACGTCCAGTTCTAACTGTTGCTTCCTGACCTGCATACAGATTTCTCAAGAGGCAGATCAGGTGGTCTGGTATTCCCATCTCTTTCAGAATTTTCCACAGTTTCTTGTGATCCACACAGTCAAAGGCTTTGGCAGAGTCAATAAAGCAGAAATAGATGTTTTTCTGGAACTCTCTTGCTTTTCCCATGATCCAGCAGATGTTGGCAATTTGATCTCTGGTTCCTCTGCCTTTTCTAAAACCAGCTTGAACATCAGGAAATTCATGGTTCACATATTGCTGAAGCCTGGCTTGGAGAATTTTGAGCATTACTTTACTAGCGTGTGAGATGAGTGCAATTGTGCTGTAGTTTGAGCATTCTTTGGCATTGCCTTTCTTTGGGATTGGAATGAAAACTGACCTTTTCCAGTCCTGTGGCCACTGCTGAATTTTCCAAATGTGCTTGCATATTGAGTGCAGCACTTTCACAGCATCATCTTTCAGGATTTGAAATAGCTCAACTGGAATTCCATCACCTCCACTAGCTTTGTTCATAGTGATTCTTTCTAAGGCCCACTTGACTTCACATTCCAGGATGTCTGGCTCTAGGTGAGTGATCACACCATGGTGATTATCTGGGTCATGAAGATCTTTTTTGTACAGTTCTTCTGTGTATTCTTGCCATCTCTTCTTAATATCTTCTGCTTCTGTTAGGTCCATACCATTTCTGTCCTTTATCGAGCTCATCTTTGCATGAAATGTGCCTTTGGCATCTCTGATTTTCTTGAAGAGATCCCTAGTCTTTCCCATTCTGTTGTTTTCCTCTATTTCTTTGCATTGATGGCTGAAGAAGGCTTTCTTATCTCTTCTTGCTAGTCTTTGGAACTCTGCATTCAGATGTTTGTATCTTTCCTTTTCTCCTTTGCTTTTCACTTCTCTTCTTTTCACAGCTATTTGTAAGGCCTCCCCAGACAGCCATTTTGTTGTTTTTGCATTTCTTTTCCATGGGAATGGTCTTGATCCCTGTCTCCTGTACAGTGTCATGAACCTCATTCCATAGTTCATCAGGCACTCTATCTATCAGATCTAGGCCCTTAAATCTATTTCTCACTTCCACTGTATAATCATAAGGGATTTGATTTAGGTCATACCTGAATGGTCTAGTGGTTTTCCCTACTTTCTTCAATTTAAGTCTGAATTTGGCAATAAGGAGTTCATGGTCTGAGCCACAGTCAGCTCCTGGTCTTGTTTTTGCTGACTGTATAGAGCTTCTCCATCTTTGGCTGGAAAGAATATAATCAATCTGATTTTGGTGTTGACCATCTGGTGATGTCCATGTGTAGAGTCTTCTCTTGTGTTGTTGGAAGAGGGTGTTTGTTATGACCAGTGCATTTTTTGGGCAAAACTCTATTAGTCTTTGCCCTGCTTCATTCCGTATTCCAAGGCCAAATTTGCCTGTTACTCCAGGTGTTTCTTGACTTCCTACTTTTGCATTCCAGTCACCTATAATGAAAAGGATTGTTCATTGCACTTCCTTTATTGTCATAAGTGTTCAGCTCCTCTGATACCTTTTGGAAACATTCCTAATTGTAGAAGATGTTTACTGAAAATGTTATGCTAATGTCAAGTATTTTTTCCAGAAATTTTGCTTTCTTGCTTCTGGTTCTGCCTCCTGCATTTGACATGAAGAAACAAATATGAACATTAAAAACATCTTAAAGAACGATCCAAATTTTAATTTTAACATGATGTTGAACATTTTAATGTGTGTGTTGCTCCAGTTTTAAACATTTAAGGCATTTCAATATTGTGCAGATCCACAGCCATTATAAAAGTCCTGGAATTGCCCACTTGTCTCTGAAGGTGGAATTAAACCCAATAAAAATTACTTCCATGGGAAGGCTTATATTGATAACTGTATGTTAATCCTCTAAATTTTAAGTAAGAGTATAACTTCTGGCATATGCACAACAGTGTCCTGGCTTGAATGATAAATTATATCATCACGCTACTCTTACCTGATTCTCTGGAGTCAATGTCAAGAACTTGATACTAGCTGTGACCATATGCTATTTTTATAATGGCCATTGGTAAACACCAATGTGCTACGCGTGCATGCTTATTCGCTTCAGTTGTGTCGAACTCTTTGTGACCCCATGGACTGCAGCTTACCAGGTTCTTCTGTCCGTGTGATTCTCCTGCCAAGAATACTGGAGTGAGTTGCCATTTCTTCCTCCAGGGGATCTTCCCAACCTGGTGATTGAACCCACATTTCCTGCATCTCCTGCATTGCTGGAGGCATCTTTTCCGCTAAGCCACTGGGGAAGCCAGTAATGTGCAATGCCTTTTATCAAATACTAATCTGAGAAAATTGAGGTTCCCAATTTATTAATGAGGCTTGGCATACATTTGAAATAACCACCAAGTCCCTGAACTTGTAGACAGAAGAGGTGGTTCTTTAAAACAGTAAATGGATTATGTCCTCAGTACTGCTAGATTGCATAAATACATGGGGGAAAATTTGAGCCTGTAGCTTGGAGTGTTCCTTGAACAATTATGAAGGGGAGAAATCTTCCAGGAGCTTTGTATAGACTGAACTTCTAGGAAATAATCTGTTATACAGTGTGAGAAAGTAGTGTCCTGATAAAATTATAGAGTTGGCTGGGGTTCATAAAATCTGGAGCAGTTGACCTTGGTTTGTCCAGCTGGGACAAGTATGCAGCTTAAGGATCAACCTGAATCTGACTTTCCATGACCTCTTTCACCAAATTTACACTCAGGTAACTTGTTTAAGCCCTATTGTTATATCTAGGGGCCAGAGTCTGGCCCTTCCACAATGATTTATTTATCTAAGTTCTTTCAAGGCACAGGGCTTTAAAATTATAGACGCAGGTCCTGACTTCAAGCATTGTGGCTGCTTCTTTGTCCAGATGTTGATCTAAGTGTAATTGTGGATGGAGTGAAATGTGAAGCAATGCACTTGAGTTGAATTCTTCCCGCTCAGGGAGAAACAACTTGTCATCACATTTTCAAAGATCTTCGAACTTCTCTAACCTCAAGTAGAACTCATCATCCCTCCTTTGTGTACTTGCTGACTCTTCTCTGTATATCTATTATCTGTATCTCCCATTCAAGTATTTGTTTATGTATCCATTGCCCATCAATTTTGAATTCTGCAGTAGCAAGGGCACTGCCTTTTTTAACCTGTGCACAGTGTCTGTCTTGAATACAGGGAAAATGTGTTTTATCCACTTAACTAACTATTTTTTAGGGCTTCCCTGGTGACTCAGGCGGTAAAGAATCCATCTGCAGGGCAGAAGATCTGGGTTCAATCCCTGGCTTGGGAAGATCCCCTGGAGAAGGGAATGGCAATCCACTCCAGTTTTTTGCCTGGGAAATCCCATGGACAGAGGAGCCTGGTAGGCTATAGTCCATAGGGTTGCAAAGAGTTGGACATGACTGAGCAACTAAGCAAGTGCACAATTTTTAACTAGAAAACTTTCAAAAAGAAAAATCCAGAAATGATAAGACAGACATTGGCTACTTATTTATATTTACTAAATATTAATTTTTCATATTTGCTTTTGGTAGTTTTGCAACTTTATTTTCAGTATTTTCAGTATTTATCGGTATTGACACATGTAGATGGAGTTCATTCATATTGATTGCTATATTCTATTATGTCCATCCACCATGGCTCATTTATTCCTTTACTGATAGACATATTAGGGTTGTTTTAAAACTTTCCCAATTATGAACCATACGGCAGTCAACATCTTGGTACAAATCTTGCTGAGTACATATGTAAGTGTTTCTAGGATATATTAATATAAAAGGGAATTGCTGGATTTTTACGACTAATATTATTATTTCTCCAATAGGGTGTACAATTTACACCACCACAAGCTGTGTGTAGCCATTCCTGTTTTTCCATCTCACCTATTCTTGGTGTTGTAAGGCTAAAGTTTTGTCAGTGTGACAGGTGTGAAAGAGCTCTTTGATAACCAGTGAGATTGGAAATCTTTTCATTTTCTTATTATACATTCATGCTTCCTTCTCTGTGAATTGCCTATTAGTGACCTTTGTCCATTTTTCTATTGAGTTCTATGTATGTGTCTACTTATATATTCCTGATCCAAATCTATTGTCAGCTACATGAGTTGGAAACACATTTCCCAGTCTGCAGTTTGTATTTTAGCTTTAATAGCTATTTTGTCAGATAGATTTTAATGTAGCTAAATTTCTCAGTGTTTTTCTTTATTTTGTGGGACTTTTCTGATTTCAGATGTCCTTTGCCACTTCAGACATAGAGACTCTGCGGATTGTCTTCCATAATTTTTTGTTTTGCTTTTCATACTGGTGCCTTTAATTAATCTGGAGCTAATTGTCAGCGTGGAATGAAGTAAGGATCTAGTTTAATTTTTTCCCATATGGATAGCATTTTTTTCTTCACAATGCCATTCTCCTTTCACTGATTTGAAAGCCACATGTCATACATCAAGTTTCCATTTAATATAGTTCTGATTTTCAGCTCTTGACTCAGTCCTATTGGCTTATTTATAGATCTATCACCAGAGCCTCTTTGTTTTTCAATAACTTTAACATTTTACTGTGAAATGCTATTTGGTAAGGCAAGTTTCCTTATCTTCTTTATTAATAAAATTATATTGACTATTCTTGGCATTTTATCTTTAATATGTATTTCAAGATTATCCTTTCAAAATTGATAAAAAGCACCACCGTGGTCTGGCTAGGGATTACACTGATTTTATTATTTAATTCTGGTGGAATTAATATATAGAATCTCCATACCTTTTATGACCTTGGTATATTTATCCATTTATTTATTAATTTAGTTTTTTTACCTTTAATAAAATTTTATAATATTTTTGTGTTCCATGTATTTTTTGTAGAATTTATTTGTAATTGTCTTACAATATTTGTTAATAGTGTGTGGGAATTTTTAAAATTATATTTTTTAATTATATGTCTCTAATATACAACAATTCTGTTTATTTTGATATACCAACTTTTTAGATGGAATTCACATGGCATAAGATCAAACATTTTAAAGTGTACTTCCACAATGTTGTGCAATCATCACCTTTATTAAGTTCTAAAACATCTTCATCACCCCAAAAGAAAACCCCCTACCCATTAAGAAATCACCATCCATTTTCCCACCACTCCACACCCCAGCAATCACCTGTCTGTTTTCTGTCTCTATGGGTTTACCTATTCTGGATATTTCATATAAATAGAGTCATATAATATGTCACTTTGGCTTATGCTGCTTTCACTTAGCATATTTTTAGGTTTGTCCATGTTGTAGCATGTATTAGGACTGTATTTCTTTTTATGGCTGGATAATATTTCTTTTTTATATATGCCACATTTTGCTTGTCCACTTATCCCCTGAGGGACTTTTGGCATGTTTGTATCTTTTGGGTATCACGAATAGTGATGCTATGAATATTGCATACAAGTATTTTTTTGAGATCTGTTTTCAGTACTTTTAAGTACACACCAAGGAGTGGAGTTCTGGATCATATGGGAATTCTATGTCTGACTTTTTGAGAAACTACCACCCTACAGTGATCACACTATTGTACATTTCCAACAACAATGTATGCGGCTTCCAGGTTTTTTTTTTTAACGTTCTGAAGAACACTTGTTAGTTTCCATTTAAAAAAATATCCATTCCATCTAGTGGATGTAAAATGATATCTCATTGTGGTTTTGATTTGCATTACCCTACTAACAACGGAGAAGGCAATGGCACCCCACTCCAGTACTCTTGCCTGGAAAATCCCATGGACGGAGGAGCCTGGTGAGCTGCAGTCCATGGGGTCGCAAAGAGTCGGACACGACTGAGCAACTTCACTTTCACTTTTCACTTTCCTGCATTGGAGAAGGAAATGGCAACCCACTCCAGTGTTCTTGCCTGGAGAATCCCAGAGATGGGGGAGCCTGGTGGGCTGCCATCTATGGGGTCGCACAGAGTCGGACACGACTGACGCAACTTAGCAGCAGCAGCAGCAACCCTACTAACAAATGATGTTAAGCATCTTTTCATGTACTTGGCCATACCAAGTACATGAAATGTTTGTTTAAGTTCTGTGCCCAGTTTTCATTTGGGTTGTTTGTCTTGATATATTCTGGACACTAGACCCTAATCAGATATATGATTTGAAAATATTTTCTCCCATTATCTAGGTCTTCTTTTCACTTTGCTAACAGTGTCCTTTGATGCACAAAACTTTTAAATTTTGATAAAGTACAGTTTACTGAATTTTTAGATTGTTTCTTGCACTTTTGATGTCATAGCTAAGAATCTATTGTCAAATCCAAGGTCATAAAGATTTACCCTAAATTTTTTTCTAAGAGGTTTATACTTTTAGCTCCTCTATGTAGGTCTTTCTTTAGGTATAGGTTTATTAAATGTATTCTACAGATAACTTGAAGTGCTTTATCAATATGATTCTTTTTAAGTAGTATGTGATGTTCAACCACTCTATTTAGTTTTAATTAAAAATATTTTTTCTTAAATCTATACACTTTTTTCATATGCTTCTTTAATTATAGTTTTGATTTTATAATGTTTTTATTTTAAACATAATTATTTTAGTGTTTTCCAGATTAGCATATGATGTCAAATCCTTGACTGTACTAATCCTGTTGTTTGTTGTATCTGCTAAATCTCTCTCACAGTAAACCATTCTCTTGAATAGTTTATGCATTGTGAATTTTCCAACTGAATATAAATTAGCCTAGGACTTATACATTTTTCAGTGACAGAGAAAGAACTTTACTTTGAGAGAAGGCCTGAGTTTATGCACTTGCTGTGTGACCTCAGATAATTCATTTAAACTTTTTAATTGCTGAATTTTTAAAAATCTCCAAATTGAGGTTTAATAACACCTGCAAATGGGTATTCCTGGGAAGACGAAGTGAGATAATTCCAGGAAAATGCTTGCTGAGTTGCAGAGTTCTGTATAAAATAAGTATATTGTGTTCAGGACAAGCCATATTAGTAAGATGCTTATTTTTCAGTAATGCTAATGCATGTCAGTGACTATTTGACTAAACTGGAAAACTTTTGAGGATGGGTTATGGTTTATTTATGTTTGTATCCCCCGTATAGCACAGAGCTTGGGACACAGAAGAAGCTCAGTCATGATTGCTAAATAAATAGCCATAGAGATATTTTACCTTAATCTCCTTTATGACCAGTACCACAGATTTATGTGAAAACAAGGTGGTAAGCTTAAGAACAAAGCTTTTTTGTGTGTGAAAATAACTGATGTCTGAGTATTGAAGTTCTGCCTTTTCCCTCATTAACACCAGAATCTAACCTCTTCAATTAATGGGATCAGACACAAATTTATATGTGTGTGAAGCTACATCGTTCTTTTTTGTGCAGTGAGTTTCCTAATTTAAGAGCCAAATAACCAGTAGAGAAAAATATCAGTTTTATGTTATCAGAGGGGTTGGCAGTCAACATGTTTCACTTTTTCCATGGCCTAAATTGTTCTTCTATAGTAAATTTGGTCATTGGGTAGTGAATTACTAACCTTTTTAGGCTACAGGATGGAATAAATGTACAAAAAGAACATCTAAAAATTCAAAGAGCTATCGATTCTTTGTAATGCGTGTCAAGGTTGTACGTTGTCACCTGGTTTATTTAACTTCTATGCAGAGTACATCATGCGTATGTACTGGATGACTGGACTGGATGACTCACAAGCTGGAATTAAGATTGCCAGGAAAAATGTCCACAACCTCAGATATGAAGATAATACAGCCCTAATGGCAGAAATCGAAGGGGAACTAAAGAGCCTATTGATGAAGGTGAAAGAGGAGAGTGAAAAAGCTGGCTTAAAACTCAACATTTAAAAAAAACCAAGATCTTGGCATCCAGTTCCATCACTTCATGACAAATAGATGGGAAAAAATGGAAACAGTGAAGACTTTATTTTCCTGGGCTCCAAAATCACTGTGGATGGTGACTGTAGCCATGAAATTAAACACTTGCTCCTTGGAAGAAAAGCTGTGACATAGTGTGTGCTTCAGTTGTGCCCAACTCTTTGTGACCCTATGGACTGTAGCCCACCAGACAAACCTACACAGCCTATTAAAAAGCAGAGACTTCACTTTGCCAACAGAGGTGTGTATAGGCAAAGCTACAGCTTTTCTAGTAGTCGTATGGATGTGAGAGTTGGACCATAAAGAAGGCTGAGTGCCAAAGAATTGATGCTTTTGAACTGTGGTGCTGGAGAACACTCTTGAGAGTCTCTTGGACTGCAAGGAGATCAAACCAGTCAATCCTAAAGGAAATCAGTCCTGAATATTCATTGGAAGGACTGATGCTGAAGATGAAGCTCCAGTTCTTTGGCTACCTGGTGGGAAGAGCCAACTCACTGGAAAAGACCCTGATGCTGGGGAAGATTGAGGGCAGGAAGAAAAAGGGATGACAGAGGATGAGATGGTTGGATGGCATCATCAACTCAATAGACATGAGTTTGAGTGAACTCCGGGAGATGGTGAAGGACAGGGAAGGCTGGTGTCCTGCAGTCCATGGGGTCGCAAAGAGTCAGACACGACTGAGTGACCAAACAACAACAATAGATATTGAGATGACATTATCGGTTTTTGAGCCAGTGAAGTAGATGTAGTCTATAATAGCTTCGCCATTCTGTAGAGAATGACTTGGAATTGAGTAGCAAGCTAGAGAAGGAGAGATTGGCAGGGAGAATTAAGAAGTAGGTACCAGAAAGGGAGGAAGAAAATGCAGATTAAAGAATTCAACCTCTGAACAAGGGAAAGGATGATGCCTGCTGCTGAAATGGTGGAGGAATGGACAAGAAGGTGAGAGAGTCTGAAAGGGTGCCGGACATCCATCCTGAATGAGGAGAGAAAGGAAGGCTAGAGGGGCTGCTGAGAGAAAATAAAGGAGTCCACGTGGCTAGGGAGTGCTGAAGGAGAGAAAGGGGAAAGGGAGGGGACGGTCAGACTATTCATTTCAGATGTGGTGTGGCTCTGGAGAGTTCCCGTTGTGATTTTGAATGGCTATGTGATACTGAGGTAAAGCAAAAGAAAATGTAACTGGAAATAGAGGTCGAAGAATTGAGGTCAGAGTGTTGGGAATGTCATCCAGCATGTTGCTCAGTCGTGTCTGACTCTTCGTGACCATATGGACTGTAACTTGCTGGACTCTTCTGTCCATGGATTCTCCAGGCAAGAACACTGGAGTGGGTTGCCATTTCCTCCTCTGGGGCATCTTCCCAGGTCTCCTATGTTTCAGGCAGATTCTTTACCTTCTGAGCTACCTTTAGTCTTTTTTTGTTTAATGTCATGGTAATGTGGTAATGTGTCTGTTCTTTCAAAAATAACCTAACTCCCTTCTCTTGGGCCTAAAGTGAAAGTTACATTTGCTTAAAATTTTAGCACAAAGTAAGCAGAAAGTGTTAGTAGCTCAGGCTTCCCTGGTGGCTCAGCTGGTAAAGCGTCTGCCTGCAATGCGGGAGACCCGGGTTCAATTCCTGGGTCGGGAAGATCCCCTGGAGAAGGAAATGGCAATCCACTCCAGCACTCTTGCCTGGAAAATCCCATGGATGGAGGAGCCTGATAGGCTACAGTCCATGGGGTCGCAAAGAGTTGGACACGACTGAGCGACTTCACTTTCATGTCCAACTCTTTGCGACCCAATGGACTGTAGCCCACCAGGCTCCTCTGTCCATGGGGTTTTCCTGGCAAGAATACTGGAGTGGGTTGTCATTCCCTTCTCCAGGGGATCTTCCCGACACAGGGGTGGAATCAAGTCTCCTGCATTGTAGTCAGATTCTTTACCATCTGAGCCAACAGGGAAGCCCCAAAGTAACCAGAAAATCAAGGCAAAATAACACTATTCTATTCAGAGCACTTGTAGAGAAAGGACATTAACTTTTTAAACTATGAGATCACACACTAGATAGCTGAGCGCATAATTAAAGGCATGGTGAACCCTCAGCTAAAGTTCTCAAGTTCATTCTACGAGTTCCTTTGTATTATAATTGTAAGGATATTTTGTTTCAGTGCAGGAGACAGCCATTATAGTTATCTCAATATGGTAAAATGTAGATTCCTTAACTTGTCATATATACAAATATACACACTCCATTTAACTCAAGAGCAATGTCAGAGTTTAGAAAATGATCTTCAGGAATGATTAGAAAATAGTCTCTGGGATACATAAGAACATGTCCAAATAATCCTCAGAGTAATTCAGTGAACATTCTGCTGTTGAGAACATTTTCTCACAAGCTGTTCTTTTATTGCTTAAAATAAGGAAATTACATGGAAAAGATGAATTGCCATACTTAAGGCAAGAGAAAATTTACCTTATCCATCATTACACCACCCTGCAAGAGGACTGGAATTCCAGATACTTTGGAATAATGGCCAGGAAATGCAGGGCATGTTCAGTGGACATTTGGAGGATGAGAGCAAAAGTTCAGCTTGAGAAGAACAGGTGGGTGAGGGATTAGGCTGGAGAAGTATGTGGGGTAGGTGATGATGACTTTATATTTCTTATATAGACTTACAAGGACCAGGAGGTGTAACTGATGGATGTTAGGCAGAGGAGCAGAATTACCAGAATATAGCTTAGAAAGACTATTTAGTAGCTTTGTGGAAGGTGGCTGGAGAGAGAAAGACTATGAAAAAGACCCATCAAGATGTAACTTTGTAAAGCAATTGTCCTCCAATTAAAAATGAATGTGAAAACAAAAAGATGTAGTAACTGAGGGTAGAAATGATGGAGGCATGAATGAAGCAAGGATGGGAGATAGTCAGACATTGGAAAGAGGTTTGGTAGCTAAACCAAATGATATAGAAAGAGGAGTCCAGTAGGATTCCAAGGATGACCTTACCTCTGCTCTAAGGACCAGAGACCCAGGTCAACTGCAAGGGAGGTTTGATCCCCGAGTCTTTTTTATTATCTTTTTAAACCCCCTCTTCTTGTACAGAACCCTGAATATAATGTCCTCATGATTTTCATATTTTTTTCCAGCAATTAGCTCATTTCTTTTCTTTCCCCTAAGCCTACAAATACCATAGACATTCCCACTCATCCTGTGTAAACTTTGTGAGACCTAGAGGCCAATTCTTTCTTGACGATGTGGTAAGAGGTTTCTAATTTTGCTGAAATTTTATGGGCAATGAAATTTTTATTTTATTTTGTAACATCCCTGGAATAATATAAAAGTACTTATTCTATACATTTTACTGAGATTGAAAACATGTAGAAAAGGATAATAATAACAATAAACCTTTTTTTAAATAGGGTTTTAAGTATACTGACTTGGTCTTGAGTTGTCACATCAATCCTATAAAATTGGATTTTGACAAGACTATGACAAACCCCATTGCACAAATGAGAAAACTGAGGCACAGAGAGGTTATGTAAATTATCCAAGGTCACACAGGTGGCAAGTAGCAATTTGCCTAAGGTGAGTTCACAGGTGGCAGAGCCAAAGTATAAACCCAGGCTGTGTGACTATAGGTCACCTCTCTACACTATGTCATCTCTCGATACTAGTAGCATGATGTAATAGCTAGAGAGGGTACATTTCTTATGCTAGAGAAATGCCATGATGTTTATTATCTACTAGTCAGAGATCAGAATAGCACTTCTGAGTCTGGGCATTTGGAGATTGGTAATGTTATACCTGTCATCACCAGCAAGGGGGAGGGAGGCGATTCTTATGGTTGCCTTTAATCATCCTTGTTTACTGCCTCCATTCTTCTAAGGTTGCTGGTGAAAAGTGAAAATGTTAGTCACTCAGTTGTGTCCAACTCTTTGCGACCCCATGGGCTGTGGTACGCCGGGCTCCTCTATCCATGGCATTCTCCAATCAAGAATATTAGAATTAGGGAATTAGCCATTCCCTTCCCCAGAGGATCTTCCTGACCCAGGGATCAAACCTGGGTCTCCTGCATTGCAGGCAGATTCTTTACCATCTGAGCCACTGGGGTCCAATTTCAGGTAAAGTTACCCACGATTGTTGACAATGATAAACAAATGGGAGGATCTGATGGTATAAACTTGTCAAGTTCAGTTCAGTTGCTCAGTCTTGTCCAACTCTTTGTGACCTCATGGACTGCAGCATGCCAGGCCTCCTTGTCCATCACCAACTCCTGGAGTTTACTCAAACTCATGTCCATTGAGTCGATGATGCCATCTAACCATCTCATCCTCTGTTGTCCCCTTCTCCTCCAACTTTCAATCTTTCTTAGCATCAGGGTCTTTTCAAATGAGTCAGTTCTTCATATCAGTTGGCTAAAGTATTGGAGTTTCAGCTTCAACATCAGTCCTTCCAATGAATATTCAGGACTGATTTCCTTTAGGGTGGACTGGTTAGATCTCCTTGCAGTCCAAGGGACTTTCAAGAGTCTTCTCCAACACCTCAGTTCAAAAGCATCAATTCTTCAGCACTCAGCTTTCTTTATAGTCCAACTCTCACATCCATACATGACTACTGGAAAACCCATAGCCTTGACTAGAAGACCTTTGTTGGCAAAGTAATGTCTCTGCTTTTTATTATGTTGTCTAGGCTGGTGATAACTTTTCTTCCAAGGAGTACGCGTCTTCTAACTTGTCGAAGATGGTGGTTAATATGCAGAGGTTCTCTATCTATCTATATCTATCTATCTATCCATTATTTATCTTCTAACCATCCATCCAACCTTCCCTGTGTCCCTATATATTCCCTGGCTTCTATATGCCATATGCTTTTTTTGACTCTATTTTTTTTTTAAGAGTGACTCTTTCACATAATTAATTTTTAAAGGCTTGTAATACCACTACTTTATAGATGAAGAAACTGAATCTAATAAAGAGTTGGATTCAGGTTCTCAAGCCTGAAGCCAAGGTTTATAGTCAAATTTATCTAATCCCAAAGTAATATATCCTTTTCCCCTACCACATAATTCCTATGCTAAGTTTTTAAAATTTGCGACTAGATATTCTACTTATTAAACTAGATTATTGCTGGTTCAAGGTTTTTTTCAGATCATCCCTTTAATGATCTCTTCAGGATATATGCAAGTTAATATTTATCTTTTCCAATACTGGTAATGGGAACTTTAAGTAAAACATTAATGGTCTATATAACTGATACACTAAGAAGAAAATCTATTCAGTACAGGCAAGGAAAGGCATTTACAAACTTTGCAGGAGATGCTAAAGATGAATCGTACTTCTGTTTCAGATGGATTATATAGTCACATGCTCTTTCTCTTATTCTTATTCTGTGAGAGTTTCGAGAAAAGGGATGCAGATGAGATTGGAGTAGCAATGCCTATTTTTCCATATACAGCATTATTAGCATGTTAAAATAATTTTAATGATAACATGCTTACTGTACAATCAATTAAGGCTCCATTTTTCAGTAACATCCTAGTTAAAGAGTGCCCAGCTTCTTTAGGTAGTAGGAATGAATGACCTAGGCAAGGTGTCTCACCTTTTATTCTTATACATTTACTTTATGTATCACTCAGAATGTCTGGTTAGTGTGACAGTGAAAATTATTGCAAGATCATCTTGATAAATAGATGCAGAAGAGTTAAAATATTTTAGGACACAATTTTTTTCTTTAAGTTTATTTTTTTTTCAGGCTGATGATCAAAATAATTTTGCCCACCATAACTAAGCAGTTAGTATTGTCTTCATTCATGGCATCTCTAAGTATAAATTATCTTACTAAAAACAGAAAACAGTATAAAATGAATGAACACAGTTATAATATGCATCATACATAATAGGAGCAAAATGAACAGCTACCTTAATCCCTACCACATTGCTTCCATAGATCTTAGCTGGGCAGACTATGAGGTTTTAGAAGAGTACTCTTTCAAGGATTTCCACCTGTTTTGGGCTAAAAATCAGGGTTTTCATAAACAATGTTTTTAATTTTCTTTCTTTCCTTTTGGAGAGGATGGAGGACGAATTTCCTAAAAGTTCCATTCAGAATTTATTAAGCACCTACTCTTTAATAATAAAGGAATTTTATGTCATTAATAGCTATGACCTTTAAATTTTGTTCCAGAGGATGGCATTTACTGAAATTAGATTGTAAATTTCAAATGTGTAAACACATCTGAGCTGGGACTTTTATACAACTGTATTTCTGTTCCGCTTGCTTACTGGTATTTACATCTGCAAACTCCTGTTAATTGGTTAATGTTTGTAAAGTCCCCTTGAGATGAAAAGCTAATGATCACAATACCATAGGAGGGTGTGGGTGGCTGCCCTGACAGCTTGCTGAGGTGTCTGCTGGAGGCGTGACTGCAAGGGCATGCCTGTGGGCTCTCGGGTAATGAGGAACCCCAAAGAGTTCTTTATCCCTGTTCCCCAAAGACCTTTCTTTTCAATGCTCCTGGTTTGCCAAGTCAGTCTTTGGGTAGAGTAAAACTCATCGTTCCTGCAAGGTATAAGAAGAGAAAGATTCTTCAAAGATTTTTACCCAATTACCACTAGAGTTTGCTCTAATGCAGTTGGACAGCATCTGCTATTTCATTACAAAAGAAGCCATAATAGTAATAGAAAAACATGAAAAGTTAAAAAATATGTTGCTTTTAGAAATTAAGGGCCTGTGTTTTATTATTTTATCTTTATTTTCTGCACTTTAAAGGGACTCACATTTTTATTTATATTCAGGTAATGAATTGTGAAGTGAAGTGAACGTTGTTCAGTTGTGTCCGACTCTTTGCGACCCCATGGACTATATAGTCCACGGAATTCTCCAGGCCAGAATACTGGAGTGGGTAGCCTTTCCCTTCCCCAGGGGATCTTTCTAACCCAGGGGTTGAACCCAGGTCTCCCTCATTATAGGTGGATTCTTGACCCGCTGAGCCACGAGGGAAGCCCTTGTAGGATTGTATTTTTAATAAGTAGACTAAGAAAAATATAATTGTGAACTGATAAAAATTTCCAGCATTTCTAAAACCTATATTCAAAGGGAAAAGAGTTTTTAAAAAAACGTTTTTTATTTAGCTAAAGTAGTTACTGAATTTTCTTTCAGTGCATGAGGATGATATTTAGAGTTTCAAAGAATAGCATGATTCTCATGCTGGAGATTTTTTTTAAACACTACGTATGTGTGTGTGCGCGCTTGTGTGCGCTCAGTTGTGTCTGGTTCTTTACAACCCCAGGGACTGTAGCCCACCAGGCTCCTCTGTCCCTGGGATTCTTCAGGCAAGAATACTGGAGTGGGTTGCCATTTCCTCCTCCAGGAGATCTTCCCAATCCAGGGATGGAACCCATGTCTCCTGCATCTCCTGCATTGGCAGGCAGATTCTTTACTTCTTTACCACTTGAGCCACCTGGGAAGCCCAAATACTACATATTCAATAACACTATCATTTAGTATTATTAAATACTACATATTCAATAACTTCCATTTAACATTAAATATTACATATTCAATAGCATTATCATTTAATATTATTAAATACTGCATATTCAATAATATTACATGATAGTATTGATTTTCTTTTTGTTGGTTTATGTGCCTGCTTTGTGTAAGATCTATATCTAGTGTTTCCTGGGTCTCTTCTAATCTTTCCTGTTAGCATTTCATAGTCACAGCACTAGTTCACCTGACTGCATCACAGCTCCCCTGGGGGCTCCCTCCTGGGGAGCGTACAGTCAGTCCTGTGAGGGAAGTGGTGTCCAGGAGGACCCACATCATTGCCAGATTCCCCTCTGGAGACACAAGATTTTCCGCTATTAATCTTTAATCAGCTGGTGATCACTATACTCCATAGAGAGTTTCAGAAGTGACAAAGCAGATACAGTTTGCATAGCACACAAATTGATCCCTTAGCAAGGAGCTACCTTGATTTTTGCCCAGAACTATACATTTTCACACCTGTTGCTGATTTGTTTCAAAGCTCTGCCATACTTATCAAGGTCAACTTTTAAGTTCTTACAGGTTTTAAAACTCTGGTGGCTCAGACAGTAAAGCGTCTGCCTACAATGCGGGAGACCCGGGTTCAATCCCTGGGTCGGGAAGATCTCCTGGAGAAGGAGATGGCAACCCACTCTAGTATTCTTGCCTGGAAAATCCCATGGACAGAGAAGCCTGGTGGGCTACAGTCCATGGGGTCGCAAAGAGTCGGACACGACTGAGCGACTTCACTTTCATAGTAATCAGAACTACAGAAACAGTACAAAGACATTTTTAACATTAAGTTTTTCATAATCAAGCAAAATTAGAGAAAGTTGAATGCTCCAAAATGTAGACTAGCAAGACAAATAAATGCACAACCATTTAATGTGCATAATTGTGTGACCATGATGAAACATGCTTGTGCTATTGTATTATGTAAACAATACGCAGACCATAAAAGTGATAATAAAATATATTCTCAACCATGTAAAAGAGCCACAGAAATTGAATAGAAGGAAATAAAGCAAAACACTGAGTGATCATGTTCTTCTTAATGGTTTTCATCATGAGCAAGTGTTTTTCTTTTTTCCTCACTTTCTTTTTATTTATTTATTCCTTTAAAAATTAATTTATTTTGATTGGAAACTAATTACTTTACAATATTGTGGTGGCTTTTTGCCATACATTGACATGAATCAGTCATGGGTGTACATGTGTTCCCCCCAACCCAAACCCCGCTCCTGTCTCCCTGCCCATCCCATCCCTCTGGGTTGTCCCAGTGCACCGGCTTTGAGTGTCCTGTTTGATGCTTCAAACTTGACTGGTCATCCATTTCACATGTGGTAATATACATGTTTCAATGCTATTCTCTTAAATCATCCCACCCCTGCCTTCTCCCACAAAGTCCAAAAGTCTGTTCTCTACATCTGTGTCTCTTTTGCTGTCTTGCATATAGGGTCATCATTACCATCTTTCTAAATTCAATATGCTGTAAATTACATATTCCATAATATACTGTATTGGTGTTTTTCTTTCTGACTTGCTTCACTCTGTATAATAGGCTCCAGTTTCATCCACCTCACTAGAACTGACTCAAATGAATTCTTTTAACTAGTTGAATAATATTCCATTGTGTATACGTACCACAACTTTCTTATCCATTTGTCTGGTGATGGATATCTAGGTTCCTTCCTTGTCCTAGCTATTGTAAACAGTGCTGCAATGAACATTCGAGTACACATGTCTCTTTCAATTTTGGTTTCCTTGGTGTGTATGCCCAGCAGTGGGATTGTGACATATGACAGTCCTATTTCCAGTTTTTTAAGGAATCTCCACACTGTTCTCTGTAGTGGCTGTACTAGTTTTTATTCCCACCAACAGTGTAAGAGGGTTCCCTTTTCTCCACACCCTCTCCAGCTTTTATTGTTTGTAGACTTTTGGATAGCAGCCATTCTGACTGGTGTGAGATGGTACCTCATTGCTTCACTTTCTTTTTAAAATGATTATTCAAAACATATCAAAATATAGAGAATGACATACAATAACAGGCATTTTTGTATCTGCATGAGATATTGGATGTTAACTTTTTGTCTCATTTGCTTAGATATTTTCAGTTAATTTTTGAGATAAAGCATTTGATTTCTTTTCCTAGAGGCAATCACACTTCAGAGGTTTATGCTATTTATATTTTTGCTATGGTTGTAATCATCTAGAAATAGCACATAGTATTATGTATATTTTAAGCTTATGTGTAACAATAGTTGTATACATATCATTCTGCTCAACCAATACTTTTAAGATTTATTCATGATGATGTATGTAGAGTCAGCTTGTTTTAAAATGCTATATAAGATCCCACTGTATTGATACACAATAATTTATCTATTTACTCTCCCAGTAATTCTCTAAGTAGCATATCATCTAAAATTGTTTTCAATTTTTTGCCCTTATGAAATCCTGCAATTAATATTCTTAAAACTCTTCTTGTACACAGACTCTCTCTAGGATAAACCTAGATGTGGCATCACTGGCTTGAAGATATCTATGTCTTTCATTTTACCAAATTATCCTCCAGTTTATACTCCCAACAACTAAATACCCAATTCCTATTTCTCTACATTCTTGTTAACACTTGATATTAGACTTTTAAATATTTGCCAAATGGATAAATATTTTAAAAATCTTTTAAGGGCCTTTATTTGCTTTTCCCTGTTTTTGTTGTTTAGTTGTGAAGTCGTGTCTGACTCTGATCCCATGGACTGTAGCCCTCCAGGCTCCTCTGTTAATGGGATTTCCCAGGCAAGAACACTGGAGTGGGTTGCCGTTTCTTTCTCCAGGGGATCTTCCCAACCCAGGGATTGAACCTGAGTCTCCTTCACGGGCAGGCAGATTTTTTACCACTAAGCCACCTGGAAGCCCCTTTGCCCTGCTTATTAGAGTTTAATATTTACTTTGGTGTGAATTGTCTCCTTGCCCATTACTCTGTTAGGTCATTTGTTCTTGTCCTGTTGGTTTTTCAACTTCATGATATCATTGAGATACCAATTCTTTGTCATTTATATACATTGCACATGGATTTTTTCAGTCTGTAGATTGTCTCTGTATTTTAAGAGTTTCTTTTGGTGAACAGAGCTTTAGATTTTGGTGCTGTGGAATATATTAACATTTTCTTTAAAAGCTAATATCTTTTGTGTCTTGTTTAAAACATATTTCACTGTACAATCAGTATATTCTTTTACAATAATTTATTTTTTCATGCTGTGATGTAAAAATCTAAATTTATTTATCCCTTGTGTAGCTAATCATTATCCTGACATGATTTATTAGGTGGTCCATTGCTTCCGGAGAAGGCAATGGTACCCCACTCCAGTACTCTTGCCTGGAAAATCCCATGGATGGAGGAGCCTGGTGCGCTGCAGTCCATGGGGTCGCTAAGAGTCGGACACGACTGAGCGACTTCACTTTCACTTTTCACTTTCATGCATTGGAGAAGGAAATGGCAACCCCCTCCAGTGTTCTTGCCTGGAGAATCCCAGAGATGGGGGAGCCTGGTGGGCTGCCATCTATGGGGTCGCATAGAGTCAGACACGACTGAAGTGACTTAGCAGCAGCAGCAGCAGCCATTGCTTCCACACTATGCAAAGCTGCCTCTATCTTAAGTAACTTTTCAAATATGAGTGGGGTGTCTATATATTAATCTTGTTGTTTTTCAGTCACCAAGTTGTGTCCAACTCATTGCGACTCCATGGGCTGCAGCACGTCAGGCCCCTCTGTCCCTCACCATCTCCTGGAGTTTGCCAGAGTTCAAGTCCATTGACTCTGTGATGCCATCCAACCATCTCATATTCATCTTATTTGGTTACATTTTCACCAACATTTCTGTGTGGTATATCTGACTGAGTAAATTTGAGGGCAATGCTAGCACAGGACACAGAGAAGCTTAAGTCATTGGATAACGGGGAAATCCTGCAAGAAAATGGAGGACCTAGTGAAGCTCAGGGACAGATTGTTCTAGGGAGTGATTAGCATCTCTGAGGACCTCTGGGGGCCTTCCTGACCTGTTTGCCCTCAGTAACGCAGCCTAAGAATGAGGGCTGGTGGCTGGACAGAGTGGCATTTGCTGAACTGGCTTCTGGAGATCACCCAGTCCTAGATCAACAGTCTTTGGCGGGGCAGGATTCCAGCAGAAGAGGAAGTGATGGTGTGGCCACTTCACCCATACTTCCACTGAATGGGGGATGCCATCCTGTGTCTTACAAACACTTTCAAAACTGATCAAAATCAGTGACAGCACCTCCGAATGTGACTCTTGTTGAATGCATCTCACATTCAAAAGTGCCTACTGTGTTCTGCTGTGAGAGAGGGGGATCGTTAGGTCTCTGCAGAGGTCTGCTTAATAGACAAGACGGGTGAACACAGGCAGTGTTAACACAATGGGAGGCCTGCTGTAACAGTGGTATGAACAGATGCCATGGGAGCAAAAGTGAAGGAATAAAAAATCAGTTGATTCAGATGAGGGGAGTGAAGCAGTAGGGAAGCCATCCCAGAGGCCATGAAGGAGGACTAAGATGTGGAGAGAAGAGTGAGACCTCCTTCTGCAGGTGATTCAGACCCCCATTCAGTAACCCACTGGAGCTGAAGTCCAGGGTGTAGAGGAGGTGAGGCTGGACTCGAATTGTGAGAGACCTGGTGTACAATATTTACCTTCACTTGTTTCATAGATGTTTCCTCCTCTAAAGTTACAGAGATTGACCTTTTTCCCCCCCACTTGATCTTATTTTAAATTTACTTTTTATTTTAAATTATACTATCTAAGGTAATTCTAAGGTATACCTATCTAAGGTAATAATATCTAAGGTAATTCAGATAACTTAGGATGTTAATAATCAAGACCCACACTCCACAGATGCATAGAAGAGATGCAGGATATTGGTCCAGTTTCTGCTCTTAGAAAAGTAAAGGAAAAGGCAATTCTATTTTTAATTTTCAAAGGAAACTATAATATTTTCTAGGGCTTCCCTGGTGGCTTAGCAGTAAAGAATCGCCCTGCAATGCAAGAGAACCCAGGTTTGATCCCTGGGTTGGGAAGATCCCCTGGAGGAGGGCATGGCAACCCATTCCAGTATTTTCTGGGAGAATTCCACGGACAGAGGAGCCTAGAGGGCTAGTCCATGGGGTCACAAAGAGTCGGACATGACTGAGTGACTAAGCAGCAGCAGCAGCATAATGTTTTCCATGGTGTCTCACCAACTTACATTCTCACCAGTAGTCACAGAGGTTCTCTTTCCTCCACATCCTCACGAACTCTTGTTGTCTCTTGTCTTTTTGATGCAGTCATTCTGACAGGTGTGAGGTGATATCTCATTATGGTTTTGATTTTCATTTTCCTGATGATTAGCCATGTTGAGCATCTTCTCATATGCCTGTTGGCCATATGCATAGCTTCTTTGGAGAAATATCTATTTGGTTCCTCTGTCTATTTTAAATCATATTATTTGAATTTTGTTATTGAGTTGTATGAGTGCATATTTTGCATATATTTAAATATTAATCCCTTTTCAATGATAAAGAAAATGACATTATATGTCAACTCAGTAGCTGCTTACATTTGGATTATATTTTGATTCCTTTTAAAGTCCTTGCCATATACCTAATTTTCTTTGATAGTTGACTTAGCCAGTGAAATAAGAATCAACCTAATTGATTTGCTCTAATGTAATTATAGGGAGAAATAAGAGATTTTGAAATTCTATTGCATAAAAATAACTCAGAATATTATTTTTAGTTGACTGTTATAAAAATATAATACTAGGATCTTTATCCCTAAATGAGGTAGAGATAGAATCAGCAAGACTCTACAGTTCTACTATGACAATTTCACATCACACACTATTTATGCTACCTGTGATTTTCTGAAAGAGATGCTAATAAGACTTGCAAAGTAGTGTCTTAGCATTTTACTCAAAAACAATGATTTCATTCCTCACCTTTATTTATAATCATTGCAAAGTTATTAAAAGGAACAAGATGGGAAGCTTTCACTAAATGGGTGAAGCTTATTAGAATACTTTCTAGACTGTATGATGTGAGAGGAAGAAACTGTGAAGAGTGGGGCTGAAATCGTTAATATCATGTATAATTATGTGTATACTACACCCCCAGATCACAGGAGAATATGTGCTATTCTGGTTTTAGTTTTAATTAAAAAATCAGTAAATATGACAATTAATTGCCATGCTAGTCAGTTTTAGTTATTGTTCTTTTTTTTTATTTAATTTTATTTTTTAACTTAATATTGTATTGGTTTTGCCATATATCAGAATGAATCCACCACAGGTATACATGTGTTCCCCATCCTGAACCCTCCTCCCTCCTCCCTCCCCATACCATCCCTCTGGGTCGTCCCAGTGCACCAGCCCCAAGCATCCAGTATTGTGCATCGAACCTGGACTGGCGACTTGTTTCATATATAATATTATACATGTTTCAATGCCATTCTCCCAAATCATCCCACCCTCTCCCTCTCCCACAGAGTCTAAAAGACTGTTCTATACATCAGTGTCTCTTTTGATGTCTCGTATTGGAGAAGGCAATGGCACCCCACTCCAGTACTCTTGCCTGGAAAATCCCATGGACGGAGGAGCCTGGTAGGCTGCAGTCCATGGGGTCGCTTGGAGTCGGACATGACTGAGCGACTTCACTTTCACTTTACAGGGTTATTGTTACCATTTTTCTAAATTTCATATATATGCGTTAGTATACGGTATTGGTGTTTTTCTTTCTGGCTTACTTCACTCTGTATAATAGGCTCCACTTTATATCTATATCTATATCCATTTATTTACCTACCTAGATATTTTAGTCCTACTGGGCATTGAATCAAAATACAGCAAAACATAGTATCTAGTTTCTTTGGTCATTGCCTTCTCTACTTTTGCTTGCCTGGTGTGGGTACCTATGTCTTCTTTAATGTGGGTCACCTCTGGTTTGAATTTTTGAGCCAGAAATGCCCTCAAAAATCTGATTGTCTGTGGTAGTTCTGAAAATGTGAATAAATGGGGATTAACTTCATGCCACCTATGCAATCAGATCTCCTGAAGATTTGAAACTAAATTGCAGAAGTGGGTGAATAATGTATGAATATAATGTGATGTTTTACTCATGTTTCTTTGTCTTCAATACTTAGGTACCTGAATGTTTGTGAAGTAAGGCAAATTCTGAAAAATATTAATACTCTTTCTAAGGCTATTTTTGGCACACTTGTAGGTTTAAAACCATTCAGTACATTTAGGAGGAAGACATTGCAATTATTTTGTTGATTGGTTGAAGCGTTACAAAAGATGTTATACTAGATCAATTTGAAATTGAAAATTGGAAGGAAATACTATTATGGGATGGTTCTAGGCTTTGAGAAATGAGCAGAAAGACTCCATGTCTCACATGAAGTTATTTCATTAAGTTGGCCTTTAGGTATTAACCAAATTTTAGAAGTAGAGCCAGAAAGATATACATATATTTTTAAAGTATAGGGTAAGAATGATGACTTGCAGGAAAAGCAAAGCAAAACAAAACAAAACAAAAACCCAAACAAATAAAAAACAAACAAATACAACAAATTAGGAGAGGAAATTATTACTTGAAAAGATTAAATATAACATAGCTGGCTTATGTTACAGTAGTTTCAATGTCAGGTACAAAAGAAAACATGTGCTGTGCTGGTCTTAGTTGTGTTTGACTCTTTGCGACCCCATGGACTGCAGCCCACGAGGCTGCTGTGTCCATGGGGATTCTACAGGCAAGAATACTGGAGTGGATTGCCATGCCCTCCTCCGGGGACTCTTCCCAATCCATGGATCCAACCTGGGTCTCCCACATTGCGGGTGGATTCTTTACCGATTGAGCCACCATGGAAGCCCAAGAACACTGAGATGGGTAGCCTATTCCTTCTCCGGGGGATCCCGGCCCAGGAATCAAACTGGGGTCTCCTGCATTGCAGGTGGAGTCTTTACCAGCTGAGCTACTAGGGAAACCCTGAAAGAACACATATTTAGTTGTTGATTTCAAAACAGGAACCACAAAATTTAGAAGTGGAATTTCTTAAAATGTTTTCATTCACTCAGCAAACATGTATTAAAGGTGACTCTTTATTCAGGCACTAGGTAAGGCAGTTCCTGCCCTGAGGAGCTCCTAGAAGAGGGTAGGAGGTGTCAGGAGGTGTGTCGGAGACCCGTGGATCCTTCCAGGGTGAAGGATGTAGTAGTGGGTAGATGAAGGGGGACATTCAACTTGAACTTCTGCAATTACTAAGAGAGTTCATTATATTTGGGATCTTTTGAAGTAAGACCCCCTCAAAAAAGAGAATAAATAGGACTTCTACTTCTTATTTGTATAGTTCAGAACTTGGAACTCTTTGACATCTGTGCCATGCATGGCATTCAAAAATACCTGCATAGGCTAGGGTCTTCGATGCTCAGTTGCTTAGTCATGTCTGACTGTTTGTGACCCCATGGACTGTTGCTTTCGAGGCTCCTCTGTCCATGGAATTTTCCAGGTAATGGAGTGGGTTGCCATTTCCTTCCCCAGGAGATCTTCCCAACCCAGAGATTGAACCCAGGGGTCGAACCCACGTCTCTTGGGTCTCCTGCATTGGCAAGCAGATTTTTACCACTGCACCACTTGGGAAGCCCTTGGGTCAGAGTATTAATACCATCTTCAAAAGGTTCCTGTTCCTTGTTTTTCTTATTGATTGAACTTTGATGTCATTCAGTCATGCACACATAAGTTCAGAACCTTTCCTAGGCTCCTCTCACAGATACTTCTTGATGTCCTTGTCTTACTTCTTACAGGTTTTCCAGTCTTTCACAGTCTTAATTAGGCTTATCGATTGATACTTGATATACAAGAAGCAGAGAATGAGTCCAATTTATATCATGCATCCTTTTGGGACTCCTGACGTTTAATTTTGTTTTAACCAATGTGTGTTTATGAGCTGTGATTTCCTCCTTAAAGTTAGAAATAATTGGACAATAGTCTTAATATGTGTGGGCTTCCCAGGTTGTTTCGTGGGTAAAGAATCCACCTGCAATGTAGGAGACTCAGGAGATGTAGGTTCGATCTCTGGGATGGGAAGACTCCCCGGAGAAGTGCATGGAAACTCACTCCAGTATTCTTGCCTGGAAAATCCCATGGATAGAGGAGCCTGGCGAGCTATAGTCAGTAGGGTCACAAAGAGCTGGACATGAGTGAAGTGACTGAGCATGACTGTGCTGAATATTTGTAAATTATATTCATGCAAATTTTAGAATTTTAGAAGCAGACAGAAGAAATACTTAATATTAAGTTGTTATAATATTTCTCTTTGCTGATTGCTATAGTTAGTAACTTTTAATAATAATAAATGATTTGTAATTTTTCCATTAAAATAAGTTTAAAAATTACCTAATAAATTTGCCAAAATACTTTCCAAATCAGAATTCATAAGGATGGATACTACTAAAATAAATTCTCAAAATAGTGGTATCTTTTTTTTTTTACTTTCTTTCATCTTTTATTATAACTTTTTATTGTTAAATTATGCTTAAAGCTAGCAATTGTTTGTAAGTCAAACATCTTAAAGAGTCTCTTCTTTAGAAGTAAGTTAAAGTAGAAAGTTGTTCCCAGGTTTAAAAATGTACTTTTTTTGGGTCTAGAGTTCCAGTTTGTTTTCACTTTTTGTATTTGTAAGTTGCTTTTTTGAATTTCAAGATCATCCTTCATGAACACACATTTAGAATATTTTAATGAATTATTATGCTGCAAATCTAGAATTCAGGATAACTGGATGAATCGTTTTGACCTGACCTAATTTAGATGGCTCACTGTCACGCATTGCATACATTTTAATAAGTTTTGGTTAATAATCTCAATCATAAAAAATCATTTTTATATTATTCCTGTTGACAGGAAAAATATCTGATAGAATCAATAAGATTTCTTGCTTATTATAGATCCAGCTCAACTCTTTGAGGAACAATAAAATTGACAAATCTCTCTTGTAAGCATAAATCCTCATGGGTTTTATTATATGAATTTTAAACTGTAGATTTTAAATGGCAGTTTTAGTCCTTTAACATTAAAGATAATCTCATAAAAATAAAGGTAGGAAGACTTCATTTCTCATAAGAGAAGTGAAATAAGATGATGAATAGAAGCAAAAATGTAAATTATAAATAAATCTTAGCATACTAAATATGAGTAGTTTCCCATATTTTACAATGACCTTAATTATGTATTTTTCTCTCAAATTGTATCCTCTTTCAATATAAGCTCACTGAAACAGTGACAATGAAACCTTGAGGCTTCCTTAGTTGTTTGAAGGAAGTGCTTTTTTCCCCCCAGAGCTAGTATGAATTTAGTGTTGCCAAAACTTGTGAAAGGAAACTTGATTCAGTCAAATCTGTATACATGTGATGTTATGTGGGAGGAAAAGTAACAGTTAAGGGCTTGTTTCTTTGAATTACAGTAGACAATTTTATGAGGGAGAAGGTGAGGGAAAAATCAATCACACATTTGTATTATAGAAACAAACTGAATTTTTAAACAGTAGATGTTTCTTAACAAATTTAAATAGAAGACTATGTTTTCTAGCTCATTTTGTGTAATGTTTTCAGATCTCATAGAGGAAAAGAAGTGTTGGAAAAATTTAGTCACTCATTCTACAAATATTTATATATAACCAATCACTTTTCTAGTGGCTGGAGACATACAATACAGAAAATAGGTAAGATTTTCTGCCCACAGAGTGTGCACAATACTTACACTGTTAGCCCACTGAATGAGATGAGAACAAGACTTAAACCTGCATATGTGTGTATTTTTCATGCTGTGTGTACATGTGTATTTATAAATGAGACATATAGTTTTTAAAGAATTAAAAGCATAAAAAAGGAGGGGATGTTTGTGTTTGCCTAAATCCATATGCTGGGCTTCCCAGGTGGTGCTAGTGGTAGAGAAACCACTTGCCAATGCAGGAGACATAAGAGACACAAGGGTTCAATCCCTGGGTCAGAAAAATCCCCTGGAGGAGGGCATGACAACCCATGTCAGTGTTCTTGCCTAGAGAATCCCATGGACAGAGGAGCCTGGCAGGCTACAGTCCATAGTCACTAAAGTGACTTAGTGTGCACATCCACCCAAATCCATATGCAGAAGCTCTAACTCCCAAATAGCCTTTGGGAGGTAGTTGTGTTTAGATCCTGTATCGGAACAACCAAGCTGTCAGCAGATTGTATCTGCTACACACACCTCATCTTACACACTACCAATATGTCCTGCTGGCTTCCAAACTAGTGTTCAGGGCCTTGGGCATGTGCCAACTGGTGTTGGGATGTCACTGGCTATACTTGTAGAAGCTAAACCCTGTCTGAATGTTTCTTATAACCAGAGTTATCAGATAAATGAACATTTATCCTTGCGTTCCTCAATGATTTGAAAGGTGATTTTATGTGAAGGTAGGACCTGACCCAGACTGTTTGTGACTTGAAGCTCTGGGGCAAACTATTTGTAAAACTTCTCTTCAAAAGGAAAGGGATCCAAATTTCATCAGAACTCTTCAGATACCAGCACCAGGAAGACTGACCATCCCTTCCAACACACTGTGAATATCTGGGAGGACTAAGGTAACACTGCAAACACTTTAACAGTGTATATGTCAAATCCCGTTAAAACAGATTTCTATATGACACATTTTAAAGCCCCAAGTGATGGTCCAAATATTTCAAAAATATTCAACCCAACAGAAAATTTGGACAGACTCCAAATTTGCTGTTTCAAGATTTGACCTGTGGTGGGCTCTGGGCCTAATGTTGGCTTATTTGTCAGAGATTAATGTTTATCTGTGGACTTGCCAAACATTCTTTTTATGAAGGAAAGTTACAGTATTAATTTTTGAAGAGATCCTTTTTTTTAGTCTCCAGTTTTGTTTTTGTTTTTTTTTTTTTTAATTTTATTTTATTTTTAAACTTTACATAACTGTATTGGATTTGCCAAATATCAAAATGAATCCGCCACAGGTATACATGTGTTCCCCATCCTGAACCCTCCTCCCTCCTCCCTCGCCATTCCATCCCTCTGGGTCGTCCCAGTGCACCAGCCCCAAGTATCCAGTAGATCTATATCTGCAAATGAATTTCTGACTAAGTTTCAACTCATGAATTTCTTTGCTATACCAGTCAGTGTGGTTAAAAATTTTTTTTTAGATATTCTAAATAACTCCCTATCACAGATAGTATAGGTATCTGGATTTATGTACTAAAATTAAGATTGGCGTAGATTTCTTAAAATCATGGTCATACATTTTTCTAGAGGTTTCCCCCAGGAAATGAGTTAGCCAGCACTTTGATCTTGAACTTCCCCATCTCCAGAACCTTGAGAAGTAAATTTGTATTTTTTTACACTACCCAGTCTGTGGTATTTTGTTCTAGCAGCATAAATGGACTAAGAAAGGGAGCGGAAAATTTGTGGAGGTCTGGGAAGACTTGTCTTTGGTGATGAGAGCAATAACTTAGGCAGGTTGATAAGAAGTTCAAGCCTAAGCCCCATTTAAGGAGAAGGTAAACACCTTTCTTTTCACGTTCTTTTGCCTTAGACACACAGGCCTCATAGGCAGCAGTATCTCTTGTTCAAGGATATGCTTTTTCAAGCTCAGAATGTATGTTAGGGAGAAGGTCTGGGTAAAACTGGTTAACCAGTTCCTTCTGACTAATCTCATGCTGATGTCATCCCAGGATGAATGTTACAGGAAAGGATCTGGGCAAAATTTTCACAGCCTCGAGGTATTTTTTTTTTTTTTCTATTTTAAGCTGCTACCAGAAAAGTATATAATGCTCTGCTTAAACTAGTGAGGTGGGGTCTTTCTACCCTCTTCTGATGTCTATGTTAGAAGTTTTTTCTGTCACTATCACTTTAATAAAATTTCTACTACACAAAGCTCTGAGTGACTGAGACTGTCTTTGGTCCCGGAGTTAAATCTTCTTCAGAGACCTTGAATCCACCAGAACACTGTAAGCTTTCATCTATCATCCTGGTGGCTTGTCTGGGATCCCAAGACAAGGTGTAAGCTGTCATCATGGAGGCTAAGCTATAATGCTATCAGTGACTTCAGAAGTGCAGTTTCATTGGAATGATGGTAGCCAATACTTGATTAGTGAATGGGTTCAAGAGAGAAAGAAGGGAGAAGTTGGAGGCTGCGAGTTTAGGTAACTCTTTTGAGGATTTTTTTTTCTAGTAAAGGGCATATGAAGGGGTTGGCTTCTGCTTGGAGCATGCAGAATTTACCTCTGAAAAAGAAGGGCAAGCAGAGTATATAGGCACTGACACTGGGAGATGTGATGATGGGAACTTGTGGAGGTTCTTTTGTGATTTGCTTTTACTTTTGAGCCATTCCCAGTCAAGCACTGGCCACCATTATTCCAATAAAATTGGGAAAAGCTGCACTTTTCAAGTCACCAGTGACACCTTGTTGCAAATCCAGTGGTGGATTTCTATAGTATTTTCTTTCTTCTGCTGCTGCTGCTAAGTCACATCAGTCATGTCCGGCTTTGTGCGACCCCATAGACAGCAGCCCACCAGGCTCCCCTGTCCCTGGGATTCTCCAGGCAACAATACTGGAGTGGGTTGCCATTTCCTTCTCCAGTGCATGAAAGTGAAAAGTGAAAGTGAAGTCGCTCAGTCGTGTCTGATTCTTAATGACCCCATGGACTGTAGCCTCCTCCGTCCATGGGATTTCCCAGGCAAGAGTACTGGAGTGGGGTGCCATTGCCTTCTCTGTTTATTTCTTCTAAGACTACATAAAAAGGTAGGATACCCTTATACACATTTGAAAACACTGCAGGCAGCCAATAGTAAGATAGAGAAAGTCACAAGAGAGTATTATCCCCAGGATTAATCTTTGTTCTACTGAAACTCACCTCATCCTCTCACCCAGTCTTTAATAAACTTGAATCTCTTCATTTGTATTGGTTCAGCTTGGTTTCCTTTAGGTAGCACACCAGCAACCTCTCCTAAAAGTTATATACCCAGAGGCAAGATTACTAGGGTTTTGAATGTAGATAACACGATTTCTTTCTGATTGCTATCCATAAATATTCAGTCATGCTAATTTCAAAGTCTTTAGATCCATACAAATATTGGTTAAATTCTGAATCTGTCACCTACTTGCTTTGTGACCTTTGGCAAATTGCTAACATTGTCTGAGCCTCAATTTCATCTCCTGAAAGTGTTTTTTTGTGTGAATAGGATTGTCTTGGGGATTAAGTATGATATTTATGTTAAGTATGTTAGCAATTATTATTTTGTTATGGTCATTTTTAATAAAGGCTCTTATGATGATGGTATTATGCTAATGGGAATGAATGATGTAAATATTGTAACTTATGGTTCGCCTCTCATTCTGGGTTTACTGGAGAATTAACATCCTCAGCCCCTTGGAGTTAAGCATGTCCATGGTTTACTTTTGGTTAATGAAATATTGAAGAGCTGGTGTGTGACTCCGCATTATTTTCCCATCTCTCTCTCCTTCATTGGTTATTGTAGAATCATTTATTGATAAAGGTGGGCCCTTTAGAGGACTGCAGTCCTGGAGAGTTTAAGCCATTAAGATTTTGGTATTATTACCAAAGTATAATCGTCTTACTGTGACTGATTCACAAATTCAGTGAAGGAAAAATTGGTATTGTAGGTGATCATTTCTTTGATGAGTATACCTGCAAGGAAAGTTAGACTCTCAGCAGGACCAGAGCAAAAAGCTCTAGAGATGAGCAGAGTGGTTGAAACATAATACAAGGGCTATGGTGACCATGGGTTTTTTTTGGCTGATCTGCCTCTGAGTGGCATAGACATAGATGTAGGTCAGGCAGAGCAACTGTCCCAGTTTTATCCGGAGCACTATCCAGTCCCTGGGGGTATGAAGAAGAGGTTCAGCACCCAGTAAGGACCAGCCTTCAAGATTTAATTACCTATAGAAAACTGTTGTCGCTCAGTCATGTCCAACTCTTTGCGACCCCATGGACTGTAGCCCGCCAGGCTCCTCTGCCATGGGATTCTCAGGCAAGAATACTGGAGTGGGTTGCCATTTCCTTCTCCGACCTATAGAATAGAATTTAACAAATAAGTTCATCCCTAGGGAGTGAACCAGAATGCATATTAGAAAAATAAGGCAGAAAACCAGCTCTTGAGCTCAATAAGTGTATATAGTAAGTGTGGGGCAGAGGGGCAAAGTTTGATGGAATGGAAATAGGAGAAATGCTGAATTCTTATCATTTGGAATAAGATACTAAAAATGTTGCATGTGTTTTAAAAACTTGAGACTCAAACTATCAGACAAATGAAGCCCAAAGTCCCAGAGGAAGAAGCCATACAATTAAATAATCAAAAATTAAATCTGGTATAGTTTTCACTTCTGAAATTTCACTAGAACTTAATAAAATTTAAGTAATTTAAAAATACTGTAATACAGTAATTAAACATGAAATTGTATAGCTGGCAAGAAGGAAACTGAACCCTGCCAAGAAGTGATCAGATCACAAAAACTATTAATTTTGTATTACAGTTATGCAGAAAGTTTGAAAGAAAAGAGTCCTTAGGGATTTTTACTTGTCTGTTAGGAAGAATAAATTGATGGATGGAGTCATGCCATTTGAAGATTTAGTGAGCTGTAGCAAGAATATTACGTCAGTAATGCCTACCTGCTAGGTGGGAAGGCCAGCCATCTTCAAATTTCTTGTAAGTAGCTCCAGGTCTTGTTACCATGTGGGGCTTACTGCTTGTTTTTATTTTCTGCTTTGGTTCTCTATGGCCAAATAAAATATCGATTTTTATGACATTTGCTAAAGAAATTTTTACTGTTTCTACTGCCCCTTGGTGTAAAGGCTGATGTTTTCCATGGGCCAGTGTTGGTAGAGTGAGTTTATAGCAGCTGCACAGAAGAGATAAATCCCCAAATATGAGAACTGAAATGAGACACAAGTTTATTTCTCTCTTTCATTAAAGAAGTCTAAGACTGGTACTGTGGCTTCACGGCCAACAGGATTCTAGCTTTCCTCTGGGGCTAAGTGCCATCATTTTAGTTGGCCTCCATCTGCAAGGCCTTTTCATTGCAGGCCATGAACAGGAGGAAATGCAGAAAGACGCACCAAAAATATGCTTCTCCCATCAGCTTCCATGAAAGAGCTTTCCAAGAGGCTGCATACAGCATTTCTGCTCGCATTTCATTGGCGTAGACTTAGCCACATGACTCTGCCCAGCAACAAGGTGAGCTAGTAATTCCAGGCAGCAGGGAGCTCCCTCTACTGCTCTGCTAAGAAAGTCAGAGGATGGAGGTCAGAAGGTAAGTAGCTATCTGACTTGCACAAATGCTTCTGGGGATTTACGACTTCCACGTACAACTCAGGTTTTTTTTTCCTAAATAAAAAAGTATTTTTCATTAAAAATATGTAGATTCATTGGACAGCTCATGGAACACACAGTGACATGAAAAAAAAAGTATTATCTATTCTCTCTAGTTGCATAGTCCAGAAATAACACTACTGACATTGGTATATATCCTTTTGGAATTTCACATATATTATGCACTTATATATTTATATATATATAAACTAATAAATATATTTATATGTTGTAGGTTGTCAGTCAGTCAGTCAGTCAGTTCAGTCACTCAGTCGTGTCTGCCTCTTTGGGACCCCATGGACTGCAGCACACCAGGCCTCCCTGTCCATCACCAACTCCTAGAGTTTACCCAAACTCATGTCCATTGAGTTGGTGATGCCATCCAACCATCTCATCCTCTGTCATCCCCTTCTTCTCCCACTTTCAATCTTTCCCAGCATCAGGGTCCTTTCAAATGAGTCATTTCTTTGCATCAGGTGGCCAAAGTTTTGGAGTTTCAGCTTTTGCATCAGTCCTTCCAATGAATTTTCAGGACTGACTTCCTTCAGAATGGACTGGTTGGATCTCCTTGCAGTCCAAGGGACTCTCAGGAGTTTGCTCCAACACCAGAGTTCAAAAGCATCAATTCTTCGGCACTCAGCTTTCTTTATAGTCCAACTCTCACTCCATACACGACTACTGAAAAAACCATAGTGTTGACTAGACGGACCTTTGTTGTCAAAGTAATATCTCTGCTTTTTAATATGCTATCTAGGTTGGTCATGACTTTTCTTCCAAGGAGCAAGCATCTTTTAATTTCATGGCTGCAGTCACCATCTGCTGTGGTTTTGGAGCCCCCCAAAATAAGGCCTTTCTACTGTTTCCCCATCTATTTGCCATGAAACGATGGGACTAGATGTCATGATCTTAGTTTTCTGAATGTTGTGTTTTAAGCCAACTTTTTCACTCTCCTCTTTCACTTTCATCAAGAGGCTCTTTAGTTCTTCTTCACTTTCTGTCATAAGGGTGGTGTCATCTGTGTATCTGAGATTATTAATATTTCTCCCGGCAATCTTGATTCCAGCTTGTGCTTCATCCAGTCTGATATTTGGCACGATGTTCTCTGCATATAAGTTAAATAAGCAGGGTGACAATATACAGCCTTGACGTACTCCTTTTCCTATTTGGAACCAGTCTGTTGTTCCATGTCCAGTTCTAACTGTTGCTTCCTGACCTGCATACAGATTTCTCAAGAGGCAGCTTAGGTGGTCTGCTATTCCCATCTCTTTAAGAATATTCCACAGTTTGTTGTGATCCATACAGTCAAGGACTTTCCCAGTGGCTCAGATGGTAAAGTGTCTGCCTACAATGTAGGAGACCCAGGTTTGATCCCTGGGTCGGGAAGATCCTCTAGAGAAGGAAATGGCAACCCACTCCAGCTACTCCTGCCTGGAAAATCCCATGGACAGAGGTATCCCTTAGGCTACAGTCCATGGGGTTGCAAAGAGTTGGACATGACTGAGTGACTTCACTTTCACTCACACTGTCAAAGGCTTTAGCGTAGTCAATAAAGTAGAAGTAGATGTTTTTCCGGAAATCTCTCGCTTTTTCAGTGATCAAATGGATGCTGGCAATTTGATCTCTGGTTCCTCTGACTTTTCTAAATTCAACTTTAACATCTGAAAATTCATGGTTCACATACTGTTGAAGCCTGGCTTGGAGAATTTTGAGCATTACTTTGCTAGTGTGTGAGATGAGTGCAATTGTGTGGTAGTTTGAACATTCTTTGGCATTGCCTTTCTTTGAGATTGGAATGAAAATTGGCCTTTTCCAGTCCTGTGGCCACTGCTGAGTTTTCCAAATGTGCCGGCATATTGAGTGCAGCACTTTCACAGCATCATCTTCCAGGATTTGAAATAGCTTCACTGGAATTCCATCACTTCTACTAGCTTTGTTCGTAGTGATGCTTCCTAAGGCCCACTTGATTTGGCATTCCAGGATGTCTGGCTCTAGGTGAGTGATCACACTGTCATGATTATCTAGGTCATGAAGATCTTTTTGTACAGTTTTTCTGTGTATTCTTGCCACCTCTTCTTAATAACTTCTGCTTCTGTTAGGTCCATATCATTTCTGTCCTTTATTGTGCCCATCTTTGGTTGAAATTTTCCCTTGATATCTCTAATTATCTTGAAGAGATCGCTAGTCTTTCCCATTCTATTCTTTTCTTCTATTTCTTTGCGTTGGTCACTGGGGAAGGCTTTCTTATCTCTCCTTGCTATTCTTTGAAACTCTGCATTCAAATGGGTGTATCTTTCCTTTTCTCCTTTGCCTTTTACTTCTCTTCTTTTCACAGCTATTTGTAAGGCCTCCTCAGACAACCATTTTGTCTTTTTGCACTTCTTTTTCTTGGGGATGGTCTTGATCCCTGCCTCCTGTACAATAGCACAAACCTCCATCGATAGTTCTTCAGGCACTCTGTCTATCAGATCTAATCCCTGGAATCTGTTTGTCACTTCCACTGTATAATCGTAAGGATTTGATTTAAGTCATACCTGAATGGTCTTCTTCAATTTAAGTCTGAATTTGTCAATAAGGAGTTCATGATCTGAGCCACAGTCAGCTCCCAGTCTTGTTTTTGCTGACTGTATAGAGCTTTTCCATCTTTGGCTGCAAAGAATATAACCAATCTAATTTTGGTATTGACCATCTGGTGATGTCCATGTGTAGAGTCTTCTGTTGTGTTGTTGGAGGAGGGTATTTTCTATGACCAGTGAGTTCTCTTGGCAAAACTCTGTTAGCTTTTGCCCTGCTTCATTTTGTACTTCAAGGCCAAATTTGCCTGTTACTCCAGGTGTTTCTTGACTTCCTACTTTTGCATTCCAGTCCCCTATAATGAAAAGGACATCTTTTTTGGATGTTAGTTCTAGAAGGTCTTGTAGGTCTTCATAGAACCATTCAAATCAGCTTCTTCAGCATTACTAGTCAGGGCATAGACTTGGATTACTGTGATACTGAATGGTTTGCCTTGGAAATGAACAGAGATCATTCTATCATTTTTGAGATTGCATCCAAGTACTGCATTTCAGATTCTTTTGTTGATTATGATGGCTACTCCATTTCTTCTAAGAGGTTCTTGCCCACAGTAGTAGATATAATGGTCATCTGAGTTAAATTCACCCATTCCAGTCTACTTTAGTTCGCTAATTCCTAAAATGTCGATGTTCACTCTTGCCGTCTCCTGTTTGACCACTTCCAATTTACCTTGATTCATGAACCTAATATTCCAGGTCATAGATGTATACAAATACATATGAGATATATGTTTAATTTGGACTGTACTATAATATTATTTTATATATATTTTATTTATATTAACACTTCCTTGTATCAATAATATTTTTGGAAACTGTATTTAAAAATTTTATTGCTCTGTAGTATTCCATCATAGCAAAGATTTACCTTGACTAATTTAAATGATACCCATAAATAAATATGTTATACCTAAGTTTTCAATGTTATATTTTATATGATGATGAACACTGTGTTTTGTTTGAGCTCATTTTGTATTAATTCCTTAGTCTAATTGTCAGTAAAAGAGCTATTTGGTCAAAGGTTTTATTTTGATGATTCAATATTATGCGTTTTACTTAAATATTTATATTTAGAAAATTTTACAATTGAGGAAATTTGGTAAAACTAAATTTAAGACAAAATATAAATTAGGATATACCTTGTGAAAATAAATGAGTTTATGCGAGCAATTTTTAAAGGCTACGTTAGAGTATTGGTGTTTCTATCAATGTTTGTCTTAACAACACCACCACTACCACCCCCCACACACAGAAAAAAGGGTGACCAGCAAGAGACACTTCTAGCATCACTGCCTTTCAAAACATGTGTATTCAGTCCTGAATTCTGTCTTCCTAATGTTCCTTTTTGATGTTAGCATTGAATCAGACATTTTCTCTCTTGCCTATGAAAGGAATTTTGAGAGTATTTATGTATATGCACAAGAGTGGGGAGGGTTCGTTGGGTGGAAGATTTGAATGCATTCATGAGTCTTTGATTCCACTGACCTAACTGGGAATGCTGGCTTATCAGTAATGTAAAAAAGAGTTGGGATACAAGTGTATGACTGCGCAGGGGAAAAAAACTCATTTCCCGGGCATTGTTCTTAACATGTGAGGAGACAACAGTTTTCTGTCTTGAATTCAGACCTATAGGTTCCATTAGCTTCTTGTTAATTAAGCGGAGAATTGCAAAGACCAGAACACTTCATTTATAAACAATTCAGACTCTCTCTTAAGATACTTGAAAGCAAGGTCAAACTTAGAAAAAGCAGATATTTCATAGTAGTGTGCTTAAATAGTCTTTGGTGTATCTTATACACTTTCCTAATTAACAACTTGGAAAAAATTAATCACCCAGGGACCTTCAGAATAGTTTAACTTTTCATAGAAGGACTGAAGCCTTGAAGATCTTCCCCAAAACAGAATCTGAATTTGTATATACTTTATTTATTTATTTGGCTGTACTGGGTCTTAGTTGCAGCCTGCAAGATCCTCAGTTGAGGTTCCCTAACCAGGGATTGAACTTGGACCCCCTGCATTGGGAGTCAGTCACTGGGTCACCAGGGAAGTCCCTGAACATGTATATTTGAATAGTGAGTGTTTGAGAATTTTTTTGAATGTGGTTGTTAGTATGGAAAAAGGAAGAATATTGACATAGTCAATAATTATGATTAGAGATCTGCATTTGGGAGGAAATCTTTAAAATTTGTTTAGTATTTCACTTTGCATGATTTCATCCCAACTGAGCAATTTAACAAATCTCACTTTTGAAAAGTTAAGAATCATTTTCATAGTTTAGAATACAGGAACTTTACTCCAGGAATCATCTCTTAATTTTTTTTCAGACTTTGGAAGAAGTACTTTACAGCAAAAGGTTCACTTCAGCCATTTGTATCTAAAGATATACGGCACATTTTTTTCCTTCAGGCACTACTGAGAGAGACGTCCTATTAATTGAATACGTATTATGGATCACGTCCTTCATGTGTGTTGCTTCTTATTTTCACAGAAAATATGCAAAGCAGGAGTTATTACTCCTTTATAAATGAGCAATCTGAGTTTCAGAGAGGGGGGTCATTTGTGTCAGGTCCCACAGCTACCAAGTGTCATAAGGAAGACTGGAACTTAGGTCATGTGGGACGAAGGTACTGCCATGTGGGCCTAGGGTAGGCACTGACTCTGGGATGGAACAGATAAAAGGTGCAATGGCATTGAATGACTGTGAAAGTGGACATGAAGCATTCAAAAGTGATACTTCAAAGTATTACCTTGGTTAAGTTTGTTTTTTATTATTAAAAACCAAAATCCAGTAAAAAGGGAGAAGGTTCGGAATCAAATATTAGTCAACCCACACATTATTATGATGGAGAAGAACACCCAGCATCTTGGCCTTTTGGAAATTTTATTCTCTTGAGCACTTATCCTAATTTGATCTAGTTGTAAAATAGAGGGGGACTTCTTTTGAGTTAACTAATGAAATAAGTGGGTGGTTTTCTTCCCAGGGTCTCATTACTCTTCAAAGTTTACAGCAGTGTCAGCAGCATAAACAGCATCAACTTAACAAATACAGAGGCTCCCAGTGTATCGGGTGGTAAGTAGATAGGAACTTAGACAATTTAGGAAGGAATACGTTAATCGAGGAGGGAGTATAAACAGCATCACATTTTCACATAGACTATTTATTCATTTGCAATGCTCAAATGCTAATTGGATCTCCACTGTGCAAGGCAGTATTTAAGGAGTCTGATACGTTTAGCCTTTGAGAGACAGCATAGCTTAGTGCTTAAGGTATCTAAGCAAGAATTCTTGAGAGCAAATCCTAAAATTCTGAACAAACCATTTACCAGATGTGTGTTCTTTATGGATAGTTTATTGCCTCTGTGCCTCAGTCTTCTTATCTTTATAGTGAAGTTAATAACAGCAAGGTCCTAACAGGCTTCTTATGAGGAGTCCATGTATGACTATTTGTAAAGCCTTTAGAACACTTTTCTTGGAGAAGGGAATGGCTGTCCATTCCAGGATTCTTGCCTGGAAAATCCCATGGACAGACGAGCGTGGTGGGCTACAGTCCATGGGGTCACAAAGAGTTGAACACGACTGAGCGACTGAACATATACAAAATCAAGTTTTATTATTATTATTTCGACCATACTGAGTGGTGTGTGGGATCTTAGTGCCCCGGTCAGTGGTCAAACCTAAAGCCCCTGCCTTTGGAGCTCAGAGTCTTAACCACTGGACCACCAGCGAAGTCTCTATGACCCCTCAAACTTTAAATCGAATGTATACAAGCAGACCTTGGAGATATCATAGGTTTGGTTCCAGAGCACTGCAACAAATGAATATCACTAAAGTGAAGTCCCACAAATTTTTTTGTTTTCATACAAAAGTTATGTTTACACTATAGTAATTTATAGAGTGGGCAATAGTGTTGTATCTTAAAAAAATAATGTACATACCTTAAATAAAAAATACTTTATCAGTAAAAATGCTAATCATCAGCTGAGCCTTTGGTGAGTTGTAGTAGTAACATCAAAAATCCCCAACAAATTTAATAATAATGAAAAAGTCTGAAATATTATGAGAATAACTAAAATATGGCGTAGAGATATGAAATGAGCAAATGCTATTAGAAAAAAGGCATTGACAGGCTTTTCTGATGCAACAGTACTTTCTTGGGCCAAAGCCAACTCTGGGTCTTTTGCTGTCCATGGAATTCTCCAGGCCAGAATACTGGAGTGGGTTGTCTTTCTCTTCTCCAGGAGATCTTCCCAACCCAGGGATCAAACCCAGGTCTCCTGCATTGCAGGTGGATTCTTTACCAGCTGAGCCATGAGAGAAGCCCAAGAATACTGGAGTGGGTAGCCTATCCCTTCTCCAGCAGATCTTCCTGACCCAGGAATTGAACCGGGGTCTCCTGCATTGCATGCGGATTCTTGACCAACTGAGCTATCAGGGAAGCCCTGTCCAAACCTTTGGTTTGTAAAAAAAAAAAAAAAATTGCAATATTTGCATAGAACAAGAAAGTAAAACACAGTAAAATGAGGTATGTCATGTCTATAATAAGATAACATTTTCAGATAGTTAAAGGCTCAGAAAGCTTACCTACTGTACTTCCTAAGGAGCTTGTTTATGGTAATGATAACCCTGTATGCGAGACAGCAAAAGAGACACAGATGTATAGAACAGTCTTTTGGACTCTGTGGGAGAGGGCAAGGGTGGGATGATTTGGGAGAATGGCATTGAAACATGTAAATTATCATATGTGAAACGAATTGCCAGTCCAGGTTCGATGCATGATATAGGGTGCTTGGGGCTGGTGCACTGAGATGACCCAGAGGGATGGGATGGGGAGGGATGTGGCAGGTGGGTTCAGGATGGGGAATATATGTACACCCGTGGCAGATTCATATCAATGTATGGCAAAACCAATACAATATTGTAAAATAAAAAAAAAAAATAATAATAATAATAAATAAAGGAATGTGCTAAGTCGCTTCAGTCATGTCCGATTCTTTCAGACCCTATGGACTGTAGCCCACTAGGCTCCTTTGTACATGGGATTCTCCAGGCAAGAATACTGGAGTGGGTTGCCATGCCCTCCTCCAGGGAATCTTTCTGACCCAGAGATCGAACCTGGGTCTCTTATGTCTCCTGCATTGGCAGGCAGGTTCTTGACCACTAGTGCCACCTGGAAAGCCCTATTTAAAGATGGAAAGTGAAAGTGTTAGTGGCTCAGTTGTGTCCTACTCTTTGCGATTCCATGGACTGTAGCCCATCAGGCTCCTCTGTCTGTGGGATTCTCCAGGCAACAATACTGGAGTGGGTAGCCATTCCCTTTTCCAGGGGATCTTCCCAAACCAGAGATCAAACCTAAGTCTCCCGCATTGTAGACGGATTCTTTACCATCTGAGCCACCAGGGAAGCCCTTATTGGACAAGAACAAAATGGGGAGCAAATCAAAAATGAACAACACGTGGCAGCCAGGAAACAGTGGATCTCCCTCAGGAGGGAATTGAAGCACAGTCCTGTGTAGACAGCTGGACTGGGGCCCTGAGAGCCATCAGTTCAGGCTGAGAAAGAAGATGGAGGACCAGAAGGGAGGACACTAAGAACAAGAGTTTAGGGAAGTTTGGTAATGCACTTGAGAGACTGGATGTGTTAGGAAAAGCCATATAAGGCAAAATAAAAGACGATAAGGAAAAACTTGGAAAACATACTCAGTTCTCTGTGGTCTTTTCTTGTCCATCCATCCTCTCTTGGTTATGTCGTCAGTTCCCTCTGGTACAGTCCCTAAAGTAAAGCTCTCCAGCTCTTCACTTCTGTGTGCTAGGAGTGGGCTGCGGGTGTGCTGTGCATATTTACATTTGCTAGGCCTAGAAGAGTTACGGTGCCCCTCATTCAGACTGAGATGGGCCAGCGTCACTGTACAGCACCTGCGGTCGCCGCCGACAGCCCGAGAGGTAAAAAGAAACACAGCTGATGGATGGTGAAGAGAAATGCCAGTTAACAGGGTGACAAACTGGCTCATGTTTTGTTCAGGAAGGAACGGCTTTTCTGACCCACACCAGGCCACTGCTTTCATTGCAAAGGGCAGAGTCTGTCATTCCCAATGAATGGAGTCATTGTTTTAGATGTGTGTTTTCCCTTGAGTTGTATCTAGACCTGATACCACGCCTCATGCCTCCAGCACACACTCCAGCTCTCATTCTGTGATCTTCTTAGCTTCATGTATTTGTTTAAAATTGTCATTTGATTAAATTTTCATTAAGCTAAAATTTTTGGACTATGTGTATGCCATAGGGCTTCCCTGATAGCTCAGTTGGTAAAGAATTGGTCTGCAATGCAGGAGACCGCGGTTTAATTCCTGGGTTGGGAAAATCTGCTGCAGAAGGGATGGCCTATCCACTCCAGTAATCTTGGGTTTCCCTTGTGGCTTAGCTGCTAAAGAATCTGCCTGCAATGCAGGAGACCTGAGTTCGATCCCTGGGTTGGGAAGAAGATCCCTTGGAGAAGGGAAAGGCTACCCACTCCAGTATTCTGGCCTGCAGAATTCCACGGACTACAGTCTATGGAGTCACAAAGAGTCGGACATGACTGAGTGGCTTTCACATGTGTATGCCAGTAGAGTTGGGCTTTAAATAATGATAAAGTATTTCTTCGCCCTCTTCATAAATAGAAAGTTTCAAATAATACATTCAATGTTGGGTGCCAAAAGTGGTGCTTTCCACATGGGAACATCTTAAGGTCTAATAATGACTCATCCATCAGATAATCAATTATATATAACCTACTTGAAGTCAAGAAAGTTCAGGGAAGATGGTTAAATATGCATAATTTGGGAATTTTTATTAGTATTTTCTTCATCATTGTCCCCTAAGTTATTTTGTCCGGTTTCCTTCTCTACATCTTAAACTTCCAAAGAAAAATGATATAATAATTATTATGAATTATAAAAGCTCTGACTTGAGAGGGCTATTTTAAATCAGAAAGAAAAGGTTCAGGTGACTAGTTCATGAAGTATCAGTTAATTTATTCATTTCTCCCTTTAAAGGATTTGTATCACTTCTACTTGGTGCAGCCTAATAATTTGGAATTATCTTTAAAGAATTGAGGCGAGATTAATGTTTCAAATCTAAGTGAAAATTAGTGAGAAACATTTTCTCTGAGAGAAGGAACTCTCATATTACCTGATAGCCTCATGTTACTAGAGAAACCTGATAACTGGCATAGTGATAATCTTTTTTACTGAATGATTTTTCATTAACAGGAACAACACTAATAAAAACAAAGAAATAAATGCCATATGGAAATTGAAGGCACAGAAGAACAAACACACTGTTAACTTTGTCCAAAAGAAAATCAATTTTAGTGATATATTAAGGTCAGTGGCCTGTCAGTCACAAAAGGATGAGGGGTCATATTTAGTCATCACTTAGCCTGGTAGCTCAGATGGTAAAGAATTCGCCTGCAATGCAGGAGACCTGGGTTTGATCCCTGGGTCGCGAAGATCCCCTGGAGAAGGGAATGTCTACCTACTCTAGTATTCTTCCCTGAAGAATGCTATGGACAGAGGAGCTTGGTGGACTACAGTCCATGGGGTCACAAAGAGATGGACATGACTGAGCAATGAAAACACTTTAGCCAGAGACAGAAAGAGTAGATTGTTCCATGTATTTCTTTTTTGAAATGTTATTTTTCTATGAAAGGAGCTTTCTTATTCAGATGACAATTCTGCACATGTATAACATGGTGTTTTTACACCTTCTGCAAATAATCTTCTTAAATGCAATTAATGTGACAGAGACCCAATTAGAAACAAATGAAGTGAAGCAAAGGTCAGAATCTACAGGACCTAGGATACATGGTTGATGAGGAAACAGAAGAGATTTGGAGGGATGACTTATGGCTTTTATAAGCACCAATTTAGTTTTTGCACTGAAAGAGAGAAAAATAGACAAGATAAATCACAAACTTTTGGGACTGACATGACCCACATCTATCTAATCTACTATTAATCTGGCTTGTCTGTACTCTCACTTCAACAGTAGTTCCATTAAATTGCATTTTAAGAGTCAGGTGGTCACTGTTTTCTGGTATAAGTCTATGGTCTGAAACCTATCAGATTGCCATCGATTGAAACTTGGCCTTACATTTACAGGAATCAAGAATTGATTGTCCTGGAAAATTCTAGGGACAGAGGAGTCTGGTGGGCTTTAGACCATGGGGTCACAAAGAGTCAGACACAATTGAGCATGCATACACACACTGTGTATTTATATACATAGATACATTCATATATATACATAGATACACTCATATATATACATATATATGTATATATATGAGGATTTACACTCAGGCATGTGTGTGTGTAACCTACAAAACTTCAAAAAAACAAAAACAAAACTTACCTGGAATCAGCAGTTTAATGTTTAAAATATTACATCAATCAGCTTATATCCTAAAATTATTACCATTAAATACTAAGATTTCTCTAAAGTAGAGCAGTGATATTTTATGGCATTTCATTGCAATTCACTGGAGAAGGAAATGGCAACCCACTCCAGTATTCTTGCCTGGAGGATCCCAGGGACGGGGGAACCTGGTGGATTGCCGTCTATGGGGTCGCACAGAGTCGGACACGACTGAAGCGACTTAGCAGCAGTAGCAACAGGTTTGTTTTTTTTCTTTTATCAAAATAGTATTGAAGTAAAAATATTAGTGCTAGAAGTGATTTTTAAAAATTCAAATCAATCTCCTAGTCATTTCATATTTCATGAAGTTAGAACTTTTGGAATAAAATAGATGACTGTTTAATTTTTGCAGTTATAGTTTCTTCCTTCTGTTATTCATTAATCCCTTTTTTGGCTTTAAATAGAGCTTTTTAAACATTAGCACATCAGATACTGTTGACTGCCTAACTAGTATCCAATTCTGTCTTTCTTTCTGACATGCAAATATTGATTTTCTCAAACATTATCTCCTCAGAGAGGTGCCCTATATCTGGATCATGTGCCCACATGCTCACTTGCTGAGTCGTATCCGACTCTTTGTGACCCCGAGGACTGTATCCCTCCAGGTTCCTCTGTCCATGGGATTCTCCAAGCAAGAATACTTCAGTGGGTTGCCATTTGCTTCTCCAGGGGGTCTCTGGATCATAAATAACCTTTACTAGTCTAGCAATGATTATCCTGTTTGCCATTGGTTGGTTTTGGACAGATTTAGACTCTAGTTTTAGACAATGAAATAAGAAGGGATGTCTTCTTGGAGCTTACTAGGAAAGATTTTCTTATGGGATCTAGGAAATATGCCCAGGTGAATAATAAAGTACATTCCCATGATGATAGCTGTGTAGGGGGCTCAGAAAACAATTGGTATAAATTTGAGCAAGAGATGGAGGTCCATAGGGAGGAAACTAAGAAAAAACGCTTGAAGGAATTTGGTAATGTCCTTGAAAGATTGATTGTATTAAGGCAAACAACAGAATTAAAAAGAAGGCAATCTGGAAGGACTTGAAAATTTTTTCCATGTTTAAGGGCCTCAAGGGCATCGCTGGGAATTCTTCTGAATTGCTTCCTTCCTGATTATGTTGTCAGTTTCTATGTCAGCCATTCACTGAAATAAACTTCTCTGGCTTCTCACCATTTTAACTGTTCTTTTGTACTCTGAGACACTAGAGGAAGTGATCTTGTTTTCCTATTCCTGGATGTGGTCTGGCTGTGAGGTCAGGAGTAGTGTGACCATCTTGGTAGTTTCCTGAAGTCTAAATCACTGCTGGGGAGATGGCAGAGGAAAGAGAGCTGTAGGGAAGCTGTTCCCTGCCCTGCTCTTCTTGTAGGTTCATTGTCATGTGATATAAATAGTCCTCTTATCATTTATTCCAATTTGAATCTAGGCTTTCTGATACTTGTGGCTAATAGATCCATTCACAAAAATGAAAATCTCATTGAATCTTCAGTCTGTGTTAAGGTGCCCTCTGGGTAGGATAAATAAAGGCATAAAGACAATTATTTAGGCATGCATCCCATCCACTTTATCCCTGTTTCCTAAAGCCTTTGGGTTGGTTGGAAATAGGGATCCTTTCTCTGTTACAATAGCATTTCCCTAGCTCCTTCTTTCAAATGTATTTGTCATATCTGCTCAGGCCTCAGTTCCTGGATCTCTTATTTTTATAATCTACTGCTATTCTCCAGAACTTTACACACTGACAATGTCTAAATTTACATTTCCAGCCTGGAGCTCTTGCCTGAACTCCGGACTCCTGTCTCCTAGAATCAGCAGATCTCCTGACATCTTCACTTGGGCTTCTAATAGGCAGCTCAAATATAGTACGTTTCAAACCAAACCTTCTCCTCCTGCCCTCAATCTTTCCCAATATCAGTGTCTTTTCCAGTGAGTTGATGCTTCACATCAGGGGAAGGGGGTGGCAGAGGATGAGATGGTTGGATGGCATCACCGACTCAATGGACATGAGTTTGAGCAAACTCTGGGAGATAGTGAAGGATAGGGAAGCCTGGTGTGCTGCAGTCTACGTGATTACAGAGAGTCAGACATGACTAAGCGACTAATGCTTTCAATTTCAAAAATAAATATTAGAAGAAAGGATCTAGGACATAGAAAGAGTTCTCAGAGAATTTGAGAGTGTGTAAGTTGGGTTCTCATTAAAGATCCAAAATGAGATTCAAGTTTCATGGAAATATTCCAGGTGTTTATAAATCAGTTAACGTTCCATGGGCTTCCATTCAGCATTACTTCTTTATGTTGTTGTGCTTAGTCGATCAGTTGTGTCCAACTCTTTGTGATTCCATGGACCGTAGCCCACCAGGCTCCCCTGTCCATGGGGATTCTCCAGGAAACAATACTAGAGTGGGTTGCCATGCCCTTCTCCAGAGAATCTTCCCAACCCAGGGATCAAACCCAGGTTTTCCTCACTGCAGGTGGATTCTTTACTGTCTAGTCACCAGGGAAGTTGCACATAAACTTGACAAAATGTTTTCTCCTTGGTGTCACACACAGAGTCCCAGAACTGGTCTGGGGAAAGATTTCTTCCTGACCACATTGTCTATGGCTAAAACTGTGACAAGACCACCACCACACCAGGCAGTTGGCTCATTAGGACTAAACTGTGAGGCACCCAGACTGCAGGAGGGCAGAGTGCATTCCCCATACTCTCTCTGGGAGAGGGGCTTGCCTACTCCATGAATCCTATCTTTACAGATGAGCTGGCCTCCTCCAAGCTTCTTGGATTCTGATATAAAGACTCATCTTTCAGGATTTGAAATAGCTCAACTGGAATTCCATCACCTCCACTAGCTTTGTTCATAGTGATGCTTTCTAAGGCCCCCTTGACTTCACATTCCAGGATGTCTGGCTCTAGGTGAGTGATCACACCATCCTGATTACCTTGGTCATGAAGATCTTTTTTGTACAGTTGTTCTGTGTATTCTTGCCAACTCTTCTTAATATCTTCTGCTCTGTTAGGTCCACACCATTTCTGTCCTGTATTGAACCCATCTTTGCATGAAATGTTCCCTTGGTATCTCTAATTCTCTTGAAGAGATCTCTAGTCTTTCCCATTTGGTTGTTTTCCTCTATTTCTTTGCATTGATCGCTGAGGAAGGCTTTCTTATCTCTTCTTGCTATTCTTTGGAACTCTGCATTCAGATGCGTATATCTTTCCTTTTCTCCTTTGCTTTTCACTTCTCTTCTTTACACAGCTATTTGTAAGGCCTCCCCAGACAGCCATTTTGCTTTTTTGCATTTCTTTTTCTTGGGGATGGTCTTGCTAGGGAGCAAGACCTCCTGTACAATGGCACAAACCTCCGTCCATAGTTCTTCAGGCACTCTGTCTATCAGATCTAATCCCTTGAATCTATTTGTCACTTCCACTGTATAATCGTAAGGGATTTGATTTATGTCATACTTGAATGGTCTAATGGTTTCCCCTACTTTCTTCAATTTAAGTCTGAATTTGTCAATAAGGAGTTCATGATCTGAGCCGCAGTTAGCTCCCGGTCTTGTTTTTGCTGACTGTATAGAGCTTCTCCATCTTTGGCTGCAAAGAATATAACCAATCTGATTTTGGTATTGACCATCTGGTGATGTCCATGTGTAGAGTCTTCTCTTCTATTATTGGAGGAGGATGTTTTCTATGACTAGTGTGTTCTCTTGGCAAAACTCTGTTAGCTTTTGCCCTGCTTCATTCTGTACTCCAAGGCCAAATTTGCCTGTTACTCCAGGTGTTTCTTGACTTCTTCCTTTTGCATTCCAGTCCCCTATAATGAAAAGAACATCTATTTTGGGTGTTAGTTCTAGAAGGTCTTGTAGGTCAACTTCAGCTTCTTCAGCATTATTGGTTGGGGCATAGACTTGGATTACCATGATATTGAATGATTTGCCTTAGAAACAAACAGAGATCATTCTGTCTTTTTTTTTTTTAACTTTACAATATTGTATTGGTTTTGCCATATATCAAAATGAATCTGCCACAGGTATACATGTGTTCCCCATCCTGAACCCTCCTCCCTCCTCCCTCCCCATACCACCCCTCTGGGTCGTCCCAGTGCACCAGCCCCAAGCATCCAGTATCGTGCATCAAATCTGGACTGGTGGCTCGTGTCGTATATGATATTATACATATTTCAATGCCATTCTCCCAAATCATCCCACCCTCTCCCTCTCCCACAGAGTCCAAAAGACTGTTCTATACATCAGTGTCTCTTTTGCTGTCTCGTATACAGGTGTATTGTTACCATCTTTCTAAATTCCATATATATGCGTTAGTATTCTGTATTGGTGTTTTTCTTTCTGGCTTACTTCACTCTGTATAATAGGCTCCAGTTTCATCCACCTCATTAGAACTGATTCAAATGTATTCTTTTTAATGGCTGAGTAATACTCCATTGTGTATATGTACCACAGCTTTCTTATCCATTCGTCTGCTGATGGAAATCTAGGTTGCTTCCAGGTCCAGGCTATTATAAACAGTGCTGCGATGAACATTGGGGTACATGTGTCTCTTTCAATTCTGGTTTCCTCAGTGTGTATGCCCAGCAGTGGGATTGCTGGATCATAAGGCAATTCTATTTCCAGTTTTTTAAGGAATCTCCACACTGTTCTCCATAGTGGCTGTACTAGTTTGCATTCCCACCAACAGTGTAAGAGGGTGCCCTTTTCTCCACACCCTCTCCAGCATTTATTGCTTGTAGACTATTGGACTGCAGCCATTCTGACTGGCGTGAAATGGTACCACATAGTGGTTTTGATTTGCATTTCTCTGATAATGAGTGATGTTGAGCATCTTTTCATGTGTTTGTTAACCATCTGTATGTCTTCTTTGGAGAAATGTTTATTTAGTTCTTTGGCCCATTTTTTGATTGGGTCATTTATTTTTCTGGAGTTGAGCTGCAGGAGTTGCTTGTATATTTTTGAGATTAGTTGTTTGTCAGTTGCTTCATTTGCTATTATTTTCTCCCATTCTGAAGGCTGTCTTTTCACCTTGCTTATAGTTTCCTTTGTTGTGCAGAAGCTTTTAAGTTTAATTAGGTCCCATTTGTTTATTTTTGCTTCTATTTCCAATATTCTGGAGGTGGGTCATAGAGGATCCTGCTGTGATGTATGTTGAAGAGTGTTTTGCCTATGTTCTTCTCTAGGAGTTTTATAGTTTCTGGTCTTACATTTATATCTTTAATCCATTTTGAGTTTATTTTTGTGTATGGTGTTAGAAAGTGCTCTAGTTTCATTCTTTTACAAGTGGTTGACCAGTTTTCCCAGCACCACTTGTTAAAGAGATTGTCTTTTCTCCATTGTATATTCTTGCCTCCTTTGTCAAAGATAAGGTGTCCATATGTGTGTGGATTTATCTCTGGGCTTTCTATTTTGTTCCATTGATCTATATTTCTGTCTTTGTGCCAGTACCATACTGTCTTGATGACTGTGGCTTTGTAGTAGAGCCTGAAGTCAGGTAGGTTGATTCCTTCAGTTCCATTCTTCTTTCTCAAGATAGCTTTGGCTATTCGAGGTTTTTTGTATTTCCATACAAATTGTGAAATTATTTATTCTAGCTCTGTGAAGAATACCGTTGGTAGCTTGATAGGGATTGCATTGAATCTATAGATTGCTTTGGGTAGTATACTCATTTTCACTATATTGATTCTTCCAATCCATGAACAGGGTATATTTCTCCATATATTAGTGTCCTCTTTGATTTCTTTCACCAGTGTTTTATAGTTTTCTATATATATGTCTTTAGTTTCTTTAGGTAGATATATTCCTAAGTATTTTATTCTTTTCATTGCAATGGTGAATGGAATTGTTTCCTTAATTTCTCTTTCTGTTTTCTCATTATTAGTGTATAGGAATGCAAGGGATTTCTGGGTGTTGATTTTATATCCTGCAACTTTACTATATTCATTGATTAGTTCTAGTAATTTTCTGGTGGAGTCTTTAGGGTTTTCTATGTAGAGGATCATGTCATCTGCAAACAGTGAGAGTTTTACTTCTTCTTTTCCAATTTGGATTCCTTTTATTTCTTTTTCTGCTCTGATTGCTGTGGCCAGAACTTCCAAAACTATGTTGAATAGTAATGGTGAAAGTGGGCACCCTTGTCTTGTTCCTGACTTTAGAGGAAATGCTTTCAATTTTTCACCATTGAGGATAATGTTTGCTGTGGGTTTGTCATATATAGCTTTTATTATGTTGAGGTATGTTCCTTCTATTCCTGCTATCTGGAGAGTTTTTACCATAAATGGATGTTGAATTTTGTCAAAGGCTTTCTCTGCATCTATTGAGATAATCATATGGTTTTTATTTTTCAATTTGTTATGTGGTGTATTACATTGATTGATTTGCGGATATTGAAGAATCCTTGCATCCCTGGGATAAAGCCCACTTGGTCATGGTGTATGATCTTTTTAATGTGTTGTTGGATTCTGATTGCTAGAATTTTGTTAAGGATTTTTGCATCTATGTTCATCAGTGATATTGGCCTGTAGTTTTCTTTTTTTGTGACATCTTTGTCAGGTTTTCGTGTTAGGGTGATGGTGGCCTCATAGAATGAGTTTGGAAATTTACCTTCCTCTGCAATTTTCTGGAAGAGTTTGAGTAGGATAGGTGTTAGCTCTTCTCTAAATTTTTGGTAGAATTCAGCTGTGAAGCCGTCTGGACCTGGGCTTATGTTTGCTGGAAGATTTCTGATTACAGTTTCTATTTCTGTGCTTGTGATGGGTCTGTTAAGATTTTCTATTTCTTCCTGGTCCAGTTCTGAAAAGTTGTACTTTTCTAAGAATTTGTCCTTTTCTTCCACGTTGTCCATTTTATTGGCATATAATTGCTGATAGTAGTCTCTTATGATCCTTTGTATTTGTGTGTTGTCTGTTGTGATCTCTCCATTTTCATTTCTAATTTTATTGATTTGATTTTTCTCCCTTTGTTTCTTGATGAGTCTTGCTAATGGTTTGTCAATTTTATTTATCCTTTCAAAGAACCAGCTTTTGGCTTTGTTGATTTTTGCTATGGCCTCTTTTGTTTCTTTTGCACTTATTTCTGCCCTAATTTGTAAGATTTCTTTCCTTCTACTAACCCTAGGGTTCTTCATTTCTTCCTTTTCTAGTTGCTTTAGATGTAGAGTTAGATTATTTATTTGACTTTTTTCTTGTTTCTTGAGGTATGCCTGTGTTGCTATGAACTTTCCCCTTAGGACTGCTTTTACAGTGTTCCACAGGTTTTGGGTTGTTGTGTTTTCATTTTCACTCATTTCTATGCAAATTTTGATTTCTTTTTTGATTTCTTCTGTGATTTGTTGGTTATTCAGCAGCGTGTTGTTCAGCCTCCATATGTTGGAATTTTTAATAGTTTTTCTCCTGTAATTGAGATCTAATCTTACTGCACTGTGGTCAGAAAAGATGCTTGGAATGATTTCTATTTTTCTGAATTTACCAAGGCTAGATTTATGGCCCAGGATGTGATCTATCCTGGAGAAGGTTCCGTGTGCACTTGAGAAAAAGGTGAAATTCATTGTTTTGGTATGAAATGGCCTATAGATATCAATTAGGTCTAACTGGTCTATTGTATCGTTTAAAGTTTGTGTTTCCTTGTTAATTTTCTGTATAGTTGATCTATCCATAGGTGTGAGTGGGATATAAAGTCTCCCACTATTATTGTGTTACTGTTAATTTCTCCTTTCATGCTTGTTAGTATTTGTCTTACATATTGCGGTGCTCCTATGTTGGGTGCATATATATTTATAATTGTTATATCTTCTTCTTGGATTGATCCTTTGATCATTATGTAGTGACCTTCTTTGTCTCTTTTCACAGCCTTTGTGAAAGTCTAAAGTCTATTTTATCTGATATGAGTATTGCTACTCCTGCTTTCTTTTGGTCCCTATTTGCATGGAAAATCTTTTTCCAGCCCTTCACTTTCAGTCTGTATGTGTCCCCTGTTTTGGGGTGGGTCTCTTGTGGACAACATATGTAGGGGTCTTGTTTTTGTATCCATTCAGCCAGTGTTTGTCTTTTGGTTGGGGCATTCAACCCATTTACGTTTAAGGTAATTATTAATAAGTATGATCCCGTTGCCATTTACTTTATTGTTTTGGGTTTGAATTTATACACACTTTTTGTTTTTCCTGTCTAGAGAATATCCTTTAGTATTTGTTGGAGAGCTGGTTTGGTGGTGCTGAATTCTCTCAGCTTTTGCTTGTCTGTAAAGCTTTTGATTTCTCCTTCATATTTGAATGATCCTTGCTGGGTACAATAATCTGGGCTGTAGGTTATTTTCTTTTATCACTTTCAGTATGTCTTGCCATTCCCTCCTGGCTTGAAGAGTTTCTATTGAAAGATCAGCTGTTATCCTTATGGGAATTCCCTTGTGTGTTATTTGTTGTTTTTCCCTTGCTGCTTTTAATATTTGTTCTTTGTGTTTGATCTTTGTTAATTTGATTAATATGTGTCTTGGGGTGTTTCGCCGTGGGTTTATCCTGTTTGGGACTCTCTGGGTTTCTTGGACTTGAGTGATTATTTCCTTCCCCATTTTAGGGAAGTTTTCAACTATTATCTGCTCAAGTATTTTCTCATGGTCTTTCTTTTTGTCTTCTTCTTCTGGGACCCCTATGATTTGAATGTTGTAGTGTTTAATGTTGTCCTGGAGGTCTCTGAGATTGTCCTCATTTCTTTTAATTCGTTTTTCTTTTTTCCTCTCTGATTCATTTATTTCTATCATTCTATCTTCTAATTCACTAATCCTATTTTCTGCCTCTGTTATTCTACTATTTGTTGCCTCCAGAGTGTTTTTGATCTCATTTATTGCATTATTCATTATATATTGACTCTTTTTTATTTCTTCTGGGTCCTTGTTAAACTTTTCTTGCATCTTCTCAATCCTTGTCTCCAAGCTATTTATCTGTGATTCCATTTTGATTTCAAGATTTTGGATCAATTTCACTATCATTATTTGGAATTCTTTATCAGGTAGATTCCCTATCTCTTCCTCTTTTGTTTGGTTTGGTGGGCATTTATCCTGTTCCTTTACCTGCTGGGTATTCCTCTGTCTCTTCATCTTATTTAAATTGCTGAGTTTGGGGTGTCCTTTCTGTATTCTGGCAGTTTTTGGAGTTCTCTTTATTGTGGCGTTTCCTCACTGTGTGTGGGTTTGTACAGGTGGTTTGTCAAGGTTTCTTGGTTGGGGAAGCTTGTGTTGGTGTTCTGGTAGGGGGAGCTGGATTTCTTCTCTCTGGAGTGCAATGAGTGTCCAGTAATGAGTTATGAGATGTCTATGGTTTTGCGGTGACTTTGAGCAGCCTGTATATTGGAGCTCAGGGCTGTGTTCCTTTGTTGCTGGAGAATTTGCTTGGTATGTCTTGCCCTGGAACTTGTTGGCCCTTGTGTGGTGCTTGATTTCAGTGTAGGTATGGAGGCATTTGATGAGCTCCTGCCAATTAATGTTCCCTGGAGTCAGGGTTTGGACTTGAACCTCCTGCTTCCAGTTATCAGTCTTATTTTTACAGTAGTCTCAAAACTTCTCCTTCTATACAGCACCATTGATAAAACATCTAGGTTAAAGATGAAAAGTTTCTCTACTGTGAGGGTCACCCAGACAGGTTCACAGCGTTACATGGAGAAGAGAAGAGGGTGGAGGGAGTTAGAGGTGACCTGAATGAGATGAGGTGGAATCAATAGAGGAGAGAGTGGGCTAACCAGTAATCACTTCCTTATGTGCACTCCACATTTGGACCGCTCAGAGATGTTCACGGAGCTATACAGAGAAGAGAAGAGGGAGGAAGGAGACAGAGGTGGCCAGGGGGATAAAACGAGGGAATGAAAAGGAGAGAGACAGATGCAGCCCATAATCAGTTCCCTAAGTGTTCTCCACCATCTGGAACACACAGAAATTCACAGAGTTGGGTAGAGTAGAGAGGGGTTAGGGAGGAGACACAGGCGACCTGGTGGAGAAAAAGGAGAGTCGAAGGGGGAGAGAGCAGTCAAGCCAGTAATCTCGCTCCCTAGTGAAAAATGGGTACTGAAGATTGGGTTCTTAAAGGTACAAAATTGGTAACAAATACCTAAAAGCAAAAATTAAAAATCTAGAGTAGAGTTTGGAATTTCAAAAATACAATGTTAAAGAAAAGAAGAAGGAAAAGAAAGAGACAAAAAGAAAAAGAAAGAAAAAAAAATAAAGTCACAAAAATTATAAAGAAAATATAGGTACAAAATTGATAAGAAATACCAAAAAGCAAAAGTTAAAAATCTAGAGTAGAGTTTGAAATTTCAAAAGTACAATGTTAAAGAAAAGAAGAAGAAGAAGAAAAAAAGAGAAAAACAAAAACAAAAACAAAAACAAACAAAGTCACAAAAATTATAAAGAAGATATAGGTACAAAATTGATAAGAAATACCAAAAAGCATAAATTAAAAATCTAGAGTAGAGTTTGGAATTTCAGGAATACAATGTTAAAGAAAAGATGAAGTGAAAGAAAGAGAGAAAAAAAAAGTCACAAAAGTTATAAAAAAAAATATAGGTACAAAATTGATAACAAATACCAAAAAGCTAAAATTAAAAATCTAGAGCAGAGTTTTGAATTTCAAAAATACAATGTTAAAGAAAAGAATAAAAAAAGAAAGAAAGAGAAAAAGAAGAAGGAAAAAAGAAACAAGGTCACAAAATTGTAAAAAAAATATATATGAAGTTAGCTTTTTTAAAAAACAAGGGTCTTTTTTTTTTGCAAAGTAATAGTAGGTTATAAAAGTGAAAATTAAAGGAGTAATAGAGGACTTAAAATTTTTTAAAAAATTAAAAAAAAAAGAAAGAAAGAATGATCGTAGAAATAGTAAAAATATATATAGGACTTTCTCTGATGTTGTTGTGGGTATTGTGGGTTCAGCTCATTTTCGGCTAGTTCCTTGTCCTGGCTTATATTTCTCAAGATCTATAGGCCCCTTCCTATGTAGTTGGTACTAACCACCGGGTTTTAATCTATTGCCTGTCGCTTCCAAGGCAGTTTCCTCTATTATAGCTTCTTCCGTTTGCTGGTCTCTTCAGTGTCTGATTTCCACCCTGATACAAAGGGGGCGGTGGTGGACACCTTTTGTTTTTTTTTTTCAGGCTCACTTGTTCAGTCGTGCTGTGGGGAGGGAGGGACACTGCAAATAAATAACACTGGCGTGTGCTTGCAGTGCCTCAGCCACACTGGGCCTGCCCCCGCTCACACTGCTCAGGCTCTAGGTTGCTCCACCGGGAACCATCCACGGCTGGCTCTGGGCTGCTTGCACCTCCCAGGTCCAAGCCGCTCAGGTTCAGGCACTCCAGTAGTCCTTAGAGGTGCAGACTCGGTTGGGCCTGCGTTTTGCGCCCTTCCCAGGTCCGAGCAGCTCAGGTGATGAGGTGTTTGGCGAGCGCGGTTGCTATGACTTATCACCTCCTCGCCGCTCGGTTATCTGGGTGTACAACTGGTGCACCTTCTCAGGCGGATGTTGACTGTCCAGAACCCAAGAAGTTTTAGTTAGCAAAGAAGCCTGCTTACAGTTTTATAGATAATGTCTCTCTGGGGCTGCGATTGCCCCCTTCCGGCTCTGGCTGCCTGTCACTGGAGAGGGACGGTCTGCCGCCGGCTATCTCTGTACAGTCCTTTGTTTCGTGCACAGGCCTGGCGGTGTCTTAGGTTGGGGCTGGCTTTTCCTGTGGTAGATATCCCACAGTCTGGTTTGCTAGCCCAAATTATTTCGCTCAGGTAGCACTCGGGGTATTCAGGCCAGATCCTTGCCATGCAGCCCGCGCCGCACCTCCCTGCCCAGCCCCTGCTTGCTAATGGCAGATGCAGGTGTCTGTGCTGCTTCTCCGCTGGGGGAGTTACCGCAGGGCTCGTAATCTGTGGGTTTTAATTGTTTATTTATTTTTCCTCCCTGTTATGTTGCCCTCTGTGCTTCCAAGGCTCGGCACAGACTCAGCAGTGAGAATGTTTCCTGGTGTTTGGAAACTTCTCTCTTTTTAAGACTCCCTTCCCGGGACGGAGCTCCGTCCCTCCCTCTTTTGTCTCTTTTTTTGTCTTTTATATTTTTTCCTACCTCCTTTCAAAGACAATGGGTTGCTTTTCTGGGTGCCTGATGTCCTCTGCTGGCATTCAGAAGTTGTTTTGCGGAATTTACTCGACGTTTAAATGCTCTTTTGATGAATTTGTGGGGGAGAAAGTGTTCTCCCTGTCCTATTCCTCTGCCATCTTAGCTCCTCCCCCCATTCTGTCTTTTTTGAGATTGCACCCAAGGACTTCACTTTGGACTCTTTTGTTGACTATGAGGGTTACTCTATTTCTTCTAAGGGATTCTTGCCCACAGTAGTAGATATAATGGTCAGCTGAGTTAAATTCACCATTCCAGTGCATTTTAATTCACTGATTCCTAAAATGTCGATGTTCACCCTTGCCTTGCCATCTGCTCTTTGACCGCTTCCAATTTGCCTTGATTCATGGACCTAACATTCCAGGTTCATATGCAATATTTCTGTTTTTCAGCATCGGACTTTACTTCCATCACCTGTCACATCCACAAATGGGTGTTACTTTTGCTTTTGCTTCGTCTTTGCATTCTTTCTGGAGTTATTTCTCCACTCTTCTCCAGTAGCATATTGGACACCTACTGATCTGGGGAGTTCACGTTTCAGTGTCATATCTTTTTGCCTTTTCATACTGTTCATGGGGTTCTCAAGGCAAGAATAATGAAGTGGTTTGCCATTGCCTGCTCCAGTAGACCACATTTTGCCATATATTGATATGAATCAGCCACAGATGTACATGGGTCCCCCATCCCCAAACCCCCTCCTGTCTCCCTCCCCATCCCATCCCTCTGGGTGGTCCTAGTGCACCAGATTTGAGTGCCCTGTTTCATGCATCGAGCTTGGACTGGTCATCTACTTCACATATGGTAATATGCATGTTTCAATGCTATTCCCTCAAACCATCCTACCCTTGCCTTATCCCACAGAGTCCAAAAGTCTGTTCTTTACATCTGTATCTTTTGCTGTCTTGCATACAGAGTCCTTGTTACCATCTTTCTAAATTCCATATTTTTGCATCAATATACTGTATTGGTATTTTTCTTTCTGACTTACTTCACTCTGTATAATAGGCTCCAGTTTCATCCACCTTATTAGAACTGACTCAAATGTGTTCTTTTTAATGACTGAGTGTTATTCCATTGTGTATATGTACCACAACTTTCTTAGCCATTTGTCTGCTGATGAACATGTAGTTTGCTTCCATGTCCTAGCTACTGTAAACAGTGCTGCAATGAACATTGGGATATACGTGTCTCTTTCAGTTCTGGTTTCCTTGGTGTGTATAAGGTAAGCCCAGTCAAGCTAAACTTGGGCTTATTATCTGAGACCTCGATGGTAAAGAATCTACCTGCAATGCAGGAGACCTGGGGTTGATCCTTGGGTTGGGAAGATCCCCTGGAGAAGGGAATGGCTACTCACTCCAGTACTCTTGCCTGGGAAATCCCAAGGACAGAGAAGCCTGGCAGGCTACGTCCAAGGAGTCACAAAGAGTCAGACATGACTGAGCAACTTTCATACACACACACACACACACACACACAAACACACTCTAAACAGTGTACTCAGTCACTCAGTCCTGTTTGACTCTTTGTGACTCCATGGACTGTAGCCCACCAGGTTCCTCTGTCCATGGAATTCTCCAGGCAATAATACTGGAGTGGCCTGCCATTCCCTTCTCCAGCGGATCTTCCTTATCCAGATATCAAATGTGTATCCCTTGTGTCTCCCTCATTGGCAGGAGGATTCTTTACTACTAACGCCACCTAGGGAGCCCACTCTCTAAACAGAATGGTTCTAAAGTCATGTCTTTACATTTAAAAGATTTTTTTTTTTTTTTTTTTAGCAAATAGTCTTCCTTTGCCTAATTAAAGATCAGCCGATGTGTCTCCTAAGAACTCTCACTGAGGTGTTACAAAATTCATTAAAAATTGTTAAAGTTAGATCTTCAAAGGAAAACATCTCCTGTAGCTTATGGTGTGGGAGGCTGTTTATGTGGCTTATGCAGTAGGCATTCAGTAATGTTTTGTTGTGGAGAAGGAAATGGCAACCCACTCCAGTATTCTTGCCTGGAGAATCCCAGGGACGGGGGAGCCGTCTATGGGGTTGCACAGAGTCGGGCATGACTGAAGTGACTTAGCAGCAGCAGCAGCAGTGTTTTGTTGACAGAAGTGATTGATTTGGATATTATGATTATATGCAATTCATGACATGATAGCATTGTTCCAATAATTCAAATCAATTGCTGCAAAGTGTGAATTTCCTCCTACTCTTCAGGAGAACTTTGGCCTGTGGTGCCACTGGATCACTGGATTGTATTAGAATCAGGAGATTATCTTCTGGGTAAAAGGAGGGTCTTTGTAGAACAAATGGAGAGAGAATCCTTGCCTGCTTAGACCGTGTATTTTCTTCACAAAGGATGGCCAAATACTACATGTTCTGATTGATGAAGGCAAATTAAAAAGTATGTATATACTTTGTGCTCAGTCACTCAGTGATGTGACCCCCATGGACTGTAGCCCACCAAGCTCCTCTGTCCTTGGGATTCTCCAGGCAAGAATACTAGAGTGGGTTGCCATGCCCCCCTCCAGGGGATCTTCCCCACCAAGGTATTGAACCTATGTCTCCTGCATTGGCAGGCAGATTCTTTACCACTGAGTCACCTGGGAAGCCCTTGTGTATACTTTATAGATAGATAAATTGATGGCATAATAATATTTTAAGTTTTGTCAATTCTTGAGTCTGCCAATCCTTTCAATTTTGCAGTTTGGCTAGAATATACTTTGAATTTCTTGACTGTAAAGAGTCTTATATTTTAGGATATTTAGAGACAGAAACAATTTAAAAAGTTTTGCAAACCTTATAGTTCCTGTTAAATGTAATATCCTTTCCACTGCCATTGTAGATATTACACTAAAGCTTCTAGCCTTCTTAATGCTTGATATGGGCCCCAGGGCTGACATTGCTTTTTTATGGATTAAAAGGCACATAATAGAGGGGTTCTGTTCATCCCCTAGAATAAAACCTCTGTGAAGACTATTGAGATACTTTTAAGACAAAATACAGGGGATATTCCCCCAGGCAAGGTTGTGTACCAATAAGGAAACCTACTTATATCTTTCATTTGCCTTATTTGGAATACAAAAAGAAGTCACTTCCAAATATGTTTATATGGACTGTGTCTCAAAAGACCAAGCCAGTAGGATTCTTAAATATAATTTAAGTAGGTATTATGTATATGAACCGTGAACTTCCTGATGTTCAAGCTGGTTTTAGAAAAGGCAGAGGAACCAGAGATCAAATTGCCAACATCCGCTGGATCACAGAAAAAGCAAGAGAGTTCCAGAAAAACATCTATTTCTGCTTTATTGACTATGCCAAAGCCTTTGAGTGTGTGGATCACAAGAAACTGTGGAAAATTCTTCAAGAGATGGGAATACCAGATCACCTGATCTGCCTCTTGAGAAAGTTGTATGCAGGTCAGGAAGCAACAGAACTGGACATGGAACAACAGACTGGTTCCAAATAGGAAAAGGAGTGCATCAAGGCTGTATATTGGCACCCTGCTTATTTAACTTATATGCAGAGTACATCATGAGAAACGCTGGACTGGAAGAAACACAAGCTGGAATCAAGATTGCCGGGAGAAATCTCAATAACCTCAGATATGCAGATGACACCACCCTTATGGCAGAAAGTGAAGAGGAACTCAAAAGCCTCTTGATGAAAGTGAAAGTGGAGAGTGAAAAAGTTGGCTTAAAGCTCACCATTCAGAAAACGAAGATCATGGCATCTGGTCCCACCACTTCATGGGAAATAGATGGGGAAACAGTGGAAACAGTGTCAGACTTTATTTTTCTGGGCTCCAAAATCACTACAGATGGTGACTGCAGCCATGAAATTAAAAGACGCTTACTCCTTGGAAGGAAAGTTATGACCAACCTGGATAGCATATTCAAAAGCAGAGACATTCCTTTGCCAACAAAGGTTCGTCTAGTCAAGGCTATGGTTTTTCCTGTGGTCATGTATGGATGTGAGAGTTGGACTGTGAAGAAGGCTGAGTGCCGAAGAATTGATGCTTTTGAATTGTGGTGTTGGAGAAGACTCTTGAGAGTCCCTTGGACTGCAAGGAGATCCAACCAGTCCATTCTGAAGGAGATTGGTCCTGGGTGTTCTTTGGAAGGAATGATGCTAAAGCTTAAACTCCAGTACTTTGGCCACCTCATGCGAAGAGTTGACTCATTGGAAAGGACTCTGATGCTGGGAGGGATTGGGGGCAGAAGGAGAAGGGGACGACAGAGGATGAGATGGCTGGATGGCATCACTGACTCGATGGACATGAGTCTGAGTGAACTCCGGGAGTTGGTGATGGACAGGGAGGCCTGGTGTGCTGCGATTCATGGGGTCACAAAGAGTCGGACACGACTGAGTGACTGATCTGATCTGATGTATATGATGATGAATTTTTCTCAGTGTAAAGATTGACCTTGACCTCACTTAAGAACAGTGATAAAAACCTATGAGTTTCATTTGTTCCTGTGATAAGAAAAAGGCAAATAAAGTAAGAAAGGGCAATCCAGTTAGTAGGATAAAATAGGGGATAAGAAAAATTCTGATTAATAAAATTCAACATGAAATGAAATTTTTAGAGGAAGAATATAATTAAATGGACAGAAGTCAGACAGATAAGCACTAGGACGTAGTGTTGTGAAGACAGATTATATTCCTTTAGGTCACCAGAGTATCCTTGACAATTCAATAGATATTTATAAAAGGCTAGAATGATATTAGAAAATAAATTCAAAATAGGATAAAAGGAAAATATTAAATGTAGTACCTTTATGTAAATATATCTCAGCCTCTTTTCCAAACCCATCCAAGGAATATTCTTAGACATTTTTTTTTCTATTTATCTCTACTCCCTGTGAAATCTTAAAATCATAGGTAAATGCATTTTGTTCATGTACTGTGACCCTTTGCAGGGCCACAAACTGCTGTAATAGCTCAGATATCTTTGCTTCCACCAAACCAATTTTGCCCCATTTGGGAAGATAATGATTCAGTTTTAGAGTGAATACGGTTTGAAAGTCATGTAAGCCCTGAATCTGTTTCTGAGCATATGGGGAGGTTACTCCATCTGTCTAGATCCCTGGATGATAATATCTACCTCTGAAGATTATTGTCAGTTTAAGTTTATTGTCACTGACATTTTATAAATCATAGTCTCTTACACATAGTAGTGTTTTCAAGATGTGATGAAAATCTTTAGCAGATAGGCCAATCAATAGTTTTCTCTAAAGGATCAATGGTATTCCCCTGAGAAAACCCCTAAAGCATATAATTTAATATTCATGAGCTGAAGAGCAAAGCCAAAACCTTTGTCTTCCTGCCTTTTGCCATAATCTCTAACCAGTCTAAATTGATATATGATGTGGTCCAGAGTGAAATATTTGCAAAATGCCTTGCTTTAACAAATGCACTGGACTTACTATGTAGCTCAGATTGACGCTGAGAGATTGTGTCCAATCTGGTTGAATCACTCACCACTCCATACAGCAAAGGCAGTACTCCACACACTTCTTCAGAATCCCCAGTGCTCCATGGACCAAACTGGAAAACCATTACTTTATACAATCCTTTCTAGTCTTCAAATTTAAGCATTGATTCACAGACAGTTTTTGTGTTGAGTTGAATTTCTATTTGCTTTAATGTTCCTATAGTTTAATGTGGCTGGTACTTTTGAAAATAAATTAGAAATCAAAGTAGTTGATGTAATTTATGAACACAGAAATTAACCTATTGGACTATTTTTTGGGGGTCATGGATTAAGTTAAAAGAAGAGTGAAGAACTGAATTGTAGTCAGACTTTTACTTTCCCTAGTTGCTTAGTTAAGAGAAGCTTCACAGCCTAGCAGCCACTATAACTATTGAACCCAGTAGTATAGGAAAGCTTGGGCTCCAAGCTAGGAAATATTATTTCAATGATATTTTCCAATGAAAAATTTGCAACATTCATGATTAATTTTTCCATGTGAAAATTGCAGGACTATGTAGTGGAATAGATTTTGAAGTTGAAGCTGCTGGCAGTGGGATAGACATGTACTACTCTGTATGTGCTCTCTTATCACGAATTTTCCATTTCTTACTATATGTTTTGTGTGTGTTTTGTATAGATTTGTGTGTGAAACTCCTATACGATGAGTGCTATACAGGAAAGCATTTTTATCAAGATACGTGGTGGAAAACAATCTTGATCACCAGTGATAAAATTATGCCATGGTCTTAACTGTGTGCACTAGTAGGTCAGTCATGTCTGACTCTTTGCAACCCCATGGAGTGTAGCCCTCCAGGCTCCTCTGTCCATGGAATTCTCCAGGCAAGAATGCTGGAGGGAGTAGCCATTTCCTTCTCCAGGGGATCTTCCTGACCCAGGAATTGAACCCACATCTCTTGCATTTCAGGCAGATCCATCTGAGCCACCAGGGAAGCCCTGAGGCTGTTCTAAGTAGAAGCATGAACCCATCAGGACTGCCCCGGAGGTGAACCCACATCTCTAGCATTTCAGGCAGATCCATCTGAGCCACCAGGGAAGCCCTGAGGCTGTTCTAAGTAGAAGCATGAACCAGTCAGGACTGCCCCGGCGGTCCAGTAGTTGACTTCACCTTCCAGTACAGAGGGTATGGGTTCAATGCTTGGCTGGGGAGCTACGATCCCACATGCCTCAGGGCCAAAGAAAAACAAAACATAAAACAGAGGCAATATTGTAACAAATTCAATAGACTTTAAAAACAGTCTACATAAAAAAAAAATCTTAAAAAAAAAATTATGAAGCAATGCATTACTGTCTTTCTCTTGGAACAAAGCTTGTTTTTGGCAATTAACAGTTTCTATCCAGTTTCCAATTTGTGAAACACAACTTCTTGAATTCCATAGAGCTTTCCCCTTTTTTGCTTTTTATGCTCAGAGTCTATGTGCATTCCTTAAGTGTGTTGAGGTCTTTATAATCTGAAAAGCTCAGAAAAGCTTTATTTTAACATCAACAGGATGAAGAATTATCTCCATTGTTACAAAATTGACAGCTTCTGTTCACAAGAATCATTATAAGAAGGTAGGCCCCAGGACTTGTAGGGGAAATAGACATTTTTCCTTGGACATCAAAAGTAGATAGACTGGCAAAAAACCCCAACTCTGTTTCTCTTTACTTTCTGTTGAATAGAAAATGTGGTGTGTGTGTGCTTTTTAAGATGCTGATGAGAAACTCCTCTTGCAAGCTAGGAGCTTTCTGTAAATCAAGTTGCCAGGAAGGGGCAGATTCTAGCAACTTGACATTCAGGTAGACTGAACACTAAAATAATCTAAAATTAGCATGGACATCTGGACCTTTTTTCTGACCTATCGCTCAGGAAATGCTCAGAGCTTTATACATCTTAAATAGAAGATTTTAAATAAATATGTTGATGGTGAAACAGAGGATCAAGATCTAGGTGATAATGATGCTATGGCTCTAAATAGACTGGAAGTAAACTGAGACAGATGTTCTCAGGGTGGGAGAGGGGGCTGCTAATTACTATTCTAGGCATATGGTGTATGATCAGTTGGTAGAATACTTTTCCAATATTGCCTGTGACATTGTAAATCCAGATTCCTAAACAAGAATGAGAAATAGAGAAACAGATAGTTTTGTTTTGTTTTTTTTACAAGAAGAAGCTTTTCCAAGAGAATATCTTAAAATTCAAGAAAAAATGTAAATTTCCACATTAGCTTGAATGGAGGCACAAGTTCCATTCAGTGGGTACATTAGGTTGATGACCTTTTATCCAGAATGAATTTAAAAGTGGAAGAAAAGATGCCTTTCCCCAACTGTCCCTGCTTTTTTTTCACATTGGCACTTCAGGCTATGCTTTGCAAATTCTCCAGGCTTATTTTTTTTTAATTGAAACTGGGCCTATAGAGGTAGAAATTCCAGACACTGAAGAACACCATTGAAACAACGAAGCCCTGGGAAACAGCCAGTTTCCTACACGGATCTGAGTTGCTGGGGCATGAGTTTGAGCATGTGCCAAAATGGAAACCTGCAGGAGACACACAGCTGCTGTCTGGTGGGCTGGGACAGGAGGACGCTGAGAGGGCAGAGGAAACGACATACGGACCTAGCGCAACACAACTCAGAACCAAACGAAACAGGGAAATAAGAGCTTCTCACAGCACAGCAAGGTGTGCACCCCCTACACAAGCCAAGTAGTGTTTGGGGATCTCAGCTTCATTCAGAATAAAGGACCAGGTTCTTTATAACTTCATCTTGAGGACAAGTTGTTGATAAATTAGTACATAATAGACCCATGCTGCTGCTGCTAAGTCGCTTCAGTCGTGTCTGACTCTGTGCGACCCCATAGACGGCAGCCCACCAGGCTCCCCCGTCCCTGGGATTCTCCAGGCAAGAACACTGGAGTGGGTTGCCACCCATAGCAAGGAGAAGCTATGATGTTTGGTGACCATCCAGTGTGAAAAAGTGAAAGTGAAAATCGCTCAGTCATGTCTGACTCTTTGCGACCCCATAGACTATACAGTCCAAAGAATTCTCTAGGCCAGAATACTGGAGTTGGTAGCTGTTCCCTTTTCTAGGGGATCTTCCCAATCCAGGGATCGAACCCAGGTCTCCTGCCCTACAGGCGGATTCTTTATCAGCTGAGCTACCACGGAAGCCCAGGATTACTGGAGTGGTTGGCCTCTCCCTTCTCCAGCAGATCTTTCTGACCCAGGAACAGAACTGGGATCTCCTGCATTGCAGGCAGACTCTTTACTAGCTGAGCTGGCAGGGAAGCCATACCTTCTGACAATTTTAGAGATATTCATTTCTAGAGTCTTTAAGAGATTCATATATATTGAAATAAAATGTAAACTTGTAGCAAGTTGCATTTATTGTTGAACTAGTGCAGGAAACATGGATCAGAGCATCAGACTAGAAGACACAAACTGGCATTTGTTTTTTGTTTTTTTCTATTACCTTGCATGTGGGCTTGGGGCAACCACATTGCCCCATGAAGTTGAAAACTTAGGTTTGTCAGTCTCTGCTCTAACACTTGAAACATATTATTTCATGTAATTTTTGCAAATGACTATGTGATAGTTGTCGATATTATAATCTCTGTTTTATAAATGAGGAAATTGAGACTCTGAGAGATTGAACAACTGGCTCAACTTCACTTAGCCACAGGTAGCAGAACCGGTATTTGATCATTTGACTTCAAAAGTCCATGAATAACCATCCTGTACTGTCCCATTCATGCCTTCCCTGAGCTTCAGTTTATTCACCTGTTAAATGGAAAGCCAACCTATATAATTTCTAAACAGCTTCTTTCAACTCCTTATTCTGATGCTTAAATCTCTTCCAACTTCCTCTGCACTACCCCACAATAGCCCTTAAGGTATTTCAAATCCTGGAAATGACCACCATCCGCATTCTTTTTAACTGGAGACACTCTCATTTTCTTGATATTCTTTCTTGTGCCAGATTGTGAGTGCGTGCTTAGTCGCTTCAGTCGTGTCTGACTCTTTGTGACCCCATGGACCATGGCCTGCCAGGCTCCTCTGTCCATGGGATTCTCCAGGCAAGAATACTGGAGTGGGTTGCCATTCGTGCCAGATTACATACCGCTTATTGTAATTCACGTGACCAACCTCCCCATCTCCAAGGAGGTCACAATGAAAGTAGTACAAATAGTGTCAGGGCAGATCCTGGGAGCAAGTTGGGTTCCCTTGAGGCTCTGAACAGTGATGCATCAATCCAGCAGGTCCTCCAGAGGCCAGACCTGGGAGATGGGTGTCACCTGCCACTGCCTGATTTGCAGCCAGGATATTTGCAATGAAACTAAAATATTTAAAGAGCAGGTAATTCAGATACAATGAGCTGAAGACAAGAAAAGAATTATATGTTAAAGCAGTAAATTTAGACATCAGGAAAATGTATTAAAAATCTAGAAAAAGTATTGGATTTACAGTTTTTCCAACTTACATTAGCTGCCTTCAAAGCAGAAATCTCCTGAACAACAGTTTGACTCAATGCCATTTTTGCTGTGTAGATTTTACTTGGGGTGTCTGGACAGTGTCATTTGCACAGTTAATATATGATTATGCTAATAAATGTTGACTTGGGAAATCTCTTATGTGCATTTCAAATTACCAATGGTCCTGAAAACATATGGTGCTATGTAATTTCCTGATATTAGAATTGAAACATACAGATGTGTTGGCTATAAAATTTGCCTGGGAATAATGAACACAAATAATTGGAAAATAAGTTTCCTTGATTATTACACTAGATGCTCAATTGAAGGTTGACTTTACAAATGACTTTATAATGGTCTTTACTAATCAGGTAAGATTTACTGAGAAGTGGTAACAGATAGTCCAGTTTATAATCTGAAATGCTATCCAATAGAAACCTCTGTGATGAAATAAATGTATCTACTAGATATGTGATATATGATATATGATAGCACTTGATATGTGATCACTGTGACCAAGGAACATAATTTTAAATTTATTTGATTTTAATTAATCTAAATGTAAGCAGCCACCTTTAAATAGTTTGAAGTGAACAGTGAAGTTGCTCAGTCGTGTCTGACTCTTTGCGATCCCATGGACTATAGCCTACCAGGCTCCTCCATCCATGGAATTTTCCAGGCAAGAGTACTGGAGTGGAATAGAAGAGTGCTGGAGTACAAGAGTACTGCCATTTCCTTCTCGAGGGGATCTTCCTGACCCAGGTTTGAATCTTCTATAAATGTTCCCAATAATTTTCACGGAATATCATCTTTGTTATCACAGACCCCAGACCTCCCCTCCCCAAATCTTTGTAAACATTAGAAATATTGGTGTTATTCTGCTCAGTCCTCCATCCTTTCAGTCACTTATTCAAACCCTGTGACAGAAAACATGGTCCTAGGACAGCATCAGTGAACACGATGAAGCCTCTGCCTTCATAAGGTTCAGTCAGGTGGGACAGTCAGTAACATAAACAGAGCCACGAGATGATACAGAGGTTCCCGAATATGGCAAGAGTATTGGTCTAGATGTATTAGTGATGTGAAATGGTAAGAGACATCTCACAAACACTGTGAGTACATGTGTAAAGAAACAAATTCCCAGTGCCTCCAGAATCCCAGCCATTGATAATACCAAAGGGCTTTTTAAAATGTTGCCTTATTTCTCTTAGCCTAAATTATGAGTTCTAATAAATGTGGAGTTTTAATTTTTTTTACTAGATTCTAATACAATAATTTTTTAAATATAAGTATTTGTAAGCAATAACTGAGGGAGTGTGCATCTTCTAGCTCCCATTCAACTAATACTGCCTGTGGCCTCAGACCTCTGTGAGCCTGACTCCCCTTTGGTTAGAAAGAGAAAAAGAAAGTGAAAGAAAGTGAAAGTGTTAGTCCCTCAGTCGTTTCCAGCTCTTTGTGACCCCATGGACTGTAGCCCACCAGGCTCCTCTGTCGTTGGGATTCTCCAGGCAAGAACACTGGAGTGGGTTGCCATTCCCTTCTCCAGGGGATATTCCCAAACCAGGGATTGAACCCCGGTCTCCTACACCATGGGCAGATTCTTTACCGCTGAGTCAACAGGGAAGGGCAGGATAAGAAAAGGTGGATGATAACTTACAAAGCAAGATGATTGAAAAATCTCCAGCTTCAGGATGCTGGTGCTCATAAATTCTTGTAGGGATTTTCCAAAAGCTTCCCCCGACACTAAGGGAAGGTTGCCATCATGCAGAACCATAGTTCTGTGTTTTTCCTGGCTTCTGAAATGTAGACATTTCCCATGGCCAAAGTAGACTCAGCCAGTCACCATGCCTGTGGTTCCCACAGCTTGTGTACCACCATCTCTTAACAGCAGCTCATTTAGATCCGCCCCCAAGGAGATATAATACCCCTACCTTGCCACATTGCAGACAGAACAATCCTGAGTACACCCTGTCTTCTTGGTGTTCAGGAGAGGCCCTCGTACATCATAACTGTCATATACAGAAAGAAGAGAAGGCAGAAATGGGCTTCTTCAAGGTCACCTGCTTGTAAATAGTGTAAGAACTGGAATATTCAGCCACAGTGCCATCATTCTCTACCTGAAGAGCTCAAAATGTGGAAAGTGTGAGAACAGAGGTGGAAGAGGACTGTTAGCTTCAGGGAAATGAAAAGCTTCATAGGTTAGTGGGTGAGAGCTTGGCCACAGAAGCCACACTGCCTGAGTTCAGAATCCTGGCTTTTCCTACTTAATAGCCCAGGGACCTCTGACAAATTATTTATTCTTTCTGAGCCTCAGCATCCTCATCTGTCAAATGGGGAGAACCTTACATTGTAGAGTTGCTGTGAAACTGTAGTGCTTGAGAAAATGTAAAAGTTTAATAAATATTAGCTATTTTCTAGATTTCCTAAATAAAGCCAGCCATCCATATCTGTGGGCTCCATATCCATGGATTCAACCAGCCTTGGATGGATAACATTTGGGAAACAAAACTCCAGAAAGTTTCAAAAGCAAAACTTGGATTTGCTGCACACCAGTAGCTATCTACATATCATTTACATTGTATTTACAACTATTTCCATAGCATTTACATTGTATTAGGTATTTAAGTAATCTAGAGATGAGTCAAATTATATAGGAGGATGTGTATAGCTTATATGCAAATACTACACCATTTTATATAAAGGACTTGAGTACCCATGGGTTTTATTATCTACTGGGTCTTGGAACCAATCTCCCTCAGATACCAGGAGATGACAGCATCTGATATTTTCAAGAGTACTATTATTAGTACTGAATAGTACTGAAATAGATTACAATTCTCAAAAAAAAAGTTCTGAGTTCTACATAACACAAGCAGTTGAAACATGAAAAGTTCTGTCAACCAACTATTTTAACCACATGCTTCTTCCAGAGAACAGATGGACTTTCTAAGACCAACTTGAAGGTGAATAAATAGACTCACTATTTCGGCATGAGGTAATTGGTCTTGAACACAAAAGGGCTTTATGCTCCTTTTTCATTTAAGGATTGTTCTTCATGTGATCCATGGAATAACCTTTGCAGTAAAATGATGAATTGCTGTCTCAACTTGAAGACAATACCAGTTCAGAAATAGACTTGTGATGAGCATCTTTCTAAACTCTGCACTGTCTAGTACAGTAGCCAGCTTCCCTGGTAGCTCAGACGGTAAAGTGTCTGCCTGCAATGTGGGAGACCTGGGTTTGAATCTTCTGTTACTGACTGTCCCACCTGACTGAACCTTATGAAGGCAGAGGCTTCATCGTGTTCACTGATGCTGTCCTAGGACCATGTTTTCTGTCACAGGGTTTGAATAAGTGACTGAAAGGATGGAGGACTGAGCAGAATAACACCAATATTTCTAATGTTTACAAAGATTTGGGGAGGGGAGGTCTGGGGTCTGTGATAACAAAGATGATATTCCATGAAAATTATTGGGAACATTTATAGAAGAGTATGTTTACATGGGAACTATCAGACTATTTAAAGGGATGAAACTAATATCCCCCACTGCCTCCTTTGCTTTCATTGGTCTGATTAAATGACCAGGTTTTTGCATCCTGTAGTACTCTTTATAATGCCAAGTGTGTCATAAACATAAAAATTTGTGCATAACTGTCGTAGTGGTAACCTGTAGATACTATTGGATAGTCTTTTGGAGAATAGATACTCTTGTATCCTGCTAAAATCACAGCCTGATTTTTCCTTTTCAAATCCTTTTTACCTTTTTTTTCTTGTTCTGCTGCATAGTGTAGAAACATCAGTCAGTGTGTGACTGCAAACTCAGTCACTCAGTCGTGTCTGACTCTTTGCGACCCCATGGACTGTAGCCCACCAGCCTCCTCTGTTCATGAGATTCTGTAGGCAAAAAATACTGGTGTGGGTTGCCATTTCCTATTCCAGGCTATCTTCCCCACCTAGGGATCGAACTGGTGTCTACTGCGTCTCTGGGATTGGCAAGTGTGTTCTTTACCACTGTGCCACCTGAGAAGCCCTCAGTCAGTACACATTGAAAATAAACAGTGATGGGATGAATTCTTTGTTGGTTCTTCATTATATTGGAAATGTTTCCAGCGTCTCTGTTTTTGATAGTGTTTGCTGGGGGTTTGTTATGCTAAGGAGGTTTCCTTCTATTCTTAATTTATTAGATTTGTTTAAGATCATGAATTGCCATCAAATTTTATAGGATGCATTTCTTGGATCTCTGGAGATAATAATTGATTTTTTAATCTGAAATTGGTTATTGTGGTGATATTCATTAGTTGATTTTCTTATGTTAAAATAACTTTGCATTTCTAGATAAACTTAAGGTATTTGTGGTCTATTGGATATTTTTTACACATTGCTAGTTTCTGTTTGATAATAATTATGGTATGCTTTGGCACATTAATTTCTAAAAGTAAGTTTTGAAAATTAATTTATAAGAAAAATTTCTAGCTTTTTCTTTCTTATTGATTTCTAACTTCACTGTATTGTGATGGTTCCTATCACTAATTTATTGAGGCTTGTTTTCTGGCCTGGCAATTGGTAAGTTTTGAACCCCATAAACAGTATGAAGAGACAAAAAGATAGGACACTGAAAGATGAACTCCCCAGGTAGGTAGATGCCCAATATGCTACTGGACATCAGTGGAGAAATAACTCCAAAAAGAATGAAGAGGTGGAGCCAAAGCAAAAATAACCAGTTGTGGATGTGACTGGCGATGGAAGCAAGGTCCGATGCTTTAAGGAGCAATATTGCATAAGAACCTGAAATGTTATGGCCATGAATCAGGGTAAATTGGAAGTGATCAAACAGGAGATGGCAAGAGTGAATGTTGACATTTTAGGAATCAGCGAACTAAAATGGACTGAAATGGGTGAATTTAACTCAGATGACCATTATATCTACTATTGTGGGCAAGAATCCCTTAGAAGAAATGGAGTATCCATCATAGTCAACAAAAGAATCTGAAATGCAGTCCTTGGATGCAATCTCAAAAATGACAGAATGATCTCTGTTCACCTCCAAGGCAAACCATTCGATATCACAGTAATCCAAGTCTATGCCCCGACCAGTAATGCTGAAGAAGCTGAAGTTGAATGGTTCTAAGAAGACCTACAAGACCTTCTAGAATCAACACCCCTAAAAGGTGTCTTTTTCTTTATAGGGGACTGGAATGCAAAAGTAAGAAGTCAAGAAACACCTGGAGTAATAGGAAAATTTGGCCTTGGAGTACAGAATGAAGCAGGGCAAAGGCTAATAGAGTTCTGCCAAGAGAATGCACTGGTCATAGCAAACACCCTCTTCCAACAACACAAGAGAAGACTCTACCCATGGACATCACCAGATGGTCAACACTGAAATCAGACTGATTATATTCTTTGCAGCCAAAGATGGAAAAGCTCTATACAGTCAGCAAAAGCAAGACTGGGAGCTAACTGTGGCTCAGATAATGAACTCCTTATTGCCAAATTCAGACTTAAATTGAAGAAAGTAGGAAAAACCACCAGACTATTCAGGTATGACCTAAATCAAATCCCTTATAATTATACAGTGGAAGTGAGAAATAGATATAAGGGACTAGATCTGATAGATAGAGTGCCTGAAGAACTATGGACAGAGGTTTGTGCCATTGTACAGGAGACAGGGAGCAAGACCATCCCCAAGAAAAGGAAATGCAAAAAAGCAAAATGGCTGTCTGAGGAGGCCTTACAAATAGCTGTGAAAAGAAGAGAAGTGAAAAGCAAAGGAGAAAAGGAAAGCCATACCCATTTGAATGCAGAATTCCAAAGAATAGCAAGGAGAGAAAAGAAAGCCTTCTCCAGTGATCAGTGCAAAGAAATAAAGTAAAACAATAGAATGGGAAAGACTAGAGCTCTCCTCAAGGAAATTAGAGATACCAATGGAACATTTCATGCAAAGATGGGCTCAATAAAGGGCAGAAATGGTGTGGACCTAACAGAAGCAGAAGATATTAAGGAGAGGTGGCAAGAATACACAGAAAAGATCTTCATGATGCAGATAATCACGATGGTGTGATCACTCACCTAGAGCCAGCCATCCTGGAATGTGAAGTCAAGTGGGCCTTAGGAAGCATCACTAGGAACAAAGCTAGTGGAGGTGATGGAATTCCAGTTGAGCTATTTCAAATCCTAGAAGATGATGCTGGAAAAGTGCTACACTCAACATGCCAGCAAACTTGGAAAACTCAGCAGTGGCCACAGGAATGGAAAGGTCAGTTTTCATTCCAATCCCCAGGAAAGGCAATGCCAAAGAATGCTCAAACTACTGCACAATTGCACTCATCTCACATGCTAGCAAAGTAATGCTCAAAATTCTCCAAGCCAGGCTTCAACAATACGTGAACCATGAACTTCCAGATGTTCAAGCTGGTTTTAGAAAAGGCAGAGGAACTGGAGATCAAATTGCCAACATCTGCTGGATCATCAAAAAAGCAAGAGAGTTCCAGGAAAACATCTATATCTGCTTTATTGACTCCACCAAAGCCTTTGACTGTGTGGATCTCAACGAACTGTGGAAAATTCTGAAAGAGATGGGAATACCAGACCACCTGACCTGCCTCTTGAGAAATCTGTATGCAGGTCAGGAAGCAACAGTTAGAACTGGACATGGAGCAACAGACTGGTTCCAAATAGGAAAAGGAGTGCATCAAGGCTGTATATTGTCACCCTGCTTATTTAACTTACATGCAGAGTACATCATGAGAAACACTGGGCTGGATAAAGAACAAGATAGAATCAAGATTGCCAGGAGAAATATCAATAACCTCAGATATGCAGATGACACCACCCTTCTGGCAGAAAGTGAAGAAGAACTAAAGAGCTTCTTGATGAAAGTGAAAGAGGAGAGTGAAAAAGCTGGCTTAAAGCTCAACATTCAGAAAACAAAGATGGCATCCGGTCCCATCACTTTCTGGCAAATAGGTGGAGAAACAGTGAAAGAGTGGCACACTTTATTTTTGGGGGCTCCAACTTACTGCAGATGGTGACTGTAGCCATGAAATTAAAAGATGGTTACTCCTTGGAAGAAAAGTTATGACCAACCTAGACAGCATATTAAAAAGACATTACTTTGCCCTCAAAGGTCCATCTAGTCAAGGCTGTGGTTTTACCAGTAGTCATGTATGTATGTGAGACTTGGACTACTGAAGAATTGATGCTTTTGAACTGTGGTGTTGGAGAAGACTCTTGAGAGTCCCTTGGACTGTAAGGAGATCAAACCAGTCCATCCTAAAGGAAATCAGTCCTGAATGTTCATTGGAAGGACTGATGTTGAAGCTGAAACTCCAATACTTTGGCCACCTGATGTGAAGAGCTGGCTATTTGAAAAGACCCTGATGCTGGGAAAGATTGAAGGCAGGAGGAGAAGGGGATAACAGAGGATGAGATGGTCAGATGGCATCACTGACTCAATGGACATGAGTTTGAGTAAACTCCAGGAGTTGGTGATGGACAGGGAGGCCTGGCGTGCTGCAGTCCATGGGGTTGCAAATAGTCAGACACGACTGAGCGACTGAACTGAACTGAACTGAACTGAATAAATAATTGATGTGTACTTAGAAAAGAATTGTAGTCTCTAATTGTTGGGTGTAATTTACTCTACGTTTCTTAGAGTAACATTAGAATAACACTGCCCCTTGCTCATAATTGTTAGTTTATAGTGTTCAACTGTTACAGATTTACTACTAATTTTTGTCAGCCTAATCTATTAATTCCTGAGACATGTCTAACTTTTTCCATAATGACATTGGAATTTGTTTCTTTCTTGCAGAGCTTTCAGCTTTAAATGATATATTTTGTGGTTTAATATGAATGATATAATTTGAGTTTTCATTATTAAATGCATAAATGAATTAAACCTTAAGCAGTTATTTTTCAGATTCAGTAATACCTTATATTACTTATATAAACATAAAATCTGTTTTATGCAATGCAATACCAGGTTCTTTCGGTTTGAAACTGGTACACATATTTTTAACCTTTTATATACAAACTTTCTGTGTCTATATGTATGTGTTTAATAGGGTCTTTTGTAAATGGCTGATAGCTAGAGTTTTTTAAAATGTGGTGAGCACATCTTTGTTTTTTAACAGAAAATTTTATCTCTTTTATAATTCAGTCCAGTTGAGTTCAGTTGCTCAATTGTGACTCCACGGACTGCAGCTTGCAAGGCTTTCCTGTCCTTCACCAACTCTCGGGGCTTGCTCAAACTCATGTCCATCAAGTCGGTGATGCCATCCAACCATCCTCATCCTCTGTCGTCCCCTTCTTCTCCTGCCTTCAATCTTTCCCAGCATCAAGATCATTTCCAATGAATTGGTTCTTTGCATCAGATGGCCAAAAATTATTGGAGCTTCAACTTCAGCATCAGTTTTTCCAATGAATATTCAGGACTGATTTCCATTAGGATTGACTGGCTTGATCTCCTTGCAGTCCAAGGGACTCTCAAGAGTCTTCTCCAACACTACAATTCAAAAGCATCAATTCTTCAGTGTTCAGCCTTCTTGATGGTCCAACTCTCACATCTATACATGACTACTGGAAAAACCAAAGCTTTCACTAGATGGACCTTTGTTGGCAAAGTGATCTCTCTGCTTTTTAATATGCTGTCTAAGGTCATAGCTTTTCTTCCAAGGAGCAAGCGTCTTTTAATTTCATGGCTGTGGTCACCATCTGCAGTGATTTTGGAGCCCAAGAAAATAAAGTCTGTCACTATTTCCGTTGTTTCCCCATCTATTTGCCATGAAGTAATGAGACCGAATGCTATGATCTTAGTTTTCTGAATGTTGAGTTTTAAGCCAGCTTTTTCACTCTCCACTTTCACTTTTCATCGAGAGGCTCTTCAGTTTCTCTTTGCCTTCTGCCATAAGGGTGTCATGTGTCATAATTACTATTGACATATTTGGATCTTACGGTACATCTTTAATGCTTCTTTTCTAGTATTTTTACCTGTTTTGATTTTTCATGTTTTAGTTCCTTTGTTGTCTTCATTTGTTTTTTTTTTTTTAATTTTATTTTATTTTTAAACTTTACATAATTGTATTAGTTTTGCCAAATATCAAAATGAATCCACCACAGGTATGTTTTAATTGCTTTTTACAAAACTTGTTTCATTTATTTATTGTTCTCATAGAGTCTTCATTATTGTACTTAACTGTTGTGGAAATTATATTCTATTTTTTTTAAAAAAATGACTGTCCTAGATATATATATATTATATATGTGTGTGTATATATATATATATATTTTTTTTTAGGCAATGTATGAAGTTGATTATTACCTTTGTCCACTATTTGAAATATACTGGGACCTTAAAATGCTTTAACTCTAATTACAACTTCCCAAATAAATTAAAATCTACTTTTGGCTAGTGTTTTTACCTATTCTATGTTTTAATGCCATATATTGGATATTATTATTATTATTTTAAAAACAATGGTTTATAGATTTACCAAAACAACTCCCCACCATTTCTTATTTGCATCTCAAGCTCTGTTAGTTTTCTTTTGAGCGAAGCAGAACTTAAAATTTTCTTCAGTGAGAGTTTATAGTAAACTTTCAGTTTTTTTTTAGCTGGGAACAGAATTTGATAATTATGCTTCAAATAGAGCTTTGCTTGTTAAAAATTATAGATTAATACTTATTTTTTTCTATGCACATTAAAGAATCTTCCACTGCTTCTGTTCTATTATAGCTTTCAATCTAATTATATATAACACTTGCATATAGTATTTTATAGTTTCATCAAAAATACGTGATGACTAATTATATAAAGATTATATATGTACTTGTTATTTAAGACAACAAGTGAGTTTATGGGATCAGTAAAGCTACTTTATTCCTTTAATTATTGCCTTGTTCTGATTTTTTTATCAGTATCTTTTGGTTCTCTGATTAGACAGATGTTAGACCTTCTCATTCCATCCTAACCGCTTTTCTGTTTTCTGTGTTTTATATCTTTGAGCTGCTTTCAGGATAGCATCTTTGTACATATGTTCAAGTTTGCTAAATTTTTCTTCAGCTGTATCTAATTTTCTCTTCAATATGTCAACCAAGTTTAAATTTTATTTTATTTTTCATTTAATAATACATTTCATTTATTTCACTTCTTACCATTTTGCCTATATGCTCCTGCCATTTAAACTATATACTTGTCCTTTGCTCATAACTTTAAGAAATGCTTTATTTATTGAAATATGAAAACTGCTGATTTCATATTCTCTTTCTGATCAATTTCAACATCTGAAATATTTGCTAGTATCTTGTTTTTCCTGGCTGTCACTAATCTCACCTTATTTCTTCACCCATCTCATGGGTTTTCATTATGAGTTTGTAGTCCTTAGAACTTCAGCAGTGGTAATTCTTTGAAGGCTGGATATGATTACATTCCTCTGGGGAACATTTTTGTGGCTTCTGCTAGTTACCTGATATCATTGCCAATTTGGGACCACTTGAAAATCTTTGTGGACAGCATAGATAGCATGAATCCAGGGGGACAATGCAGAGTTTTAGAGCAAAATTTTGCTTACAAATTATCAGGGAGCCACCTGATGAGAACAAGCTGGCTCATTGGAAAAAACTCTGATGCTGGGAAAGACTGAAGGCAGAAGGAGAAGAGGGCGACAGAGGAAGAGATGGTTGGATGGCATCACTGATTTACTGGACATGAACTTGGGCAAACTCCAGGAGATGGTAAGGGACAGAGAAGCCTGGCATGCTGCAGTCCATGGAGTCACGAAGAGTCGAACATGACTTGGTGACTGAACAACAACAATTAGAGAAGCAGGCTTACTTGCTGCTAATCCTTTAGTTTGGTGGATTTACTCCTGTTCACCTTCCAAAATCTCAATTTTATGGGAGGATCTTCTTTTAGACCCTTCACTTTGGATAGTCCTTGACTTTGTTCCCTGTTTCCTGTGGTCTGTACTACTGTCAAAACAGAAACTGAAATTATCATGGTGAAGCAGATGCTTCCTGGAAAAAGCTGGCTTCAGGCCTTTTTAAATTTCCCAGGTGTCTTCTTTTTCTGTTTTCAGCTTCTGGATAGTCTTTGCTTTCTTGCTTTCACAGCAAGATTAAAACATTAAAATACGTTTTCAATACATTATTAAGCACACAAGTTATTTTTAAAATTCGGGTATATAGGCTGTTTGTCCCTGGAATTGAAATTTCTTTTCTGAAGTCTCTGACATTAGATACCACTCTGAGGTTCCATGAGAGGGTGAAGACAAAACACTAACTTACTGGCTGATATTCTTGAAAATCAATTCAGTAGGGTTATAGATTTTTATTTAATTGGAGCCAAAATATTCTCATGGAGGACATTTTAAGATTGCAGGAGTGTGATGCTGACATTAAGAAGAAAATCACAGTTTCAAGACAAATTGCTCAATCTGATTTGTGGAACTACACCCTTTGTAGTGCTTTTAATTTTTATTTTATTTTATTTATTTTTATTTTATTTTATTTTTAAACTTTACATAATTGTATTAGTTTTGCCAAATATCAAAATGAATCCGCCACAGGTATAATATGAAAAATTATTTGAGTTAAAATTCATTTCAATACACATTTATTTATGGGTCACCAGAAAGATTTAACATGCAGTTTTCAGCCATGACTAAGCTTATATATCAACTACGCTGTACTTTCACATGAGACTATGGCCCCCAAGTTCACCCCACACATTTCCAAACTCGAAGCTGTAGCATTGTTTTGATACTATGGTTGTTGCTGTGGAGATTGCTGTTCTTTTTTTCCAAACTAAACAGTGAATTTTGAATGGGGTAGGGAAACAAGCAGCAGGTGCCTATGAGCTTCAAATATAAAAGATTTTCTTTCTGTAGAGAGACTATCGCTACTACCTCATTACCATGAGTCAAATGTGAATGTTTGTGTCTACCAAGGGAAATCTCTCTTGTCCTTGTTTACTCTCCTTAGGTTAATTATTTTCATACAGAGAATCTACAATACATTTTCTCTGGCAGCTCCAGGGGCCAGACCCAACTGCAGAGAGAAATATTCCCAGAAAACTGGTAACACTTTGGGAGGTTTTCTAGCTCTTTCATAATATCAGTGTTAGGACATTTTCTATGCTGACCCTTTGTTTTTCTATTGTGATAGCCATAGAAATATTCATTAACCTGCAAATTTACATGTAGCACTGTTTGAGGTAACATTATTGTTATTGTATTATGAATGCCTAGCCCTCAAATCTGTTTTGAAACTGGTAGGATAAAATTTTAAGTGGATATGCATGATTTCTATGGAAATACAATTGTTGTTTCATGGTAATGTTAAATAATGAAAGATTTTTCTAACTGGAAATGCATGCTAAGTCACTTCAGTCATGTCTGACTCTTTGAGACCCTATGGACTGTAGCTCACCAGGCTCTTCTGGCCATAGGATTCTTCAGGCAAGAATACTGGAGTGGGTTGCCACTTCCTTCTCTACGAGATCTTCCCAACCCAGAGACTGAACTCGGTCTATTATGTCTCCTGCATTGGAGAGTGGGTTCTTTACCATTAGAGCCAACTGGAAATAGTAACTCCTTTGATTCCATGACTCAATTCCAAGACTTCCATTTTCTTTGGGGGAATGGAGAATCTACGGAGTGAGAAAATGTGTGGAAATACCACTGGAGTATAAAATACACTGTAGTGTAGAGAATCTGGGTTCTAATTCTGACTCAGCAGTGTCTTGATGGTATGATGTTGAATAAATCAGTTTATCTCTCTAAAAGTAGGTTTCTTAGCTATAAAAATGGGGTAAATGTGGTGATTAAGAGCAAGACTTTGAGGGAGGTAAATGTAGATTTGACTATCCAATCTACTCTTAGAGAACTGTGTAAGTATGAACAAGTTGGTTAGCCTCAGCAGGACTTGATGTTCTCATCCATAAAACATAGTGTCTGGATTAACACTTGAAATCAAAAGGGATTTTTTTTTTTCTGTGCGAATACAAATCCATTTGAACCTCATCATTCTTCCTCCTAGATATTAGGCTTCCAGTGTCTCAAAGTAGAGATGTTACCAAAAAATGGAGAAAAAGAGAGAAAAGAGTCCATTCAGAGTGGTCCTTGAATTTAAAATATATCTCAAAGAAAATTTTCTGAGCCAATGACTCTTGTTTCTGTATAGTCACCCATTTCCTGGCTTGGAAAAAAATAGAGGCAAGTTGGAGAGGAAGACTTTTAAGTGGACACTTTGTCAGTGTCCCAGGGAGGAGGACGTGGCTCTCACCCCATCCTGGGGAAGGCTGGAGAGAATGAGAGCACACAGACTTAGGTTTATTGATCTAAGATCAGAGCCACCTTCTGAGTGACCGCCTGGACAGTGGGCTCCTCCACATAGGAAAAACCCAGTAAGCGATAACTTTCCTATCAAGTCATACCTTTGCTGAAGTCAGAGATCATGTCTTGCCTATTCACTCAATAAATAGTTACAGAACGCCTACTTGTCTATCACTGGCATAGAACAAGGAAGAGAGCAGCCAGGGTCCCTGCTCAAATGGAATCTACACTGTAAGTTCTTTACCTTTATGTTTTTTATATTCTTCCCAGCAATGCTGGTTCATATTAATAAGACATACTAGATAAATATTTGTTGTTAGTCACTCAGTCGTGCCAACTCTTTGCGACCCCTTGGAATGTAGCCCACATGGCTTCTCTGTCCATGGACTTCTCCAGGCAAGAATGCTGGAATGGGTTACCATTTCCTTCTCCAGGGGATCTTCCCGACCGAGGGATCAAACCTGGGTCTCCCTGCATTGCAGGCAGATTCTTTACTGTCTGAACCACCAGAGAAGCCCAAATATTTGTTGAATGAATGATAAATGAATGTACTTCTCTTGTACCCAGATAGACTAAGTCTGGAGACCTTCTCTTCTAGGCTAATAGAAAGTGGAAGGACTCTATTTACATGAAGGTTAATCCAAGACATAGCATGAAAAGCTTGGAAAGGAATTAAATTCTATTTCCTGTTTTACTTCTACCTTCTAAATTGACTGTCTACTCCTCATTGGCACAGTCTATGAATAGACATTCTACTTGACTTTTTATGAATGACCAATCCTTACACCATGGGAGACTTCTGGCTATAAATAAAGACTGACTTCAAAATTACATCAGCGATTCAAGGATCTTATGGTGTATGAAAAAATAGATTAAAGTAATTATCATCGACCTGCCATTTTAAACTGTAAGAAAAATGGCCACACTGTCATTTTTGATAAATAATGCTGGTGCAAGAGAATGTGCATGTTTTAATTTTATCCTTTGGAGTTGCAAACCCACATGCATTAAAAAGAGGTCCAGGATGATATAACAGACTTGTTTGTCAGGGGAAAAAATCATTACCATCTCTTAATAAAAATACTGATGGCTATTTATAAGTAACCTCCCTTCTTAAGTAACAGGTCTGTGGCTTCAATATAGGGTTATTGTACCACATTGTCTTTTTAGACAGAAAATAGTATTAAAAAGAGTACCAAGATACAGGTTTAAGATACATAGGAGATGATGTCTTCTCACAATAAATAGTCCTCATACTGGGAAATGCCCCAAGCAAACTTTTAGGACCTTAATGCATTCTTGATCAAGACTGAAATAGCTTCTGTTTTGAACTGTGCATCAGTTTTATTATTGACATTAATTTTTTGCCTGAAATGAACTTTGAGGCATTATCTAGTCTGTTCTTCTACTTCTGTAAAGGATCACAGTCACCACTTTGGTACCAGGAAATTAATTCTGCTTTTAAAGCATCTGAGAGAAAGATTTTTACAACTTTCCAAGTCTATAAGATGCTGGACTGGGTAAATCACTGGGCGGATCATTCCATCTTCATCCTGGGGGTGGCGGGTCGGCAGGATGGCGAAGCAGCAAACCTCCGGGTTGGCAGGTGCACCTCCCTCCAGAACGGGGAGATGAGCTGCCCTTACTTAGGTCTTGTCCTATTTTTGTGTAACATCTCTAGACATGACACCACTCTTGGCTTATTGGATGTGCTAGTAGATCTTAATAATAAATACAACTTCTTCAGCACTCTCCTTCCAGAACGATGGTTGACATTGAATAATGTTGTTGGCTGGATTTTCTGGAAAACAGCCTCTGAGGTTCTGAGATTTGCATTCAGGAAGCTGATTTGAGAGTTTGTTTATTGGAGTTAATACCTGTGAGAGATTGGGAAAGCATAATTGGGCAGAAGGAGAAAGTGGACTGAGATGCAGCTGCAATCAATCTGTGATTCTACAGGCTGCTCTGGAGCTGGCCTGGGTCTTCAGCCATGTCCTGAGTGCAGACCAGGGGTATCAGCCTTTGAATCTATACATGGACCAGTTACTGGATGCCAGCTGCTCCTGGAAAGGACGCAGGTGTTGGGAAAGGCAGCTTCCTTCCCAATGTGGCAAACCCACCCCAGGATACTTGCCCGGAGAATCCTATGGACTGAGGAGTCTGGTGGGCTACAGCGCATGCGGTCCCAAAAGAGTCGGACATGACTTAGCGACTAAACAACAATGAACATCTGATTTGCTGCACATTTTGTTGAGGTTTTTAATAAAAATTTACTCAGCTAATTAAAGGTGACTTGGGAACAATGGCAGCAGCCAGGACCTGTGAACCCTGAAGAAAAGCATTTTTCTTTCAGGTGCCCATAATAATGCAGAACCTAGAATTGCTCACAAAGTATAAGCCAGTGCAAAAACTCCATTGTGCATTGGTTTATTATGAATAGCTCAAGTGAAGATTTGTAACTATGGAAACCAAAATACAAAAATAATTAGTGGGCTTTTTTAAAAGAAAATAACTCAGGAATTATTCATACTAACTTTAGGTGATTTACAACACATAGTCTAACTGACCAGGACAGAGTACGACTTTCTGTAGTCTCTGATGAAAGGTTACTCTAATGGAATCACCATACATTTCTGTTAATCAACAATACATGTCCAGGTCTTAATAAGCACAGTCAATAGAAAAATGGAATAGCATGGATAAATGAAATAAAAGCACATCTTCACACATCATTCAAATTCCCTTACCTCTTGCTCATTCTTCCTACCCTCAAAAAAAAAAAAAAAAAAAAAAAGAGAATGTATGCAAAACCCCCAAAGCTTTTGCCTTCTCCACAAACCAATTCTAGACTGGCTGATTTAAGTTTCTCAAGTTATTCCTAAGTGTTTTCAGTCAAGATTTAAGCAGGTAATGAACCAAACTATCATTTAGAAAGAAAAGAAGCCAAAGATGAGGAAAGGGGCCCAAAAGAGGGTCTTACAGTGTCCTTGGGGAGTGTGACAGGCAGCTTCTGGAATGGCTCCCACTGATTCCCACCTCTTAGGATCCACATCTCTGTGTAACGCCCCTCTCCTTGGATGTGATTTGGATCAGCGCTGACTGACACCTTAATCTCAGCCCTGAAAGAAACCCTGAAGCAGGGAACTCAGGTAAGCGGTGCCCCAGTACATAACCTGCATATAATAGGATCATAAATGCATGTCACTTCAAGTAAGTTACATAGCAATGTGTAGTGAACACAGATCTCTTAAAATTACTCTCGTCAACATACTCCCCCCAACCCTCTATCACAGTCACTTGGCACTGCTCCCTAGGTTTTGAAACATTTGACCATATTAGGAGATCTTGATGTCATCACGTCTCCCGTTCCTGTCCTCTGTCCATTTGAAAGCCAGTGGCTCATCTTTACACCCCAAAAGTAAGAACTTAAATAATTGAGAATTTATGGTAGAAGAAGGTCCCCACATTTGTGGATTGATTTTGTGTTTTAAAAGTTCTGGGTATGTGGCACTCTTGTTTACCCCCCATGGATTGTTCTAGGTGCATGGCGTGCCTACTTGTTGTTGTTTAGTCACTCAGTCGTGTCCGACTCTTCGTGATCCCATGGACTGTAGACTGCTAGGCTCCTCTGTCCATGAGATTTCCTGGAGCGGGTTGCCATTTCCTACTTGAGGGGATCTTCCCGACCCAGCAATTGAACCCAGGTCTCCTGCATTGACAGGTGGATTCTTTGCCCCTTAGCCGCCAGGAAAGCCCCCGTTATGCCTACATACTCACTAACAAATACAACAAAGGAATAGTAACTTCATAATTGTGGAACTAGGAGAGGTGGTGGAATAGACCAGTAAGAAGTGGGGAAATGGGAAAAGGACTGGGAAATGATAAAAATTGGGAGTTTTGGAGTTTGGAGACTCAGGATTCCCACAGACGGTGTGCTATGTGTAGAGTCTATAATTGAGGGGATATTATCTAACTTCCCAGGCCCTCTGTTGTCCTCATTTACATGAACAGGGAAGCAATCAAGTAATGTTGATTGCCCAGCGCTAGGGGGACCCACAGTTTGCAGTGTTTGCTTTTCTTTCTTGTAGTGATGCAATGTGCTCAGTTGTGTCTGACTCTGCGACCCCATGGACTGTAGCCAGCCAGGCTCTTCTGTCCAGGGAATTCTCCAGGCAAGAATACTGGTGTGGGTTGCCATTTCCTCTTCCAGGGTGATCGTTCCTACCTGCATCTCCTGCATTGGCAGGTGAATTCTTTACCGCTGAGCCACCAGGAAAGCCCCATAGTGATGTAGGGCAAGCATGACAGTAAGAGAAGCTGTCTCTTCATCAGCTGACATTCTTTCCTTTAGCAGTCTCATACCTTCTTCTTCTTTTTTTTTTTAATGTGGATTCTGAAGCTTGCTTCTCACATCTCAAGCCAACATGATCTAGTAGTTAATGGATTTTGCATACATTGGAATCTCCAATGGCTAGAAAATATAAACCATATTTGATTTTAGGAAGACAACTGTGTTCATCCCCTTAGCACATAAAATTGATATAATCTTCATCAGTTTTTTTGTCTGTATTTGGCACCTCCCTCACCTGCTGCATCATTGCTTCTTGGCTTAGGAAATGCAGACATATAGAAAAGCTAATGTAGTCTGGTCTGATTTGGATATGCTGAACGCTAAAGCTGTCTGTCAAGAACAGAACTGTGATTAAGTGCAAGCAAGCTTTAATGTATTCAGGAGGGAACAGGGCTTAGCTTGGATAAAGGAGTGTTCTCCTAGTTATGTCTTGCTATTACCATGCCAGCCCTAGTCTTTATGAGTAGATTTGAAAATTGGGCTCTTTTGAGTAAAACATTGCTCAACCCTATCCTCCAGTGACATTCAGCATGTAAGTGGTTTGGGGATGTATTTTAGATTTTTCATCAGACCTCTCTTTTCTATCAGCAGGTAAATCCTCTTACAAAATGGAACAAGCTGAATAGCAATAACACAACCAGGGTTCTGAGTCAATCCCTTCTAGTTAATATGGGCAACTGCTTTGCTGCAGAGATCATGAATTCATCCAAAGATCTTTGCATCTTTAAGGGCATCTACTCCCAAACTATGGGCTCATTAGTCTTCCTTGACGGAGAAGGCAATGGCAACCCACTCCAGTACTCTTGCCTGGAGAATCCCAGGTTCGGCAGAGCCTGGTGGGCTGCTGTCTGCGGGGTTGCACAGAGTCAGACACGACTGAGGCGACTTAGCAGCAGCAGCAGCAGCAGTCTTCCTTGAGAGAGACTCCTTTGTCCTTGAACTTGTATGAAGATTCCCTCAGAGCTAGTTCCTTGGGGCTAGGGTTTGCTGGTACCAATCCTTCCTTTTAGTTTCTGGTTTTGTGGACGTTTGTTTGCAGAGACATGATGTTCAGCTGCCCTCATCTCCTTCACCCGAATGATCCCACCAGGTCCCTTTTGCCCTTTGCTCCCATCCCTGCCCACTGCCAGGCCCTGTCCTGGCCTGCCTTCCACCTACGGGGCAAAGCTGCTCAGTAATGGATAGTAAGACCTTTTCATTAACCAGTCAGTCAACTCCAGTTCAGCAGGGATCAAGCACTTACTGTATGTCTTCAAACCAAATGGTTTATTTGCCTTTTATAAATATGGTATCTATTTTCAACTTTCTCATTTGGTCTGTAAACTTCTTTCTGTCACGTCTTATTCATGTTTGTATCTCTCAGGGTGCCCACCACGATGCTGTGATTGCATAGTGCTTAATATATGCACTTCTTGAATGAGAGTAGGAGAAGGAAAAGAAATTGGTGTTAATAGGATACTGTGCATTAGTATTTTTACATATGCTCTTTATTCAGTGCTAAAAAATTTATCCAAGGCCAGGAAGCTGGTATGTAACAGAGTAGAGATCAGACCCCAGGGCTGTCTAACTAAAGCCTTTATGCTTTCTTTGATAGCATGCTACCTCACCACTATGGATTCACTGCTGTGCTCATGCAAGATTCTTCTTTCTGTGATTTTTTTTTTTTAATCATTGAACCCTGTATGGACATTGCTGATTATGGGGCAATGGCAGTCTGAAGTGCTTCCCGGGTGGCACTAGTGGTAAAGAAACCACCTGCCAATGCAAGAGATGTAGGAGACGGAGGTTCAATCCCTGGATCAGGAAGATCCTCTGGAGGAGGAAATGGCAACCCACTCTAGTATTCTTGCCTGAAAAATTCCATGGTCAGAGGAGCCTTGGGGGTTACAGTACATAGGGTCGCAAATAGTAGGACACGACTGAAGCAATTTAGCAGTCTGAAGAAAATTGCTGAAAGATTAAAAAGTAGATTTGTGAAAATTCAATTGGTAAAACAACACATGGGTTGTATTTTAAGTCACCGTTTGGTATCCTCTCAGTCTGTGATCCCTTGTTCACTTCATAAAGTATCCTTTGCCAAATTTTGGAAATAATACTGACAATATGTGCATGTAAATAAGATGTAAGATATAATGAGGCATCTGAGTAGAAGAATTTTGAGCATTTAGACAGATTCTCATCATTTTATTTTACATTCTCATGTAAAATAGTAGCATTTAAAATCTTATTACCCTTTTAGGAAAATCCAATAAAAATAACCATTTTCCCTACTACAAGTGTTAACTTTTTATGAGGAATGCTGCTTCAATAAAAATGATACATACTCAAAAATGACAGAAACATTGCTAAATAGTTAAAATTGGAGTCACTGAATGGAAATGAATTCAAAATGAAAATTTAAAATAGAAAGTAAATAACATTTAAAAAATGTTTTATAAATTACAAAAGCATTTCAGTTTCCAGAAAGTTACCAATGCATTAACATTGCCTAAAATGTGTAGAAAAAAATTAAAATTCATGAAGGCATTGCTAAATGAGTGGAGCATGCATAACTGTTGAAGAACAAATTATAAATTAAAAAACTGTTTGGAAAGTAAAAAAAGTGCACAAAAATTAAAAAAAAAAAACAGAGAAACATTTTTTGGGAAAAAAAACATGAAAAATGTTTAAAATTATAAACAAAATTTGGAGACCATTTTATGGTGCTTGAAATTTACCAAACATAAAAAAAAAAAAAATCACTGACTGTAAATTTTCATTTTAAATCTACCAGTTGTTTGGAACAGTTGGGGTATGTGGTTTTGTTCTTTTTAGTTAGAATTTTTTCAGGAAGAAATGTTAGGCAGTCATTAAAAATTACGGTTTTAAAGACCGTATAACACCATGAAAAATGCTCATGGCTGAATGTTAAGTGAAAAATAAAAAGATAATTTGTATATATAGTAGAATCACAACTAGATTTTAAAAGTGGTTGCTTAACTGAAAGACTAGCAGAAAATATGCCAGCCTAAAAGCAATTCTGTTATGTTGTTAGTACTAGGGGGTCTTTTCCAACTTTTTAAAACATTATATTTTTTGGAGTATAGTTGATTTATAATGTTGTGTTAACTTTTGCTGTACAGCAAAGTGAATTAATTATACATATGTACCTATCCATTCTTTTAGATTCTATTCCCATATAGGTCATTACAGAGTTTTGAGTAGAGTTCCTTGTGCTATACAATAGGTCCTTACTAGTCATCTATTTTATATTACAGTAGTGTGAATATGTCAATCCAATCTCCCAATTTATCTGTCCCTCAATTTCCCCCTTGGTAACCATTGGTTTGTTTTCTACATCTGTGTCTCTATTTCTGTTTTGTAAATAGTTTCGTTTGTATAATTTTTTTTTAATTTTATTTTATTTTTAAACTTTACAAAATTATATTAGTTTTGCCAAATATCAAAATGAACCCACCACAGGTATACTCGTGTGTATAATTTTTTTTAGATGCCACATATAAGTGACATCGTTTAATATTTGTCTTTCTCTGACTTACTTCACTCAGTATGACCATCTCTAGGTCCATCCATGTTGCTGCAAATGACATTATTTCATTCCTTTTTGTGGCTGAGTAACTTTCCATTGTATACATGTACCACATTTTCTTTGAGATTATGGAGAACTCCTTTCTAACTTCCCAGAAACTTTATCTTCAAGGTGAACTCATCTAAATTCTGAGGATCTGGTACTGCGGTTCAGGTTGGAGTGACCCCTCTCTAGCTTTGTTCCAAGTAGTCTACTATTTTTTCTTTTATTTGCTTAAACTCCATTTCATGGTAATTATGTTGGCATTAAATTGTTCCTTCAAAACTTCTTACTAGGAATTTCTGTCTTCTGTGTTTTGTGCTTTTGGTTGCAATAGATAGACCTGGTTTTTGAACCTTGTCTCTACTCTCAGACATAACTTACGTGACCAGTTGTTTCAATTCTAGAAGGTTATTTCAATAGCTCCATGCTTTTTGTACCAACTCATTTTCTTTTTAAAGAGTCTTTCAATATTCCTCACATCTTCTTCAGTAGCACTTTACTTACAGACTAGGAATCACAGAGAAGAGAAGAAGTCATGGCGACTTTTATCCAGTAACTGAATAAATTCCATTTGCAAACCGTGATTTTCCTTTGTAACTCCCTAACAGCATATGACTTCCATTGATAAAACTATATTTGAAAAATTATGATTGTTTTTACTGATGAGTGTTATAAAATGAATATTTTAGAATAAAAGCTCAATTGTTCAATCTAATTTAAGCTGTATGGATTAAAATAAAGGTTATTAAGAGATGCAATGACGATATACCTCTGGCTCATTAATTTTAAGATGAATGGAGTCCTGGGTATTTGTTTTTTGTATCTTTTATTTATTTGCTGAGACTTTCTATTTCAACATTTAATTTGAAAGAGTTCATGATTTTTCATTCAAGCTTTTAATAAAAACCATCTTAAAGTCTGTTTTAAGATAGACAAAGATAATTGACAAATTGATAAATGACAAAGATAATTCCATTATCTGTGTCATCTTGGTGTTGGAATCTGCTAATTGTCTCTTCCCATAGAAATTTCCATGGTTCTTTGTATGCTGAGTAATTGTGGATTATATCCTTGAATATTGAATTGAGAGAGTTTGGTCTTGTTTAAATTCTGCAGGGAAGAAAGTATTTTTTATTGCTAGAAACGTTGTGAGGGTCAGAACTTATGTTCCAATTTGTCTTCTATGGGCTTTGGTTCCAAGGCCAGTTCAATCATTGACCCGGTGGGTCGTTTAGCCCTTAGATCTCTTCACAGAGTCCTTGGTTTGCTAGTTAGGGTTAGAGCCTTGTACATGAGGCTCTGAGATGTGCCCTGGAGCTCATAGATGCTTTATGGGCTTGCTTTCAGGAAGTCTTTCCTCTTTGCTCTCTTCTCAGCATTTTCTGGCTGCCTGAGTCTTTCCTTTTCAGGATTGTGGCCCAAATCCTGGAGCTCTAGTTCCTCCACTTTGCTGAACGCTTTGTGTTTGGTGAACCTCTGTGCCCAACCATGGAAGAACAGAGAATGAATAACAGTAACAGGGTATCTTGGGACCTCAAGTCCTCCAGTTGGAGAGGAAGGCCCCCTCCCTCACAGAGTCGACCTCTGCTAGTCCCCTTACTGATCGCTGCTACCACCACAGGAGGGTTGCCTGGTTGGGGGTGGGGAGAGGGATGAACTATGAAAGAATGGAAAAAAGAGAGGGATAAAAGGGTGATATATTTGTTCTCTCTGAGTTTTAGGAGTCCCCCATTTTGTTCTTCAAGCCAGAACTAAGAGTCCCCTTTGTGACATGGTGCTTACTTCTGTCTTATCTAGGCTGACTGATATTGGAGGAAAAAATCATAGGTTCATTGTTTAATGGTACATCAAATTCTTGTGTTTTATCCCAGTGTGCCTGTTGCAGTTAACTTTTCAGAGACGCCGCTCTGTGATTTCTATCTGGTTTTATGATTGTATCAGGTGTGAGAGATGGAAGGAGCATGCTTCCTCCATCTTCTCTGCTACTGGATCTGATCTTGGCTCTTAAAGTTTTCACCCAGAAAGATACATGTTACTTCTGTTCACATTTTATTGGACAGACGAAGTCAAATGGCCACACCTGTTTTCAAAGAGGAAAGGAAATGCAACCCTCCTTGGAAAAGACCCTGATGCTGGGAAAGATTGAAGGCAAGAGGAGAAGGAGATGACAGAGGATGAGATGGTTGGATGCTATCACCGACTCAATGGACATGAGTTTGAGCAAACTCTGGGAGTTGGTGATGGACAGGGAAGCCTGGTGTGATGCAGTCCATGGAGTCGCAAGGAGTCGGACATGACTGAGTGACTGAACTGGAAGTATCTTCCTTGAAGGAGAATCAGAAGTATTTGGTTAAGGAGCACTCATGACTCCACAGTGCAGTAGTTAATGGAAGTCTAGGATGAGCTTCATCTTAAACCAAACCTAGGCACCAGTCTAAGCGAACTGCACCAGCCTAGAGGAACAGAGACCTATGTTGAGGTTTCTATACCATCGAGATGTATGGCTATCTTGGTGAGACTATATGTATTTTAATCTAGTTATAAGAAGAGCCAGTGATGCTGTTCTCCACTCATATAATCTTGAACTCATGTGTGGGTACAAGGTAAAGATATAATAATGTGTTTTTAAAAATTCAAAGATGGTATCAATAGAGAAAATATGTATATGACTGAATATTAATTAGAAATAAGTATAATTGACATGAGAAACCAGAGTTTAGTTTAAAAAACCATTGAACTTGGAATTATATATAGATCTGTTGTTTCATTGGAAAAGACCCTGATGCTGGGAAAGATTGAAGGCAAAAGGAGAAGAGGATGGCAGAAAATGAGATGGTTAGATATCATCGCTGACTCGTGGGTATGAATTTGAGCAAACTCCGGGAGATAGTGAAGGAGAGGGAATCTTGGTGTGCTGCAGTCCATGATCGCAGAGAGTCAGACACTACTTAGTAACCGAACAACGAGATCTGTTGGTACTTTGTTAAATTGGTCACTATTACAGTCTCATAAAAATTGATTCCAGAAACCACTGTATGAGTCTCCGAGACAGCTTATTCATGTTTCATCTCAATCTTTACCTATCCCACTAAGATTCATTAACTTTCTCCATCTTTTCTCTGAAATAATTTATTTGCTCCCGCAAAAGCAGAACTTTTATGGTATTTGACTTCAGGCACAGAGTTCAGTTGCAGAGTTCTGCACCACTGGAAATCAACTTAAAAAGTTGTTATATAATCTCTCAACAGCCCAGAGAAGGTGTGGGGCAGGGACTCAGATCTAATTTCCAAGTAATGCAAAGGAAATATGTAATTTGACAAGTAATTCTCAGTGAACTTATAGTAACATGACTCACAACACGAAAATCGCTGGATAAAATATGCTGAATGGGAAATGATTCAGTGAAAATATTATTCAGAACAAGCAATTACTGAGTGGAGGTATTACCCACAGCAGACAATTACTCAGTGAAAATATTACAGGGAGCAGGCAAATATTCAATCAAACCTTTGACAAGGAGAGCAATTATTCAATAAACAATCATATAATTGTACCCAATGGAGCATGCTTGCCACATAGCATACAAATCACTTGCAGACTCTCAGGATGGTGTTCTGACTGTCGAAAATGTGGGTAATTTATGGTTCTCATTTGTCATTGTTGAGATAATTTCATTTCCATTTTTCTTTCAAGTAAACAGCATTGAAACTGTGTACAACTCTTCTAAAAACCAATTTTTCAAATAATCCTACTGTAGATTTTTTTCATCTCCTCTCATATCATTTCCTTCCTTGTACTTTACCCCCTGTTCCCTTATTTTCAATTTTTCTAGTTGCTTCTTCCTCAACCTGACTGCTTTCTTCTTTCTCTTAATATATTTTAAAGATAAGCCTGAATATTAAAAAGCCCTTGTTTATTATTCAATCTTCTCTCAGTAAATCATTCATGAGTGTGTTTTCCAAGAAGAAAACATCACCAGCGGTTATGGACTGTATGTTGATAAATTATAGATATAATTTGTAGTGCTAGACTCAGTGAGACTGCAACTGTACCTTCACAAAATTTATAGGCTGAAATGGCAACAGCAAGTTCATCAATAAATACACATTTCAACCAGTGTCACTAATGACTGCTTACTCCCTATCAGTCACTGTGCCAAGAGGTACATATGACACTCTCGTTCTCAAGAATTGTGTGGACCTGTGGTAGAGACTGACCCATGAACCAAAAACATCAACAGAGTAGGTAATTCCTGAGAGATTTACAAAAGGAGGCAGAGGAGCAAAGAGATGAGTCCAAGAAAGGCTACCTTGGGGTACTGCAACCTGAACCAAGTGAAACAAACACAGATGTTTAGGCAGGTAAAAACAAGGGGGAGAGGAGTCGGTGGCCTCACCCCATGCTTGGTGCCTGTGGGTGATTCCAGGCAGTTTGGTGTCGCCCATGTGACATGGCATGGGGTCAGTGGTGGGAAAGGAGGCCGGAAAAATGGGCACATAGGCAGAGCGGCTCTACACATTAATAGTCCTCCTGCACTTGTATTTAAAGGGCTTTTGGTGCATATCGTTTTGCTTGTCCTTGTTTTCTAGTCTAGAGGAGGATTGAGTGTAGAGGATGATACTCATCACCACTTAGTCTCAGAGGGGACTGAAGAGTAGTAAATACTCAGGAAGGAAAGTGCTTGCTTCAACAAATAAAGAAAAAAATTTAAGAATGTGAATAACACTGAACACGTGTAGAAGAGGATGGAAACATAAGACCACGGGAGCTTAGAGAACTGAGGACAAAGGAAGATGAGAGAAAAACAAGTTCAGGGTCCCCTTCAGGGGGAAATGTGGTCAGCAAGCACTATGGTAAACCTGTGATGTACTAGGCACCCCCATATTTTCTTAAGGTCCAACAGAAGTGGCTACCATCAAACCTACTTGATGATACAGTTGAAGGGGGCTCTATTGGTGGTCACTGTTTTTGGCATCTAGTGTTCATTTACCCTCTCCTGGTAGCTGCATCTCCAGGGCCCTGCTAGGGCACCGACTCTCCTCCAGGCTCATCCATGTGGCCTGGGCAGCACTGCCTCCCATCTCCAGGTCTGGGGTCTTCTGACAATCAAGGTTTCTGCTCTTCTGTGGTCTCAGTGACTTCTGTTCCCTGTGGGAAACATACAACTGCAATTAACGACCACAGGAAACTCTCACTTCTGGATTGAGCTGAGTGATGGAGTGAGGCTGCATGTGCTGAGCTGTCTTTCTACACTAGGGTGGCTAGACTGAGACAAAAGCCTACATGGGCTTCCGTGTACAACTGGAGCACGTGGGTGTGTGGTATATTTTAATGCCTTAACTAAATCTTTAGGAAGCATCTCTCTGTTCCTTGAGCTTTTCAGACTATGCCAGCCAATATGATTTTCATTTTCCTGCCTTGGTTTGAGTTGGATTTTGTGTCTTTAAAAGCCAGAACAGTCTTAATGTACTGTTAATGTACTTAAGGTACTTAATGTACTTAAGGACTGAGTATTTGAAATAGTTTGTTAGATGGCTGCTATGTTCTTTGTTTGTTGTTGTTTAGTCAATAAGTGGTGTCTGACTCTTTGGGACCCCATGGACTGTAGCCCGCCAGGCTCCTCTGTCCATAGGATTTCCCAGACAAGGATGCTGGAGTGGGTTGCCATTTCCTTTTCCAGAGGATCTTCCTGACTCAGAGACTGAACCTGAGTCTCCTGCACTGGCAGGTGAATTCTTTACCACTGAGCCACTAGGGAAGCCTACATACTAAACTGACTAAAATAAGTAAAGGAATAGACTCAACTATCAATAATGGCAGTTCCATATCTATGAATGGCCCCTTATAGCTGCAAAATCTTTTTGCATATACCATCTTGCTTAATCTTTATCATAAATACTGAGGTAGTGAAAGGTTGTTGTTGAATCACGCAAAGACACCGGGTTTCTTGGCCCCCGGAGGAGAAGAGTTCAATCCGGGGTCAGAGACGAGGCTTGATCGCTCAGAGCTTTTGTGTAATAAAGTTTTATTAAAGCATAAAGGAGATAGAGAAAGCTTCTGACATAGGCATCAGAAGGGGGCAGAAGAATACCCCCCTGCTGCTGCTGCTGCTAAGTCGCTTCAGTTATGTCTGACTCTGCGCGACCCCATAGACGGCAGCCCATGAGGCTACCCCGTCCCTGAGATTCTCCAGGCAAGAACACTGGAGTGGGTTGCCATTTCCTTCTCCAATGCATGAAGGTGAAAAGTGAAAGTGAAGTCGCTCAGTCGTGTCCGACTCTTAGGGACCCCATGTACTACAGCCCACCAGGCCCTCCGTCCATGGGATTTTCCAGGCAAGAGTACTGGAGTGGGGTGCCATTGCCTTCTCCAAATGAAAGAAAGGAATGTCTTAAAATTCAGAATGGCACCAGGCCCCTCACCCATAAGATGCATTTTGGGATAATCTTGGCACCAAATGGTTTATCCTGGGCCATAAAATGATTAACTTGAATCTTGAAGAAGGGCAGACTACCATACAAATAGTTTCATTTACATAGATTAGGGAAACAATATCTGAGTATAACATACTGGTTTGTCAAGTAGGTTCTGAGCCAAGAGGCAGAACCGACTTGAAGACAGAGTTTAGAGTTTGGGGGTACATTAGCATGTCTTAAGACAAACATTTCCATAAGAAAAAGGCATTGGTTAACTTCAGGTGAAACCAGGTGTCATTATGGCAATACAGTATTTTAAGAGAAACCTCCTTTTAAATTTGTATAAAGAAGGAAAAAAAATATGGCTAGTTTGTTTCCTCCTGTCACTTAAGAGATAAAAATGTCTGATACTTGCAGGCTGTTTCCTCCCTTTGGAGACCCCTGGCCTTCCTGCCTGTTACCCTCTCAATAGATACTACTTATATCTTTTATTTTTAAGGAATCAAGTGTTTCCAGGGTTATACAAAGTGTAAGTGTCCTGGACAAGGAACTCAAGCCTTCTGACTCCAGTTTGAAGGCTTTTGCCAAGATACTTCTACATTTTTAACTATTACCAGGTACACTTCAAAGACTCACAGTATATTTTCTATTTTTGTAGATTTTAAGAGATGGGCAATAAGCAGTATGTCCTTTCAGGTTTCTTATTTATAAATGTGAAATTTAGAAATTAATGATAGAGTGATAGAAAAAAGAAGATTGCTTTGAAATGCTTCATGTTTTCTCTAAAGTAAAATTCTCAAAAGCTGTCATTTTAAAAGTGACTGTTGTCAACCTCAGGTAAAAGATAGTTTACTAGAAATAGGGAATTCCTTTAGTTAATTTCAAATTTACTTCTTGGTCTCACATCTCAAATAAGTGTATCATAAGCCTTATTTTCTAGGTCACAGATGTCATGTCTTTCGGATGTTGTAATTTATTTTCATTTTTGAAATTTGAGTCTCTTTAATTGTCTTTTTATTAATAGAAAGAAAACATCAGAAATTAAAAAAGATACATCCTGTGGTGGATTCATTTTGATATTTGGCAAAACCAATACAATACTGTAAAGTTTAAAATAAAATTAAAAAAAATAAAAAAAATTAAAAAAAAATTAAAAAATACATCCTTTTAGTGGAATTGCTGAAGAAGTGTTTGGAATTTTTACTTTTATTGTTGATTTTTAAACATTGAGATATAACTGACATATAACATTGTATTAGTTTCATGGCTACAACACAATGATTTGATATTTGTGTACCTTGCAAAATGATTGCTACAATAAACCTACTTGCCTCTGGTGTCCATATATAATTACAATTTTTTTATTGTGATGAAAACTTTTAAGATCCACTTTTTTAGAAAATTTCAAATATGCAATACAGTGTCACTAACTATAGTCATCGTTCTGTACCTTACATCCTTAGGACATATTTATTTTATACCTAGAAGTTAATATATTTAAGATCTCTTTTTTCTATTGCAGTGTGTGACTTTTCAGTTTCATATGTTTTTGATAGTTTGGCTTATCAGGGAATTGTCACTCTCGTGAGCTCTATTTGCTGCTCATAGATTCGATTTTCTTCCAGGGAGATCTGGCTGGAGTCATGGCAAAGCTCCACAAGGCTGTTCAGGATCCTCCCACAGTTGGTTCAAATTCTGGGTCTGTTTTTGTTAAATTTGAAATCTTGGAGAAGTCGTGCATGAGACTTTGCAGTTAAAAAAATTAAATAAGTCTTTCTCTTTTGAATAAAGGTGCAATTGCTACACATTACTCTACATTATTTAATCATACCCTTAGGGACTAGAGAGAGGCTCCTTGAAGCATCGCTTCTGTCTTATGTCGGGAAATTAATAGCAGAATAAAATGCCCCTGCAGAAACAGAATAAGAAGGACCTCTTTGCTCACCTGAGCTTTATCTAAGTGTACCGAATTACAGCATATATTAGTTCATCTTGAACTTTAGCAGCACCCTTTGTGAAATTTTTGATAGTGTTTGTTCACCCTTTGCCTTGCCAGTTAGTTACGCATTTCTGTGTCCCCTCTCTTCTGAATTAATTGTGACCTTGTTGAAGGCATGGACAACACTTTCAAAAATATTATTGTCCTATACGTCCCTTAAGAATACATAGACCAATCCATCGTATGAGGAGATGCTCAGTGTATGTCTGTTGACTGTCTTGAAAGTAGATATGTACCATGTTGGTCCAAAGCATTGCATTTACAATTTGTTTCAAAAAGAAGTGATACAGATTCAATTCAGATGAGATGATGGTGAAGCAGGTAAACTCATATTGCTAGGGAAAATAAAAGATAATGTGTACATTTTGTTCTCTCCTTTACAGTAGTATGGCTCTTTGTAAAGAATTCAGCTCTTATTTTGAGTGAAATGAAGATCTTTCAGGATCCAAAAAAATATTTAAGCTTTCTGGCCTTACCACTATACTAGTGAAAACTTTATTCTAAGGAAATAATTTCTCAACAGAAAATGCCATTCACTTATTCAATAAACAGTAATCAAGTATCTTCTCTATGCTAGGCACTGATGTAGACATTTGACAAACATCACTGAACAAAATGGAGTTTGTTTAAAAAATATTTTTTGATGTGGAGCATTTTTTTAATATTTATTTAAAAATATTTAAATGTTTAAAAAATATTTATTTTATTATTTTTGGCTATGTTGGGTACTATTTTCAATGTCTCTATTGAATTTGTTACAGTAATATTTCTGTTTTATGTTTTGGTTTTTGGCTGTGAGGCATGTGGGATTTTAACTCCCTGACCGGGGATCTATCCTGTACCCGCTGCGTTGGAAGTGTTGTTGTTAAGTCATGTCTGACTCTTTGTAACCCATGGACTATAGCCCTCCAGGCTCCTCTGTCCATAGAATTCTCCAGGCAAGAATACTGGAGTGGGTAGCCATTCCCTCTTCCAGGGGATCTTCCTTACCCAGGTCTCCGGCATTGCAGGTGAATTCTTTTCCATGTGAGCCCCCAGGGAAGCCCTGCATTGGAAGGTGAAGGCTTAACCACTGGATCACCAGGGAAGTCCTGGAACTTATTTTATAAAAGAGAATGACAGATGAATAATAAATATAGTAATTATAAATGATTAAATTATATAGGATATTAGATTCTTAAGAATGCTTTGGGGAAAAAAAGAACAGAGGAAGGAGTAGAAATATGGAATTAAGGGTTAAATTTTTAAATGGGGCTTTAGGGTAGATCTTATTGAGAAAGGCATATATGAGCATTGAAGAAAGAGAGTTGAAAGATGATGATCTGTGGGGATGATCGAGCAGCAAGTGCAATAGTCCCAAGATAGGAAAGTGCTTAGCAGGTTCTAGAAAAAGCCGAGAGGTCAGCAGTTGGAGGCAGTGGAGTGAACAAAGAAGAGAATAGTGGAAGATAAAGTTTGACAGAAATGGGAGACCTGATCATGTAGGGCTGTATTGTGAGAAATTTGTGTCTTGTATTAATTGATATGAGGATCCATTGCAAGGTTCTGAGAAAAAAAACATGGCAGGATCTAACAGACATTCAAAAGGGATCTCTCTTGGGGACTTTCCTGGTGGTCCAGTGGTTGAGACTCCACACTCCCAATGCAGAGGGCCTGGGTTTGATCCCTGGTCAGGGAACTGGATACTGCATGCTGCAATCAAGAGTTCGCATGCTACAACCGAAAGCTCCTGCGTGCCATAAGCAAGAGTGAAGATCCCACGTGTCACAGGTAAGACCTGGTGCAGCCAAATAAGTAAATATAAATAAATGTAAAAAATCAACCAATCAATCAAAAGGATCACTCTTGTGGCTATATTGAGAATAGCCCATAAGGAGGAAAGGACTGGAGTCAGGTCACCAGTTAGGAAAAGAAGTGGGCTGAGTAATGACTCCCTGAAAGACCCTAATATCTGAAACCAGTGAGTATTGCCTTGTATGGAAAAAAATTACTACAGGTGTTAGACTAAGGATCTTGTCCTAGGGAGAATGTCCAGGTTATTTTGGTGGGGCCTTTAAATACAACCACATTTATTCTTCTTGTCTTGACCACAGACAAGAAAAAGTCCATGTGATAGAAGCAGAGTCAGAGAAAAATGTTACAACACTGGTGTTGAAGGGAGGAAGAGGCCCTGAGCCAAGGAACACAAAGGGTGAAGCTCTAGCTGCTGGAAATGGCAAAGAAATGGGCTCTTGCCTGCAGCCTCTGTAGAGAGGATGGCCGTGCCATCATATTTTGGACATATGACCTCCAGAACTATAGGAGAATACACTCTTGTTCTAAACCACCATATTTGTGGTAACTTGTTACAGTAGCCTGTAACAACTGATGTAGGAACTATTGATGTATCCAGGAAGGAGATGATGGTAGTCATGTAAGGAGGATACAGTGGAGATGGTAAAAAGAACTGCATTTTTAAATAGGTTTTAAGTGTAGAATAAATAAGATTTTCAGTGAGATCAAAGTGGGATGTGACATAAAGGAAGGAGTCAAGGATAGCTCAAAAGTAGTTGTCTAAGCAACGGAAATGATTTTGCACCAGCTGAGATGAAAAAGTTGCATGTTGAGAAAGTTTTCCGAGTGGCAAACAGGAGTTCTATTTTGGACACACTGGGTTGGAGATTTTTTTTAGATATAAATGGAGACTTGACTAGGCAGTTGGGTATAAAAGCATGGAGTTTGGAATTCAGATCTTTGGCTGGTGGTGCAAATCTGCAAGCTATTGACACATGTTTGGCATTGAAAGCCATGATGAGAAGAGTTCATCAAGGGAGTAGATGTAAACAGAAAAGAGAAAAGAACTGAAGACTGATCCTTTGGGAACTCTACCTGACAGGTTTGAGGGAATCTGTGCATGAAAGTAACCATTGGAAGAATATTTATACAAATATGTAAATAATTTTAATTCCAACAATAGGGAACTGCCTATGTCGACCTGGGTACATCAACTCAGTGGAGTTACCTCTTCACTGAAAACAATGATTATGATGACAGTGGGAGTAATTAGGATGAATTGTTAAGTGACATAAAGGAAAACTCAAAATACATAAATATTATCATTGTGACACTGAACCTGAAAAGGCATTGTGTACAATTAAAATAATTGCATTAATTTTTGGTTTCTTACACTGAGAAGGTTTCAAGTTATGTTTTTAAATAATTATATAATGCACGAACTCTCCTATGAGATAACATTGAATCATTTCATGGTCTTTGTTTAGCAGTAACACAACAGAAAGCACTTTGAAAAGAATTTAGTGAAACATTTCAAAATCACGTTCCTTTAGATTTACAGTCACTTAAAAACCATTTTGAAACATCGTACATATAGCACTGTTATTTTAAATACCAAAGATTTTTGTAGATGAAGCAGTAGAGAGCATGGTAAGTCATATTAAGAAACACAATTCAGTGGAGGAAATTTGAAGATCTAATTGGCTTTATTGAAAGATATAAGAGAACCAAGTGGTTCTCCAGCACAGGCCAACAGAGCTGATGACTAGAAATATGTGTCTAACATTCGTAGACCTGAGAGCTTGGGTTGCCAGCGGCAGAGATGACATTCAGCACATTCTAGGCCTTGGCCAGGGGCCGGTGCTCGAAGAGAGGTGGCTGTTGCTGCCTGAACTTCTATCTCTGAAATTGCTTCTGCTGCTGCTGCTGCTAAGTTGCTTCAGTTGTGTCCGACTCTGTGCGACCCCATAGACGGCAGCCCACCAGGCTCCCCCGTCCCTGGGATTCTCCAGGCAAGAACACTGGAGTGGGTTGCCATTGCCTTCTCCAATGCATGAAAGTGAAAAGTGAAGTCGCTGAGTCGTGTCTGACTCTTAGTGACCTCATGGACTGCAGCCTACCAGGTTCCTCCGTCCATGGGATTTTCCAGGCAAAAGTACTGGAGTGGGTTGCCATTCTAGCAGGCAACAAAGTGTTCAAAAGATGCAGAAGGTGGACCTCAAAAACCATCCAGCAAAAGCCAAGAGAATCCTGAGAATAAACAGTGAATAATCTTTCTTCCTAGAACATTATGTTCTGCCTAGAAGAGTCATAATAAATATAGTTTCCAATTTCATATGAAATGTTTTAATGATAAATCTATACTGAAGTTTCAGATAAACTTTACAATAACTCTCATTTAGAAACACAAGAGTTCATTTTATACTCATAACGATTCTATTGGGTAGATAATAATACCCTGGGTTTACAGAAACAAAACAAAACAAAACCCAGAGGCCTAAGGAGATTAACTACTTGCTCAAGTTTGAGAGGCTCCACATTTCAACCCAAGTCTGTCTGCTTTCTTCATTTTGAGGGAGTTTTCAAATTAGGCTCTAAATCCTACTGTCTATGCTGATGAGCCAACACACTTGAGTTTTTCAACTAATTTAAAAAGTAAATGATTGCTTACATTTCTTTCACGGAGCATAACTTTTGGCCACCTTAAGGCTTCAGCGAGTTTGAGTGCTCAGTGGCATTTGTGAAGCTCCTTAGGCTGCTGTATTCAGGTGAGGAGATGACTAGACCATTTGACAAATGTGATATCAGAACTTAGCACCCGGCAGAAATGAACCTTCACCATGGCAGGGCAATTTAAATATTATGTAGGTGTTCTTGTGGGTTGTAAGCACTTTATTACCAACACCGAAATACTAACTTCCATATATGCCATGTAATGGCATAAAGCTTGCAGGGCGGTTGAAATGGAGCCTCCTCCATTGCTAACAAATCAAATGTAATGAGGAAAAATGGAGAAAATGAAAATGGAAATTACTTCCCCTGCAGTGAGCTTAGAAACGGAAAGTTTTCTTACTCCCTTATTTCTTTCTTAAACTTAATTTCACAGTGGTTTTGCTCTGTGTTAACAAAATACTCTTCTCTTCAAATGTGATGGTTCCCATTAAAAATGCTATTAGATACCAGATTACTCTCCATTATAGTCACGGTGCCAAGAACTAAAAAATCGGATCTCATGTATTTGACTTCATTCTCATTTTTTTCATTTTTATGTGCCTCATTGTATCAGGTAAGATGTTTTTAGCTACAAATAAGAGGAAACCAAATACAAACTGGCTTAAATTGTATGGAAACGTGATTGGAAGGACTCCACTGAGAGGATAGGTTTCAAGTATTTTTTGATAAGCATTTCAGTTCCATTTTCCTACTGTAGTTTATCAATTACTTTCCCCATGTGAGAGCTTTACCCTCTTGGTAGCAAAGTGTCCCTACCTTATGTACTTGTTTTTGTTCTTTAGCCGCTAAGTCTTATCTGGCCACCTAGTGCAAAGAGCTGACTCATTGGAAAAGACCCTGATGCTGAGAAAGATTGAAAGCAAAAGGAGAAGGAGGCGGCAGAGGATGAGATGATTAGATAGCATCACCAACTCAATGGACATGAATTTGAGCAAACTTTAGGAGATAGTGAAGGACAGAGGAGGTTGGTGTGCTACAGCCCATGGATCAAAAGAGTCAGGACAAAAGCCATGCGTGGCCTCATGATTTTGAATAAGTAAATGGAACCTAAGTTGGGTTGCTTGGTTCCCATATTCAGGATGACAAATTAGAGAGCAGATGGTCAAATAACAAAAGGAGATGGTACAAGTGAAAAATTGCTTTAGTCATGGAGAAAGACTGGTTTCTTGAGCAGTTAGACACACAGCATCTCTGGGCTTTGGGTTTTGAAATATTTATCTCATTTTCCACATCCAATCCAGGGGAATTATTCATTCTTTCTTTTTTAAAGTGTTTATTTATTTGTCTGCATGGGGTCTTAGTTGAGGCATGTGGGATCTCCAATCTTCATTGTATTGTAACAGGATCTTTAGTTGTAGTGTGTGGATTCTTAGTTGCGGCATGTGGGATCTGGTTTCCTGACTAGGGATTGAACCCCAGCCCCCTGCATTGGGAGCATGGAATCTTAGCCACTGGACCACCAGGGAAGTCCCCCAAGGGCACTGTTCTTTTACCACTGTATTCCCTCCCTGCTGCTGCTGTTGCTGCCAAGTCGCTTCAGTCGTGTTCAACTCTGTGCAACCCCATAGATGGCAACCCACCAGGCTCCCCCGTCCCTGGGATTCTCCAGGCAAGAACACTGGAGTGGGTTGCCATTTCCTTCTCCAATGCAGGAAAGTGAAAAGTGAAAGTGAAGTTGCTCAGTCGTGTCCGGCTCTTAGCGACCCCATGGACTGCAGCCTACCAGGCTCCTCTGCCCATGGGATTTTCCAGGCAAGAGTACTGGAGTGGGGTGCCATTGCCTTCTCCAAGGATCTACTCTTCTTGCTGGTAGGTTAACACCTGCTGCGAGGGTGGATGTGCAGGTGAACAGGCAGAGGACCCCTGTGGAGTAGGCTTCCTCCAAGAGCTTCCTTTCATCACTGGTTAAGCCACTATGGCAACTCCAAATGGGATGGTGCGCTTTAACAGGTGACACAGGTTGCCACCGCTGACATTCTTCAAGTTCTTAATCACCTCCTGTTTTTCTTTCTCTTTGTGCTTCAGATATTCCTTGCTTAAACTTTTGCATATCATTTCTGCTACGTTTTCACAGTTCATCTTAGTGGGACAAAAAACTAAGCAGGAATAATTGGGAATAACCAGTGCTACCAAGTGGTCAGGATCCATCTTTTTCAGAGTATCGGAATACTTATGATTAAGGAGGCGTGAAAAAGTCATGCCATTCTCAGCTCTGCTGTCAACTTCATATACTGTGTCATTTATTTTCAGATATTCTTTTAATTCAACTGGTCTCAACTGACTGGTGTAATAGTCTGCTTGCAGGAACTTTTGTAGGTCTTCAACATTGTTTAACGTTGCACTCATACCAATAATTTGAGTCGTTTTGCTGGTGTAGAGGATTTTTGCCAGAGTCATTTCCAGTATAGCCCCACGGGTTCCTTCACCAATCATGTGCATCTCATCTACAACAACCAGACCCAGACTGCTAATTCTTCCAGTTTCAATCAAGGAGTTCACCAGACTATGTCCTTTTTCAGTAGTGGCAATATATAATGATTTCTTTTCCCTTCTTTTAATTGGAGGAAATTTTCCTTTGCTTCCAGCGTATTCCACAACAAAGAAACCCAGTTCTATACCAAAACTTGACAAACCTGAAATCTTTTCTTGAACAATTGCCACATATGGTAGGATCATTAAAACATCTCTTCGCCGGCATAGTAGTTCTTGTAGCATTAAAATCTCAGCCACTAGGGTTTTTCTACCCTGATTTAAATGGCCCTCTGAACAGGAAGGACCTGTTTCTGTTCCTTTCAGTTGTTTGGCCCGGGGTGCCTGAGTGGTGCTGACTCATTTGTTTCATCTCCCAGCTTGTGGTAACCACAACCCCAACAAATCAATCCAATGGCCTCCCTCTATGGTTGACACGAATACTTTATGACATACGTTGTTATTTTTCTTCCATTTCATACTCTGTTCAAGCAGTCCAGTCCCTCCAAAATGTTATTACAAAAGCTGGTTTCAGAAACTCCTGATATTTGTAGTTCTATTTCATTAGTAAGTTAACCGTCTTGATCAATTTACTCTAAACACACCAACACAGTTCTTACTAGGAAGCTGGAGGAGGTGGCAGTTAAAAGTAAGACCTTGAAGTATGAATGAGAATGAACCAGCTGGTTCTAAATATGCAAGCAAACATCATGTTGCTGAAGCTGCCACAATAAGAGAAGAGAGTAAAGGCATTTTGCATTTTCCTTCCTGTGGCTCTGAGTTTAATGGGCTCTTGCATTGCAAGTAGTTGGTGGGTGGACGTGTTTTACTTTTGTATATTCTTATTCTTTCACTTGTGAGCTTTAAAGTTATCTCCCAAAAAGGCAATAGAATTTTTTTCCAACTTATTATTGAATATTGCACTCTTGTCTCCATTCTTAAAGCTCAATGCATTAGCAGATGATAACTTAGGATCCATATAAGAATATAGTCACAAGGAAGCATCCTTTTGGAGTTCATTCTGCATGCCAAGGTAATTTACAATAAAATGAGGGGAAAAATAAAATATAATGAGCAGAAATTTCTTTCCATACCAGTCATGTAGAGATTGGTACCAGCCTTCAGGTTCTCATCTGAGTGGAAGATGGGGATAGAGGGTCTATACTTGATAGCTAGAAATCTCAAGTCTTATCTGGGATAAACCAGGCTGGTGATGCTATCAGAACCAGATGGTTTCCACAGTTAGGTTAGCTTGTCCTGCAGACAGAATCATTTTAGAACAAATTAGGTCTTTCAGTGTAAAGTCAGAAATTTAAGATTGAGCAGGAAGAAATTGAGAATTCAAGCCACATAGAAGAAATGCTAATTTTCCTTTTGCAGAATTCATAGAGTGATTTAAGATCAAAAGAAAACATTAAATTAAAATTACTATATATAATTGGATTTCAGCAAGTTGCTCTAATAAAAATAACACAAACAGACCTGGGTTTTAGTTCTGACTTTGCCTCTAGCTGTTTATGTGTAACCGTTGGAAATGTTATTTAACTTTCTATATTTCTCATCTGTAGAATAATATGAGAATAAAATATTAGGTCTTTTAGGCTTAAAAAATACAAATAAACACTGGAAACCCCCATGAAGAGTAAAAGTGAACGTGTTAGTCATTTAGTCCTGTCTAACTCTCTGAGACCCCCATGGACTGTAGCCCACCAGGGTTCTCTGTCCATGGAATTCTCCAGGCAAGAATATTGGAGTGGGTTGCCATTCCCTTCTCCGCAGGATCTTCCTGACCCAGGCATCATACCCAGGTCTCCCTCACTGCAGACAGATTCTTTACTGTTTGATCCAATGCTGTAAGGGCTATCACCCATATCTCTCCCACTCACATCTGTTCTGTATCTAAGAAGATGCCTCAATAAAACCGAAAAAGATGAATCATACTCCAGGATTCTATTAAATATCTCCCACACTCCACCAAATAGATAATAAAGAGAAAACATGGAAATAATAACCAAAGAGACTGGGTAAGGAGGACGAAGAGCAGAAGCCCAGGAATGATTAAATGACAAGTTCCTGCAAGAGAGCTCACAACTGAAACAGAGTCAACAACAACTGGAATAGTGTCAGAGTTCAAAGATACGTCATAGTTCTTTGAATCTAAGACATTTTAATGTTGCGGTATTTGGTGACATCTTACAATCAATTTCCACAGAAGTTTGCTAGTCAGAGAGAGGAGTGTGTTCCCATATAATTGTCATTACCTTCACATGCCACTTTAACTGTGCAAAGTCCTGATTAAATATCAGTTGGATTATCTTCACTGTTAGAATATATATGGTTGAATTTTAAATTAAATTTTATCTTTATTTTAAAAAAAATTCAAAATTATACCGAGACCACATTAAAATTAAAAATTAATGCATTCCCAGAAAACTTTTTGTCACACACCAGGAAAATCAATGGAAAGTCATAGATATTGTAAAATTTCTTATAGAATTTTCAAAGGTGGAAGTTGATGATTTGTTCATAACACAGAAGGATTATTAGACAGATTCATAACACTTACCTGTAAAATTTCAAACTGCCTCTTCATAGTACCTGGTGTTTTATTTCCAGAAATTAAGAATAAACAACAGTAGCAACAACAAAACCAACTATGAGATTTAACCAAATGGTAAATACAAGTGAAACTCTAATCATTTATATATGCTTAAGAATTTTGCTGTCAGTTCAAAATGAGATGAAGAGGTAAAGATATGCACATAAGTTATAATGTTTTTCTGTCTCCATGATGCTACATGTAATCGTGGCCTATCAAAATAACTTTGATTAGTGGACTCAGTATCAGGAAATCTTGGATTCAAAATCTGATTGATTTCCATCCAGCTGCTTCACTCAGATGGAAAGAAAGAAATGAAACGAAAGGTTGGTGAAAGTTGTCTTACACCAATGCCTCTTTTCTCCTCTACCTTCAAGTGCATTATATTCTTCAAATAAGAATAAGAAAAAAAAGACATAAAAGTAATTTAGTTTATCTGTAATATAGTCTATGCTGACATGTAAACACCCCCAAATATTTGAGAAAGAGTTAGTCAATTATCAAATGTTTTATTTTGACAGTGTCAAGTAACGTCAAGAGAATGAGAAAGACAAGCCAAAGACTGGAAGACAATATTTGCAAAAGACATATGTTATAACAGACTGTTATGCAATATATACAAAAAACTCTTAAAATTCAGCGAAAATTAGGAAAATGAACAACCTGACTAAAAATGAGCGAAAGACCAGAACAGTCACATCACCAGTGAAGATATACAGATGGCAAAAAAGCGTGACAAGATGGTCCACATCATATGCCTTTAGGGAAATACAAATTAAACCAATGAGATGCTACTACACACCTATTAGAATGGCCAAAATGAAGAATACTGACACCACCAAGTGCTGGTAAGAATGCGGAACACTAGGAACCCTCATTTATTGCTGGTGGGGATACAAAATGGTATAGCCATGTTGAAAGACAATTTGGAAGCTTTGAGTAAAACCAATCATATTCTTAACAAACTATTCAGCATATTTCTTGGTATTTATCCAAATGAGTTGAAACTTAATCCACACAAAAACCTGTACACAAATGTTTATAATTGCTTTATTCATAATCGAGCAAACTTTGAATGTCTTTCAGTAGATGAATGGATAGATAAACTGGTCTCTCCAAGAAATGGAATATTATTCAGCACTAAAAAAAAAGAAAATTATCAATGCATGAAAAGACATGGAGGAAATTTAAATACATATCACTAAGTGAAATAAGCCAATCTGAAAAGGATAAATACTGTGTGATTCCAACTATAAGACATTCTGAAAAAGGCAAAACTATGGGGACAGTGAAAAGATCAGTGGTTTCCAGGAATTTGGGGGAGGAAATGTGGGTGAATAATATGGAGCACAGAATATTTTTGGGGGGAAGTGAAACTTCTGTATGAGTCTATGATGGCAAATACATGTGATTATACATTTGTCAAAACCCATAGAATGTACAATACAAAAGGGAATTCTGAGCTAAACTGTGGATTTTGGCTGATTACATTGTGTTAATGTAGGGGGGTGATGTTGGTAATGGGGAAAGATATGCTTGTGTGGAAGCAGAAGGTGTACAGGTAATGGCTGTACCTCCCTCTCAATTTCGCTGTGAACCTAAACCTGCTCTAAAAAGTAAAGCTTATTGAATAAGGTTTATTAAAACAAAATATATAATAGATAAGAACCTACTGTATAGCACAGGGAACTCTATTCAGTGTGTGTAATGACCTATATGGGAAAGGAGTCTCGAAGAGTGTGCCTATTTATGTGTGTGTGGCTGATTCACTTTACAGCAGAAATTAACACAACATTGTAAAGCAACTATACTCAAATATAAAATTAATTAAAAAGCAAAATGAGATGAAAACAAAAAAAAAATCAAATAACCAGATATTTGAACTACATTATATAAAATAGTTGAATGGTTAGCAGAAAGTTTATCCTGAATGTTTTTGTGCAGTGCCCTGGAAGCCTGTTCCTGAGGTTCCCGCCTCACTGCAGGACTTGTTTCTGTGTGTGAGTTTTCGAGCCCGTGGACTGCTCTTTGGACTCCTGCTGGCAGTATTCAGCGCACTGTAACCTTTAAAGTTATCACGGGGAAAAACTGAGAGCAGAAGGAGAAGGGGCGACAGAGGATGAGTTGGTTGGCTGGCATCACCAACTCAATGGACATGAGTCTGAGCAAACTTCAGGAGATGGTGAGGGCAGGGAAGCCTGACGTGCTGCAGTCCATGGGCTTGCAAAGAGTCGGACATGACTTAGCGACTGAACAACAACAATTATGATCGATGAGTGAAACAGTAGCTGCTGTTTGTTTCTCTCTTTCTATGCCCTAATATTTGTATACAAAATAAGGAAGAACATTATATTTTTTACCAGGTGGTATAAGAATTCCTCATAGTGAGAAAATCACCCTTGTTAGGAAGATGACTTGATCATTTAAGACAGCATGGCTGTGTGCTAACATCAAAGCTTTTTTTGTTTTGGTTGCACTGGGTCTTGGTTGCTGTGCACAGGCTTTCTCTAGTTATGGCAAGCATGGGCTTCTCATTGTGGTGGCTTTTCTTATTGCAAAGCTTTTCACGTTGCAAAGCGTGGACTCAGTAGTTTCAGCATCTGGGCTCAGGCTTTGTTGCCTGGTGGCATGTGGAATCTTTCTGAAACAGGGATCCAACTCATGTCTCCAGTGGTCAAGGCAGATTCTTAACTACTGGACCACCAGGGAAATCTGGGATCAAAGCTTTTGTGAAGGGCTTAAAAGAGTTGAGGTGGAAGGAGGGTGTGTGGTATTTGATGGGTTCCTACCCACAGCAATGAGTTCCCTAGTGGCTCAGAGGGTAAAGTGTCTGCCTGCAATGCAGAAGACCCAGGTTCAATTCCTGGGTCAGGAAGATCCCCTGGAGAAGGAAATGGCAACCCACCCCGGTATTCTTGCCTGTAAAATCCCATGGATGGAGAAGCCTGGCAGTGGCAGGCTTATAGTCTATGGGGTTGCAAAGAGTTGGACACAACTGAGCGACTTCATTTTCCTTCTTTACCCACAGCAATGTGTGTGAATAAATGGTAAAATTACTAAATCTTTAAAATGTTTTATCTAAGTTTATTTGGTAGAGAACTGTGAAGATTTGGTTCCCTGTGGAAGTTGACATGGGAAAAATTGAAATAGCCCACATACATGGAAGCTGGAGAGAGATGATGAGAAAGTAAGTGCTGGGAACTTTGCAGAGAGTGTGTACAGATGCAGTATATCTGTGGTATTGAAATTTCATGGGCTATGATTAGAGGAGAATAATTCACAAGCTGTGTAATTGGGGGCTCAGTGTAAGCAGAGCTTAACTAATAACTGAGTTATGTGAAAGGATGCATATAAGTGATCATTTACACATTTTGTATATGTGCATTCATGTTTGTGTGTTTATGTGTGTATTTTAATATAAACTCAGTAATTCCTAGGATTCTTGAAAACCAAGTATAATATGTGCTTGCACACTAAGTCGCTTAAATCGTGTCCAACTCTTAGCGACCCTCTGGACTGTAGCCAGCCAGGTTCTTCTGTTCATGGGGATTCTCCAGGCAAGAATCCTGGAGTGAGTTGCCATGCCCTCTTCCAGGGCATCTTCTCAACCCAGGGATCGAACCCCTGTCTCCTGAGTCACCTGCATTGCAGGCAGATTCTTTACATCTGAGCCACCAGGGAAGCCCAAGTATAATACACGCATAGCCTGAAATATGAGACCCTCTTTAAGAGGAAAAAAAATGATAGATACCTTACTGGTTAACCTTGACAGAAAGTGTTGAATATCCTCTAGTTTTTGGATTACTTAGTATTGAAACATTTGGAACAATTATTTCAAATGAGAAAAAACTGTACTTTGGTCAAGCATGCCAGGTAATTAGTTATCTGAGACTTTTTAGTAGTTCACATTAATACTTTTGAAAGCTGGTTCTGGAAGCATGAATTTTGCCTTTCGTGATCTGGAGAAAATTCATTTTTCCATCACCCAAGAGAAGAGAAAAAAAATTATACAGATTGAGTTGGAATTCATGGTTCCGATTTGATCCAGTTAGGCAGGCAGATGAAGCCACAAAACTGCAAAGATACTTTTGGAAGCTAAGAGTGGGTTTATACTGTTTATTTTTTGTATTCAAAACATTTGTGGCTACTCTTGGCCCTCAGTCTTCTATATGTATTTCAACATAAATTTTCATATTCCACAAACAACATTTCTGTATGTTGATTAGAGTTACATTAACCCAGAGAGCTGAAGAATGACTTCTATAGTTTCAAGTAGTGAAAGCAAAAATGATTTCTTGAAATGTAACAATTGTTATTTAGCACTAACATAGGTATACTTTTTTTCTTAATATTTATGCATTTATTTGACTGTACCAGGTCTTAGCTGCAGTACATGGAATCTTCAATCTCTGTTGCAGCATGTGAGATCTATTTCCCCATCCGGGGATCGATCCAGGGCCCTCTGCATTGGGAGAGAGGTGTCTTAGCCACTGGACAACCAGGGAAGTCCCTAGTTATACTTTCTATTGTTGAAAAAACTCACAGGTGTTGCTAACTCACTCTGAATATAAACTATGGAAAGATTGTTACATTTTATTAGTGGTAGTTTTTTTTCCCTGTTCATGGGCAAACCTGAATTCAAACCATGGTCAACCCTAGAGTTAGGAGCCCCAGTTGGAACAGCCTGTCTGTCTCCCTAAAATTGATTCCCTTCTTTTGTCCCACACTTCCTCTCTTGGACTGGATAAGAGACAGCACAGAACTATAATAGAGGGCTTTAAGTGACTTCAGAAATTCAAATTAGCAATTTTCAAGTTAGAATGAATAACTTCTTCAAGAATTCAGAAAAAAATGATAAAGACATGAAATCATGAATAAAAGAAGAAAAGACTTGGAGAGTGGAGAACTAAAATGCATATACAAATAAATTTTTATATACATGTCAAAAATTTTTATAGATATATAAAAAGAACAAGAAATTGAAAATACTAATATAATGAAAAGATGATGAAGTGATAAATGATGTGATGCAAAGAAGCAATGGTCAAATAAATTATGAAAGAAAATTCTAAACAACTTAAGTTTTCATATTGAAGAGAATCCCCAAATATAAAGCAAAAATCATTAAAATATATTCAGTGATTGACATTTTTGCCATTCAGCCATTCCCTAGGATTAAGAACAAACAGCAATATAGACAGAAATAAAAGCTTATTTACCGTGGAAATATACATATTGGATCATATTTCCCTGTTAAAATATATTTATATATATATAATTAGATGAAGATACTGCAATATCTATACAATTTTTTAGGGAAAAAAGAATGTGAGAAAAATTCCCACATATAGTAAAGCTATAAAATTAGTGTGTAAAAATAGATAAAGGCATTGTTTCTTTGGAGCTTCTAACAGGTAAAATCTTTAATTAGCAGATTCAGATTTTTAAATTGAGATAACTTGCTTTACAGTGGACCTCTATTTTTATTCTTAGTGTGTCTTCTTAGGTCTCCAGGTACATTGCTTTGCCCGAATTTATCAACCAATTCAAGTGATTGATTGTCTGATTTTTCCCACTACACTAAATCAATACAAAGTCTAGACATTGTAAATTTAAGCATAAATTCTCTGTGGAAAACTTATGGTAGTTTGAACTGGCACTTCAGGTAGAATCTTCTGAAATTATGTTTTGAATGAAAGATTTATGTCAGTGTCTATCTCCTCATCCTTCCTACAAATGTTAACAGTTGCTCCTGTATAGACTCTAGGCCATTTGTGGGAGACTGGGTTCCCCAGCATCAATCCTTGAGACAAAAATTTGAATTAAAGCATTTGTCTGGCACATAGTCCCAAGATGGCTGTAGGGGACTGGGAAGTGAACCAAGGAAGTGAGGGCAGCCAAAAAAGATGCGCTGATACAGGCAGTGTGTACATGTCGACACCTAACATACCCTTAAAACAACAACAGCAGCAACAAACACTCACACAGATTTTTTTTTTCTTTAAATTTTGGCTGCGCTGTGCTCGTGTGGGATCTTATTAAGAGTTCCCTAACCAGGGGTCAAACCTGTGTCGCCTGCAGTGGAAGTGGAGTCCTAACCACTGGACTGCTAGAGATTTCCCAGTGCTGCTGTTTTTTATTGTTGTTGTTTCTGTTGTTGTTATCATCATTATGGATTTTTTGTGAACTTTTTCTTTTGTACTGGAGTAGGGCTTCCCTGGTGGCTCACACGGTAAAAAATCTGCCTGCAGTGCAGGAGATCTGGGTTTGATCCCTGGGTCGGAATGATCCCTTGAAGAGGGGAATGGCAACCCACTCCAATATTCTTTCCTGGAGAATTCCATGGACAGAGGAGCCTGGTGGGCTACAGTCCACGGGGTTGCAAAGAGTCATTCACAACAATGACTAACCTTCTTTATAGCCGATTAATAATGTTGTGATAGTTTTAGGTGAACAACAAGGGGACTCAGCCATACATATACATGTATCCATTCTCCTCCAAATTCCCTCCCTTACAGGCTGTCAGATAACATTGAGTCGAGTTCCCTGTGCTATATAGTAGGTCCTCGTTGGTTGTCCATTTTAAATACAGCAGTGTGTACATATCCATCCCTAACTATCCCTTCCCCCCATCCTTCTCCCTGGCAACCATAAGTTTGTTTTCTAAGTCTGTGAGTCTCTTTCTGTTCTGTAAGAAAGTTCATTTGTACCATTTCTTTTTAGATTCCACATATAAGGAATGTCATACAATATTTCTCCTTCTCTGTCTGACTTACTTCACTCTATGGCACTCTCTACGTCCATCCATGTGGCTGCAAATGGCATCGCTGTTTTAGTTGGAGCTTAATCCTACTGCAGAACTCTGGGATTCTCTGTCTAACATGGGCCTCGGTTGTTTCTCCATCCATGAAATATGGAGTTGGGACTTTTATATACCCATCTCCATCGAGTATTGTTGAGGGTTGCTCCTGAATGGAGGAGGAAGCTGAAATTTTCTGGCACTCCTGACTTATTCTACGAAGGGGAAGAGAGCTCTCCTCTTGGAGGCAAAGCACTCAGGCAGTTAGATCTCAAGGTGATATAGGTAGGGCAGCTATATCGTGTAACAACATTTGCTACAGTGTATCTTGGGTGATTGGTATGTGAACATATTAATTAAGTATATTAGGTGCCTGTAGCAAAATATGACTGTGAGTGTAAATTTAATGTTTCTAATGTTGTTAATGTTAGCAAGGTACACATTCAGGATATTGAAGATGGTGAAGGGAATAAAAACAATAGTATAACTATAACAATGGTTTACTACAACAAGACCAGATATGTTTTATTATAATTATAATGGTGGGTGAAAGTGATAGTTGCTTAGTCATGTCCGACTCTGTGTGACCCCACAGACTGTAGACCACCAGGCTTCTCTGTCCATGGGATTCTCCAGCCAAGAATACTGGAGTGGGTTGCCATTTCCTTCTCTAGGGGATCTTCCCGACCTAGGGATCAAACCCCTGTCTCCTGCATTATGAGCAGATTCTTTACCATCTGAGCCACTAGGGAAGCCCAATTATGGTGGGTAAAGTTATTTTAAAATATCATGTTAATTAATAATTAGATTACAGTAATACTATAATTAATAATTAGTTGTTCAAAAGTCACCTCAGCTGAAACTGTGTATTATATAAATAATAATAATAAAAACTACATTTTTGAGGCTTAGGAAAGGGGAAAGCAATATTTTAAAATGAGTCATTTAAAATAATTTTCAGCTACACAGAGGGAGAACAGAAGTGTGAACAAAATTCTGCCCACTGAGGTTGTTATATCATTCACAGAGGTGCAAATGTGCACACAGTAGTGAGAACTGGTTAGAAATTCATAATCTCAAGATAGGACTGCCAGAAATGTCAGGTGACTTTTTATCCTTCTAACTGACTTTATTAAATTTACAATCTTATTCATTGCAGACTGTAGGAATCTATGACTTTTCATGGACCACTGACAGTGAAGGAAAAAGCTAGAAAATTCTTACAATGCATCAAAATTGTGGATGACAATTTAAGGAACTATGATGGTCACTGCCTTTTTGAGGGCCACATCTCTTAAGATACAGGGGTCCTGGGACTTCCCTGGTGGTCCAGTGGTTAAGATTGCATGCTCCCAATCCAGGGGGCCCAGGTTCAATGCCTGGTCAGGGAACTAGATCCCACATGCGGCAGCTAAAGGTTCTGTCTGCTGCACTTAAGACCTGGCACAACCAATTAAATAAGTAATAATTATAAATAAAATAAATAGCCTTTAGAAATGAAAATATGACTATACTGAAGACAGTTTATACTTTAATTTTTTGTGCCATGAAAAAGAATTTTTATTATGTGAACTAATTGCTGAATGATTTTCTGTCAGATTTTTTCCTTTGAGTATTTTGAGTTGATAGTAGACTTTAAACTTAGTTACCTCAGTCTTGGTCACAGTTTGTTTGAAGGTGATTTTAATAGAGGTATTGACAGGAATGTATATATATTTCTGGGTAGTGTTCTGTGATATATCATGGGGTGGTTTAATGTACAATTGAGCATCTCTTGTTCTGCTTAATTGTGTGTGGACACTTGGGAGAGGTAGAGGAAATTCTTGAATTTGAAAATGCTATTATTGATTTAGAAATGAGAAAGAGAGATATAAGTGACTTTTTAGCATTTTAAAATATTCACCCTTCAAGATGAGAATGGTACAGGTTTTTGGACTGTGAATGTATTTTATTGTAAATTATGGTGAATCGTGGGTATTCACCATGATTGACTTTAGGAGAAGCATTTAATTATTGTACTAGAGCTATCATTATTAAATAATTGTATTCCTTTATTAAAATTCAGTTGTATTATTTTAGAAAAATTTTAAAGTATATTTTTAGATCCAGTGTTTTGAAATACTTAATCGTGTCTTATATATTCCTTAGAGCGCCAAATTGATAGATAAAATTGGCTAATATTCCTTATTACTTGGTTTGGGCAAGGTATCGGGAAAAGAGGAATGGAAAAGACAAGGGGAAATAAATATCCATCATTCTTGTTCAAAAATATTAAAATATTAAACTTTTAATATATATAATGTATAATTATAATGTCAAAAGGTGATCTTTTTTTCCATTTTTTAGTTTTAAAGTTCTATGCTACAATAAAGTTCTGTGATTCATTAACTTAAAAAAAAATAAAAAAATAAAAAATAAAAGATAGAGGGGTCCTGATTAGTAGTATTTACTTTATTTTTGGTTAAAGAAAGAAGTAAGCCTGCTGCAACTGCTCAGGCTTCAGGTCACAGATGATTAGAGCCACGAATATCATTCTTGGACCCTATGGGTAGAGATAAACTTGGATTCACTTCAGTTAAAAAATTTTTATTCTGAAATTAAACATTCTCTTCTGGCAACAAGTAAAAATTTAATTAAAGCTGGAGAGGCTGTAGAGTTCTAAATTAACAAACAACCCCAAACCAGAAATATTATACAAATTGGTAGCCTGTTGAAAGACAGCTTGGGAATGATATGCTCTGAGCTCTTAGGGAGAATGTACCATGGCTGAAAACTTTGTCATTTCAACCTAAATGTCATTATTTCACTGGGACTGTGATTTTGTCAAACCCAGACACTCATCTTGGTCAAGTGCAAGAATTTAACACAGCCTGAAGATGACCGCAGCCATTGATAGGGAGGACTGAGGTGGGGTCTTTGAGGCCAGGTCTTTGACTTTGGTTCGATTAAATTATAAATAAAGTGAAGGATTAAAAGAGCAAAATGGTTATCATTCTTTATATCTCTTACCATATCATAGATTTTTGTATACTTACTATTTCATTTTGTATACTTACTGTTTCAGTAATTTTGAACTAAAGAACTGGTATAGATAGTTTTTTTAGCATCTCAACTGCTGTTGCTGCTGCTAAGTCGCTTCAGTCGTATCCGACTCTCTGTGACCCCATAGAGGGCAGCCCACCAGGCTCCCCTGTCCCTGGGATTCTCCAGGCAAGAATACTGGAGTGGGTTGTCATTTCCTTCTCTAATGCATGCATGCATGCTAAGTTGCTTCAGTCGTGTCTGACTCTATGTGACCCTATGGACAGCAGCCCACCAGGCTCCTCTGTCCACAGGATTCTCTAGGGAAGAATACTGGAGTGGGTTGCCATTTCCTTCTCCAAGCATCTCAACTAGGAAGGGAAATTTGTAAGTGGATGTCATTACCTTGAATTGTTGAGGGTGTGAGAGATGGAGAGAGGTTGTTTTGTAAGGAGAAAGCACAGTCCTGACTATGATCCTGGCTCCTATGGCCCACAGACCTCTTCTGTCTTCCCACCAAGTGGGGATGTGTGCGCTGGAGTGTAGGAGAGTCTCCTATTCTGCCCCGGTGTGCGAAGCAATCAGGGAATGACACCATGCAAGCAGAGGGCTAAGAAAACAGTGTGGCCAATACCCGATTAGTAGTCAGTATTATCTTAAATTTAAAAAACCTAAAAACCTGTGATTCATGCTTATCTCTTGGAGTTTCTTTCATTTCTTGCTTTTCAAAATTTAACCAATTAATCAATTTAGGGCCAGAAAGAGAAGAACAACCCTGTCCCCTGAATTTTGGCCAATAATTTCCCCTAAATGGTGTGCAATGATAAAACTGCAGTCATATCTGTAATGTACATTCATGCTTTCATTTTCCCTATCCTCCAACTTGCTGACAACCTACTTAGAAGAACATTCCATGTGAATCATTTTATGCATGTTGTAAAAGTCATTTGAAATAATTTACATAAAATATGGTCGATATGTTTGAGAAAAATTGAATGATAAGGTTTCTAAAAATTCAACGTTGCTTTTGGAAAGAGCAATTGACTCTGCAGATATGTTGAAAACAATAGAAAAGTAAGAAAAAAAGAGGAATGTGTTTAAGATAACAACACATGCAGACTATGTGACAAATTTGCTTGAATCCAGTTAAAGACAGAGCAAAACAATGAGACTAAATGGATCACAAATAAAGAAACCATGACAAAAATAAAAACTAGATTCTAAAATAGTACCTTCTTCTTAAAAATAAAAATTTTTATGTTGTGTTAATCCAGGTTTTCCATAGAAAGAGAACCAAGGTATGTATATGTGTATATACATATATATAGTTTTTGTTTAGTCACTAAGTCATGTCTGACTCTTTTGCAACCTCATGGACAGTAGCCCACCAGGCTCCTCTGTCCATGGGATTTGCCAAGCAAGAATACTGGAGTGGACCACTATTTCCTTCTCCAGGGGATCTTCCTGACCCAGATATCCAACCTGTGTTGCCTGCTTGGCAGGTGGGTTTCCCTGGTGGTTCATGTGGGCATCCCTGGTGGCTCAGTGGTAAAGAATTCACCTGCAATGTAGACGACCTGGGTTCAAGTCCTGGGTCAGGAAGATTGCCTGGAGAAGGAAGTGGCTACCCCTTCCAGGATTCTTGCTTGGAGAATTCAATGGACAGAGGAGCCTGACAGGCTACAGTCCATAGGGCCATAAAGAGTCAGACATGACTTGGCGACTGAACAACAACAACAAATATTACTTTTTAAAGGAATTGGTTCACATGGTTATGGAGGCTGAGGAGTCTCATGATCTGCTGTCTGCCAGGAAGTCAATGGTGAAATTCAGTGTGTTGGAGGATGTGAGAATGGGGGACGTGGGGAAGACACATCCAGAAATAATGTTTTACCAGCAATCTGGGTATCCCTGGTCAGGTAGACACATAAAATTAACTATCACATCTGCAAAATCATTCTGAGATGAAAATTGTAAAATACTGGATGCTCTGCATAGTCACTTAGTTGTGTTCCACTCTTTGTGACCCCATGGACGGCGGCCCGCCAGGCTCCTCTGTCCCTGGCATTCTCCAGGCAAGAATGCTGGAGTGGGTTGCTATGCCCTCCTCCAGGGGATCTTCCCGACCCAGGGATTGAACCCTTACCTTTTACATCTCCTGTATTGGCAGGTGGTTTCTTTACCACTAGTGCCACCTAGGCAGCCATCCGTATTTTACAGGGAACTTAAATATTATCTAAATTGTGCCATAGAATGCACATGCATTCCAATTTTCTATCTTATCTTCCCCCCTTGTAGTTGTTCTTTTTTTTAAAATCTTTTAAAGAATCTTATTTTATTTATTTATTTTTTCAATTGAAGGATAATTGCTTTACCGAATTTTGTTGCTTTAAGTTGTTTGTTGACACACACAGTTACAGATGTTTTATTTTAAGTAATCCGTGGTGTCTGTTGCAAGAATAATATACAGCTCACATTCAGATGTGTAATATTTTACATGATTACAAAGACTGAGGCAAACATCTTTGTACACCTGAATGAACATATTTTCTGGGAAATATTCTAGAAATGGAACTGCAAACTCACGGATTTTATGCCTCTCATCTTTGGCTTTATTAAGTATTTCAAAATTGCTCTTGAAAATGGTGTATCAATTTACCTTTTCACCAGCTGTGTATAAATTTCTCCATCTCCACATCCCTCCCAAACTATTTTTTTTTCCCCACTAGAAGGAAATTAAATATTTCTTTTTTCCTTGATTTTGAGTGAAGTGGAACATCTTTATGTATCTATGAAATAATTCATGGGTCAAAATATACCGCATTGGAAATTGGAAAATGATAGAACTGATAATCAAAATATTATATATTAAAATATGTGGGATTCGGTAAAGGTACCAAAAAAAAGTTTTGTTTTGTTTTGTTTTGTTTTGCTTTAGTTCTGGGTGAACAAAGATTCTGCCCTGAAAATTCTACCTGCAGTTCTGTGCCTCACATGAATTCAGGTTCACAAGGACAGCCGCAAGGTCCAGGAAGCCTGTCCTGTGCTGAATGTGGGGATGGGATGAGATGGTCTCCATGAGAGTTTGGGATTTTTTTTTCCTTCTCCTTGTATATATTCTTGTAGTTGGTGGTGGTGGTTTCCAGCTACATTGGGATATAATTGACATATAACGTGTAAGTTGAAGCTGTACAATGTGCTGATTTGACATGCAGAAAATCAGAGATCAAATTGCCAACATCCACTGGATCATTGAAAAAGCAAGAGAGTTCCAGAAAAACATCTATTTCTGGTTTATTGACTATGCCAAAGCCTTTGACTGTGTGGATCACAATAAACTGTGGAAAATTCTGAAAGAGATGGGAATACCAGACGACATGACCTGCCTCTTGAGAAATCTGTATGCAGGTCAGGAAGCAACAGTTAGAACTGGACATGGAACAAATAGGAAAAGGAGTACGTCAAGGCTGTATATTGTCACTGTGCTGATTTAACTTACATGCAGGGTACATCCTGAGAAATGCTGGGCTGGATGAAGCACAAGCTGGAATCAAGATTGCCAGGAGAAATCTCAATAACCTCAGATGTGCATATGACACCACCCTTATGACAGAAAGTGAAGAACTAGAGAGCCTCTTGATGAAAGTGAAAGAGGAGAGTGAAAAAGTTGGCTTAAAGCTCAACATTCAGAAAACGAAGATCATGGCATCCGGTCCTATCACTTCATGGTAAATAGATGGAGAAACAGCGGAAACAGTGGCAGACTTTATTTTGGGGGGGGCTCCAAAATTACTGCAGATGGTGATTGCAGCCATGAAATAAAAAGGTGCTTACTCCTTGGAAGAAAAGTTATGACCAACCTAGACAGCATATTCAAAAGCAGAGACAGTATTTTGCCAACAAAGGTCCACCTAGTCAAGGCTATGGTTTTTCCAGTAGTCAAGTATGGATGTGAGAGTTGGACTATAAAGAAAGTTGAGCGCCGAAGAACTGATGCTTTTAACTGTGGTGTTGGAGAAGACTCTTGAGAGTCCTTTGGACTGCAAGATCCAACCAGTCAATCCTAAAGGAAATCAGTCCTGAATGTTCATTGGAGGGACTGATGTTGAAGCTGAAACTCCAATACTTAGGCCACCTGCTGTGAAAAGCTGACTTATTGGAAAAGACCCTGATGCTGGGAAAGATTGAGGGCAGGAGGAGCACGGGACAACAGAGGATGAGATGGTTGGATGGCATCACTGACTCAATGGACATGAGTTTGAGTAAATTCCAGGAGTTGGTGGTGGACAGGGAGGCTGGCATGCTGCAGTCCATCAGGTCTCAAAGAGTCAGATATGACTGAGCGACTGAACTGAACGGAACTGATTGTAAAGTGACTATGACCTTAATGTTAGTAAGGCCTGCATCCCACCACATAATTACCATTTCTTTTTTGTGGTGAGAAATCCAAAACAGGACATTATAAATCCCATTGCTCTTATCTTGGCGAAGAATCAAACATCAAATATCTAGGCACTCCCAGAGATAAATCTCCTCCAGTTGTCAATCAGTTCTAGCCGCACCTTGGAAATGTCCCTGAAGGGTGGAGTGGGTGGTCCCTGTGGGGGAAACAGATGAAGAGCTTCCAGGCACGCACACTGGGTGACTTCAAATTAGATTTATCCCTTGGACCTCAACACCTGGTCTTGGCTTTTGAGAAGACAGAATCCAAGGGCCTGAAAATAATTTTATATCTGTAATGAGAAGACACTCCTGTCATTCTCTTTTTTTGTACCATAAACACTAATAGCTTCAAAAGGCAGCGTCTCCCACCCTCTCTGTGCCCACACCCTGTGCGTAATGTTTGATGGTATCTAAGTCTACACAGAGCAACATTGAGGCTTACAGAAAATTCTGTAAAAGGGGGCAGGAGGGTCTGCATTCCTGTGATGTTGTGTTCACCATCAGAAACGCCTGGGCCTGGGGTCCCTGGGCCTGTTTCTAGAGCCCTCAGGTTGCTCTCTAGCTCCTGAAAATAGCTTGTTTACCTTCTCCCTATCCTCACAGACTATTTCTGTGGAGGCTTTATTTCCCACCTCAGGCTTATTTTTAAATCAGAACAAAACTCTCAGAACACTGGTTATAGCCTGCTGTGTCCTTCAAGCCATTATACAACTTCCTCAGCTTTTCGAAGCTTTTCAAGTTAGCTAAAAAGGCAAGAAAACAAACTGGTGTGACACAAGGAGGAGGTGTGGAACTTTGAATAGTTTCCCCCAAAAGACAAAAAACAGGATTGATACATGGGCTTGAATTTTAGTACTACAGTAGATCAATTGATAATGACACCTGCAGCAGTGGAGAGACCACAATCAAGTGACTAGCGGGGTATAATAATTGTTGGCAATGATCATGACAGCAACCATGAGAGTGTGCATGCGTGCTAAGTCACTTCAGTCACATCCAGTTTTTTGAGACCCCATGGACTGTAGTCCACCAGGCTCCTCTGTCCATGGGGTTCTCCAGGCAAGAACACTGGAGTAGGTTGCCATACCCTCCTCCAGGGGATCTTCCTGACCCAGGGATCGAACCCATTTCTCCTGCATTAGCAGGCAGGTTCTCTACCACTAGTGCCATCTGGGAAGACCAACAACAACCATAGCTACCATCTGTTATTTATTTAGTATAAGTCAGGCATTGTCCTGTATTAATGCAATTCTTCATTCAATCTACAAGATAATCTTATGGCATAGCTACTGTTACAAGATGAGAAAACAGAGGGGAACTAAAGTTAAGTCATTTGCTCAACATCATATGGAAATTTTGCCATAAATATCACAGCAAACGATGGTAGCATAAATGTCACACATTTGAGTTGATCTTTGAGTTTTAAATTCATTGCACAAGGAGGGATACCTATTGCAGGGGGTGGCAAACTACAGCCAATGAGCCTAATATGGTCTGTTGCCTGGTTTTGTAAATAAAGCTTTATTGGTACATGGCCATACCCATTCACACATATATTATCTGGAGTTGCTTTCTCACTGCAATGGTGGAAATGAACAGTTGCAACAGAGATCTGGTGGCCTACAAACACTAAACTATTTAGGTCTCATTGGGTGAAAATCAAGATGTCAGATGTCAGCAGGTTGTGTTTCTTCTGGAGGTTCTAGGAGAAACCTGTTTCCTTGCCTTTTCCAGTTCTAGAGGCCACCTGTATTCCTAGGCTCATAGCCTCCTTCCTCCCATCTTCAAAGCTAGCCGAGCCTAGCATATTCAAATCAATCTCTCTCTTTTCCTCCCTCCCTCTCCCTCCCTCTCTCTCCTCAACCCCCAACATTTGCTTCCTGTATCACATATGAAAGTGAAAGTGAAGTCACTCAGTCGTGTCCGATTCTTTGCAACCCCATGGACTGTAGCCTACCAGGCTCCTCAGTCCATGGAATTTTCCAGGCAAGAGTACTGGAGTGGGTTGCCATTTCCTTCTCCAGGGGATCTTCCCAACCCAGGGATGGAACCAGGGTCTCCCACACTGCAGGCAGATGCTTTACCATCTGAGCCACCAGGGAAGCCCATCACATATGCTCTGCCTTAAACCCTCCTGACTTCCTCTGATAAAAACCCTTGTGATTACATTGGGCCCACCAGGAAGATCCAGGCTAATCTTCTCATCTCAGGATTTTTGAGGACATCTGCAAATTTCCTTTTGCCATGAGGGGTAGTATATTCACAGGTGCTAGGGATGTGAAGGTGGACCTCTTTGGGAGAAGCACTATTCAGCCTTCCACACACCATCTTCTCCACCTTATCTGAATCGGCCCTCAGTTCCCTACCTGAGAACCGAAAGCTCCCTTGAGAAAGAAATGTCTCCTAAGGAGGCTAAACTGAACATCTGTCTTTACTCCCTGAGGCTTCATCCATGTTCTGTTGCTGCCTTTTGTCCCCTGCTGAATCTTCCTGATGCTGCCTCTCTGCTCTTGGAGTTTTATATGTTGCTGCTGGCGGCCCACTCCAGTACTCTTGCCTGGAAAATCCCATGGACGGAGGAGCCTGGTGGGCTGCGGTCCATGGGGTGGCTAAGAGTCGGACACGACTGAGAGACTTTACTTTCACTTTTCACTTTCATGCATTGGAGAAGGAAATGGCAACCCACTCCAGTGTTCTTGCCTGGAGAATCCCAGGGACGGGGGAGCCTGGTGGGCTGCCATCTATGGGGTCGCACAGAATTGGGCACGACTGAAGTGACTTAGCAGCAGCAGCTGCTGAGATTACATCATGTCTGCTGTGTACCAGGCAAGGTCCACTTCAAGTTGTCCCCACTCTTGACCCAACAAGAGGCCTGGCAGTGGAGACAGTCAGTGAGCAATGATTCTGGGACAGAGTTGCTACAAAAGTGCTTGGATCGATCAAACTCATTATGGATAGGACAGAAAACTAGAAATTCTATCTGATGTAGTTTGTGCCCCAAGGTCCTTTCTGGTTTTTTCTTTGGTGATATCTGAATAGCCTCATTGCTTCCAGCTTGGCTTAACCTCTGAAAGTTGGATTTCTGGATTTCTGTCCATCCACAATGTAGTTCTAAGATCCCACATAAAGCACGTTCCCGGATGTTTGCAATCATTACCAACCTTGCTTGACCACAATTCCACTTACATACTCTCCAACTGCTTCATTCCCATCAAGTTTGGGTTCCAGAGGAGCTGGGGAAATTGATCCATGAATTCTTGGAACCTCAAGTCACCATATTAGTTACAATTCTCTTGTCTGCAAGTGGTAAAGATGGAAAAGGAAAGTAAACTGAAAATGAACTGAAATCTTTGCAGCCTTTAATTTTAAAGAAAATTATCAGAGAAATCTTTGACAGGTAGAGTAACAAGTGAAATTGCTCATTTTAATCACAGATGATAAGCAGAGATTTCTACAGCTGGAAAACAAAGACCCAGAGACAGGAACTGATCATACGCTCTGCTGATTCCTTCAGTGAATGATTCAATGTCTGACCCATCGGTAATTATTTTCTTGCTACCCCTTGTTATTTTGACTTTATGTTATTATCTAAAAATATTTCAAAATTCTTTGAACTAATTAAAACAAAGAGAGTTTTGTTGATGAAACTGAAGCTAATGACCCAAATATGCACATCAGGCTTTCTGATAAAGAGGGTTTATTAGGAGAAACTCATGGGGCTTCGCAGGTGGCGCTAGTGGTAAACAACCTGCCTGCCAATGCAGGAGACATAAGAGACATGAGTTCAATCCTTGTGTTGGGAAGATCCCCTGGAGAAGGGCATGACAACCCAGTCCAGTATTCTTGCCAGAGAATCCCATGGACAGAGAAGCCTGGTGGGCTACAGTCCAACTGCAAAGAGTTGGACATGGCTGAAGCAACTTGGCCCCATGGCAAATGGGGAAGAAGGGTCGGCATCTTTACTGCTCATCATATCCCAGGCAGCACACAGAGGCCTAGGAGGGCCAGATGTCAGATTCTGGGGGAGGACCCGACAAGGGGTAGATGATTGGAAAAACAGCAGTTCCTCCCTGGTCTGATCAGGGGCTGTGTCTTGACTGTTGGTCTTCAGAAGATGGCTGTCACCAGTTTCTCTGGATGTCTGCCAGACACTGACTCCCTCTCTGGGATGTCCACCTTGGGGAAATCAGAGAATCAATTAGAATAAGTTGACCTTTACCTGTCAGTCTGTGCCCCTAGTTTCAAGGAACACATGTTGCAGGCTGCTTGGGGGTTGGTCAGGAAGTAGCAAGAGAGTTGAGTGGATAAACCTGGCCCTGCAGCTGGAACTCAAGATCAGGAAAACACACAGCAAGGCAAAATTATATGTGACAGGGCAAAGGTAACATTTTCAGCTCTGGACTTTTGCACAATCAGTTGCTAGCCAAATGAGAAGAGCCTGAAGTGAAGGTTGGAATCCATCTACAGTTTGATGGAGGTTGTGTTAAGATTCCCCAACTGCTGAGAACATCATAATAAGGAAATAAAAAAGTGTGGAAGGGACATCTAGAAAGAAGGACATTTCATGGGTTTGTTGGCTGAATTTAGCTATCCCAATGGGAAGTTTCCTTTCACACTTTAATTGTGCATTTTCAGTCAAAATGTCTTCCTTAACCACCACCCCGCTGGAAAGTAATCCTGTACGGACTCGTCACTTTGTTTCCTTGATGTCGTAAGAAGAATATATGGTTGTGTAACCTGGGTCCTCCTATTCCTTATCCTCTGGATGATATTTACCTTACACACTAGGAGTTTAGTCTGCTTCTGTTTCCTCACTTGTCACAGAAAGTGCCTCTCATATTCTCTCATTTTATTTTTTAATAAAACTGGGCTGAGGACATCATCAATCTGACTACATCTGATTGTCATTTCAAACCTGTGATCATATAAGCCTACAAGAGGTGGTTCTTTGTGCAGGCTTATGGATAGTTTTGTCCATTCCTTTGATCCCCCTTGGCTGGGGTTTCCTTATCCAGGAAGATGGTTGTCACAGGAACGCATGTATTAGCCCCCTACTCTCTTTGCTCTACATAACTGGGCAGGTAATGGTTCGGTGCCATCTTTTTTCTTTCTTTTTTAAAAAATAATGTTACTTATTTGCTTATTTATTTTTGACTGTGCTGGGTCTTTGTTGTTGTGCAGGCTTTTCTCTAGTTGTGGAGAGTGGGGGCTACTCTTTGTTGCTGTATGTGGGCTTCTCTTTTCGGTGGCTACTCTTGCCGAGCACAGGCTCTAGAGCACGCAGGCTTCAGTGGTTGCAGCACGTGGACTCAGTATGGACTCAGTATTTGGGGCTCCCAGGCTCGAGAGCACAGGCTCAATAGTTGTGACACGGAAGCTTGGTTGCCCCGCAGCATATAGGATCTTCCCATGTAGGATCGAACCCATGTCTCCTTCATTGGCAGGTGGATTCTTTACCACTGGGCCAGCAGGGAAGCCCAGTCTAGCCATAATAATAATGATGATGATGATGATGATGATGATGTTAGTCCCTCAGTCATGTCTAACTTTGCAGCCCCATTGACTTAGTGCACCAGGCTCCTTTGTCCATGAAATTCTCCAGGCAAGAATATTGCAATGGGTAGCCATGACCTGCTCCAGGAGATCTTCCTGACCCAGGGATTGAACCTGGGTCTCCTGCACTGCAGACGGATTCTTTACCATCTGAACCACCAGGGAAGCCCAATCATATCTAACCATAAGCCTTATTAAATGGTGTGGATGAAATTCCTGAAAGAAATTTCATGCGACAGTCCAAGTTGAACTCCTTTACATAAAGATAATAAATTCCTGTCACATCTGGTCACACCTGGCCTGTTAAACCCAACCCTACATAGAGTCCTTCCCCAATCCCTGGAGAATTCACCCCAAACTCTAGCCGGTGGCTGAGAATCAGCTTTGCTCAGTCCCTTTATGCCCTGCCTTGCTTTTGAGCTGCTGGCCACAGAAAGAAAGCCCCTTCCTATCTGGAGGGCAGCTCTGTTTACCCTCTAATCATGTGTTTTCTTGAGCCAAATGGTTTTTTTTTTTTTTGACAAAAATAAAACCACAGCCTGTGACTGTAAAAGGGGAAGCACAAAAGCGAGCAAAGTGACAGCAGTCATGCAGATGAAAGTTCAGACTCAAAGGAGTCAAATTGCGAATCCAGAAGAATTAAACACTGAACAGTAGCAAGCACAGTGCTATTTCTGGGCTGTCAGGCGCTGAGGGGAAAACCACAGCGTGTTGCTGGCTACGTCCACTGCATTTCCGGCTTCCTCACTTCACCTCATTTTCTTCATCTCACGTCACTTCTGTTTCCTGACAAGTTGTTCCTCATATTTACCATTCACTTCAAGCCAACAATTCCGTCCTGTCTCTTACTAATCTTAGCAGGCACTATAATACCCACTTTCACTGAGAGGAATAAGGCGACCTGAACTCCTTTTTCTCTCAAATTCAGAACATGTTTTCCCACCTGTCTTCTCCACTGAGAAAGTTTTGGTCAGTATTCTTTCCTTCTAGTCCCCTTTTCTTTTTTGAAAGATTTCTTTTTTTTTAATTGGAGGATAATTGCTTCAAAATATTGTGTTGGTTTCTGCCATACATCAACATGAATCAGCCATAGGTGTACATATGTCCCTTCCCTCTTGAATCTCCCTCCCACCTCCCTCCCCACCCCACTAGGTTTTCACAGCACTGAGTTTGAGCTCCTTGCATCATATAGGAAATTCCCACTGGCCATCTATTTTACGTATAGCTTCAATGCCACTCGCTCTGTTCATGCTACCCTCTCCTTCCTTCTCCTTTCCCTTTTCAAGTTTAGTTTTGCTGTCTGTACTACATCATACCCATGTTGATTTTTTTTTTACCTCATCTAAATTTTGTTTCAGAAATTAATTTCCCCTTGTTTGCATATATGATAATTTCAATTTTCTTTCTTTTTAAAAGTAAAACCTTAATAGAAAATACTGCCTTAAAAAATGAATTGGCCATTACAAGTCATTCACTCACTTCTCCTTTACTTCACAGAATTGTAACTGTAACCTATACATACTGCTTATACTTCCTCATCTTCCACCCTAGTTTCAGGCCAAACTCGTATTCCAGAATGACGATGTTAAGCCACATGCAAAAGGAGTAATGCAACTGAAATCAGAATTTCCCCCTCTTATTTCCCTCTGGTCTCACAGGACCTTATCAGGCTACCTGTGCTGTGATTCCTGCGCCAGTCTCAAACCCACACCTGGCTTGACCAGTGTCACCTGGGGTTCTGGGCTCTCTCTCCTCCCAAAGCACACTTTCTACCAAATGCTTTACTCAACAGTTAGCAGTTATCTATTCATGAAATCTGATGGCTGTATTTTTGTCTATTCACCCATCTGGTCTTCTCTGCATCATGAGTTATGCTCACTTTTTGTGGCATCTCTCCCCCCTGGACAGCTTCAGAACCAAGTCTTCTTTCTGTTGTTGTTGCTGTTCGGTCGCTAAGTCATGTCCGACTCTTTGTCACCCCACGGACTGCAGCACACCAGGCTTCCCTGTCCTTTACTATCTCCTAGAGTTTGCTCAAATTCATGTCTGTTGAATCGGTGATGCTATCTAACCATCTCACCATCTTCCATTTCTAGAATGCTGGGAAGCTTCTAGAGCAGATTTCCTGTGCTCTGAGAGAGTGAGTCACCACTCCCAGTGCTCCAGATTACTGGTGGGAACCTTTGGGGACATGCCTCCATGTCATTATGCTCAACACCTTCAACTGTTGAAGGTACCGTCATTCTGGATGGGTCTCCCAGCAGAGTTCCTTGGATTACTATGCAGGTGAGTCAGCTTTATTTGTGGGGGAGGGCAGATTTGATAAATGACCTTTTCTTCTCTTTGACAGCAAGGCCAGCACGTAGTTCCCTGGGAACAGAATCAATTAACAGCCATCACTTGAAACTGAAAATTTCTTCAGCCCTCTTGTCTACATCTGATTTTTACTGATTTCATCTCAAATCTATTGGATATACTGTCTCAGTGGCCATAACCTTTATTTCATGACATTTAGTTTCTTAGGTGGGCCTCTGTTCCCTCAGCCTAGGTGCTAATTGCTTTGATAAAACATAAATTCCTACATGAAGAAGCTCCTATTATGAAAGAAATATTAAGAAATAAGTGACAAACAGAGGCATAAGGCTGTAGGAATGATTCTACTATTATATTAATTTTGGAAGAGAAAAAAAGCTAGGGTTATTGACAATACTGAGTTCAAAATGCTATTCCTAGCAGGGCCAGTATTCAGCTTTGTCACATTTCTTAGGAATCACTGAACACCATCTCTATTTTTACTTGAGTTTTTGCATCAAATCTGATGTTAATTATCGGATTTCATGTTTGGGGATAGATTAATATTCTAACAAATTTAGGTGGGAATGATAAGTAACTCTTTAGAGAAGATTTCTGTAAGAGTTCAAAAAGACCATTTAAATCAACATTTTACTTTTTGATTTCATGGTCCTGCTGTCTTGTCTCTGCCTCTGAGAAAGCCAAAGAAAGTTTTTTTGTTTTGTTTTGTTTTCTCTGCTTTTTGCAGTGGGGTGGATGATGGTTGACTGTTTGATTATATGGTTCAGTAGCAATTTATGAATGCCTTAGGTCTAACAACAGGCATTGAGCCTTTGCAGTTTGCTTGGGAATGAGAAAGGGTGCTAATTATCCACTGATCAAAATAATTTCTGGGCTTCTTTTCTAAGTCATAGATCTTTAGCTAGGAGATACCACATAGAAAAGAAGAATTTGTGCAAAATCTAGGTGAACAAAGTTCAGGACTCTATCCTCTTATGCAAAACCATGTCTCTAGATCAAGCAGCAACCCTGCTTAATGGTTTTGAACCTTCAACTATTAATAAAAAAGGTCCGCAAGATCATTATATAGTAAATGAGAAATATTATTGATTCTTTTCTCCCCCACATGACATTAAAATCTACATATCACTATGCTAGTAGCTTGTAATTAGTCACATTTTATCAAATCCAGTCTCTTTCTCTTAAAAAAAATCAATATATTTTAATATTATGTTGTAGTAAGTTTCTACATTGACAGCTCATTCATCTGCAAGCCATTAACTTTCCTGGCTTACTCAACAGGACTGTTAAAGTAGAATTCATTAAAAAGTACCAATAATGAGAACATATGAAGCTTAAAGATAGAGGTTATTTAAATATATGACTTTATTATTCATATAGCTCTAGAAAAAATAGAAATATTATGCACAGATGATTGACTTAGAATTGAAATATGCTATGATAATCTAGTTTTCATAATCATTACATTTCCTTCCTTCCTGCTCTTGCCAAATCCAATGCACAGGAGAGTATTGTCAATTGTCCAGTTGTATTGAAGTATTAACATGGTTACTTTTTCTAATCCCTTGTTGCCCTATTTCCAATAGTCAGCAGCTCTTGGCCAGGCTACTGTCATAGTCTTCAAACTAGTCTCCTATCTTCTTCAGTGGATCTTGTATTTTTCATTCTTCGTACAATAGCCAGAAAGTGAAAAGTGAAAGTGAAATTCGCTCAGTTGTGTCCAACTCTTTGCGACCCCATGGACTATACAGTACATGGAATTCTCCAGGCCAGAATACTGGAGTGGGTAGCCTTTCCCTTCTCCAGGGGATCTTTCCAACCCAGGGATTGAACCCAGGTCTCCCACATTATGGGCCGATTCTTTACCAGCTGAACCACAAGGGAATAGCCAGAGTGATGTTAAAAAAATAAATCAGGTTATACTGAAATCCTATTTAAAATCCTTTTGGGCCTTCTATGGCACTTGTGATAAAATTCTGTCTCTACCTTGTCTCCAAGGTCCTATGTTGTCTTGGCTCTTTTTTTGACTCTTCAGCTTCATGACGTGTTTCTCTTCTCCTTGCTCAGCATGTTCCAGCCATAACAGTTTCCTTTCTGCTTCTCAAACAGGCCAAGTTCATTAATGCCTTGGAGCACTTCCGTTTGCTGCCTTCTCTTCCTGGGATGCTCTTTTCCTAGATCTCTTCATGGCTGTCTCCTTGTCATTCAGATTACAACTTCTTGTGCATCCCATGAATGACAGCTTTCCTGACTGACCAGCAAAGCAGCCAGTTCCGGTCTCAACACCCTGTCTAGTTTTACAGCAATCATACTTTTCTGTGTTTTCTCATTAATTTGTTTATTGTTAACCTTCCATCACTAGAATACAAATTTTCCAACAATCTGGAAGAGTATATGATATATGAGGCTCTCAATACGTGTTCGGTAAGTGAAAGAGTTTGATTATATTTCAGTTAGGAGAAAATTACTTGGAAATACTGCAAAAGAGAAGCACAACACATATGTTATGTATTATTTGAGTGACATTTAATAATACAAGTATAGTAAAAAAGGTTAAGAAGTAATAGAACAAAATGTATTTTTGATTAGTTCTAAGGTAGGATTGTTTTCTTTTATATCTTTTAATCATCAAAATTTTAACATTTATCTCTATTATAATAAGGAAAAACTAAAAAGAGATGAAAATGCCAACAGGAATTTTACAAACTATTGAGTGGCTTCTTCTGGGTGGATTATGGTCAAATTTTTCTTCCTCTTAATTTTTACCATGCTTTTCAAATTTCCAACAGTATGCCTGTCTAAACTTTATAATCAATCAACAATTAATCTTTTATTTAAAAATAGTGATATCCAGATAGCTTATAAGGAAACCATGGTAATTTATTAAACATGTAATGTTATATAATCAGAAATTTTCTAGAAATCCCAGTATCTATTGCCATACATATCGGTGCATTAAAAAGGGCTGAAAATCTTTGACACTCCTCCTCTAGAGTAATGGGAACTGTTTCCCTTATCCTTGGATCTGTGACTTTTTTACACTTGATCTTAGCCAAAAGGCCAAGAAGCAATGACTCTGTGACTTTTTTGATGATCATGGGTAGGAAGACCCGATCTTTTTAAAAAGACAAGTATCCCTCAGGTGACCTAAGAAATCAATATAATCAGTCCCAGTAAAAATCTTGGAAACTTTTTCTTTTTTTTTAATAAAAATTTACTATTCTAAGCCAGCAGGCTTGGCTCAGAGGTTGAAGTGTCTGCCTGCAATGCAGGAGACCTGGGTTCGATCCCTGGGTTGGGAAGATCCCCTGGAAAAGGAAATGGCAACCCACTCCAGTATTCTTGCCTGGAGAATCCCATGGACAGAGGAGCCTGGTGGGCTACAGTCCACGGGGTCGCAAAGAGCTGGACGCGACTGAGTGACCTCACTGTCACTGTAACTATTCTAAAAGTCATATGAAAATAAGAGTCCACTAATAACTCAAATTTTGAAAAATGACAAAGTTGAAAGGCTAAAATGACATGATTTCAAGACTTATTCAAAAAGCTACAGTAATAATTTTTTAAAGCCAGAGTGAGTATGCCACACTACCTCCCTTCCCTCCTGGGGCCCCATTATTCCCATCTGCCTTCTTGCTCCCAATCTTAGGAAAAATCAATCTATCAATGAAACCGAATAGAAAATCTAGTAATAAATTCACACACACGGGCAGATGATTTTTGAAATAATTACAAAGACAATTATAAAGAGAGGATATTCTTTCCAACAAATTGTGTTGGTACAACTGAATATCCATAGGCAAAATAACAAACTTTGACCAGTGTCTCACATCGTATTACAAAAAATTAATTAAAAATATGTTATAAAGCAAAAAACTATGCATGGACTCTGCACTTGATGCAGAAAAAGCATTTGAGAAAAGTCAGCACCCTTTCATGATAAAAAAAAAAAAAAACTCTCAACAATCTGGGAATAAATGGGAACTTTCTCAAAATAATTGATATTTATTTTGAGTGATATCAGCATCATGTCTGCACTAGACATATCTCCTTCAATAATAAAGGCCATGTATAAAATGCTTGTATGCTAAGTCACTTCAATCATGTCCAAGTCTTTGTAACCCTATGGACTGTAGCCTGCCAGGATCCTTTGTCCATGGGATTCTTCAAGCAAGGATACTGGAGTGGATTGCCATACCATCCTCCAGGGGATGTTCCAAACCCAGGGGTCGAACCTGCGTCTCCAGCGGCTTCTGCATTGCAGGCCAATTCTTAACCGCTGAACCACCTGGGAAGCCTCCCAAATTCCATAACTAACATCATACTTAATGTTGAAAGGCAAAAGTTTTTCCCCTAATATCACTAACAAGACAAACATGCACACTTTTACCACTTCCATATAGCACAGGATTGGAAATTCTAGTCAGAGCACTTCAGTTCAGTTCAGTCGCTCAGTCGTGTCCGACTCTTCGTGACCCCATGAACTGCAGCATGTCAGGCCTCCCTGTCCATCACCAACTCCTGGAGTTTACCCAAACTCATGTCCATCGAGTTGGTGATGCGATCCAGCCATCTCATCCTCTGTCGTCCCCTTCTCCTCCTGCCCTCAATCCCTCCCAGCATCAGGGTCTTTTCACATGAGTCAACTCTTCGCATCAGGTGGCCAAAGTATTGGAGTTTCAGCTTCAACATCATTCCTTCCAATGAACACCCAGGACTGATCTCCTTTAGGATGGACTGGTTGGATCTCCTTACAGTCCAAGGGACTCTCAAGAGTCTTCTCCAACACCACAGTTCAAAAGCATCAATTCTTCAGCACTCAGCTTTCTTTATAGTCCAACTCTCGCATCCATACATGACCACTGGAAAAACTATAGCCTTGACTAGATGGACCTTTGTTGGCAAAGTAATAGCACTTAGGTAAGGAAAAGATACAAGAGGCATCCAATTTGGAAATAAAGAAGTAAAACTTTCTTTGTTCACATTTGACATACTTCTATACATAGAAAACCCTGAAGATTCCACAAAAAAATCCTGCAAAATTAATAACTAAATTAAGCCACATTAAAGGGTACAAAATCAATATTCAAAAATCAGTTGTATTTCTATGCAATAACAATGAATAATTCCAAAAAAGAAAACTAAAAAACCCAAAAATATATGTGAATGTTCATAGCAGCTTTATTTTTAATAGCTGAAATTAGAAATAATCCAAATGTCTCATGCATAAAAAATATTGATTCTGAAATACGGGCTCAATCTAATGTTAAAAGGAATCTTATTAATGATTTTGTGACTGTTTTGTAGATGCTCTAATTGATACTTTTCAGATGTACAGGAAAGAAATTCATCCAAGAACCAGTTTTTTACTTTGCTTTGGATAAAATTCTTTTGTTGCTTTTGGTCCCAAGACAAATATCAAAGCTTCCAAGTTTTCCTTCCCAATTGCACTTTTTAGCGGTCTTTTTTTTTTTTTTTGGTCTTTCCTGCCTGTAACAATATAATGAATTAATTCTTTTTAATAACAATAATAACTATAAATCTATTGTTCTATATCACTTCATTTTATAATAATTACCACTATTCACAGAATTCAGTATTAAATATTTATTTTGAATATAATTTTATAGTTTTCTATTGAAAAACTTAATGTATTTTTATAGAAAGTTATACATTTGACAGTACTAACATATCATAAATAATATACATGGAGTAGCAGACTTTTCTTGCTTGCTATGTTCTCATTACTGTGCCATGGTTAATATTTTCTGGTAAGACTACTGAATATACAGTAAACAATGAGATTTTGAGTATCTCATTCATTTTAATCAGTTTTTTTTTTTCTGCTTTTTGTTGAGTGCAGAATATCCCCAGCAAAACAGACCAGCTTTCTGTTTCTCTCTTATCTCCCCTTCCTCTGCTAGATAGAATGAATGATGTAGAGACTGGTAGAATTTTATGCCATATTTTATATTAAAGAAACAACTTGTATATGACCAAAATGTGGATGGCTAAACTTTACCACCCAGTGTATTGGCTTTGAGTCTCATTAAAATCTGGTGGCTTCTGAATTAACTTGTGGTTCCCCACCGTGATGGAAATTGCTTCTTTCCAGTATTATTGACTGACAGAGCAGGTGAGAACTTGTTTGCATCCTTTGAACAAGTTCATTAGTTTCCCATAATGGTTGTTGCAGGTAAACACTCTACTATTTAATTAGTAGTCTCTCTTTGGTGAGCTTAAAACAATTACAGGATCTTTTTCCTTCCATTTGTGTTCAGGACACAAGTGTTTTTTTATGGCCAGTCTGACTCATCACAGTCAATAGTTATATGCCTGACTGCTACCATTAATAACTATTAAAACAACTGCCTGTATTTTTTCATGGTATAAAAATAAGATTCCATCAATCTTCAAGGTGAACAGCCTGGGCAGCAAAAGTTTTAAGCCTCTTCAATCCAAGTCTTCAAGTTGATACTGATTTCTGTAAATCTTCCATGCCATCGGCTAATAAATTGAAGTAAATCTAAGTGTTACAATCTCCATACTGAACACATACACATGTTCACTGGCAGTAACCTGGCACAAGTGGACATTCAATTTTAATGTGTGTTGAGTATCTTCCACCAGCTTATCCCAAGGGATACTAAAGACATGGTCTCTGCCTTAAAGTAATTTCCAGTGTAGTGGAGGAAATAGGCATTCAACCACAGTGCGTTTTTAAAATTTCAACATTAGTGTGATGAGATTCAAAGGAGTGAGGCTCACAGTGATGTTGTATACTGAATAGTGAGACTCTGAAGCAGGTCTTGTCTACGGCTTATAACAGGAAGGATGTCAGCAAAAGAGTCCCAGAGCATTGAAAAGGGAGCTTGAAGGAAGAAGATGGCAGTGTTTAAAAGCAGTGCTTGGTATGAACCTCTAGTAAAGAGTCTGCTTGCAAGGCAGGAGACCTGGGTTTGATCTCTGGGTCAGGAAGATCCCCTGAAGAAGAAAATGGCAATCCACTCTAGTATTCTTGCCTGGAAAACCCCATGGACAAAGGAGCCTGGTGGGGTACAGTCCATGGGGTCACAAAGAGTAAGACATGATTGAGTGACTAATACTTTTTCTTCTTTTCACTAGTAAAATGGAGATAGCTAAAGAGGATTTTAAGACAGTTTTTCTTCATGGTGCTTCATCCTAAACAAATACAATAATGATCTAAATTATTTTTTCAGGCTTCCTGTTTTGGACTTGTATGTCTTTTGAGTGTTTCCTATGCTCAGATTGGCCACTTCAGACTTAGCTCTAATTGTTACACATTTTAGGGAACACCATATTGGATTTTAAACATAAGGCAAAGACAGTGGTATTTTGAATAAAATCATTACCCTATAAACTGAGATGAAAGCACATGCTTGAAATGACCACTCAAATGTTGGAATTACAGTGCAAAGGGTTGGGTATTCACAGAACAAGGGTGTAGCTAGTATTTGAAATAACCCAAACCACTGGAAACAACATAGGATTCTCTGGGATTAGAATTGTAATATTGGGATAATTTTCTCTTCAAGACTTGGTTATCCTAGCAGCAGGACTAAATTTTTAATTTAGCATTGTATCAGCTCACTTAATGAGGGAAGTCCAAGAAATTTATTTGTAAAGTTGTAAATTGAAAAGTGTTTTAACCAAATAATATTAGACACATTTCCTAAGTCAAGGCTTCCAGAACAAAGAGTAGTGGTTTGATTGAAGAGTTTTACTTGCTCAGCACATGAATCCTGAAATGGCAACTCCTGGGAAAGTCTAAGGCAAGCAGGTTTGGAATTACTAGTGTGAGTTGTTTGCTTGGAGAGCAAAAATACAGAAGGATGGAAGTTTGCAAGTAAGAAAAGAGTTTATTTGGAGTATTTTTTTTTTCCTTTGGTTGTGCTGGGTCTTTGTTGCTATGTGAGGGCTTTCTCTTGTTGCGGTGAGTGCGGGCTACTCTCTAGTTGAGATGCACAGGTTTCTCATCGCAGTGGCTTCTCTTGTTGCGGCGCATGGGCTCTAGGCACACAGACTCAACTGCTCAGTGACATGTGGAATCCTCTTGGACCAGGGATTGAACCCATGTCCCCTGCATTGGCAGGCAGACTCCCATGCACTGCACCACCAGTAAAGTCAGTAGTCAATAATGCCTACACTCATAATAAACGAAAGGCATCTAGCACATAGGTACACAGTCGCTGCTGGCTGAGTAGAGAACGTAAGCTTTTAAACCTCCAGCTTGTGATATTGACCATAACAGTATTTCCTGTGGGACCAATACATCACTGGCATCAGATGTCAGCCAGCTTGCCCTCCAGACCTGGGAAGCACCTCTATCTGTATCATCACGCTCCGCATTGTCTTCAGCATGTTGTTCAGTTCAGGAGATAGACAAAACATTAGTTCCAAAATTTTAATCCTCTGATCAGTATATATATATATATATATATATATATATATATACATACATACACACACACATATATATATATTTTTTTATCCTGTAAAGAATTTTTCACATAATTGGTGCTGGACTGTATTTTTCAACCAGGATGATGTGATTTATAACAAGAAAAAATCATATTTGGACCTTGACCCCGTTCTTGACACAGAACTCTAAAACCTTGTAATTTCCTGTGATGAGAGCATTAAAGGTGTCTTGTGTTGTTAATGAGGTGACATTTGGAAAGCCCTCAGGAAACCTAAGAATGCTGGCTGGCTGTCAAGGGAACCAACCATGTGACCGGACAGCTGGAACTTTCAGAATCCAACCTTCCCCACCAAACGTCTGGGGAGGGGAGAGGGGCTGAGGTGCAACCGTTTGCCAGTGGTCAATTATTTAGTCATCCCCAACTATGTAATGAGGGCTTCCCAGCTGTCACCAGTGGTAAAGAACTCGCCTGCCAACGCAGGAGACGCAAGAGAAGCAGGTTTAGTTCCTGGGTCAAGGCGATCTCCTAGAGAAGGAAATGGCAACCCACTCCCGTATTCTTGCATGGGGAAATCCCATGGACAGAAGAGCCTGGCGGGCTATAGTCTATAAGGTTGCAAAGAGTCAGACTATGGCCTTTAGCACATCTTTTTGGTATAAATTAATAAACATAAGTAAATGTTTCCCGAGTTCTGTGAGTTGCTTTAGCTAATTTCTTGAATCTGAAGTGGGATGAGGTCATGGGAACCTCTGATTTATAGCTAAGTTGGTCAGAAGTACAGGTTACAACCTGGACTTGCAACCAGCATCTGAAATCCACTGAGAGGGATCCTTGCAACCATCAGTGTGTAGCTCATTGGTCACACGTGTTAACTTATGCTTGTGATTGGCCTTTGAGATAGAGGGCAATCTTGTGAGACTGAGCCCTTAACCTGTGGACCAGATGCTACTTCCTGGTAGACCCTGAGTTGACTTGTAGGAAACCTGGCTGGTGTCCTGAGCATTTCTTGGTGTGGAGGGAAAACCACCCACCCCTACATGTTGGAATTGGTCTCTGATATACTTTAGCAACCAAAAGAATAATTTAACCACTCTTGAAAGCTAAATTTGGATAGTCTCTGCTAGAGTTCTTTTTGGACCTAGATGTAAATATTTCAAACAAATGATGAACATATATATGTGTGTGTAGGTGTGTACTATTTTATCTATTATGTATTGATAGATATTTGCTCAGTTGATAGTATAATTAATAGTTATATACATGCATATTTTCTTACATAGATACTATATGTAAGATATTGTTGATAATTGATCAATGTAAGTATGTTATGTATTGTTGTGTTAGCCACTCAGTTGTATCTGACTCTTTGAGACCTCATGGACTATAGCCCTCCAGGATCCTCTGTCCATGGAATTCTCCAAGCAAGAATACTGGAGTGGGTAGCCATTCTCTTTTTCAGGGGATCTTCTCAACCCAGGGATTGACCCTGGGTCCCCTGCAATGTGGTCAGATTATTTACCATCTGAGCCACCAGGGAAGCCCCCAGTATAAGTATATGAAATCTCAAAGTACACAGTCAAATGGATTACTGGTTGTAGACCTTTGGGGGACTGATCTAAACTGGTAGCCAGTTTATACAAATCAATATGTTTTGGCTCCCTGCATTTCCTTTGTTAATGAGGAGATATATTCTATGCCTCCTATAACTACTGATGGAAACAAAAATACAAAAACTCTCATGTTCTATTCATAGGACTGTAGAAGCAAAGCAGCTATTATCTAGTGGCAGTATTTGATAAAGAGAAGACCATAGGTGATGTGATAGTCACTCAGTCATGTGCGACACTTTGTGACCCATGAACTGTAGCTCACCAGGCTCCTCTGTCCTTGGGATTTCCCAGGCGAGAATCCTGGAGTTGGTTGCCATTTCCTTCTCCAGGGGATCTTCCTGACTTAGGGATCTAACCCAGGTCTCCAGCATTACAGGCAGATTCTTTACCACCTGAGCCACCAGGGAAGGTGTATATAACATGATATTGACCCTTTGGGGGGCTTTCTAGGTGGCACTAGTGATAAAAAATCTGCCTGACAATGCAGGAGATATAAGATGTAAGGGTTCAATCCCTGGGTTGGGTAGATCCCCTGGAGGAGGATATGGCAATCCACTCCAGTGTTCTTTCCTGGAGAATCCTGGTGGGCTACAGTCCATGGGGTGGCAAAGAGTCAGACATAACTTAGCATGCACACACATGACCCTTTTTTAAAGCACTCATGTGCCCTGGGCTAAATATTTTTATAATTATTAATACAAATGTAAGTACATTTGAATTCATGACTTTTCCCTGTCATCTAAATGTCTGAAGTACTTCCAAATATGTGTCCTTTAATACTTTTTTGGGGGGTGTTGAGGTCCTTTAATGGACAGGAACCTGGTGGTCCGGAGTTGACGATAAGAAAGTAAAGGAGAGAGAAAGAGGCTGATATTCCTTGGTTTATGCAGAAAGCCAATAAAGCCCTTGGCACGGAGCTTGCACTGCTCACGAAGGCACCAGGCGCCCTCTCGAGGGGGGTGAAGGCACAGAGCGCCTTCTCCAGAGGGTCTCAGAAGCCTGGGCAAGAAAGTGGGCCCAGTGAGCCTCTGCGCTCCAGAGAATTAGCCTGAGAGAGAGAGAGAGAGAGAGAGAGAGAGAGAGAGAGAGAAAGAAAGACATGGGGACCAAAGCTCTGATGGAGCAAAGGTGTTTTATTCAAAATCATGTGAGTATATATACTGTCTTTCAAGGTAGCTATTTTCAGCAAAGATAAAAATCAAAAGTCCAGACTTACAAATTATCAAGGAAAACATAAGGTGATCCATATCAAAGACAGAGGGTTGTAAATAATCACTTTTACCATATGGTTCATAAAAAGGAAGAGGGTCGTAAATAGTTACTTGTCATCTACGGAAAAACTAACGAAGGAAATGCATACATTCCTAAACCCCCAGGAGTAGTTTGCTACTCCACTTAATTTCTGAATATTCAAGAATTAATAAGGGACAGAGGATTCATGACAGTTCCAAAACAGCACACAGGAAGCCTCCTGTTAGATGCTTCCTGACAGGGGGGTACAAAACAGAATCAGAATAAATATGTATATTGATAAATTACTATAAATAAGTATACAGTAAATATAAATATTTATAAGTAAGTTGAAATCTGTAGAGCATAATTAATTAAAATTATTTTTTAAAGTAGTTTAGTAAACTGGTAAATATAAAAAATGATAATTTAAAAATAAAATGTTATTTAGCAAGTTACAATTTTTAATAATATCTAATTTGTTCATATTTATTTAAAATCATACTTTATATAAAATGAAAAAATCATTCTAAGGAGGTGTCTTTGCTACTTACCACAAATATTTCAAGGTTTAATGATCTACCCTAAGTTTGTGTTTCTGATTTTTTTACCGACAGAAAAAGCTTTAGAGTTGAATTTGGAGATTATTTCTAGTTCCAGGGTTATAAGGATAGTTGAACAAAAAACAATTTTCCTGGACCATTTTATCCTATTTTAAAGCTGAAGGAATTATACTAAAGGAGTTTTAAAGACCCATTTAGCTTTAAAAACTAAAATTATCTGATAAAAAAATCATAGTTATGTAGATTAAGCTAGGAAGAATTTTTGTTAGAAAAATACTGTTTGAATATCTGAATCAATTACTAACTTATAAATTTCACCAGTGCAAGACTGACATATTTATCTTAGTATACCAGTGACAAACATATTTTTTATATATCCAGTGCTCAATAACTGTGGAATAAATAATTAATGTCATTTCAGGAAAATTAAAACTAGAAAATAATGTTCTGTTATGCCAGTCTAAAAACCTAATCTTTTTATTTAAAAAGGAAACTTAGGCAAACATATACACACACTCACACACACACATCTTGTTAAGACTTACAGGATGATGTAAGATGTTTCAGATGACAATTGTTAAGTGAAATCTTGAAGACTGTGACATTATAAGTGGTACAAACATTCAATTAAAACCCTGCATTAGAAGATCATGTGTAATTTATTTGAAGTAGCAATGTCTTCTAGCTTGATGTAGGTTCTTCTTCTATTATTAATGAGCAAGACCTTTAGAACCACATGGCAAGATAGTTTTATTGCTTGTTAATTAGGCTCCACAATTTAAAGACACACTTCCATATAAAATAGAAAAACTCAACAACTTTTCAGGTACTTGAAAAACAAAGCTAAAAGTATTTGCCCATTTAGTTGAGTCTCTTCTTATTCTCCCCACTGCAGGCTACTTCTTGCATTTAGAGTTTACACTGAAAGTAAATGATTTTATAGAAATATTTTCTTACAAAAAAACTTAATTTGGTTTTTTCATAATATATGTAGTCAGCTTTCTTAATGCTTCAATGCTACTGAAAATATGTAATATATTTCCTGTTCTGTTGGAAAGTTGAAACACCAAACATTAATTGTATTTACAGGATAAATGTTCCATGATTTTAGGACCAATTCAGACTGGATACCTAATACCAAGTAGGATATGGTGTTTCTGTCTTTCAGACCACAACTCTCGTTATCATGATTGGAAAGGTCTCTTCTTGCAGAGGACAATGGCACGTATTACATGTGGGGCTTCTCTGCAACTTTAACCAAGTTGACACATCCACAGATGTTTCTATAATCTTACTGAAGTCTTGATGAAGTCACTGACTCTCTGCTCAACAAGAGAACTTGATATTTGGAAATACTCCCATCATGCCAAGCAAACTGCTCTTTTCTTGAGCCTTCTAAATACGATGACTTAAAAAAATAGCCTGAAACCTGAATGGGTTAAAAAAATTGTACAGATTTATTTTGATGGTATTTAGTCACAAGTTACGGAGGAGGCAATGGCAACCCACCCCAGTCCTCTTGCCTGGAGAATCCTATGGATGGAGGAGCCTGGTGGGCTGCAGTCCATGGGGTCGCTAAGAGTCGGACACGACTGAGCGACTTCACTTTCACTTTTCACTTCATGCATTGGAGAAGGAAATGGCAACCCACTCCAGTGTTCTTGCCTGGAGAATCCCAGGGGCGGGAGGGCTGATGTCTATGGGGTCACACAGAGTCAGACACGACTGAAGTGACTTAGCAGCAGCAGCAGTCACAAGTTAAAGAAGGTTTTGTAAAATAAAAAGCACTAAGTATTTGTTGAAAGATAATTCTCCATGGATCTCTCTTGTTTCTGTCAGGTTTTTGAGGTAGGTTCAGTTCAGTTCAGTTGCTCAGTTGTATCTGACTCTTTGCGACCCCGTGGACTGCAGCACACCAGGCCTCCCTGTCCATCATCAACTCCCAGAGTTTACTCATGTCCACTGAGCTGGTGGTGCCATCCAACCATCTCATTCTCTGTTGTCCCCTTCTCCTCCTGCCTTCAATCTTTCCCAGCATCAGGGTCTTTTCCAATAAGTCAGTTCTTCACATCAGATGGTCAAAGTATTGGAGCTTCAGCTTCAGCATCAGTCCTTCAAATGAATATTCAGGACTGATTTCCTTTAGAATGGACTGGTTGGATCTTCTTGAAGTTCAAGGGACTCTCAAGAGTCTTCTCCAACACCACAGTTCAAGAGCATCAATTCTTCAGTGCTCAGCTTTCTTTATAGTTCAACTCTCACATCCATACATGATTACTGGAAAAACCATAGCTTTGACTAGATGGACCTTTGTTGGTAAAGTAATGTCTCTGCTTTTTAATATGCTGTCTAGGTTGGTCATAGCTTTTCTTCTAGGGAGTAAGCATCTTCTAATTTAATGGCCGCAGTCACCATCTGCAGTGATTTTGGAGCCCCAAAAATAAAGTCTGTCTCTGTTTCCACTGTTTCTCCAACTATTTGCCATGAAGTGATGGGACCAGAGCAAAGACCCACTGCCTTTAATTCTGGATCAGGTGGTGCTAGGGATAAAGAATCCACCTACCAGTGCAGGAGACATAAGAGACATGAGTTGGGTCAGGAAGATTCCCTGGAGGAGGAAATGGCAACCTGCTCCAGTATTCTTGCTTGGCTAATTCCATGGATATAGGAGCCTGGTGGGCTACAGTCCATGCTGTCACAAAGAGCCACACACAACTGTTCGTGCACACAGGTTAGTTAAAACCTCTAGAAGTTAGAGTTGTGCCTTTCCCTCTGGAGCAATAGGCAGGCAAGCTTATTGTCTAATATAGTCAAGTGAATGATAAGGTCCTCGTCTTGCTGTTATAAAAATTTGGTTTCCCTAAGCTCCGAGTTCCTTCCTTTCTTTTCTTTTGTTTAATATTTATGTACTTATTTGGTTGCACCGGCTCTTAGATGAGGCACATGGGATCTTAAGTCTTCATTGTGGCATGCGGGATCTTTAGTCGAGGCATGTGGCATATAGTTCCCTGACCAGGGGTCAAACCTGGGCCCCTGTGTTGGGATTGTGAAGTCTTAGCCACAGGGCCACCAGGCAAGTCCTCAAATTCCTTTCTTATACTGCAACATACTGTGTGTTCAGATATCATCCAATCTCCCTTACGTACCCCGTAGAAACTGGGACTTGAAAAATAGATGGGAGAAAATCATGTTACTCCTGCTACTGCAATTTGCAGTTTTAAAATGTAAATAACAAAATTTCCTTTCTCTCTGACTCAGGAAACTTGTGTCTTCTACTAGCATCCCCAGAAGTGTGGCAGGACAACCTGCAGTTCAGCTCCACGGCCAAATTATATCAGGGGAGTCAAGAGGCATCAGAAAATTTGATCGTACTGCATATGCCTTTTGGCCCAGCCTGTCTTACTTTTCTTTTTGTCTTGTTTGAATACTTTGGGATTCTGACCTCTTACTTTCCCAGCGTGGGCCAGGAACCATGGACTTCACCTCCAAGACTTTGGCCAGCTACTTCCAGAATGCTCTTCAGAGTCTCCATCCCACACTGGCCCAGGGCAGCCTCCTCATCTAGAGGCATGGCTACCAGGAGTAGGAGTTGATCTTCTGAAGTGATGCTCTCCATGAGGCTACATGCACATTGATTTGGGTGACCATCTCCTGGCCAGTCACCTCGAGAGTGTGTAGCTCCCGGGTGTGGACAAAGAGCTGCCTGTTGGCGACTGGGTTGTGGACACCACTGCCGCTACTGTGAAGATGAAGTTGAGAAAGAGTCATTATTTATTGTTTTTCTCTCAAAATTCTTATATTTTGGTTACTCAATTTCTTCTGATAGAATTTAATGTTTTCATTTTACACAATATTTCCATAGATTTCTGTTACATTTTCCTTTTGTTTCTGTTTAAATATCTCATTTGTTATATATATGACAGATATCAATTATATTGTTATTTTTAATATAACATTTGGAAGTTATCGTAAGTTCATTTTGGTTGCCTGGAAACTGCTGTGTGGCTGTGCTGTTTAAAAGGGTGACATGAGCCTGGTCCAGGCCCCATGAGGGCTTCTACTCCTGGTTCCTCCCCCATGGCTCTTTCCTTCTCTCCTACTTTCTATCCCAGGCTTCAGGTAAACCAGATACTCTGAGGGCTTCCCAGGTGGCACTAGTGTAAAGAACCCACCTGCCAATGAAGGAGACACAAGAGAGGCAGGTTCGATCCCTCGGTCGGGAAGATCCCCTAAGGGCACAGCAACACACTCCAGGGGATCTTCCCGACCCAGGAATCCAATCTGCATCTCTTGCATCTCCTGCATTGGCAGGTGGGTTCTTTTCCATTGGAGCCATATGTGTGTGACTGGGAAGTCCATATCAATGTGTCTACTGAGTACTTCAAGTAGGTTCATGTGACCGAAGAAATGAATTGTTAATTTTATTCCCTTTTTTATTTAATAGATAAAGGAAAATTTGATTTTTTGAAATTTAATTTTTATTAAACTTTAGTTTTAATTAAAAGTTAAATTTTGAATTAGATTAAATAGCCACAGGTGGACTCCTTGCTACTGTATTAGACAAGACAACCTATACCCTGGTCTAAGGGATAGACGGAGCTTCTCATCAGGGCTCCATCCTCTCATCTTCTCAGTCTTTTCCTTCTAACTTGGCAACTTCCTGAGCCCTGCATGTCTCATTCTTCACACAGATGATTCCTGGACTGTTGTAAAGTCAGGGCAACTCCCAGGTCAATGCCTTTCCTTTTCACCTCTGAATTTCATCCACGGAATATTAGCATGCTAATCGCTCCATCACAAAACTGAGTCAATTCTCTTTGGAGATTTATGCTTCTTTCTGTACACTGTGTTCTGTTCTAAACTATTTTGGTCAATTTAGAATAAGGGAAACTTTCAGACATTCTGATCTTCAGTTTATCTTAACAGTTTTGTTCCACATTGAAGTATCTGTTTGTTACAGCTACCTTCCCCTTTGCTGGCAAGTGTGACTGCTAAGTCACTTCAGTCATGTCCAACTCTGTGCCACCCCTATGGACTGTAGCTCGCCAGGCTCCTCTGTCCCTGGCATTCTCCAGGCAAGAATACTGGAGTGGGTTGACATGCCCTCCTCCAGGGGATCTTCCCTTAAGTCTTCTGCATTGGCAGGCACGTTCTTTACCACCTCGCGCCCCTCCCTTCTAATTCTCTTGACTTTTTTTTTTTTTTTTTCAAGGTGGTGGGTTAGCTACAACTGCAATACACCAGCAGCGTCTGGGGACCAGGCAGCCAACAGATGTGGACATGTGACCTTGACAGCTAGTGTACAGCTCTTCTCTCCTGCTTCCAGCTTACCAGCTATCCACCAATGGAGATGAGACTCTCCTAAAGGATAAAGTTACTGATTTTTATTGACATTAAAAAGTCCAAATATGCATATTTTAGTCTTAAAGGTAACCAGGTATCCTGGCAAATGGATATCTGTAGTTCAGACCACAGTTAAAGAATCTGCATTCTTCTCAAACACACGTTAATCAGTTGCCAAAACTGATAACATATGAAGCCATGAAGTTGAAACATATATCAGTAAATCAAATTTCATTCCAACCACATTATTTCAACACAGTGTAATTAAGTTTAGAGATCACCCAGGCAAAGAGAACAAAAGAGCCCATATGTTTGGAAATTTACAACTAGGTATTTCAGTAACTGATCAAAGAAGAAATCATGCTGGGAACTGCCTTTTTTTTTTTTTTTTTTTTTGCTAGCTCCAGTTCTATTTTATTTTCTGTCACATTTCCTCAAGTCTAAAGACTTGTTTTTAAGCTTGGGAGGGCATCTCTAGCCTGGTGTCAGAGTGGCAAGCAGACCATACATTTAAGTATCCCTATGACGATTTCTCCATCTTTCTTCCTGTGCAGCTGCTTCATCTCAGACATACCAGCTGCTTTCAGCCACCCAGACAGACACTGTCCTCTCCTTCCACAGCTCAGGGTGATAGCCCCCTCTACTTGGGCTCACAATTGTCCTTGTGCTCTGCTGGAAAACACCTCCAGGCATAGAGCTATTGTTGGCTCAGCCAGTTTCTTTCTCTTCTTTCAGGAAACATAGTCCTCTGTCACTTGTGGTAAAGTGTCTGAAAATAGTTGGTTTATATATTTGTATTATTATGTTATATATTTATTTATGCTTCCCTGGAGGTTAGCGGTAAAGGATCCACCTGTCAATGCAGGAGACAGACACCTGGGTCAGGAAGATCCCCTGGAGAAGGAAATGGCTACCCAATCCCGTATTCTTGCCTGGAGAATCCCATGGACAGAGGAGCCTGGCAGGCTACAGTCCACAGGGTTGCAAAGAGTTGGACATGACTTAGCGACTGGATAACAGCAACAACATTTATTTCTATGTAAAAATTATGTATTTTATTGTTTTCCAGTAGTTTGTGTATCAAATTGCATCCCTTCTGAGGCCTGTCCACTGCTGGGCACAGATCCCCATCAAGGGCACCTTCCCTTTTGCCTGGTCTTGTCCTCCTGTCTTCTTCTCTCCTCACATCCTGGTCAGCTAACAGAGCCTGCTCTACATGCTCAGTCTTTTACTAAAGGGAAAAAAAGCCCCAAATTATTTGAAACTGTTCCTGCCATCTGTTCAAAAAATTGCTGAGTAAAGGTTTTTTCAAAATTGCCTCTGGGTGTGTGTGTGTGTGTGTGTGTATTGGCAGAAGACCATATAAAAGGAGAAAAATCTAAATTGAGATTTTAATAAAGTATTCTGTCTAAAAACTCCATAATTACTGCATTAGTTTAATTTAATCTCTCTCTCTCAGCATGGACATTGTTGAATATTGTGTGCCTGTGATAATTAATTTATGTGTCAACTTGACTGGGCCAGAGGGTGCCCAGGTATTTGTTTAACCATTATCCAGAGGGTGTCTGTGAGGGATGTTTCTGAATGAGATTAACACTTGAATCAGTAGATTGAATAGAGCAGATTGCCCCTCATTGTGGGGCACCACAAACAATTAACTGAAGGCCTTAAAAGAACAGAAAGGCTGAGTCAGGGAGAATTTATTATCTCTGTGCTTGTGGCTGTCTTCATTAGGCATCTCTTGCCTTTGTACTTGGTATTTTGAACCACACCATCAGCTCTCCTGGTCTCCAGTTTGTTAACTGTGGGTCTTGGGACCCTTAGCCTCCATAATCAAGTGAGCCAGTTTCTTAAACATTCAAAAAACTAAGATCATGGCATTCGGTTCCATCACTTCATGGCAAATAGTTGGGGGAACAATGGAAACAATGACAGACTTTATTTCCTTGGGCTCCAAAATCACTGCAGATGGTGATTGCAGCCATGAAATTAAAAGATGCTTGCTTCTTGAAAAAAAAGCTGTGATAAACCTAGACAGCATATTAAAAAGCAGAGGCATTACTTTGCTGACAAATGTCCATCTAGTCAAAGCTATGGTTTTTCCAGTGGTCATGTATGGATGTGAGAGTTGGACCATAAAGAAAGCTGAATGCCAAAGAACTGATTCTTTTGAACCCTGGTGTTAGAGAAGACTCTTGAGAGTCCCTTGGACTGCAAGGAGATCAAATCAGTCAATCCTAAAGGAAGTAATTCTTGAATAGTCATTGGAAGGACTGATGCTGAAGCGGAAGCTCCAGTACTTTGGCTACCTGATGTGAAGAACTGATTCATTGGAAAAAACTCTGATGCTGGGAAAGATTGAAGGCAGGAGGAGAAGGGGATGAAAGAGGATGAGGTGGTTGGATGGCATCACTGACTCGATGGACATGAATTTGAGCAAGTTCCTGGTGTTAGTGATGGACAGGAAGCCTGGCATGCTGCGGTCCATGGGGTCGCAGAGTCAGACATGACTAAGTGACTGAACTGACTGAACTAAGTTCCTTAAAAGAAATCTCTTTAAATATATATATATATAAAACTTTCTATTTTTACGGATTTTCTTTCTCCAGGGAATTCAAACTAAAATAGAGTGTCTTATTAAGTGATTTCAATTCTGGGAAGTCTTTTTGGCCTATTTACTTTACTGTATTCTTCATACTTTGCACAATCTTTTTGGGGACTGCTCTGATTCCTTATTGGGATTGTTAATGGGAATTTGGGGGAATGGAGAAGAAGACAGTTATGAAAGTAGGAGAACAAGGTTCACAGACTGTCATGTAAATGAGGACCAAGTTTTATCAAGATTAGCAATAGGAACTATTGTGGAGCCCTCTTCCAAGGTCATATGCCTGGTGCCCTGTACCAAGATCACAGGATAAAAATCTCTGGAACTGACCAAGCCCCATAGCACTGTTGCCATGAGCCTCTGGATCTAAACTGGCCAGTTCCCTGACCTTATATTAGGTAAAATACTCACCCTACTTACTATCCACCCTGAAAGAAAGTGAAAGTCACTCAGTTGTGTCTGATTCTTTGTGACCCCATGGGCTATACAGTCCATGGAATTCTCCAGGCCAGAATACTGGCATCTTCCCCACCCAGGGATCAAACCCAGGTCTCCTGCATTGCAGGCAGACTCTTTACCAGCTGAGCCACAAGGAAAGCCCAAGAATACTGGGGTGGGTAGCCTATCCCTTCTCTAGCGTAGCTTCCCAACCCAGGAATCGAATCGGGGTCTTCTGCATCGCAGGCGGATTCTTTACCAACTGAGCTATCAAGGAAGCCCTACTATCCACCCTGTAGCATCATAATCAGTCACTTAATGCCACCATTCCAGTAGGAATTTTCTCTGTCTTGAGGCTATAAAAATTGGTTGCAAGCCTTTGAAAGGAGCCGGCTCTCCCTTGAGCCAGCTCGCTGTTCTAAGAGCATCTCTTACTCTAAAAAAACTTTATTCTCCTCTCATTCTGCTTCATGTCTGGAAATTCTTTTTCAACCCATGCACAAACCACTACACCTATCACTTTTTCCAGCAGTATACCCATCATTTAAGATGAAGAATGAATGCATTTCACCAATATCCAAATCATAGTTGAGGGAGAGAAAAGGTACATGGTTGTAATTCAAACTTCATCCTAGCTACTCAAGAATTTTTGGTAAATCATATTTTCCTTACATGTGAAGTTTTGATATATTTTGTAAATGCATGACATAACATTTTGTGATCTTCATTCATAAATGTGTTAGCTTCCTAAGACATCTCTCTAATTTCCTAAGATGTTATCTGTCTTCACTTGTTTATTGAAATAATCTAAAGTTGGTGTGCTGCAATTCATGGGGTCGCAAAGAGTCGGACACGACTGAGCGACTGAACTGAACTGAACTGAAAGCTGACCTTAAGTTGCACTTCCTCTTGTAGGCAACTTGACTTTGAACTTCTGTTTTCATTTTAATGATTGCTTTCCTGAGGAATCAATTTTCTCTATATGCATTTCATATGAGTACTTCTGTGGGTATATTGAGAGAATGTGAGATTGGAATGCAGAAGGGAGAAAAGAAAGGACATTAGAAAAGAGAATACTCTTTGATATCTAGGAGGATTGAGGGAAGAACACACTGGACTGGTATTATGGGCTGAATTTGTTGTCATTCAGTCGCTAAGTCATATCTGACCCTTTGCCACACCATGGATTGCAGTGCGCCAAGGCTCCTCTATACTCCACTATCTCCCAGAGTTTGCTCAAATTCATGTCAATTGAGTCTGTGATGCTATCTAACCATCGCATCCTCTACTGCCTCCCTTCTCCTTGTGTCTTCAATGTTTCCCAGCATTAGGGTCTTTTCCAGTGAGCTGGCTCTTCTCATGGTCAAAAAGTTGGAGCTTCAGCTTCAGCAACAGTCCTTCCAATGAATATTCAGGGTTGATTTCCTTTAGGATTGACTGGTTTGATTCTAATGGGCTGAATGGTCTCCCCCAATGTTCATATGCTGAAGTCTTATCCCCTAGCAGCCCAGAATAGGACCTCATTTGGAAATAGGATCATTGCAGATGTCATTAGTAAAGATGAGGTCAGACTGGAGTAGGGTGGATCCTCAACCCTGTATGATTAGTACCTTTATAAAAAGGGGACATTTGAACTTGCTGGGCACAGGGAGAGCATCACATGAACCTGAAGGCAGAAATCAGGGTGATGAAGCTGCCGGAAGCTGGGAGAGAAGCAAGAAACTGACTCTCCCCAAGAGACCTTGGAACCAACACTGCTGACACCTCGATCTCAGACTCCTAGTCTAGGAGATAGAAAGCAATGCATTTCTATTGTTTAAGCCACCTGTTTTGGGAACTTCATTAGGTCAACCTCAGGAGTCTAATATAACTAGAATTCAGAAAACCTTGATTTTTATCTTGGCATTTCTACTAATTCTGTGATTTAGATAATGTTGATCACCATCTCTGTTTTTTTATAGTTTCCTCAGCAAAAAAAAAAAAAAAAAATTGTGCTGAATCAATGTTTCTTTATTTTTTAAAATATAGATACACTCTAAAAAGTATCAAGAACCACCCCAAGTTTTCATGTGATTTTACATATGTCTATATTTACTATATTAAAAAAATGAGAAATTAAAAAAAATTTATTTAGGAATTTATTTTAAAATAAGAAACTACACTTAGTACAAGTTAAAATAAATAATATGACTACAATATATTTTTATGACAACTATATTTTACTAAACAAAAAACCTTAGAGGAGTGATACTGTTTTACATTTTTGAAAATCTCTTCAATGTCTAACCTATAATATTAATATATATCTGAGTTCTTGAATACAGCTGGTTTCTTACATCTGCTTCTGCATTCATTCATTTGCAATATGTTGTCTTCATTTAAGTATATAGAGAAAATCCAGTCACACACATTTATAGTTGGAAAAGTGAGAATTTTAATTACTTTTTTTGAAAGGGTGCGAATATTCTTTGATTTTATGACAACACTCATCTTCTTTCTAAAGGTAAGTTGTGCTATGGAATCTGATACCTTATTAATGATATTTTTGTTGTCAGTTACATTAAAATCCTCTGAGCTATTTTATACCTTGAATGGTTCTCCTACTTGTATAAGATTTTGTTTCAAATGCTTTGGTCAAGCATTCAAAAATTTTTAAAAATATCGGCTTACTGAGTTATGCAACTGTTTTACATACTGACATATTTCACTATTTAATATGAAAAACACCACATTTGTAAACAGGGTTTTAACCTCATGGTTGCAGATTTAACTTTTCTGAGATTCTGTTTTTGTGTTTTTACTTGAAAGCTTAGGTTGTATTGATACCAAAAAAATAACATCAGTTGTTTTTCTTAAAATGACCAGCTTACTTTATTTGGAGGTGAGAGAGGGCTGCTAAATTTCCAAGTCTGGAAAACCATATGCCTGTCAGTTGCTCTTTCAGACTGTACGTCAACCATAAAGATTCTGCCCTATGGAGAAAGGAAGCTCACATCAGTTCTCAGTTTAAACAAGGGCACAAGCATTGCCCTCCAGAGTCCCTGTGCTTCCATCCACTCTGGAAGTGCTCCACGTATAATCTGCCATTTCGTCACACAGATTAGTGAAAATGTATGGATTATGGTATTCAGTTCAGTTCATTATGGTATCAGATCAGATCAGATCAGATCAGTCGCTCAGTCGTGTCCGACTCTTTGCGACCCCATGAATCGCAGCACGCCAGGCCTCCCTGTCCATCACCAACTCCCGGAGTTCACTGAGACTCACGTCCATCGAGTCAGTGATGCCATCCAGCCATCTCATCCTCTGTCGTCCCCTTCTCCTCCTGCCCCCAATCCCTCCCAGCATCAGAGTCTTTTCCAATGAGTCAATAATTTTTACTGTTTCATCAAGGACATGCTTAAGTGACACTGACTTTTTTTCTCTGTAAGTGTGTTATGGCCCAAAGCAAAACCCCTCAGCACAGTCTGGAGCCTTGCTGTGTGCTAAGGTGCACACCCACCATGGCTTTTCCATCACTAGTGCCAGCGATGACCCAGGGCAGAAGGCAAACATCATCTTAATATTATTGTAAAAATAGTTTCTACCTCGTGAGCCACTGGGTTAGATGATTTGAAAGTCCCTAACGTGCTTTTCTGTTTTCCCATGAACTTATCTTAGGAGTCATTTTGTAATATGCTAAATACATTGATCAGGCTTCTAACTAATTTACTCAGTATCTAGGAATTGAAATACTTTGTGGGCAAGAAAAAAAAGCCCCCTTATAACTCCCTGGGGCATTGAGGTCCTGGAGGACTTCGGGAGCCCCTCCAAATAATGTTGGCAGCATATGAAAGTTACAGGACTTAGTCAGTGCCCCAGCTAACAGATGGGGGCCAGATGAGTGGGCTTCCCAGGTGGCTCTAGTGTAAAGAATCTGCCTGCAATGCAGGAGACGCCAGGAACACGTGCCTCATCCCTGGGATGGGAAGATCCCCTGGAGAAGGAAACGGCAACCCACTTCAGTATTCTTGCCTGGAAAATTCCATGGACAGAGGAGCCTGGCAGGCCACAGCCCATGTGTCGCCAAGAGTCGGACACAGCTGGGCACGCGCACTTGTACAATGATCAGATGAAACATTTTACTTTCTCCTGGCAAGAGGCATCCTGAATTGTCTGGGAAGAGAAGAATCATGAAAAAGAGCAGACCAACTCAGTGCAAATTCTGCCAGCATAGCCATCTTCTGTTATTTATGGACAGGAGTCAATGTATATTTTGAGTTTCATCTTCAGTAAAAACAGAAAATTTCTCTTGAGAAAACCAGTTCTTTCTGAATATAAATAATTTTTAAAACTTTTGTAGTTACTTTTTATATCCAAATTCAGTTTTTCAGCATTAACATTTAACTCGAAGGAGCAAGTTACAATTACTGCGAAAACATTTAATAAATATTTTAATAAAAACATTTATTCAAAGTGGATGAAAATGGTTATTTGTCTGACTCATACATTAAGATTCACTGGGCCTATGCCCTAAAGGACATAACTGTAAAATTCAATTATCTTGTATCTATCTACATCCCTTGATATGTCAAGAGACATTTATTGTTGGTAATAAAATAATTTAATGATGCATACAGAGATTTTAATAATGTCTGCTTGGAAAAATAAATTAGTATCAAGTACAATAAAATTCCATTTGGTTTTTATAGGTAGCATGAATACTGAGTAGCTTTCGTTGTAAAGTCACAACTGAAGATAAATAAATAGGGAAAAAAGAGAACTGATCCTAAAGGAAACTTGTTTTGTAATATTCTGTTTCAGTTTTATTGATCATTCAGTTATATGTGTTTGCAAGAGCCCTGTGTTGTTGATAGAAACTATATTTCCAGATTGTTAATAAGTGCAATGTAAAGAAGAATCTGCTGAGGAAAGCATTGTTCAGGAAGAAAATGTTTATCTACCTTGCTGCTGCTGCTGCTGCTAAGTCGCTTCAGTCGTGTCTGACTCTGTGCGACCCCATAGACGGCAGCCCATCAGGCTCCCCCGTCCCTGGGATTCTCCAGGCAAGAACACTGGAGTGGGTTGCCATTTCCTTCTCCAATGCATGAAAGAGAAAAGTGAAAGTGAAGTCGCTCAGTCGTGTCTGACTCTTAGCGACCCCATGGACTGCAGCCTACCAGGCTCCTCCATCCATGGGATTTTCCAGGCAAGAGTACTGGAGTGGGGTGCCATTGCCTTCTCCGTTATCTACCTTAGTCATCTTCAAAGTGAAGTAACTTATTTAAATGAAGCAGAGACCTGGGTTACTGAAAATTTACTATCTTAGAAAGGAAGAAAAGAAAAAAGGAAGGCAAGGAGGGGAGGATTTTAAGAGTATTTGTTTCACATTTCTTCACATCTTTCTCAATTCTTTGCACATAGTAGGCATTGAAATGTTTCTATGTCTCTCAATTGGTCAACAAAAATAGTAAGACATTATGATCTAGTCCATTGATTATCTCCCTAGTTTATTTGAAAGATGTGATTATTATTTATTATTGTAATACAACTCTTCCACCAACCTACAGCTTAGACTCAGAAGACTGGTTCAAAGTGGAGTCAGTAATGGTTTGGGGGATAACAGGCAACTCTCAGAAAAAGAATCAAAAGAGCAAACAAGACCAGGGCCAGAGAAACATTACGTCTATTCCTGCTTCCACAATGGCTCAGCAGGTAAGGAATCCACCTGCAATGCAGGAGACACAAGAGACATGGGTTCGGTCCCTGGGTCAGGAAGTGTCCCCTGGAGAAGGAAATGGCAACCCACTCCAGTATTCTTGCCTGGAAAATCCCATGGAGGCTGATGGGCTATAGTCCATGGGGTTGCAGAGAGTCAGACATGACTGAGCACACACGCAGGTAAAAGTACAGAAGCCAGTTTTGTATTGTTTAAAGGTTAAAAGTATTTTAATAATTTTAATTTTGATAAAAATATTAAATTTAAAAATGTTAGCAAACTGTTAAGATCTCTTCTCCCAAGCCAGCAAATACACCTTCCCTATGAATTCATAAAAATCTATGAAAACCCATGGTTTTAATATAGTTGAAAATCAGGAAAATATAAACAGTTATTGAGTCTATTTATTTTTTCCTATGCCTAAGTTTTTTTTTTTTTTCTACAGAAAGATGATTTAGGATGAGTAAAAAATAAAAGCATATATAAATCATTAATTGCTAATATACTTATTTCTTAAAGTGTCTTTCTTTGACTATATTTCAGCACAGACATGACCTGATAAAATTTTTCAAACTGTTTTTGGTCTTTTGATGAAAATGGTACACTATACAATCTTTTTAAAGCTCTTGCTATTCTTAGACAATTTTTCATTAATTTCAATTTGAAGAAGCTTTGATCTGTTAACGACAGTAGCAACTGGAATTGTTAATAAGATTCTGAAAGCAATTTTTAGGTTTGGAAATAAACCATTACTTTCCATAGTTCAAAACATTGCAACAGGGTCCAAACATGACATATCATCATAACCAAAGAAATTACTACAAATTATTTTAATTTTGTTGCATGAAATTCTATCAGTTATGCTGTTTTTTTCCCACTATTTTTCAAGCAGTACACAGATCCACAAAACATTCTTTAAGTTTTTATTCTTTAAAAAATTACAATGCTGAGATAGTAAAAATAAAACAAAAATAGAATTGTGTAGCTTTACTTGTTCAAGTCTTTCTTTTGTTTAATATATATTTTAAACTGAAAGTATATTTGTCTGTAATAGCTAGAAAATAATCTTTATAGATTACAAGTAATTTGCACATAAATCTTTTACTTTATAGTCATGAAAATTATTTTGTTTTATTTTCTAATTTATTTAAATTTGAATGGGATGCCAATCAAATTATATAGTTTCTTTCCAGTTAGGAAATTTTTGTATCAAAAACTTTTACCTGGTATTTAAAAATTTTAGTAAAAGTTAAAGAGTAAAATTTGAATCTCCTTGGCTTTTGGGGCATGTTTTATAATTAATAGCAAGAAATATTTTATTAAAATAACTCTGGATAACACAAATTCAGTTATTTTATTTTTTTACCAACCCCATAACTTGTCTTTATTTGAGGGTCTTCTATTATTTGTAAAGCTATTCTAATATATCATTCACATAGTCAAATATAATTGGCTTAACAGCATTTAATTGAGAATGATTATAAGTTCAATTTGATATGTATTTTGTCAAGCTGTTCTTAATTTTGTAAATTGTATTGGCTATTTTTGAACATTTAAATTAAAATAAAATTTTGAGTCAGAATAAATTTCCATCCAAAAAAGCCTCTAGGAGTATTGATTTTGACTGCATTAAATGTACAGAAAAACTTGGGAAGAATTAATAGTTCTATAATCTATGAACAAAGTATCCTTTAATGTAGGTCTCCTTTATTTCTTTATGTAACTTTATGTAGTTTTTCTTAAAGCACATCTTTTGTCAGAGTTATTTCAAGGTATTTGACTTTTTGGATTCAACTATAGATAGTGTATTTTAATACTCAATTTTCTATTTATTTGTTGCTGGCAAATAAGAGTTTGATTTATTTTGTATACTTGACTAATATCAAACATCCTTCCTAAATTCACTGTTTAATTCAGACAGTTTGAATAGAAGTCACAATAGCAGAAATCCTTATGGGACGCAGCAAACAGAAAGGAACTCCAAAGAACTGTACAAAATGTGATCTGTATAGTCAGAAGTGGGCAGTGACAAGGAAAGAGTGGATTATCTCATCCTCCTTTGAGTGATGTTCCTGAGTGCTAAGTCGCTTCAGTTTTTTCATAGTAAATGCATTAGTTGATCGTAGTGGAATCAGGGGGAGGGTGCTCAAATTCAGTCATGTCCAACACTTCACAACCCTACAGACTGCAACCTGTCAGGCTCCTATGTCCATGGGATTCTCCCAGGCAAGAATACTGGATTGGGTTGCTATTCCCTCCTCCAGGGGGTCTCCCCATCCAGGGATTGAACCCAAGTCTCCTGCATTGGCAGGAGGACTCTTCACCACTGAGCCACCAGGGAAGCCCCTTCTGACACTTACTTTTTTAATAAAGTTAATTTCATAGAGCTACAAAATAAGGAGATAAAATTGAGAGCCTATAAAGCATTTGGCCAAGACTATTGTGATACCCTTGCAAGTAAGAAAGATAAAGCCAAACAAAACAATAATGCTAAGTGGATTTCATACTGTAAAGATTTTGACTTCTACATTTTTTAAGCCTTATAGGGGATCCTTGTTGTTGTTCAGTCACTAAATTGTGTCCAACTCTTTGTGATCCCATGGACTGCAGCACACCGGGCTTCTCTGTCCTTCACTATCTCCAGGTGTTTGCTCAAACTCATGTCCATTGAGTTGGTGATGCTATTTAACCATCTCATCTTCTGTTGCCCCTTTTTCCTCCTGCCTTCAATCTTTCCTAGCATCAGGGTCTTTGCCAATTTGGTGGCCAAAGGATTGGAGCTTCAGCTTCAGCTTCAGCATCGGTCCTCCCAATGAATAATCAGGGTTGATTTCCCTTAGAATTGACTGGTTTGATCTTCTTACTGTCCAAGGGGCTCCCAAGAGTCTTCTCTAACACCACAATTCGAAAGCATCAATTCGTTGGTGTTCAGCCTTCCTTATGGTCCAACTCTCATGTCTGTACATGACTACTGGAAAAACCATAGCTTTGACTTGACAGACCTTTGTTGGCAAAGTGATGTCTCTGCTTTTTAATACATTGTCTAGGTTTGTCATAGCTTTTCTTCCAAGGAGTATGTGTCTTTTAACGTCATGGCTGCAGTCACCGTCTGCAGTGATTTTGGAGCCCAAGAAAATAAAATCTGTCTCTGTTTCCATTTTTTCCCTATTACCTGCATTTTATTCTGATTTTTTGTTTTATGTTTAATCATTAATTAATAAAGTTATAGAAGAGATACATCATATTTATGGAATGACATAAAGCTGGAGAAGGACTGTATAATACTGAAAAGAACTAAGAGTTCAGAATCAGACACACCTGGATTTAAATCTCTCTGAAGCCCCTGCTCTGTGGGCCCTTCATCTGTCTGACTCTAGCTCTCCTTGTCCATAAAAAGTAAATTATAATATCTAATTCACAGGGTGGTTGTGAGCATTCATTAACTAAGACTGGTAATGCCTGAGAAATTGTAGACACATGAAAAGGTATCTCAGTTATTATTACAGATTATGCTTTTAAAGAACTATAATCCTTAAAAACTGCACAATTAATCCTGAAACTAACAATATATAGGCAATTAACTCCTAAATCTCAGTTTAAATAATAGCTATTATGCTCTGTTCTGACTTATTAGCTATTCACAAGAGATCAAGGGTTTTAACTAAGCTCAGTGATTATGAGTCAACAGTGTGGCATGATTGGCATATAGAAAAATAATAGATTTAATTTTAGTTGATATAAACAGAAATATGGTGTCTAGAGCATTTTGTGAGACATTTCTCCTGTTACCCTGTTGTATTAGTCAGTCCACAGCTGGCATATTGTGTTCTTTCATGGATGCTGGATAAGCAGAGGCTGGAAACCATGCCTTTGGGGAGCCATTCAAAGACACAGCGTTGATCCCACCAGGAGGCAGACTTTCAGAGAAATTCATGCTGTCTCTTGATTTTGAAAGCATCATTATGTGAAATAAGTTCTTACTTAATTCAATGTGACTTGAGATTATGAAAGATAGGCAACTGACACAGGGAAACTTTGGCTCAATGTAATTAAAACAATTTTTTTAAAGACACACATAACATTATGTTCCCATGTGCCATACATATGTTATGTGCCAGCCTGGATGGGAGGAGGGTTTGAGGGAGAATGGATACATTTGCATGCATGGCTGAGTCCCTGCACTGTCCATTGGAAACTACCACAACATTGTTAATCGGCTATACCCCAATACAAAATAAAAAGTTAAATTAAAAAAATTTTAAAGATATTTTTGCTATGGACCATTTTTAAAGTTTTCATTGAATTTGTTACTATACTGCTTCTGTGACATGTTTGGGGTTTTTGGCCATGAGGCATGTGGAAACTCAGCTTCCTGACAAGGATCAAACCTGCAACCCCTGCGTTGGAAGGTGAACTCTTAACTATTGGACCACCGGGGAAGTCTCTCAATGTAGATTTAAAAACTTTCCTATGTTTGGGAATTTCCAAGCATTGAATGACCTGTTTTATAACTCAGTGTGTTCTTTATATCTGTGTTCAGAGACTGGGTAACCACCAGTGAGGCCATGGTGGAAGAGCTTATTGCACTGATTGTAGGTGAAATGGATGAGGTCTAAGGTCTTACATGTTTGGAGAGACTGAATTTCATAGTCCAACAGAACCTGCATGTTTTTAAATATTAACAAAAACAACAAAACTGCATTAGGATATATATTACACATCATAAAACTCAGAAGTAGTTGCAGTACAGAGAGAGGCTTGCCCTGGGCTTATGAGGCTGAGCTGTGGTTCCTACCTCTGTCCCTTGCTTGTTGGTGACCTTGGTCAACTTATTGTGTGTGTGTTTAGTTGCTCAGTAGCGTGCAATTCTTTGTGACCCCATGGACTGTAGCCAGCCAGGCTTCTCGGTCCATGGAATTTTCCAGGCAAGAATACTGGAATGGGTAACCATTCTTTTCTCCAGGGGATCCTCCTGACCTAGGGATCGAACCCAGGTCCCCTGCATTGCAGGCAGATTCTTTACTATCTGAGCTACCAGCGAAGCCCTTAGTAACCTCTCTGAATAGGTTTCATTTGAAAAGAGAGGAAATTTATAGGCTATCTTGCAGGACTAAATCCAGTAGAATATTTTTAATGAATATTTCTGGCATGTATTAGTTCTTAATACAGATTTTTGTTTTGCTTTTACCCTCGGTGTTGTGGGTGTATGTGAAAAGTACATTATAACATTGGAGAAAATTTCCTGCCAAATGATACATTGACAGGTGGCAGATCAGTGCGAGTAGTCTGTCACATACATTTTAATAACAGGTGGGCTGCTGCAGACAGCTTTGTTTTCATGGCTAATATTGTTGGTCTGGGCAAAGAATCTGAATTCTTGGCTTATTCAGGGGCTGGTGTACCACTGATGTGGATTGTGTAGGTCGTGGTCAGTGGCCACATTTTCACATATCGTCCCAGCCTGGAGAGTGAACATAAGTTGGCAGAATAAATCAAGGCAAAAGCAGTAGAAGGATTTTCCAATATTGTAGCTCATGTTCAAGGGCAGGTGTTGCTTAGGTAACTGCTCTGCTGCTGACATATGCTGTGACAGAGTGCACGGTAGTAGTAACAGTACTGCAAGTACCATCTCTGAGGAGCTTGAGATGAAGACATCTGCTTTCCTTTGCAAAGTGGGAGACAATGTGGTTGATACAGAAGCACTATTTAAATCTAACGCACATGCATTCTTGCATTTACTCAAAGTTGTTACATGATGATTGGGAATTATTTTATTCTCTTTTCATGAGTCTTTTTCTAGACTCTGAAAAAGTGAATCTGAGCAAGATTGAATAACTGGGGGATTGTTGTTGTTTAGTCACTAAGTCGTGTCTGACTCTGGCGGCCCCATGTCTGTAGCCCACCAGCCAGGCTTCCTCTGTCCATAGGATTTCCCAACACTAGAGTCAGTTGCCATTTCCTTCTCTAGGGGATCTTCTCTACCCAGGGTTTGAACCCATGTTTCCTGCAATGGCAGGCAATTACTTTACCACTGAGCCACCAGAGAAGCCAGACTGGGGAATAGCCAAAGATTTATTTTTTCTATGATTAAATGTTTAGAAGCATATGACCTTCAAAAGTTAAGCTATTCATTAAAAGAACAAAAATAAAGGATTTTGTTTATATGGAGTGTTATCTATAAAAATATCAAATCACTATATTGTATACTTAAAATTAATATTTGTAAGTCAACTGTACTTCGGTCAAAAAAAAAAGTCTTGTGTTATTTTCTTAATAATCCAAAGTTAATGATACCTCCTGAAAGTTCTCAATGTTCTGCTTAATTCTTGACTGAACTGGAAGAGGCTGTTAATCTGAGTCCTCATCTCCTCTGTTAATTTGAGTTGACATGTCTAACTCTTAGACTGGGAGATAAATTATGAGCACATAGGCACTGCCTGTCTCATGTGATTCCTTGCAACCCATAATCTCAGAAAGGCAGAGATTCCACTCTCCAGGATTCTGCTGCGCCTGATAAAAGGACTTTTGCTCTAGACGTGGCCTCCTCTGGACCTTTCAGTGTATCTCAAGGGTATGGAGACAGATGATCCAGCCTCATTTCAAAAGACATGGAAACCAGCAGGTGATTGACAGTCTTGCCATGTGGAAGAGCATTTCCGGATACAAAAAGAAGGTCTTTGTTATCACCAAAAAAAGAAAAGTGAGACTGAATAAGCAAAACAGCAGCTATCTACTCTAAAGCTTTCAAAAGAATCTCCTTCTGCTTTTTTATTGTCCTAAATCTCTTACTTTTTAAGTATTTGGCTTTCTGAGTACACATTTTCTAAAAATTGCTTGTGTTGAAAATAGGTAGTTAATCTCAGAAGTGTAGTCTTCCTTGGGGAGCTCAAATGATGCTTATTTCTCTTTATTTACAGTATATTTGATAGACTTCATATTGGTTTTTTTCCTGTTGATACATTGTCAAGTGTTTTCAAACATAAGCTTATATATATTGTCATAGGTCCATTTTTCATTCAATCAGTTTTATTATTTTTTCCATATTGATATCTGAACTAGAAGTTGATGTATTCACCTAGAAATTGAACATTCTAGATGATGCATTATCTGTGGAATTATATCCTACTTCTGCTTCATGTCTTTTTGAAATTTTGAGCAAATAAATATGTGAAAAAAAACTAAAACTTCAGAATCTAATAGAATTGCAAACAGAGCTCCCATGCCCTAACTCTGCGCCTCACTCCCCTGAGGATTTTGGCCATGGAGAAGCTGAGTTCCCAGAATTCAATGTGCCATGGTAGCAACTTCCTTCACTACATGTCCACCACCACGTCCAGAGCTGATACCGTAATTACTTTCTGAAGTTCCAGTACCTGGCAAGGTAGATAAAGAGAAAAATTGGAGGATAAAAAGGAGGCAACTTTAAGAGCAGCCCTCCCAGAGAAAAAGAATCAGCATCTCATTTTCTGTTTGCTGATCAAAGAACAGACAGGGGAGATGAATGAAAGCCTTACATTTAGTGAGCTGCCTCATAAGCCCAATAAGATAGTCCAAAGTTAGACGTTTTAAATCTGTTTTGCTTGCTTTGCATGTAATCCTTGTTTGTTTTTTTTTTTTGTCATACTGTTGATTCTTGATCTTAGTTTACCTTATTTAATGTTTCATCTTCATGATAAGGAGTTGAGATAGTTGCATTACGAGCAGTTAGTGTGTCTATCTCAAACCAGAAGCATGATATTCCCATATTTTCTAAAAAAAAAAAAATTCAGAATTTAATGATGTTAATGATCTATATGTGGCTTATTCTGTAGAATGTGAATCATGATAGAAGATTTTTGAAGTTTTCTTCAAATTGGCTCAGATGGTAAAGAACCCACCTGCAATGCAGGAGACCTGGGTTTGATCCTTGGGTTGGGAAGATCCCCTGGAGAAGGGAATGGCTACCCACTCCAGTATTCTTGCCTGGAGAATTTTTAAAAGAACCCCTTCAGTTAATTGTCCCCATACTCATTGTTAAGCTTAAACAGCACAATATTAAATCTTTTCAAATCTTGTCTGCCCAGACCAGGAACAATGGTGCTCGTTCAGCATCTACAAGTCTGTGTTTGTAAGCTTAGGTGGGCTAAAATTGATAGAATATATATCTGCATTTCAGCAGTAATAGAAATACATAGGTAGAGAACAGACTTGTGGATGCGGCCAGGGTAGGGGGAAGAGGGTGAGATGAATTGGGAGGTTGGGATTGATATACATACACGACCATGTGTAACATAGACCGCTAGTGAGAACTGGCTGTGTAGCACAGGGAGCTCAGCTGGGTGCTCTGTGATGACCTAGAGGGGTGGGATAGGGGGATGTGAAGTTAAGAGGGAGGAGATACAAGTATATATATAAATATAGCTAATTCACTTCATTGTACAGCAGAAATGAACACAATACTGTAAATAGCAATTCCCTCATAGCTCAGTCAGTAATGAATCTACCTGCAATGCAAGAGACCCAGGTTCAATCCCTGGGTCAGGAAGATCCCCTGGAGAAGGAAATGGCAACCCACTTCAGTATTCTTGCCTGGAGAATCCCATGGACAGAGGAGCCTGGAGGGCTACAGTCCATGGGGTCACAAGGGTTGGACATAACTTAATGACTAAACCACCAACTGCTGCTGCTGCTAAGTCACTTCAGTCGTGTCCGACTCAAACACCACCACAAAAAAAAAAGAAAAAAAAAAGAAAATACAAGATGATGCCCAATAAAGCTCTAAGTATAAGAAGATCTTAATAAATGCTGTTGATCGCCAAGATCTGTGGGTTAAGGAAAAAGAAAATTAACGCTTTAGACTACTTAAGGCACTTAATGGTGGGAACATTTTTAGTATATTTTAAATGTCCAAAAAGCACTTTTCTTTAAAAGTATGTCTTCTACTCTTAAAGATTAATTTCAAACTTCCCTTCAGTTTTCCCAGGCGAGTGCTAATTGTGCTCTTGTTGTTAACTCATCCTTAGTCCTTGTCATTACAGGTTCAGTGGCTGCAGAGGTGAAATGTTTTGACAAATATGAACGTCATACGTTTTACACTGTGGATCAGCATGAATTTTTTTTTTTTTTGCTTCTTCAGATAGTCCGGTGATGGAGTTATATTTGGAAGTTTCCCAGTATGGTGCAAAAGCCTCATAGAGAGAGGAAGTTTACAGACTGCCATTCGACAAGAAGAAAGGCCAGCTGCTCATTCTGCGTGATTCCTCCTTGAGCTTTTGTATTTTCCCAGCTAGATCTTTCAAGTTTGCTATTTATAAATTTATCTTCAGTATACTGAGTGGTGACAGATTCAAACTGGCTGGCATATTTTCACTCATTGTGGAGAGAAGCCATTCAAAGACTAAGACAACATATCAAGGGGGGAAAAAAATCTGACAATGGGAAGATGAGGGGGAAAGAGTCCTTGATTATGGTTCTGGCAGTTAGAATGTTTTAAGCTATTCTCTTTACTAAAAAGAGGTTCTCATATCTCTGTTTGGTTTATACAAAAATCTATAGGCACATAGAACTGTTGAAAAGTTTCCATATCTGTAACCTTTTGAACTTTCTGTGAAAGTTTCATAGAAAATTGCCTTTTCCTCCTGCTGGAAATCAAAAATAATGAAGGAAGACCTTCTAAAAAATTTAGTCTATTTCTTCCAGACTTGTTTTATGACCCTGATTATATATAAAAAAATAGATAGAAAAATTATATCAGATAATTACTGAGTATTCATTATTTAACTAGAACAGTCAGCATTATGAGCAACCAACTTAATGGAAAGGAAGATATTTTGGGAGTCTTCAGGTTATTTCTTTAACTATATTACATAGTTTTCCATTTCATTGACAGTTGTAGTGACATTTGCAAACCCTAAAACGGAATTATGCCAGTTCTGCCCACACATTTGGAATGATTCACAGAAGGATGGCTCTTGAGTGATAAATTTTCTTTCCATTATTGTATGGAGTAATATCAAGTGTCATCTCCTATTATCTTTGTTCTCTTCATCAAAGAGTACATTCTATTGTCTAACCTTAAATTTAGCTCTTCATGGAAATGAAAATTTTATTTTTAGGTTAGGTAGGTTTGTTAATGCAACTTATTATTTGCCAGGCATTATTCTAAGCATCTCACAAATATTAACTCCTTTGCTCCTCACAACAGTCCTAAAGAATAGGTTCTGTATTTACCCTCATTTTACAGATATGGAAACTGAGGCAAAATGATGCAAAGTAATTTGGCCATATTTACACATGGTAGGTGCCGGGGAAAGGATTTGATTTCTGGACCACTATAGTTCATTGCTTCCAATTAAAAAATTAGGACACTTTTACTCAATCATCATGTGTTTTAAATATAGTGCCATGTTTTTGTTCAAGAATATTCTTTGATGTGTTATCTAGTTTTGTGTGTGGCTGTGATTGACAGAGAGCTACAAATGGCAGTGGATTAAATAAGATGCTTAGTTCTTGCTCATGAAATATGATTGAGGTTGCCAGTCCACCTCTTGTACTATGGCTCATGGAATTATCAGGGTCCCTTCTAGGTTGCTGAGCTGACTTCCGTGGCTTCTACCTCATGGTCCAGGATGTGGCTCAGGTTCCAGCCATCACAGGCAGAAGTATTTGAAAAAAATGGCCAATGGGAGGCATTTCCTAGAAGCTCTGCACTCCACTTCTGCTTGCCTCCTATTGGTCTATATTAGTCACACGGACACATCTAACTTCAAGGGAGGCTGGGAAATGTAGTATTTATTTTTTCAGCCATGTGACCAACCAAAATTGAAGGTTCTGTTGCAAGAGAGAAAGGATGAGTGGAGAGCAAATGTTAAGAGACATTGGATCATTTCTGCCATGTCCAGGGCATAATGCTTGAGTTAAGTTACCATGGTAACTTGGGAAGTGGGACATCCTACAAACTTCTCTAATTATTAAATTTCATCACCTTAGCAATGTCTTATCTTAAACACAACCCTTTCCTTAAGCATCCTACTTCTCACACCTTTGTGCAATTGGAAAAATAATCCAAGGCACACACCCTCAACACTGCTGCTCTCATTTTCCCTCCCAAAGACCACTAGACTCATGTAATTTTTCCTGCCAGCTTTTTCTGCTCTTTGTTGAATGCGGAAAACCTTCCTTTTCTTTTTCAGGGTTTTCTGCCTTTTCTTCTTACTTGAAACCAACATTGTCTTTGCACAAAAACATCCCTTAAAGAACATACCAGTGAAGGACCTCTTCTTCTTCTCAGTCATTCACAGAACATTGGGGAGTTGGCATATCCTTTTTTTATGTTTATTCCTTTAGTACTATCAGATGACCATCTACTCTATGCTCTGTTCCCAGTCTACACAGGCCCATTGTTGGGCACTGCTCACCCTCTAGGGAGCTCCCTACCTTCCCCAGCACATCATCCTGTGGTGATTTCCCCCTCCTGCCCCACTCCTTCCCTCCTCATCCTGCCTTCAGAGTATCTCTGCTTGCCCTGGGATCTCAGAAAACGAGGCCATGGTAATGATGTTCAACTAGGAAGGAGCTGGGAAATGAAGCAGTCTGGAGAAGAGATTTTACATATCCTGATGGGTGGATGGATCTGCATTTTTTGAACTAGGCTTGAAAAGTTGCCTGTTCAACCCCACAAACCTATAAAAACTGCATTTGGTATTTAACAAAAAGACAGGATTTGGTTTTGTGAAGACTAACACTACAGGCCCTCAAAAATTTTGGTACTGGGTATCATTTCACTAAGAATGAACAGAAGACCTTACTGTAAAGTGAATTATCTGAGTTTCAGATGCATGGACACAGTCTTGCAGATTCCAGAGAAGGAATTTCCACTTACAGCAGTCCTTATGTGTTTTAACATTGTGTCCTCCAAGGAAACACAGCCCTGAATCTACTGTGCAGCCCAGGACTGATAGTAGCCTCTTTACACACATATCTGCTTTACTCTGAGGAAACATTGCTTAATAAAATTACCTAAATTCACTTTTCTGACAAAGGTTCATAGAGTCAAAGCTTTGGTTTTTCCAATAATCATATACAGATGTGAGAGCTAGACAATTAAGAAGGCTGAGCACTGAAAAATTGATGCTTTTGAACTGTGGTGTTGGAGAAGACTTGAGAGTCCCTTGGACTCCAAGGAGAGTCATTCTTAAAGGAAATCAACCCTGAATGTTCATTGGAACATTGGACTGTTGCTTAAACTGAAGCTCCAATACTTTGGCCACCTGATGTGAATAACTGACTCATTGGAAAAGGCTCTGATGCTGGGAAAGATTGAAAGCAAAAGGAGAAGAGGAAGACAGAGGATGAGATGGTCAGGTAGCATCACTGACTCGATCGACATGAATTGGAGCAAACTCTAGGAGATTGTGGAGGGCAGAGGAGCCTGGCGTGCTGTAGTCCATGAGGTTGCAGAGTTGGACATGACTTAGTGACTGAAGAACAACAATAGCAAAGCTTCTCATTTCACTCCCCTCATGCCCAAATTCTATAACAACCTTACGGAGTTCTTTGTTTGTGGAGAGGCACTCCAGGTTTTTCTTAGAATGTCCTATCTTATGGCAAGAAGTCTATGATCCCTAGTTTTTAAAACTACAGTTGGGTCCCAGGAGCTATTATCAGACAGGCTGTTATAAGCCCTACCCTGGTGCTAAAATCCTGAGGTCAACGAGCTGTCGTAGATTTTGTGAGCCAGTTTCATTTAGTTAGCCTGAGACCCCCAAGGGGTCAAAGCTGATAAACTGGCCAGTCCCAGAGTGAGTAGAAGTTTCCAGGCAAGAACTGTAAATACAGAGGAGGGAAGTGCAGTGATAAATACTTAGAGTTTGGATCCACAGATATGAATTTTTATCTTGGCTCCAGTTATTAAATTCTGTGCCACTGGTTGTTACCTAATCTCCAAGTGTTTTCTTCTCTATAGGAACATTTATAGCGTTGTCGTAAGAGGATGTAATTGATTGACTGTAGGCTTGGCACAGAATACACTCAGTGAATGATAGCTGTTGTGTTTGGTACAGTGGACTTGATTCATGGTTGAATAGAAATGGACTTAAATCTCTGTGTTTCTATTTCTAGCTTTAAAAATCCATAGGCAATTTATCTCACTTTGCCCTATATGCTAAATGGGAATAAAAGCATAAATCTGACAGAAGGGTGTTATTAAGCATAATGACATCAACAAACATGTCCAATACAGTATCTGGTGAACAGTAAACATTGCATTAATGCTGTCTTTTTTCCCCTACATTTCATTTTTAGTTGTGCTTTGAGACATGTGATACTTGAAAAGAGTCCAGTTTGAAGAGGAGGGTATTGCAGTTACTCTGCCTACGTTGCATGTGAGCAGAGCTGTTTTCCCTAATCCTCTCCACAGAGTACATCCTTAGCTATCATGTGGCGCAGGGACTATTCCCGTTGCTGAGCTTATGTGACCCCTTCCTGACCAGTGTACACAGAAATGTGCTTCTGAGTCTTTCTGATAACCACATGTACCTATCAATTCCAGAAATCACCTGATCTCTCTTCCCCAAAGTGTGGACAGATAAATTAGCATTAGAAATGTACAACCAGTTTTTTACTCAGAGGTTCTGATAATAAATATCATTTACAGAGTCACAGATAGAAGACTGGACTTGGTGTTCTTGTGCAACTACCACTGCTCTTTACATTTGCTGGGATCACAGGCTCCTACCTAGTCTGTCCTGTGTGGATACTCTTTTTGTTTTTCATTTTAGACCCTTTAGTTTACATATCCCAGCTTCGCCAAGACCCATCGCTCAACATACGTAAATTTCTCCTCTGTCTTGTACATACTCTGGCACCTTCTGTGAATCAAAGGCATGAGAGTGTGTGTGTGTGTGTGTGTGTGTGTACATGCACCTAAGGTCACAATAGTTCGCTTGAAAATTAAAATTAATTATTATAAGACCTCCTTAATTGGATTCTATTTTAAAGATGATGTAAAGGTATAGATATCCTTCTTGCAACCAGAAATCTTGGGTACTTTTATGCCTGAAAGTTTCTTTCCCATCCTTAGGTTCTTTGTTTTGCTTTGTTTCAGAAACTAGTGAGTTCTTTAAAAATAAGAAATCAAATAAACGCATAGGCCTCCGAAATGTTAGGTCCTTCATTCCTAATTTTTAGAGGCAGTTCCGATTTCAAGGTATCTTTCAGCGACCAAAGAAATTAAGAATAACATGAGAAGAAAATCAGTCATATTACTATACATTATAAAACAGCCACTCTGATTTCAGAATAATGGATGAGGTCTTCAAGAGAGTTGCTGTGTGTTATGTCACAAAGCAGGAAGCATTTTGTTTATGGAATGTCTTTATTTTATACTCTAGTTTTTCTGATATTTTCTAAAGAGCCCTTTTCCATACATCCATAGATTCTGGGAATAGTTCTGTAAGCAATTCTTAAACAGGAACATACTACAGATACTCTTGGTCTAGGACCACTTCATTTTAAAAATTTTATAATACAGGTTTTCAAAATTCAAATTGCACAAGGGATTGATCCTAGAAATTCTGTCCAATCCACACTTTCCAGGTGAGCAGTGTTATGAGATCAGGACCCTGTATATCCTTGGAGGCCACTTTACACTTGGTTCCTGGCTTAAAATTTTTTTTAAAAAATCCTAATAAATTTTAAGTTTGGCTGTAAACTTATGTGAGACCTAATGAAGGTTTTCATTCTCAGGGAAAGTTATTTTTACTCTGTAATTAACATCAAGACTTGAGTTTTCCTGGTAGGGGGTGGTGGTCTTTTCTCCCTCCTACCCTACAAATTCACACAAACTCCTTCAGGTTTTTAGCTTTAAAGGAAAGTGGGGAGGGCAATAGAGAGGAATTGCTTCTATTATTTCCCTGGCAGAGGATGTCTCTGTTTTGTCTTCTGTACTTTCGACACCCACAAGATGAGAAAAAAACATGTGAGTTTCTCTGGTTCAATGAAAAGCTTCAAGTGCGCGAAACTTTACTCTTCCATTGAATTCTGTGTTCCCACCATGATTATATACTTGTTTTTAGTTTAAGTTGATTACTTTTTTCAACTCACACATGCATTCAAAAGGATTTGTCTACAAATATTTCTCTAGCATTTTATATCTATATCTGTATGTTCAGATCTATATCTGCACAGATATATATATATATATATATATATATATATAGGTATATGTAAGCTTCCCTGATAGTTCAATCGGTAAAGAATCCTCTTGCAATGCAGGAGACACCGGTTTGGTTCCTGGGTTGGGTAGATCCACTGGAGAAGGGATAGGCTACCCACTCCAGTGTTCTTGGGCTTCCCTTGTGACTCAGCTGGTAAAGAGCCCTCCTGCAATGCGGGAGATCTGGGTTTGATTCCTTGCTTGTGAAGATACCCTGAAGAAGGGAAAGGCTACCCACTCCAGTATTCTGGTCTGGAGAATTCCATGAACTGTATAGTCCATAGGGTTGCAAAGAGTCGGACACGATCAAAAGACTTTCACTCACTCATACATGTAAGTAAAAGGAGCTATCTGGATTTCTGCATCCCAAATTGCAGAAAATGGAAATTCCACGTATTAATTCTTCATGTCCTTTATTTATTTATTTATTTTTTCATGGAGGACAGTTTTTGCAAATGCAGCTTTCGGAGGAAAAAAAAAAATCGTTTTATTCAATGAGTAGAATGGTTAAGTTTTGCCTGCGTGCTATGTCATGTTTGACTCTTTGTGACCCCATGGACTATAGCCCACCAGGCTCCTCTGTCCATGAGATTTCCTAAGCAAGAATACTGGAGTGGGTTGCCATTTCCTTCTCCAGGAGATCTTCCCAACTCAGGGATCAAACGCACTTACCACTAGCACCACCTAGGAAGTCTGCTTTAACCCTGGCAAGGTACATATAAGAATCTAGACATCTTCTTTCCAGTATGGCTTCAAGGAGTCCAGGAAAGTTCTCCCTTCTTTATACTGAGGCTAAAACCTGAGAAAGGACTATGTGCTTCACTGTCCTCCACTGCAAGAATTAGTAACTTTGCTTCAGCTTCACTTTGAAAGACCATAATCTCATGAGAGGCATGGTCTGGCCTCCAGAGTTTTGCTGCTCACCATGCAGACCTATTGAAGATTCTCAGCCTGTTCTTTGTGTTGAGACAATACAGAAAGTCATGAATGATGCAGGTTTCTGAGCAATGTTGTCCCATGACTTTTGTGTAGCTTCAAGTTTGCTGGTGTTTAATTTCTGCTGCCATGGCAACTGTTCTGAATAGAGCAGGCTGTCAGCAATTTCCTGCAGGCGGGGTGACAACGTATCTAGGAAGAGTGATACTGTCTCTATTGCCATCAATCAATATTTATTGAACTGCTGCGGTCCAGCTCAAGCCGTGTTAGGTGCTTGCACTGAGGTGTGCCCCCAGCTTACACACGGTTGAACTCAGATACTTGAGGTCAGACTTTGGGTGAAGAAAGGCAGCTCTGGAATACAGCCAAGAATTCAAGACATATGCTCTGCAGAATTAGGGCTTTCGTGACTGGATCACTGGGGGCTTGGTGAGAATCTCAATTACTCTGAATTTCAAAGTGTGAACTAAAGACATTTAGGACCCATCAGAAATAGTAACACTGGGACTATGTAATTTAAGAATATATTAATACATGTTTGACAGATTCATTTCTCTTGATGTTCCTTATAGTCTTTCCTACTATTTTGTATTTCTAATTCCTATTGTATGAATTGCTCAGTCGTGGACTGTAGCCTGGACTGTAGCCCTCCAGGCTCCTCTGTCCATTAGATTTCCCAGGCAAGAACTGGAGTGGATTGCCATTTCCTTCTCCAGCAGATCTTTCCAACCCAGGGATGGAACCCCAGTCTCCCCCATTGCAAGAAAACTCTTTACCATCTGAGCCACCAGGGAAGAACTGACTCATTGGAAAAGACCCTGGTGCTGGGAAATATTGAAGGCAGGAGGAGAAAGGGATGACAGAGGATGAGATGGTTGGATGGCATCACCAACTTGATGGACATGAGTTTGAGCAAGCTCTGGGAGTTGGTGATGGACAGGTAAGCCTGGCGTGCTGCAGTCCATGGGGTTGCAAAGAGTTGGACCTGCCTGGGCGATTGAACTGAACTGAACTGATTGTATGAGTATCCTTTTGTATTTCTGGAGTTTTTGCTATTTACCTAGGGTTTGCAGAACCACTCAGCTTAAAGCATTTGTAAGTCAGGATGTAGATTCTGGATCAACTTATCCTGTTGGGATTCACATCATAATTATTTTGTCTCTGTTGTCAGTCATTTTTCTACCTCCTCACCCTCTATTTCTGTATGTGGCCAGTTTGCTGGAACTGTCTCCCTCGGCAGCCTGAGACGTGCCCTCCAGTCTTCCCTGGAGTTACTCCCTTTCTGAGCTTATATTTTAGCTCTTGTCATTCACATCTCTGGGCTCTATTGCTTTTTCTGTTTCTCCTCCTATGAGTGAAGAAAGCAGCATCAAAACTCAATGTTAGGCTCTTGCCACACAGTGCTTGCTCCTCTTGTCTAGAATTTTCTTCACTTTACTATCTTCTTGATCCTAACTATTCTGATTCTGTGAGTTAAAATGCCTCTTTTTCAGTGAAGTTTACTTCATGTCCCAGTGTCTAGTTATGAATGCCTCCATTTCCACTATGCTTAAAACAGGGATTCAGTTACAGCATTTAACTCCTCACGCTGTAGCTACTTGTTTCAATGTGTGTCTCTGCATTTTTCTGAGAGTTCCTTGACTGAAGTGGCTCACCTTATTTATCCTGGGAAGATCCCTTGTAGATGGGAATGGCTACCCAGTCCAGTGTTCTTGCCTGAAGAATCCCATGGACAGAAGAGCCTGGTGGGCTACAGTTCATGGGGTCGCAAAGAATCATACACGACTGACTTTTTCTTTCTTCTTCTGCCTTAAGCTCAGCAGCTGGTATCAATACAGTGAAGTATTAGTCGCTCAGTTGTGTCTGACTCTTTGCGACCCCATGAACTGTAGTCCACCAGGCTCTTCTATCCATGGAATTCTCCAGGCAAGAGCACTGAAGTGGGTAGCCATTCCCTTCTCCAGGGGGTCTTCCTGACCCAGAGATCAAACCTGTGTCTCCTCCATTGCAGGCAGATTCTTTACCGTCTGAGCAACTAAGGAAGCCCCAGCATCAACACAATACAACTACAGATAAGTTTATTAAAATGAATGGACAAGAAAGCATAAGATTTAACCAAGAAACAAAGCCCACTCTTTATAACCTTACTATTTTGTTCTTCAGAGTATTGTAATGCTTTACATCTATAATCTACTAGAGGACAATCTACTGGAGTTAAAATCTCCCTCGCGTTGACTCTGTGCATCAGCATAAGATACATGTGGAACCAACGTCAATTTACATTAAGTCAGTTTATATAATGTTAGTTAGAATTGTTACACACTCCCTAGATAATGCCTGGGTCCACCAAGCAGTTCAGTGACACCAGTTATCGGCAGCCAATAGTGAGATTTGCAAAAGCGGTGAAATACTATGGTTGCATCTAGAAAGCTGATGACAAATACTACCCTGCTGCATTTCAGGTTTTATGGGAAAATGGAAGTTTTAGAGGTGGGAGTGGAGTAGAACAGTTAATGTTTGGGGGGCATTCTGCTAGTATCTGAATGACAATACCCTTGGTTACTCTCCACAGTTAGCTCAAAGCTAGGTGTTTTAAACTCCTTATCTTTTTCATTTTTCAAATGAGGAAACTGAAAAATACAGGGTGTACATGTGTTCATCTGGAGTAACTGTTATTAACATTTTAATGGCATTATCATAGTCTCTATCCTAAGTATTTTGTTGGTATCGCCATTTCAATCTTTAAGGAAAACACTTAAAAAAATTTTTTTTAATATGTTAAAGGCTTCTCTAGCAGTCCAGTGGTTACAACCTCACTTTCATTGCCAAGAACCCATGAAAGAATGGGGCTTGATACTTAGTCATGGAACTAAGATCCCACAAGCCGAGTGGCAAGGCCAAAACTAATAATAATAATAAAATAAATAAAGGTAAACACTTAACTGAGGTATGGTTGACATGTAAAGAGCTGTGCATGTCTTCTAAGTCTCTTCAGCGTCTGACTGTTGACGACCCTATGGATTATAGCTAACATGAAAGATAGAAAGTTTGAAATATTTTCTGAGCTTAAAATTATATTTTCTTTCAATGTGGGAGTGTTTGAACCAGAGCCAGGCAACACAGAAAAAGGCAGCTTCCTCCATGGAGGTTGTCACTTAGATGGGTGCTGTTATGATGGTTGAACCGGTTAGTAGGAAGAAAAAACAAACAAACAAACCAGCTTTTCAAATGTCTTATGTGTAATTTCATCATATATTTGTGAGGTATTGCTTTTCTCTAACACAACAACCATATTAACATATCCTGATGTAAAATTTAAGAAATTTTCAATTTAAAAATTAAACATAATGAAAAGTTATTTGTTATTTTGGCTTATTTGCACCATTTTTGCTATTCACTTGGATAAGTTAATGCGGTGTTATGTAGTTTGCTGTTAAGAAATACAGCTAGCACCCAGAAAATAATCAGAATTAAGTGTTAAATGTCAGTTTCTAATCTGTGGCTTAGTTCCTGAGCATATTTGTCACAGTCATTAGCTCTGGCATTTACATCTGTGACCCTATCTTTGTTTTGGTCATTTTTAATAATAATGCTAAAATGTTCAAATCATAGCATTGAGCGAAATGGCATCAAGCTCCTAAAAATTTTACTCTTTACTTAAAAAAATCCTGTGTGTGCTAAGTCACTTCAGTAGTGTCCAGCTGTTTGTAACCCCATGGACTATAGCACATCAGGCTCCTCTGTCCGTGGGATTCTCCAGACAAGAACACTGAAGTGGGCTGCCATGCCCTCCTCCAGGGGATCTTTCCAACCCAGGGATCGAACCCGCATCTCTTATGTTTCCTGAACTGGTGGGAGGGTTCTTTACCACTAGTGCAAAAAAAAAAAAGTTTCAGCAAAATATACATGTACAGAAATAACATTCCTCATGTTACATTTCTTAAATCCTAAATGAAAGATAGTAGTTAAAACATAGTTATTATTGTATTGTTGACTCATAAATGTAATCTTTCACATCATTACATTTTCCAGTTAAACATCTTCAAGCATTTCTAAACATATGCTTATAGAATGGCCATATTTTTGAACATCTTGAAAGCACTTGTCACCATATTTTACCAATAAGTTCCACTGTGTTTTATTATCATGAAGACCTAGCTGCTCTTTCTCTGAAAACTGCCAGACTATTAATTATGGGACCCTTTCTCTTAATGCCTTTGCCTCTTTCTTTCAATTATATAATTCTTTAGCATATGCCATTTTCCTGTTGACCCAACGTGATATTAAGAGTCTGATGCTGTGAACAAGGGACTGTTTTATTTTCTCCTCTCTTCCTCTCCTATCTCCTTGCTTTCTCAAATGACTCCCAAGCAAGAATAGCTATGTCTCAGGAATAAATGAGAATTAGTTAAAAAAAAATCATTAATCATATAGACCAAAGGGGGAAAAACATATGAGAGTTGCACATAGAGATTACTCAAGGTTCAACATGTAGCTGTGACCGGCAAGCAATTGGCATGATCAACAGAGGAGGAGAGGAAACACTATCATATAAAAAGGAAGTTCTCCCATAGCTAGTTTTCAACTATAAAAACAAGAAAAAATTAAGAAAATACTATATATGTTAGTAAAATCACAATAAATAATATGTAAAATTAGTATTATAAAGATAATTGCAGCCTAAGTAAAATATATTTATAATCCTTCATTCATTTAATTAACAAATGACTAAGAATGCCTGCTGGGCTTCCCAAGTGCTGCTAGTGGTAAAGAACCTGCCTGCCAGAGCAGGAGACAGAAGAGATGCAGGTTTGATCCTTGGGTTGGGAAGATCCCCTGGAGGAGGTCATGGCAACCCACTCCAGTATTCTTGCCTGGAGAATCCCATGGACAGAGAAGCCTGTTGGGCTACAAGTCCATAGGGTCACACACAGTCAGACACGATTGAAGCAACTTATCACACACTCATGCAAGAATGCCTGCTATGTGTCAAGAAATTGTCTAAGGTACTGAGTATAAAGTGCTGAGTTAGATGAACAAAGTCCCTGACCTTACAGAGCTTAGAGTATAGCTATGTTTGAGATTTTATGTTGATTTCCATGTGTTTGTCAGTACTTGGGTTTCCACAGTTGTATGTTTAAAGATACCTGAAATCTAAGATTTAAAGAGAACATTGACTTGCATCTAATTTACCTATGTATGATTTTACAATTATCTCTTGTGTTACTGAAAAATTAGTCAGTTGATCTAAGAAATAAATTGAAAATCTTACTTGAGCCAAATTTGAGGATTATAACCCAAGAAGAGCACCTCAGAAAGTTCTGTGAACTGTTCCTCTTATTAGAAGTCAAGACACAGTTATTTACAAAACAGAAAAACAGACTCACAAACTTAGAGAATGAACTTATGGTTGTCAGGGGATAAGGATCTGGAGAAGGGATGGTTAGGGAGTTTGGTATGGACATGTACACACTGCTAAATTTAAAACAGATAACCAAAAAGGACCAAATGTATAGCACATGGAACTCTGCCCAGTGTTATGTGACAGCCTGGATGGGAGAGGAGTTTGGGAGAGAATGAATACTTGTATATGTATGACCGAGTCCCTTTGCTGTCCACCTGAAGCTATCACAACATTGTTAATCAGCTATACTCCAATATAAAAGAAAGAGTTAAAAGATAAAAAGTCAAGGCACAGTTTTAGAAGTTTTTTGAGATGGGGGCTGTACACCAAATATTTTACATAACGCACATCTAAGCACCATGTGACCCATTACAAGATCAAGAAGGACTGTTACCTTTAAGGAACTGCCTTACGGATGTTAGGAGAATGTTATTCTTTACCATTGGGCAGGCATTTCTGCTGATGGGGAGGTTTGATTGATGCCTAATGCAGGTACACAATACACAGTGGGTAGGGAGAGGAAGGCCAAAGGGTACAGAAATTTTTTTGTTTAAATTTTCTTATTTTATCATAAAATATGAATTTTATTTCACGCTTGTAATCCCCTTCCACACCAAGAGGAGTTTTCCTTTGCATTGTTCAGAACAGTGTTTTTTTCAGATCTATGAAATTAGGAAAAAATATTTTTGTTCAGTCATATTTTGGTTCAGTTTAGTTCAGTCACTCAGTCGTGTCCGACTATTGTGATCCCATGAACTGCAGCATGCCAGGCCTCCCTGTCCATCACTAACTCCTAGAGTTTACTCAAACTCATGTCCATTGAGTCGGTGATGCCATCCAACCATCTCATCCTTTGTCATCCCCTTCTTCCTCTGCCTTCATTCTTGCCCAGCATCAGGGTCTTTTCCAATGAGTCAGTTCTTCCCATCAGATGGCCAAAGTATTGGAGTTTCAGCTTCAACATCAGTCCTTCCAATGAATATTCAGGACTGACTTCCTTCAGGATGGACTGGATGGATCTCCTTGCAGTCCAAGGGACTCTGAAGAGTCTTCTCCCACACCATAGTTCAGAAACATCAATTCTGCAGTGCTCAGCTTTCTTTATAGTCCAACTCTCACATCCATATATGACTACTGGAAAAAGCGTAACTTTGACTAGATGGACATTTGTTGGCAAAGTAAATGTCTCTGCTTTTTCATGTACTGTCTAGGTTGGTCATAACTTTTCTTCCAAGGAGCAAGCATCTTTTAATTTCATGGCTGAAGTCATATTTACATTGATCTTAATATCAAGGTATGCTAATGATGAGTGTGTTTTCATTGGCCTGTGCCTTAAATTCCTGATAATCAGGAGTAACGTTGAGAGGTTTCTAAGAAAAAAGACCCTCCCTCCTTTTAATTCTTTAGAATATGATTCTTTATCTAAGTGGGAACTTTGAGGTCAAGTGCAACACCAGTGTGGGATACCTGACAAAGTCCATTTATGTTTGGCTTTTAAGTATCTCCTGTGATGAAATACTCATTACTTTCCTTTCTTGAACGTTTTTTTGAGTCTGTATTTGTAAACAGTATTCCTGCTGCTGTTTAAGTTTCTAAGGGGTTTTTAGGCAAATAAGCTAATAAATTTTAAAAAATGATAACAATTCCACACAGTTATCCATTAGTCTCATGAAGTTCATTTTGATTATTCAGTAGAATGCCAGGAGAAACACCTGTCCTCAAGACATTCTTAACTTGCTTAGAGAACTGAGATATGGATGCTATAAAGATATAGCATCCATAAAGATGTTATAAAGACTCCAGGTATTCTGTGACAGTGGAATTATAATTAGTGCCAGTTCCATTGGGTTACTATGATCAGGTGATAGCTGAAGACATTAAATGTAATCTGACCTTTAAGGGCTGGATAAGAATTAAACTGGTAGATTTTGGAGGACAGTCAAGTTAGGGTAGAAATAGGGGAGAGAGAACGCACCGTAAGAATGGACTGGCACACGTGGCGGGAGGAGGGCTTGGCGAGTAGTTTGTAGACATTGATTTATAGGTGCTACTGAACATTAACCTACAGATAAAAGAGAACTTCGGACAGTTGTTGAAAACAGAAGATGGATAATGAGTGAAGGTGACTTTAGGTCTATAAGACAAATTATTATAGATAAAAACCTGGATGGGGGGTAATCCAGGGGAATTAGAGTGATACTAACAGAAATAACAGATGGGTTTGAGAGACATTAGGAAGAAAGAGACATTGGGAAGAAAGTAAAGTGGATATGATGACTAATTTGGTAAAGAATGAGTTTTGAGGCTAGTCCACTGAGCACATACAAGGGAGCTGATTCATTCAACTAGAGGGAAATAGAAAAACTGCAATGAACCATTATTTCCTCGTAACAGGATTTTTAAAATGGAATACTAGGACTAATATGGGACAAGAAGCCTGCTAATTAACATCTCTTCAGCTCTTTCCTCTTTTCTTTATACATTAGCTTTCTTTACCACTTGCTTCTAAACACAATAAGTAGGTATGGTGAAGCTCTGCTGAGATTACCATTGTTCTTCTGACCTTAGACTGAACATTATATTAGAAGTGTCTGTTCTAGCCAGTACAATGAGGCAGGTAGACAAACAAATGATTTTTAATGTCACTGTTCAAATGGCATACACCGTGGTTGTGAAGAATTGCTAATAATCCATTCTGGAGAGTCTTGACATTGTATTCAAATAAGCTACTCATATCTTAATTAATATACAAAATAGCTTCTGACATTTGGTCAAAACTCTTTAAATGAACCACACTCCGCTGCAACTCAACCTAGTGGGGAACAACAGGGTCTCATTTAATCAACATTTTAAATCTTACTTAAGTGATGAAGACTCAAATGAGGCTTTAAGTGGTTGTCATTTTATTTCAATCCTAAAATTCACTTGAAGACTCATCATATACTCTGAATTATCTTGCCAGGATGTTGAGTGGAGAATACATTTTCTAAAACGCATAGTGAGGTTATATGGACCATTTATGCACATATACCAGAAAACAGTGTCTTTCTCTATAGAACTGTGAAATAGGCAGTGTTAATTTTTAAAGAGTTGAGTGACATTTTGGCGTTGAGTCGCCTTCAAAGAACAGTTTTGACATATTGCATTTGCTCTGCTGTGCTGTGCTAAGTCACTTCAGTCATGTATGACTCTTTGCAACCCTATGGACTGTAGCCCACCAGGTTCCTCTGTCCATGAGGATTTTCCAGGCAAGAATACTGGAGTGGGTTGCCATGCCCTCCTCCAGGGGATCTTCCCGACCCAGGGATCAAACCTGCGTCTCTTATGTCTTGTTCATTGGTAGGTGGGTTCTTTACCACTAGAGCCATGTTGGAAGTTCTGCATATGCTGTAACTGAAAATATTTTAAATGAATGGGAAGGAATCATTTAAATCCATAATAAATTACAGATTAAATTGAAAATAATGATAACATGTATGATAGGCTTTTTGATATTGTTTAGAAAAAAAAATCACTGTTTTGCTTACACTTTAAGCAAGGAAACGCTTCACTTGCAGAAATACCGGAAGGTAATTTTGATGAAGATAATTTTTTTCTTATAGTTCTTCCTTATTAAACTCTGATATATTAAAAACATTCAAATATTACCAATCCCCACTTATAAAATGAATGTTTACCTTTTATCAGTATAAAAGCCATGCAAATTCTTTGTGGTCTATATATTAAACCGTAATTATAATGTACTTTATATAATAACAGTAAACACTTCTAGCTTATTTACTATGTGTTAGATATTTTCCTTCATTCTTTTGTTTAACCTTTACTATGCTCCTGTGGAGCAGGTACTAGCATTGTCTCTACTTTATAGGTTAGGTAATGGACATCAAGAAAACTGCCAAAGGCTCATTAATGTTACATGCAGACAGAACCATCTTTAGTTTCTGAATATGGCCAAAGCTGGAGAGCCCACAAAATAGAATATGTTTTTGCCTCCACTCCCCACCTCATTCCATCTCCAACCTCAGATGAACAAAGAATGACACCCCAGAAAACCCCAGGTGAGGGCATCTCCCCATATTTGATAGAGTTGTCAATTCAAAAATGTTGGGAAATTGTGATTTAAAGGGATAAGATGAATACACTTCAACTATTCAAAACTGGCCAAATTCTGCATTCACAAAAAAAATTCTATTTTTTTCTTTTTCAAAAATTGAAGTGTGAATATTGCAAATATGGCAGAGGAATAGGACAGGGAGACCACTTTCTGCTCCACAAATTCATCAAAAGAACATTTGAACACTGAGTAAATCCCACAAAACAACTTCTGAATGCTGGCAGAGGACATCAGGCACCCAGAAAAGCAGCCCATTGTCTTCAAAAGGAGGCAGGAAAAAATATAAATGATAAAAAGAGAGACAAAAGAGGTTGGGACAGAGCTCCATCCCGGGAAGGGAGTCTTAAAAAAGAGAGAAGTTTCCAAACACCAGGAAACCCTTTCACTGCCGAGTCTGTGGTGAGCCTTGGAACCACAGAGGGCAACATAACCAGGAGGAAAAATAAATAAATAATTAAAGCCCACAGATTACTTGCCCAACGGTAACTCCCCCAGCGGAGAAGCAGCGCAGATGCCTGCACCCGCCACTAGCAAGCAGGGGCTGGGCAGGGAGGTCTGGGCTGCACTGCTTAGAGTAAGGACCGGGCCTTATCTGAGGGAACTAACTTGGGATAGCAGACCAGATTGTGGGATAGCTACCATGCGAAAAGCCCTAAACTAAGACACCGCTCACAGAACAAAGGACTGAGCAGAGATAGCCGGCTGTAGGCCGGCCCATCCCACTCCGGTGACAGGCAGGCGATGGCAGCCAGAGCCGGAAGGGGGCAGTTGCAGCCCCCGAGAGGCATCCTCTACCAAACTGCAAGCAGGCTTCGTGGCTAACCAAGACTTATTGGGATTCTGGACGGTCAACATCTGCCTGAGAAGGTGCGCCGGTTGTACACCCAGAAAACTAAGCAGCAGGTATGGGGGAGGCAATAAGTCGCAGAAACCGTACTCACCAAACACCTGGTCATCTGAGCTGCTCGGACCTGGGAAGGGCACAAAACGCAGGCCCAACGGAGTCTGCACCTTTGAGGAGTACCCGAGTACCTGAACCTGAGTGGCTTAGACCTGGGAAGTGCATACAACCCAGAGCTGGCCTCAGACAGTTCCCGGCAGAGCAACCTAGAACCTAAGCAGTGTAGACAGGGAAAGCACACACGCCATGAGCAGGGGCAAACCCAGTGTGGCCGAGACACTGCGAGCACACACCAGTGTTATTTGTTTGCAGCGTCCCTCCCTCCCCACAGTGCGACTGAACAAGTGAGCCTAAAAAAGGGTCCACCACCGCCCCTTGCGTCAGGGCGGAAATTAGACACTGAAGAGACCAGCAAACAGAAGAAGCTAAAACAGAGGGAACCTCCTTGGAAGTGACAGGTGCAATAGATTAAAACCCTGTAGTTAGTACCAACTACATAGGAAGGGGCCATTAGATCTTGAGAAATATAAGCCGGATCAAGGAACTATCCGAAAATGAACTGACCCCACACTGCCCACAACACCAGAGAAAGTCCTGGATATATTTTTACTATTTTTACTATCATTCTTTAATTAAAAAAACTTAAAAAAAAATTTTTAAGTCTTCTATTACTCCTTTAATTTTCATTTTCATAACCTACTATTACTTTGCAAAAAAAATAGAGACCCTATTTTTAAAGCAAACTTCATATATATATATATTATAATTTTTGTGACTTTTTTTTCTTTAATATTGAATTTTTGAAAATCCAATCTCTACTCTAGATTTTTAATTTTTGCTTTTTGGTATTTGTTATGAATTTTGTACCTTTAAGAACCCACTCTTCAGTACCCATTTTTACTTAGGAGTGAGATTACTGGCTTGACTGCTCTCTCCTGCTTTGGACTCTCTTTTTTTCCACCAGGTCGCCTCTATCTCCTCCCTCTCCCTTCTCTTCTCTGCTCAACTCTTGAATCTCTTTGTGTGGTCCGGAGGTGGAGAACACTTAGGGAACTGATTACGGGCTGCATCTGTCTCTCTCCTTTTGATTCCCGCCTTTATCCTCCTGGCCACCTCTGTCTCCTTCCTTCCTCTTCTCTTCTCTGTATAACTCTGTAAACATCTCTAAGCGGTCCAGACTGTGGAGCACACATAAGGAAGTGATTACTGGCTAGCTTGCTCTCTCCTCGTTTGATTCCACCTCATCTCATCCTGGTCACCTCTATCTCCCTCCTCCCTCTTCTCATCTCCATGTAACTCTGTGAACTTCTCTGGGGGTCCCTCACTGTGGAGAAACTTTTCATTTTTAACCTAGATGTTTTATCAACAGTGCTGTATAGATGGAGAAGTCTTGAGGCTACTGTAAAAATAAGACTGAAAACCAGAAGCAGGAGGCTTAAGTCCAAATCCTGAGAACACCAGAGAACTCCTGACTCCAGGGACCATTAATCAACAGGAGCTCATCAAACGCCTCCATACCTACACTGAAACCAAGCACCACACAAGGGCTAACAAGTTCCAGAGCAAGATATACCACGCAGATTCTCCAGCAACACAGGAACATAGCCCTGAGCTTCAATATACAGGTTGCCCAAAGTCACTCCAAACCCATTGACATCTCATAACTCATTACTGGACACTTCATTGCACTCCAGAGAGAAGAAATCCAGCTCCACCCACCAGAACACCGACACAAGCTTCCCTAACCAGGAAACCTTGACAAACCACCCATAGAACCCCACCCACAGCACGGAAACTCCACAATAAAGAGAACTCCACAAACTGCCAGAATATAGAAAGGCCACCCCAAACAGCAATATAAACAAGATGAAGAGACAGAGGAATACCCAGCAGGTAAAGGAACAGGATAAATGCCCACCAAACCAAACAAAAAAGGAAGAGATAGGGAATCTACCTGATAAAGAATTCCAAATAATGATAGTGAAATGATCCAAAATCTTGAAAGCAAAATGGAATTACAGATAAATAGCCTGGAGACAAGAATTGATAAGATGCAAGAAAGATTTAACAAAGACCTAGAAGAAATAAAAAAGAGTCAATATATAATGAATAATGCAATAAATGATATCAAAAACAATTTGGAGGGAACAAATAGTAGAATAACGGAGGCAGAAGATAGGATTAGTGAGGTAGAAGATAGAATGGTAGAAATAAAAGAATCAGAGAGGAAAAAAGAAAAACAAATTAAAAGAAATGAGGACAATCTCAGAGACCTCTGGGACAATGTTAATGCCCCAACATTCGAATCATAGAGTCCCAGAAGAAGAAGACAAAAAGAAAGACCATGAGAAAATACTTGAGGAGATAGTAGTTGAAAACTTCCCTAAAATGGGAAAGGAAATAATCACCCAAGTCCAAGAAACCCAGAGAGTCCCAAACAGGATAAATCCAAGGCAAAACACCCCAAGACACATATTAATCAAATTAACAAAGATCAAACACAAAGAACAAATATTAAAACAGCAAGGGAAAAACAACAAATAACACACAAGGGGATCCCCATAAGGATAACAGCTGATCATGCAATAGAAACTCTTCAGGCCAGGAGGGAATGGCCAGGACATACTTAAAGTGATGAAAGAAAATAACGTACAGCCCAGATTACTGTACCCAGCAAGGATCTCATTCAAATATAAAGGAGAAATCATAAGCTTTACAGACAAGCAAAAGCTGAGAGAATTCAGCACCACCAAACCAGCACTCCAACAAATGCTAAAGGATATTCTCTAGACAGGAAACACAAAAAGGAAGTATAAACTCGAACCCAAAACAATAAAGTAAATGTCAATGGGATTATACTTATCAATAATTACCTTAAACGTAAATGGGTTGAATATCCCAACCAAAAGACAAAGACTGGCTGAATGGATACAAAAACAAGACCCCTATATATGTTGTCTACAAGAGACCCACCTCAAAACAAGGGACACATACAGGCTGAAAGTGAAGGGCTGGAAAAAGGTATTCCACACAAATAGAGACCAAAAGAAAGCAGGAGTAGCAATACTCATATCAGATAAAATAGCACTGGGTCAACCCAGAGGGATGGTGTGGGGAGGGAGGAGGGAGGAGGGTTCAGGATGGGGAGCACATGTATACCTGTGGCGGATTCGTTTTGATGTTTGGCAAAACTAATACAGTGTTTCAGGTTTAAAAATAAAATAAAATTAAAAAACAAAAAAGAAAAAAAATAAAGAGTTTAGAATTGAAAAAAAAAAAAAACAAAGGCTGTGAAAAGAGACGAAGAAGGACACTACATAATGATCAAAGGATCAACCCAAGAAGACGATATAACAATTATAAATATATATGCACCCAACATAGGAGCACTGCAATATGTAAGACAAATGCTGCTGCTGCTGCTGCTAAGTCGCTTCAGTCGTGTCCGACTCTGTGCGACCCCATAGATGGCAGCCCACCAGGCTCCCCCATCCCTTGGATTCTCCAGGCAAGAACAATGGCGTGGGTTGCCATTTCCTTCTCCAATGCATGAAAGTGAAAAGTGAAAGTGAAGTCACTCAGTCATGTCTGACTCTTCGCGACCCCATGGACTACAGCCTACCAGGCTCTTCCGTCCATGCAATTTTCCAGGCAAGAGTACTGGAGTGGGGTGCCATAACCTATGCTAACAAGTATGAAAGGGGAAATTAACAATAACACAAGAATTATAGGAGACTTTAATATCCCACTCACACCTATGGGTAGATCAACTAAACAAAATTAACAAGGAAACACAAACTTTAAACGATACAATAGACCAGTTAGACCTAATTGATATCTATATCAATTGATATCACCACAAAACAATGAAGTTCACCTTTTTCTCAAGTGCACACGATGGAACCTTCTCCAGGATAGATCACATCCTGGGCCATAAATCTAGCCTTGGTAATTTCAAAAAAATTGAAATAATTCCAAGCATCTTTTCTTACCACAATGCAGTAAGATGAGATCTCAATTACAGGAGAAAAACTATTAAAAATTCCAACATATGGAGGCTGAACAACACGCTGCTGAATAACCAACAAATCACAGAAGAAATCAAAAAAGAAATCAAAATTTGCATAGAAACGAATGAAAATGAAAACACAACAACCCCAAACCTGTGGGACACTGTAAAGGCAGTGCTAAGGGGAAGGTTCATAGCAATACAGGCATACCTCAAGAAACAAGAAAAAAGTCAAATAAATAATCTAACTCTACACCTAAAGCCACTAGAACAGGAAGAAATGAAGAACCCCAGGGTTAGCAGAAGGAAAGAAATCTTAAAAATTAGAAAGAAACAAAAGAGACCATAACAAAAATCAACAAAGCCAAAAGCTGGTTCTTTGAGATGATAAATAAAACTGACAAACCATTAGCAAGACTCATCAAGAAACAAAGGGAGAAAAATCAAATCAATAAAATTAGAAATGAAAATGGAGAGATCACAACAGACAACACACAAATACAAAGGATCATAAGAGACTACTATCAACAATTATATGCCAATAAAATGGACAACGTAGAAGAAATGGACAAATTCTTAGAAAAGTACAACTTTCCAAAACTCGACCAGGAAGAAATAGAAAATCTTAACAGACCCATCACAAGCACAGAAATAGAAAGTGTAATCAGAAATCTTCCAGCAAACAAAAGCCCAGGTCCAGACGGCTTCACAGATGAATTCTACCAAAAATTTAGAGAAGAGCTAACACCTATCCTACTCAAACTCTTCCAGAAAATTGCAGAGGAAGGTAAACTTCCAAACTCATTCTATGAGGCCACCATCACCCTAATACCAAAACCTGACAAAGATGCCACAAAAAAAGAAAACTACAGGCCAATATCACTGATGAACATAGATGCAAAAATCCTTAACAAAATTCTAGCAATCAAAATCTAACAACACATTAAAAAGATCGTACATCATGACCAAGTGGGCTTTATCCCAGGGATGCAAGGATTCTTCAATATCTACAAATCAATCAATGTAATACACCACATTAACAAATTGAAAAATAAAAGCCATATGATTATCTCAATAGATGCAGAGAAAACCTTTGACAAAATTCAGCATCCATTTATAATAAAAACTCTCCAGAAAGCAGGAATAGAAGGAACATACCTCAACATAATAAAAGCTATATATGACAAACCCACAGCAAACATTATCCTCAATGGTGAAAAATTGAAAGCATTTCCCCTAAAGTCAGGATCAAGACAAGGGTGCCCACTTTCACCATTACTATTCAACATAGTTTTGGAAGTTCTGGCCACAGCAATCAGAGCAGAAAAAGAAATAAAAGGAATCCAAATTGGAAAAGAAGAAGTAAAACTCTCACTGTTTGCAGATGACATGATCCTCTACATAGAAAACCCTAAAGACTCCACCAGAAAATTACTAGAACTAATCAATGAATATAGTAAAGTTGCAGGATATAAAAATCAACACACAGAAATCCCTTGCATTCCTGTACACTAGTGATGAGAAAATAGAAATCGAAATTAAGGAAACAATTCCATTCACCATTGTAACGAAAAGAATAAAATACTTAGGAATATTTCTACCTAAAGAAACTGAAGACCTATATAGAAAACTATAAAACACTGGTGAAAGAAATCAAAGAGGACACTAATAGATGGAAAAATATACCGTGTTCATGGATTGGAAGAATCAATATAGTGAAAATGAGTATACTACCCAAAGCAATCTATAGATTCAATGCAATCCCTATCAAGCTACCAATGGTATTTTTCACAGAGCTAGAACAAATAATTTCACAGTTTGTACGGAAATACAAAAAGCCTCGAATAGCCAAAGCAGTCTTGAGAAAGAAGAACGGAACTGGAGGAATCAATTCCCCTGACTTCAGGCTCTACTACAAAGCCACAGTCATCAAGACAGTATGGTACTGGCACAAAGACAGAAATATAGATCAATGGAACAAAATAGAAAACCCAGAGATAAACCCACGCACCTATGGACACCTTATCTTTGACAAAGGAGGCAAGCATATACAATGGAGAAAAGACAATCTCTTTAACAAGTGGTGCTGGGAAAACTGGTCAACCACTTGTAAAAGAATGAAACTAGAACACTTTCTAACACCATACACAAAAATAAACTCAAAATGGATTAAAGATCTCAATGTAAGACCAGAAACTGTAAAACTCCTAAAGGAGAACATAGGCAAAACACTTTCCAACATAAATCAGAGCAGGATCCTCTATGATCCACCTCCCATAATATTGGAAATAAAAGCAAAAATAAACAAGTGGGACCTAATTAAACTTAAAAGCTTCTGCACAACAAAGGAAACTATTAGCAAGGTGAAAAGACAGCCTTCAGAATGGGAGAAAATAATAGCAAATGAAGCAACTGACAAACAACTAATCTCAAAAATATACAAGCAACTCCTGCAGCTCAACTCCAGAAAAATAAAGGACCCAATCAAAAAATGGGCCAAAGAACTAAACAGACATTTCTCCAAAGAAGACATACAAATGGCTAACAAACACATGAAAATATACTCAACATCCCTCATTAGCAGAGAAATGCAAATCAAAACCACAATGAGGTACCATTTCACGCCAGTCAGAATGGCTGCGATCCAAAAGTCTACAAGCAATAAATGCTGGAGAGGGTGTGGAGAAAAGGGAACCCTCTTCCACTGTTGGTGGGAATGCAAACTAGTACAGCCACTATGGAGAACAGTGTGGGGATTCCTTAAAAAGCTGGAAAAAGAACTGCCATACGACCCAGCAGTCCCACTGCTGGGCACACACACCGAGGAAACCAGAATTGAAAGAGACACGTGTACCCCAATGTTCATTGCAGCACTGTTTATAATAGCCAGGACATGGAAGCAACCTAGATGCCCATCAGCAGATGAATGGATAAGAAAGCAGTGGTACATATACACAATGGAGTATTACTCAGCCATTAGAAAGAATAGATTTGAATTAGTTCTAATGAGGTGGATGAAACTGGAGCCTATTATACAAAGTAAGCCAGAAAGAAAAATACCAATACAGTATACTAATGCATATATATGGAATTTAGAAAGATGGTAACGATAACCCTGTATGCAAGACAGCAAAAGAGACATAGAAGTATAGAACAGTCTTTTGGACTCTGTGGGAGAGGGTGAGGGTGGGATGATTTGGGAGAATGGCACTGAAACATGTATATTATCATATGTGAAATGAATCTCCAGTCCAGGTTCGATGCATGATACAGGGTGCTTGGGGCTGGTGCACTGGGATGACCCAGAGGGATGGTATGGGGAGGGAGGTGGGAGGGGGGTTAAGGATGGGGAACACATGTACACCCGTGGTAGATTCATGTTGATGTATGTCAAAACCAATACAATATTGTAAAGTAATTAGCCTCCAATTAAAATAAATAAATTTATATTAAAAATTGAAGTGTGATAATTTACAGTGTTGTGTAAAATTTCTATTTTTAATAATTTGACATTAACATATTATTTAATCTAAAATGTAAAACTCTAAATGAGCTGCAAAAGCACGTGAAAAAGGCAAGTATAGCTTAAATATGGTGATCTGTAAAGGAAAAAAAAGCAGAAAGAAAACTGCCAAAGGACGCACACAAAATTGGAGAAGCAGAAGTGGAATAAAACTTCATTAATTTGACTATGCTGTTAATGCACTTAATCTACTGAACTGTTCCCCTCGTGCTAGTGATACTTTCCCCAAATTCATATCCAACACTAATAAAGGAGTTGGCCTTCATATTCCCTTTGAAAAAATTAGTTAAGGCATTTTTAACTTTGCCCACACTGGTAGGTAACCTTCAATTTTACTGTGTTTTTTTTTTTTTTTTTAATTGAAGAGCATAATTGATCAGCCAAGCCTTAAAGAACACACCATTGTGGCCACAGAGACAGAAGAGATGAAAATAGGAGGCGGAGTTTTGGAAAACAATATTATCCCCCCAAATTACCGGCTTTTTAAAACACAGATGGTTTCTGGGGCTACAGTGCATTCCTGTTTTTTGACTTCTTTGTGATATTCCCCCAATAAGTATTTAAGCAAGAGAGGGCCATTGCATGGATCTAAATATTATACTCTTTTGGGTAAAGAACAGAGATGTACGAATGCAGATGTAATCTGTATGTGTGTGTGTGAGTGATGATTGGTTGTCTCTTAAATGTTAGAGGTTGTGCAGACTTTTACAAACTGTATCCATTAACTTCATCACTCAATCTTCAAAATGCTCTCACTTCGTTTTCATCCTGTCTTTATTTTTTTTTAATTTTATTTTATTTTTAAACTTAACAATATTGTATTAGTTTTGCCAAATATAAAAATGAATCTGCCACAGGTGTACCTGTGTTCCCCATCCTGAACCCTCCTCCCTCCTCCCTCCCCATACCATCCCTCTGGGTCGTCCCAGTGCACCAGCCCCAAGCATCCAGTATCGTGCATCGAACCTGGACTGGCAACTCATTTCATACATGATATTATACATGTTTCAATGCCATTCTCCCAAATCTCCCCACCCTCTCCCTCTCCCACAGAGTCCATAAGACTGATCTATACATCAGTGTCTCTTTTGCTGTCTCGTACACAGGGTTATTGTTACCATCTTTCTAAATTCCATATATATGCATTAGTATACTGTATTGGTGTTTTTCTTTCTGGCTTACTTCACTCTGTATAATAGGCTCCAGTTTCATCCACCTCATTAGAACTGATTCAAATGTATTCTTTTAAATGGCTGAGTAATACTCCATTGTGTATATGTACCACTGCTTTCTTATCCATTCATCTGCTGATGGGCATCTAGGTTGCTTCCATGTCCTGGCTATTATAAACAGTGCTTCGATGAACATTGGGGTACACGTGTCTCTTTCCCTTCTGGTTTCCTCAGTGTGTATGCCCAGCAGTGGGATTGCTGGATCATAAGGCAGTTCTATTTCCAGTTTTTTAAGGAATCTCCACACTGTTCTCCATAGTGGCTGTACTAGTTTGCATTCCCACCAACAGTGGAAGAGGGTTCCCTTTTCTCCACACCCTCTCCAGCATTTATTGCTTGTAGACTTTTGGATCGCAGCCATTCTGACTGGCGTGAAATGGTACCTCATTGTGGTTTTGATTTGCATTTCTCTGCTAATGAGGGATGTTGAGCATCTTTTCATGTGTTTGTTAGCCATCTGTATGTCTTCTTTGGAGAAATGTCTATTTAGTTCTTTGGCCCATTTTTTGATTGGGTCCTTTATTTTTCTGGAGTTGAGCTGCAGGAGTTGCTTGTATATTTTTGAGATTAGTTGTTTGTCAGTTGCTTCAATTGCTATTATTTTCTCCCATTCTGAAGGCTGCCTTTTCACCTTGCTAATAGTTTCCTTTGTTGTGCAGAAGCTTTTAAGTTTAATTAGGTCCCACTTGTTTATTTTTGCTTTTATTTCCAATATTCTGGGAGGTGGGTCATAGAGGATCCTGCTGTGATCTATGTCGGAGAGTGTTTTGCCTATGTTCTCCTCTAGGAGTTTTATAGTTTCTGGTCTTACGTTGAGATCTTTAATCCATTTTGAGTTTATTTTTGTGTATGGTGTTAGAAAGTGTTCTAGTTTCATTCTTTTACAAGTGGTTGACCAGATTTCCCAGCACCACTTGTTAAAGAGATTGTCTTTTCTCCATTGTATATTCTTGCCTCCTTTGTCAAAGATAAGGTGTCCATATGTGCATGGATTTATCTCTGGGCTTTCTATTTTGTTCCATTGATCTATATTTCTGTCTTTGTGCCAGTACCATACTGTCTTGATAACTGTGGCTTTGTAATAGAGCCTGAAGTCAGGTAGGTTGATTCCTTCAGTTCCATTCTTCTTTCTCAAGATCGCTTTGGCTATTCGAGGTTTTTTGTATTTCCATACAAATTGTGAAATTATTTGTTCTAGCTCTGTGAAGAATACCGTTGGTAGCTTGATAGGGATTGCATTGAATCTATAAATTGCTTTGGGTAGTATACTCATTTTCACTATATTGATTCTTCCAATCCATGAACATGGTATATTTCTCCATCTGTTAGTGTCCTCTTTGATTTCTTTCACCAGTGTTTTATAGTTTTCTATATATAGGTCTTTAGTTTCTTTAGGTAGATATATTCCTAAGTATTTTATTCTTTTCATTGCAATGGTGAATGGAATTGTTTCCTTAATTTCGATTTCTATTTTCTCATCACTAGTGTACAGGAATGCAAGGGATTTCTGTGTGTTGATTTTATATCCTGCAACTTTACTATATTCATTGATTAGTTCTAGTAATTTTCTGGTGGAGTCTTTAGGGTTTTCTATGTAGAGGATCATGTCATCTGCAAACAGTGAGAGTTTTACTTCTTCTTTTCCAATTTGGATTCCTTTTATTTCTTTTTCTGCTCTGATTGCTGTGGCCAAAACTTCCAAAACTATGTTGAATAGTAATGGTGAAAGTGGGCACCCTTGTCTTGTTCCTGACTTTAGAGGAAATGCTTTCAATTTTTCACCATTGAGGATAATGTTTGCTGTGGGTTTGTCATATATAGCTTTTATTATGTTGAGGTATGTTCCTTCTATTCCTGCTTTCTGGAGAGTTTTTATTATAAATGGATGCTGAATTTTGTCAAAGGTTTTCTCTGCATCTATTGAGATAATCATATGGTTTTTATTTTTCAATTTGTTAATGTGGTATATTACATTGATTGATTTGCGGATATTGAAGAATCCTTGCATCCCTGGGATAAAGCCCACTTGGTCATGGTGTACGATCTTTTTAATGGGTTGTTGGATTCTGATTGCTAGAATTTTGTTAAGGATTTTTGCATCTATGTTCATCAGTGATATTGGCCTGTAGTTTTCTTTTTTTGTGGGATCTTTGTCAGGTTTTGGTATTAGGGTGATGGTGGCCTCATAGAATGAGTTTGGGAGTTTACCTTCCTCTGCAATTTTCTGGAAGAGTTTGAGTAGGATAGGTGTTAGCTCTTCTCTAAATTTTTGGTAGAATTCATCTGTGAAGCCGTCTGGACCTGGGCTTTTGTTTGCTGGAAGATTTTTGATTACAGTTTCAATTTCCGTGCTTGTGATGGGTCTGTTAAGATTTTCTATTTCTTCCTGGTCGAGTTTTGGAAAGTTGTACTTTTCTAAGAATTTGTCAATTTCTTCCACGTTGTCCATTTTATTGGCATATAATTGTTGATAGTAGTCTCTTATGATCCTTTGTATTTGTGTGTTGTCTGTTGTGATCTCTCCATTTTCATTTCTAATTTTATTGATTTGATTTTTCTCCCTTTGTTTCTTGATGAGTCTTGCTAATGGTTTGCCAATTTTATTTATCCTTTCAAAGAACCAGCTTTTGGCTTTGTTGATTTTTGCTATGGTCTCTTTTGTTTCTTTTGCATTTATTTCTGCCCTAATTTTTAAGATTTCTTTCCTTCTACTAACCCTAGGGTTCTTCATTTCTTCCTTTTCTACTTGCTTTAGGTGTAGGGTTAGGTTATTTATTTGACTTTTTTCTTGTTTCTTGAGGTATGCCTGTATTGCTATGAACTTTCCCCTTAGGACTGCTTTTAAAGTGTCCCATAGGTTTTGGGTTGTTGTGTTTTCATTTTCATTCGTTTCTATGCAAGTTTTGATTTCTTTTTTGATTTCTTCTGTGATTTGTTGGTTATTCAGCAGCGTGTTGTTCAGCCTCCATATGTTGGAATTTTTAATAGTTTTTCTCCTGTAATTGAGATCTCATCTTACTGCATTGTGGTCAGAAAAGATGCTTGGAATGATTTCTATTTTTTTGAAGTTACCAAGGTTAGATTTATGGCCCAGGATGTGATCTATCCTGGAGAAGGTTCCATGTGCGCTTGAGAAAAAGGTGAACTTCATTGTTTGGGGATGAAATGTCCTATAGATATCAATTAGGTCTAACTGGTCTATTGTATCGCTTAAAGTTTGTGTTTCCTTGTTAATTTTCTGTTTAGTTGATCTATCCATAGGTGTGAGTGGGGTATAAAGTCTCCCAGTATTATTGTGTTATTGTTAAATTCTCCTTCCATACTTGTTAGCATTTGTCTTACATATTGTGGCACCCCCGTGTTGGGTGCATATATATTTATAATTGTTATATCTTCTTCTTGGATTGATCCTTTGATCATTATGTAGCGTCCTTCTTTGTCTCTTTTCACAGCCTTTGTTTTAAAGTCTATTTTATCTGATATAAGTATTGCTACTCCTGCTTTCTTTTGGTCCCTATTTGCATGGAAAATCTTTTTCCAGCCCTTCACTTTCAGTCTGTATGTGTCCCCTGTTTTGAGGTGGGTCCCTTGGAGACAACATATGTAGGGGTCTTGTTTTTGTATCCATTCAGCCAGTCTTTGTCTTTTGGTTGGGATATTCAACCCATTTATGTTTAAGGTAATTACTGATAAGTATGATCCCATTGCCATTTACTTTATTGTTTTGGGTTCGATTTTATACACCGTTTTAGTGTTTCTTGTCTAGAGAATATCCTTTAGTATTTGTTGGAGAGCTGGTTTGGTGGTGCTGAATTCTCTCAGCTTTTGCTTGTCTGAAAAGCTTTTGATTTCTCCTTCGTATTTGAATGAGATCCTTGCTGGGTACAATAATCTGATGTAAGTTATTTTCTTTCTTCACTTTCAGTATGTCTTGCCATTCCCTCCTGGCTTGGAGAGTTTCTATTGAAAGATCAGCTGTTATCCTTATGGGAATTCCCTTGTGTGTTATTTGTTGTTTTTCCCTTGCTGCTTTTAATATTTGTTCTTTGTGTTTGATCTTTGTTAATTTGATTAATATGTGTCTTGGGGTGTTTCGCCGTGGGTTTATCCTGTTTGGGACTCTCTGGGTTTCTGGGACTTGGGTGATTATTTCCTTCCCCATTTTAGGGAAGTTTTCAACTATTATCTGCTCAAGTATTTTCTCATGATCTTTCTTTTTGTCTTCTTCTTCTGGGACCCCTATGATTCGAATGTTGTAGCGTTTAATATTGTCCTGGAGGTCTCTGAGATTGTTCTCATTTCTTTTAATTCATTTTTCTTTTATCCTCTCTGATTCATTTATTTCTATCATTCTATCTTCTAATTCACTAATCCTATCTTCTGCCTCTGTTATTTTACTATTTGTTGCCTCCAGAGTGTTTTTAATTTCATTTATTGCATTATTCATTAAATATTGACTCTCTTTTATTTCTTCTAGGTCCTTGTTAAACCTTTCTTGTATCTTCTCAATTCTTGTCTCCAGGCTATTTATCTGTTATTCCATTTTGATTTCAAGATTTTGGATCAATTTCACTATCATTATTTGGAATTCTTTATCAGGTAGATTCCCTATCTCTTCCTCTTTTGTTTGGTTTGGTGGGCATTTATCCTGTTCCTTTATCTGCTGGGTATTCCTCTGTCTCTTCATCTTGTTTAAATTGCTGAGTTTGAGGTGTCCTTTCTGTATTCTGGCAGTTTGTGGAGTTCTCTTTATTGTGGCATTTCCTCGCTCTGTGTGGGTTTGTACAGGTGGCTTGTCAAGGTTTCTTGGTTAGGGAAGCTTGTGTCGGTGTTCTGGTGGGTGGAGCTGGATTTCTTCTCTCTAGAGTGCAATGAAATGTCCAGTAATGAGTTATGGGATGTCTGTGGTTTGGGGGTGACTTTGGGCTGCCTGTATCTTGGAGCTCAGGGTTGTGTTCCTTTGTTGCTGGAGAATTTGCTTGGTATGTCTTGCCCTGAAACTTGTTGGCCCTTGTGTGGTGCTTGGTTTCAGTGCAGGTATGAGGCATTTGATGAGCTCCTGTCAATTAATGTCCCTTGGAGTCAGGAGCTCCCTGGAGTCAGGGTTTGGACTTAAGCCTCCTGCTTCCACTTATCGGTCTTATTTTTACAGTAGTTTCAAAGCTTCTCCTTCTATACAGCACCATTGATAAAACATCTACATTAAAGATGAAAAGTTTCTCTACCATGAGGGTCACCCAGAGAGGTTCACAGTGTTACATGGAGAAGAGAAGAGGGAGGAGGGAGTTAGAGGTGACCCGAATGAGATGAGGTGGAATCGATAGAGGAGAGAGTGGGCTAGCCAGTAATCTCTTCCTTATGTGCACTCCACAACTGGACCGCTCAGATTTGTTCATGGAATTATACAGAGAAGAGAAGAAGGAGGAAGGTGACAGAGGTGGCCAGGAGGATAAAAGGGGGGAATGAAAAGGAGGGAGACAGATCCAGCCAGTAATCAGTTCCCTAAGTGTTCTCCACCGTCTGGAACACACAGAAATTCACAGAGTTGGGTAGAGTAGAGAGGGGTTAGGGAGGAGACACAGGCAACCTGGTGGAAAAAAGGAGAGTCCAAAGGGAGAGAGAGCAGTCAAGCCAGTAATCTCACTTCCTAGAGAAAAATGGGTACTGAAGATTGGGTTCTTAAAGGTACAAAATTGGTAACAAATACATAAAAGCAAAAGTTAAAAATCTAGAGTAGAGTTTGGAATTTCAAAAATATGATGTTAAAGAAAAGAAGAAGGAAAAGAGAGAGAGAGAAAAAATGAACAAACAAAAACAAACAAGGTCGTGAAAATTATAAAGAAAATATAGGTACAAAATTGATAACTAATACCAAAAAGCAAAAGTTAAAAATCTAACGTAGAGTTTGGAATTTCAAAAATACAATGTTAAAAAAAGAAGAAGAAAAAGAAAGAGAGAGAGAGAAAAAAAAAAACAAACAAGAACAAACAAAGTCGCATAAATTATAAAGAAAATACAGGTGCAAAATTGATAACAAATACCAAAAAGCATAAATTAAAAATCTAGAGTAGAGTTTGGAATTTCAAAAATACAATGTTAAAGAAAAGAAGGGGGAAAAAAAAAACAAGGTCAAAAAAAGTATAAAAAAATATTATATATGAAGTTTGCTTTAAAAGAAAGAATAGGGTCTTCTTCTCTCTCTCTCTCTTTTTTTTTTTTTTTGCAAAGTAATCGGTTATAAAAGTGAAAATTAAAGGAATAATAAAGGACTTAAAACTTGTTTTTTAAAAAATTAAAAAAAAGAAAGAAAGAAAGAATGATCGTAAAAATAGTAAAAATATATCTAGGACTTTCTCCGGTTTTGTTGTGAGTATTGCGGGTTCAGTTCATTTTTGGCTAGTTCCTTGGTCCGACTTATATTTCTCAAGATCTATAGGCCCCTTCCTAGGTAGTTGGTACTAACCACAGGGTTTTAATCTACTGCCTGTAGCTTCCAAGGCAGTTCCCTCTGTTATAGCTTCTTCTGTTTGCTGGTCTCTTCAGTGTCTGGTTTCCGACCTGACACAAAGGGGACGGTGGAGGACACTTTTTTTTTTTTAGGCTCACTTGTTCAGTCGCGCTGTGGGGAGGTAGGGAGGGATGCTGCAAACAAATAACACTGGCGTGTGCTCACAGTGCCTCAGCCACACTGGGTCTGCCCCCCCGTTCATGGCGCATGTAGCCTCCCTGCCCACGCTGCTCAGGCTCTAGGTTGCTCTGCCAGGAACCATCCATGGCCGGCCCTTGGCTGCCTGCACTTCCCAGGTCCAAGCTGCTCAGGTTCAGGCACTCGGGTAGTCCTCAGAGGCGCAGACTCTCGGTTGGGCCTGCGTTTTGTGCCCTTCCCAGATCCGAGCAGCTCAGGTGATGAGGTGTTTGGTGCGTGCAATTGCTGCGACTTATCGCCTCTCCGCGGCTCGGTTATCTAGGTGTGCAACCGGCGCACCTTCTCAGGCAGATGTTGACCGTCCAGACCCCCAAGAAGTTTTAGTTAGCAAAGAAGCCTGCTTACAGTTTTATAGATAATGTCTCTCTGGGGCTGCAATTGCCCCCTTCCGGCTCTGGCTGCCTGTCACTGGAGGGGGATGGTCTGCAGCTGGCTATCTCTGTTCAGTCCTTTGTTCCATGCGCGGGCCTGGTGGTGTCTTAGGTTAGGGCTGGCTTTTCGCATGGCAGATATCCAAGTCTGGTTTGCTAGCCCAAATTATTTCGCTCAGATAGCGCTCGGGGTATTCAGGCCAGATCCTTGCGATGCAGCCCGCGCCGCGCCTCCCTGCCCAGCCCCCACTTGCTAATGGCGGAAGCAGGCGTCTGCACTGCTTCTCCGCTGGGGGAGTTACTGTAGGGCTCGCAATGTGAGGGTTTTAATTGTTTATTTATTTTTCCTCCCTTCTATGTTTCCCTCTGTGCTTCCAAGGCTCAGCACAGATTCGGCAGTGAGAAGGTTTCCTGGTGTTTGGAAACTTCTGTCTTTTTAAGACTCCCTTCCGGGGACGGAACTCCGTCCCTCCCTCTTTTGTCTCTTTTTTTGTCTTTTGTATTTTTTCCTACCTCCTTTCGAAGACTTGGGTTGCTTTTCTGGGTGCCTGATGTCCTCTGCCAGCATTCAGAAGTTGTTTTGTGGAATTTACTCGGCGTTTAAATGTTCTTTTGATGAATTTGTGGGGGAGAAAGTGTTCTCCCCATCCTACTCCTCTGCCATCTTAGCTCCTCCCCCTCATCCTGTCTTTAAAATTTCTTCCTTTGTATGAGCCTGTACTTTATAGATTCTAACTCTTAGGTTCTTAAAACTTACTGTTAATAAGGATGAAGTCCCAAAAGAAAGTATGTATTTTAGAGTCAATTGCATCATTTAAAATATTAACAGCAAAGGGAAATGTATATTTTTTGGTGACTTTTGAAATGAAATGAGCTTTAGAGTAGATTTAATTCAGAACCCCATCTCTAAGCTGGAATGAAGAATGATTTTGTTTAGATATGTTCCCATGGAATTGGAATTTTCTCAGGTGAATCATTTTATAAAACAAATGAATCCACGAGGAATGAGGAATTACTCTGTCTTACAGTATTAAAAACAAAACATAGCTGTCTCAGGGGTATAGATAGAAATTCAGGTATGCATCTTCATTTGTATTTGTTACATGTCCAAATTTTAGGGATTGAAATGCCCTTGGTTCATTTTTAAAACAAACATATTGACTGTGTATATAGCTTTCCAACAATAAATAAAATTATGGCAGTAAAAATTAAATCAACTTGGATTTTCTCTTAGTTCACTCCCTTTTCCCTTGAAGCATTATCATAGAATTAAATTTGAATGTTCCTTCTAGATAAGTCAGAAAATAAGAACATGATAAAGAACAAACTCTCGCAACCCAGGACTAGTGTTGACAGATGCAAGAATATTCTGGGAGGAATGATAGGCTGTAATCCATCTGGAAGTGTCAAGCGGTTGTGGAAGTGTCTCATGTCTTCTTGCAAAGCTGATGAATATGAGGGCTTTAAGGTTTTCTTAAAAGGTGAAATTAGAGGTGCAGAGGGCTTTGTTTATGTGTTCTTGGTGCAAGGCATTAAGTGAAGACGTATGTGGATGGAAAAGATCGGAATCTATACTCTGGTTTTTTGAGTTGGTTTTGCCCCCTCCAATGAGGACAGTTGGTGAGGCCCAGCTAAAGGAACTGCTTCAAGGGAAGTTAGTGGTCCCCTGGAGCCAGATGACAATGTGGGTGCAGACTTGACCCCGCCCACTTCCCACTGGAACCTGGAGCTCGTCTACCACCCCCAAGGCCTTCCTCTCATGGGGAGTCTGGAAGCAGTGCCTCCTATGGAGCTGGTGCAGGTGCCCCCTACGGAGCTTGTATAGGCAAAAGTCTCTCAAGAAGAGACATTACCACAACATTGTGAAGCAACTATACTTCAATAAAAATTAAAAAAAAGAAATCAGTCATATGCATGTGGTTTACAGAATAGAAGAAGGTGAATGAAAATGTTCATGGAATGTCTTTTTCCTTAACAATGAATTCCTTGTGCAGGTAAGAAACATCTGAGAATCCCCTCCTTTGGCTTCACACGCAACAGCAGCCATCACGGGGAGGCTGCACAGGGCAGGGAAGCATCCACCTTGGACTCGTATTAGTATCAATCCTGGCTTGTGCTGAACTTCTTGTAGCCTCTGTTTCTTCTGTCATTAAACATGGACAGTAGGTATGACTTGCAAGGTTTTGGTACAGTTAAGATGGTGAGCTGAACGAGTGTCTGGGAATGCCTTCTTAGAGGATTGAAAGTGCTGAGCAATCAGGATCACCTGAAACTCACGCAGTGTGCTCATAACTGTGTGGGGGCTGTACCATCCCAGGGCACTGGGAGCCAGGGGAGAGTTTGCCATGTGCACTGTGAACTAAACTTGGACTCTCTGTCCCAGCGGTCAAGCCCCCAACACAGATGGAGCTTCTGGGCGGTCCCTTCTCTCTGCACCTCTGTGTTTGGATCATTTACTCCTGAGCTTTATTTCAGTTCCCAGTTTTGCTCCAGTTTTTTGATAAACCTGTAACTTATTTACTAATATAACTATTTTCTTTTCTCTTTTGTTGGCTATGCATTGCGATTTGCAGTATCTTAATTCTCCCACCAGGGATTAAACCCTCAACCTGGGTGGTGAAAGTGCAGAGTCTTCACCACTGGACCACCAGGGAATTCTCATAATACAGTTATTTTCTAACTCATCACTTTCATACCCATCAACCCATACTTAAAAAAAGATAACTATAGCCCTCATCAAACACAAAGAGGGGTCACTGCAGATTGATAGAGAGAAAGCAAGTTGGTAGAAAAAAAGGAGGCTGAGAATTTCTCTTCTTTGTCAGCCTCCTTGAGTCGTTGCTGAAGTAGGTCGCTGTAGGACAGCCCCTGGATTCCCCACTTCGATGGCCTCAGGCCCATGATGGGTACTAGGTAACCAGGAACACTGATCTGGTTACCTGGTGGCCTGGTTGGGATGAGCTGACCTGGGGCAGTAAAGGAAAGGGTTAGAATTGCTCCACAAGCTCAATTCTTATTTGGTTATCTAAGGGTAAAAGAAAAGGTCTCTCTCTGCCTCCCTCTCTCACTTTCTTCATTCCTTTCTCTGAAATTCTCATTAAAAACCGTAAAGTAATATTAAGTAGTTTCCTATAGCAAGAAACTAAAACATATGTATAATGAAAAGGAAGCCAATTAGAAAGTTGTACCAGTCGTGGCTTTACAGACGAAAAGTGGAAACTGTTTTGCCCCTACAGAGAAAACTTAGCCATACAAATGAAAAGACATGATTTTCCCTCTCTCTCCCCAGTCTTTCTTCTGCAGCCCTCCTCCTTATTCAGAACTTTAGAAAGAAAAATAATGGCGAGAGGGAGCTAAGGTAGGCAGCCAGTACTGGAATTCAAGAATTCCTGGAAGTGTTGCATGTGGGTCTCTGATATCATAGGATTCTCAAGAAAAACACGGCTGATGAGATTCTCCTCTGGGAAGGTGTGGGGGAGGAACCCAGGCTGTCTCAGGGCTCTGAGTCCTTACGTGCTCCTGTGTGCTCATCAGTGGACCGCATCTGAAAAACAGGAGAAATCAGCGTGGGTTACTGGCATCAGGAGGGATAACATTTTCAGTAACTAAGTAATATCATTTGAGAAAAGTGATTTTTCAAAACAAGACTATTAAAATTGAAAAAAAAAGTCTAATTTGGGGTTTGTGAGTACTAAAGGCTAATTGGCAATAGCACTTAAGTTACATTTTTGTGGTGTGCTTTTAATCTACATAAGAACCAGGGAAGATAATTGATGTCAGAAATTGAATCCACATTTATGTTTTAAAAGTCAAGCACAATTGGACATATCTGAAATTAAACAAAATTTGAGGTAGGATGAAGTGAATTTTAGTATAAAGGAAAAAACAGTTTTACTTAAAACTCTTAAAAATACTGTCTTTCTTTCTGTAAAATCAACCCCAAACAAACCTAAAGTTATTAAACCACTTTCACACTGATGTAGATAAATATGCATATTTATTTATTTAAATAAGAGGATGATTTTTTTTAAATCAGATAAATGAAATCTTTAAGCCTGGAGAGTTTATAACAATGCAATGCATTTCTAGTACCTGTTGCCATGGATACAGTCATTGTCCTTATGGGAACTGTAAATATGACCCAATCATGCTGAGAGGCTTCACTGTTACTGACTGGTACCTATATAGTGTTTGTAACTGATACTGTTTCCGTAGACATGATTTGGTTTTATGTAAAAATACTTTAATAGCTAGAGGTTTCTAGCACTCCAGCTTTTCTTCAGTTCGGTTCGGTTCAGTCGCTCAGTTGTGTCTGACTCTTTGTGACCCCATGGACTGCAGCACACCAGGCCTCCATGTCCATCACCAACTCACAGAGTTTACTCAAACTCATGTCCATTGAGTCAGTGATGCCATCCAACCATCTCATCCTCTGTTGGCCCCTTCTCCTCCTGCCTTCAATCTTGCCCAGCATCAGGGTCTTTTTCAATGAGTCAGTTCTTCACATCAGATGGTCAAAGTATTGGAGCTTCAGCATCAGTCCTTCCAATGAATATTCAGGACTGATTTCCTTTAGGATGGACTGGTTGGATCTCCTTGCAGTCCAAGGGACTCTCAAGAGTCTTCTCCAACACCACAGTTCAAAAGCATCAATTCTTTGGCACTCAGCTTTCTTTACAGTCCAACTCTCACATCCATACATAACTACTGGAAAAAGCATAGCTTTGACTAGATGGACCTTTGTTGACAAAATAATGTCTCTGCTTTTTAATATGCTGACTAGGTTGGTCATAACTTTTCTTCCAAGCAGCAAGCATCTTTTAATTTCATGGCTGCAATCACCATCTGCAGTGATTTTGGAGCCCCCAAAATAAAGTCAGCCACTGTTACTACTGTTTCCCCATCTATTTGCCATGAAGTGATGGGACCAGATGCCATGATCTTCGTTTTCTGAATGTTGAGTTTTAAGCCAACTTTTTCACTCTCCTCTTTCACTTTCATCAAGAGGCTCTTTAGCTCTTCTTCACTTTCTGTCATAAAAGTGGTGTCATCTGCATATCTGAGGTTACTAATATTTCTCCCTGCAATCCTGATTCCAGCTGTGCTTCATCCAGTCCAGCATTTCTCATGCTGGATCATGGAAAAAGCAAGAGAGTTCCAGAAAAACATCTATTTCTGCTTTATTGACTATGCCAAAGCCTTTGACTGTGTGGATCACAATAAACTGTGGAAAATTCTGAAAGAGATGGGAATACCAGACCACCTGACCTGCCTCTTGAGAAATTTGTATGCAGGTCAGGAAGCAAGAGTTAGAACTGGACATGGAGCAACAGACTGGTTCCAAATAGGAAAAGGAGTTCGTCAAGGCTGTATATTGTCACCCTGTTTATTTAGCTTATATGCAGAGTACATCATGAGAAACACTGGACTGGAAGAAACACAAGCTGGAATCAAGATTGCCAGGAGAAATATCAATCACCTCAGATATGCAGATGACACCACCCTTATGGCAGAAAGTGAAGAGGAACTCAAAAGCCTCTTGATGAAAGTGAAAGTGGAGAGTGAAAAAGTTGGCTCAAAGCTCAACATTCAGAAAACGAAGATCATGGCATCCGGTCCCACCACTTCATGGGAAATAGTTGGGGAAACAGTGGAAACAGTATCAGACTTTATTTTTCTGGGCTCCAAAATCACTACAGATGGTGACTGAGGCCATGAAATTAAAAGACGCTTACTCCTTGGAAGGAAAGTTATGACCAACCTAGATAGCATATTCAAAACCAGAGACATTACTTTGCCAACAAAGGTCCGTCTAGTCAAGGCTATGGTTTTTCCTGTGGTCATGTATGGATGTGAGAGTTGGACTGTGAAGAAGGCTGAGCGCCGAAGAATTGATGCTTTTGAACTGTGGTGTTGGAGAAGACTCTTGAGAGTCCCTTGGACTGCAAGGAGATCCAACCAGTCCATTCTGAAGGAGATCAGCCCTGGGATTTCTTTGGAAGGAATGATGCTAAAGCTGAAACTCCAGTACTTTGGCCACCTCATGTGAAGAGTTGACTCATTGGAAAAGACTCTGATGCTGGGAGGGATTGGGGGCAGGAGGAGAAGGGGACGACAGAGGATGAGATGGCTGGATGGCATCACTGACTCGATGGACCTGAGTCTGAGTGAACTCCGGGAGTTGGTGATGGACAGGGAGGCCTGGCGTGCTGCGATTCACGGGGTTGCAAAGAGTCGGACACGACTGAGCAACTGATCTGATCTGATTTGACTCTGCATATAAGTTAAATAAGCAGGGTGACAATATACAGCCTTGACGTACTCCTTTCCCAATTTGGAACAAGTCTGTTGTTCCATGTCCAGTTCTAACTGTTGCTTCTTGACCTGCATACAGATTACTGGCTTTTCTAGTGTAAAATAAGAAAAATTCCACCAAAAGCAGCCTTCTAAGCATATAATATTTGCTGAACTACTCTTCGCTGTGTTTGAATTTTGATCATAGAATGGTGATTTCAATGTATTTGAGTTATAAAAGACATTTCTTTTCAAGAGATATTACATCATCTTAATGTTTGAAATGCCAAGTGTGTGTTTTAGCCCAATGATTGCTGTGAATCAATGTAATTGTACCTGTAGAGGCTTAGACAAGTTAACTTAGTCTATCAGCCTACATTTCACAATAAACAGGGTGGGAATAATGATTTTCCCAACTCATAAAGGTGTTGTGAGCATTAAATGAAATGATCCATGTGACTTTTGAACACAGTCCCTGGCCCAGGGCAAAATTCAATAACTGGTAGGTATTAGTATGAAAAGAATCATTGATAATCAGCTTTGCAACACATTCAGGCAAGCCAAGGAAATTCATCAGTGACTGTGCATATGAAATATTAAGTCAACCTTGGAAATGAAGACATCTATACGTATGGCCTTAAGTATTAGTTATCTGATGTCAATATTCATCCTGTCACTAATCAGTTTAATTTGGGCTAATTAGCCATTCATTCTCAACAAAATGTTTGAGGCAATTTTAGAAGCAGCACAATCTAAATACACAGGCTCTACTTTCTTTTCCTGCTGTATTTGTGACTCAGACTAAAGGCATGATATCTGAAGGTTAGGGGCCCCTTCAGTCTTAGCATGAATTTCGTTCGTGCTGTAGAACAAATAGAGTGAAAGGGGAAGAGGGGAAATGGACCTGGGTCTACGTCATGGCATTGCTTCTTCCTGTCTCTGTGACCTTGGCCTGGAGAATTGGCTTTCCTCAAGGTCAGTTCACTTATCCACATGATGCAAATCATACCTTCCTTTTAGTTGTGAAAATAAAGCTCCTAGTAAGGAGCAGATACATTATTAATTTTATTACTTTTAACATTTGAGAAAGCTGAGCTTAGCGCATTCCTTATTCTTTTCTATGTAATACTCACCCTTTACCCTAATATTTCTAATTCAGCTTAAATACTCTCCAAATGTGAGCCAATTACACAAGAAGACCTAGAGTCTCTGTCTCAGCCTTTCTGTGACTGTGAGTGGCCACATCAGCTCTGATTCACTTCTCTCTCTTTTTTTTTTTTTTTCCTAAAGAGTCATTCCTTTCTTTCCCAAGTATCATATATATCTGCACCTCCTCTCACAATACTCTTCTAATAGTTACTAGAGACCACATCATCTCAAGGAGAAGGGAAGAACAAAGACATGTCAGCATATTGAATCTGGCAGACAGTGGGTTAGCAAATATTGATATGCCTACCCTTGAAAAACACCATCTCAGGAACTTCCCTGGCAGTCCAGTGGTTAAGAATCCACCTTCTGGGGTGGAATGCAGGAGGGAGGTTTAAGAGGGAGGGGACATGTGTGTACCCATGGTTGATTCATGTTGATACATGGCAGAAACCAACACAATATTGTAAAGCAATTATCCTCCAATTAAAAACAAATAAATTTGTATTAAATAAAAGAGTCTGCCATTTATTGCAGGGGACATGGTTTCGATCCTTGGCTGAGGAACTCAGATCCAACATGCCACAGAGCAACTAAGCCCGGGTCGCGGCAACTACTGAGGCCAGCTACTGAGCCCATGCACTCTGGAGCCTGCTAGCCATAATGAGAGATGCCACATGCTGCAACTAAGACCTGACACAGCCAGAAAGAAAGAAAGAAATGTTTTTTAAAAAGAAGAAAGTGAAACACCATCTCCCATACTCGCTCCGTCTCTGTCAACCATCAAGAACCTCTGCCCTACACAGAAGGAAGCTTCACAGATAGATCTGTGCTGTTGGGAATATCCTTTGGGGGTAGGCTTCCCAGGTGGTGCAGTGGTAAAGAATCCACCTGCCAATGCAGTTGACACAAGAGGTGAGGGTTCAGTCCTTGGGTCAGAAAGATCCCCTGTAGGAGGAAATGGCTACCCACTCCAGTATTCTTGCCTGGGAAATTCCATGGACAGAGGAGCCTGGTGGGCTACAGTCCATAGGGTCACAAAGAATCAGACATGACTGAGTACACACAGCAACAACATCAGGAGGAAAGTACCTATTGAATGGGTTTCTACAGCTGTATGGAACCAAGACTTGAAACTCTCTTATGACCAGGATGCTGTGCATTCCATGAGAAAGCAAATGGTGTCTGGGAGAGGGAGTACTCCCAGGATAGGAGAAGTATGAGATGCTGTGAGACCTCAGAGAATCTGAATTCTCATAAAGAAATCAAAGATCCAAGCTAACTTAGAGAACCAAATGATTTGGTAAAAAATTTGTGAATTATTAAACAAGGTTGAAACCAGGAAGAAAGGAGAAGAAAGTATGTGACTGTGTCCACTGCAGAATGTACACCTAATTTAATAGGAAATTTGAGATGAGAAATGGATGGAAGATCATTGTATAAACCATAAGTAGATAGCCAGTCCTTAGTAGAAAGGTACATGCCATATTTTACATTCATTCACGTATCATTATTATTATTGTTATTGTTTATTGTTTAATTCCAGAGGGTATGAAAGAGAAAAGACATTCGTTACTCTGCAGAAGCTATATGGTTGAGAAGAAATATACAATTAACCTTTAGTCTGTGCTGTTTTTCAGAAGTTGGAAACAGAAGAAAGCTTCACAAAGAAGACATTTTAGATTGCCTTTGACTTTCATGTTGATTTATTTTTTTCAAGTGAGGACAGTGAGAAATGTTTTTTAGGCCAAGAGAACAAAAAGATGAAAGTCACAAAGGTATGAAAGTATATGACATGCTCAGGAAACCACAAAAGTCCAGCATGGCTGTGAAATAGAATTTATTGGAAAAAATAATGAGAACTCAGTCTGGACATACAGTTTGGAGCCAAATGTAAAGGACATTACAGGACATCTAAGAAGTTTAGATGGGACCTTGTGTAATGAAGGAGGCTTTTGAAGTTTTACTTGTTTGTTTTGTTTTTATTTTATTTTTACCCAAATCAAAGCTGTTTTTTCTAAAGATAATAAGAGAAACTTATAAGCATCATATCCCAGAAAAATAGCCACTGCTGATACAGCTTATACCCTCCCAGTGTTTCTATTAATTTATATCAAAAGATAGGTAATGGTAGACCCCACATTCACCTCATTGAGAAGTGTAGCCTTGGTAGAACCATGAGGTCCCACCAATTTCTGTTTTAATTGAGTAGATGGGGATAAACACACAAACTCAAGTAACATGTAAGGGATATATATATATATATAGTGCATTTGTAGTTATAAAAACATTATTTATGTATGTAGTTTTGGGCTGTGCTGGGTCTTTTTTGCTGTGTGCAGGCTTTCTCTAGTTGTGGCGAGTGGGAGCTTCTCTCTAGTTGCAATGCCCAGGCCTCTCACTGTGTGACTTCTCGTCTTGCAGAGCACAGGCTCTGGGCAAGCAGGCTTCAGTAGTTGTGGTGCATGAGCCTAGTTGCCCACAGCATGTGACGTCTTCCTAGACTGGGAGTTGAACCAGTGTCCCCTGCATTGCAAGATGGATTCTACTGGACCACCAGAGAAGCCCCCTACACTTGTAGTTTTGAAGCAGGGAGATACTGCGTGAGGCTGAAGGAATCAGGGCAAGCTTTGTGGGGAACGTAGCATAAACATAGGAGGGACTGATTCATAAAATAACTTGTGTGGGGCTCATGCCAATATATTTTGAGTTGCTCCAGTTTCAATTACATGTACGGAGAAAGTGAAGCCTTAATATCCAATGAATGGTGATGCTTGTCCTCTGCAGTGGCCATTCTAAAATTTAAGTAAGGAATTGTACCCACTTATTACTCACTCTTTAGAATTCACACTTATACCCCAACTAGTACAATCTCACCATTTGTGGATGGGGGTTATGAGTTGCTTGGGATTACAGAAGTAGTCAGAGATGGGACTAGGCTTTGTGTTATAGACTTTATGCCATCCTATCCATTTAGAGTCTCTTAAAAAAGGATTACAAGACCCAATGGAATAAAAAGAAATGGTAATAAGTGAAAAACAACTATCATTACTTTAAAATTTTTCAAAAGATTGAAAAAGACAATTTTCATACAGATATAACATGAGCATATATCCAAGACTGTACTGAATTCACTGCATTAATAAACCGGTAAGATGATTTAAGGGGCTTCCCAGATGGCTCAGTGGTAAAGAATCTGCCTGCCAATGCAGAAGACATGGGTTTGATCCCTGAGTCTGGAAGATCCCCTTGGGTAGGAAATGGTAACACACTCCAGCATTCTTCTCTGGGAAATCCTATGGACAGAGGAGCCTGGTGGGCTAAAGCCCATGTGGTCACAAGAGTTAGACGCGACTGAGCAACTGAACACGAAGATGGTTTAACTAGTCTAAAGAGTATTTGAGAAGCTAAGTATTTATAGGCAGATTAGTAAAGAATGTTAAAGTAGGATAGCTGAGTTTGAGAGAACACAGTTTACACTAAACTATAATTTAGGGGGTTACCTGTCATACCAACATGAAAACATTTGCCTTTCTATCAGACAAAAATCTTTAAATTAACCTCTGTTCCAATGAAGTTCTACAATAGTCTATTCATTATAAAGTTAATCAAAGGTACAAGCCTCTCACTGAGAGACACCCAGGACTTTCCCTATTTTCAAGTTCCAGATAAATTTTCTCAGAGTGATTCACAAAACTTCAAAGCTTTGACCTCAGATATCCTTTTTGAAAATTACTAGGAACATGTTGATTTATCTGTAGTATAGAACCTTTCAAATATAAATAGTCATCCTTCTGGAAACAAATAATATTGACAGCCCACAGTTTTGGGTTTTATTTTCTTGGCTCTTAATGCTGCTATCAGAACCACAGCTCTAGCAAAATGTATCTGAGAACTCGTGAGAATAAATTCCGTATTCTGCATTTATATTTAGTTAGAAGGCTGAAGACAGATCTCTAGCAAACAACATAAGGAATAAGCTGGAACTAGCTGAGCTTCCTATAGGTGAGAATTATTTGACTGTTTCTCAATGGACAAAATATGGGTATAAGCTGCTTGCACTGAAAAATGCACTTTAAAAATATTTATTTGGCCCCCACAGGTCTAAGTTGGGGCTCATGAGATTTTTCGTTGCAGTACACAGTTTCTAGTTGTGGTCAGTGGACTCAGTAGTTGCAGTGTGCGGGCTTCGTCCTTGGCATGTGGGATCTTAGTTCCCAGACCAGAGATGGAACCCACATCCCTTGCATTGGAAGATGGATTCTTAACCACTAGACCACCAGGCAAGTCCCTGGAATATGCACTTTTGAGACTTGTGGTCCTCTTCACCTCATGCATTCACCAATATGTTTACCAAACTTTTTTTTTTTAATTGCTAAGAGCTAATTGCTGTGGAAGATAGTAACATTTATAAGAGATTTTTATCATTCTTTTACAAGAATGTTTTAAAATGCTTGCAAATGGTATTCTCTGTGTGTATGACACATGCAGCTACCTACTTGGTGGCATTTCCATGGTTTTGTCTCCTTAGTTTTCCTCAGAAGAGGAAGTTACCATTTGTTCCCAAATGTGGAGCACATCAAAAGGAACAATGAACTAGCTTGAGATGAGTTGGTTTTTTTTTTAAACAGTTGTGTTATTCCTCTGTAACTGCTGTTCTAAAATTTAAGTAAGATATTCGTCTTAAATTCTACAGGGCTTCCCAGGTGGCTTAGTGGTAAAGAATCTGCCTGCCAATGCAGGAGACACAGGTTTGATCCTTGGGTTGGGAAGATCCCCTCGAGAAGGAAGTGGCAACTCACTCCAGTATTGCTTGGATAATCCCATGGACAGAGGAACCTGGCAGGCTATAGTCCAGGTGGTTGCAAGTGAAAGTGAAAGTGAAGTCGCTCAGTCGTGTCCGACTCCTTGTGACCCCATGGACTGTAGCCCACCAGGCTCCTCAGTCCATGGAATTTTCCAGGCAAGAGTACTGAAGTGCGTTGCCATTTCCTTCTCCAGGGGTTCTTCCTGACCCAGGGATCGAACCCAGGTCTCACGAACTGTAGGCAGATGCTTTACTGTCTGAGCCACCAGGGAAGTCAGACAAACCATTGTTTTGTATGTTTCTCTCTCTCCATTTTTTTATCTGTCTTTCTCAATCTCTCCCTACCTCTCTGTCTGGTTTGTTTTATAGGAAGAAACATTCTGACTCTGTTATTCATATTGGCCACAGTAGAAGTTTCTTTCTAAGCAAGCAGGACTTGTAAATAATATGAGGAAAGAAGATAGGTTACACACTTCAAAGCAAAAGAAATGTTATGCAGCATTGTTAAATGTGATCAGGCAATGGCCTCTTAAAGTGTCAAGAGGTTTATTGCTAATGTACTAGACAGAATGCAGCTGCTTTTGAAGACTATGAAAAAGTGGTATAAATAGAGTTACCTAACATGAATGGATGGATTATTTTATGAACAAAGTTAAGGAATTAGGCTAAATGACCACTGAGTACATTTAAATGTTTATATCATTAAACTGTGTTTTTTACTGTGAGTCTTAGTATCACATAATTTCACAAATATTTATATTAAAATGTTAGAAGCTATAACAACTATTTCTTCACTGAACTTTACCATCATATACAAAACAACACTGGTATTAACTAATGATTACTCAATAATTGCTCATCTTTTGTGTCTATGTGTTGAACACATACAATACTTAAAACTGAAATCAGATAATTTCAAATATAGAATTCTACAAACATAAACTATCTCGAAGCTGGAAGAAAATACAAAAATTCCACTCAGAGCCCAGCTGACCTTTGCTGTTACTGACTTGACAAAATATCTCAATGAAATTCAAGGCTGACCTTTCTGCACTCCATCTTATGACAATTTTTCTGTTTAAGGAGTTAATCAGCTCAAGTTTCATTGTACTGGGAACTTGGGAACAGAAGAAAGGAAGGAAAGTTTCATATAGCAAAAATTGAGGGACAGCACAGAATACACAGAATAAGGAAAACAGTGTCAGTATCAGGCAAATAGCTATCTAAAAACAGATACTCTTATTAGAATCTTTTAAACATTCATCGCACTCAAACTTTTCTAATCTTTTTTTCTCATCAAAAAGTGTGAGAATAGTGTGGGTAAGTTTTTTGGTATGCTTTTGAAGTCGGAAGAGAATGAAATGATCAAATTTGACAAAAAGTGAGTTGCAGAAAAGTTAACATTAAATAACAGTGCAGGGAAGTTTTCGGTTAAAAATTGAACATAAATAATGGTCTTTGGAATTGGAGAAAATGAATCATTTTAAACTATTCCTATCTAGCTCTCTTTCTACTAATGATTCATGAATAATAAACATAGAATAATTCATTATTCACCATATAATGAAAACAATTATTCTCTGTTTTCCCTCTTGGTCCTTGAGTGCACCGTGACAATGTAGGATCCACCATATGAACTAGCATGAGGTTGCTGTTGTGTAGTCGCTCAGTTGTGTCCAACTCTTGTGACCCCATGGCCTGTAGCCCACCAGGCTTCTCTGTCCATGGGATTTTCTAGGCAAGAATACTGGAAAGGGGTTGCCATTTCCTCCTCTAGGGGCTCTTCCTGACCTGGAGATCAATCCCTCACCTTCTACACTGCAGGCGGATTCTTTATCATCTGAGCCACATTAGCAACCTAATAATTTTCAGAAATCATGACTTCCTGGGAGCATAAAAGTCCCACTGTTTTCTTACATAGCCTCTCTCTGCTTCAAAACAGTCACCAATAACTATTCCATCTTTTTTATTTCAAATTATACTTGTTTATAAGACCCTGATGCTGGGAAAGATTGAGGGCAAGAGGAGAGGGGGGTGACAGAGGATAAGATAGTTGGATGGCATCACTGACTCAATGGACATGAGTTTGAGCAAACTCAGGGAGATGGTGAAGGACAGGGAAACCTGGCATGCTGCAGTTTATGGGATCTCAGAGAGTCTGGCACGACTTGGTGACTGAACAACAACAAGAAATGTTGGTGTTGGCATACTTTTATCACTCAGTAGTTCCTGATTTTAAGTAGTAAATGCTTGGATACTTGATGAAACAGAAAAATGGTTTACTTTATGCCATCAATTTAGACCACAAACATAATTTCACCTGAAAATTACACAAACATCCATATAACTAAGTTTCCTGTTTGTTTTCAGAATACAGAAAATTTCTTCTAATTGTGACCTTTTAGTATTGTTGCTAAGACAGGGTGGAAATTTGGAAGCTTACAAGTATACACTGTCCTGGCTTTTTTGGTACTCTCTGTGTTAAAGTGAATCAATTAAAGTCAATTGATTAAATCTTTAATATACAAGTGTGTCAGACCTCAGAATATGCAAAGGAAGCAACATGCAATTCTATCCACTAGGAAATGTTACTCTGGTATTCAGTAATAATGATTACTAATAATAGTAATAAGATTAATAATAATTATAATAATAATAATAGTAATAATGATTAATCAAAATTCTCCAAGCCAGGCTTCAGCAATATGTGAACCGTGATGTTCCAGCTGGTTTTAGAAATGGCAGAGGAACCAGAAATCAAATTGCCAACATCTGCTGGATTATGGAAAAAGCAAGAGAGTTCCAGAAAAACATCTATTTCTGCTTTATTGACTATGCCAAAGCCTTTGACTGTGTGGATCACAATAAACTGTGGAAAATTCTGAAAGAGATGGGAATACCAGACCACCTGACCTGCCTCTTGAGAAACAGGTCAGGAAGCAACAGTTAGAACTGGACATGGAACAACAGACTGGTTCCAAATAGGAAAAGGAGTACGTCAAGGCTGTATGTTGTCACCCTACTTATTTAACTTCTATGCAGAGTACAACATGAGCAACGCTGGGCTGGAGGAAGCACAAGCTGGAATCAAGATTGCCGAGAGAAATATCAATCACCTCAGATATGCAGATGACACCACCCTTATGGCAGAAAGTGAAGAGGAACTCAAAAGCCTCTTGATGAAAGTGAAAGTGGAGAGTGAAAAAGTTGGCTCAAAGCTCAACATTCAGAAAACGAAGATCATGGCATCTGGTCCCATCACTTCATGGGAAATAGTTGGGGAAACAGTGTCAGACTATTTTTTTGGGCTCCAAAATCACTGCAGATGGTGACTGCGGCCAAGAAATTAAAAGACGCTTACTCCTTGGAAGGAAAGTTATGACCAACCTAGATAGCATATTGAAAAGCAGAGACATTACTTTGCCAACAAAGTTTCGTCTAGTCAAGGCTATGGTTTTTCCTGTGGTCATGTATGGATGTGAGAGTTGGACTGTGAAGAAGGCTGAGTGCCGAAGAATTGATGCTTTTGAACTGTGGTGTTGGAGAAGACTCTTGAGAGTCCCTTGGACTGCAAGGAGATCCAACCAGTCCATTCTGAAGGAGATCAGCCCTGGGATTTCTTTGGAAGGAATGATGCTAAAGCTGAAACTCCAGTACTTTGGCCACCTCATGCGAAGAGTTGACTCGTTGGAAAAGACTCTGATGCTGGGAGGGATTGGGGGCAGGAGGAGAAGGGGACGACAGAGGATGAGATGGCTGGATGGCATCACTGACTCGATGGACATGAGTCTGGGTGAACTCCGGGAGTTGGTGATGGACAGGGAGGCCTGGTGTGCTGTGATTCATGGGGTCACAAAGAGTCAGACACGACTGAGTGACTGAACTGAACTGAACTGAACTGAATAATGATTAACATGAGTCAATTATTGAGTTGCTTTTGCTTAATCATAATGCTGTGAAAGTGCTGCAATCAATATGGCAGCAGATTTGGAAAACTCAGCAGTGGCCACAGGACTGGAATAGGTCAGTTTTCATTCCAATGCCAAAGAAAGGCAATTCCAAAAGGAAATCCCAAAGAATGTTCAAACTACTACACAATTGCACTCGTCTCACATGCTAGCAAAGGAATAATCAAAATTTGCCAAGCTAGGCTTCAACAGTATGTGAACCAAGAACTTCTAGATGTTCAAGCTGGATTTAGAAAAGGCAGAGGAACCAGAGATCAAATTGCCAACATTCGTTGGATCATCAAAAAAGCAAGAGAGTTCCAGAAAAACATCTACTTCTGCTTCATTGACTGCAGTAAAGCCTTTGACTGTGTGGATCACAGCAAACTGTGGAAAATTCTTAAAGAGATAGGAATACCAGACCACCTTATCTGCCTCCTGAGAAGTCTGTATGCCAGTCAAGAAGCAACAGTTAGAACAGGACATGGAATGACAGACTGGTTCCAAACTGGGAAAGAAGTACATCAAGGCTGTATATTGTCACCCTGCTTATTTAACTTTTATGCAGAATACATCATGCGAAATGCCAAACTGGAGGAAGCTCAAGCTGGAATCAACATTACCAGGAGAAATATCAATAACCTCAGACATGCAGATGACATCAACCTTATGGCAGAAAGGGAAGAGAAACTAAGGAGCCTCTTGATGAAAGTGAAAGTGGAGAGTGAAAAAGCTGGCTTAAAACTCATCATTCCAAAAACAAGATCATGGCATCCAGTCCCATCACTTCATGGGAAATAGATGGGGAAAACAGTGGAAACAGTGTCAGACTTTGTTTTTTGGGGCTCCAAAATCACTGCAGATGGTGACTGCAGCCATGAAATTAAAAGATGCTTGCTCCTTGGGAGAAAAGCTATGACCAACCTAGTTGCTGCTAAGTCGCTTCAGTCATGTCTGACTCTGTGCGACCCCATAGACTGCAGCCCACCAGGCTTCCCCATCCCTGGGATTCTCCAGGCAAGAATACTGGAATGGGTTGCCATTTCCTTCTCCAATGCATGAAAGTGAAAAGTCAAAGTGAAGTCGCTCAGTCGTGTCCAACTCTTAGCGACCCCATGGACTGCGGCCCACCAGGCTCCTCCCCCTCCATCCATAAGATTTTTCCAGGCAAGGGTACTGAAGTGGGGTGCCATTGCCTTCTCCTAAACAGTGTATTAAAAAGAAGAGACATTACTTTGCTGACAAAAGTTCGTATAGTCAACTATAGTCATGGTTTTTCCAGTAGTCGTGTATGTATGTGAGAGTTGGACCATAAAGAAAGCTGAGTGCCAAGGAAGTGATGCTTTTGAACTGTGGTGTTGGAGAAGACTCTTGAGAGTCCCTTGGACTATAATGAGATCAAACCAGTCCATCCTAAAGGAAATAAGTCCTGAATACTCTTTGGAAGGACTGATGCTGAAGCTGAAGCTCCAATACTTTGGCCACTGGATGCAAAGAACTGACTCGTTGGAAAAGACCCTGATGCTGGGCAAGGTTGAAGGCAGGAGGAGAAGGGGATGACAAAGGATGAGATGGTTGGATGATGTCACAGACTCGATGAACATGAGTTTGAGCAAGGCTTAGGGGTTGTGGTGATGGCCAGGAAAGCCTGGTGTGCTGCAGTCCATGGGGTCTCAAAGAGTCAGACGCAACTGAGCAACTGAACTAAACTGAACTGAAGTGAAGGGAATGGAGAGATTCTAATGGGATGGGCAAAGTTACAGAAGGAAAGAACCCTTAAAAATGTGCCAAAGTGTTAGAGATTCCCTTGCAGCTCAGTCCATAAAGAATCTGCCTGCAATGCATGAGACCAGGGTTCAATTCCTGGGTCAAGAAGATCCACTTGAGAAGGAAATGGCAGCCCACTCCTGTATTCTTGCCTGGAGAATCCCATGGACAGAGGAGCCTGGCAGGCTACAGTCCATGGGTTCACAAGAGTTGGACACAACTTAGTGACTAAACCACCAAAGAGTTAGAATTCTTGCAAGATAATAGAGAAGGGTCAGGATAGAAAGAAATCAATTAGAATGAAGTTTAAAAATATTAATCTGTTATTTGCTAATTGGATAGGGCTGCAGGGAGAAGGAGAGGCAGGCAACCATTCCCAGGTATAAGCTGGACTCACATCTGTCCGGCAGAGCAGGAGTTCTGCACCTTAGAAAGGAAATGGAATTGGCCTAATATTGTTTCAGTTCAGTTCAGTTCAGTTCAGTCACTTGGTCGTGTCTGACTGTTTGTGACCCCATGAATCGCAGCATGCCAGGTCTCCCTGTCCATCACCAACTCCCGGAGTTTACCCAAACTCATGTCCATCGAGTCAGTGATGCCATCCAGCCATCTCATCCTCTGTCATCCCCTTCTCCTCCTGCCCCTAATCCCTCCCAGCATCAGGGTCTTTTCCAATGAGTCAATTCTTTGCATGAGGTGGCCAAAGTATTGGAGTTTCGGCTTCAGCATCAGTCCTTCCAATGATCACCCAGGACTGATCTCCTTTAGGATGGGCTAGTTGGATCTCCTTGAAGTCCAAGGGACTTTCAAGAGTCTTCTCCAACACCACAGTTCAAAAGCATCAATTCTTTGGCCCTCAGCCTTCTTCACAGTCCAACTCTCACATCCATACATGACCACTGGAAAAACCATAGCCTTGACTAGATGGAACTTTGTCGGCAAAGTAATGTCTCTGCTTTTTAATATGTTATCTGCTGCTGCTGCTGCTGCTAAGTCGCTTCAGTCATGTCCGACTCTGTGTGATCCCATAGATGGCAGCCCACCAGGCTCCCCCATCCCTGGGATTCTCCAGGCAAGAACACTGGAGTGGGTTGCCATTTCCTTCTCCAATGCATGAAAGTGAAAAGTGAAAGGGAAGTCACTCAGTCATGTCTGACTCTTAGTGAACCCATGGACTACAGCCTATCAGGCTCCTCCATCCATGGGATTTTCCAGGCAAGAGTACTTGAGTGGGGTGCCATTGCCTTCTCCAATATGCTATCTAGGTTGGTCATAACTTTCCTTCCAAGGAGTAAGTGTTTTTTAATTTCATGACTGCAATCACCATCTGCAGTGATTTTGGAGCCCCAAAAAATAAAGTCTGACACTGTCTCCACTGTTTCCCCATATTTGCCATGAAGTGATGGGACCAGATGCCATGATCTTCATTTTCTGAATGCTGAGCTTTAAGTCAACTTTTTCACTCTCCTCTTTCACTTTCATCAAGAGGCTTTTGAGTTCCTCTTCACTTTCTGCCATAAGGGTGGTGTCCTCTGCATATCTGAGGTTATTGATATTTCTCTCTGCAATCTTGATTCCAGCTTGTGCTAACATTGTTTGGGGTTGGCTTTCTTTTGGTGTATTTTTTTGAATGGGAATGGGGGCCCAAGTATCCTTATAAGAGACAACAGGGGCTTGTCAGGTGAGCACCTTTGTTCTATTGTGTTTGCTACTTCTGTCAACACAACAGCAAGAATCAATTTTTAATAGAGTGCTGTTTAGTAGATAAATTGTGCCTGACTCTTTGAGACTCCATGGACTGTAGCCCACCAGGCTCCACTGTCCACTATCTCCCGGAGTTTGCTCAGATTCATATCCAGTGAAGCTATCTAACCATCTCATCCTCTGCCCTCCCCTTCTTTTTCTTTGGGAGGAGGGGGCTTCCTTGGTGGCTCAGAGGTAAAGAATCTACCTGCCAATTCAGGAGATGTGGGTTCAATCCCTGGGTCAGGAAGATTCTCTGGAGAAGGAAATGACAACCCACTCTGGTATTCTTACCTGGGAAATCCTATGGACAGAGGAGCTTGGTAGGCTAGAATCCGTGGGATTGCAAAGAGTCAACTTAGCCACTTAGTGACTAAACAACAATACATCTTTTAATAGAGTAGCCCTCATATTAATTAAAACAATCATAGGCTTTATTGTACAGTTTTTTGTAATTTTCCTTTGAAATATATTTTAAGCCTTCTTTTTGTCAAATTTTGCATTATTTTAACATCTTAATGCAAATAAAAGCTTTTTTTTGTGGTTGTAAAATTTAGCTTATAAATCATTCAAATGGAAGTGAAAGGTTACTATGTCATTGTTAATAACTTAGTCTTTTAAGAATATACATATTTTTATAAAGGAAAAGCACTTTAGATGTTTAACCAGTACTATATGTCTGTTTTGCAGAAATAAAATTCAGCTTAGAGATTCTCTTTAAATATTTTTGTATTTTTGTTCTCAAATGTATTTTCTGTTATACGGAAATATATGGAATTTTGGTACAAAGCTGAATAGTTGTACTGTTGGTCTAGATATTTAAAAACAAATCTGGACTTAGGCAAGTATATTTCACCATGTTAAAATATTTAATATGCTATTTTAGTATGCTATTAAAATTTAACTTCATAATTTTTAAAAAGTAAGACTTAATCTTATAAATCTTAATTTATAAAGATTTGTGTGGATTTGTTATGAAATTTTTAATTACTCTAGATAACTGTTGATTGTCTTAAAATAAGAATAGAATTACTCTTTATCAGCTTTTTTTTCTTAAATTTTAAAAATTCAGGTCAGATTCATCTTGTCTTATTCACAAACTCCTGTATATACCTAATTTGTGTCACTCAGAACACTTATGTTATAGTTATTTTTTCCTTAACTTGTAACCATCTGGCAGTGTATTCCTTGTCTCAAGTTGTATAAATTAAATCTGGCACTCTCCCTGTTTCTTACACACTTGCTGGGGCCATAGATAGGGTGGTCTGATACCATATTGTTGATGGTGACAGGAATGGTGATGATGATGATGGCGATTGTGTGATGATGTGGGTGGAAATAGTAATGGTAATGATCTCAATACAAGACCAAGACCAAGACCAGGTGAAGTCTCTTAGTCGTGTCTGACTCGTTGCGACTCCATGGACTGTAGCCTACCATGCTCCTCCATCCATGGGATTTTCCAGGCAAGAGTACTGGAGTGGGTTGCCATTTCTTTCTCCAGAGGATCTTCCCGACCCAGGGATCGAACCAGGCTCTCCCGCATTGTTCAGTTCAGTTTAGTTCAGTCGCTCAGTCGTGTCCGACTCTGCGACCCCATGAATCGCAGCACGCCAGGCCTCCCTGTCCATCACCAACTCCTGGAGTTCACTCAGACTCACGTCCATTGAGTCAGTGATGCCATCCAGCCATCTCATTCTCTGTCGTCCCCTTCTCCTCCTGCCCCCAACCCCTCCCAGCATCAGAGTCTCTCCCGCATTGTAGGCAGACGCTTTACTGTCTGAGCCACAAGGGAACTGAGTAATATTTTCACAATAAGTGTTCATACCGGTATTATCTCTTCATCATAGTTCTGTGAGATATTCATCCCCATTTACATGTGAAAAAAACAAAGTTAGAAAAGATTAAATACTTCATCCAAATTTATCTATGACTCAGTTTATTTGAAGGAAAATTAGTTTTGGCGGGATTATGTCAGTGTAGGTTGGTCAATTGTAACAAATGTACCGCTTTGATTGGAGAACTGTCTGTTCTTTCCTCTTAATTTTGCTGTGAAACTAAAACTACTCTAAAAAAGAATAACATCTTTAAAGATTAGTTTCTGGCTTTACATCACACTTAGAGAGTTTTCCAGTTGTCAATAGTATAAAAATCTTACTCCTACTATATGTTTAGATTTCTTTATTTGCTATTTCATTTTTTTTCTTTGTTTAAAGTTTGCTTTACATGGACCATTTTTAAAGTCTTCATTGAATTTTTTGTCACAATATTGCTCCTGCTTTATGTTTTGGAGTTTTGGCCACGAGTCATGTGGAATCTTAGCTTCCCGACCAGGGATCAAAACTGTACCCCTTGCATTGGAAGATGAGGTCTTAACCACTGGACTGTCAGGGAAGTCTCAGCTATTCCATTTTCAAAATCTTTACATTTATATTCTTATTCTGATTGTCCGATGGAGGAGAGGTTGGTATTATAGTTGTTTTAGTGATGTAGATGGAGAAACTGAAGCAAAGAAGAGAAAATTGTCACTTGCTTAACACCACTAAATCCAATAGTTTACAAGTATAATTTAGTGTTGCATGAATTAGTAGTGATAGTAATAATAAACCAGCTTCACATACTTGTTCACTGTAAAAATTCCGTCATTTTGATATATAACTCAATGGTCCAATTCCCGCAGAGTTCTGCTTAAGATTCTTGCCTACACAAATTTATCACACTCTGCAATAATTTAGCTTGTGTAACTGAAAAGATTGTTTAATAGCAATTTCCTTACTAATCACTTTCTAATGACAAATTACTTTAATACAATGGATTATAATAATTCACCTACTACCTTAAGCAATGAATAAATTACTATTTGCATATCGCTTTTGAGTTTTTAGTATTACTTTTCAGCTCTAAATATTAATAATTCTCAATAAAATTGTGCATGCTTTGAGTTATTGGGAGCACTGCGTGATAAAAGTGTTCCCAAATGATTCCATTGTTTATTATTCAACAAAGATAGACCTCTCGGTGTTGATTTCTTCTCCTGTGTAATTGCGTTTCTGGTTGCTCAGTATTTAAGTACTCATGGCACCAGGGGATTAGAGAATCAACTGTAGGTTGTTAGGATCATAAATCCTGGTGACACATTTTGATTAAGAAGAGCAACAGAGACCGCAGCGTATGCTTAGCGCATTGGCCAAACCCCTCAGCATTATCACAAGGTATTTATCTCTCCAGCTGCAAGTGAAGCTTTATAAAGATAAGAATTTTTTCCTGTTTTATTCACTACTATAGCTGAGAAGTATTTACAAATTTTAAGTAGTTGAAATAATTACCTGGCACAATCAAAATTCAAAGGGTAAGATATTCAATACTAATGAAAATAATTATAAGAAAAACTGTGCTGTGCTGTGCTTAGTGACTCAGTCATGTCTGACTCTTTGTGACCCCATGGACTGTAGCCCACCAGGCTCCTCTGTCCATGGGGATTCTCCAAGCAAGAATACTGGAGTGGGTTGCCATGCCCTCCTCCAGGGGATCTTCCCAACCCAGCGATCGAACCCAGGTCTCCCATATTGCAGGTGGATTCTTTACCAGCTGAGCTGCCAGAATATTAGTATGTGCCAGGTACTTGTATCAAGATCTTTTCCACATGTTTTACCATTTAATTCTCAAGATAACCCAGTGAGGTAGGGGTCATGCCAGGTGGGTCCTTTCATTGCAATTCCATGTCATGTGACACAAGGGGTAGGGAGTAGCTTCTAAAAGGGGAAGTTTAGCTGACATAACCAAGGGTCACCAGCCAGAGTGCCCATGGTTCCCCAATCTTCCCATTATCTAACATCTAACATCATAGCCAGGAAGTCTACAATAGATTCTATTATATAGAGACAATATAATAAATAAATATATAAGATGATAAATGGAGATAAAGTCAAATGGAAAAATAAAGCTGGAAAAGGTGACAGAGTGCCTTGGATTGGTAAAAATCAGGGATAAAGTAAATAAATAAACACACTTAAAGTGTGTTTTTAAAGTAGAGTTGTTAAGGAGGGACTCACGAATACTGTGATATTAGAGTAAAAACCTAATGGAGATGAGAAAATGAGTTCTAGAATACCTAATTAAATCACATACTCAGGAACTCACAGGATCTTTGCATTAGTTTTCTGACCTGTGGGGTTAGGGCTATCACAGGGTGGTAATTATCACCAACCGCCATTCAGCTCATCTATTTGACCTGCCAGATGCCTCTTGAGAATGACAATGGATTATCATAAACTTAACCAGACCGTGACTCTTGTTGTAGCTTCTATTCCAAATGTGGTTTCATTTCTTAAACAAATAAATGCCCTGTATGTGTCACACTTCCCACGTGGTGCTATTGGTAAAGAACCCACCTGCAATGCAGGAGATGCAAGAGACGTGGGTTCGGTCCCTGGATCAGGAAGATCCCCTAGAGGAGGGCATGGCGATCGCTCCAGTATTTTTGCTTGGAGAATCCCATGGATAGGGGAACCTGGCGGGCTACAGTCCATACGGTCGCAAAGAGTCAGACATGACTGAAGCGACATAGCATGCATGCCCGCACATACCTGTCACACAGCTATTGATCTGGCAAAATAGTTTCTCTTGATACTTATTAGTACCAGAACAGTTTGCTTTTCACTGGCAAGGCCAGCAATATAACCATTATCGTAAGTATACTGATCCGTCTACCCTATGTTATAATTTAGTCCTCTGGGAACTTCATTATTTTTTTTCTTCTGCAAAATGAATTATATTAATTGTATTCTATGGCTTGGACCTAAAATGAGCAAGAACTAACTACTACTCTACATTATTGGCAAAATATTTGTGTGTCAGAGTCTGGAAAACAAATACAACAATACGGACTTTCATCTCAATAAAATGTCCAGGGGCCCCGTGGTACACAGCATGTAAAGATAATCCTTCTAAAGTTACGATAAAGTTGTAGCATCTGGCCCTCCTAGAGACAAGAAAGCAAAAGTGTCATAGCATCTAGTGGTGACACCTGTTTGGGTGTGGGAAGTGACATTCCTCATTGAGTGTTCTACTCCAGTCCATTTCCAAGTGACCCAAGAAGCTGTTAGTTTTGAATGGAGCCCAGAACAAGAAAAGGCTCTGTCACATGACCAAGCAAAGTCAACGGTGCTTGAAGTGTCTGTGGCATGTAGAGACCATGTTGGAGACTTTGGCAGGCCCCCGAGGGGAATCTCAGTGAAGACTCAGGATTTTGGAGCAAATTCCTGCCATTTCCTGTGGGTTACTACTCTTTTTGAGAAAAAGCTTTTGGTTGCTTCTAAAACTTAAACTGGTCATTTAACAATGATCCATTGGTGCTTCCCTGGTGGTCCAGTGGTTAAGACTCTGTGCTCCTAATGCAGGGGGTTTGGGGTCAATCCCTGGTCAGGGAACTAGATTCCACATACTACAATGAACAGCTCTTGCACACCACAATTAAGACCTGGCATAGCTATATATATATATATATATATATATATATATCAGCTATATATATATATATATAGATCAGATCAGATCAGTCGCTCAGTCGTGTCCGACTCTTTGTGACCCCATGAATCGCAGCACGCCAGGCTTCCCTGTCTATCACCAACTCCCAGAGTTCACTGAGACTTACATCCATCGAGTCAGTGATGCCATCCAGCCATCTCATCCTCTGTCGTCCCCTTCTCCTCTTGCCCCCAATCCCTCCCAGCATCAGAGTCTTTTCCAATGAGTCAACTCTTCGCATGAGGTGGCCAAAGTACTGGAGTTTCAGCTTCAGCATCATTCCTTCCAAACAAATCCCAGGGCTGATCTCCTTCAGAATGGACTGGTTGGATCTCCTTGCAGTCCAAGGGACTCTCAAGAGTCTTCTCCAACACCACAGTTCAAAAGCATCAATTCTTCGGCACTCAGCCTTCTTCACAGTCCAACTGTCACATCCATACATGACCACTGGAAAAACCATAACCTTGACTAGACGAACCTTTGTTAGCAAAGTAATGTCTCTGCTTTTGAATATGCTATCTAGGTTGGTCATAACTTTCCTTCCAAGGAGTAAGCGTCTTTTAATTTCATGGCCGCAGTCACCATCTGCAGTGATTTTGGAGCCCCAAAAAATAAAGTCTGACACTGTTTCCACTGTTCTCCCATCTATTTCCCATGAAGTGGTGGGACCGGATGCCATGATCTTCATTTTCTGAATGTTGAGCTTTAAGCCAACTTTTTCACTCTCCACTTTCACTTTCATCAAGAGGCTTTTGAGTTCCTCTTCACTTAGTGCCATAAGGGTGGTATTTCAAATGAGCCATTATGTTATCTTGCAACCTGGTGTAGGGTAACCTCACTCCTAAATTCTCTAGTGTGTAATTCAGCCCCTCACATCTATATTCCATGCAAGCTGATTCCTCAGTATCAAGAAATTTGCTGATTCAGTATCTACAAAGAATTTGTAGGGATGGGAGACCCACAGCTGGGAGAGTCATAATTGCCTGCTTCCTAAAATGTAGGTGGAAATCTGAGTGTCTCAGATTGTATATGAATTTTCAATCAATTTCACTTTTTCCCTAGCAACTTTCATCACCTGTCTTTTCAGGGACTTTGAGAACTTGATTTTCACCAGAAATCCTTGACAAATACTTAGTCTTCAACTTTCTTTGCTCTCTGATGTTTTTATGACCCCTCTTCCTGTTAATCTGTCTTCTTAAAATTATTTGAAATCTTTTATGCTCTTGCCTCACTTCTCACTGTCTTTGTCTTGGGTAGTTAATTTTCTTTTTCATTCATTTATGCTATTTTAATGGGTTTGTGGAAGAGGGATGAAAAGTTTGTATTGTCCGTCTATCTTTTTAACAATGTTTTTCAGAATGAGATTCTAGTGCCAATTCTGAAGTTTCAAGAAAAAATTTTAATAGGATGATTGAAAAATAATATAAATTTTAAAACTATTATATTTCTAATTTGTATGTGCTCAGTTGCTCAGTGGTGTGTGACTCTTTGTGACCCTTTGGACTGTAGCCTGCCAGGCTCCTCTGGCCATGGGACTCTCCAGACAAGGATACTGGAGTGAGTTTTCTCCTCTGGAGGATCTTCCCAACCCAGGTGTTGAACCAGTGTCTCCTGCATTGCAGGTGGGTTATTTACCCACTGAGACATCTGGGACAATACTAAAATCCGTTGAGTAGAGAAAAAAAAAGAATTTTCACTTTTATCAGTGATTCGAAAGGAGCAGCATAAGAATAAAACCATCTGGGTCTTTTTCTTTGTGTTTTATAACATTTGGGCAAAATTTTCTTGGGAAGTTAGGGATATTTTGCTTCTCTTTCATGAAAGCCTAATGTTTGCCTTCACAAATCAGTTCCTATTTCTTTTAATTTGGAGCTGATAAATCTTTACTGCAAATGGCAAATGAGGCCAAAAGACAACCCAGGAGACATGTCTTCTGCCTTTCACCAGATGCTCTTTTACACTCAGGGGCCTGGTGAGAATGGTTCTGAGGGAGATAGTGAGGAAAGGTCCCTCAGTAAAAGTTGTTTGGCTGTGTGGTTTACAATATTGGTGATTTATCAGTCACTTGTCACTTATAAATCTCTAGGAATCCAAAAGACCAAACAGCCTTCCAGGTAGAAGCCTGAATTCAGAGTCTACCCCTAGCCTGGAAGAGAACTTATATTCTATTACAAATTTCCAAGACCTGTCCAGTTTTATACTTCTATAAGTAAGTCAGAGAAAACTATAAGAGGCATGTTCAGGTAACATGGGATATAGAAGCATTGATAGCTATGCTGGGGGAGAGAATCCAAAATCACAATATCTCAATATGCTGAATTATGGGAATAATCTAAAAATAACAAAAATGTGTTATTCTTACATTTTAAAAGTTCAAGTTAATAATAGCATTTACCATTTATTGCAGGTAAAAGGTACTATGCTTATCCAAGATACAGTGCTAAGCATATACACAAAACATCTCTTCACCATGGTAACCTCCTCAACAGTAATTGATTGAGTACTTACAACAAACCAAGCTCTACACTATGTGCTTAATATAGATCAGTGAACAAAACATAAATGTGTTGGCTCTTGTAAGGCCTAGACATGAGTATCAATACTGTGGTTCCCATTTTTTGGGTGGAGAGACAAAGTAAGAGACATTCTGTAAACCTAAGTTCTCAGAGCAAGGGAAGAGGCAGTAAATAGAGTCAGTCCATTTTCTCAGTATTGCTGTAGTTAAATTGTAATGAAATTAAGTAATTGCATAGAAAAGAGGCAATGTATAACACCTGTGAAGTAGACAATCTAATTGACAGCAAACTCAACAAGTATCAGTATTTGAATGAGGTTGCCAAGAATCTACAAGCGCAATAATTATGAAACACTGGTTAAAGCATGACCTCTGAGGTCAGACAAACTTGGTTTCAAATCTCAGAACCTCTATTAACTAACCATGTGACCTTCATGCTTCACATGCTTCGCTTCTGTGTTCTCAGTTTCTTCAATAGTAAAATAAATACATACGAAATCAGGTGAGGATTAAATGAGGTTCCATGTATGTCCTCAGCAGAGTTCCGAGTACATTTTAACTGCACATAATTGTTGCTATTCATCCTGTACCATTTAAGGGTTAATCTGGAGTTCATACACTGACATGTGGTCTCTAAATTTAGCATGATATCTCCTTTTATTACACTGTAAAGGAACACTCTCATTTCCCTAAAATTAAGTAAGTCATCAAAAACGTTTCAGTATGGCTCCAACTCGTTCAAATCATCCACAGTCCCTTGTTTATTCAGATGACAGCTCCATCTAAACTGTTACATAAACAAACACACACACAAATATTCACAAACTATAGCTGAACATGCATTTGTTTTCCTGCTTCTGGATTTCTTTTCTATTAAGTTAGCCCAACTCATGGCTATGGAGGTCAATGCTTTCTGACTTTTTACTGAAGTATTTTTTTGTTACATCCCTATACAAATTTATGGGCGTCTGTGGTGGCACTAGGGGTAAAGAACATGCCTCTCAATGCAGTAGACATAAGAGACTTGGGTTAGGTTCCTGGGTCAGGAAGATCTCTGGAGGAGGAAATGGCAACCCACTCCAGTTTTCATGCCTGGAGAATCCCTTGGACAGAGGAGCCTGGCGGTCTATGGTCCACAGAATTGCAAAGTCAGATACAATTGAAGCTACTTAGCACACATACCAACTTAAGAAAGCCATTTGTTAAGTTCTGATGGATCCTAAAAAACTAGTGGTTTGAAAATAAAACAACCGCTTTTAAGTCCCAATGTGAAATTCCCAGTGTGCCTTGTAGACTGAATATCAATAGAAATACACAACAGAAATTACGTGAATGGCCGCCTGGTGTATTCTGGCCTGGCTTGATACCAGGGGCATAGATTTTAAAACTGAGAGCAACAGAGTTTAGTGGATGTGTCATCTTACAGTGGAGTCTTATTTGATCTTACTACTTCAGGAAAAAAAATCTTCTTTAAAACCCTTTCTATTGATCATATGTTATTGAGGAAGTTTCTAGAAATTTATTTATCAGACCAGAAAGAACATCTTATTTCTTTTGTAAAGCATACTTTTAAAAAGTTCCATGATAAATTTCAGAAAAAGGAATGAAAATAAAGAATACTGCTGCTCTTACACAGATGTGACCTCAGCTAGGGTATTTCTGAACAAAGGGCAGTTTAACAGGGAATGATGAAATATCTATCATCCATCTACTGATCTAGGGGTATCAATATAATAGCATTTCCCAAACTGGAGAAGACTCTTCAGAATCGCTTGGCCTGCAAGGAGATCAAACCAGTCAGTCCTAAAGGAAATCAGTCCTGAATATTCATTGGAAGGACTGATCCTGAAGTTGAAACTCCAATACTCTGGCCACCTGATGCGAAGAACTGATTCACTGGAAAAGACCCTGATGCTGGGAAAGATTGAAGGCAGGAGGAGAAGGGGATGACAGAGGATGAGACGGTTGGATGGCATCACTGACTCAATGGACATGAGTTTGAGCAAGCTCCAGGAGTTGGTGATGGACAGGGAGGCCTGGTGTGCTGCAGTTCATGGTGTCACAAAGAGTCGGACATGACTGAGCAACAGAATGGAAATGAAACTACTTTTCCAGACCACAGTGATCTCAAAGTATCTCCATTAACTATCTATAAAGTTTAAATATCTTAAAGGAATTAGTATATTAGCCTAATAAGACTTTTAAGTGGCATCAGATTGTTGTTGTTTTTTAGTTTCTAAGTTGTATCCAACTGTTTGCAACCCCATGAACTGAAGCATGTCAGGCTCCTCAGTCCTCTACTATCTCCTGGAGTTTGCTCAAACTCATGTCCATTGAGTTGGTGATACTATCTAACCATCTCATCCTCTGCTTCCTTCTTTTGCCTTCAATCTTTCCCAGCCTCAGGGTCTATTCCAGTGAGTCAGCTCTTTGCATCATGTGGCCAAAGTATTGGAGTTTCAGGTTAGTATCATGTATCTTCTGTTCAGTTCAGTTCAGTCACTCAGTTGTGTCCGACTCTTTCTTACCACATGACTGCACCATGCCAGGCCTTCCTGTCCATCACCAACTTCCAGAGCATGTTCAAACTCATGTCCATCGAGTTGGTGATCCTATCCAACCATCTCATCCTCTGTCATCCCCTTCTCCTCCTGCCTTCAATCTTTCCCAGCATCGAGGTATTTTCCAATGAGTCAGTTCTTGGAATCAAGTGCCAAAGTATTGGAGGTTCAGCTTCAGCATAAATCCTTCCAATGAATATTCAGGACTGATTTCCTTTAGAACTGACTGGTTTGATCTCCTTGCAGTATAAGGGATTCTCAAGCGTCTTATCCAACACCACAGTTCAAAAGCATCAATTCTTTGGTGCTCAGCTTTCTTCATGGGTTTCTTGATGGGCTTCCCTGATGGGCTTCCCTGGTGGCTCAGAGATTAAAGCACCTGCCTGCGATGCAGGAGACCTGGGTTGGGAAGATCCCCTGGAGAAGGAAATGGCAACCCACTCCAGTATTCTTGCCTGGAAAATCTCATGGACAGAGGAGCCTGGTGGGCTTCTGTCCATGGGGTAGCAAAGAGTCAGACACAACTGAGTGACTTCACTTTCACTTTCTTCATGGTCCAACTCTCACATCCATACATGGCTACTGGAAAAACCACAGCTTTGACTTGACAGACCTTTGTTGGCAAAGTGATGTCTCTTCTTTTTAATATGCTGTCTAGGTTTGTCATAGCTTCTCTTCCAAGAAGCAAGCATCTTTTAAATTCATGGCTGCAGTCACCATCTGCAGTGATTTTGGAGCCCAAGAAAATAAAGTCTTTCCTATATCTTAGATATATGCATAGGAATTCTCTAAGTCTTGTTAAATTATGCTGCAAATAGACTATTGGATATTACAATTCTACCAAAAGTAAATTCCTTGTTCTTCCATATTTTATAAAGAATTTTTATTATCTGCCACTCATCCCTTGGATAGAGGAGCATGGCGAGTTACAGTTTATGGAGTCACAAAAGATTCAGACATGACTTTGTGACTAAAACAACAAACTTATAATAGGCATATCTGGAAATGAATATTATGTCCTTTAATTTGTAGTACTTTGTGACGATTTCCATTCAGAGTTGATGAATAAGGGTGAAGTAGTATTAATGGTTAATCATCTCAGGAAATAATATGAGTTCTATAGTATTGTGTGCTCAGTCATGTCTGACTCGTTTCGATCCCATGGACTATAGCCCTCCAGGCTTTTCTGTCCATGGAATTTTCCACGCAAGAATACTGGAGCAGGTTGCATTTCCTCCTCCAGGGGATCTTTTCCATCCAGGGATGGAACCCATGTCTCTTGTATCTCCTGCATTGGCAGGTGGATTCTTTACCACTAGTGCCCTCTGGGAAGCCCTACATGCATTAAATTGTTAATACAGAGCAGCAAGTCAACATTAGATAAATAAGCTCTATTCTTACTGTGTAAATGAAAGATGCATTTTAATGGAACTGATATCTTGCAGTTGCATGATTTTGAGCAAAGCACTTAACTTCTCTAAACTAGTGATCTTCTATCATATGAGGGGTATTAATACTTGGTGGAGGGCATTGAATATGACCACATGGAGAGAGACAATGGGCTACATAGTAGGTCGTCCACAAATGTGGATTCTCCTCCTTTTATCTGGAAAGTCTCTACTCACAGCAGGACAATGGAAGACTTGACATGTCACACTTTGCTTCTGGCCCTTAATACTTTGATTTTGATTTTCAGATTGTTTTTTCTTCCGTGCAAGAAATTTTATTTTTGTTTTCTGCCTTCTCTTTGAAAGACATGACTTTGACTCATGTTTGTTTTCTTTAATCTCAAAGCAACTTGAGGGGTTGAAGTCTCTTACAGTTGGGAGCTAAGAAAATGATAAGAAAACAGATACACTCACTAACTGCTCTGGAGGTAGGCTTCTCCCGGGGGCAAAATCCTCTCTCAGTCGCAGAGTTTCATGTCCGCATTGCTGTTTGGAAAAGCAGCTAGATCAAGCTTCCTTTGAGACATTGTTTAAAGATACGGCTTTAGGGAACCAGCTTCACTTAGAGAAATGATCTGCGTCTCCGGAGGAATTGCTGTTGTTTAGTCGCTCAGTCAACTCTTTGCAACCCCATAGACTGTAGGCCTCCAGGCTCCTCTGTCCATCAGATTTTCCAGGCAAGAATACTGGAGTGGGTTGCCATGCTCTCCTCCAGGGAATCTTCCAGACCCAGGAATTGAAACCACGTCTCCTGATTGGCAGGCGGATTCTTTACCACTGAGCCACCTTTGAAGCTCAGCAGCAGAAAATGACAAGTGGGAGCTGGTCAGAATGAGGATTTGAGCAGGGTAGTCACTGGAGCATTGCTAGGGAGCTACCTGCCACAAGCAGGAAGGTTGGGGACGGGTTTCTGCAAAATGCCTTCTGCCCACCTGACGTCCTGGCTGTGGCCAGACAGCAGTGAAATCTCACCATCTCTGCCAAGTGTCTTTCACAGATCTTTGGCACAGCATCTATTTTCTCTTGTCAGTTTTTAAGCCAGTAAAGGACCTTTAGGGGCTTCCCTAGTGGCTCAGACAATAAAGAATCACATGCAATGCAGGAGACCTGGGTTCAATCTGCGGGTCAGGAAGATCCTCTGGAGAAGGGAATGGCTACCGACTCCAGTATTCTTGCCTGGAGAATTCCATGGACAGAGGAGCTTGGCAGGCTACTGTTCATGGAGTCGCAAAGAGTCAGACATGACTGAGGGACTAACACATATACACAAAGGACTTTTGGAATGACAGACATAGTTGAAAATTGACATATATCAGTTTAGATAAGCAATCAGTTTTAGAAACGAACAGTTGATGGCTCCTCAGTAAATCTATTCAGGTAGCCAAACAGAGGAATATGGGCTTATATGGATACTGGTTTCAACATAAGCCGCTGCTTTGCTTGCCTCAGTCTATGCAGTTCATCCTCAGAACCCACCAAGCTGACCCACCAACTCCCAAACCTTCGACCTAAATCCTTTGTCAGTTTCTGAAAACTCAAAAGTGTAGAATAGTAGCTATTTCCAACAGCATGTACATGTGAAGGTATTCTGGTATTACTCTGCTTGAATGGAACACATATGTAACCTGTGGAGTTTAGGTCATGATTTAATGTGTACACTCAAACTATCTCTGTCCATGTAATGTACTTTTTAAACAATTAATAAAGTTTCACTTAAGTAGTAAAGCTGGTATTACAAGGTGGATCGACATTAATTACTTTAGTGACAGATTATGAGCTTCCAGTAAAAATATACATTAATAATATATTATATAATATTTACCTATAATGTAGAATATATATTATATTAATGTATATATCTTATACAGTTACAATTTGAGATTTCTCTATGTAATTCTGTTCCTGCACAAAATGTATTCCTGCACACATTTGTTATAGCTACTTGTGAAAGACAGTAACTTTCTTTTAATAATTACAGAACCAAAGCTAGACATCATTACTTATGAAAGAACCACAATTATACTACCTTGGGTTTTCCTCTATGTATTTTGGGCTTAGAAACTTTGAATGAATCAGCAGAGGACAGGTTAAAAGTTGTTAGGGTTTTAATTACTTTCCTATTTTTTTTTCTTTAAACAGATTGTCTGTTTATTAGAACTGATTGATTTGAATTGATGAGTTGTATTGATTTTTTTCCAGGCACAATTTAATTTAATCAAATTGCCTTGTTCCAAGCTGTGAAAATGAGCTTTAGTTTCTAATCCAATTAGAGGGAGCCTATAGGGTGTTGGTCACGTAAGAACTGGGGAATAACTAATTTGCTTGCCAGTTAACTGAAATCAGCAGTGTATAGAATCCTCATGGTGCAATCCCAAATGGTACAAATAACCTGTGCCTAAAAGTCTCTGAAATAATACTATTTTTAGGATATGGAAGATCATAGAAAATGGCCAAAGTTACATGCACTAAGGAATTTGTACCACCATAGGGCCAGATATCTGAGAGGTGACTCAAGACCCGAGAGTCAACCAGTCTGAGGCTCAAAGTCATAAAATCAGCCCTTAAGTAGCTGACAGTTTCCAAAGGCATAACTTGCAGAGAAAGTCCTTTTCTCTTCTTCCCACTCTGAGTGCTGTCATGCTCCGTCCCTCATTCATGTTTAACTCTTTGTGGCCCCATGGACTGTAGCCCATCAGGCTCCTCTGTCCATGGGATTCTCCAGACAAGAAAACTGGAGTGGGTAGCCATTTCTTCCTCCAGGGGATCTCCCAGACCCAGGGATCAAACCCACATCTCCTGCATCTCTTGCACTGACAGGCAGATTCTTTCCCACTGCCCTACCTGAGAAGCCCCCCTCCCATTCTGTACTCCCATACACATCCCTTTCTAAAGCTGACCACATGTCTGCTTTAATCTGATCTTGCTCATAGAAAATGTCAGGTACTACAGTGTTTGTGGGAAACCCTATTATAATAAAATCTATTACAGCATCTTGTTTTATCTGAGGTTACAAGAGGGCCCATCTCTGTTTAGAATCAAATGTTTCAGAAAATAACTTTTCAGATTTTAGTTCAACTTAGTTGTTGGGTAAAGCAGTGACTATCAAACTGGTCCTGATTTCTACGCTATTTTTAGTTAAACCTAAGTAACTGTGATTGATAAGATAGTTTTCCAAGGTTTTGTGTGAAGTCACTCACATAATAGGTCAGTGAATCACATCAAAACATCTTGAGTGTAAATAGTTTTTCTATAAATGAACAGATATTTATTACTGTGTAAGAGCTTTCTCTTTCATTTTTGACTGAACGTACTCAGAAACTATAATATCCATGTAATATTGTTATAGATATTGAATACAGATATTGACCACTTTGTTTACGCAACTCTGAAAAGTTTCTCAAACACATAATCTGCAAAACTTTTTTGCATTTCTCTTATTTGTGAGTGAAGTTGAGCATCTTTTCAACTAGTTAAGGGCCACTTTTCTTTCTGTGACATGTTTATTTAATAAATGTTATCGTTAAACAAACTAGCTTTAAATATTTATCAGATATAGAAATACAGTGATTCAAGTATATTGATTTTTTTAGCCATCAACCTTAGGAAACTCTATTTTATTTCTCGTAAGTAATGTGCAGATTCTCCACAATGTTTGCATTATTTGCAAACAATGACATTCTTGATTTTTTGTTTTTCTGGTTTCCTTCTATTCCTTACAGTTTTGATTTTTTTTTTTTTGTCTTACTATAGCAGAAGAAATCCAAGCAATATGGTTAATAAGAGTGGAAAAGAATAAACCATACAAAATAGGATTCTGGAGCAAGTGGTTAGCATATGGAGAAGGCTAATTGGAAACCTACAATGCCATAAATTAATAATTAATTCCAGATGGATGAAAGAGCTAATTGTGAGAAAAGTGAAACTAGCAGAATAAAATGCAAAACAGTATCTTTATGAACTTGATCTAAGAAAGGTTTTTTAAAGGATATTGGAAAATATAATCCACATGAAAGAGAAAGTAATGGTTTTTATTAAAATGTAGAATTTCTGTGTATCCATGCACAAGAGTCTCCATGAGTGAAACAATTCGGAGAAGGTAACTGCAGAGCAGATCCATACACAGAATTACTACTATTGAGTGTCTATTACGTGTCAGGCATTTTCAGCATTCTATGTATAAAGCAGTTAGCAAAAGCAACAAAAACTCTTGTCCTCGTGGAACTGACCTTATAGTCCTATAGTTGATATGATGTAAAATGAGGACTTGAACCTATTTCTGCCAACTCTAAAGCTCATGAAGTATTAATAATAAATACATTGACATTCAGTGTTTATACATCACTTTATAAATATTGTGCATACTTAGTCATGTTCAACTCTTTGCATCACTGTGAACTATAGCTTGCCAGGCTCCTCTATCCACGGAATTGTTCAGGCAAAAATACTGGAGTGGGTGGCTATTTCCTACTTCAGTGGACCTTCAAAACCCAGGAATTGAAACTTAACCTCCTGTATTGCAGGCAGATTCTTTACCTGCTGAGCCACTGGGGAAGCCCCATAACTATTGTGAGCTTGGTTAATATGGTCTTATCCCTGACCATTGGATCCACACTGGTATAACAAAATCTGAACCTACAAAGATCAATGCTATGATGAATTCTCTAAAGTAAAAGTAATCTTGAAAGAAGTCAGTCTTTCCAGAAAATAACCAACCTTGTAATGAATAGATATAAACATATCAAAAATTCCTGTAAATAAGTAAAAAAAAATATGCAAACTGTAGGAATAGTCAATTGATTTAGAAAATATAAATGACCATTAAACATAAAACATACCTCACTAGCAGTCAGGTAACTTGACATTGAAAGCAAAATGAAATACTGTTTCTTACTCATCCAACTGGTAAAACTTAAAGTCAGATAATTCAAGTAATGGAGAAGGTGTAGAGCAATATGGATTCTTATACACTGATGAGAGTGTAACTAATACTCCATGCTTGGGAGATAGTATGCTTGGGAGAGAGCAGATTGCCAACATCTATTAATAATAAAGCTGTAGTCACCTATTTCTTATGATCCAACAAATCCAATTCTACATGTATACCCTAGAGACAGGTAAGTAAATGCTTACTTCAACATTGTTCATAATAAGAAAAACTGGAAAAAGAGACACCTAACTATCCATTAAAAGAAAGATAGATATATAAATTCTTCTCTACATTATACATTATACTCTATTCATCTAATGAATAATAGGTAGCAGTGATGATAAATGACCTGGAGGTCTTTCTATCAACAAAGATAAATCTCACACACATAATTTTGAACAGAAATATAAATTGGAATAAGATGCATTCAGGGTCCTATTTTGTGAACTTAAAGACATGTAAAGCATTACTTTATATTGATTATGAATTCATACATATTTCATAAATACACAAAAAAGTGAGAAACTCCAAATTATGGCAGTGTTTTCCTTTTTGAAAAAGGAAGGTAAACTAGTTGAAGAAGTGAATTAAAGAGGTCTAATGTCACTTTTAAAATTTTGTTTCTTAATCTGAGTAATATAATGTATATTTATATTTATATACATGAATGATTTATGTTATTCTTTATGCCTGTTGAATGTCTAAAATATGCAATGATATTTTAAACTTATAAAATAGTAAATATCCCCTCAAATTTGTTTTTCTTTTTCTTTTCTCTGTTCATCTTTTGTTGTTGTTCAGTCCCTAAGTCATGTCTGACTTATTGTGACCCCATGGACTGCAGCATGCCAGGCTTCTCTGTCCTCCACCATCTCCCAGGGTTTGCTTAGGTTCTATAGATGGATATTAATGCTGCCTTTGAAGGAAACTTGAACACACTCAAGGTTATCCAATGCAATATTCAGTGCTCCCTTTCAAAATAAACCATTTTATCCAAAAGGGAAGAGCGTGATATATGTTCTGAAAGAATAATTTTATATCCATGCTTTTAATCTCTGGTATACAGTCAAACATATGGGAAGCTTTTTCAAAATAGTCTTGACTAAAACCCACAGGTGGCCTAACAAGTGAAAAACTCAGGGACAGATTCTTATTATAAATATGTTGAAAAACATATTCCCCAGGTGTCTTCAATGTGGAATTCCAATTGTGAGCAACAGATTAATGTGATCAACATGCAATTATGTAAAGTTAAATTACCTCTACTTAAAATCATCGTTGTGCATGCTTGAAGAAAGATTTTTGCTGGACTCAACACCATGATTATGTTAAGGACCATGTGCAGAAAGAACAACCTGGAAAATCAATGTACTCTATGCATGGTTTTGTTCTTTTTCCCTCACCTCAGTATCCTGTCTTTTACACAGCAAAATATGCAGATAATATACTTCCGAGATGATTTCATCCTAAGAACAGATGTGCTTTAGAATTAATTAGATTTTGGCAATTAATATCTCATTCTGATAATACAACTATTGATTTATTGACCTTTTATTTGTCATTTTTAGTAATGACTGATGACATTGGTTTTTTTTTTAATTTTATGGATTGTAATTTCAGAGCCAGTAATAAAGCACTGATGAATAAATTATGGAGGGGGGAGGATTGGTAATCTCTCCACAAGGTTAATACATTTAAACCTCAAAAAACTTAGTTCACTTTCCCAGTCAAGTAAAGAATTAAGGAATAGAAAAGAACACATTTTAGCTTCATGTTAATCATTTTAAGTCACCAGAGGGACAAAGCCCTTTGTCCTCTCTTAAGTGTCTAAGTCCATAGAGTTTCAAAAGAACAGCTACTTACTCAAATTCAGTCCAGAAGCAATTTTCATCATAAAGGTGATGGACATTTGTACCTAGTTACACTTTAGCTGAAAAGAAAAAAAAGGAATTGTCCTTTACTCCTGTTTGCTGTTTCTATGTTTTAAGAACAAAATACCCACTTCAGTGAAAGTCTATCTTGTCAGTTAATTTTTTATTGCTGAATAGTTATATGTTTAAACAATGTTTCTTTGGGAGCATCATAATAAATGGGCCCTCAGGGATGTCAGATGCAAAATGATAGCAGGTGAGATGATACACAACACTGCTTGGGGAGCCCAAGGTGTCCTCCATTCCTCCAAATAGCTTTGAATTATAGTTTTGAAAATATTATCTTTCCAAAGGAGAGACAGGGAAAATGAAGCATGTAAAATCATCCTTTGGGAGACATGTATAATTTAGGGGAAGGAAAAGAAGTTCCCACAACACAAAGACAGTAACAACAACAACAGCAACAAATATTGATAAAAGATAAGTTGTTGGAAAAGAAAATGAGAACCAGGAGAGAGAAACTGCCCAGAAATCACAAGAGGAACATCAATAAGTAAGCATGGGGTAGAGATGAAACACCATTCACCGCAAGTTGGCTGTGGCCCAGGTGCATCATATATGTGTTCTATCCATTTATCATTATGTTATCTAACTGCCCTATGTGGGAGGTAATTTTTTTCAACATATAGATGATAAGATTCTGGTTTAGATTAAGATTCTCAGGGGCTTCCCTGGTGGCTCAAGTGGTAAAGAATCTGCCTGCAATGCAGGAGACCCAGGTTCAATCCCTGGGTCCAGAAGATCCCCTGGAGAAGGAATTGGCAATCCACTCCGGTATTCTTGCCTGGAGAATTTCATGGGCAGAGAAACCTGGCAGGCTACAGTCCATGGGATTGCAGAGTCAGACACAACTCTATTTAAATAAAAAATATAATGTCATGGAAATAACCAGGACCTACTGTATAGTGCAAGGAGCTCTGAGCAATGTTATATGGTAACCTGGATGGGAGGGGAGTTTGGGGCAGAATAGAATACATGTGAATGTATGGCTGAATCTCGTCACTGTTCATCTGAAACTATCACAACATTGTTTGTTAATTGGCTATACCCCAATACATAATGTGCCATTTCATTTATTCCTTCCATTCATGTGAGAAAAAAGGAAGGACAGGGAAGCATATGTACTATAGTCCATGGCGTCACAAAGAGTTGGATATGACTTAGTGACTGAATAACAAATAAAATTTTAATCAGTAATTTCAAAATCAATACTTTTTATGAAACTATAACTTATTAATACTGGCTCAAGAATAAATTTTTTAAAACCATAAGCCTCTGACCACTAAATAAATTGAATTTGTACTGAGAAATCTACCACTCTCAAGAACGCACTATACTGTTCTAGTCCCATAAAAATTTTAAAAACCTTTTACTAAAATTCAAGGGACAGAAAATTTTCAGAGACCTGAAAAGTTGGCAATGTCCCTTAAACTTATTTTATTAGGCCAGTGAAATTTTGGCACTCAAATCAAGAAGTCTGTAAAAACAAAATCACTTTAAAAATTAATATAGATACATAAACCTGTATCAAACAACTAAAGAAATGCATGGAATCATAGAATGCATTGAAACATTTGTGTTTCACAGGAAAGCAAACAATATAACATTAGAATCTCTATTATGTCATTAGTAGATATAGAGGAAAATATAAAACCCTTTTATGGTCAAAACTTAGCTAAAAGTAGAAGGGACCTTATTTAATATGACAAATGATGTCCAGTAAAGACCTACAGTAAATAGCATACTTAAACATTTATAAGACAGAAAGATTAAAACCATAACAAACCAAATTACTTCTCTCAAATTCTCAAAAGAAAAAATTACTCACTAGTAAGACTTTATTCAACATATACTGTTAGTCTTTTCAAGTGCAAAGTGACAAGACTAGGAAATATAAAAGTATTGGAAAGGAAGAAAAGGGTATTATTTGTTGACAATCTAACTGCCTTCTTAGAAAACCCAAGAGAAACTACAGATAAATTAGGACTACTGTTAAATGCCAGAAAGAAGACCAAAATATAAAAATCCAATAGCAGCAAATATCTAGACAATTTATATAGAACAAATGATTTTTAAAAGAAAACATTAACAAAGGAACAGAACCAAGTCAATGTCTAGTAATAAGTCTAATTAAAAATGCATTAGATTTGTATAGAAATATGTATAAAACCTTACTGTGGAATATAAATAAGGATCTGTAGATTCAGTGTGCTCATATACTGGAAAACCTGTTCTTACAAAGGTGAAAATCTCAAAAATTAATTGGCAAATTCAGTGTGTTTGAAATAAAATTCCCCACCATGTTTGAGGAGCTTAAAGATGAGCTTTAAAATGTTGTGTAAAAATAAACAGTCATGAAGGTACAAGAAAATTAGGAAGAATGTGAAGAATAAAAGAGGACATGTCTTTCTATATTTAAGCATTCCTTTTGGTATTAATGCAGCAAGAGAAGCATATGTCAATGGAACAGAATTGGTAACCTAGAAAGAGAAATTCTCAAAAGAAGCTCTTGGAATATGACAAAGGGAGCATTAAAAATCAATGGATAGCTATTTACAGTAGCCAGTAAGTGGAAGCAACCTAGATATCCATAGACAGATGAATGGATAAAAATGTTGTGGTACATATACACAATGGAATATTACTCAGTCATAAAAAGGAACAAAATTGAGTCAGTTGTAGCGATGTGGATGAACCTAGAGTTCGTCATACAGAGGGAAGTACATCAGAAAGAGAGAAACAAATATCATATATTAACACATATATGTGGAATCTAGAGAAATGGTACTGATGAACCTATTTGCAAGGCAGGAATAGAGATGTAGGCATAGAGAATGGATATGCAGACACAGCAGAGAAAGAAAGGTGGGGGATGAATTGAGAGACAGCACTGGCAATATATATACCACCATGTGTAAAATAAATAGCTAGTGGGAAGCTGCTGTATAGCACAGGGAGCTCAGCTTGGTGCTCAGTGATGATTCAGAGGGGTGGGATAGTGGGGTGGATGGGAGGCAGGCTCAAAGGGAGAAGATATATGTATATTTATCCCTGAATCACATTGTTGTACAGCAGAAACTAGCACAACACTGTAAAGCAATTACATGTGCTCAGTTGCTCAGTCATGTCTGACTCTTGCTGCAATGGATTATAGCCCACCAGGCTTCTCTGTCCATGGGATTCTCCAGGCAAGAATACTGGAGTAGATTGCCATTTTCTTCTCCAGGAGATCTTCCTGACACAGGGATGAAACCCGAGTGCCCTGCATTGCAGGCTGATTCTTTGCCACTGAGCCACAAGCTGCTAAGTCACTTCAGTCGTGTCCGACTCTGTGCGACCCCATAGACAGCAGCCCACCAGGCTTCCCCGTCCCTGGGATTCTCCAGGCAAGAACACTGGAGTGGGTTGCCATTTCCTTCTCCAATGCAGGAAAGTGAAAAGTGAAAGTGAAGTCGCTCAGTCGTGTCCGACCCTTAGTGACCCCATGACTGCAGCCTACCAGGCTCCTCCGTCCATGGGATTTTCCAGGCAAGAGTACTGGAGTAGGGTGCCATTGCCTTCTCCGCTGAGCCACAAGGGAAGACTCTAAAGCATTTATACACCAATTAAAAAAAAATTTAGTGAGGAGGATGGGCAATTCAACAAGCTAAATGTGTGCATGCTAAGTCGCTTCAGTTATGTCCGACTCCTTGTGACTACATGAGGTGTAGCCTGTCAGGCCTCTCTGTCCATGCAATTGTCCAGGCAGGAATACTGCAGTCGGTTGCCATTCTCCTCCTCCAGGAGATCTTCCTGACCCAGGGATTGAACACTTGTCTCATGTCTCCTGTGTTGGCAGGCAGGTTCTTTGGCTGCTAACACCACCTGGGAAGCCCTGTAAACCAATTATACTCCAATCAAAAACTAAAATCAGTGGGCAGGATGTGCAATTCAACAAGAAAAATACTATTTATGTAAGTAAAAAGTAAAATGAGATTAATGCTTAGTTGCCCTTCAGTTCAGTTCAGTCACTCAGTCAAGTCTGACTGTTGGCGACCCCATGGACTGCAGCACACCATGCTTCCCTGGCCATCACCAACTCCTACAGCCTACTCAAACTCACGTCCATCATGTCAGTGATGGCATCCAACCATCTCATTCTCTCTCGTCCCCTTCTCCTCCTGTCTTCAATCTTTCCCAGCAGCAGGGTCTTTTCCAATGAGTCAGCTCTTTTCATCAGGTGGCCGAAGTATTGGAGTTTCAGCTTAAGCATCAGTCCTTCCAATGAATATTCAGGACTGATTTCCTTTAGGATGGACTGGTTGGATCTCCTTGCAGTCCAAGGGACTATCAAGGGTCTTCTCCAACACCACAGCTCAAAAGCATCAGTTCTTCGGCACTCAGCTTTCTTTATAGTCCAAATCTCACATCCATACATAACTACTGGAAAAACCAAAGCTTTGACTAGATGGACCTTTGTTGGTAAAGTAATGACTCTGCTTTTTAATATGCTGACTAGGTTGGTCATAACTTTTCTTCCAAGGAGCAAGCATCTTTTAATTTCATGGCTGCAATCACCATCTGCAGTGATTTTGGAGCCCCCCAAAAGAAATCTGTCACTGTTTCCATTGTTTCCTCATCTATTTTTCATGAAGTAATGGGACCAGATGCCATGATCTTAGTTTTCTGAATGTTGGGTTTTAAGCCAACTTTTTCACTCTCCTCTTTCACTTTCATTAAGAGGCTCTTTAGTTCTTTGCTTTCTGCCATAAGGGTGGTGTTCAGAAACCAAATAATTCAACTTTGGTTAAACACTAGAAAGTTGTATTAGTTTCCTAAGGTTGCTATAATAAAGTACCACTCACTGGGGGACTTAAAGCAACAGAAATGTATTATCCCTCAATTCTGGTGGCTGGAAATCTATGATCAAGGGACGGACAGGACCGTGCTCCATCTGAAACCTGTAGGGGATCCCTCCTTGTCTCTTTCTGGCTTCTGGTGTTTTGCCAGCACTCTTTGACATTCTTTGCCTTTTAGATACAGCCCTCCTATCCTCCATATTCACTGGGCATTCTCCTTGTGTATCTCCATTTCATCTCTCAGTGAATGGCGACCATAGTTAACAATGTTATATTGTGTATTTCATCATAAAAGCAAGAGAGTTCCAAAAAAACATCTATTTCTGCTTTATTGACTATGCCAAAGCCTTTGACTGTGTGGATCACAATAAACTGTGGAAAATTCTGAAAGAGATGGACATACCAGACCACCTGACCTGCCTCTTGAGAAACCTGTATGCAGGTCAGGAAACAACAGTTAGAACTGGACATGGAACAGCAGACTGGTACCAAATAGGAAAAGGAGTACATCAAGGCTGTATATTGTCACCCTGCTTATTTAACTTATATGCAGAGTACATTATGAGAAACGCTGGGCTGGAAGAAGCACAAGCTGGAATCAAGATTGCCGAGAGAAATATCAATAACCTCAGATATGCAGATGACACCACCCTTATGGCAGAAAGTAAAGAGGAACTCAAAAGCCTCTTGATGAAAGTGAAAGTGGAGAGCAAAAAGTTGGCTTAAAGCTCAACATTCAGAAAACGAAGATCATGGCATCCGGTCCCATCACTTCATGGGAAATAGATAGGGAAACAGTGGAAACAGTGTCAGACTTTATTTTTTTGGGCTCCAAAATCACTACAGATGGTGACTGCAGCCATGAAATTAAAAGGCGCTTACTCCTTGGAAGAAAAGTTATGACCAACCTAGATAGCATATTCAAAAGCAGAGACAATACCTTGCCAACAAAGGTTCATCTAGTCAAGGCTATGGTTTTTCCTGTGGTCATGTATGGATGTGAGAGTTGGACTGTGAAGAAAGGTGAGTGCTGAAGAATTGATGCTTTTGAACTGTGGTGTTGGAGAAGACTCTTGAGAGTCCCTTGGACTGCAAGGAGATCCAACCAGTCCCTTCTGAAGGAGATCAGCCCTGGGTGTTCTTTGGAAGGAATGATGCTAAAGCTGAAACTCCAGTACTTTGGCCACCTCATGGGAAGAATTGACTCATTGGAAAAGACTCTGATGCTGGGAGGGATTGGGGGCAGGAGGAAAAGGGGACGATAGAGGATGAGATGGCTGGATGGCATCACTGACTCGATGGACATGAGTCTGAGTGAAGTCCGGGAGGTGGTGGTGGACAGGGAGGCCTGGCGTGCTGCGATTCATGGGGTCGCAAAGAGTCGGACACGACTGAGGAACTGAACTGAACTGATTGTGTATTTTGGGCTTCCCTGGTGGTTCAGTGATAAAGAATTCGCCTGTTAATGTAGGAGATTGTAGTTTGATGCATGGATCAGGAAGATCCCCTAGAGGAGGAAATGGCAACCCACTCCAATATTCTTGCCTGGGAAATCCCGGGAAAGAGGAGATTTAGTTCTTCTTTGCTTTCTGCCATAAGGGTGGTGTTCAAAAACCAATAGTTCAACTTTGGTTAAATACTAGAAAGTTGTTTTAGTTTCCTAAGGCTGCTATAATAAAGTACCACGCACTGTAGCCAGGGCCTACAGTCCCTGGGCTCACAAAGAGTCAGACGTGACTGAGTGACACACAAAGGCTAAAAACATATTAGAGGAGCTGATAGGCTTTTTCTAATGAAAATGAATAGAATGTCTGGGCATTTGGTCATTCAAAATAAAAATATTGTAATAATATACAGTCAAAAAAAGGGTTCAGCAATGCTAATACTGCATTCCCACCAAGTTTAATAAACAGGGTGAACAATACAAAGAACCCATGAGATTAAAAGGTCAGTGGGAAACTTTCTGCCTCTGGGAACCATGTTATGATGATTTTGGAAAAGGAGACAGGGGTTTATAAGAACATTTGTGTTTGGATACTTATTTGGGAATCAGGATTATTGATATCACGTTGTTCATGTTCAAGCTAATGGCCCAGTTGTTTTGAAGAGCCCAGTGGTCTATACTCATCTGCAAAGTGTCTATGGGCATTTACAGGTGTGCTGCAGTTTTTTAAAATGGATAGGCTTCTACAAAGCAGTCAAGCCATGTGTGGGCGTGCTCAGTTGCACAGTCATGTCTGAGCCTTTGCAACCCCAAGGATTGCAGCCTAGCAGGCTCCAGTCAAGAATACTGGAGTGGGTTACCATTTCCTCATCCAGGGGATCCTCCTGACTCAGGAATTGAACTCGGGTCCCTTGCATTGCAGGCAGATTATTTACTACTGAGCCACCAGGAAGACCTATAGACTTGACTAAGTGCTGAGAAATACATAATATAGGTAACCAGTAGTTATGTATGGACGTGAGAGTTGGACCATAAAGAAAGCTGAGTGCTGAAGAATTGATGCTTTTAAACTGTGGTGCTGGAGGACTCTTGAGAGTTCCTTGGACTGCAAGGAGATCAAACCAGTCAATCCTAAAGGAAATCAACTCTGAATGTTCATTGGAAGGACTGGTGCTGAAGCTGAAGCTCTAATACTTTGGACACCTGATACGAAGAGATGACTCACTGGAAAAGACCCTGATGCTGGGAAAGATTGATGGCAAGAGCAGATGGGGATGACAGACAAGGAGATGGTTGGAAAGCATTGCTGACTCAATGAACATGAATTTGAGCAAATTCTGGGAGATAGTGAAGGACAGGAAAGCCTGGCATGCTGCAGTTCATGGGGGCACAAAGAGTCAGACATGATTTAGTGATTGAACAACAACAATTACAAAAATACAGCCTTAGTTTCATCTAAATAGACATAAATTTTAGATTTCTAATATTCAAATTAACTGAGTTTAACACAGATCAAAAGGGTACATTCTGAAAAGAAAGAAAACAGGAACTCAGGTGTTTGTTACAGTGCCATTCACAATAGTCAACAGTCAAATTCAAAGAGCCAAAGATGGATACAACCCAAATGTCCATCAACAGATGAATAAACTAAGATTGTATATACACACAATGATGTGATTCAGCCTTAAAAAAGAGTGAAGTTCTCACATGTACTACAACATTCAAAGCCTTAAAAACCTTATGCTGAGTGAAATAAACCAGATACAAAAGTACAAATGTTATATGGTTCCAGTTATATAAAATCAGTAGGCAAGTTCATAGAGACAGGAAGTAGTTAAGAGGCTAACAGGGGATGTGGAGGGAGGGAATGGAAAGCTACTGCTCATGGTTTCAGACTTTGTCTTTGGAGTGATGATGCAGTTTGGAAATAGATGCTAGAGATGGTTGCACGACACTGGAAATATAAACTAATGCCTCCAAATTGTACACTTAAATGATTAAGATGGCAAATTTTATATCTTTTACCACAGTAAAAAATGAAAACAAAAAAAGAAACAACCACAGCTGTGATGACTAATACTCATCTTGTTTCTCACCACTGAGGTGATCAGACTTTATTTACTAAAAAGTAGAATATTAAGAACCCTACTATAAATTACATTTTACTAAAATATGTCATATTTCATTATTTTTTACTCCTACGATCCACAATTCTAGGCTTCTTTGCAGAAGTAAAAATCTTGTATTATGGGCTTCTCAAAGCATCATATAACTCCTCAATAAAGGCAGTGCCAAGGAGCACATTCATAAGGTTTTTATTTATAATATTTGACTTGAAGTCACCAGAAAATCATGTAATAAGAAGCCATGTTATGAGTCAATTCTGCCTCCATGACCCTAAAAGAAGCTGCTCAGTAAGATAAGCACTTCATTTACCTCATTCCACAATGCAAACAAAGAAGCCACTCTTGTGAGTCAGTATACAGAGTCAGTATACAATGTCATCTATATTTTAAAAATCCACTTTAATATCATATCTTACAGGCATACATTTGGAGCTATGAATTTCATGTGAAAATTTTTCTCTTTATATTTCTTAGAATAGCAATAGGAAAATCAACTCTTGCCCTTTCTCTAGGAGCTGAAGAGGGAATACACTTGCAGGTAAAATAAATTGTCTCCCTTCTGCTGAAATGAAACTGTAATCTATGCACTCCGTGGCATATGCAAATAGCAGATTGAAACTTGGTCACAGAAAATCTTCTGTTCCCGACAACATCTGTTATAGTTTACAGATGCTCCAGTGCCAACATCACACCAAGTAAAGTGAGACTACAAGAAAGTCAAAATTCCCAGTGTTCCAGCTTCTTTTCTGAACAAAAACACCATGAACTTGGAAAGTAGGTTCTGAACTGAAAAAGCATATATAATGTTTGCACTTTGTCAATGTAGAAGCATCTGTGATTTCAGTGATTAAAATATCACATCCCTTACTCCCTGCTTTCTGACAGACAGAAGGTCTGGCTTCTTTAATTTTATATTTGAGTTTGTAACATTTCACAATGTTTTCATTTTTTCCCTATGATTATCAAAGTAAGAAATGGAATATCCGAAAAAACGTGAAATGTTTATGCCCAATGATAAGAACATCACAAGGCTAATAAATGTACGTGCAAAGAACATGAACAATAAAATGGCTCAAGAAAATGCAAATAATAAATACACATAAGACTTTGATTTTTCTAGAATTAAATGAATGTGAGTTAACAAAAATGAGGTATAATATATGACATACACCTTAAAACATGATGCCAAAAACTAGTGATAGTACATTAGGTCTAGAGTACTGCTGTGTTGATTGCAGAGGAGGAGAAGTACACTTATATATTCATTTTGGAAAGCCTTTTGGCATGTCAAAGGTCATTTAAAAAATGTAAAAAGACTTATTTTAGAAAAGTGTTGGTTAATTTTGTGATGATAAACAAGCACCAGCTGTTGATTTCCTCCACAAAATTCAATCCTGAAGAAACCAAAGAAAGAAAAGGAAAATATATATTCTAGAAATCATAAAAAAAAAAAAAACACACCCAGAAGCAACCCATTCAGAGCATTGAATGTATTGTGAGTTGTTTATAACAGGAAGATGAGTGGCTGTGGGCTATGAAGGAAAAGGGTGGATTGATGCTGGGGTGAGTAGGCAGGCTAGATTTAAGTTTCATTCTTTTTGGGGAAATATCATGTATTAATAGTGAAAGTGAAAGTCGCTCAGTTGTGTCTTACTGTTTGCGACCCCATGGACCATACAGTTCATGGAATTCTTCAGGCCAGGATATTGGACTGGGTAGCATTTCCCTTCTCTGGGAGATCTTACCAACCCAGGGATCAAACCCAGGTCTTCCACATTGCAGGCAGATTCTTTACCAGCTGAGCCACAAGGGAAGCCTAAGAATCCTGGAGTGGGTAGCCTATCCCTTCTCCAGAGGATCTTCCTGACCCAGGAATTGAACTGGGGTCTTCTGCATTCCAGGATTCTTTACCAACCGAGCTATAGCGTACAAATAAGTGTACAGCTCAGCAATGATTATGAATATAACCCCTTCTAGTTCAAGAGAGAGAATACTACTAAGATGAAGAGGATCAAAACCAAAATATGCCACATTGACATGAGGATTATTTTGAGCTGAAGGTAATTGAGAATCAACACATGCAGGGAGAGTTCTCCACCTTCCCCTTATGTACCTGAAAACAGGGTATAAATTTCCCTTTGTGAAGATGTCCATCCCCCTCTACCCTCCTTTCAGCTCCCATCCCCAGGACAAGAAGACTGCTCATCACTAGAGACTGACGTTTTATTGTTGCTTAGTCGCCAAGTCATGTCAGACTCTTTTGCGACCCCAAGGACTATAGCCCACCAGGCTCCTGTGTCTATGGGATTTCCCAGGCAAGAATACTGTAGTGAGTTGCCATTTCCTTCTCCAGGGGATCTTCCCAAACCAGAGATCAAACCCACATCTCTGGCATTGGCAGGTGGATTCTTTACCTCTAAGTCACCAAGGACACTCTGGAGACTGAGAACTGACCCGAAAATGAGCTTGCACAAACAGATCTGATTAAAATAAGACTTTATGGTCCAGGCTTCCCAGGTGGTGCTGCAGGTTCAATCCCTGGGTTGGGAAGATCCCCTGGAGAAGGGCATGACAGCCCACTCCAGTACTCTTGCCTGGAGAGTCCCATGGACAGAGGAGCCTGGCAGGCTACAGTCCATGTGGTTGCAATGAGACTGAAGCGACTTATCACACAGCACATTGTCCTTTAGTTCCTCATGTATTTCTTAGTAACTTCCGCATGATTCATTATTGCTTGAAGCCCGAACCTCCTTTCCTTATGTGGACACAGTGTGGGAAGGAAAGGGTGGGATGAACTGAGAGACTAGCATTGACCTCTATTGTGTGTAAAAGAGACAGCCTGTGGGAAGCTGCTGTATAGCACACGGAGCTTAGTCCAGCGCTTTGTGCTGACCTAGAACAGTGGGCTGGGGGTGGTGGGCACGGGAGGGAGTTTCAAGAGGCCCATGTATACATACAGCTGATTCACATTTTTGTACAGCAGAAACCAACACAACATTGTAAAGCAATTATACTAAAAAAGATGGTGTAGAAGCTCCCCAGTCCAATCACTTCTTTGAGTTTCACTTCTTTCCTATGAACTCCAGTGTACATAAATATTAAAACTGTGTACCTCTTCTACTGCTTAAAAAAGAGAAAGAGACAGAGAGAGAATATTATGAGCATCAACATCAAGACAGGAAACATTGCCAACATCCAGAAACCTCCCTACTGCTCCGACCCAGTCTGCTTTCCCCAGAAAGGACAACAGATAGGTTTTGGCTATTTTTGAACTTCAGATAAGCAGAGTCATACTCTTTTGTATCTGGCATGTGTAGCTCAAAATTACAATGGACAGATTCAGTCATTTCATTGCATGTAATACAGTACTTTATTAATATTAATTTGTACTATTTAATATTTTATTATTACATTGTATTTATACAGGCTTCCCTGGTGGCTCAGACAGTAAAGAATCAGCCTGCAATGCAGGAGACCTGGGTTCAATCCCTAAGTCAGAAAGATCCCCTGGAGAAGGGAATGGCAACCCACTCCAGTATTCTTGCCTGGAAAATCTCATGGACAGAGGAACCCGGTGGGCTACAGTCCATGAGGTTGCAAAGAGTTTGATGTATGCCTATGGTACTTATTATTTTATTGAATATAGCAGTAGTTTATGAAATACTATATAGTATTTTGTTGTATGCATATTTAAAATCTTTCAAAATCATACTCTTATTGGGCATTTGGGTTGTTCCAAGTTTTTGTTATTATAAAATAAAAGCTGATAAAAATTTCTTGTAATACTTCTCAGTGCAAATACACATTTATTATATTGAATCTATATGCGAGTGTTATAATTCTTGTCTTAAAGAGAAAACTGATAAATTTAAGAAATCACAAAAAAAATAATAAAACAAAAAAGTCATACAAGCTTACTTTTTTCTAATTCACATACTTATATTGAACAATAGAAACCTTGGTCGCTCAAATATGAAAAAAGAGCAGAAAGAAAATACAAAGGCGACTTTCACATCAGAAGATGTCAGAATGGACAGGCGTCTCCTTCCACTGCCCTATTGCTACAGCTTGAAATGAGTTAAGTGCGCTAGAGTTTAATGAAGTGATTAGAATGGCACCCCACTCCAGTACGCTTGCCTGGAAAATCCCATGGATGGAGGAGCCTGGAAGGCTGCAGGCCATGGGGTTGCTGAGGGTCGGACACGACTGAGCGACTTCACTTTCACTTTCATGCATTGGAGAAGGAAATGGCGACCCACTTCAGTGTTCTTGCCTGGAGAATCCCAGGGACGGAGGAGCCTGGTGGGCTGCTATCTATGGGGTCGTACAGAGTCGGACACAACTGAAGCGACTTAGCAGCAACAGCAGCAGCAGACATTGTATATTTATATTCACATTAAGTGTTCCCACACTATAACAATAACCATTTTCCCATATGATAAGAATAATCCATTAACAGTAGAAATAGGGGAAATGCCAACCTATTCCCTCCTGGGTTGAACAAAGGCATCAGGTTGCCTTTCACTGGACTGCTCCAAGGCATTTTATTCATTCATTAATAGTAATAAAATTCATGAATACTCACTCACCCAAATTCAGGTTACTTGCAGACACCTAGTCCTGTATGTTCCTAGCCAGGGAGGGATGGTTCCCCAGAGAAAAATCAGGATGCCATTAACAGGGGAAGAGAGAACTGACTTGGAAGAGATATGAAACACAGATGTCTGCCAGAGTTAGTCATTTAACGACAACACAAGACACCAAATAGTTAAATTTATAGACACAGTTAAACACTGTGAAACATCAAATCATAAGAAATAAGAATAAAATAAACAGTATTTGTAAATTTTTGAAGGGAGATTCTGAGCTTAAAATTGATAGGGCAATCCAGGAAAGAAAGATGGATAACACTTCCAAATTTTCATTTTCTGTATTCAAAATGAATGTAGCCACATTCTGCCACAGTTATTCATCTATATTTTTCCTGATTTTGATATTTTTGACATATAAAAATTTTTGCATTTTTATTTAATCAAATATGTAAGTTTTATGGCTTCTTCTATTGATTTCATACTTGAAACACCTATCACTATACACAGTTTAGGCTAAACATTTGCAACAAATTTTACAATAATGTATGAAACAATATAATGGAAAAATACAGGAGGGATTAAAAATATGGTAAAATGATATATATTATTTATCCACTATACACTCATTCATTTTTTGAAAAATATTTCTTGCATGTATTGAATGTGAGTTAAGCACCATTCTAGGCATTGGGTATAAAGCAGTACCTAAAATTAATGAAAACATTCCATTCATAGAGCCACCATTCTAGGGGAGGAGACAGATAATAAAGAAAATAAATTTGCAAAGTAAATAATATGTTGGATAGTGATAAAAACAAGGGATAAAAATAAAGAAGGGATGTCATATTGTGAAAGTGAAATTTGAACAAAAATCTAAGCGAAGTGAAGGAGCAAGGCATAATTGTAGCTGGGGAAGAATATTCCAGGCATAAGACATTGCACTTGAGTTGCCTGCATGTCTAATACATTTGAAGACAGAAAACAGAAAAAATTGATAATAATAAAGCAAAATTAAAAACTAGTTTTAAAAATTTAGTGAAAAGAATAGGGCATATGTTTGTGAAGAGTGTGCTCGCAATCATGTACACAGATGCACATATAGAACAAGCCTGTTTGGAAAAACAAAAAATGATTAAAAGTAGGATTAAGGGTGATTTTTGTTCAGTTTTTACTTTTTGTTGTTTTAACTTTTTTCTAACAACCATAGCTGTCTTTCACACTAGAATTTTTATTTTTAAAACTCACCAGACAGGGATGGATTGAGCACCTGGAAGAAATGTACAATTATAAAATGAGGATAATAAAACCACCCACTTGATATTAAATATCAAATTTCATGAATACATGTAAACTCATGCCAAGTTCTTGGTCTTATACAGCAAGTGATGAACAGAGAGCCCCATCAATAAAATCATTTTCACTCTCTTCCCAGAAGAATTGCTCAGCCAACAAATACCCAGACAGGAAACTTACTGTCTCATAGTGAGAACATCAGCCTTGTGCTTAATTTAATTTATGACTTCACAGCAACTCACCAAAATTTGAGATAATGTCTTCACATTCTTTATTAGTTTACTGAAACATCTAAACAGGCACAGTTGAGCCCTTAGCAGATGGCAAGTTTCAGTCCCTGAAATGGGATTATAGTTCTTTCTTGGCCAGGAGCTGACAGATGTGTATCATCACATGCCTCCAGGGCAAAGACTGGATGCTCAGAGCTTACATGGGAACAATCAGGTTTAAAAAGTGCATTCCAGTTCTGCCAGCTAAATCAATATGTGACAACTGACAGCTGGAACTATCAAGTCATGGTGGGTCTGGAAATTGCTCTTAACCTTTGCCTTCATTTGCAGACTGCCAACTCTGGAGAGAAACATCCAAAATGTGAGTGGATCGAATGGAATACTGCACAGTGACATTCTGATTAGGCTGCTATTTTTATAGATGGGTTACAGGGTCATTAGATCTTAAGCCGAACTGCTTTCTCTTTATATTGTATTCCCAGCATGTTACCTAGAACAGAGTAGGTAAAAAAACCTACTGTGTGATGAGAATTGGTCTTCCACATGATGAATGCCCTCAGGTAGCACAGACCTGTCTACAGAGAAGCCTGCACGTGCTGGACAGTCTAGAAGGTCAGCGAACATTGAGCCAAAGCCTAACCTCCAGTTTGTATTGAGCTAGGATTAGACTGAGCAGGTGTTTTTTTCCCTTAGTTGTGCAAATCAGCTCAATTCAACCTGGAATTACATCACCCTCCCAGGTTCCTGGGACTCAACCAAGTTTTCAGTGGCACATGTATAGCAGATATTTTCTTCTTCTAGGTCTGTTTTTTTTAATTATTATAACTGGTAAGTCTTCATTATTTCTGTTAGTTTTATGTATCTGTTAGGGTAACATAACTGCCATAACTTGCAGTGATTAATACTTTCAAAAGATTATGTTTAGTTCAAGTTTACAAGGCAATATGGAGGTTCCTAGTCTGTAGATGGATTTCCTCCTCCTAGCAATTTGGGAACTCAATCCTGAATATTCATTGAAAGGACTGATGTTGAAGCTGAAGCTCCAATACTCTGGCCTCATGATGCGAACAGCCAACTCATTGGAAAAGACTCTAATGCTGGAAAAGGAGAGGGGGTGGTAGAGGGTGAGATGGTTACATAGCATCACAGACTCAATAGACTTGAATTTGAGTAAATTCAGGGAAACAGTGAAGGACAGGGAAGCCTGGCATGCTGCAGTCCATGAGGTCACAAAGAATTGGACACAACCTAGTGACTGAACAAAAACAGCAAGCAGTTTGGGTCTTAGGCTTCTGCCAACTTGTTTATCTGTCAGCTGCTGAGGCCCCCAGAACCATCTGCATCCAACCTGTTAGAGGAAGAAGGAGAATAAAAATGCTCTTGATGGATTCTTAGAAACTCTAAGCTGAAACCTATTCCTCCTAGTTCCATTTCAGGCAAAATGAGCCATACAGCCATCTTTGGGTTACAAGTGGGATCAGGACATGTTGCTTTTTGTTTAGCAGTTTGTCATTTGGCATCTTCTGGAAGGTGAAGCATGACTGGTGAACAACTAATCATCTCTGCCAGAGTGACTTATACAGATTCTTTTCAGCATCCAGAAGTCTTTGGAAGATGGCATGTTAGAGTTCCAATCTATTTCCTTCTAGGGATAGAACTTTGTGGAGGTAGAGATCGAAGGGAAAACAATGACCGATGACTTCCTCCCAACCATCTGGAGTCCTAGACCTACTGCGGCTGGACCTGTGGTTCATCTGCTCATACAGCTGGGGGAGGATCTATGGCTGACTCCCTTAGACAGCACCTATTTAAAAACAATAGGCTCTTGACTCTAGGAGGCCCTCCCCCATCGTTTTCCTTTGTAGCTATTTCTTAACTAGTAATGGACTTATTTCACTGAGGCAGCCTCAAACACTGGAAAGAGCATGGGCTTTGCAATCAAACAAGGACAGGAATAACAATCTGGTTTTGAATTCCTGTTCCATTGCTTACGAGGATAGGATTTTGGGTGATTAAATGAAACTGACCCTTGGCTTCTCTGTCTTCCAAACGCTAATACATCTGATCTCAAAGAAGCTGACGTGTATTTGGCACTTGGTAAATGGTCTGTTTTCTCTTCAGGATAACAATTATAGGAAGTTATTCAAAAGCTTAGAACATTAGTAAGGTAAGCTTTGAAGATATTCTTTTGGTGATGAGTATACCAAATGTCATTACAGGGCTCATGATAATTTCACAGAAAATATAGACATTTTTGTAATTTTTTAAGAGGAAAAGAGTATCTTTAAGGCCTACCTTGTGCTATGTGCTAAGTTGCTTCAGTTGTGTCCAACTCTCTGCGACCCCGTGGACTGTAGCCTGCTAGGCTCTTCTGTCTATGGGATTCTCCAGGCAAGAATACTGGAATGGGTTGCCATGCACTCCTCCAGGGGATCTTCCTGACCCAGGGATCAAACTGCCATCTCTTATGTCTCCTGAATTGGCAGGCAGATTCTTTATCACTAGCACCAATCTGGAAAGCCCCAAAGCCTACCTTAGCTCTCTTTAAAGTATTTTTGGAAAACTGTTTGAAGGGCCAAAAAGATGGAGCAACCAAAAATAAGAATAAAAGTGGATATTCTCCAACTAAGAATAATAGTGCCTTCAGATGCCTATTTCTTCATAGATGGTGATAGAGATCTACTCCCTGGGCAGGGTAGACAGTGACGCTTGCACGTTTCCATGGGATAATGTCCAGTTGTCTCGGCTACTATTCCTAGGGGCATAGATTTCTGGATTGCACAAGGGGCTCTTAAGTATTGTTCTGAGGGGAGCATTTACTCTCTTATTTATTCGGGTTAACATCTTAAGGAAAATCACATCAAGTATCTTTTCTAACCACAATGGAAGTGGCATTGTTCTTGCTCAGTTGTGTCCGACTCTACAACCCCAAGGACTGTAGCACACCTTCCCTCTCCTTCACAATCTCCTGGTGTTTGCTCAGATTCAGGTCCACTGAGTCAGTGATGCTATCTAACCATCCTGTCCTCGGTTGCTCCCTTCTCCTTTTGATTTCCATATTTCCTAGCATCAGGGTCTTTTCCAATGAATCAGCTGTTTGCATCAGCTGGCCAAAGTATTGGAGCTTCAGCTTCAGCATCAGTCCTTCCAATGATTATTCAGGACTGATCTCCTTTAGGATGGACTGGTTGGATCTCCTTGCTGTTCAAGGGACTCTCAAGAGTCTTCTCCATCACCACAATTTGGAAGCATCAATTCTTTGATACTCAGCCTTTTTTTTTATGGTCCAACTCTCACATCCATACACAACTACTAGAAAAACCATAGCTTTGACTGTATGGACCTTTGTCACCAAAGTGATGTCTCTGCTTCTCAAACCACAGTGATATGTATGAAATGAGAAATACATAACAAGAAGTAAACTGGGAATTTTGTGAATCACTGGAAATGAAATAACACACTCTGAAATAATCAATGGATCAAGGAAAATATAAAAGAACAATAAAAAGTATCTTGAAACAAAAGAAAATGAAACCACAACGTACAAAAATCTATGAGATGGCAGTGAAAGCTTCTAAGAGGGAAGTTTGTTATTGGAGGAGGTCATCAAGAGGCCACAGCCACCTGCTGATCCATAGCTGGACCCTAACAATGGAAAGGTTCTCACCACCTCTTCTGTCCTTGAAATGTACATCTTGCCCACTGTTTCCACGGCTGGAACCATATTCAAGGAAGGACATATCCTTCCTTAAGAGAGAAACGTGTAATTTCGACCATCTGGATGGTATATGCGACTGGACTCAGTTCACTAAAGATTTAAGCCTTAACCTTCACATCATTTATTCAGCATTTATTTTATTTATCTGATACTATTCTAAGAACACAAAAATTAAAATGAATTACATATCTCTTCCTTCTTGGAGAAGACCTCCTTCTCTGGTAAGTATAAAACATTGTTGTGGTTTAGTTGCTAATTCACGTCTGATTCTTTGTGACCCCATGGACTAAAGCCCACCAGGCTCCTCTGTCCATGGAATTCTCCAGGCAAGAATACTGGAGGGGGTTACCATTTCCTTTTCCAGGGGATCTTCCCAACTCAGGGATTGAACTCATGTCTCTTGCAGGTAAATTCATTTCAGTGAGCCACCAGGGAAACCCAATTTAGTCCTTGCTGCTGCTACTGCTGCTAAGTCGCTTCAGTCGTGTCCGACTCTGTGCGACCCGATAGACGGCAGCCCACCAGGCTCCCTTGTCCCTGGAATTCTCCAGGCAAGAACACTGGAATGGGTTGCCATTTCCTTCTCCAATGCATGAAAGTGAAAAGTGAAAGGGAAGTCGCTCAGTCGTGTCCGACTCTTAGCGACCCCCTGGACTGCAGCCTACCAGGCTCCTCCATCCATGGGATTTTCCAGGCAAGAATACTGGAGTGGGGTGCCATTGCTTTCTCCAAATTTAGTCCTTAAATACCCGCAAGTTGTGGGGAAAAAAAAGTACAAACTATGATGAGAATAATGAAACAACTGATATCAGGAACCATCTTCCTGAAGATTATAAATACAATTTGAAAATTCTGGAGTGAATAGTACTATACAGTCTATGATTTTATTTCCTAGCCAACTGTGTAAATGTTGCATTTGGCAAGGAGATATTAAAAAGTTCTGCAGACCCTTCAGTAGAAGACATAGGCAATTTTAATCAGAGTTTGACATTAACACTCATTCATCTGCATGCCAGAGTGCAGTTTCACCTCTATATAAACACCAGATTATTGTTTTCGCAACAGCTTGGAAGTCACCAGGTGGAAGAATAAGCAGCACTTTTCAGCCTCAGAAACAATGAAAAGAGTAAATGAACTTTGCGTGAATCCTCCAGTTCTCATGATATTTTCTCTGGCCTCCTCCCCAGGATGCTTTATCCAAAAAAGAAATAAAGAAAAAAAAAAAAGGAAACCAATTCTCACACCTACCTCATGTATATTGGAATCAGCGTACTGAAAATCAAGGAAATTTGTTTTTCATATGGTTGAGTGATATATCAATGAAATAAAAATTTTTGTGTTATATAATTTCAGAAAATTATTAATGGATAAACATTCTTAAATGGATAAATTAGTTTTGCAGACTTAAAACAAATAATACTCTCTGTATTTACCATATTACATTTTATGTGTACCAAAAAACCAAGAAATTGACAAGTATATTCAGTATAAATATGAGTATGATTAAATATCAATGTTTTAATGTTCATACTGGTGTTTCATAATAGTCTTATTTCAAAAGAATATATCATTTAATACTTAGGAAATATGTAGAAGAGTATGAAATGATCAGTATGTTTAACTCATTGTAGACATCTGAAAGAAAGCTTTTAACTATTCAATTAAATTAGGGTGTGTAATATGTTAACAGTTTTTATATGCTACATTTCTCTATTTTACAAAGGAAAATATTGCAATTTGCATTTTATGAGCTAGTATTCTATTTTAAAATGGAAATATAATGCAAAGAATTACTTAGGGAGAACCTATTTTAAAATTCAAAGATTTAAGCACCCTTATTCTTACAGAAGTTGATTTAAATTTCAATGGACAAAGAGATGTCCAAAATTTTATGAAAAGTGCTTTCTTTCCCATTTCAGGAAATGAAAATTTCTAGTAATTTTATCTTATACAATAATGCAAATTTTTGAAAGATGAACACCATGCTGGGGAGTCATGTGAGGAATATCAAACTCTTTCTGAATATGTAAAAAAATCTATAATTCCATATAGTTATTAAAATGTGAGAAACTTCTATTTTCTTTGTATGTTCTCTTGCTGTATAACCAGTCACCCAGAAATTTAACAGCTTCATTTTATTATGCTTATGGGTTTGGAATTTCAGGAATTTAGCAAAGACCAACATGAAATGTTGGCTTTCCTTTGTTGCATACTATCTCAGCTCAGATTGGAAGAGTGGGAAGCTGGAGGAAATTCAGTAACTTGGGTTCCAGTGCACTGCGAATCTGGACAAAATGCTCTATATAAATATAGTCCTCTGGGCTTCCCTCCTGGTCCAGTGGTTAAGAATTCACCTTGCAATGCAGAGGACACTGCATTGATGCCTGGTCCTGGAAGATCCTACATGCTGTGGAGCAACTAAGCCTGTGTGCTACAAGTACTGAGCCTCCAGTCTAGAGCCCGTGCTCCACAAGAGAAGCCACCACGACAAGAAGCCCACGCACCACAACTAGAGCGTAATCCCCATTCACTGCAACTAGAGAAAAGCCCACGGGCAGTAACGAAGACCCAGCACAGCCAAAAATAAATGAATAAAAAACTCTTTAAAAGGTAAATACGATCTTCTAATCCATAAAGCTAAAATACTATGGTGGCTCAGACAGTAGAGAATCTGCCTGCAGTGCAGGAGACCTGGGTTTGATTCCTGGGTCAGGAAGATCCCCTGGAGAAGGAAATAGCAGCCCACTCTAGTATTCTTGCCTGGAGAATTTCATGGACAGAGAAGCCTGGCGGAATATAGTCCAGGAGGTCACAAAGAGTTGGACATCACTAAGCGAAATCCATAAGACTAAGAAAATAATGCACAGTCTTTTTTTCAGGGTTGTGTGTAACACATATATGTATGGATGTGTGTGTGCCTGTATACATAAAGATTTGTGCACACATATATCTCTCTATATCTCATCAACTCACATTTCCTAAAGTAAACTGAATTGGTCACCTAGCCTTATTTGGTAGGAAAATTACCAACAGGAATTCATCTACTTACAAAAGCACTCTAAGTGTATATAAACAAAGGAAATTTCCTTTGTAAGTCTGCATGGGGGGCAATACAAGACAATGATTGAAAGACTTGGCTGTGGAGCAGAATGCTTAGGTTCAAAGGTTGACTCCACAAATTAATGTTGGCAAGGCTTTAGGTAAGTTACTTAACTTGTCTGCACTGTAATCTTCATAATATGTAAAACTGATATTTAATTAATATAATTTTTAATTTAATATTTAGTACATACATCACAAATGTGAGAAATAAATGAGTTAGCACAGGCAGAGTCTTAGAAGAGTAAAAGACATTTGGTATGCTAGTAAATGTGGAAACAACCCAGGCTTTATAAAGTAGCTATAAGACTTACAGCAGAGTGACTATGAAATATGAGGTGCTAAGAAGTAAAGCGATCATCTCATACTGATGGCACAAAAGGCTGCCAATACTGAAATGTTTTTACTGATGGTTAAAAATGCTGTTTCCAGTAGAGCTTTCATAAAATCAAAGAATATTGATATAATCTGCCTAGCTAAAATGTGAATTTTTAACTCAATCAAAATTGTGTGCCTGTGTGTTAAGTCGCTTCAGTAATGTCTGACTCCTTGCGACCCTATGGACTGTAGCCTACCAGGCTCCTCTGTCTGTGGAATTCTCCAGCAAGAATACTGGAGTGGGTTGCCATACCCTTCTCCAGGGAATCTTCCCAACACAGCGACTACACCTGAGTATCTTATGCCTCCTGCATTGGCAGGAGGATTCTTTACCACTAGCGCCACCTGGGAAGCTCCTCAATCAAAATTGTTCTCTTGCCAAAAGTACATCTCTTTTCAAAACTGTGGTTCTTCACATCTTCCTATGTGAGAATTTGGCCAGCATAGTGGTTGGTAACGTGTACAGAAAAAAATATTATCTTCCACTCTGGAAGAAAATAGAAAACTTCCTGCCATGAGACCTAGCAAAGTAAACACTGGAAGGAACGTAAATCAAAGAGCCATCCATACCCAGGGAACCCCATTCCCATGATCCTGGCTCTTCAGCACGTAGGAATGACAAGCCAGAGATGTGGGGCTCCAGGAAGTAATCTTGAGCAGTTGGCAGGAGAGCCAGAAATACCTCCTTTTTGTGCACATATGTGAAGGTGCTCTTGGTCTGTGTCAGAATTTCAGCAGTGGCTTTACCAGACTCTGAGTTTGATCCACTTTCTCATAATATCCAAGACAGAAAGAAAGCAACCATCTGTTGGATCACCAAGGTAGAAATTGCATTATAATGCGAGAAATTAACCAGAAGGTCTGAGTCAGTGGGACCATTGCTGTGGTTCTGTCATGAGCAGAAAATAAACTCTGACGAATATGTTCCATCTTTAGGATAACAGTCAGTCTACCTCAGCCCAAGTATGCTTACTTCAGCCTGTAGACTTAATAAAATTGTGAAGTCTTTTCTGTGGCGATGTCTGAAATTGATTGGTGCCAAGTCAGTGTCAGAGCAAGAGATGCTGCTCATTTTAACCGAAGTGCTTGGTGTCACCACGAAAATTGAGCCGTCACTCATCTGAGCCTTGCTTTGGGAAAAATATGCAATGGTTGTGTTGCCCCATGTATACCTACAAAGTGAAAGTGAGAGTGTTAGTTGCACAGTCATGTCTGACTCTTTGCAACCCCATGGACCGTAGCCCACCAGGCTCCTCCGTCCACGGAATTCTCCAGGCAAGAATACTGGAGTGGGTTATTATTTTCTTCTCCAGGTTGTTATTTCCTTCTTCCCAATCCAGGGATTGAACCTGGGTCTCCCACATTGCAGACAGGCTCTTTACCATCTGAGCCACCAGGGAAGCCCTACATCTACAAACGGGTGTCCGAATGAGAATAAGGTACTAGTACAGCAAACATGTAGAAGAGAAGTTTTATGATACAATAAGCCAAACACAGGTGTGGATTCCAACAGTCAAAAGACGGCTGTGAGTACAGAAATGGAAACATTGATTATCTTCTCCTTCTCTTCTTACCACACACCTCTGTTCTGGCTCCCTGTGTTCATAAAACATGGCAGAAAGCTTTACCCCACGTTCCTATAGCGCTGAAGTCCTCAATGTTTTTCAAGGTTCATTTCCTATATCTATGAATGAAGGCTTTACTGAATGTCTCAGTTCTACTCACTCATGATATTTAGAACTTTAAACAGTGCTGGCTGCCTTCAGTATACATTTATGAATTGATTGTACTCTATATTTTGATCATCTCAAATACTGCCGATTTCTGAAAATATCCTCTAACTTAACTACCTCAGAAACGAGTACCCATCCTCTGTCTTCTCCTAGTCAATAGTGATTAGTTTTTTTGTTTGTTTTCTGATAGCAGTTACTGCTCTGCACTGCAATAATCCCGTGAGTTCCCTCAAGAGATTAGAAAATGCCTTTCTCTTACTGTATCCCCACCATCTAGCAGAACCTTGCACAGAATCACTGCTCCCTAAGTGTTTGCTAAATGAGTATTCCTTTCCCAGACTCTCACAGTCCTAAAGATGAGCAGGGGCAAAAGGGCTGTCAAATAAACAAATTTAGATTTAAGTTGGTGTTCAGTCACTCAGCTGTGTCCAACTCTTTGCAACTCCATGGACTGAAGAACGCCAGGCTTCTCTGTCCTTCACTATCTCCTGGAGTTTGCTCAGACTCATATCCATTGAATTGGTGATGCCATCCCACTATCTCATCCTCTGTCGTCCCCTTCTCCTCCTGCCCTCAATCTTTCCCAGCATTAGGGTCTTTTCCAATGAGTCGGCTCTTTGCATCAGGTGGCCAAAGTATTGGAGCTTCAGCTTCAGCATCAGTGCTTCCAATGAATATTCAGGACTGATTTCCTTTAGGATGGACTGGTTTGGTCTCCTTGTTGTCCAAGGGACTCTCAAAAGTCTTCTCCAACACCACAGTTCAAAAGCATAAATTCTTTGGCACTCAGCCTTCTTTATGATCCAACTCTTATATCCATACATGACTACTGGAAAAACCATAGCTTTGACTAGATGGACCTTTGTCAGCAAAATGATGTCTCTGCTTCAGAAGGACCATAAAATTTGTAAGCTTTACTCTTGCCTGGAAAATCCCATGGACGGAGGAGCCTGGTAGGCTGCGGTCCATGGGGTTGCTAAGAGTTGGACACGACTGAGTGACTTCACTTTCACTTTTCACTTTCATGCATTGGAGAAGGAAATGGCAACCCACTCCAGTGTTCTTGCCTGGAGAATCCCAGGGACGGGGGAGCCTGGTGGGCTGCCGTCTATGGGGTCGCACAGAGTCGGACACGACTAAAGTGACTTAGCAGCAGCAGCAGCAAAAGGTCAGGCAAAAAAGGCTTTTCTATTTAGAAAGATGGTAACAATAACCCTGTGTACGAGACAGCAAAAGAGACACTGATGTATAGAACAGTCTTATGGACTCTGTGAGAGAGGGAGAGGGTGGGAAGATTTGGGAGAATGGCATTGAAACATGTAAAATATCATGTATGAAACGAGTTGCCAGTCCAGGTTCAATGCACGATACTGGATGCTTGGGGCTGGTGCACTGGGATGACCCAGAGGGATGGTATGGGGAGGGAGGAGGGAGGAGGGTTCAGGATGGGGAACACATGTATACCTGTGGCGGATTCATTTTGATATTTGGCAAAACAAATACAATTATGTAAAATTTAAAAATAAAATAAAATTAAAAAAAAATAGCAACAACAAAAAAAATAATAAAGAGAAGGAATAAACAAGACAAGAAAGACTCAAGGTGGGAAAGTAAGATGAGCATTGATCTGCTCTGAAACTTGGTGTTTTTTCTAGGATCAACAAATTCTGGAGGGGTTGTTAAGGTTGAGTTGTTCTGGGTCATGTTTGCTTAAGGATGGGATAAGAAGAGGAGCTTAACTAAAATTTGCTCAAGTCAAGTTAGCAGATATTTCATTTAGATTGGTCAGTGGTCACAAACAATTCAGATAATAATTTATAAGACAAAGAGCAAATTTGGAGTGTGTTTGGTCCAGCCATATTTAATGAAGGGGGGCATCTACTTATTTTATTTATGTCATATGGGTAAGGGTGCCTGCTCTACCTGCTCAGTTGCTTCAGTCCTGTCCAACTCTTTGTGACCCTATAGACTGTAGCCTACCAGGTTCCTACATCCATGGGATTATCCAGGCAAGAAGAGTGGAGTGGGTTCCTGTACCCTCCTCCAGGGGATCTTCCCAACCCAGGGATGGAGCCACCATCTCCTGCATTACAGGTGGGTTCTTTACTGCTGAGCCACTAGGGAAGCCCCATGGTAAGGGTAGTTTTTTGAATTAAACCATTTCTTGGAAGGCTGGGGAGATTTACTACCTGTTAGCAGTTTCCAGGAGCATTCAGGTAAAATTTAATATTGTCCAGGTAGAGTGATTATTTGACTTCAAGGTCACAACAGCTCTTACCGTTTGCCAGGCATTGTGCTTACTTTATCTCTGACTTTTATGTGGTTAAGCTTATAATTGGGGAACAACTTTTCAGAAAGAAGGAAAAGTAAGAGTGAAGGTCCTTGGTCAAGAAAGAGCAACGAATCATCTGGGAAGAGAAATAAATCTAGTCAAATGTAACATTAAGAAAAAAACTAAACTAAAAGATTAAGAAAAAAAAATTTTTTTAAGAAAAATATTATATCATCTCTGAGTGAAGAAGGTATTTAAAGATGAAATTGGAAACTAATTGAAGAAAAGAGCTGGTTTTGACTCTATGGCATACAGAGACTTCTATAAATCAAAGAATGTCTGTGCATCAAGTCTTTGCTCCTTGTTTTGCTTTGAGTTCCTGGAGACCAATTTCTATGAATCAGGACCCTGGGCTCCCACTGCCTTCTGGCTTCTGGACTATAGTGGCCTGTGAATGGCGCCAGCAGGTCAGAAGAATCCTCTTCCATGGTTCCAGGTTGGACTCCAGTAACACTGTTCCCTCCTATTGCCTTTCCAGGCCTAGAGAGGGTAACAGCTCCCTGTTGATAATTCTTGGGTGTTTCATTATTCCTCGTCTGGTCCCTTAACCAGGCCCATAGCTTTGTAAACTCTTTTAAATTAAACCCTTTGGTTGTGCCATCTGTTATCTGCAGTAGTCTGGATCGAAATATCACAACCAAAACAGTAAGTGACAAAGGGAAAGAAAATGCTCTAACCTGCATTACAAAAGAGCTTTTACCAATTTCACAAGCATCAAATGATATAGTCCTTAAAACTCTTATGAAAATTAACAATGAATAACAAAGATGAACAAGTGGCCACAACATTAAAAAATATTAATGTCACTAGATAACTATGCAATAGATACTTATATGCTTGTAAGCAGAATTTTATTTTATGTCAGTTTCTGTGTTTCTTGAGTTTCCTACCAAGAATAGCTTTTGTGCTCAGTTGCTCAGTTGTGTCCTACTCTTTTGTGATCCCACGGACTGTAGTACACCAGGCTCCTCTGTCCATGGGATTCTGCAGGCCAGAATACTGGAGTGGGTTGCCATTTCCTCCTTCAGGGGATCTTCCTGACCCAGGGATCAAACCTGCATCTTCTGCATCTCCTGCATTGGCAGGCGGATTCTTTACCTCTTGAGCCACCTGGAAAGAAGAATAGCTATTATAGGGAAATTAACATTTTTTTCTTAACCTAGTAGGTTCCTGGAGGTACAGTCTGTAAATATGATGGCCCTCAAAATATTGGGTCCTCTGTAGTTTCTCATTCTTGTGAGAATCCACACTCATTCTCCAGAAATTCACCAAAATAAACATTCAGGTATTTCTCCAGGTTGTAGCTCTGGTGTCTCCTGCTCAAGCTAAATTCATCTTGGCTGTGATCCTCTAGATTCGCCTTTTCCTACAGATTTCCATGGGGCAGGGTGCGCTGTGCCCTTAATTCTCTGAAAGGATTTTGGATACATTTATCAATGCCACTGTCCTCTTATCTGAGGGGAAATCTACAATCCAAATGATATGAAGAAAATCTAACAGTCTCTTTGCCTTTAATAAATTTAATCATTCCTAAAACATAAAAATATCTCCTTCTTCTCCTACCCTGAAAAACATGAAAATGCTTTAAGAATGACTACATATATTTCAAAATGATAAAATAAAATAAAATATATTTAAATCAATCCTGCAATTTTTAAAGTAAGTAAACATGTATTTTCAGAATTTGCAATGCCTTTTAATTATGCATTAGGGAAATCAATCTGAATTACTGGTATAATTTGTCATGTTAAACCTACACAAGTCCATGGCAGAAATCATCACTGGAAATGTTTATATGTAAATTAGGCTTCTATTGCTTCAAGCCTCATAGAGCAATTACTCAGCTTCTTTGAAAGTGTGATTTATTGATCAGCAATTCGTAAAGATGGAAAGATGTTAGCTGATTTTCCCCTGTAGGTTATTCCATTGGTTGGAGTTTTGAAATATGCTTTCCTTTTTTGTAGGCATGTTAGCCATGCAGTGTCATCTGTCACTGAATTCCTCTCTGTGAAGCTGCATACATAATATTGTAGATTCCTGGGTACTTTTTATTGTTGTTGTTCAGTCGCTCACTCGTGTCCTACTCTTTGTGACCCCATGGACTGCAACACACCAGGCTTCCCTGTACTTCACCATCTCCCAGAGCTTGCTCAAACTCATGTCCATCTAGTTGGTGACGCCATCCAACCATCTCATCCTCTGTTGCCCTCTTCTCCTCCTGCTTTCAATCATTCCCAGCATCAGGGTCTTTTCTAATGAGTCAGCTCTTCACATCAGATGGCCAAAGTATTGGAGCTTCAGCTTCAGTCCTTCCAATGAATATTCAGAGTTGCTTTCCTGTAGGATTGACTGGTATGATCTTGCAGTCCAAGAGACTCTCAAGAGTTTTCTCCAACACCACAGTTCAAAAGCATCAATTCTTTAGTGCTCAGCCTTCTTTATGGTCCAACTCTAACATCCATACATATTACTGGAAAAACCATACCTTTGACTATATGGATCTTTGTTGGCAAAAAACGTCTCTGCTTTTTAATACGCTGTCTATGTTTGTCATACCTTTTCTTCCAAGGAGCGAGTATCTATTAATTTCATGGCTGCAATCAGGGTGTGCAGTGATTTTGGAGCCCAAGAAAATAAAGTCTCTGTTTCCATTATTTCCCCGGAAGTGATGGGACCAAATGCCATGATCTTCATTTTTTAAATGTTGAGTTTTAAGCCAGCTTTTTCAGTCTCCTCTTTCATCTTCATCAAGAGGCTCTTTAGCTCTTCTTCACTTTCTGCCGTAAGGGTGGTGTCATCTGCATATCTGAGGTTATTGATATTTCTCCTGGCAGTCTTGATTCCAGCTTGTGCTTCATCCAGTCCAGCATTTCTCATGATGTACTCTGCATATAAGGTAACTAAGCAGGGTGACGATCAGTACACAACCTTGACATACTCTTTTCCCAATTTTGCACCAGTCTGTCATTACATGTCAAGTTCTAACTGTTGCTTCTTGACATGCATACAGACTTCTCAGGAGGCAGGTAAGATGGTCTGGTATTCCTATCTCTTGAAGAATTTTACACAGTTTGTTGTGATCTACACAGTCAAAGGCTTTAGTGTAATGAAGGAGATGTTTTTTCTGGAATTCTGTTGCATTTTCTATGATCCAATCAGTTCAGTTCAGTCACTCAGTCATGTCCGACTCTTTGCAATCCCATGAACTGCAGCACGCCAGGCCTCCCTGTATAACACCAACTCCAGGAGTCCCCCCAAACCCACGTCCATCGAGTTGGTGATGCCATCCAACCATCTCATCCTCTATTGTCCCCTTCTCCTCCTGCCCTCTATCTTTCCCAGCATCAGGGGCTTTTCAAATGAGTCAGCTCTTTGTATCAGGTGGCCAAAGTATTGGAGTTTCAGCTTCAACATCAGTCCTTCCAATGAACACCCAGGACTGATTTCCTTTAGGATGGACTGGTTGGATCTCCCTGCAGTCCAAGGGACTCTCAAGAGTCTTCTCCAACACCACAGTTCAAAAGCATCAATTCTTCGGTGCTCAGCTTTCTTTATAGTCCAAATCTCACATCCATACATGACCACTGGAAAAACCATAGCCTTAACTAGATGGACCTTCATTGGCAAAGTAATATCTCTGCTTTTTAATAAGCTATCTAGGTTGGTCATAACTTTCCTTCCAAGGACTAAGCATCTTTTAATTTCATGGCTGCAATCACCATCTGCAGTGATTTTGGAGCCCAAAAAAATAAAGTCAGCCACTGTTTCCACTATTTCTCCATCCATTTGCCATGAAGTGATGGGACCGGATGCCATGATCTTCGTTTTCTGAATGTTGAGCTTTAAGCCAACTTTTTCACTCTCCTCTTTCACTTTCATCAAGAGGCTCTTTAGTTCTTCTTCACTTTCTGCCATAAGGGTGGTGTCATCTGCATATCTGAGGTTATTGAGATTTCTCCCGGCAATTTTGATTCCAGCCTGTGCTTCCTCCAGCCCAGCGTTTCTCATGATGTACTCTGCATATAAGTTAAATATGCAGGGTGACAATATATAGCCTTGGCATACTCCTTTTCCTATTTGAAACCGGTCTGTTGTTCCATGTCCAGTTCTGTTGCTTCCTGACCTGCATACAGGTTTCTCAGCAGGCAGGTTAGATGGTCTGGTATTCCCATCTCTTTAAGAATTTTCTACAGTTTATTGTGATCCACACAGTCAAAGGCTTTGGCATAGTCATTGTTGGCAATTTGATCTCTGGTTCCTTTGCCTTTTCTAAATCCAGCTTGAACATCTGGAAGTTCTCAGTTCATGTACTTCCCTTTCAAAAATCTGTCTTTAAAAGTAAGCAATCAAACTAAATACCAAAATATTGTATGAAGTTAAAAGTATTAATTAATATAACTCTACCGTAGTGATTGGAGTAACTATAAAATAATTAGCTTTGTTTCTCCCTCTCTTTGATTATCATAATATTTAAAATGTATGGGTATATAGAATTTTGGGGCAAGTAAGGAGGACCTGAGAAAGAAAGATATTTTTAAATGTTAAATATTTAATAAGAAAAGGAAAGACACTATAACCTACTATTTATGGTTTCACTATTGATAATATATAGTCAGATTATTATGTCTCCAATACATTAATCATCTTTGCTTAAACTTAGTTAACTTACAAACATGGATTTCAGTGAAACTTAATGAAAATTTTGAGTAAAAAGTTGCTGAGAATGTGATTTTGAGAATGACAAATGTTGAGTTAGCTGTTACCCTTTGTTTGGAAACATAAGAGTCAATATGTTTACAAAACAATCACCAAAAAGTTAAATCCACTCTTATTCTGTATTTTGATAACTTAAAATTGAATTTTAGACTAATGCAAAATTATCCTGTCTTTCGTCACCATTAGGTTGAATTCTGACTCCATTTTGCTCTTTATTTTAATCATTTTCAATCAAGAGCTGATGTTTGGTAACTGTAACTTTACTGATCTTAGTGCAAACAACTACATATATATGTACATACACATTGTGGTTTCTCCTATAAAGTTAGGGAAAAATCATCAGAAAGTATTTTATTAGAATGAATTTATTTCATCCCAGTAAAATAGATGTGCTGCTGCTGCTGCTAAGTCACTTCAGTTGTGTCCAACTCTGGATTTTACCATTAATTTTGAACCTGCAGGCAAAATTTCATTCTTTTGCCTATGTGTGCATGCTTGTTCAGTTGCTTCAGTCGTGTTCAACTCTTTGCAATCTGTGGACTGTAGACTTCCAGGCTTCCCTGTCCTTGAGACTTCCCAGGCAAGAATACTGGAATGGGTTGAGAAGCTCTCCTCCAGGGGATCTTCCTGACCCAGGAATTGAACCTGTATCTCCTACATTGCACGTAGATTTTAACCACTGAGCCACCTGGGAAACACTTTTCTACCCATTTTATATTAATTCTGGATTTTAGACAAACATCTCAGTCACAGTAAGGGAGCACCTTTACATCTGACGTGGCTGGGTATTGCTGTCCCACTGCATTCACGAGGGATTGGATACAGCCCTCAGGTAACAAATCCTCAGACGCTCAAGACACTTAAATAAAATGTTGAAGTATTTGCATATAACCTATGGCTCATACTCCTGTAGAATTTAAATAATCTAGATTAGTTATAATACCTATACAATGTAAATAGTAAATACAATGTAAATGGTATGTAAATAGTTGTTAGTGCAAGGCAATTTCAAGCTTTGCTTTTTGGAACTTTCTGGAATGCTTCTTCCAAATATTTTAAATTCATGATTGGTTAACTCCATGAGTACAGAACCTGCAGATACAGAAGGGCCAGCTGTGGTTATATTTCCTGTCTAGCACCTTTTCCCTAAGTGTTACAGAGAAAGCCATTTCCAGTTCTGAGTTTTCCTGTCCAATCAGAAAACGGCTCATCTTCTCTTCCCTCACACCATTATTTCCATTTGCCAGAGAGACAGGGAGGAAGCTGTGTGACCTCACAGATTTTGTGTATTTATGTTTAACTCTTACCCAGAGAGCTGCAGCAGCTTGCTGGGTTTTATATTCTAATTTTCTACACCTGATTCAGATTTCAGGTGTCTCGACTACCTGACTTAAACCTGTCACACTTATTAGCCTCCTTCAAAAATCCAGTCCCCTGTGAAACACTTGGAACATGGTTTGTAGGTCTTTCTTGAGAAACCATAATTTAGATAATCTGAGTATTATCCAATGGGAAATTTAGTTGAATTTACTGGTTTCTACTAGAAAACATGGTAATTGAAGTTGATCCAGAGAGCTATGTCAGAACAAAGTTCTGCTGCAATATTACCAAGAGGTTTTATTTAAAGCAAACCGGGAAAGTTCTGGCCTGCAATGAGTATTTCAACTGCCAAGTTCTAAGAGGAAATTTATTAGCAATATGCACAATTGATGTAACAGAGACAACACAAGAGGGAAATATCTGCTTTGACTACTCTAGTTTGACACCAAGGCATGAATTTTATAGCTTTTAAGCTTCTAAATAAGTGATTTGAAATGCTCCCTCCAAACACCCATGCATATATATCCTCCTATTATTTATTCTCCATCTCTGCTTTCTTACTTTCTACCCTCCTATGAATGAGCAACTCTTTTGGAAATAGGAATAAGTAAGATAAGAGCAAGGAAAACAAGAAAGACATAATGAACACTCTCTTTAAAGTGCATAATGTTAAGTTGCCAGATAAAAAGTTCTTTTTGGAATTTGCTGTTAAATACAGCTGAACCTTAAATTTAGTAATTTTGCTTTGCAGCAGAAATTTAAAGTTGAAAGTATGGCACAGGTGATTCAGCGACACAAAGTAGCTTTGAGAAATGGACATCTGAATGCATCTTATTTTGTTCTAAACTCAGCAAACCAAACTTATTTATTCAATTCCTTATTCCTCCTACTAAGTGTTGCAACTTCTCTGGATTATACGGTCTTAAAGCATGTAAGGAAAGGGAAAGTGTTCAACCACAGGTTTAAACTGTTGTCAATATTATACATCAAATCTTCTCTCCAAAATCAAGTAACTGCTGACTTAATATGTCAGTCGATATTTGCTACTAAAAATCTTTAAAATCTCTATGAGTACTTTTTTATACATAAACAGGTATCAAAGAAAACATGTGGGGATAAACACTGATCTTTTCTACTGTTGTAAACAAGAGAATTGCTAAATAAAATCATTCAAAGGGCATGATGTAAATACATTGAAGATATACAGCTACTAGAGAAATACAGTGACTAATCTTCAAGTAAGTTCACGTTTGCAAAGAAGATTCTTTGGTGAAAAAGATTGTTTCATCAAGTTAAGGCTGCACAAAATACTTCAGCTGTTTTCTCATCTAAATCAAATGTCATTATAGAGGATATTTTCATTTATTTCCCCTGTTCTTCCTATTATTTTGAATGCCCTTATGGTTTCTAGGCAACCATGCTAATACTTCTCTTTTAAAAATCCACTGCACAGGAATACTACTCTTAAAAAAGATTGGTGGCCTTCCTATGAATATTTTAAGTCAGAAATAAATGCTAACCAGAAAAGAAGAAAAATATCACAATTATAAGCATCAGTTTTGAACACTATGGTGCAGAAAGTTAAATAATGGGTAGCCTGTATATTATGAGCTCAACAATGACCCAAGAAAGAGGAAGAAGGTGCAGTTAAGTTGATTTCCAGGAAAGATGCACAGAGAAACTCCATGTCACATTCTGACCAGATCATTTGATATTCATGCTTGTTAAGTCCTGGGGAGGGAATGAGGGAATTCATTTCAAAACAGCTGTGACAAGCACACCATCTGAGATAAGCAAGGATAGCCTGGACAAGAGAAGATCAATCAGGCAAGATGGTCTGCTTGCAAATTGGCACAGGCTGTAATGGAAGAGACATTGTTTCCTCACATTTACTTTCCAGAAAACAGAAAAATGATCATGAGGTATGAGGTAGAAATAGGGTGATTTTGGCTTAATGAAATTTTTTAATGATTAGGATTGGCTGCAGGGGGTTAGACGAATTCAAAGGCAGTGAAATCTATAATTGTACGTGCTTAAGGGAGATGACAATCTTATGTATGTCACTGGACCCCCACATTCCTTCTTGGGTGTCTCATAGGCATGTTGACTTGATTGTGTCTTCAAACAAGCTCTGAATCTTTCCCCTCTGCTCTTCCTCCCTGCTTTTCCAATCTCAGTGGCCATTGTTCAGGCTGAAAATCAAAAAATCATCTGTAACTCCTCCTTTCTGTTTCTCATCTTTCACATCCAATACAACACCAAATGCTATGGCTTAACATGCATTTAAAAAGCAGACTGTCTCATCACTTTCCTCCATTTATCATCTCCTACATCCATCAACCCCCATCTCTATCTGCTGTCGTCACTTGCTTGGGTTGTTGCGGTGGCTCCTTAGTGATGTCCCTGCTTCCACATGGGATCCCTGAAGCCTTTTCTCTTCAAGGACATTTTGTAAAAAATCATAACTAATCATGTTAGTCTTTTGTTCAGATCCCTCTGATAACATTTCATTCCACTTGGAATAAAACCCAAAGTTCATATATATTAAAACTAAGCCTCATGTTCCTTGTGTGTCTGAGTGACTCACTCACATCACTTTTTACTTCCCTTCTTTCCTTTTGCTTCAGCCTCTGGAACCATGTGGTAGACCATAGGCACCAACACATTCCTGCCATGAGGTCTCTATTCTCAATGCTCCTTCTGCCTGAAATGTTATCCCCCAGTTATCTACATAGTTTTCTCTCTCATTTCAGTTAAAGCTCTGCTTAAATGTCAGCTTATCAAAACAGACCTTCCCCAAATTCTCTTTATAACGTATTACAACCATTACCCATCACCTCTATTTCCTTACTCTTTACAGCATCATCTAATATGTTATACTTCTGTTTACTTTTTTAGCATCTGAATATCATGACTAGAATACAATTCTATAATCTCTTGTTTGACACTCTATTCCCAGACCCCAAAATGTGGTGTCCCATAGATGATGCTCAAAGAATATTTTTTTGATAAATGTTAATAGAAGTGTTTCAGCATGAGCAAGAGATTGGAGCATGCTAAGTTACTTCAATTGTGTCCAACTCTCTGCGACCCTATGGACTTCTCTGTCCATGGGGCTCTCCAGGCCAAAATACTGGAGTGGGTTACCATCTCTTTCTCTAGGGGATCTTCCCAACCCAGGGATCGAGCCGCATCTCTTGCATTGGCAGGCAGATTCTTTACCACTGAGCCACCAGGGAAGCCTAATAATGTTCCTTATAAATCCGCAATTCTCCTATCACCACCAAGAGATATATTTTGCTTATTCTCTAGATTAGTTATCTTTCGCAAATTAACTTGAGTATTTTCTTTAATTTTTTCTGAAAGTACTTGCTCTTTATGTTCCAACACCCCCAAATTTCTTATGAAGCTCATTAATTTTATGGAAACAGTTTATGACTACCAGTTTGTTATGTTACAAAATGTTGGATTCATTTTAGTTCCCCTGTCATTACCATCTTAACTATTTGACTTCTTTTCCTGAGGAGCCTTCTGAGCACAGTTATAAGAGAGTTATAATGACTCTTTAGCTGGCAACTTTGCCAGTAGGATTGCCATTCAAAACTGTTTATCATAGTAGTTTTAACTTACCAGAGATACAAATGCTATTATTAGCTCTTCAGGTTCTTACTACAGGGGGTATGTAAGACTAGTTTTTGGTTTTGAAGTTTGTAATTTCTCTCACAGGCATATGAAGCTAAGACAACTTGCTTTAGATGGATTCTTAAAAACTGGTGGGTTATAGTTTTCATATAGATCAGCAAGTTGCTTTCCAGATAAATACATGTTACATTGTTTGCACTGAGAGCCCAAGATGATCTAAAGATATGAAAATGGCAGAGAATAAAGAGCTAAGTTTTGCTAAATGGTAACACAGATTTGTTCATCAATCTTAAAAATTTATTTATATTCATTGTAAATACAAACACCTATTCTGGCCCACAAAAATGCCTGGTGGTAGTGACTTTAAGAAGTTTTCCATCTGTCTGGGAGGCATATAACTGGATCTGACACAATGTGTTAGACACATTCTATTTGAAATAGAGTTGATTTACAGCATTGAGCCAGTCTCTACTATAGAGCAAGGAGACTCAGTTATACACATAATAGAAATTCTTTTTTATATTCTTTTCCATTTTGGTTTATCACAGCATATTGAATATAGTTCCCTGTGCTATACAGTAGGACCTTGTTGTTTATCCAAGATGTATATAATAGTTTATATCTGCTAATCTCTAACTCAAGTCCGCCCTCCCTTACCCCTTCTTCCTTGGCAACCATAAGTCTGTTCTCCATAACGCACTTCTTATGTGTTTTATGTCACAGTTGCAGTGAGTACAAGTTGTAGGGATTGAAAGAGGTCTTTTTTTACTCTGTTCACTTATAGTGAATGCTGATTTTTCAGCTCCATTGTAGAAATAAAACATTTGTTTATGAGGAGGTTGTGTGTGTGTATGTGTTAATCGCTCAGTTGTGTCCACTTCTTGGCGAATCCACAGACTATAGCTTGTAAGGCTCCTCTGTCCATGGAATTCTCCAGCAAAAATGCTGGAGTGGGTGGTCATTCCCTTCTCCAGGGCATCTTCCCAACCCAGGGATGGAAGTCATGTCTCCTGCTTTGTATGCAGATTCTTTACCCTCTGAGTGACCAAGGAAGCCCCTTGAGGAGGATACTACAAAATAATACTTACATGGAAAAATGGTCTTTACAGTGAATATAATGCTCAGTTTGGGTTTGGAAATGATGTGCTACTTCCTCATCACAAAGAAAATAACTTTCTGGTAACATAATTCAGGCCTTCCCTGGTGGCTCAGATGGTAAAGAATCTGCTTGCCATGTGGAAAACTCAGGTTTAATCTCTGGGTCAGGAAGATCCCCTGGAGAAGGGAATGGCTGCCTATTCCAGTGGGCTTCCCTGGTAGCTCACCTGGTAAAGAATCCACCTGCAATGAAAGAGATCCCAGTTTGATTCCTGGGTTGGGAAGTTCCCCTGGAGAAGGGATAGGCTACTCACTCCAGTATTCTTTCCCTGGAGAATCCCCATGGACAGAGAAACCTTGTGGGCTACAGTCCATGGGGGTCACAAAGAGTCAGACATGACTGAGGGACTAAGAACACACATACCTACTCCAGTATTCTTGCCTGGAGAATTTCATGGACAGAGGAACCTGGTGGGCTACAGTCCGTTGGGTTACAAACAGTTGGAACACAACTGGGAGACTAACACTTACTTTACTTACAACATAATTTAACTAGTAACCAATGATTTCACATTGATGTATTGTCCACCTGGTCATTTATTCTTTTGTTTCTCTGGTGATAGTAAAGCATACGGAGAGTGGAGTGATCTTAAATGAGACCATGTGGTGAGACATAAGCTTCATTCAGTAGAACTGAGTACCAGTTCCCACTTTAACACTAACCTATCAACCGACAGCCTGTCTTTCATGGCAAAATAACCTTCCTTGGGTTGTGCTCTCTTTATCTGATTATAAAAGGGCTGAACAAAATCATCTCCAAGTGAACTCACTGGCCACATCTTGTTCTAAAATGTGACATTCAAAGGGGAACTGGTGCAAGTAACTCAAAAGCACCTTCATTTTTTTTTCACTCAGACCTAGTTCTTTTTCAATGAAAAGCACAAATTTCAACCTTAATCTGTTGAAAACTCTAGCCAATCCTCTCCATAAAAAAACCTTTCTGTGACAATGGAAATGTTCCATAGCTGTACTGTTCAGCGTGGTCAGATTTAGCACTTGAAACTACTCTAGAGCAACAAAGGAACCAATTTTAGATGCTATTTAATTTCATTAATTCTAATGTAAATGCTTCCCGATGGTAAAGAATCTGCCTGCAATGTGGGAGACTTGGGTTTGATCCCTGGGTTGAGAAGATCGCCTGGAGAAAGGAAATGCTACCCACTCCAGTATTCTGGCCTGGAGAATTCCATGAACTGTGTATATGAGACTAGTGACTAACTTACTGAGCAGCACATCTAAAGCCACTATGTATAGGGACTTCCCTGGAGGTCCGGTGGTTAAGACTCTGTGCTCCCAATGCAGGGGGTGGGGGTTTGACCCCTGGTTGGCAACTAAGATCCCACATGCCTCCCAGTGTGGCCAAAAATAAATTAACTAATTAATAAAAAATTGAAAAAAAAAACCACCAATAGGATTTGCAACACATGTGACAAAAGGCTAATATTAAAAATAAAGACACTGTACAATTAATATAAAAAGGATATGATAACATGTAAGTTTTTTTTAAAGCCAGTGTTCATTGGCTATGTATTCTGTTCTGCATTTCTACTTTAATAAAGCAGTATCATTTGTACAATGAACTACTACTGGAAACTAGGATGCTAGTAAAAGAAAAGCATTTAGAGCACATTGTGCATAATAGAAATTATCACCCACCGTTGCCTTGCTTTCACCATATGTGTTCAATGGCATTTATATAAATTGGAAAGGATCATTTCTTTTATTAGCATTTTAAGTCAGTAGAGTAATACTTTTTAGTGTATTCCACTCCTCATTTTTTTCTTGAATATGTGAAAATGTCATTGAAGCTTAAATTAGGAAGGTACTTTAAAGGTCATGAGATTAGTGTATGCTTTCCATTTCTTTTTAGGGTATCATATATTCTATTTTTCAGAGTTTTTACCTATATAAATATGCATTAAATAAAATTAACTTCGAATAAATAAGTGAAAATGACTTCATATTCCAAAAACTTGAAAATATTATGGATACACTTTAACAGGACTTCCCTGATGGCTTAACTAGTAAAGAACCTGCCTGCCAATGCAGGAGGTATAAGAGACATGCATGCAATCCCTGAGTTAGGAATATCCCCTGGAAGAGGAAATGACAACCCACTTCAGTGTTCTTGCTTGGGAAATCCCACAGACAGAAAAGCCTGGTGGACTATAGTCCATGGGTCACAAAGAATAGGACACAACTGAGCGTGCATGCATGCGCGCACACACACACACACGGTGTTTCTGAATTGTTTTTGGAAGAGACAATTATATGCTTAATAAATCAGTAATAAAATATGAAAACAAATGCCTCATAATACTGCCTTTGTGACCAAATGTACTGTTGTCATTGTCCTTTTTTTTTACAAAAGTATTGTGTATGCTGTAACTCTGAAATATATTCCAGGAATTCAACAGATGAGACTAATAACCATGTAAATAAACACAAAAGCATCTACAAATGTTTGTTGAATGCCTATCTTGTGCTTAGTATTCTGAAAAATACAGAGAAAAATATTACATTTTCTGTGTTTCAAGAAGTTCACAGATTAATGAAGAGACAAGAAAGAACTATTCAATAAATCAAAAATCATTCCAATATTTAAACAATGGTTTTTCCAGTAGTCATGTATGGATGTGAGAGTTGGACCATGAAGAAGGCTGGGCACTGAAGAATTGATGCTTTCAAACTGTGGTGCTGAAGACGACTCTCGAGAGTCCCTTGGACAACAAGGAAATAAAACCAGTCAATCTTAAAGAAAATCAGTCCTGAATATTCATTGGAAAGACTGATGCTGAAGCTGAAGCTTGGCCACCTGATGTGAAGAGCCAACTCATTGGAAAAGACCCTGATGCTGGGAAAGGTTGAAGGCAAAAGGAGAAAGGGGTGGCAGAGGATGAAATGGTTACATAGCATCACCAACTCAATGGACATGAATTTGAGCAAACTCCGGGAGGTAGTGAAGGACAGGGAAGCCTAGAGTGCTGTAGCCCCCATGGGGTGGCAGAGTCAGACACGCCTTAGTGACTGAACCAACAATGGTGTGAGTTATGCACAATGAGGAAATTTGAAGAGACTCAAACATAAAGCTAGTTTTCTTTTCGGTGTATTTGCTGAGTCATTGTACCATTGATACTAAGGAGGTGGGAAACTAAGCCAACTGTTACTAAAAGGCAGAGTGAGAACTCCTGCAGAGAACTTGAAATAGGGAAAAGAACTTAGGGAAAAGAATGATTGGAAATGGCAGTATTTACTAGACTTTGTAGATGGTAAAGTCAGAGAGCTGGTTCCTCCACAGCATTTCAGCAAGAAGCTAAGGAGTTTCCAGATGCCCCCTCAGAAATGCTCTAGCTTCCCTGGTGGCTCAGATGGTAAAGCATCTGCCTGCAATGCAGGAGACCTGGGTTTGATCCCTGGGTTGGGAAGATCCCCTGGAGAAGGAAATGGCAACCCACTCCAGTACTCTTGCCTGGAAAATTCCATAGACAGAGGAGCCTGGTAGGCTACAGTCCAAGGAGTTTCAAAGAGTCAGACATGACTGAGTGATTTCACTTTCATACCTAAGGATCAGGGATTAAGCTCGGTTGAATGAGTGTTACTGGTAGTAACTTAGTTCAGGCCCACTTCAACTTTCTATTAGATTGAGAGGTTGATCAAGGTGATCAACCTGTCACCCTGTCAGCATCAACCTCAACTGATTAAAAAGCTTGGTTGTAGAACCACATTCCTCTGACTGCACTCTACATGGCTTCGTTTTCTGGCTAGGTAGAGTAGAAATAAGCAATTATGATGGACTTGTACTTAATGAAGACTTAACAAACATTAATATTGTCAGAACATAATCCAATGCTGGTAATATATGTATCCCAGAGTGTTAAGATTTTTAATTAATCTGAACAACATGTACTTGCAAGGATCTATATGTTGTGACAGTGTCTAGGCCACTTTTTTATATTGAAAGAATCTCGGAGCTAGAGCTCATCTAATTGAGATTGTCTTATCTGACCAGAGAGAAAATTGAATGCACTAAGAGTTTTTATATGCCCAAGTCCCCTAATGACATGCTTGTTTCTCATATGGTAAATTTCCATGATGTCAAATTCACTGATAGAGGATCACATTTGTGAATTAATGTGGTCATGTTATTACAGACATAGCCTTTAATTTACCCAATGTTGATTTAAAAAGAAGCCCAAAGTTCTGAGCTCATATGCATGTTTATCTTGATCCTCTATCTTGTTTTGTAGATTTTGCACCACTGGTCATTCTGATAAATCAATCCACACTAGGTAACAATCAGAGTTAATCTAAAGACTCTGAAATCATATGCAAGACTTGTGCTTTATATCTACTTTTTTGTGGTTTATATCTACTTGCGTTTTTCTGGTGAAAGAAACCCTCTAAACAGTTAATATCCTTGCTTTAGATATGTAAACACATTAATGTAATAAATCTCAGGTCAGTAAAAGCAATATACTGAGATCCTATAAGCAGACCAAACTTAGCAACAAGGTAATAGTTATTTTTTCTTTTGAGGAAAATCACCATTGGATACCAGTTCATTTTTTCAAGACAAAAGTGAAGATACTGACTTAAGTCTCTTCTCAAAGTGAAATTCATAGTGTGGAACATTTGCATCTGATGTATCTAAAAACTGACTTATCTTTTTAAAGTATAATGTTATTTAACATCTTTATTTAGATATAATTCATCTACCATAAAACTTGGGATTCCCCAATAGCTCAGTGGTAAAGAATCCACCTGTCAATGCAGGTGATGTGGGTTTGATCCCTGGGTTGGAAAGATACCTTGGAGAAGGAAATGGCAACCCACTCCAGTATTCTTGCCTGGAGAATCCTATGGTCAAAGAAGCCTGGTAGGCGACAGTCTATGGGGTAGCAAAATTATCGGACATGACTTAGCAAATAAAAAAAAAAACCATAAAATTTACCAATTTAAAGTATACAATTCAAATGTTTCTAGTATATTCACAGAATTGTGTCGGTCAGTTCAGTTCAGTCACTCAGTCATGTCTGATGCTTTGCGACCCCATGAACTGCAGCACGCCAGGCCTCTCTGTCCATCATCAACTCCCGGAGTCCACTCAAACCCATGTCCATCAAGTTGGTGATGCCATCCAGCCATCTCATCCTCTGTTGTCCCCTTCTCCTCCTGCCCTCAGTCTTTCCCAGCATAAGGGTCTTTTCAAATGAGTCAGCTCTTCACATCAGGTGGCCAAAGTATTGGAGTTCCAGCTTCAACATCAGACCTTCCAATGAACACCCAGGACTGATCTCCTTTAGGATCATCCATCCTTCCATCCCTAGGATGGACTGGTTGGATCTCCCTGCAGTCCAAGGGACTCTCAAGAGTCTTCTCTAACACCACAGTTCAAAAGCATCAATTCTTCGGCGCTCAGCTTACTTTATAGTCCAACTCTCACATCCATACATGACCACAGGAAAAACCATAGCCTTGACTAGACGAACCTTTGTTGGCAAAGTAATGTCTCTGCTTTTGAATATGCTATCTAGGTTGGTCATAACTTTCCTTCCAAGGAGTAAGCGTCTTTTAATTTCATGGCTGCAATCACCATCTGCAGTGGTTTTGGAGCCCAGAAAAATAAAGTCAGCCACTGTTTCCATTGTTTCTCCATCTATTTGCCATGAAGTGATGGGACTGGATGCCATGATCTTTGTTTTATGAATGTTGAGCTTTAAGCCAACTTTTTCACTCTCCTCTTTCACTTTCATCAAGAGGCTCTTTAGTTATTCTTCACTTTCTGCCATAAGGGTGGTGTCATTTGCATATCTGAAGTTATTGATATTTCTCCTGGCAATCTTGATTCCAGCTTGTGCTGCCTCCAGCCCAGCGTTGCTCATGATGTACTCTGCATATAAGTTAAATAAGCAGGGTGACAATATACAGCCCTGACCTACTCCGTTTCCTATTTGAAACCAGTCTGTTGTTCCATGTCCAGTTCTAACTGTTGCTTCCTGACCTGCATACAGATTTCTCAAGAGGCAGGTCAGGTGGTCTGGTATTGCCATATCTTTCAGAATTTTCCACAGTTTATTGTGATCCACATAGTCAAAGGCTTTGGCATAGTCAATAAAGCAGAAATAGATGTTTTTCTGGAACTCTCTTCCTTTTTCCATGATCCAGCAGATGTTGGCAATTTGATCTCTGGTTCCTCTGCCTTTTGTAAAACCAGCTTGAACATCTGGAAGTTCATGGTTCATGTATTGCTGAAGCCTGTCTTGGAGAATTTTGAGCATTACTTTACTAGTGTGTGAGATGAGTGCACAGAATTGTATAATCATTGTTATTTTTGTTAGTTGCTAAGTTGTGTCTGACTCTTTGTGACCTCATCGTCTGCAGCACACCAGGCTTCCCTGTCCTTCACTGTCTCCCGGAGCTTGCTCAAACTCATGTCCCTTGTGTCCATGATGCTATTCAACCATGTCATCCTCTGCTGCCCTCTTCTTCTGATAACCTCAATTTTTCCCAGCATCGGGGTCTTTTCCAATGAGTAGGCTCTTTGCATCGGGTGACCAAAGTACTGGAGCTTCAGCATCAGCATCAATCCTTTCAATGAATATTCAGGATTGATTTCCTTTAGGATTGACTGGTTTTATCTCCTTGCTGTCCAAGGGACTCTCAAGAGTCTTCTCCAACACCACAATTTGAAATTATCAATTCTTTGGTGCTCAGCCTTTCTTTAGGATCCAACTCTCACATCCGTACATGACTACTGGAAAAACCATAGCTTTGACTATATGGACCTTTGTCAGCAAAGTGATGTCTTTGCTTTTTAATATGTTGTCTAGGTTTGTCATAGTTTTCCTTACAAGGAGCAAGTACCTTTTAATTTCATGGCTGCAGTAACTTTTACCACAGACTGAGTAGTAGTCAGTCCTCATTCTCCCACCCCCAAGCCCTTGCAACCACTAATCTACTTTCTTCTCTATAGATTTGCCTATTCTGAACATGTCATAAATGTAATCATATAACATGTGCTCTCTTGTAGCTGACTTCTTTCACTGAGCATGATTTTTTTTCAGTCCACATCCATTTTTATTGTAGAGTAGTATCTATTGTATGGGTGGACTAATTTTATTTATCCATTTATTTGTTGATGGATATTTAGGTTGTTTCCATCTTTCATTATTATGAAAGATAACTTTCAATTATTATGAGTTATAATGCTGTTATGAACATAAAGGTACAAGTTTTGTGTAGACATGTCTCTTCATTTGTCTTAGGAATGGGATACCAAGGAGTGTAATTGCTGGGTCATATGGTTAAGTCTAGGTTTAACATTTTGCAGGTCTGCCAACCTACTTTACAGCATGGCTGCACCAATTTACATTCTCACCAGCAAAGTATGAAGATTCAAAGTTCTCCACATCCATATCAGCCATGACAACTCAGCAGTTGCTATTGTCTGTCCTTTTTATTAGAGTAATCATCTTAATGGTGTGAAGTGGTGTCTCAATGTAGTTTTAATTTGCACTAATGTTAGTGCTTTTCTGCATTTCAAATTCCCTGAATCAGATTCTGTCTAAACACAGTGATATAAATAAATTGAATTCCAGCTTCCAACCCAGTCTAATCAGTGCTGAACTTTAAACAGAATAAAAATGCTGTAAACTTGGATACAAGCAGATATTTATCTTGCTACAAATGAAATTATTCCCTGGAAGCTACTAAGAAGACTCCCCATAGCAAATTGTTTGATGTTTAACACCAGGCCATCCTTAGAAGACAATAATAGTTCTTTTATTTAGCCATTCTCTTCATTTTTGTAAATTTGAAATTATTTCATTACATAAAGATATTAATGTATTATTTACAAAATTGTGGACCTGTGTTCTCTTGTGGACCATCTTGTGCTGTTCATTTCATAGGAAATAGCTTCCTGATTGTATTTTCATCAGGGCATTGCTTCAGATGGCTTTACAATTTTCAAAAATCATAAATGTTCCAACGCAGCTTCACTTGTAGCCTGCTGAATGTGTTTACTGCCCTGTATTTTAGACACCTGTACCTTGAAAGGAGCCGCTGTGCAAGGCACAGCCTACTGAGTTATTTTCAAAATACAGAGTATAGGGAGAAGGTTGTCAGAAATGGAAAAAAAGTTATGAACTGGACTAGTTAGCAATATAGGGTGTAAAAACTGTATTTCCAGACTTTTAGTTCAACTTGTTTTTCTAATTTTCAAAATCTTTACCTAAATGTTCCATCCCTTAAAAATGAATAGAACCTATCATAACAGACATCTCACTCCATATCTGTTCATCTTAACCAAATTTTGCTTCCTAAAAACCATTTCAGATAATTCGTTATGTCTTTCTCTTTAAGATAACTAACAGCCCATAAATATTTACTCATAAGAAGATGCATGGTGCTCACTTCATAGATCATGACCTATGAATACTAGAACAGCTGGCCAAAGGGATTCATAGAGGCAATGTGTTTTCTTATGCTCTTAAGTTCTAAAGGAAAAAAGAAAAATAATAAGAAAAAACTATAAAATACTGTTATATACTATGGTATATTATTTTGGTATCATGCTTGACATTCTTCTAAAGAAGGTATAAAATTTACATCATATATGCAAGCTCATGTAACATGATTGCCATCATAATAACATTTATTGATAATTTCTATACAATAAGCATTTTGTAAATGTAACACAGCTGAGCAACTCAACAAAAACAATACACTTTAAAAAAAGCAACACTTTGAGAAAAGTGCGCTTCCCCTGTGGCTCAGTGGTAAGGAATCCACCTGCAATGCAGGAGACACGGGTTCAGTCCTTGGTCAGGAAGATCCTCTGGAGAAGGAGATGGCAACCCACTCTAGTATTTTTGCCTGGGAAATCCCCCAGAGAGAGAAGCCTGGTGGGCTACAGTCCATGGGGTCGCAAAAAAGTCAGACATGACTTAGCCACTAAACCACCACCACCATGAGACAAATACTAAGTACTATTAGGACCTGTACATTTACAAAGATATTTAATTAAGCAATTAAGTGATCCACAAAACTTCAAACACCAGAGGGGCAGAGTCAGTATTTAAACCCAGGCAATTAGGTTTCAGAGTCTGTTCTCTTAAATACCAAGGAATAGTGCCTCTACATAAAAACTAAAATATTGATAATATTGATTTTACATTTCTCATTCTAAAGGAACAATTGAACATCAACACTTACCCCCTTCTCTCCCTTATAAAATCCCAAGAAAAATACAGTGAAAATGAATGAGAAAAAAAAAAAAAACTGTAACAATACTAGAAAAAATTATCTAGAAGAGCATAGATAATTTTATGAATTTCTGAAAAAGAAAAATAGACTGAAGTACAGTGACAGTCTGTAAAGGAGAAATCACAGTCCAGGAAACACTGCAGAGAAACCCGCAGTAAAGGTGAGGGCATATTTCCCAGGCACTGAGCTCAGTTTGGAGATTCACAGAACAAGTATAGGGAGTACGCATTCAGACCCAGGATTGAAAGGCAATCTGAAGAAGAGCTCTGATGCCAACCAGCCTCCTCACTTCCACCCTTACAGAGTGACTACATGATCAGGGGTTTCCAGGGTAAATCTAGGATGACACTGACAAAAATAATATGGGATCATTTGCCTGGGGAAAGCTAGGCTTCTAGGTTGGGAACCATGACTCTAGGATAAAGACATCTTAATTCTGGCAGCACATGGATGCTTACACCCCTTGTACATCACTGACAGGCAGTGTGGAAGCCAGGAGCAAATATGTCTAAAAGTGTCCTGAGGAAATCCAGAATGGATCGTTAAGAGTTTCAGCATCATTCGTCATTCATAAATGCGGATGGATTAGCAGGATTACCAAACAGTTGAGAAAGTACCAAAGGACCAAGATAAATAAACTAAAGAGCTGAATCTGGAAGGAAAGAGATTATATACATTATTTACATAGAAAAAGACTAGGATATAGAATTAAACAAAGAGATAGAGAATATCAGAGATCAGTAAAGGGATGGAAGATCAATCTAGGAAACTTGGTATTTATCAAATAATAGGACCACTATGCAAAGAATCCTCAGAATGTGCAGAGAGGCAGTAATGAAAGAAAGTGCAATTTCCATTTTCTTGATGATGAAGAAAGATAGGGCTTCCCTGGTGACTCAGTCAGTAAAGAATCTGCATGCAATGCAAGAAACCACCTGCAATGCAGGAGAAATAGTTTCCATCCCTGGGTCTGGAAGATCTCTTGGAGAAAGAAATGGCAGCCCACTCCAGTATTCCTGTTTGGGAAATCCCATGGACAGAGGAGCCTGTTGGGCTACAGTCCACAAGGTCTCAAAAGAGTTGGACATGACTTAGGGACTGAACCACATACTTGAAGAAAGATAAGTCTTCATACCTGGAGGAACGACAAAAGGTATACAAATAAGTATCTCCTGGTGAATTGGCAGCACCTCAAAGGTCAAAAGGCTACGCAAAAATTTCCCAAGAGGAAATACAAAACACAACACATTGCCTATAAAGGAATGAAGATCAGATGGGTGTCAGGCACCTTGTTAGTAATCACGGAAAGTGTAAGAAAATGGAGGAATCTTCAACGTTTCTAAGGAAGATGACTGAACCTAAAATACATATCCAGATATGTAACCTTGAGTGTCTCCTTCACTTTGGCTCCTCATCAGTTTAATCCATCTAATTTTATCAAGTACTACCCCTGCCCAAGTGGATGTGAGTGTCACTATTAGCAAAACATCATGAAGCGAGGGGAATGGAGAATATTAGAAAAATTCATCACTGCCAACAGAAATAAAATTTTGAGAATGAACCTGAGTATCCTATTTCACTGTCTTTTAAAGGAATGGAGATTTACATCTGTTTTCTAATTCACTGAAGACAATTAAGAGTAGTCACTGAGAGGTTAATCTGTGTTTAAAAATACAACTGGATATCCACAGGCAAAAATATAAAATAAACATCATGACCGTCCCCAAAAACTAACTCAAGCTGGATCACAGACCTAAATGTAAAACACAAAACTATAAAATGCCTAGAAGATAATGTGGGAGAAAATTGAGATGACCTTGGGTTTGGTGATGACTTTTTAGATAATGACATCAAAGATATGATTCAAGAAAGAAATAATTGATAAGTTGGACTTCATGAGAATTAAAATTTGCTTCTTTGTGAAAGACATGTCAAGAAAATAAAAAGACAAGCTACAGACTGGGAGAAAATATTTGCAAAAGACATAGCTGGTAATGGAGTGTTATCTAAAATACACAAAGATAATTTTGTTGCTTAAAATTTAGCAATAAAAAAAAGATTTTTAAAAAGACCTGAGCTGACCACCAAAGAAGATATACAGATGGCAAATAAGCATATGAAAAGATGCTCTGTATCATACGTTGTCAGGGAAATGCAAATTAAAACCACAATGAATGAGAGACCACTACACAGTTATTTTTTGTTGTTGTTCAGTCTCTTAGTCATGTCTGACTATTTGTGATCGCATGGACTGCAGCATGCCAGGCTTCCCTGTCCATCACCATCTCCTGGAGCTTGCTTAAACTCCTGTCCATTGAGTCAGTGATGCCATCCAACCATCTCATCATCTGTCATCCCCTTCTCCTCCTGCCTTCAATCTTTCCGAGCATCAGGGTCTTTTCCAATGAGTCGGCTCTTGGCATCAGATGGCTAAAGTACTGGAGCTTCAGCTTTAGCATCAGTCCTTCCAATGAATAGTTACGATTGATTTCCTTTAGGATTGACTGGTTTGACTGCCTTGCAGTCCAAGGGACTCTCAAGAGTCTTCCCCAACACCACAGTTCAAAAGCATCAGTTCTTTGGCACTCAGCCTTCTTTATGGTCCAACTCTCATATCCATACATGACGACTGGAAAAACCATAACTTTGACTATACAGACCTTTGTGGGCAAAGTAATGTCTCTGCTTTTTACTATGTGGTCTAGATTTGTCATAGCTTTTCTTCTAAGAAGCAAGTGTCTTTTAATTTCATGGTTGCAGTCACTGTCATAACACAGTTATTAGAATGGCAAAAATCCATAACACTGACATCAAACGCTGATGATATGAAACAGAAGAACTCTTATCATTGTTAGTGGGAATGAAAAGCGGTCCAACCACTTTGAAAGACAATTTGGCAGTTATTTTTTAAGAGTACGAAACATATTCCTATCACACAATCCAATAATCATGCTCCTTGGTATTATACCTACAGAAAAATCTGCACAACCAAGATATTCCCTAACAGGTGAATGGATAAATAATCTGTAGTACACCCAGGCAATGGAATATTATTCAGCACTAAAAATAAATGAGCTATCAGGCCATGAAAAGACACGGAGGACCTTTCAAGGCCTTTTACTGAGTGAAAGAAGTCAATCTGAAAAAGCTACACAGAATTCCAACATTCCAGAAGAAGAAAAACTATGGAGACAATGGAAAGATCAGTGGTTGTCATGGGTTCACTGAGAAGAGACTGAGTACATGAAGTGCAAGTTTTTTTTAGGGTGGTAAATTATTCTGTATAATAATATGTATAATATTATTATAATATGTATAATATTATATATGTATACATAAATATATTATATAAATAATATATGTATAATATCATATATGTATACATATTATAATATGTATATTATACATAATAATATGTATAATAAAATTATTCTGTATAATAACAATTATGGTTGATAAGTGACACTTCGCTTTAGTCAAAACTCACAGAACCTTACAGCGCAGAGAGTTATAACCTTAATGCACACAAAATTAAAAAAATAATAATTTAATAGGTCTGAGGATTCCAGGAAAGAAAACATAATGTGACAATTGCATTATACCTTTATGAAACAACTTCACTGAAGTGGATAGCAGAAAAATGTGCTAACATAAGTATCTTCAGAGATGTATACATAGAAAGGAGGTGACGCTAGTGGGAAAGAACCCATTTGCCAATGTAGATGACTTGAGAGATATGGGTTTGATTTCTGGGTCAGGAATATCCCCTGGTGGATGGCATGGCAACTCACTCCAGAATTCTTGCCTGGAGAATCCCATGGACAGAGGAGCCTGATGGGCTACAGTCCATGGGGTTGCACAGAGTTGGACTTGACTGAAGCTACTTAGCACACACGCATATAAAAAGGAAATTGGCTCAACACATCTGGGCACCATAAGAGATCACTTTTCCACTCTCGGTAAAAACTTACACATACAATGTAATTAAACTGCACAACTTTGAAATCTAAGATTTTTTTCCCTGCTCCTGATTATAAACTCTGAGTTTCTGAATTTCCAGCTTAATGCTTCATAGACCCTCACTTGCAACACACTTTTAATGAGTTCCCCTTCTTTAATCACAATTTCTACTGCCTATCAATGCAAGCTCATTCTCCTTCTCAACAAATACATGGGCAATAAAGCAATCACAACAAACCCACAAAGCATTTAAGGTCACACCACCCAACACTTTAACTATAAAATTATAATTCTTGGGTTTTTCCAAACATTTATAACACTCTGAGCTCATTCGGTAAGAGGAAATATATCTATCTCTGTCAACACATTTTAGTGATTTCTTCTTTTTTTGTGAGAGTCTCTAAGGGTTTCCTAATTAGAGGAATTTACAGGAAATGTCAAACAGTCTAAATAACTGATGTGTTGTAATTAAAGTCTTAGCAATTGAGCAAATTAACCTTTATATTTTAACAACATCAAACTACATGGCAATTTCCTCAAAGTTTCTAAAGCAAGCAATTAGGAGAATATAACAACTGGGAAAAAGAGGGAAAAAAATTTCTGGAATGTTACTATCATAGTCTAAGTGCAGAATTAAATTGATAGCAGTGGTCTTTCTCTAACATTACAAATAGTGAAAGTGCTTCATTATTAAAATATAAGACACTAATTTATTTCAGGTGATGTAAAATTAGGTGAATAAAATATCTATAATTTTAATTGTTAAGGCTTTAGTAATATTTTAAAATTTCAATATATGTGATGGTATATTGATAAGAAATGTAAACATTATTTTAAATGATAGTAAAATCAGAGACATTACTTTGCCGACAAAGGTCCGTCTAGTCAAGGCTATGGTTTTTCCAGTGGTCCTGTATGGATGTGAGAGTTGGACTATAAAGAATGCTGAGTGCTGAAGAATTGATGCTTTTGAACTGTGGTGTTGGAGAAGACTCTTGAGAGTCCCTTGGACTGCAAGGAGATCCAACCAGTCCATCCTAAAGGAGATCAGTCGTGGGTGTTCATTGGAAGGTCTGATGTTGAAGCTGAAATTCCAATACTTTGGCCACCTGATGCAAAGAGCTGACTCATTTGAAAAGACCCTGATGCTGGGAAAGATTGAGGGCAGGAGGAGAAGGGGACGACAGAGGATGAGATGGTTGGATGGCATCACCAACTCAATGGACATGAGTTTGGGTGGGCTCTGGGAGTTGGTGTTGGACAGGGAGGCCTGGGGTGCTGCAGCTCATGGGGTCGCAAAGAGTCGGACACGACTGAGTGACTGAACTGAACTGAAAATCAGATGGGGCTTCCCAGGTAGTTCAGTGGTAAAGAATCCACCTATCAATGCAGGAGACATGAGTTCGATCCCTGAGTAGGGAAGATACCTGGAGAGGGAAAAGGCAATGCACTCCAATATTCCTGCCTGGAATATTCCATGGACAGAGGAGCCTGGTGGGTTACAGTCAAAGGGGTTGCAAAGAGTAGGACACAACTTAGAGACTAAACAACAACAGCAACAACATTGGCTTTATTGTCAACAACAACAGAGTCGGATAGAGATTGAAAAGCTGAACAGAGTTGTTGAATTATTGTTGATTTTTACACAAGTATTTATATGCTCAGACAAGTCCAGAATTGAATAGAAAAAGAATACATCATTTTGTCTCCATTTATTTCAGCTTATTATTTCATTTGAATCATTTAAAAGTCATAGTAACTGAAAATCATGCTCAGTTATGAAGTGAAAATAACAGTACGTAAATCCAGCAACTGAATAGAACACCTAGAAGACACTATTGCATGTAATAAATAGGCAACAAAGAGCTGCTTATTTACATCCTCATTTCCTGATTTATGTGTCCGGTATAACAAGATAACTGTAAAATTTGTATATTTAGTATAATTTTTAGAATTTACAGATAATTTATTAGAAGTAAGTTATAATAATTTTTTAAGTTCTATGTAGTTCTCATAATATTCTACTATGCTATCTCTGCTCTCAATTATTTTGAATCTATATATAAAGCAGGAAAAAATTAGGGTGAATATTATACATGCCTTTCCTTTTTATATACATCTGAGCAGAAATTCAAAGTCCTTACTGCTAGTATGAATTTAAAACAAGAAGTTGACTAGGTAAAAAAATCTCTCTTAAAGTAGTTTATATGAAGCTACAGATATGACACATCTTATGAATTTTTAGTCTAAGAATCAGGTTGAAAAAAATTTCCTTCTTACTACTTTTATATAAGTAAAAGTACTTATTTTAATATAAAAGTACTACTTTTATATAAATAGCTTTTATATAAAACCAGAGAACTCTATATTAAAACTAACTTTAGAATCATCGATTTTTAAGAATAAATCTTTAAACTTCAAATATATTAATCTTGGGTAGGTAATCTTTTCATGTTCAAAAGTTGTGTGTCACGGAAAACTGTTAAAATATAAGCTCTGAACATCTTCCAGCAAAATATAGTGTTTTATTATAACAAATCCAACTTGCCTTTTATAAAATAATTCCTTGGGATATGGTCAACTTTTTGTTAGTATCTGGGGAGTTGAGATAAAATGAGAAGATTTCAGAACAGAGCAAATACAAATGGATTGTCTTGAGTTTTCCTAAAACTGTATGCCCTCTGATGGATAAAGATAAGAAGCTTGTGGAAGCTTCCTGATGGGAGAGACTGGCTGTGATTTATGGACCTAACATTCCAGGTTAGCTTACCATACAAGGTTACCTTGATTCATTGACCTAACATTCCAGGTTCCTATGCAATTTTATTCTTTACAGCACTGGGCTTTACTTCCACCACCTGACACATCCACAACTGGGCATTGTTTTTGCTTTGGCTCAGCCTTTTCATTCCTTCTGGAGCTATTTCTCTGCTCTTCTCCATTAGCATGTTGGGACTGTGGCAATGGAGAAGACTCTTGAGAGTCCTTTGGACTGCAAGGAGATCCAACCAGTCCATCCTAAAGGAAATCAGTCCTGAATTCATTGGCAGGACTAATGCTGAAGCTGAAGCTCCAATACTTTGGCCACCTGATGTGAAGAACTAACTCTTGAGAAAAGACCCTGATGCTTGGAAATATTGAAGGCAGGAGGAGAACGGGACAACACAGGATGAAATGATTGTATAGTATCACTGACTCAATGGACATGAGTTTGAGCAAGCTCCAGGAGATGGTGAAGGAAAGGGAAGCCTGGTGTACTGTAGTCCATGGGGTTGCAAAGAGTCAGACATGACTAAACAACTAAACAAAAACCCACCACAGCACTGCAGGTGGAGAGTTAGACTGGTAGGAAGATTGAAAAGATCCCCCAGGATCATTGAAAGTCAATAGAATACCTTCCATAGAATTACTTTTCTGCCTTGAATTTTTATTTTTTATCCTACCTTGGCTTCCTTCTATGACCACAAAGCTTTCTTGCAGTTGCCAAATATAAATTCAGAGACTTCAAATAATAGTTTCTACTAAAATTTGAGTTGATTTTAAACTGACACCAGTGAGACTTACATATCCTTATGGCATTCAAATGCTTTTCTTTCATATGCCAACTTGTCATTATTTCTCAGGTGATTTGAATGCAAGTCAAGGCCAACTTTTTATTGATATTTACTTCGACACTGATGCTGACAATTTAGACTTCAAGTGACAGCATCAATACTAATAGCAGTAACAGAAAGTCAATGGGCATCTTTGTTAAAAAATGTGGATTTCAAATGTATTTTAAATAAAAGTGATGAGAATTTTTGATTTGGATTCCTTGAGAGATTAAAATAGACAGTGGCTAAATAATAAGAACAGACTTTTAAATGGATAAGAGAATTCAAAAGAAACATTATGTAGCTATTTTAAATCAAACATGACCTTAAAGGAAATAAAGAATAATAAAAGAGGACAAAGGAGAGGAGAGAAAAAATGATAAGGTGGCAGAATACAGACAAAAAAGTTTGGAAGCCAGACTGTTATATTTCCTTTTTCATTTGTTAATTTTAAGATAAAGGCAAATCTCAGTCTGTTTCTTGTGATAATAATGGCTTATTTTGTCTTTCTCACCAAACGTTTACTAAACCTCTTCACTCTCCCTCTAATAAAGTACTTCCATGTTGCACTACAGAAGAGGGGCTATGTGAAACATGGAATCTGAGAAAACCTAATAGTTTTATAAGATATAAAAATCTAAGCTTTATAATATTTTTATTCCTTAGGAGAGTCAATGACACTGTTTCTATTGAAAGTATAATTGAATTCAACACCAATAAGAATGTATCTAGAAAAACACAGAGCGAGCATACGCACACACAAAGTTCTGTACTCCATGCCACAGAGACCGTACAGAGCTGAAAATGTTCCAAGGAGTGCAAAGAAGTCATTATTCAGGGAATGGATGGGGCTCAGATATGTGGATGCCTCTTTAATTGAGAAGACTTTGTTTGGACATTGTGGTAAACAGAATGAGACCTCGCTCCACCCTCAAAGATGCCTACATCCTAATCCTCAGAACCTGTGAACATGGTGAAGGGACTCAGCAGATAGGATTAAGTTAAGGATCTGGATTTGCGAGATTATCCTGGATTAACATTACCACCAGGATCCTTATAAAAGAGAGAGACTGAAGAAGCTACTCTGGTTTTGAGGATGGGGAAAGAGCCAGGACTGAAGAAATGAACACAACATCTAAAAGCTGGAAAAGGCAAGGAAACAGATTCTCCCTGGAAGCTTTAGAAGGAACGCAGCCCTGCTTATCTTGATTTTTAGCCCACTCAGATTCAGTCACACTTTGGACTTCCAGAATTACGAGAGAAAAAGTCAGGATTGTTTCAAGCCACTAAGGGTGGGGTAACTTTTTGCTATAGCAACAGGAAGCTAACACAAGCACCTGTAATGAATTAGGCACAGAGGACACAAAGAGGACTCAGACACCATCCGTAGATTAAGGGGATCATTGTGCGATGGTGATGTGGATGAAAGAGGGACAGCACACTGAGAAGCACGGTTGTAACAGTGTGATAGAACCTGTGGCAGATTCATTTTGATATTTGGAAAAACTAATACAATTATGTAAAGTTTAAAAATAAAATAAAATTAAAAAAAAAAAAAAAAAAGGAAACACACTCTGACCCAGTAAAGGAAACAGCTCATCTAATTCTGACTTGGAGAAATGAAGTTGGTTTTTTTGTTAGAGGCCATGGTCAAGGTAAGTCTTGAAAGATGAGTAGGGCCCTGCCTAGCAGACAAAGGAGAGAAATTCATTCCAGGCTAAGAGAACAAATGCCTGCAAAAGTCAAAACACTCAGACTGGAAAAATTCATATTCAAGTGAATAAGAATTTGTTTAGCAAATCTCAATATTCTAGAAAAAAGGAGCCAAAATGTTTGTTTTTATTTTAATAACTGTTAGAAGTAATTTAGGGAGACTATGTTATCTTTATTTAAATAAAGCTTTTCGGGATATTCAAGCGCTCATGGAGATATGGCAGGAATGCTTGCTTCACATATGCTAATTTATCTATGTATGTTTGGCATTTCACACCCCGACTATAAGATCTCCAAACTAAAAATACAAATAAGGCAAGAGGAGTCAAGAGGAAAATGAGAACGAATAGATTGGTACTAGAATGCCTACAGAAATTAGTAACTGATTATTAATGTCCCTGTCATTCAGCCATCATTGCTGTTGTTTAGTTGCTAGTTGTGTCCGACTCTGTGCGACCCCATCCACACAGGCTCCTCTGTCCCTGGGATTCTCCGGGCAAGAATACTGGAGTGGGTAGCCATTTTCATCTCCAGGGGATCTTCCTGACCTTGGGATCGAACCCAGGTCTCCTGTATTGGCAGGTGTATTCTTTACCCCTGAGTCACCTGGGAAGCCTCATTTAGTCATTAGGTCTCCATTACATCTACATGTTTCTTGTTGACAAGGACTCTGCTTTATATTTATCTTACTATTCCTCCAGTTACAGAATGCAATGCTTGTACACCGGATGCAGAGTAAACACTTTGAGAATCAGACTTTTAATGTATGCAGTCAACTGTCACATAATAATCGTGATCTGAGATTATTTTCTCTGGCACATAAAAACAGGTTAATGATCTGAATGGAATGTCTCAAACTCTTAAACTTGACATGACCGTATGTTTCAATACTTTTTCCTAATTTCACTAATTAAGAACACAACATGGGAATTATGTCTAAAGGGAGATACCACTTATTCAGCAACTTAATTTATATCCTAGAGAAGGAAATGGCAACCCATCCAGTATTCTTGCTGGAGAATCCTGTGGACAGAGGAGCCTGGTGGGCTGCTGTCCATGGGGTCACATAGTCGGACATGACTGAAGCGACTTAGCATGCATACATGCATTGGAGAAGGAAATGGCAGCTCACTGCAGTGTTCTTGCCTGGAGAATCCCAGGGACGGGGGAGCCTGGTGGGCTGTCGTCTATGGGGTTGCACAGAGTCGGACATGACTGAAGCGACTTAGCATTAGCAGCAGCAATTCATATCCAGTTTCTTTTGTCATTTTTCTTTTGTATTTTACCACGTTAAATAAGCATGGGGCTAGTGCCACTATCATCTCTTCTAAGACTGAATTATGTTTCCCAGAGTCGCCTTCTCTGCAGGGTTTTGGCTTAGAGTTTATCAATGAAAGGAACTCACAGGAGATTTGCAAAATGAAAATGAAGGAGAACAAGAGATCCACAGTAGCTTTTCCCACCTGCTTGCCCCTGAAGATGGAAACAATTGGTGATATCATCTCAGAGTCTCAAGAATTGCAGCAGCTTCCTGGTTAGATGGAGAGAACCATCTAGTTTGGTGTTCACAACTGAAATCTTTGGTATCAATGTTTACTAATTTTAGGAGCAGCTTCTCTGACTTCTACTTTTGCAGCATTTCTACAGGTCATCAATCCCTAAGGTTTGTTAAACTCCTACATACATAGCATGACTTCTGCTTCCTAATTGAACATTGTCTATTATTTGTGTATACTTTGTCTAGTATTTCCAGCAGTCCTAAAGGGTAGGTGCTTTTAAAATGTGAGAAGTGAAGTTATTGAGCTCCTCCACCATTCTAAAGATTTTTTTTCTCAGCTAGTAACTTGCAAACGGCCAAATTCAAAGATGCCTTTAACCCCTGCACCGTGTAGTTATATGTTGCATTGAGCTTTAAAAAGAAGGTGTGAAACTTTATGAGAAAGATGCCAAAGAGCACTTAGAAACAAGCCTAACTACCCAGGTAAAATTATTTTTTACTCAGGAATCAACCTGTTTTGAGGATAGTCTTCTAGTACTCACTCATATCCTAACTGTCTGAAAATGGTCTTATTTTATTAACATGTCATTTAAATATCCTTAGCTTCCTAATAAAAACAGTACACACACACTTCCTTATAAAGAAAAATGAAGCAATCAAAAAAGAAACATTTACTCACACCTCCACATCTGTATCCATATACCTTTTCCTTTACTTTAGTAGGATTATCTATCTAAAGCCAAGTCTTCCACTTTTCCATTAGTTCTCATCCTGTATCACCTGACTTAAGATAATTTTCAAGTATTTTTACCCATGCTATGGACTGTCATTTTACTTTCTTGATGAAATACTTTGAAGAACAAAAATTCTACATTTTGATCAAATCCAACTTTTTCCCTTTGACTCATGTTTTTGGTATTACATCTGTGAATCATTTGCCAAAGTCAGGATCATAAATATTTACCCCTATGCTTTCTTCCAAGACATTTACAGTTTTAAATTATAGTGAAACCATAAATTTAGGTCTTGATCTCTTTTAATTTAATTTTTGTTTGTAGTCTTAGATAAGGGTCCAAGTTCATTCTTTTGCCTATGGCTATACAATTGTCTTCCGCCCATGGGGGAGCCTGGTGGGCTGCAGTCTATGGGGTCGTGAAGAGTCTGACACAACTGAGCGACTTCACTTTCACTTTTCACTTTCATGCATTGGAGAAGGAAATGGCAACCCACTCCAGTGTTCTTGCCTGGAGAATCCCAGGGAAAACGCAGAGCCTGATGGGCTGCCATCTCTGGGGTCGCACAGAGTTGGACACAACTGAAGTGACTTAGCAGCAGCAGCAGCATACGATTGTCCTACCACAATTTGAGATTTTTTTACATGTGTACTAATTTAAAATTTGTATATCTTCTTACTGAACAAAAGTATTTTTGTATACAGTTTCCCTCTCTATCCTCAATGATGCTTTTTGTTATCACAGACTATTTGGTGTTTTGCAAATGGTGACTCACCCTTTCTTAAAGATTTTATATTTATCTTGTAATTTTTTTCCATCATTTTAAATTTCAATGTTTCTGTATCCTTATATTTTACTCATGTCCTTTTTAAATGTCATGTTGCTGGATTTTTTTTTTTTTTTCAGATATTTCAATATGAAAATCTCTGGATGGGGAACACATGTATACCTGTGGTGGATTCATTTTGATATTTGGCAAAACTAATACAATTTTGTAAAGTTTAAAAATAAAATAAAAAAAAAAAAAGAAAATCTCTGTCTTTCAACTTGTTAGTTTAGTTCATTTACATGTATTGTGATTATTAGTATATTTGGACTTGACAATATAGCCTTCCTAGATATTTTCTACATGTTCAGTTTTTTCTATTATTCTCATTTCTATTTTCCTTCCCTTTTCAAAAGTCAATTCATGTTTTTATTTGTTTTGTTTTCCTATTGATTTTCATACATAATGAAGATATAATCAACTTGTCTCATTTCCTAAGATATCTAGAGAGCCTGGAACAGTGCCTGCCACTTATTAAATAAATATTGACAGTTTGATGCCTAGAAAGCACTGTGGTTCCATTTCCATTTTATGAGCAAAGAGATTGATGCTCTATTGAGTGGAAGGATTGACATGCAAGACCTCACATGAAAAAAAGAAAGAATAAACATACATCCCCTTAGGTTTCATGAATCAGTATTTTGGGCTTCTCTGGTGGTTTAGATCGTAAAGAATCAGTCTGCAGTGCAGGAAACCTGGGTTCGATCCCCATGTCAAGAAGTTCAGTTCAGTTCAGTTGCTCAGTCGTGTCCGACTCTTTGTGAACCATGGACTGCAGCACTCCAGGCCTCCCTGTCCATCACCAACTCCCAGAGTTTACTCATATTTATGTCCTTTGAGTTGGTGATGCCATACAACCATCTCATCCTCTGTCGTCCCCTTTTCCTCCTGCCTTCAATCTTTCCCAGCATCAGGGGTTTTTCAAATGAGTCAGTTCTTTGCATCAGGCGGCCAAAGTATTGGAGTTTCAGTTTCAGCATCAGTCCTTCCAATGAATATTCAGGACTTATTTCCTTTAGGGTGGACTGGTTGGATCTCCTTGCAGTCCCAGGGACTCTCAAGAGTCTTCTCCAGCATCACAGTTCAAAAGCATCAGTTCTTTGGCACTCAGCTTTCTTTATAGCCCAGCTTTCAATCCATACATGGCAACTGGAAAAACCATAGCTTTGACTAGATGGACCTTTGTTGGTAAAGTAATAATGTCTCTGCTTTTTAATATGCTGTCTAGGTTGATCATAACTTTTCTTCCAAGGAGCAAGCATCTTTTAATTTCATGGCTGCAGTCACCATCAGCAGTGATTTTGGAGCCTAAACAAATAAAGTCTGTCACTGTTTCCATTGTTTCCCCGTCTATTTGCCATGAAGTGATGGGACCAGATGCTATGATCTTAGTTTTCTGAATGCTGAGTTTTAAGCCAACTTTTTCACTCTCCTCTTTCACTTTCATCAAGAGGCTCTTTAGTTCTTCTTTGCTTTCTGCCATAAAGGTGGTGTCATCTGTATATTTGAAGTTATTGATATTTCTTCTGGCCATCTTGATTACAGCTTGTTCTTCATCCACCCAGCATTTCTCATGATGTACTCTGCATATAAGTTAAATAAGCAGGGTGACAAATTACATCCTTGATGTACTCCTTTCCTGATTTGGAACCAGTCTGTTGTTCCATGTCCAGTTCTAACTGTTGCTTCTGGAAAAGGGAATGGTTACCCACTTCAATATTCTTGCCTAGAGAATACCAGGGACAGAGGAGCCTGGTAGGCTACAGTCCATGGGGTCGAAAAGAATCAGACACAACTGAGTGACTAACACTTTCCCTTTCAGTTATTTGTATTTTACACCAGCCTTTAAAAATACAGAATAACAAAAGAATCAAATATTTTAATCATTCATCAAGCCCTTTTTACATGTGAGGAAACTGAAACTAATTAAAGTATATGCCCTGTAAAACCAACTAGCAAATGCTATGATTGCTTCCAACTCATGCCTAGGAAATTAAATATAATATTTTCTCTTTGTTAACTAAGTTGTTCCTTTCCCTACTCCCCTTTGGCTACACTAGGTCTTAGTTGCTACATGTGGGATCTTTTTTTTTTTTTCCCCCCAGAATAGGGATCAAACTCAGGCTTCCTGCATTGGAATCACAGAGTGTTGGCCACTAGACCACCAGGGAAGTTCCAAGTTGTTCTTTTTTTGTTTAAAAATAAAATTGAAATAAAGTAAGCCAGGGGTGCTGATCTGTGACAAAGGTAGGTGATCTGTCCTATGGGATCACTGGTGAATATCACATTCCCAAAATTCTAGTGCTAATGATTTCTGTGATTTGACTCCACTCGCTGTGGCAAACGTTTAGTGTTTGTAAAAAGAAGAGCAAGAAGGAAATAGAACATTTTCCATGTAATTTTCCATTTGTGTACTCTGACTTCATTAAAATTGCATACTGATCCAATCCCTTGGTTTTGCTAATAGCTCCACAGAGGGATAGTCATTACTAGAGCAGGAGCACCACAATCCATTTTCTCTGATCATTGTTTTGTGATATTGCTAATTTGACAGCTCCTGCTGAACATGGGCTCATTATTTTGTGTCATTGTTTTGGCAAAAGGAATATCAGATGTGCAGCAAAGTAACTTAGAAAGATGATGATAGGTTAGAAGAAAGAGTAGTTTTTCTCCAGACATGGGAGAGAAGAGCCAAATTGAAATGGTAAGGAATGAACTACTTGACCCCTATAAGATACCTTCTCCTTCAAGGCTCAAATCCTCTGCAACTTTTTTTGTGAATTCACATGGTTAGATAGCATTACTAACTCAATGGACACGAATTTGAGCAATCTCCAAGAGACAGTGTAGGACAGAGGAGCCTGGCGTGTTGCAGTCCATGGGGTCAGTACGAGTCAGACACAACTTAGCAACTGAACAACAACAAACTAAACCTCAATGCAACAAGGTGGATATGCCCACTTTCTTTTCTGTGCTCTAGGGTCTATCTATCTATCTATCGTCTTCTATCTATATTTATCTATGTACACATACTTCTAGAATTTCACATTGTTGTTCATTCACTAAATCGTAAATCTGACACATATGATGCTTGTTTTATATACATGTACCTCTAGACCTTGTTTTTGTCATCTAATCGCTTTCAGGGAAAAACAAAGAAACAAAAAAGCTCCTGCCTGCCTCTCTAACCTCAATTTGCTGCGTTACTCCTTGCACTCTACCCTGAAGCCATACTTCACTTATTTAAGGTTCTCAAACTTGCCACATACTCTCCCAACATCAGAGCCTTACAGTTCTCCCCACTCTTCATGATCAAGCAGCTATTTTTACTCCCCTCCACTTTTTTTCCTTCCTCCCCATCTCAGCCTGTATTAATTCTTTTTTAAAAATACATATCTGCTTTAAATAATTTATCAAAAGACCTTTTGTCATATCTCACCCCATTTACCCAAGTTTGTCTCCTACAGAATTCTTCTTTATATCATTTATCACATTGTAACTCCATGCTTAATGTCTGGTATCCACTGGATTTGGACTTTAGGGGATTAGTTTCCTTCACCTCTGTCTCCCTAATAACTCTCTATTGACTGACACATAGCGGTCCCCATTAAATATTTGTGGAATCAATGAATAAACACAGCATGTTTTTTTAAACTGTGTACCTCTATTTTGTTTGATTCTTCGACTTTGAATGACCTTCCTCTGTATTTTCCTTACTTGCTCTTTATGATCCAGTTCTGGTTTCATTTCTCCCAGAGGTCTTTCATAACCTCCTTTCCCCTCCATGTTCTCTCCTATCTCAGTGTATTCCTCTTTTCTGTGTTCCCAGAGGACACTGTACAAACAGTTCTCCTAAGCCCCTGCCACACAGGAGTGCAGCCCTAAGTCAACATATACTCCTTGCAGAACTCTGATACCTCATGAACCGTAGATCATATTTGCTTTTTCTCCATTATATGACTAGAAAAAAATGTACCATACTGGAACTTAACACAGATGCCCCAAAATATAGTTGAAAGTTTAAAAAGATATTTGAATCATAATAGAGATATTTGGATTATAATGGATTAAAAAGATTATCATAGAGATTAATATAAGCTTTAATGTTCCACTCAACATTAAAGCTTGCCATAATCATCCACAGAACAGAACTAAGGGGAAAAAGGGCTTCCCCGCTGTCTCAGTGGTAAAGAATCTGCCTGCAATGCAGGAGTTGCAGGAGACATGGATTCGATCCCTGAGTCAGGAAGATCCCCTGAAGGAGGGCACGGAAACCCACTCCAGCATTCTTGCCAGGAGAATTCCATGGACAGAGGAGCCTGGAGAGTCCATGGGATTGCAAAGAGTCAAACCTGACTGTAGCAACTGAGCACAAGGGGAAAAGGACATGTGATGAATCATGTAGATTTACAGTGAGGTTTTATGGTTTTTCTTATAAACACTTTGTGGAAATAGTTGACTTTTTCTTCTTTCTCATTATTGTTTGCCCATTTGAGCTTTCTTGAGATATTTATCACTATAGGTTTTTTTTTAATAAAGTATAACTAAAATATCCCTGAAGAGTTATATATGTGAAATTAGATTTTGAGGATAAGTTGTTGTCAGTCCTTGTCACCTTATAAATGGTCTACTGAATGTAAATATCTCACCCTGTGCTTAACACTTTTCCGTCTGCTTTGAAGATGCTAGTGCATGCCATGTTCATTGCCTAGGAGAGGAGGCCATTTCCTAGCTGGCTTAGCTTGTCCTAAATACAGTCAATTTTGTTTATTTCATGTTATGAGAAGAACTCCAAGGCACAGTTTAGTGGTAGGAAGAAAGAAAATGAGGTGAAGGCAGTACCTGTCAGTAGAAAAACAACTGCTGACAACTTTTGATCAAAGTACAATCACTGTAGCAGATTTATTTTTTGCTGCCACCAAGAATATATGCTTCTAAGGTGATGTATGCCAAGTGAAACACTACCATGAGAGGGTCAGGGAAAGAGCTCACTTAGCAAGAATGTGTGATTAATTTGTCTCCTAAATTTATGAGACAGTGCAGTCGAGCCAGTTTGAAAATAGCAACAGGGCGATTACAAGTGACTGGGTAAACAATGTATTAACTGTGGGTGGAATTTAATCTCTTCATATGTTCTAAAAATTCCAGTTTTTGAAAGAAGTCCATGGACAAAGAAAGGGTGGATATTATCGTCATAAGGACTCCTGCAAGGAAGGAAGGGTGGAGTGGGGGCATCTGGTCCTGAAACACTGATGTTTCCATCCTTACATTTCTAATAAGTAGGCAGTCTTCCAGGTATTTTGGGATATGAAGTCAGAAATTTGATTTCCTTATTTATGAAATTATAAAATATTTAATGAGAAGTGTCTGCTTCCCTAGTGGCTCAGAGGTTAAAGCGTCTGCCTGCAATGCAGGAGACCTAGGTTTGATCCCTGGGTTGGGAAGATCCCCTGGAGAAGGAAATGGCACCTCACTCCAGTATTCTTGCCTGAGAATCCCATGGACGGAGGAGCTTGGTAGGCTACAGTCCACCGGGTCGCAAAGAGTCGGACACGACTGAGCGACTTCACTTTGTCCCTTTTGTTTGTCTGTTGATGCATCTTTCTGACAACTTTAAAATAACAATAGCTACTGTATATTGAACACATATTGCATATGTAGGACTTTACATAGATAATTTTATTTACATAAATAGATCTGTAACGGTATCAAGATATGATTATTGATTTTATTTTAAGGAATCAGAATAACACTCAGAAAGACCAAAGAACTGGTTCAGAGTCACATATAGTCACAGTTGGAATTTGTGAATGAACTGCAAAGTTTGTCTTTCTAAGCAAAGTTCAGAGATTGGGTTATTAACATGGATCTAGGAGTCTATATTGAACACACACTGGAACTATATAAGACTCAACTTGTATTGAAACGTGCCAGCCAATGTGATGGAAACAGGTATACCAGAAGGCTGATTTGGTATTAAAGGTACATGACCCGGGCTTAGTGGATTTGATTCAGGGGAAATTGAAGCAGTGTAGTATATTCATCAAACAGAATCCTTCAAAGTAGGAGCGAATAAGTGTTTTTTACGATCTGCACCACACAGTGAAATATTAATAGTTCTTCCTTGTGAAGCTGGGTCTGTGGTCCAAACAGAACTCATGACCGGCATTACACGTGCGATTTAACCACTAGGTGGCACTGAGTCTGCAGAGTTAGGATGAGCCTTATGAAGTTATGAAGTGAAGTCGATCAGTCGTGTCCGACTCTTTGCGACCCCGTGGACTGTAGCCTACCAGGCTTCTCAGTCCACGGGATTTTCCAGGCAAGAATACTGGAGTCGGTTGCCATTTCCTTCTCTAGGGGATCTTCCCGACCCAGGGATCGAACCCGGGGCTCCCACATTGTAGGCAGATGCTTTACCCTCTGAGCCACCAGGGAAGCCCTTAGGATGAGCTTTCAGTTCAGTTCGGTTCAGTCCCTCAATCGTGTCCCACTCTTTGTGACCCCATGAATCACAGCATGCCAGGCCTCCCTGTCCATCACCAACTCCCGGAGTTCACTCAGACTCATGCCCATAGTCAGTGATGCCATCCAGCCATCTCATCCTCTGTTGTCCCCTTCTCCTCCTGCCCCCAATCCCTCCCCGAATCAGAGTCTTTTCCAATGAGTCAACTCTTCGCATGAGGTGGCCAAAGTACTGGAGTTTCAGCTTTAGCATCATTCCTTCCAAAGAAATCCCAGGGCTGATCTCCTTCAGAATGGACTGGTTGGATCTCCTTCAGTCCAAGGGACTCTCAAGAGTCTTCTCCAACACCACAGTTCAAAAGCATCAATTCTTCAGCACTCAGCCTTCTTCATAGTCCAACTCTCACATCCATACATGACCACAGGAAAAACCATAGCCTTGACCAGACAAACTTTTGTTGGCAAAGTAATGTCTCTGCTTTTGAATATGCTATCTAGGTTGGTCATAACTTTCCTTCCAAGGAGTAAGCATCTTTTAATTTCATGGCTGCAGTCACCATCTGCGCTGATTTTGGAGCCCAGAAAAATAAAGTCTGTCACTGTTTCCATTGTTTCCCCATCTATTTGCCATGAAGTGATGGGACCAGATGCCATGATCTTCGTTTTCTGAATATTGAGCTTTAAGCCAACTTTTTCACTCTCCACTTTCACTTTCATCAAGAGGCTTTTGAGTTCCTCTTCACTTTCTGCCATAAGGGTGGTGTCATCTGCATATCTGAGGTTATTGACATTTCTTCTGGCAATCTTGATTCCAGCTTGTGTTTCTTCCAGCCCAGTGTTTCTCATGATGTACTCTGCATATAAGTTAAATAAGCAGGGTGACAATATACAGCCTTGAAGTACTCCTTTTCCTATTTGGAACCAATCTGTTGTTCCATGTCCAGTTCTAACTGTTGATTCAGCTAAACTTTACTGGGTACATCGATATGCATCTTTTCCAGGTATGAATGAACACTGCTTTTCTTGTATAGACCCCCTAATATAAAAATATCTCAAACATTTGATTCTAAATTATACTTCAGCTATTATTTATATTCTGCTCCAGCTTCATCACCCCTCCCCCCATGGATGGCTTGAGTGACATTTTTGAATTGGCTATGCTAGAGCTTGAAGATCGTGAAGGAAATGTAAGCATATTGAAATGGTCCACATGCACTCTTCTAATGAAGTGACATTCTAGACATAGTCATTGACTCTCCAGGAAGAAAGTACATCTTCAGTAACTTAATTTCTTAGTAGGGTCTTATGAATAAGAGAATTCGCTGTCCTACTGTGTGACTGAATCTCAAAATCCAACCCTGCCTTTTGATTGCTCACAGGAATTCATTTATTAATACTGCATCTTGGATGGAATAATGTTTCCAAGCCAATTTAGTTTTAGTGAAACAGAAGCAAGTCTATGAAGGAAACACTTTCTTTTCCTTCCCAAATACATTACATAAAAAGCTTGAAAACAAAGAAAATATTTATCAGCATAGAAACATAAAACCTTAAATGAGATATCAGAGAAAAGTTTTACTTTTTCATGGCAAGCTATGCAGTATGCTGAAACTTAAAACTCTTCAAATATAAATCAAATTGATGGAAATTAAATTTACAAGGCAAAAATTAAAGACCAATTATGGACAGAGTATAACACTTGCTATTATAAAAGAACAGATTATATTCTCATTACCCTTCAGGGTAAAATGGGAATATAATTGGAATATATTTAAATAATGAAACATTTAATAAAAACTTACTCTTTTTGCTAATAAACATTATAGTGGTGTATGAGGTAAGACTGGTGAATTTAACCATCTCATTGTAAAGATTAGATACCGTAGAAAACAAAAGTTAATCATGCATCTAAATCCTTCAAGACCTTGTTTATGGTGACTCCATAGAATTCTACAGTTAGCAATTCACTTCATGTGAGCCTTGCTTCTTCTGAATTTCTCTTTCTCAACTTCCTTGCTAGAATCTGGTGACTTCTTGAGAGCTGGCCACTGCTACATTTTGACTGAACAAGAATGGAGGTCAGGGCTTCCCTGGTGGTCTAGTGGTTAAGAATCCATCTGCCAGTGCAGGAAACATAGGTTCAGTCCCGTCCAGGAAGATCCCACAGGCGGTAGAGCAACGAAGCCTGTGTGCCCCAACTACTGAAGCTCCACACTGGACCCATCAAACCTTGCCTGCTATCCATGCTTTCCTCGGCAGAGACCCAGAGCAGCCCTAAGGATGGACTCCCATTCATGACACTGAATTGAAGGTGCTGGGGCTAAAGCAGGCAGACTGATTTCTCACTCCACTCTACTTTGAAAACCACATCGAACTAAACAATTGAGCTTCTGTTTTAACAATGCACAGAGCCTGCTTGGAAAGATCTATATAAAACAAAGGCACATAAGAAGAAAATAATAAAATAAAGTACGATGAAGATATAATTTATATCTTCATTATAAAGTATATCTTTATATGTGGTGCTGGAGAAGACTCCTGAGAGTCCCTTCAGCAGCAAGGAGATCAAACCAGTCAATCTTAAGGGAAATCAACCCTGAACATTCATTGGAAGGACTGATGCTGAAGTTGAAACTCCAGTATTTTGGTCATATGATATGAACAGCTGACTCATTGGAAAATTCCCTGATGCTGGGAAAGATTGAAGGCAGAAGGAGAAGAGGGCATTAGAGGATGAGATGGCTGGATGGCATCACTGATGCAATGGATATGAACTTGGGCATACTTCAGGAAGTGGTGAGGGACATGGGGGCCTGGTGTGCTGCAGTCCATGGGGTCGTAAAGAGTTGGAAATGACTGAGTGACTGAAGAATAACAACAACATAATGAAGATATAATTAGGAAATTAATGAATTGTTGATGCTGTTGTTTGTTGCCAAATTCCTAGGCCAAAAATGTCAGCTCATTATATTTTTAACTGGATAATTTTTATAGTTAATAATTGGTTTCTCATATTTATTTTTAAAAATCTTCCCTATAATCTATCTGTTGATACTTTGACCATTTTATATTAACATATAGATTTTTTAATTGCCTAAAATTGTTCCTTATAAATTAATAACATTACCCTTTGCCACATGATTGTATTGAATAGCAATTATATATTCATTTGCCTATTTATATTTTGATGATCCCATTTGTAATTATTATGTGTGGCTTTTATTTTTATACATTCAAATATCTGAATTAAATATTTCACTCTTTCCTCCACTGTTATCCCATGCTTAGTAAGTCCTTTATCCATTTCATAATAACTTAAATGATGTTCAGCACCTATGCTTTCCCAGACAATTCTTCCTAGTCGAAAAGCTTGTTCAAAAGTACAGTAGTCATATTATCAATATAAAAACAGCTAGCATAAATTGAGAACTCTGTGCTTTATTTCATTTAATTATCTTAACAATGCCATGAAATAGGGGGTATTTTTATTTGCAGGTTACAGGTAATAAGAGTGAACACAGAGAGATTAAGAATTTGGCTCACGACCAGATGCTGAGGCTGGTTTGAAAGCTTAGATTTTTTTTCCCCCCAGATTTACCAATAGTATGTTGCTCTTGGGGGGTGTCCTAGGTGGCACTAGTAGTAAAGAACCCACTTGCCAATGCAGGAGACATAAGAGAGGAAGATTGGATCCCTGGATGGGGAAGATGCCCTGGAGGAGGAAATGGCAACCCACTCCAGAATTCTTGCCTGGAGAATCCCGTGGACAAAGGGGCCTTTTGCAGGCTACAGTCCATGGGGATGCACAGAGTCAGACATGACTGCAGAGAGCACACATGCATGCACAGGTTGCTCTTGGACATTCTTTTGCCCGTTTGTTTAACTATGTGACATCTTTTCCTTTGGGAGACTTTTCAATCTAATCATTCTTTTCTTTATTCTAAAATCCCAAGATGATGTGGTTTGTTGGATGTCTTTCATTCACTGCAAGGCAATGGGGCATGCAAGCTCAGTTCTCTCAGCTGTGTCCGGCTCTTTGCAACCCCATGGACTATACCAGGCCAAACTCCGCTATCCATGGGATTTCCCTTGCAAGAAGACTGGAATGGGTAGCCATTTCCTTCTCCAGTGGATCTTCCTAACCCAGGGATCGAACTTGTGCCTTTTATGTCTCCTACACTGACATGCAGATTCTTTACCGCAGAGCAACTGGAAGCTTCTGACTTAGGCAAACAACCCTTTAATTTTGAAAATTTCACTCATTCAATTATGGAACTGTTCATTTGATCACTTCATTTAAAAATCTCCATTTCTTCCTATTCTGTTTTTTATGGAACTCCTACTATGAGGTGGCTGGACCTTGTGGATAAATATTTAATTTAAAAAAATCTTTCTCTTCCTATCCCCTTTTTCTTTGTGCTTTTGTTCTAATTACAGGAGGATTATTTTGAAAATCTTCTAATATCTTCTTGTACTGACTTGTTAAAACTTTGGCTATCACAATTTAAATTCCCATGAATGTTTTCTTTTATTTTTCATATCCATCTTCGTTTCATAGATGTGCTGCTCATTCTTACCAAAGTGTATTAAAAGTAGCTTTTATAAAGTTTGCTTTTGGTTCCCTTAAGTTATATTCTTGCTTCAATTCATTTTTCCCTGTTGATTTAGGCTTTGGCCTTGATTTTGGAGGGTTTTGGAACTATCCTGAGGCCCTTGCCTTTGAATTCCCGCTTGAGGGAGGCACTGACAGTTATGCAGTAGATCTGGGTGTGTGGCATGACTTTTTAGTGAGTGGAGGATCAGTGCTGTAAAGCAACCTAGCAGAGGTGCCTCTTTCCTTAGTTGACCCCAAATGTGAGCGATCTCATAGTGAGAAATGTCTTTTTCTTGAGCAGTTGCTCCAGAAAATACTTCATTTTCTTGCTTTGGTGACTGGAGAACATATGTTTGATGGCCTCTGTCCTTAGAGCCAGGATGAGGAATGAGCCTGAAGGACTCATGATTCCTGTGCACATTTTCAGTTACTCCCTATGTCTTCCATAATCCTTGCCACCACATTCCAAGCATCTTGAGTTCAGCTTCTTCATCTGCTGAGATTGGGGGAAAGAGAGTTACCTGATGGCTTGCTGGATGAGGAAGAGATCCCAGGTTTCATCTTCTCTGTAGACGACCAATCTCCACTTGGGTCTTAGATGATCCAAGACTCAGACCACCTCACATCTTCTGGTGCATCCAAGTTTCAAACTGTTCTGGTCCCTCTGGAGTGTGCATGTCTGCTCAATCGCTTCAGTCATGTCTGACTCTTTGCGACCCTACTGACTGTAGCCCACCATGTTCCTCTGTCCATGGGATTCTCTAGGCCAAGAATACTGGAGTGGGTTGCCATGCCCTCCTCCAGAGTATCTTCCTGACCCAGGGATAGAACTTGAGTCTCTTATGTTTCCTGCATTGCCAGGTGGATTCTTTACCACTGAGCCACCAGGGAAGCCCCCTCTCTGGAGTAAATTGAGGCTTTATCATCATTCTTCTCTGCAGGCACTTAGGTTTCAGCTTTCTCTCCTCCACTAGTTAGGAAATAAAAAGTTTTTAAAATATGAACTGCTATACAAATTATTTCTTTTTTTCAAATAGTTGGAGAAAGAGGTCAAAGTCATGTTTTTAAAAGTAATTTATATTCTGAACCATAAAAAACCTTTGCTCCCAAAGTGCCTAGAGATTTCTACTTATCATTGTATGTGGTTGTCACTAAGGCTACCCTACTCATTCTATCCACCATCTTCTGATCAGGTAAACTTTATTTTTTTAAAAAAGGAAATTTTTAATTTTATATTTTGGTAAGAATTAACATTTAAATACTTACATGGTTGAATAAGAAGAGAAAATTGAAAAATGGATACAGGAAAAGAAATGGATACAGGAGCGCCATCAGTGATATGAAGCTCTATTTTTCATGGCTCTGCATAGCATCTTTTCATAGCTAGGTGCACAGCTGGCCCTTAATCACATTGTGATGTGACCAAACATTTTCAGCAACCAAATTCATTTTCCTTGCTTTTTTCCAGGCCTATTCTAAAGCACGCACTAGAGGCTATCAAGTCCAGAGTTTACCCTGACCAGCACGTGAACAAATTTCTTAAGAGGTGATCAACACAGCTCTCAGCACACTGAGACCTCTCATAAGTAGGATACAGAATTCAACTATTACCATCAGAAGCATTGTTACATGTCTGTGTTGCAGTGCTTTGTTGGCTAAAGCATGGTAAAGAACAACATTTCTCTGACATTACATTGAGCTTAGCTTACATTACATTAGCTTTACATTACACTAGCTTCATAGACCCTATAAAGAGCATAGGATCTGGAATCATAAAATTATATTAATACAATAAGTCTCATTTCGCTGCCACCTAGAAGCCCTGTGACTGGATAAATGATCCTTTTTGAGCTTCACTTTACCTCAATGTGGTAGATACAGATAATAACAATTTGCACTGTGTCCTCTGAATTTCTTACTCCATGATCAGCACACTCTCCTATACACTCAGTATTTTTTCTGAAAGTTCCCTCTACCTCTTGCTTTAAGTGAATACTGGCCATCTTCTGAGAATACTTGCTGTCAGGTAGAGGAATCTATTTTTAAAGAATATATTTTTAATATTCAGTATTTTTAAAGAATCAACTCACAATTAGATAGTGGGTGAGCCAATTCCTCCTATCCAGACACACTACCATACCGCCTCCCCCTCCCCTTGCTCTTCCAGAAGTCCTTCTGCTATGAGGTCTAGCCATTAGCATTTAGCACTCTGCTCTCACCATCACTGGCTTCTACTGACCTCCTTGTCAATTCCCTTCCATTATTGATTCTTCAGGACCTGGGTCACAATCTCCTTACACCTTTCCTGACAGTATTTTAAATAATTTTGATATTTATTAGAACAGCTCTCTGATACCCTGAGTTCTCAGCTCCTTGAGCCCTTGATCTTCCTCCAACACCATTTCGATTAATCTCTCAGGATGTTTTAATTGTTCTTGTGGCTCAGCCAGAAGTGAGGCTAGTGCTTGGGGAAACGGGGATGAGAGCCAGTGACAGTCCCTGCTTTAGCCAAAATTCTAAGTGTTAAATGCAGAAAGAATATTCCAAAAGTAAAAGTAATTTCAAACCAAGACTACTTGGCTCAGCTGCAACTATTCTATTTTTGAAAGGCCTTACAGTCTGGGAGCAAGAGCAAGAACTGGAGACACAGAGAAACAATGACCTGTGAAACAGAAGCTGTGCCTTTCTGTGGGTAGAAAACATTTTGTGAGGTTTTAAATAGAGTCATATTTATCTCTTGAATTTCTCACGGAATAAAACTATAGACTATTCTGACTTTTAACCAAAAAAAATGTGTATACTCTCTTGTGAATTTCTCAAAACAGACAGAATTCAACTCGGGGCTGCTATTAAATCAAACAAAGATAAGTAATGGAAAATAAACATGTATTCTTTTGGTATCTGCAAAATTTAATGCCTTTTATATAGAATCTACAAGATCCATGATTACAGTAATCAGCAAGGTGGTTAACGAAACCTACCTCATGAAGCTCTTGTAATGATGAAGTACAATCCTAAGTGTGAAGAGAATTGCCACACTGAAGAGGTTTGATTTTTGACCATGTCAGGCTTTCGTACAAATGTGGTCTCTTGGGGATGAATGAGTTGAGCAAATCACAAAGGGCCAGCTCTCAAAGATGACTGCTCTAGAACCTGTGAATTTGACATTCCATGTTCAAAATGCATAATGAATTCAACTTTTGCTCACCTCCACCACAGCTGCCCTCATGTAGGAAGAACCTTTCTCTCTTGCCTGGATCAGGGCAGAACTTTTGAGGTCTCTTCTCTTGCCACAAAAGGTCTGTCCCCAGATGGTAGCCCTAGCGATCCCTTTATAAATGTAAATCTAAGTATGTTCTCTCCACCCCCCACCACCACACTACAGAAGAAAATCCAACTCTGTATCATGATTGATGAGGAATGCTCCCTGGTTAAGCCTCTAGCCACCTCTCCTTCCTTCGTCCTTGTCATTCACCATACTCACACTGGTCCGTATGTCTTGATCGCTCATCTCTCTAACCCACTAGCTTGTAAAGCCATTTGGCACAGGAACTTTTTGTCTGTTTTTGTTGCTGCTGTAAACCTGTGGCTTCAGACAGTGACTGGCACATGGGAAGCACTGAAAACATATTTGTTGAATGAATCAGTGAGATTCCTAAGTGTGGTTTCACAGCACATCAGCCATATTTTCTGGTGGTTAGATCCTAGACCTAGCGCTCACCAGAAATCGTCTTACACCCAAACACAAGATCCTATTCCTATTACTGGTTTTGTCACATGGTCTCTCAGAAACAATATTTAAACTATTTCAGACCATCAGTCCATTGGCTCTACTACTTACTCTAGACTTTACATCCATTTGATCCTCATGGTCCATTCTTCATACAGTTGCCAAAGCAATGTTTTCTCTTTTTATAAATTAAAAAAAATATATATATTATTATTATTTTTTACTTTATAATATTGTATTGGTTTTGCCGTACATCAACATGCATCCGCCACGGGCGTACACATGCTCCCCATCCTGAACCCCCCTCCCACCTCCCTCCCCATACCATCCCTCTGGGTCATCCCAGTGCACCAGCCCCAAGCTTCCTATGTATCCTGCATCGAACCTGGACTGGCGATTCGTTTCTTATATGATATTATACATGTTTTAATGCCATTCTGCCAAATCATCCCCCACCTCCCTCTCCCACAGAGTCCAAAAGACTGTTCTATACATCTGTGTCTCTTTTGCTGTCTCTCATACAGGGTTATCGTTACCATCTTTCTAAATTCCATATATATGCATTAGTATACTGTATTGGTGTTTTTTTTTCTGGCTTACTTCACTCTGTATAATAGGCTCCAGTTTCATCCACCTCATTAGAACTGATTCAAATGGATTCTTTTTAATGGCTGAGTAATACTCCATTGTGTATATGTACCATGAAGTGATCTTTTCAAAATGCAGATAGAATCATAATAACCCATCTGTTAAAAAAACAAAAACAAAAACAAAAAACACACTTTACTGGTTCCACTGTGCTTACAATCTTGTAAAGCTGGCTTCAGTATCCTCAACTGACATGACCCTCACCTGTACTCACTAGGCTCTGGGCACACCTGGACTCCTTTCTGTTTCTTAAAACTATACTTTTTCTAGCCTTAGGACATTTCCCTTGCTGTCCCTCTGCCAGGAATATTCTATCCCAAATTTTGACAGTGCTGCTTTATTTTGGTCATTCAGACCTCAACTCACATAATCAACCCTTGGGGAATATTCCCCACCTCCTAAAGGTCTTCAGTATGAAATCCTGAGCATTTGTTTGTAAGAGTCCAATAATCAGGGTCCAATATGGGCTTCCCAGGTGGTGCCAGTAGTAAAGAATCTGCCTGCCAATGCAGGCAATGCAAGAGACGTGGATTTAATCCCTTTTACTCCAGTAATCTTGCCTAGAAAATCCCATGGACAGAGGAGCCTGGCAGGCTATAGTCCATGGGACCGCAAAGAGTTGGACACGACTGAGTGACTGAACACGACTGAACACAATGTTAGGGTCATCGTTTGCATTTTCATACATAATCCGAAGTTCAATTACAGCATATAGTATAAACTATTGTCCACAACATAATAGGAGTAGAAATTTGCTCAAGGGGTTGGAAACTCCAGTTCTAAAATAATTCAGGTTATAATTGCCATTTCCTGTTTTACCAGTGAAATGTAATTGAATCTTGACAACATGATTGTAATCAAAGGACACCCACAAGAGCACATAATCAATGCAGCCAAGCTTCCGGATGATCACATGCAAGAGACATTAATGGAAAAAGACACCAGAATCCACTGCATTTCTATCAGAATTAAGCAAGTGCAAATTAGATGTCTTCTGTGTCATTCTCTTGAGCAGCTTGGTTCCAATTGTGTTAAAAGTGATCATTGATCACCTGAAGAACCATGGTAGATAAATTAGTTTCAGCTTGATGTTATTTTGTATATAAACAGACTAATTTGTAAAAACCTTAGGCATCATAGATTGTGCTTAATGTAGTACACTAACTTAATTACTTTTAAATGATCAGTGAGAAACTCAAACCAATATGAAAATAATGTGAAAATAAGAACTACAATGACAGCAGTTATGAATTAACAATGAACTCTGTTATCCCAAGACTGTTTAGCAAATAAGACTGGTTTAAGAGAGGATGGTGAGCAAAACAAACATATGGAAAGAAGGCACTCAGACACAAAATAAATAAGAAATGCTTCATTGATCAAGAAGTTGACTGCAGAAGAGCCTTACATAAGCTATACTATGTGGAGTCAGGCCAGAAAGGAAAGAGGTGACATACACTTGGAGATTTGTCCTGTGACTTAACTATTTGTCCAGTTAGGGTAAGAAAGTTTCAGGGAATAATATTATACTGCCATATCTGAATCACCCATCTAAAGAAGCATCCGTTAATCAATGTCACTAATTTAACAAGCACACATTAAGCCATGATAAAGTATAATTTTCCTCCTATCAAACTGGGACAAGAATTGAAAACATCGAGTGTAACTGAAGACATGGTGATATAAGCAGGCTCATACACCATTGGTCAGATTGTAAACTGGTTAGACTTCCAAAATTAGAATTTAGAATTGAAATACACATGCCTGCACACATACACACATGTTCCCACTTCTAAAAACCTACCACTAAATACATTCACATGTGCACAAAGATATTCACTTATCACAGTGTAAGGGTGAGAGTTAGAATACAAATGTCTATCTGAAAAACAGCAGTTGAAAAAAGATTCACATACTCAGAGGCATCCTATATCCCCTGTTAAAAAATTACATTGGTAAATGGTGGGGGGAAGGGGGCATAGTAATATTTATGGAAAGATCCTATGTATATAAAAAACAAAAGACTAAAAAGGATAAATGGACATTTATATACATTTATACAAAATATAAAAACTTTATAAATACATAGAAGGATACCAGAAGGTCGACCATGAAACTATTAGGGTGGTTACAACTGGAGAAATAATGGGAGAAAAGAAACATCCACATTTTTCTATTAAAAAAATTATACACAGGTATTACTTGTGTTAATTAAAAATAATGAGTCTATGAACTTATTTTCAAAATAAAGCAAGACTAGATCTGCAATGACAGACAGAGACTAAATCAGAATAAACATTTGGCTGGGAGCCTTGAGACACGGACCACATAACTGACTAGTTGTGTGACTTTGTGCATGTCATTTAAACTCTCAGATCTCAGTTACTGTGGTGGGCTGAGCAACAGTCAGCATATGGCAAGGCCCTCATCCTGGAAACCTGTAAACATAAAAGGAGCTTTGCAGATCTTGAGGAGATTATTCTGTGGACTGGATATTATCACAAGGATCTTTACAAGAGCGAGGCAGGAAGGTTAAAGACAGAGATGGTGATGTGGCAATGACAGGGGGAAAAAAGGAGACAGAGAAAGAGAGTGACAGAGAGATGAGACTGAAAGACACTATACTTCTTTGAAGATGGAGAAAAAGACCACCATCCAAGAAATACAGTCTGCTTCCAGAAGCTAGGAAAAGCAAGACGATGTCTTCTCCCCTGGAGCCTCCAGAAGCAACCAGTCCTGAAAACGCTTTAACGTTAGTTCAATCACATGGAACTTGGACTTCTGGGCCCCAGGATTGTAAGATATATTTGTGATGTCTTTTTTTTTTCTTTTTTAATTGGTTTCATTCTTCTTTTTTTTTTTTAATTTTATTTTTAAACTTTACAATATTGTATTAGCTCCACCAAACATCGAAATGAATCCGCCACAGGTACACCCATGCCCCCCATCCTGAACCCCCCTCCCTCCCCCCTCTCCACACCCTCCCCCTGGGTCGTCCCAGTGCACCAGCCCCAAGCATCCAGTATCATGCATCGAACCTGGACTGGTGACTTGTTTAATACATGATATTCTACATGTTTCAATGCCATTCTCCCAAATCTCCCCACCCTCTCCCTCTCCCGCAGAGTCCATAAGGCTGATCTATACATCAGTGTCTCTTTTGCTGTCTCGTATACAGGGTTATTGTTACCATCTTTCTAAATTCCATATATATGCGTTAGTATACTGTATCGGTGTTTTTCTTTCTGGCTTACTTCACTCTGTATTATAGGCTCCAGTTTCATCCACCTCATTAAAACTGATTCAAATGTATTCTTTTTAATGGCTGAGTAATACTCCATTGTGTATATGTACCACAGCTTTCTTATCCATTCATCTGCTGATGGGCATCTAGGTTGCTTCCATGTCCTGGCTATTATAAACAGTGCTGCAATGAACATTGGGGTACACGTGTCTCTTTCCCTTCTGGTTTCCTCAGTGTGTGTGCCCAGCAGTGGGATTGCTGGATCATAAGGCAGTTCTATTTCCAATTTTTTAAGGAATCTCCACACTGTTCTCCATAGTGGCTGTACTAGTTTGCATTCCCACCAACAGTGTAAGAGGGTTCCCTTGTGGTAATCAATTACAGCAGAATGAGAAAATAAATACAGTTGGGACTTCCCTGGCATTTTAATGGGTTAAGACTCCACTTCTCCATGCCACACAACCCAGCTTAAAAAAAAAAAAAAAGAAAGAAAATTGGTAACAGTTATCTAGCCTATAAACTGCAACTGTAGAATTGGGTTATTGATGATAATAAATTCAGTAATTATGAAAAGAGTAAGCATTTATAAATACTTCATACGTTAGATGGCTCAGACGGTAAAAAGTCTGCCTGCAATGTGGGAGACCTAGGTTCAATCCCTGGGTTGGGAAGATCCCGGGAAGATCCCCTGGAGAAGGAAATAGCAACCGACTCCAGTATTCTTGCCTGGAATAATCCCATGGATGGAGGAGCCTGGTGGGCTACAGTCCATAGTTTGATAATACGCTAAGGGTTTCACATACATATTTCATGTAATGTCATAGCAGCCCTATGTATGGGCACTATTTACATTCTCCACTTCATGTTTACATGAGAAGACAAAGCTTTGAGAGGTTTAGCAACTCTCCAGTGAGTAATAAAACAGAAACACACAGAGATCAGCCCTTTTCCTATGGCAGTTATCAAGTGAGCCAATTATGCTACCCTAAATGTGGGATGGTTGTGATGCTGACTATTTCATGGGTGATAAGTCACTTCAGTCATGTTGGACTCTTTGTGACTCTTTAGACTGTAGCCTAACAGGCTCCTCTATCCATGGGATTCCCCAGGTAAGAATACTGGAGTAGGTTGCCATTTCCTACTCCAGGGGATCTTCCTAACCCGGGGATCAAACCCTCATCTCTTAATGCCTGTATCCTGCACTGGCAGGAGGGCTTTTTACCGCTGGTACCACCTGGGAAGCCCAAGGCTTCTGCTTTTGGAGTAATTCTCATACAGTATGGCGAGTTTGTTCCAGACAATTAAACTCTGTGCCTTTTGTGTGCATATTCGAATGTACAGAGGTAGTGAGAAATAATGCTAGGAAACCAACACCTATCACATAGTCTAAAGTCACTGAAAAAGGTTTTTATTTTCTGATTATTTAAAGCATGTGAAGATCTGTGGCTAATGAAACACAGATTAACAAGGAATCAATTTCATAGAAGGACACTGAGGAGTAGAGAAACCAGGGGGCCTTCTTGCTGGAGACAAGGGCCACTGATGATGTGGTTTGATGATTCATATGGTGGTCTGCTGGGGACCACCTACTTGCACCTAATACATGGTGCATTAGGACAAGGCATAGCTGAGATGTTATTTCAAACTATGTATTTCAAACTATATATTTCAAACTATGTTTGAAATAGTTTTGGGCCAGTGCTTGGACATTTGGGGCAACAGTAATCAAGGTAATTAAGGAACTGCAGGAAGCCACACAGGGTAGTGTTACAGCATAGAGAGTGCTCATGTAGAGTGCTACAGAACTGAGATTCTAGCCTGATTCCGTCTGTTCTACATGTGGTTCTCCAGAGGATTTCCTCCATTGGTGGCAGAGGGTACAAGCTCTGGGATGTCACACATAGAGTTCCTCTGAGAAAACGCTGGGAACCTCTGACTCTACAGTCCACTCCAAGAGGGACTGTTCTTGGACTGATGGTGTTGTCAATCCTACAATTTAATTAAATCCTTGTACTTCTGATAGTGGTAAAGAACCTGCCTGCCAGTGCAGGAGACTTAAGAGACTTGAGTTTGATCCCTGGAGAAGGAAAATGGCAACCCACTCCAGTATTCTTGCCTGGAGAATCCCACAGACAGAGGAGCCTGGTGGGCTATGGCCCATGGGGTTGCAAAGAGTCAGACACCACTCAAGTGACTTTGCATACAAAAAATTTCTGATAAGGACTTGATACCAAGGCTTGTGGATCCTAGGATTGGGGCTGCTGTGGACTGAAGAGTCCACTTTCAGCTTCACCCTATGCTGCAGTCAGCTTTTGGACCCTAAGTTGACTCCAGAGTCAAGCAGGTAAGTCCAGTTGAGGCACTGTCTCTTCATCTCTGCAATGTCACCCCCCACACTCGAGAACCAATTGAAAGAAGAGTCCACCAAATAGTCCTCTTAAGTCTCTCTCTCTCTCACACACACACACACATACACACATACATTGCTTTTGTGTTAATTAGCTGTTCAACTGGCAGTTGAAATTCTCAATAAACATGCCCTGGAGCAACCACCACCTCTCCTTGTAAGATAAGTAAACAGTCTCATCAGAGAGATGAGTTGGTGGCATCTGGGTGCTGGGAATAAATAAAATCTCCCATCTGGTTGAAAGGGTTTTGAAATCCCACTTCCTGCCCAGATTGTCACTGCGGTTGCAGCTGGATGACAATACTCAGTATTACCAGCAACCTGCCCAGATCTGTTCAGTGAAGCAGTGTTATCCAGTTTTACTGATTAAAAATGTGTATTTTCTTGCCATGCTGAGATCTAGCGATCTTTATTTCACAAGGTTGTGACAGACCAGATGGGTAAATACAAATACTTGAGTTAAGGAGAAGGCATAATCAACTGCCCTTTTTTGAAATGTATCATACCTCATCTGTTCACTGTTTTCCCATGAAAACAGTGATAGGAATTTGAGTGGGAGCAAAAACTCTTCCTAAATGTTGCATACGGTGTACGTGTTGTGTGCTAGGTCGCTTCAGTGGTGTCAGACTCTGCGACCCCATGGACTGTAGCCCAGCAGGGTCCTCTGTCCATGGGATTTCCTAGGCAAGAATACTGAAGTGGGTTGCCATTTCTTCTCCAGGCAATCCTTCCGACCCAGGGATCGAACCAGCACCTCTCCTGTCTCCTGCATTCTCAGGACAATTCTTTACCACTAGAACAACCTGTGAAGCCACTCGAAATACAATTAAGTGTTTAGGGGGAAAATGACATTTTTTTCAAGTGTCATTAGTTTCATTAATTAATCCAATTTATCTACTTTTTACTCTGATAAGCTGACTCCTCTCTGATTATACCTTGTCCAGGCACTTGCTTAGAAGATTCTAACAGACTTGCTGGGAAATAACAGCAACATTCCCCAATAAATAGAAACTTGCTGGTGTGTCCTATGATTGAATCAAAGGTTAATTAACTGAGGAACAGTTGCACTAATTGGTGACACACTGAATTTTACTATTTTTCTAGAACTGATGATTTGGAAAGTAAACAGATTTAAATGGCTGAGCAATAGCTAGATACATGCAACTACAAAAAGACTTCCATATATATTTAATTAAATTGACCTTAAGCCATCCTGTAATGCTTATTTCAACAAATAGCTCACAGTGTGATCACTTCTGGAATATTTGTATGACTTGAAGCATCTTTTAGGTATAATCAGCATTCAAAACATCATTAAGCTTTACTGTTTGTGTATCATTAGTGTCTATAAAATATATTACATTGGGCAAATGATAGCAAAGAGATCCATTTCATTTATGTGGTTTGCATCTCACATCACCAATTACCAATAGACTGCATGAATTATTTATCATCTCAAGTTGGCTTTATATCAAATATTTTACCACTTATGTATATCAAAAATTGAAAGAGCAATTCTCTTATTTTCTCCTTCTCTTAGGAGAAAATATGCAGACAAACTTCTTAATTAAATGCAAAGCAAACTGAGACAGAAGGAAATCTTCCCCAAAAGGAGATTATTTGATAAGAACTATTTTGCAAAACAAAGGAAGTCATTTCAGTCCAAAAGCTGAAGATTTGATAGTCCTATTTGCCATTAACTGAATAAAACTTAGAGTTTATATGCTTGTCAGAAGTGTTTGTTTCATTTTAATAAATAATTTTAACAAATTATTACATACAGATGGGCTAAACCAACAGGAACTAACCTTGACTTCAGGTTTTTTCTTCAATAGACAAGGGAATAAATCTGTAACCAGAAATGGAAATGAGACCCTGTCCATTCCTTTAATCTGTCTTTCATATCAACCTTACAACAACCTTTTGTTGTCTATTGTTGGTATAAACATCTCATCCAATGATCCTCTTTAAGCATTCTCCTTTCAGCCTCATTTCTTTAGCATGAATTAAGAAGTGACTGTAGTTCTTACATATTTTAGTAAATATTGGTTGTTCACACAAAATAAAAGATTTTCAAAGGAAAAGGAAGAAAATAGCATTTGACCGTCTATGATTCATACAACGATAATCCACTGTGAATGTTCCTTGCCCCTTTTCATCTCTCCTTCTCTCTAAAATAGCTCATTTAATGGCTGCTGGCCCCTCCACTGATTCTTTTTTTTTTTTTTTAATTGGGGTTGCTTTATAATATTGTGTTATAATAGTTGCTTTATAATATTGTGTTAGTTTCTGCTGTGCAACAAATTGAATCAGCTTATATGAATACTTACATACTCTTCCTCTGAGGCCTCCATCTCAGAGCACTAGGCTGAGCTCCCTGTGCTATATAGCAGGCTCTCACAAGCTATCTGTTTTACACGTGGTAGAATATATGTCAATTCTACTCTCCCAAATTCATCCCACCCCCACCTTCCTTTCCGCAGGTCTGTTCTTTACGTCTGGATCTCGTTCCTGCCTTGCAAATAGGTTCCTCTGAACCATTTTTCTAGATTACACATAGATGCATTGAATACAACATTTATTTTTCTCTTTCTGAATTCTTTATCAGATCAGATCAGTCACTCAGTCGTGTCCGACTCTTTGAGACCCCATGAATCGCAGCACGTCAGGCCTCCCTGTCCATCACCAACTCCCGGAGTTCACTCAGACTCGTGCCCATCGAGTCAGTGATGCCATCCAGCCATCTCATCCTCTGTCGTCCCCTTCTCCTCCTGCCCCCAATCCCTCCCCGCATCAGAGTCTTTTCCAATGAGTCAACTCCTCGCATGAGGTGGCCAAAGTACTGGAGTTTCAGCTTTAGCATCATTCCCTCCAAAGAAATCCCAGGGCTGATCTCCTTCAGAATGGACTGGTTGGATCTCCTTGCAGTCCAAGGGACTCTCAAGAGTCTTCTCCAACACCACATTTCAAAAGCATCAATTCTTCAGCGCTTAGCCTTCTTCACAGTCCAACTCTCACATCCATACCTGACCACAGGAAAAACCATAGCCTTGACTAGACGAACCTTTGTTGGCAAAGTAATGTCTCTGCTTTTGAATATGCTATCTAGGTTGGTCATAACTTTCCTTCCAAGGAGTAAGCATCTTTTAATTTCATGGCTGCAGTCACCATCTGTAGTGATTTTGGAGCCCAGAAAAATAAAGTCTGACACTGTTTCCACTGTTTCCCCATCTATTTCCCATGAAGTGGTGGGACCGGATGCCATGATCTTAGTTTTCTGAATGTTGAGCTTTAGGCCAACTTTTTCACTCCTTCTTTATAGTGGCACTGAAATCAAATTTTCATGTGCATAAGAGTTTCATAGGATGACTTAAAAAAAAAAAAATGTGGATTCCTTGGCTCTGCCTCTGGATATTTTGAATCAGTAATTTTGAGTGGAACTCAGGAATCTAAGATTTTTAAATAAACATTCCAAAGTAATGTTAATGAAGCAGGAAGTAGACCATACACTGAGAAATACTGAAATAAAAACTAGAAATAAATGCAACTTTTAATTAATCACAACTAAGTCCTAGCAGTGGGCTAGCTTTCCAGGTGGCCCCAGTGGTAAAGGATCTGCCTGCCAGTGCAGGAGATACAGGTTTGATCCCTGGGTCAGGAAGATCCCCTGGAGGAGGAAATAGCAACCCACTCCACTATTCTTGCCTGGAGAACCTCATGGACAGAGGAGCCTGATGGGCCACAGTCCATACATGTGTGTGTGTGCCTAAGTGCTTCAGTAGTGTCCAACTCTTTGCAATCCCACGGACTATAACAATTAGCATCACCTGAGAAGCCCCAGGATACAGTCCATGGGGTAGCAAAACAGTTAGACACAACTTAGCAACTGAATACACATGCAAGTGCTAACAAGCTTGCACTAACTCTTGAAAAACACAAGGCATACAAAAACTTGTAATTGAAATGACCGGTTTTGACTGACCTAAGAAACCAAGAAATCAAACATGTTCAGTTATGGCTTTTTCAACTGTATTCAAATTTACATTAAAATATATTACTAGAATCCAAAGTGATACTGTTAACTAAAATTTGGCATAAGGAAGTTGAGACTCAAATAAGCCATTAAAATCCAATTTTGAAAAAAAAAAAAAAAACAACATAATTTACTTTATTCTGTATTCTTTATTTTCAAGAAATGGATGGAACCGAGTTTTATGGAGCAATGTAGAGACAATAATTAGAATTCTCCTATCATCCATTTGGGGCTTCGCAGGTGGCTCAAATGGTAAAGAATCCACCTGCAATCCAGGAGACACGGGTTCAATCCTTGGGTCAGGAAGATCCTCTGAAGAAGGAAATGGCAACCAGTTCTAGTATTCTTGCCAAGAAAATCCCATGGACAGAGGAGACTGGTGGGCTACAGTCCATGATGTCACAAAAAGTCAGACACAACTTAGCTACTAAATAACAACAACGACAACAAAATCATTCACTTATTTTAAGAAATACACTTTTATCAAACAATTTGCTTCCCAGACAGAGTCTCAGTGTAAAGTATTTCAATTTCCATTTTTAAAAAACCTTGACACTAGTGTGGAACTGGGCTAGTGAAGGTTACTCATGTTGGTTATCTGTAGGGATAAAGAAAAGCCTTCCAACTTTGCCTTGATCAATCCAAGCTAATAAATAAACAAAAAGCCTGACAGATGAAATAGGCCTTCAGATCAGATCAGATCAGTTGCTCAGTCGTGTCCGACTCTTTGAGACCCCTTGAATCGCAGCACGCCAGGCCTCCCTGTCCATCACCAACTCCCAGAGTTCACTCAGACTCATGTCCATCGAGTCAGTGATGCCATCCAGCCATCTCATCCTCTGTTGTCCCCTTCTCCTCCTGCCCCCAATCCCTCCCCACATCAGAGTCTTTTCCAATGAGTCAACTCTTCGCATGAGGTGGCCAAAGTACTGGAGTTTCAGCTTTAGCATCATTCCTTCCAAAGAAATCCCTTGCTTCCTTCTAAAGAAATCCTAGAGTAAATACTAATTAGGAATTACTAGAAGATAGAGAAATTTGTAGACCTGGGCTTGAAGAACAGTTTTGTAAGTTCTGGCAGCATCCAGGAGAAGTATGGGTAGGAAAGGCAATTCCTAAGACACATTTGGTTAACTTATCAATTGTGTTAGAACAAACCCCACAGGGGACCATCCAATGGAATTCTCTCCCCTAGACCCTGGTTTTCTCCTCTCTTTCCATCTTACACCCTGACTTTGTCTCCTCCATCTCTTTTGGTCTAATTATCTACAGAGATAAATTGCTTTAACAATCTACCTAGAATTTTTTTTAAATGTGATAAATAATGGTCCTTTTGGAAATACTGAGAATCTTAACAACCATAAGACAAAGTCTGAGAATCTCTGTTACAAAGGAATTCAATGCATTAGCCAGAGAAATGATAGAACTGAAATTCAAACTCAGGTCAGCCTGATGCCAATGTTCTTGAACTTTCCACCTCCTTGTCCCATCATCACTGACTACCTTTCTGAGTATTAACAAATGGATTGGTTTTCCCCCATTTAGTGGTGAGAAACAGTCTCACCAGGCTTCATCACTCATATGACTAACCTGTAGCACCCAAAGTCCAAGCAACTTGCTGGAAAACGGGAGTCAATCTAGTAATTTGGTATCAACTGATCATAAATTAGATCATTGATCCAGAATTTGATTTTTCTGAAATCAAACAAACATGTGATCAATGTCAATAGACACTGATTAACGAATTGCTTCACAACAAATGAGCTAGTTAAGTATAATTATTATTCTATCTTGCTACTGACAAAAAATGCACCATGTAAACCTTGAAATGCTCAGAAATAAAACAGTAGAAATAGTAATAATACAAAAACTTAATGTATACTTTTTATATACCAGTCACTGCATAAGGTATGAGTTAATTACAAGTTTCATAATGCCATGAAGTGAAAGTGAAAGTTGCTCAGTCGTGTCCGACTCTTTGCAATCCCATGGACTATACAGTTAATGGAATTGTCCAGGCCAGAATACTGGAATGGGTAGCCTTTCCCTTCTCCATGGGATCTTCCCAACCCAGGGATCAAACCCAGGTCTCCTGCATTGCAGGCAGATTCTTTACCAGCTGAGCCACAAGGAAGTCTACACTAATTTTATTTACACTTTGAAAATGACTAAACAGAAGCTCAGATCAAATAAGTCACTTGTCCAATGTTGCACTAGTCCAAAATTATAACAGGAAGTGGTAAGAGCAGGTTTGAAAGCAACCATCTTTTACTCCATTGCCCACACTGTCAATTACTCACCCCAGTGAGTGGGGCAGTTGCTCCTAAGTTCATCAGCGGCTCAGACAGTAAAGAACCCAACTGCAATGCAGGAGACCTGGATTCAACCCCTGGGTTGGGAAGATTCCCCTGAGGAGGGGTTGGCAACCCACTCCAGTATTCTTGCTTGGAGATCCCCTTGGACAGAGGAGCTTGGCAGGCTACAGTTCGTGGGGTCACAAAGAGTCAGACACGACTGAGCAACTAAGCGCAACACACAAGCTCATCAATGAGTCTTCCTCCTAATGAAATCCCATGCAAATGAGTTAAGCAGAGAAGGGGCTGATATTTTACTATTGGCTATGTCAGAAAACAATACAGAACCAGTGTTGCAATTCACCAAAGCATTAAAAACAGAAGTAAAGTTGTGTAACCCTCCTCTTCAGGAGGCTTCCTGTGCTGACATTTGACTGGCACAGCCAAGGGTGTCAGTGTCAGGGCAGCCTGCACAAATGATTACACAGAAGGTTTAGAAAGAAACAAAAATGAATAATTTCATAGTTACTCCAAAGCACTGTCACATGCTTACATCAGATATAATCACAACCTCATACGAATATCTAATGTGGGCAAGGAAGGAGATGATTTAAATACATAAATTTATTTTTGGTAGGGGGAGGACAGGGACAGTGGGTACTGACCTCTCTAATAACAAAATCTTACAATTTATTCTTAACTAAAATATGTTAAGATACTATTCAGACTCTGATATTGTGTACATACATATGTATCTATATACATACCATGAAATTAGAAGATGCTTGCTTCTTGCAGGGAAAGCTATGACTAACCTAGACAGTGTGTTAAAAAGCAAAGATATCACTTGGCTGACAAAGGTATAGTCAAAGCTATGGTTTTTCCAGTAGTCATGTATGGATGTAAGAGTTGGACCATAAAGAAGGCTACTCTCCAAAGAATTGATGCCTTCAAATTGTGGAGCTGGAAAAGACTCTTGAGAGTCTTTTGGACTGCAAGGAGATGAAACCAGTAAATCCTAAAGGCAATCAATCAACCCTGAATACTCATGGGAAGGACTGATGCTGAAGGTGAATCTCCAATACTTTGGCCACCTGACACAAAGAGCAAACTTAATGGAAAAGACCCTGATGGTGGGAAAAATTGAAGGCAACAAGAGAAGGGGGCAGCAAAGGATGAGATGGTTGGATGGCATCACTGATTCAATGGACATGAACTTGGGAATATTCCAGGAGATAGTGAGGGACAGGGAGGCTTGGCCTTTTGCAGTCCATAGGGTTGCAAAGACATAGACATGACTTAGTGACTGAACAACAATATGTATCAATTATAGACACACACACACTCACACACACACACTCACACACACATGTCTGTGTTTTCCTCCCAGAGTATGATGAATATAAGTTCTCTGTCTCTCAGTCACTCAGTCGTGTCTGACACTATAGCCGGCCAGTCTCCTCTGTCCATGGGATTATCTAGGCAAGAATACTGGAGTGGGTGCCATTTCCTTCTTCAGGGGGTCTTCCCAACCCAGGGATGGAACCTACATCTCTTGCATCTCCTGCATTGGCAGGCAGATTCTTTACCACTAGCAACACCAGGGAAGCCCAATATAAGTATATTATCTAAATAATTTAAGGGTCTTGCTCAACATTAATTATTGCATGCTTCTATAACATGGTGATATTCCTTGTAAGTACCAAGTATTAATTCTTACATCATATACATCATGCATGTATTAACTGCCTATGTTGTACCAGACACTCAGATTATAAATATAAAGAGACATTAGGCTTTACTTTCAGAGTCTGGGGATTTGTTGAGGGGAGACGAAAGTTGGCTACATACTGTAAGAGCTGTGCTCATTTATTCAATAAACATTTTATCATTTACAAGTCAATATAAACGAAGCTAGGAGAAGGCAACGACACCCCACTCCAGTACTCTTGCCTGGAAAATCCCATGGATGGAGGAGCCTGGTAGGCTACAGTCCATGGGGTTGCTAAGAGTCAGACATGACTGAGCGACTTCAATTTCACTTTTCACTTTCGTTCATTGGAGAAGGAAATGGCAACCCACTCCAGTGTTCTTGCCTGGAGAATCCCAGGGACAGGGGAGCCTGGTGGGCTGCAGTCTACAGGGTTGCACAGAGTAGGACACGACTGAAGCGACTTAGCAGCAGCAGGAATACAAAGGTCATTCAGACACAATTCCCACTTTCAAGTTGCTCTGGAAACAGAGGGCTTCCCTTGTGACTCAGCTGGTGAAGAATCCGCCTGCAATTTGGGAGACCTGGGTTCAATCCCTGGGTTGGGAAGATCCCCTGGAGAAGGGAAAGGCTACCAACTCCAGTATTGTGGCCTGGAGAATTCCATGGACTGTATAGTCCATGGGGTCGCAAAGAGTCAGAAACGACTGAGTGACTTTCACTTTCACTTGAGTTTCCCTTGTGGCTCAGATGGTAAAGAATGAGCTCAGCTGGAAATAGAGCAGCTAACTCTTCTGAGTTGTCACTGGAAGGATATTCAGAGAGTATGTTACCTGAGCAGAGCAGCCCTCCCCAGTGTTTAAGACTAAGTGTAGGAAATCTTAAATGTAGATATCCACATATAAATTTAATTAAAGTTTGTTTCTGTTATTTTTGGGTTTTGTGCTTTTTTTTTTTTTTTAAGAAACAGACAGAGAACAAATGTATGAACACCAAGAAGGGAAAGTGGAGGTGGGTGAACTGGAAGATTGGGACTGACATATACATACTACTACGTATAAAATAGGTAACTAATGAGAACCTACTGTGTAGCACAGGGAACTCTACTCAGTGCTCTGTGGGGACCTAAAATGGGAGTGAAGTGAAAGTCACTCAATCATGTTGGATTTTTTTTCAACCCCATGGACTATAGCCTACCAAGTTTCTCTGTCTGTGGAATTCTCCAGGCAAGAATACTAGAGTAGGTAGCTGTTCCCTTCTCCAGGAGATCTTCCAACCCAGGGACTGAACCCAGGTCTCCCACATTGCAGAAAGATTCTCTACCAGCTGAGCTACCAGGGAAGCCTGACCTACATGGGAAGGAAATCCAAAAAGTTGGGGATATATGTATGTGTCTAGCTGATTCACTTTTCTGTACAGCAGAAACTAACACAACATTGTAAAGCAACTGTACTCTCATGAAAATGTTAAAACATACAGTTTATGAGAGTTTTTCATCAGAGTTCAGTGATTCCACTTGAAAAGATTATTTGAACTATTTTTGCTTCTGAAGCTTGTGCAACATCACCAATGTTTTCTTTTTCCTCTTTCACAGAGAGACAATGCTTGTACACACTATAAAAGGGAGGTCTGTTTTTCTATTTTATATCAGCTCCTTCAAAGTGAAATCCTGTGAAACTGCATCTTGTAAAGGCCGTGCCTCCTTGGGAGAAACTCGCGAGGTCATTTCAAATAGGGGGTTTTTATGAAAATAGATTTGCCTGGAGAAATTCTGAAATTTCTCATCCTTGTAAATAAAGACAAGTTTTCTTGTAAATGCTTTAAACTTTAAACTGATGTCAGGAATTAAGGTCATTGGAGGAGAGGCATAAGAAGGAACTAAAATATCCCAGAATTCCACAACCAGCAGGGAGGTCCAGGCATCTAGCCTTTTATTTATTGAAAGGATTGCAGCTAAGGAGTTACCTTCACCTTAAAAAACATCTCCCGAGAAATAGCCCCCCTAGCCCTGTTTGGTAAAGTACTCCTGGAAGGTTATTCAAAGCCAAAACCCATTCCTCTTTCTTTTCATTTGTTTGTGGAAATGTGTGCGGATCCTGCTTACAAATGACAACTCTCCAGAGACTGAAAATCTGCTACTCGGTTCCCCAAACCTGAGTTCAACTTATCTCCATGTAAAGGGACCCAGGTTTCTTTAGCTTTTCCTTATTATTCTCAATCTCTCAATCATTCACCTACACTCCTTGCACATAACATGCACACGTGTGTGCTCAGTTGTGTACGACTCTTTGCGACCCCATGGACTGTAGCCCACCAGGGTCCTCTGTTCATGGGATTTCCCAAGCAGGAATACTGGCGTGGACTGCCATTTCCTACTCCAGGGGTCTTCCCAACCCAAGGATTGAGCCTGCATCTCCTGCATCGACAGGCAGATTCTTTACCATTGCACTACCTGGGAAGCCCCTGCACAGGTCATTGATAAATATTCATCTCATTAAATGGACTTGGTTGATCTTTTCTAGAACGCTGACTAGGCCACATCTTGTTTCAGTTATAAGGACCTAATGTGGAGGCAGATACACCCAAAAGAGGATTTATATAATTCTGAGAACAGTGCTTCATTGTTTAAAATATACTTACATACATGTGTGTATACCCTTTCATTACCATCCACCTTTTCAGCCAGACTTGTTTTCTGTAGCTCAGTACTGGGAATAAAATACAGAAAAGCACAGTCCCTGAATTCAAGGCACTAAAAATCTACTTGGGAGCACACATACACACTGTAACCCTAACTTAAATTTGTAAATACAGACAGGTTTCACAGGGTATCGTGAGAACACAGAGAAGTGTGCATAGTGGTGGGTTTGGCTGGGTGAACAAATGGCAGAGCAGCCATCAGTCTGAAAAATGTACAACCGGAGAAGAGGAGTCAGATTTTAGAAAGGAAATTTTACTTGACGTAACAGTCTGGGATTTCTCCCGGTCACTTCAGGGATATTTCTGGTACATGAAACAGATGAGAAGAGAAAAGGGGTTAAAAAGATAAAGGAAAGAAAATGGAAGACAAGAGGGAAGAGGAGAGGAGAAGGCAAGAAACAGAAAATGAAAGGAAAGCAAAAGAAAATGAAACCCAGGAGCTTCTCCTTTGGAAAGTCCTGGACCACTACTTAATCTCTTCCATGTAGCTCTTCTTACTTACAGTCTTCTTACTGCCTTGTGGTAATGTTATCTTCACAATATGTGAAGATACAGCTATTTGTATATGATTGCACACTGGGTCTACCTTGAAGCACTTTCTAAATAAGCCGAGTAAGTGATTGAGGCCCTTCCTTTAGACTCCAACTGTGCTTTGCCAGGGCTGCCCTTTGCCCTTGGAATTTACCTGCACCCACTGTTACTCCAAACTCACTGGGGACAGATTTGCATTCATCCCTATGGAGCTATTGCATGGTGAGGAATCTTCCAATCCGGTGCCTCCTAAGCATGCTTCTAGAGGAAATGAAAGTGAAAGTGTTAGTCACTCAGTCGTGTCTGACTTTGCGACCCCGTGAACTGAGATACACCAGGCTCCTCTGTCTGTGGGATTTTCCAGGCAAGAATACTGGAGTGTGTAACCATTCCCTTCTCCAGGGGCTCTTCCTGACCCAGGGATCAAACCTGAAACTCCTGCATTGTAGGCAGATTCTTTTCCATCTGAGTCACCAGGGAAGCTCCTAGAGGAAATGATTTATTCCAATTTTAAGCCCAGATTATAATGGTGTCAGCTTTACTGACAAATTCCTATTCTGGCCTTTATCTGACTTCATATTCTCTCTAATTGGTCATGTTGTTCTGCCTAGGTTTCTTTTCCTTAGTCTATGTAGAGAATAGTGTCCAAAGAGTTGGCTACTTACATATCCCTTCCCTATTATATTCAAACCTGTTTATAACTTCCTGATTTTTTTACCAAACACATAGTCACAACAAAAGGCTTTTAACCCTGTGGAAAACATTTCTCAAAATGCGTCCCATAAAATAGTTATTCTTTGAGATGCTTGAAGAAGGAGGTTACGGACAAATAAGCTTAGAAAAATTATGGGAAATATCTGAACAACCATATGTTTTTGTTTTTTAATGTGTAACATCTTTCAAAATTAGCATTCTAAAGATCAGAGTAACCTGGATACATTTTAAAAATAGAGATCTATGGGGCCAAACTTAGATTTTCAAAATCTTTCATGGGAAGCCTGAGAAATCTATATTTCATGTAACTTTCCTAGTGTCATGATGTTATCATGTTGCTCTGGGACTTCAGAATCAGTATTTGAGGGTTCCCATTCTACAAAAGTCTTCAAAACCATTTTAGTGATCATCTGAAAGCACCTCTTTATCACTCTGTTAATCTGCTAATAACTGTTCACAATTCTTCATGATAGCATTCTTTTCATTCTTAAGAAAAGTCTGTAAGCACTTGATGTATTTATAAAGATGGCACAGACCTAGACAGCAGAGACATCGCTTTGCAGACAAAGGTCCATATAGTCAAGGCTATGGTTTTTCCAGTAGTCATGTATGGATGTAAGAGTTGGATCATAAAGAAGGCTGAACACCAAAGAATTGATGCTTTCGAATAGTGGTGCTGGAGAAGACTCTTGAGAGTCCTTTGGACAGCAAGAAGATCAAACCAGTTAATCCTAAAGGAAATCAACCCTGAATATTCATTGGAAGGACTATCGTCAAAGCTGAAGCTCTGATACTTTGACCATCTGATGCAAAGAACTGATTCATTGGAAAATACTCTGATGCTGGGAAAGAATGAAGGCAAAAGGAGAAGGGGTCAGCAGAGGCTGAGACGGTTAGATAGCATCACTGACCGAATGGACATGAATAGGAGCAAACTCTGGGAGATAGTGGAGGACAGAGGAGTCTGGCATGATACAGTCCATGGGGGTCAAGTTCGGACACAGCTTAGCAACTGGACAACCACAAAAACATGATAGAGAGTGAATGAAGACACGCACTTCAGAAGCCATTTCAGATTTTAACTCTTGAATATTCCTACTCTTCATATATGCTTTTTTTCTTCCCAATGTCTTTCTCCAACTTAGCGTGTATCCATAATTTTTCAGAGCTTTAACATTCTTTGTGAACTAGCTGGAAACAGTTAAAGCATATTAGTAAGCTTTGAATGTCTCAATATATAATTATTACCTTCTTAACAGATTCATAAAATTTTGTTTTAAACTATTGAAGCTAGTTTACCAAAAACTGTGGGAAAAAATCTTAATTGTTTTGGAGCTGTTTGGAGTTTTCATCTTTATTTTCATTTATAAGAAAATTAGTCTGTTTCTGGTAAAAACTCAAGTAAGTCTAAAATGTGTAACAATTAATCAACATGTGAGTTATAAATAGTAGTCTAGTGTACAATTAACAGCACAAAATAATAACTGGGGACTGGTTGGCTTCAGAATGCCAATGAGAAAAAATTAACGTGTAATAGAGACTAATTTTTAACTTAAAATAACATTTGCACTGAATGTCAAGAGCGCAATTTTTTAGAAATTATCAGAACTACAAGGCAATGGAAAGATTTTTAAACTATTTTTTAAAAAGTGATTTGCTTCTTCCTTCCTAAGTTCACCCTCAAGATAATTAGAAATGGTTTGGTAATCTTATGCTTTCTGACATCTCAACTTCCATATTTTTAGCTAAAGACACAGGACAGTTTCACTTACCTAATAAAATCAAAGTTTGCTCAAATCAGCAGGAAATGAGCAAAGAAGATTTATAGCATAACTAAAGTCATCCTCTATTGTTTTAACTGCTTAGAAAATAGAAAAATATTTTTTATCACCATGTGAGCCAGAAATAGTGTTTAGAATTTGTGTTTAGAAAATAGTGTTTAAATCTTGTCAGTGATTAAAAAGTTAGATGCTTCAACAATCATGATGTGTAATGCTATTTTTGGCTCATGCCGAAATCCCATTCTGGCCTTTATTTCATAGAGGACACTGAGCATCACATCTATTTCTAAGACCTGGCAAGCTTTCAATAAAGGCTAAGTCCCTTTTATAATCATTTAAATGTAGCGTTTATTTTCTGGCAGCTCTCCTCTGCTAAAGAGCAGAGAGCTTTGAGCAATCATGTTCCTCACTTTAGCAATCAAGTATTCTTTATGAATGAAGGAGAATTTCAGGCTAGATTTCTGCCTTGACACATAGTTTCCTCATGATTGAACCCTCCCCAGATTCTAGTAAAAAATGATTCAGGTTACAGTAGCTACAATTCATGACAGGAGCAATAAGAGGTCCAAGAAAGACAGCCATGCAACAGAACTGAAGGGCACAATCGGGAGTGTATCAACTGAACAAAAGATCATTCTGGTTGTTGCCGATGCAAAATCTGTGTGTGCGCACATGCACCGGCACACTTGTGTGTGTTTGTGTGTTTATCTCTTACCAGATAGGAGGAAAGAGTATATAATTGTTTAACTGACATACCCTTAAGATTTAGAACTTTCTTTTTTAAAATTTATTTATTTTAATTGGAGGCTAATTACTTTACAATATTGTAGTGGTTTTGCCACACATTGACATGCATCAGCCACAGGTGTACATATGTTCCCCATCCTGAACCCCTCCCACCTCCCTCCCCATCCCATCCCTCTGGGTCATCCCAGTGCACCAGCCCCAAGCACCCTGTCTCATGCATCAAACCTGGACTGCCGATCTGTTTCACATATGATAATATACATGTTTCAATGCTATTCTCTCAAATCATGTACCACCCTGAGGTGGGAAAGATTAAAGGCAAAAGAAGAAAGTGAGAGAAGATGAGATGGTTGGATAGTATCACCAACTCAATGATCACAAATCTGAGCAAACTCCAGGAGAGTGAAGGACAGAGAAGCCTGGCGTGCTGCAGTCCATGGCGTCACAAAGAGTTGGACATGACTTAGCAACTTAACAACAACATATATTTATCAGCTGCTTGTACTTCTTTTTAAATAGAAATCATATATGCATATATTTTTTATCTTTTTCTTATTTGATTGTTCATCTTTTTTTAATGGACTTTCATTTGTTCTTTATGTAGTATTACTATTAAAAGTTTCTGTCCATTATATTTTGTAAATATTTCTTCTTTACCATATATAAAGAACCAAAGGAAAGTATATTCTACTTAATTGACTCCAGCTCCTGAAAAACCTTCTAAGTTTACAGTACTTTTTTTTGTACTGGAGAGAAGCCCATTTTCCTGCAGAGGAGAAATCTATAAATCAATGTTAACTATCCTAACTACTTATGTTCTTCCCATAGGTGAGCTCAATACAGGAGTAACTGCTGCAGTTGAAGACTTATTTTCTACACCAAGTGAATCATGCTTGTAGGAATCTTCATCAAACACGATTCCTCCTTTTTTTGGCATCTATCAGATCAGCTTCCCTATCAGTGTGTGAGATGTCACTAGGTTAGGTTACTTTTGGTTCTCTGAAGATAATTTTGAACTAATAATATAGTAAGTTTTCCCTGAAAAGAGTTATAATAATTCTCTTAATCAGTCTTTCAAGTCAGAAACTAAATCCTGCTCACAGGACATAGAAAATAAGTAATATTACACAAAGAAAATATTTAAATATTTGCTTAGGATAAAAATGTAGCCTCTAGAATCATTTACAAACTTTTCCTTCTGTTCGAGCCCTCAAAATAAATTTAAATTATGGATTTGAATACTTTCTTTTTTAACAGATTTATTGGAATATAACTTATATACGATAAATTGCATGTGTTTAAAGTGTACAGCTGGATGACTTTTAATATATACATATATATATGCTCCCTTGAAATCATCACTGCAGTTGGCAATAGACATATTCAGTTCAGTTCAGTTGCTCAGTCGTGTCCGACTCTTTGCGACCCCATGAATTGCAGCATGCCAGGCCTCCTTGTCCATCACCAACTCCCGGAGTTTACCCAAACTCATCTGCATCGAGTCAGTGATGCCATCCAGCCATCTCATCCTCTGTCATCCCCTTCTTCTCCTGTCCCCAATCCCTCTCAGCATCAGGGTCTTTTCCAGTGAGTCAACTCTTCACATGAGGTGGCCAAAGTATTGGAGCTTCAGCTTCAGCATCAATCCTTCCAATGAACACCCAGGACTGATCTCCTTTAGGATGGACTGGTTGGATAGACCTATTAATCATTCTCAAAAGGATCTTCCTGCTTCTGTGTAATTACTCACTTTTAGCTAAATTATTATATAATCATAGATTTTGAATCATATTTTTTTTCCTTTTGTTTACATGTGAAAAGTGTTAGTCATTCCTTTGCATCTGACTCTTTGAGACCCCATGGACTGTAGTCCACCAGGCTCCTCTGTCCATGGAAATCTTCAGGCAAGAATGCTAGAATGGGTAGCCTTTCTCTTCTCCAGGAGATCTTTCTGATCCAGGGATTGAACCCATGTCTCCCACACTGTAGGCAGATTCTTTACCATCTGAGTCACCAGGCATATATTTATCCAATTTTTTGAGCACCTTTTGATGAAAGATGTTTTTTCTCCAGTGAACTGAGTTTGCAACTTTTCCAAAACCAGTTGTCCATATATGTGTATGTCTGTTTTCAGATTTTCTATTCTATTCCCCTTATCTACTTTTGCCAATATTAAAATGGTCTCGATTAGTATGCTGCTGCTGCTAAGTCGCTTCAGTTGTGTCCGACTCTGTGCAACCCCATAGATGGCAGCCCACCAGGCTCCCCCATCCCTGGGATTCTCCAGGCAAGAATACTGGACTGGGTTGCCATTTCCTTCTCCAGTGCATAAACGTGAAAAGTCAAATGAAGTTGCTCAGTCATGTCCGACTCGTAGCGACCTCCTGGACTGCAGCCCACCAGGCTCCTCCATCAATGGGATTTTCCAGGCAAGAGTACTGGAGTGGGGTGCCATTGCCCTTAGTATAGCTTTATATTAACTCAACATTCGGTAGAATTAATTCTCCAAATTTGTTCTTCCTTTACTAATTTATTTTGACCAATCTAGGTCCTTTGCATTTCCACATTAATTTTCCACTAGCTTGTCAAGTTTCAAGAAAAAAAGAATGACTTCTGGGATATGAATAGAATTGTGTTAAATCTTTAATTTGAGGAGAATTTGCATCTCAATAATGTTGACTCTTCCAATCTATAGATGGTAATCTCTCCATTTATTCAGATCTTTACTTCCTTTCAGTAGAATTTGAGAATTTTCAGTGTTCAGGTCTTTAACATTTTTTTCTGACTTCATATTATATATTTCATATGTTTGATACTACAGTAAAGAGTACTTTTTTCATATATGATTATTTGCTATATAGAAATAGAGTTAATTTCTGTATATTAAGCTTTATGATGTCCTCTTGCTAATTCATTTCATTAGTAGTATTAGATTTTTAAACAAATTTCCTTGAATTTTTCTACACAATCACCTCATCTGTGAATAAAGTGTTACTACTTTCTTTCCAATCTAGATACATACATATATTGTCTCTCTGGCTCTGACTGAAATTTATTCTCCATTATTTTTGTATTCTGACATAAAAAATGTCATTGAGGTGTTTTAAAGTAGAATAAAAGTTATGATTCTGAATGCTGACTCTACAATTTGCTATTGATGTACCTAGTCAAGTTATCTCCCAAAGAAAGGCAATGCCAAAGAATGCTCAAACTACCGCACAATTGCACTCATCTCACACGCTAGTAAAGTAATGCTCAAAATTCTCCAAGCCAGGCTTCAGCAATATGTGAACCATGAACTTCCAGTTATTCAAGCTGATTTTGGAAAAGGCAGAGGAACCAGAGATCAAAGTGTCAACATCTGCTGGATCATCAAAAAAGCAAGAGAGTTCCAGAAAAACATCTATTTCTGCTTTATTGACTATGCTAAAGCCTCTGACTGTGTGGATCACAATAAACTGTGGAAAATTCTGAAAGAGATGGGAAGACTCTGATGCTGGGAAAGATTGAGGGCAGGAGGAGAAGGGGACGATGGAGGATGAGACAGCTGGATGGCATCACCGACTCGATGGACATGGGTTTGGGTTGACTCCGGGAGTTGGTGATGGACAGGGAGGCCTGGTGTGCTGTCATGGCTGGTTCATGGGGTCATGGGTTCATGGGGTCACAAAGAGTCAGACACGACTGAGTGACTGAACTGAACTGAACTGATGCTGCAGGTGTGCCCATGTGTGACACAGCACAATCATCCTAGTATCATTCCTCTTGGGCTCACTCAGGCAAATAAAAGGAAAGTAAAGGTAATAAATGCAACTTTTTCTCCCAGCTATGTCCCCATGGCCCTTTAATTTTCAAGAGTTTGAATTTTCTTTGCATAAGGACTGAGCTAACTTTCAGTTCTAAACTGTATCAATTTAATTATATCTATTTATTCATCAACAATATTTGATTCTTGCATAATTCATATTTGCTGAGAATAATAGTTAACTTTGATATACCACTTAAAATTTCAATTGGTTTTCCAACAACTTTATGAGATAGGCATTATAATAAAGTCCATTTTTCAAAAGCAAAGATACTGAGGTTTAGTATATTTAGATAACTTGACTCAGTCAGTCAATTCAGTCACGCAGTCATGTTTGACTCTTTGCAACCCCATGAACCACAGCACGCCAGGCCTCCCTGTCCATCACCAACTTCCAGAGTTCACCCAGACTCATGTCCATTGAGTCAGTGATGCCATCCAACCATCTCATCCTCTGTCTACCCCTTCTCCTGCCCCCAATCTTCCCCAGCATCAGGGTCTTTTCCAATGAGTCAGCTCTTTGCATCAAGTGGCCAAAGTATTGGAGTTTCAGCTTCAACGTCAGACCTTCCAATGAACACCCAGGACTGATCTCCTTTAGAATGGACTGGTTGGATCTCCTTGCAGAGTCTTCTCCAACACTACAGTTCAAAAGCATCAATTCTTCAGTGCTGAGCTTTCTTTATAGTGCAACTCTCACATCCATACATGACCACTGGAAAAGCCATAGCCTTGACTAGACGGACCTTTGTTTTGGTAAAGTAATGTCTCTGCTTTTTAATACGCTATCTAGGTTGGTCATCTTTCCTTCTGAGGAGTAAGCGTCTTTTAATTTCATGACTGCAGTCACCATCTGCAGTGATTTTGGAGCCCAGAAAAATAAAGTCAGCCACTGTTTCTACTGTTTGCCCATCTACTGGCCATGAAGTGATGGGACCAGATGTCATGATCTTAGTTTTCTGAATGTTGAGCTTTAAGCCAACTTTTTCACTCTCCTCTTTCACTTTCATCAGGAGGCTCTTTAGTTCTTCTTCATTTTCTGTTATAAGGGTGGTGTCATCTGCATATCTGAGGTGATTGATATTTCTCCTGGCAATCTTGATTCCAGCTTGTGCTTCTTCCAGCCCAGTGTTTTTCATGATGTACTCTGCATAGAAGTTAAATAAGCAGGGTGACAATATACAGCCTTGACATACTCCTTTTCCTATTTGGAACCAGTCTGTTGTTCCACGCCCAGTTCTAACTGTTGCTTCCTGACCTGCATCCAGGTTTCTCAAGAGGCAGGTCAGGTGGTCTGGTATTCCCATCTCTTTCAGAATTTCCCACAGTTTATTGTGATCCACACAGTCAGAGGCTTTAGCATAGTCAATAAAGCAGAAGTAGATGTTTTTCTGGAACTCTTGCTTTTTCGATAAAACTCACAAAATACTCTAGTGAGTATAGAAATCAAGATTCTTAGAATTCCGATAAACAGCATAAAGGAAAATAAACAAGTAAACAAAACAAAATGGAGTAAGCTTGCATCCACCACCTAAAAACCAAACGTCTTGATTGATACCTAGTTGTATAGTAAGAACTGGAAAACTCCAGGAGAGGTGGTAGAATAATATTGAGCATGAATATGAATGGAGTGAAGAGCCAACAGCAATGCCCACACGCCAATTATATTGACTGTAATAGATAGTGGTTTCCCCACAAGAAAAATTTCTTAAAATAACAGATTTGTCCTGAGAAATACGATCAGGTGATACTTGGAATGGAAGGAGAACAGCATGGTAGTGCATAGTGGAGGCCAGCTGACTGTGTGGCCATCTTCACTGAAAGGATGGTTCAGAAAAAACTAGCATGGGAAAGTAACAAATACATCTGCCTTAGCCTGGACTCTAAGTAGAAAAAGTTGCCATTAAGAATTTCTAAATTTAATATACCTCACCTGATTTGGGAGGCTTCACAGGTGGCTCAGTGTTAAAGAGTCTGCCCACCAATGCAAGAGATGCGGGTTCAATCCCTGAATTGGGAAGATCCCCTGAAGGAGGAAATGGCAATCCACTCCAGTATTCTTTCCTGGGAAATCCCATGGACAGAGGAACCTGGTGAGCTCACAAAAGATTCGTACATGACTTAAAGACCAAAACAACAACACAAACTGAATTTGGACATCACACTGAAATTAACTATTTGGATTGGGTGTATGCCAAGAAAAGAATGTAGAAAGTACTCTTACAAAAATATGTTCCCTGGAGCACCTGCCAAATTGTGTGCTGCTATAGAAATGTTTTTATAGGAATACACTTGTTTAAAAAAAAAAACAAAAAACAGTCTATTAATGCCTCCTACCAGGAGAATGGTAGTGAAATAATACCCCCAAATCAGTTCTTTCTTAAAAGAAAAAAGAAATTGTCAAAATCAGTCTTTTTTTGGAATTGTAGAAATTAAGCAAAAACTTGTAACAATCTATGATTCCACAAATATCACTGGATCTCAGTAAGAACAACGAGCTTTGTGGCATTTCAACATATTTTGTTCCCTTCCTCCTTTCCCCAGTTCCCCAGTAGCCATACAACCAATAGACTTGCAAGCACTTTTGTTGTTCAGTCGTGTTCAACTCTTTGTGACCTCATGGACTGCAGAACACCAGGCTTCCCTGTCCTCCATTATCTCCCGGAGTCTGCCTAAACTCACGTCCATCGAGTCTGTGATGCCATCCAACCATTTCATCCTCTGTCGTCCCATTTTCCTCCTGCCTTCAATCTTTCCCAGCATCAGAGTCTTTTTCAATAGGTCAGCTCTTTGCAACAGGTGGTCAGAGTACTGGAGCTTTAGCTTCAGCATCCATCCTTCCAGTGAATATTCAGGACTGATATCCTTTAGAATTGACTGGTTTGATCTCCTTGCAGTCCAAGCTTGCTTGAAAGCATACTAGCTGTAAAATCAGCAGCCTAGGATAGAAGGCACTAAAGGGGCCAGAGCAGGTTTGGAGCTCACTCAAAGACCCAATCCAGACAACTTTTACTACTGAACCTCCCTGACTATTGTCAAGAGAAATATCATAATGAAGAAATATCTTGATTCACAGGGCTTATTTTTATTTGAACTGACTCAGAATTTTATCACTGGGAAAATCCCTGTTCCCAGGATTTGGGGGTATCATTCGCCACCATTCTCTTGCTCCTCCAGGTTCTTCCAATAGCATTTTGGGTAGAAATGTGTCATCCTAAAAGATCTATCCCATCCCTAAACTCACATGTGTGGCCTTATCTGGAAATAGAGTCTTTGCAGATGTAGCAAAATTTAGATGAGGGCATACCAGATTAAGGTGGGCCCTGATTCAACTTGTCTCCTTAGAAGAAAAGAAAACCTGGTTACCAGAAAGATGTGAAGACATACAGGAGGACACCAGGCAAAGACAGAAGCAGAGACTAGAGGGATTTATCTACAAACCAAGGAATGCAGAGGATTGCTGGCAAGCACCAGAAGCCAGGACAGAGGCCTGGTATGGATTCTCCCTCAGAACTTCCACAAGACAGCAAGACACCAGCCCTGCTAGACTTCCAGCCAACATAACGGTGAGAGGATACATTCTTCCTGCTTACTTCATCCAGCTGTGGGAATTTGTTACAGCAGCCCTAGGAAACTATTAATGATACAGGCTTCCCTGGTGGCTCAGTGATTAAGGAATCCACATGCCAGAGACCCAGGTTCAATCCCTGAGTCAGGAAGATCCCCTGGAGCATGGAGTGGTAAACCACTCCAGTATTCTTGCCTGTGAAATCCCATGGGCAGAGGAGCCCAGTGGGCTACAGTTCTTGGGGTCGCAGTGTTGGACATGACTTAGTGACTGAACAACAACAACCGAAAGGAAACTAACACACCCTCCAATTCCTCTGTCACTTCTGTGCATTCTTCCCTAGCTTGGGGATACTTCTGTTTCCAAGACCCTGCACCTGGAACTTGTGTCAGGTAGACTGCCTTTAGGCTACTGGAGCCACTGTTCCTGAAGATACAGAGAGCCTGACAAAGATATTTATGAATTTTGATAAATGCATGGAGTATAGTAGTTAACATCCCTAGACTAGAGAATGAGCAAACAAGCTTTGGGGGGAATTATCTGCAGTCCAGTGGATAGTACTCTGTGCTTCTACTGCAGGGTACATGGATTCAACCCTTTAGTTGTAAGTAAAATGGGAAAAATAAAATAAAAGCAACAAAGGAAGGAAAGAGGGAAAGAAGAAAAAGTTACATGTTTTATTATGCTTGATAACATCAAAATATAAAAAAAAACCTGTGTACACATAAAGACACTCATGCTGGGGAAGATTGAAGGCAGGAGGAGAAGGGGATGAGATGGTTGGATGGCATCACTGACTCAGTGGACATGAGTTTGAGCTAACTCAAGTAGATGGTGAAGGACAGGGAAGCTTGGCGTGCTGCAGTCCATAGGGTCACAAAGAGTCGAACATGACTTGGCAACTGAACAACATAATCTTATAATCTCAGCCTATGATTTATGGTGATCTGCCTAAAACTTTGCATGTTAACTTCTTATTCCAGCCAAGTGAGTCTGTCAAGACAAGCACAGTAATTTAATTAAGCAGATGTTCATCAATATCACTTTCCAAAATGGATAATAAATTTAAAAAGTGGTTGATAGGTGGACTTAGCTTATATGAGATGCTCTCATCACTCATGTGTTTGATTTTAAACAACTTATCTCTTAATTTCTTATACATTAACATCCCTAGATCATCTTTTCTCTTCTAAATTCAAACTTGCCTTAATCTAAGAACTGATATTTTTAATAATTGCCTACAAACCAATAATGCCATCTTAGAAGCATCAGCAAAATTGTAACACAATGTTTTTTTTTTAATTATATGGATATCTCACTGAACCTTTATTAATTTTATAATGGGTAGAGTTTACACTTAAGAAAGATGTCATGAGTGATAAACATATAAACATAAAAACTTAATTGAGAAAATATGAATGAAGTATGTAAAATGAACACGTAAATTGGTATTTGTAGGGTTTATACTTTTTATTGTATCTATTTGGAATTGTAAATTAAAGAACAAAATTAAAGATGTTTTATGAAATGTTGAAAGGGAACATTTTGAATTTTATGTCTAAACATGAAAATAATTAAAGATTTTATGATATCATTTAGCTCTCTGGAGAAAGAAATATGTTTTACAAAATACTCCCCTCTTCTGTTTTACACATCAACATCTGTACAATTTTTTAAACTGCATTATATTTAAAATTAAGACACAATGGAGTATTACTCAGCCATTAAAAAGAATACATTTGAATCAGTTCTAATGAGGTAGATAAAACTGGAGCCTATTATACAGAGTGAAGTAAGCCAGAAAGAAAAACACCAATACAGTATACTAACGCATATATATGGAATTTAGAAAGATGATAGCGATAACCCTGTATGCGAGACAGCAAAAGAGACACAGATGTGTAGAACAGTCTTTTGGGCTCTGTGCGCGAGGGCGAGGGTGGGATGATTTGGGAGAATGGCATTGAAACATGTATAATATCATATGTGAAAAGAATTGCCAGTCCAGGCTTGATGCATGATACCGGATGCTTGGGGCTGGTATACTGGGATGACCCAGAGGGATGGTATGGGGAGGGAGGTGGGAAGGGGGTTCAGGATGGGGAATATGTGTACACCCGTGGTGGATTCATGTTGATGTATGGCAAAACCAATACAATATTGTAAAGTAATTAGCCTCCAATTAAAATAAATAAATTTATATTTAAAAAATAAATAAATAAAATTAAGGGACTGCCAGAAAATTTTCACTGACCAAATCAGAGTTAAATCTTGTTCAAGACTTGTGAAACCAGGTGTCTTTCAGATTAGTCTGCTTAAGTGGCATCAGTCATGTGTGACTCTGTGTGACCCCATAGACGGCAGCCCACCAGGCTCCCCCGTCCCTGGGATTCTCCAGGCAAGAACACTGGAGTAGGTTGCCATTTCCTTCTCCAGTGCATAAAAGTGAAAAGTGAAAAGTGACAGTGAAGTCGCTCAGTCGTGTCTGACTCTTCGCGACCCCATGGACTGCACCCTACCAGGCTCCTCCGTCCATGGGATTTTCCAGGCAAGAGTACTAGAGTGGGTTGCCATTGCCTTCTCCGTCAGATTAGTCTATTTTAGTTGAAATCCTCCTCTGGCTGTGACACTGAGAAGTCAGTTCTCCTTTCTTATCTGCACCCCAAGTCTAATTCCACATCCAATTGGAAAGTCTTTCTCTAATTTTCTCTTTTTGCCTGATAATTAGCAGGTAACCAAGGTCTTCCTTGGTGAAGAGCTGACTCACTGGGAAACACACTGATGCCGGGAAAGATCTGCATAAATTAGTGAACTATGTGCTTGCATGGTCTTCAATTGTATTTGAACTAATTGTAGTTTAGTCACTCAGTAGTGTCCTATTTTTTTGTGATCCTATGGACTGTAGCCCATCAGGCTCCTCTGCCCATGGGATTCTCCAGGCAAGAAAACCGGAGCAGGTTGCCATTTTCTACTCCAGGGGATCTTCCCAACCTAAGGATCAAACCTACATCTCCTGCACTGCAGGCAGATTCTTTATCACTGAGCCATTTTGAACTAGAAGTAAAATTAAAAGCAATTGTTCGGCAATCTGTAGCTTACTGTTGTAGTTTTTGCAGTCTGCTAGTTCATTAATTTTTGCTGGATTCTTAGTATTAAAAATAATTGATTTTAATTACACTGTACAGAAAACTAGGGGAGAAAATCTGTTGATATATACCTAATAAAAATAGATAACTGGCTGCCTAAAACATGTTAGTTTCACAGAGCTTACCATTATAGCCATGGTTAGATCATGTATTTTTGTTTAGGTTGCTTCCCGATGAGACTCTAATTTGGTAATGAAAACATATTTATGAATTTATCCTCACCAGCACAGATCAAAGTTCAGGAGATCGATTTTCACAGAGCTTAATGCCCAAATATTCCACAGTAGTTTAAACTTTCTGTTATTAAAAAAATCCTTTGATGTATTACTAATTGGTTTTAACACATTGAAGAGGTGCTGAAATCAGTAGGCAAGAAATTTCTAGCAGTAGGTGGAAAAAGGATAATTTTGAGAATCACCATATGCTTTGAGAAATTCAGGCATTACAACACACATCCAAAAAGAAGTCAGAACTCATTTTTTTCTATTATTATTTTAAAAATACAGACTCATTACAAATGCTATAAAACTACTGAAAATATGCCTGCTAATTCTAAAACATTTAAGTTGTTACTTCACAGTTTTTATTTTTATTTTTGTAGACACAACTACTTGCCTTGACTACTTGTTATATGCCATGCATTCTGACACCTAATGTTCAGTGAAAGCCGTAGTAACAAAGATCATTTTTCTGTGGTAATCTGTGAACACTTGAGTCAATATCTGTCATAGAAACTAACATACTCCTAAAATGGGGAATCAGGTCAGAAAATTATTCTAAGAGATAGAAAGCCTTGAATTGGGTTGTTTGACTATTTACAAACAGTATATGCCTTTATAAACTTGTGCGTTTTTATAAATTGATCAATATAATAATTTCCGTCAGTTCGTGGGGAAATATAGAATTTTATTTTACCTGTTAGAAACTAGATGTTTCTTTCTTCATGTACCACAATTGATCATTTTGGACTAGAAGAAGTCATTCTCTTCCTGACATTCTGAGAACCAACTTGTCATAAATAGAACATATCCTTCATGTTTCCCTAATATAATAATAGTGACACTTTTACATTCACACAGACACATTTGTCTCCTGCTCCACCTGGTGACTCATGGATGCCTCCATTGGTAGCATGAGAAATGCAGCTTGTTGGAGAAGGCAATGGCACCCCACTCCAGCACTCTCGTCTGGAAAATCCCACGGACGGAGGAGCCTGGTAGGCTGCAGTCCATGGGGTCGCTGGGAGTCGGACACGACTGAGCGACTTCACTGTCACTTTTCACTTTTCACTTTCATGCATTGGAGAAGGAAATGGCAACCCACTCCAGTGTTCTTACCTGGAGAATCCCAGGGACGGGGGAGCCTGGTGGGCTGCAGTCTATGGGGTCGCACAGAGTCGGACATGACTGAAGCAACTTAGCAGCAGCAGCAGCAGCATGCTGAACTGACCTATCACCTTCTCATTCACACTGTGTTCTAAGTAGTTCTGTTAATTGACCCATCCATGGAGTCCTGCAATCCAAAATGTCTATTGTAAGCACAAAATTCCCATCCCCTTCTCTTCCTTCAAACGTAAGAGAATCCAGGTCCTTCATTCAGGTTTAATAGGAAGGTTTTCTGTTTATGCCAAATTCTATGTGTGAGCATATTTATTAGCATTTTGTCACCAGTTTACATTACTGGCAACATTCTAAATTTTCTCTTCCCTCATAGGTCCAAAGTTATATTATCCACTTCTTAGCCATCAAATCTGAACTCATGATATCACCATGATGTCTTTTATGCATAGCCATCCAGGTATTTATAGTTTACCCTTTGTAATGTTTCACTTCTTCCTCTCTGTTGGCACATCAGTAAGACTCGTCACTTTGTAGTCACTTTGTATTAACATCTATGTTATTTTAATCCTCTTACCTTTTATGTGAGCAAACAAGTCTTTCAGTCTCTGTTGCTTTGGTTTTTTTTCGTTATAGTCAGAAAAGCTAAGGAAAAGATTCACACAGTTATTGACACAATTATTTTTATTGTTGTTGTTGTTCATTCGCTAAGTCGGGACTAACCGTTTGCAATCCCAGGGAGTGTAGCAGGCCAGGCTCCTTTGCCCTCCACTATCTCCCATAGTTTGCTCAAACACATGTCCATTCCTCCAGACCCGTGACCTTTTTATCATCTCCATAATTTCCCATTTCCAAAATGTCACATACTTAGTCATATGCTCTGCAGTCTTTTCGGACTGGCAAAAGCCAGTTCAGTTCAGTCGCTCAGTCGTGTCTGACTCTTTGTGACCCCATGAATCACAGCACGCCAGGCCTCCCTGTCCATCACCAACTCCCAGAGTTCACCCAAACTCATGTCCATCGAGTCGGTGTTGCCATCCAGCCATCTCATCCTCTGTCGTCCCCTTCTCCTCCTGCCTCCAATCCCTCGCAGCATCAGAGTCTTTTCCAATGAGTCAACTCTTTGCATGAGGTGGCCAAAGTATTGGAGTTTCAGCTTTAGCATCAGTCCTTTCAAAGAACACCCAGACCGATCTCCTTTAGAATGGATTGGTTGGATCTCCTTGCAGTCCAAGGGACTCTCAAGAGTCTTCTCCAACACCACAGTTCAAAAGCATCCATTCTTCAGTGCTCAGCTTTCTTCACAGTCCAACTTTCACATCCATACATGACCACTGGAAAAGACGGACCTTTGTTGGCAAAGTAATGTCTCTGCTTTTCAATATACTATCTAAGTTGGTCATAACTTTCCTTCCAAGGAGTAAGCGTCTTTTAATTTCATGGCTGCAGTCACCATCTGCAGTGATTTTGGAGCCCAAGAAAATAAAGTCTGACACTGTTTCCACTGTTTCCCCATCTACTGGCCATGAAGTGATGGGACCAGATGCCATGATCTTAGGTTTCTGACTGTTGAGCTTTAAGCCAACTTTTTCACTCTCCTCATTCACTTTCATCAAGAGGCTCTTTAGTTCCTCTTCACTTTCTGCCATAAGGGTGGTGTCATCTGCATATCTGAGGTTATTGAGATTTCTCCCGGCAATCTTGATTCCAGCTTGTGCTTCTTCCAGCCCAGCGTTTCTCATGATGTACTCTGCATATAAGTTAAATAAGCAGGGTGACAATATACAGCCTTGATGTACTCCTTTTCCTATTTGCGATATACATTATGTTTTCTGCAGCTTATTCCTTTTTGTAACTGAATAGTATCCTATTTTCTGGATGTATCACGTTTGGTTTTACTGTTGTTGTTATTTATAGTTGCAAAGTTGTGACTCTTTTGTGAACCCATGGACTGTAGCCTGTCAGGCTCCTCTGTCCGTGGGATTTCCCAAGCAAGAATACTGGAGCAGGTTGCTATTTCCTTCTCCAGGGAATCTTCCTATCCAGGGATCAAATCCACATCTCCTGCATTGGTAGGCAGATTCTTAATCCCTGAACCACCAGGAAGCTCATATTTGGTTTTTCTACTCACATATTGGAAATGAACTTGGTTGCTTCCAGTTGGGGATGATTATAAACTATCATAAAATAACCACGTGCAGGTTTCTGTGTGGATCTAAGGTTTCAAATCAGCCAGGTAAACACTAAGCAGTCCCATTGCTGGGTTGTATATGGTAAGACTATGTTTAGCTTTAGGAGAAACTGTCAAACTGTCTTTTAAATGATACTACCAGTCTTCACTCTGAAATTGGAAATCATTTAGAATTTTTGAATTTATGAAGTAGTCTACATCTTTTCTCAACCTTTTTGTTTACTATTATGATGTGAAATACACATTGTTTTACTTTTTTTATGGATGAGGGAGTTGAAGGGTTAAATTATTTTCTAGGTCAAATATTTCACCATAGGCAGAGGCAAGAGACTAACTCATCTTTTAGGTCAAAACTCGCTACAATAGAAGAGGTCATTTTAAAAGGGAAGGAAGGTTTGGGACTGGGGGACACATGTACCCCTGTGACTGATTCATGTCAATGTATGGCAAAACCCACCACAATATTGTAATTAGCCTCCAATTAAAATAAAGTAATAATAATAATAATAACAAACCAAAAAAAGGTTTATTAGCTTGGGTGATATCTTTTCTTTTGTTTTTATTTTTTCTTATTACCAATTAAATTTAAAAATCCAAAAGGAGATGCTACAAGGTAAGAAATATGTTCCTCTTTCCTTAAAACACTTGCCTCTTTAACCTGCAAAGTTTTCCTGGATCCAAAGTAAGGGGGGAAAAATATGAATGGCAATTGATAGATACTACTTTGGCCCTATTGCAAAATTTAGACTTAAAATGAAGAAAGCAAGGAAAACCACTAGACCATTCAGGTATGTCAAATCCCTTGCAATTATACAGTGGAAGTGACAAATAGATTCAAAGGATTAGATCTGATAGACAGAGTGCCTGAAGAACTATGGAGAGAGGTTCATGACATTGTACAGGAGGCAGGGATCAAGACCATCCCCAAGAAAAAGAAATGCAAAAAGGCAAAATGGTTATATGAGGAGGCCTTACAAATAGCTGAGTAAAGAAGAGAAGTCAAAGGCAAAGGAGAAAAGGAAAGATATACCCATCTGAATGCAGAGTTTCAAAGAATAGCGAGGAGAGATAAAAAAGTATTCCTCAGTGATCAGTGCAAAGAAATAGAGGAAAACAATTGAATGGGAAAGACTGGAGATCTCTTCAAGAAAATAAGAGATATCAAGGGAACATTTCATGCAAAGGTGGGCACAATAAATGACAGAAACGGTATAGACAGAAGCAGAATACATTAAGAAGCAGTGGCAAGAATACCCAGAAGAACTATACAAAAAAGATCTTTATGACCCAGATAACCACAACAGTGCGATCACTCACCTAGAACCAGACATCCTAAAATGCGAAGTCATGTGGACATCACTACAGAAGCATCACTATGAACAAAGCTAGTGGAGGTGATGGAATTCCAGTTGAGCTATTTCAAATCCTAAAAGATGATGCTGTGAAAGTGCTTCACTCAACATGCTAGCACATTTGGAAAACTCAGCAGTGGCCTCAGGGACTGGAAAAGGTCAGTTTTCATTCCAATCCTAAAGAAAGGCAATGACAAAGAATTTTCAAACTACCACACAATTGCACGCATCTCAGAAGCTAGCAAAGGAATGCTTAAAATTCTCCAAGTGAGGCTTCAACAGTACATGAACTGAGAACTTTCAGATGTTCAAGCTGGATTTAGAAAAGGCAGAGGAACCAGAGATCAAATTGCCAACATCTGTTGGATCATTGAAAAAGCAAAGGAGTTCCAGAAAAACATCTACTTCTAATTTATTGACTACACCAAAGCCTTTGACTGTGTGGATCACAACAAACTTGGAAAATTTTTAAGAGATGGGAATATCAGACCACCTTACCTGCCTCCTGAGAAATCTGTATGCAGGTCAAGAAGCAACAGTTAGAACTGCACATGGAACAGTGGACTGGTTCCAAATTGGGAAAGGAGTACGTCAAGGCTGTATATTGTCACCCTGCTTATTTAACTTATATGCAGAGTACATCATGAGAAATACTGGCTGGATGAAGCACAAGCTGGAAATCAAGATTGCCAGAAGAAATATCAATAACCTCAGATATGCAGATGACACCACCCTTATGGCAGAAAGTGAAGAGAAGCTAAACAGCCTCTTGGTGAAAGTGAAAGAGAAGAATGAAAAAGCTGGCTTAAAACTCAGCATTCAAAAAAACAAAGATCGTGGCATCCAGTCCCATCACTTTATGGCAAATAGATGGGGAAGCAATGGAAACAGTGACAGACTTCATTTTCTCAGGTGCCAAAATCACTGCAGATTGTGACTGAAGCCATGAAATTAAGACACTTGCTCCTTGGAAGAAAAGCTATAACCAACCTAGACAGCATATTAAAAAGCAGAAACATTACTTTGCCAACAAAGGTCTGTCTAGTCAAAGCTATGGTTTTTCCAGTAGTCACGTATGGATGTGAGAGTTGGTCTATAAACAAAGCTGAATGCTGAAGAATTAATGCTTTTGAACTGTGGTGTTGGAGAAGACTCTTGAGAGTCCCTTGGACTGCAAGGAGATCCAACCAATCAAACCTAAAGGAAATCAGTCCTGAATATTAATTGGAAGGACTGATGATGAAGCTGAAGCCCCAATACTTTGACCACCTGATGCAAAGAACTGACTCATTGAAAAGACCCTGCTCCTGGGAGAGATTGAAGGCAGGAGGAAAAGGGGATGACAGAGGATGAGATGGTTGGATGGCATCACTCACTAGATGAACATGAGTTTGAACAAGCTCCAGGAGTTGGTGATGGACAGGGAAGCCAGGTGTGCTGCAGTCCCCAGGGTCACAAAGAGTCAGACACGACTGAGCAACTGAGCTGAATTGATTTTGGTCCTATAGAATGGTGAGCTCAGAAGTGATCAAAGAATGGAATCTTAAAGAACTAAAAATGTAGTGTGTTTTTTTTTGGACACTCTAGTTTCTTGACCAGGGATGAAACCCCAGATTGCATGGTTCTCACCTTGGCAGTGAGAGCATGGAGTCCTAACCACTGGATCACCAGGAAATTCCCAAGAATGAAATTCTAAAGAGAGAACTAAATCGGTGAGTCAGAGCTAAAGGGGTAATTGAAAGAGATGAGGAAAATTAAACTAAGGGTCTTGAAATCTGAGTAACCATATAAGTTAATAGTTGTTTTGTCTGGAAACAGTTGCTGAAATAATTTTTCTCCTTAAGCACTCTTATTGCAACCAGTACATGGTCATTATCCATTTGGTGGAATCAGCAGACATCTTTTAGAGAAACTGTATTGATTTGTGACCCAGAAAAATAAAACGAGAGCCATTATCTACTTCTTTGATAAGACAAGAAGCACTTACAGCTCGTTTGCCTTGCTTGTACATTCTGCAAGGTCGTTTTCCACCTCGTCTATGAATTCCATAATGAGTAGAATAAATATGACTTCCTGCTTTTCTGCTAAGGGATGAATAAAAGAGCCTGGTTAGCAGCCCACTTGAGCAAACAGTTCTGTTATTTACATTCTGTCTAGTGATTCACAGGATCATTAAGTTACAAGGACAGAAGAAAAGCTGACACTGAAAGCATACATCCTGGCTACTTAAGATGAAAATACCTACAAATGTCCCAGGAAGGCAATAAACATCACCCAGTCTCTGCGATCATATTCATTCGATCTTCATTTCAAGACCCAGGGAAACTGAATGCTGCTAATTAGTGGTGTCCTTCCAAATTTCTTGAAGTAAGTTCAATTTATTGTGGATATTCTAAGCTTTCATCATTTCTTAATTCTAATGAGGAATCAAAAAGTTTTATTGTTCCAATCAGAATGCTTCTCAAATTGTATTATCAAAAAAGAATCTCATAAATGTATCCACACCAAAGTGATCTGCAAATGATCAACAAGGTTAAATGTGTAGTGTAATAATTCCTAAAAGCAGGTCTATTTTAAGATGACTGAGTCCTAAAACTCAGGGGACACCCAATAAAGTGAGTAATTAATAAGATAATAATATGAATCCACGTCAAAATGTAAACACCAAATCAATTATCAAAATTTGGAGGTATTCTTGGGGCACTGATGTTTTCTACAGTCTTTAAAACTACATAAAATTCAAACTATTATTTTTATGGCGTTCATAATGTTATCAATGTCATAATTTACAGAGCACTACTTTGGCCACCTGATGTGAAGAACTGACCCATTGGAAAAGACCCTGATGCTGGGAAAGATTGAAGGCAGGAGGAGAAGGGGATGACAGAGGATGAGATGATTAGATGGTGTCACCGACTTGATGGACATGAGTTTGAGCAAGCTCCAGGAGTTGGTGATGGACAGGGAAGCCTGGCTTGTTGCAGTCCATGGGGTTGCAAAGAGTTGGACACGAACTGAACTGACTGACTGACTGAATCAAGTGTTGACAATCTATCAATTATCCAGTTTATTCCAGTACACTCACAAACGCAAGACCACACAGTACTGCACACCCAAGAGAGCTAGAAATAAAATCCAGGTCTAAAGTTGTAAACCTGTGATCTGGTCTAAACAATTTCTGTCTTCCTTTACTTGTATTTTCATTCTGTCTTACATTCTGTTTTTCTTTCTTCCTAGTATGTGGCAAGTGATCAAAAAACTTCTACTGATTATTTGCTCAGTTCCATTCAATCCTTTTCATTCTACAGAGCTTTCATCTGCATTTTCAGAAGGTGACCATTCATCTGTTTATTATTTTTAAATGGCAGAAGTTCTGGCCTTGTTATAGATGCTAGGGGTGTAATCCATCTTAACATTTATTTAGTACTTAGCAGGTGCCAGGCATTTAAATATCTCACAACTACAGCCCATAATGTATGGACAAGGACAATCCATATTTTACAACAGAAATTTCTGAAGCGTAAAATGTTACGTGTGTAACAGAACTGGAGTACAAACTCAGGTAGTATGACTCCAGGTCTCAAGATTTAATTGCTAGAGCATACAGTTTTCAGTCACAGAGTGATGAATGTGACCCAAAATGTCTTTCCTTGGCAGGACTGACTTTCCCATGTGGGTAGGCAGATGTCAACAAGTAAACATACTATTAATTGCAAATAGTGGTGATTGCTATTTATAATGAAAGTTGGTTTAGAAATAATGGCATGGAATCAATCACATTTAAAAAAGGAAATGAGATGAATAATTTCAATCTCAGTTTCCTGTTTTACTCAGTGTTCTTATATAGCTTACTGACATTGAGAAATTGCATGAGAAATCATATTATATGAAAGTAGCAATATTTTAATGAAAATAATTCCAAAATTTCATCAGTTTCCTATTTCAGTGTACTAATGGCCATCCCAAATTGAGAATGGGTATGTTCCAACATTGTTCTTGACTAGAAGGGGATCTCCAACTTTATATTTTGTCTAACCTTATCCTGGCTCACAGTCTTTCCCTAAGTCTCAACTTTTCCAAGGCCCTATCTTCTGCAGGGGCCTTGAACACAGTCCTAGGATTGGTGCAGTACTTATCTGCCTGATGAAATTGTGGTCAGGAGTTGGGTGTGTTTAGGATGGTTGTCAATGGGGGGAAATGGGAGACAGCCAAGGAGGCACCTTGATTATTGACAATGCATAGAGTTCACAGTCTTGGAGACAGGTTGACTTGAATTTTAGGAGCTAACTCAGTTCCTACACTCCCCTGGCAGCAGAGACCCAACCACCGTGCTCACCCCAGTGGATGTCATCCTTTTGCTAAATCTTCTGCTCAGTTCTATGTCATGCCTGTTGTCACCAAGGCTCCACCACCTCCAGAATATGGTCTGTTTTTTGTTATTTTGTTTTTTTCCTGCATGAGAAAAGGTTGTTCTAAAAATATATATCTTTCTGCTATTTTTAAATTCAACTCAAAGATTTGGCTCCTCAGCTTCTCTCATTTTATAGTGTTCTTCTCAAAGAGTAGGTGACTCATACCCTCTCTCTGAAATGGATGGTGATGGTGATGATCACGGACAGTCTCTTAAGTTCAGAGAACAAATTCAGAGTTTGTTTATAGATGAGTATTTTATTCCAGATCTCTGACCTGATGTGGCTCCATGTCTTTAGTAAACATCTACCAAAGGGTATTAGATAACTGAAGAAATTTATGTGAACTGACTCATCTATTGCTATGTTTTCATTTTTAAATTTCTCTCCAAGGGAAAAGATTACTTCCTCTCAAATCCAAGATGCCTTTTCAATGGAATTTTCCTAAAGCCATCTAAACTATAAAAACCTTTTCTACAACAATGGGAAAATAAATTGAGCATACTTAGATTGGGATCAATTCCAAGTCATAAAATTAATAGCAAGCCGAAATAAAAAATGTCTGTGTGGAGGACGAGATACAGAAAAAGGTCTTTTTGTAGATGTGTATTTGGCATTGCTGTTGTTCAATTGCCAAGTTGTGTCTGACTCTTTGCAACGCCATGGGCTGCAGAACGCAGGCTTCCCTGTCCTTCCTTCCCATCTCCCGGAGCTTGCTCAAACTCATGTCCACTGAGTCGGTGCTGTTATCTAACCATCTCATCTTCTGCTGCCCCCTTCTCCTTTTGCATTCAACGTTTCCCAGCATAAATATCTTTTCCAGTGAGTCATAACTGGTATAATGAAAAGCAAATTCAGATTATTTTTTGAAACTACAGTAAAACAAGTTTTCAAAATATTGTACAAAGGTTTTCAAAATATTTTCATATATATTAATGTTTTGCGTGCCTGCTAAGTCACTTCAATCTTGTCTGACTCTTGGACTGTAGCCTGCCAGGCTCCTCTGTCCATGGGCTTCTCCAGGCAAGAATACTGGAGTGGGATGCCATGCCCTTCTCCAGGGGATCTAACCAAAGATCCAACCTGTTTCTCTTTACATCTCCTGTAGTGGCAGTCAGGTTCTTTACCACTAGCCCACCTGGGAAGTCCACGCTAATATTTTAAGATGTATTAAATGTTACTGATATTCATTTCATCTGGGACCTAACCCCTCACACTCAGAACAAGTCCAAGGTTGTAAATGTCAAAGTAGTTAGGATACAACTCTTAAGCGAGTTGACCTCCTGGCTCTCTCTGACCTCACTTCTTCCTGCTTGCAAACTGTTAATAGATCCTCCTGTAGCCTCCAGCCTCTTTGTGGCTCCTCACACTGGCCAAGCATTTGGCTCATCAGGGCATTTGTACCTGCTGTTACCTCTGCCTGAACTGCTCTTTCTCCAGATAAACGTCTGGCTTGCAGGTTTCTGTTCAAATGTTACCTGCAAGAGAAGCCTGACTTGACTGTGCTGTCTAAAATAACACCCCACCACCTGACATGTCTTTGTCTTACTTTACTTTTCTTTACAAACCTTATCACTACTTAGATTACTATGTAATTATTAATTTATTCTCTGTCTCTCCCAACTAAAATGTAATCCTAAAGGAGTAAGGGCTTCTTTTGGTAATATATCTCTAAAGTTTAAAATAGTGGCTAACATGTATGTAGAAGATGCTGAATAAATATTCATTGAATAAATAAAAGAATGAGTCAATGAATGCTACCTTTCTTGTTTTAGTTTACAGATGGTAAAAATATTTATGAGTTAATTTGTAATCTTGGTCAGTCAATATAGTTTTCCTGGTTTATTTTTTTATTTAAGATAAAATTCATGTAACATAAAATTTAACATTTCAAAATGTACAATTCAGTGGCATTAATTACATTTACAGTGTTGTGTATCTAACCCCTAGATCCAGTTCAAAATCACTTCCATTACCCCTAAAGAAAACCCTGTATCCTTTAAGCTGTCATTCCCCATTCTTTCCTCCTCACAACACCAGGCAACCACTAATCTATTTTCTGTCTCTGAATTTAATCTATATATTTCACATAAATGGAATCATATAATATGTGACTTCTGAGTCTGGTTTCTTTCATTTAGCATAATATTTCCAAGGTTCTTCTTAGTTATTGTAGCATGTAGAGGTCCTTTATTTCTTGTTGTATCTTTGAAAATATTTCACTATAGATAGACTTACATTTTTGTTTGGGCTTCCCTGATGGCTCAGCCATAAAGAATCTGCCTGCCAATGCAGGAGATGCGGGTTTGATCCCAGGAGTGGGAAGATGCCCTGGAGAAGAAAACAGCAATCCACTCCAGTATTCGTACATGGGAAAATCCCATGGAAAGAGGAGCCTGGAGGGTCCTGTGTTCATGGGGTCACAAAAGAGGCAGACATGGCTTAAAAACTAAACAATAGCAACAACATTTTGTTTATCCATTCATCACCTGATGAACGTTTAAGCCATTCCCACCTTTTGGATATTGTGAACACTGCTGCTCTGAACATTTACAGACAAATATTTAATTAGGTCCCTCAAACACATTGACTTTTCTGAATTGTTTCCAATGTTTTACATTTTATTTTTAAATAAAAGTTGTTTATACTTAAGGCATACAATATGGTGATTTGATATACATATATATAATGAAATGATTAGCAGTATCACTTTGAGTATATCCTAGGAATGGAATTTCTGGGTTTTATAGTATTTCTACATTTAACATTTTTAAAAGATCTTTTAAATGTTGACTTAAAAAAATATTTAATTTGTATAACATTGTTTCTGAGACATGTGGGATATTAGTTCTCTGATCAAGGACAGAAACCACACCCCATGAACCGGAAGTACTTTGCCAACAAAAGTCCATATGGTCAAAGCTGTGGTTTTTCCAGCAGGTCATGTATGGATGTGAGAGTTGGACCATAAAAAAGACACAGCACTGAAGAACTGATGCTTTTGAACTGTGGTGCTGGAGAAGACTCTCAAGAGTCCCTTGGACTTCAAGGAGATCAAACTAGTCCATCCTAAAGAAGATCAATCCTGAATACTCATTGAAAGGACTGATGCTGAAGCTGAAGCTCCATGGTCACCTGATGTGAAGAGCTGACTCACTGGAAAAGACTCTGATGTTGGGAAAGATTGAATGCAGGAGAATGGAGTGACAGAAGATGAAATAGTTGGATGGTGTCACCAACTCAAGGGACAGAAGTTTGAGCAAATTCCGGGAGATGGTGAAGGACAGGGAAGGCTGGCGTGCTACAGTCCATGGGGTAGCAAAGAGTCAGACATGACTTAGAGACTGAACAACAACAAACCACTGGACCACTAGGAAAATCCTTATGTTTAACTTTTTGAAGAACAACCAAACTGTTTCCATTAAGGGAGGCATCATTTTACACTGTCACCAATGAAACTTAAGGTGAAAACACCCTTTTTAAAAAAAATATAAATTTATTTATTTTAATTGGAGGCTAATTACTTTACAATATTGTATTGGTTTTGCCATACATCAACATGGATCCACCACGGGTGTACACGTGTTCTCCATCCTGAACCCCCCTCCCACCTCCCTCCCCATACCATCCCTCTGGGTTATCCCAGTGCACCAGCCCCAAAAACATCTTGTAGGACTTTTTATTTTAGAGCAAAAAGTGTCATTAAAAGTGTGATTACTCACAGCAACTGTTCTCTGTGATGCATTTGAAGTTGTGCCTGGTGGACGACAGTACCACTGAACTACTGGTCCTTATTCTCATTTCCTGATTAACAGCACAGCCAGTGGCCTTCAGATCTCTATGTTCCCCCAACTATCTTGTGAGGTGTCTTTTATCCTACCACAAAGAACAGATAAGGGCGTAAAAACAGTTTCTGGGGACTTTAATTGGAAAAATTATAGATTTTAAGAAGAGCAATGAAGGTGGCTCTTCACCACTGAATACACTTTCTTTATTGGCTTTCAATATAAGTCTCCTGCACCAGCCTTCTCCAAAGCAGTCTCCACCAACTTGAAGTTTTCAGTACTTTGATATAACAATGAAAGTTTATTCTAATATCATTATCTTCACTGAAATGAAGACTAACTTACATTTTGAGCTGCATTAAAGAATAAAAATGTATATATTGATCTGTGATATAAGAGCCAAAACTAGTAGTGCTCAGAAATCTTGAAAAACTCCATCTTGCCAAGTCCTCCTCCTGGTACTCGCCAGGATCCCCTCCTACCAAGAGTCCCACGATGGAACATCTTCTGGGTCTGTTCCAGTGGTGTAATACCCTCAAACTCTTGGTATTTTTTGAACCCCAGTCCTCAAAATGCAACAGCGTCTTATGTACTGCAAGTGATAGCTAATTAATTTGATAAAAACAGTTGGTGTCCGTGGGTGACATTCAACAGTGCTTTCAAATTTGGCCTTTTATGAAAACAAATATAATTTTACTGTAGGGTATTTGACACGAAAGCACAATCCAACGAACTGAATCTCATGGGGAAACTAATAAGCACCAGAGCAGATGACATCACGTTGTTTAATAGTTCTCTCAGAGCACACATCCTAGATAAGTTTTAACACAGCACTGCTCTATTTATGATCTCTTGAAAAATTATTTTCTCTTACAGACAATGATTCCAGTTATCATATGTTCAATTCACTCACTTATCAAGAGCTTCAAAGATGAAGAAATCATTAAATTGTGAATATTTATTTGCTATAAATTTATGGGAAGAAGAAAGAGCATTCCAGGTTGAAGAAATGCCATAAGCAAATAAGACAATGTGGGGAGAGTGTAGTGTATTGAGCCCAGGGTAAAGTGGTTATCTTGCTTGAAATAAGAAATATGTCACAAATCGCCTGGAAACAAAAATTGGATCACATTATAAAGGACTTAGAAATCTATGCTAAAGATTTTTAAATTAATCATATAGGAATACAAGAGCCATTGACAATTTTCACACATGCAAGTAGCATGATCAGATTTAGGATATAAGAAGTTCACTCTGGGAGCATTACATAGAAATATTGGCTTCCTGAAAGATTATTCCATGGCAATCAAATGTATCCTATTGGCAATGAATTAATCTATCAGTTAACGTTTCTGTCCACACATTCCAACTCTTCTATTTCCCCTCAATTAAGCAATTATGTAATCTCAGTTTTTCTAAGTAGGAATATCTGTAATAGCATCCAACTAAATGTATAATAATTGTTTTCAAAAACTTGGAATCATTTTCTGAGTAGTCCACATGACCTATAAGATAATCCTAAAAGATAGAAATAAGAATCAAAATATCAAGCTAATTGGCTGGCTAACAGTGCTGCATAGAAGACTCTGCTGCTGCTGCTAAGTCGCTTCAGGTGTGTCCAACTCTGTGCAACCCTGCACATTATAAAACAGGCTTTGACAAACTAAATCTTACAGCTTGGTTTTTGTATGACCCGTGAGCCAAAAGTGGGTTTAAATTTTTAAATAACTGTAAAAAACACTGAGAAGAATATGCAACAGAGATGGTATATGGACCTCAAATAAAATCATGTGTCATCCAGCTCTTTCCCCCTAAAGCCGTCGGCTCTTGTCATACAGTGAAACACATGAAAGAGAGCTTGAGGGAGATTTCTTTTAACTTAAATCCTCCTCCTATAAACTACTAAGAAGCAACAGATGAGTACCTTTATAGCCTTACTAAATTCCTACTATTTTCCTAGGACAATTACTTTTCTATTGGGTAAAAATATTTTACTTTTATAAGTGGTTTCGTACCACAGTGTTTTGATCTGCAGGATGGGTACCAATCAGAATGTTGTTTAAATGATATCAACTTGGAGGCAGATACCCAAGATTCATTCTCACATGTGTGAATAGTTCAGAGTAGTTGATACTGTCGTTTTCATGAGGATTTGAGACTGTGCATCTCTTTTAAAGTAATAATTCTAGCCTGTCACTTACAGCAGAACCTTTAGCAAGCAACAGAGGGAAGCAGAAACCTGTTTGAGAGAGAAACTGAATCAGAGAAGTTAATTTATTAAGTAACTGATCATATAGAATAGAGGAAGTTGAAAGTCTTTATTTAGATACAGGAAATGACTATTTCATAAGGGCTTGATCAATAATTTCCCTTAAGGTAGAAACTATGGGTGGCAAGTTCATTGACAAATCTCTCCATGACCTTTCTAAATAACGTACAATCACAAGACATTTATATTAGTAATATTTTATGTGGGGTGTGTGTGTGTGTGTGTACTCAGTCGTGTCTGACTCTTCACAACCTCGTGGACTGTAGCCCACCAAGCTCCTCTGTCCATGGGATTCCCCAGGCAAGAAAATTGGAGCTATTTGACATTCCCTTCTCCAGGGGATCTTCCAGACCCAGGGATCAAACCTGCATCTTTTGTATCTCCTACACTGCGCCACTTGGAAAGCCATTTTTATGTGAAGATGGACTTAATGCATAGCTGGCTTGGCAAAGTTCTACCTTTACCTCTTTTATTTCTGACGATACCTGAATATCTGGTTTTGATGAGATTTGGTTACTTAATTCAGAGAAGGCAATGGCACCCCATTGAAATAGGATCAATATGGATTGTTTATTTAATCAAAATGTTATTTGAAAATAAAACTGAAGACTGTTATATGATTGTAAGAAATACTAGCTCTTTCACAACCAAGGAACCATTTTTAAAATAATTAAGACATTTCAAAGTCAATTTAAAACAGAGAAAATTATTCTATAAGATATGGAATATTAGTTACTAAATCAAAGAAAATTCAATTCCTTCCTTCATATCCTTTAAAACTTGGAACAAATAGTCAAGCTTTGCCCTTTGTTATGAACTTCCATATTCTAGAACAGACTAATGCTTTATTTAGGATAAACCTACTTTCTAATTCCTTGGAAAACAAAATCTCATCTGCTTGCCCGAGAATAAGTTTGTGAAGTTTTTTCAATACCGCCCTTAGTTTTGAATATATATATGTCAATTATAATTTGTAACCAAACTAAATAATATTTTACAAAAGAAACTAGGTGGATGGTAATTGAGAACTTTCACACACAAACATTTTAGAATACTGGCAAAGCTCTCCATTTTCTAGAGCCAGAAACATTTAATTAAAATGAACACATTTGTTAACATGTTCCAGAAGTCTACTCATGTATTAGAAAAGGAACAAACATGTAAACTTACTATTATGATTATTAATCAGTGTTTCTGTATTCAAAAACATTGCTTAGAAACTGCCTAGGAATCAAATGATTAGCTATTAACTCAATTTAATATTATTACAAGATTTTAAGATATCTAAAGGTTTTGGGAAATAATGTTCAAAACTATACATAAAAAATGTAATTACTTTTGTTATTTAAAAAATTGTCATTATTATTTAATTTAGTCAGACACAAATTTATATTTTTTATAGTTTTAAGCATTATATAGATTACTATTAACTTAGTAAAGTGTATAAGAAGCTGAGGAAATTCAAATGAACTAGTCTGTTTATGAGAAAATAAACACAAATCTAATTTTAAAAGTAAATGTGTAATTATCTTATATTTTATAATGATAATAATGAAAGAAAATACATAAGTATAATTTTTAAATAAAATTATTAAACTACTATACTAATTTTCCATGAATTGACCTTAACTCTATAAACTTGGGTTCTCATATAAAATATGTTGGAGCTAACAGTTTCCTTAAGAAAATTTTAATCTAAAACTTTTGAATTATCAGGAGTTCAAGTCTCTTATTTTTATGGTGTTTATGGATATTCGTGGAGAAGGAAATGGCAACCCACTCCAGTATTCTTGCTGGGAAATCACATGGACAGAGGAGACTGGTGGGCTACAATCCATGGGGTCACAAAGAGCTGGACACTACTGAGCAACTGTGTAACAACAATAACAGATATTAGATTTATATAAGTAAACCCTTTATCATTACCAGATATCAACAGAACAAAATGATTTAAACTTGAGAGATAAAAATTTATTAACTATCTAAAGCTATGACAAATCTAGATGGCGTATTAAAAAGCAGAGACATCAGTTTGCCAACATATAATCAAAGCTATGGTTTTTCCAGTAGACATGTATGATTGTGAGAATCGGACCATAAAGAAGGCTGAGCACTGAAGATTCAATGCTTTCGAACTGTGGTGCTGAAGAAGACAATCTTGAGAGTCCCTTGGATAACAAGGAGATCAAACCAGTCAATCCTAATGGAAATCAACCCTGAATATTCATTGGAAGGACTGATACTGAAGCTGAAGCTCCAATACTTTGGCCACATGATGCAAAGATCCGACTCATTGGAAAATATCCTGATGCTGGGAAAGATTGAGGGCAGGAGAAGAGGACAGCAGAGGATGAGATGGTTGGATGGCATCACTGACTCAATGGACATGAGTGTGAGTAAACTCCAGGAGACAGTGAAGGACAGAGAAGCCTGGAGTGCTCAAGTCCATGGGGTCGCAAAGAGTCAGACATGACTTGGCTACTGAACAAAGGTCAGTGTATCGGGTATCCATTACTGCTCAAGAAATTACACCAAATTAAGCAGCTTAAAACAACAAACATTTATTACATAGCATGGTTTTGAAAGGTCAGGAACACAGAAACCTCTAGCAGTTCTGGCCAGAGCCTTGCAACCAGGCTGCTATCCAGGGCTGTAACAATATCAAAGCTCAACAGGAGCTTCTAAATGTACTCACTTGGAGGTCTAAGGTGTTCTCTGGTGGAAACTGGCTCTAATTTCTTATGATATGGGTTTCTTCACCGTGTTTCTTGTAACATAGCAATTTTCCAGACAAGCAGTCCTAGAGAGAAAGCAGAAGGCATGCCGAAGACGGAAGCCACAGTCTTCTTTTAGTCATGTAATTTGAGAAATGCATGCTACTGCATCTTCCACCAGCCACTGGCCACCCAGAGCAGCCTGACACAAAGCAGGAGAGAACTACAACACACGAAGAACATCAGGGGCAAGGATGACCGGGGGTCACCCTGCAGGTTAGGCAGCACAGAAGAAAAACATCTGTTATGCAGTACAAGGTCAGGACTTCTTAATTACAGGTACAGAGAGATGGACCCTGAGAACTATAAGAACACAAAGTTCTTATAGATTCAGTTCTACAAATCAGGCTATGGGACCAAGTAAACAAGGAAATGGAAACTTACCAATCTGGATTCTAAGGAACTGCTGGGAATGGAGGTTTTAATTGATTGAAGGGCACACATACACCAAGAGACAAACTAACAAAAATACCAACTAACCAGCTTCTCTGTTCTATCTCACCAAAGATAGGATAGATCTTTATGATCCATCTAACAGATCACCAGGTGACTGGGGAAAAGCAAAATTCTTAATCACTGCATCCAAAAGTGGAAAATAATATGTTAGCCACGCATGAACAACCATCAAAAATAAAGAATAAAATTAATATGTGTCTCTTTTGCTGTCTCGTACACAGGGTTATTGTTACCATCTTTCTAAATTCCATATATATGCGTTAGTATACTGTATTGGTGCTTTTCTCTCTGGCTTACTTCCCTCTGTATAATAGGCTCCAGTTTCATCCACCTCGTTAGAACTGATTCAAATGGATTCTTTTTAATGGCTGAATATTAATTAATACTCCATTGTGTATATGTACCACAGCTTTCTTATCCATTCATCTGCTGATGGACATCTAGGTTGCTTCCATGTCCTGGCTATTATAAACAGTGCTGCGATGAACATTGGGGTACTGTATGTGAGACAGCAAAAGAGACACAGATGTATAGAACAGTCTTTTGGACTCTGTGGGAGAGGGAGGGGGGGATGATTTGGGAGAATGGCATTAAAACATGTATAATATCACATAAGAAACGAATTGCCAGTCCAGGTTCGATGCAGGATACAGGAAGCTTGGGGCTGATACACTGGGATGACCCAGAGGGATGGCATGGGGAGGGAGGTGGGAGGGGGGTTCAGGATGGGGAACACGTGTACACCCGTGGCGGATGCATGTTGATGTACGGCAAAACCAATACAATATTGTAAAGTAAAAATAAATAAATAAATAAAAAGAAAAAAATTAATATGGAGGGAAAAAAAATCTAGAGAAACCAAGAGTTGCTAAATTAAAATTGTATTGTTTTTTGAGTTTACCCTGGGTCAAGGTCAAGCTGCCCATCATGGGTACTTCTCAAGAAATGTAGGTTTATTACCTCTTCAAACAGATTGGCCTACTTGAGCATCTCAGAGAAAATCCTCCAAAACAGCTTAAGTATAATATTTTAAAGTCTAAAACACATGACTCATAAAAATGTAAAGTGAATACACATTACAGATTTGATTCAACCAGGCATTTGTAAGAAATTCAATAAAGGAAAGTTAGGATAAAGTTGCTGCATGAGATACAAAACTGATTAATGTCTACAGGGAAATAAACTGTACCCTTTGATTTAGCTACATATTTGTCTAGACCCTGTTAGCACTAACAATAGAAAGTCCTGGGAAAACTGTATGGCAATTAGTATGGTATTAAATTAAAGTAACATTGTGACACAGTAACTAAAATGACTTATGCTAAGTCACTTCAGTCGTGTCTGACCCTGTGCGACCCCATAGACGGCAGCCCACAAGGCTCCCCCGTCCCTGGGATTCTCCAGGCAAGAACACTGGAGTGGGTTGCCATTTCCTTCTCCAATGCATGAAAGTGAAAAGTGAAAGTGAAATCGCTCAGTCGTGTCTGACTCTTAGCGACCCCATGGATTGCAGCCTACCAGGCTCCTCCGTCCATGGGATTTTCCAAGCAAAAGTACTGGAGTGGGGTGCCATTGCCTTCTCCGAGAAAATGACTTATGGTGCAGTGCAATATTCAGTTATTTTAAAGCTGGAAGTCAGAGATAACAAATTTGTATCCCAAGCTTATATATAAATATATATTATATATATATATATGTACTATAATAATATATATTACATACTATATATTGTAAAGAAAGAGTTAGCTGCTCAGTCGTGTCCAACTGTTTGTGACCACATGTACCATAGCCGCCAGGCTTCTCTATCCATGGGATTTCCCAAGCAAGAATACTGGAGTGGGTTGCCACATCTTTCTTCAGGGGATCTTCCTGACCCAGGGATCAAACCCAGGTCTCCTGCATTGTAGGCAGATTCTTTACTGTCTGAGCCACCAGGGATTATATATTATATATTGTTCCTCTGTCCATGGAATTGTCCAGGCAAGAATACTAGAGTGGGTAGCCTTTTCCTTCTCCAGGGCATCTTCCCAATCCAGGCATCAAACCCAGGTCTCCTGCATTGCAGGCAGATTCTTTACCATCTGAGTCACCATCAAGGTACTTTTAAACTCTAGTATGCTATGCTACGGAGAAGGCAATGGCACCCCACTCCAGTACTCTTGCCTGGCAAATCCCATGGACGGAAGAGTTTGAGTTTAAAACATCACCATTTGAGTTTAAAGAAAAGGAGATATGTTTTAATACTATGCAAACATCACTATTTGAGTTTAAAGAAAAGGAGATATGTTTTAATACTATGCAATGCTAAATTTTCTCAATGAATAAACAAGGCTTGAGAATGTGTTTCCAAATATTTGATATTTATCAATACATTTCTAAATAGACCATAAGTCAAAGAAGAAATCACAAGAAAAATGAGATAGCAAACTATATGATGACAAAAGTACAATGTAACCAATGTCTCATTAAGGCCACTGCACAACAAATCACTCATAATTAAATGGTATAAAAGAGACATTTGATTTTGCTTGTAAAATTCTGTGGTCCAGGAATTCAGACAAGGAGTATACAGATGCCCTGCCTCTGCTCCCCAGTGTCTGATCCTGAGCTGGGAAGACTGAAATATCTGGGGCAACTCAGTGACTGGTTTGGTGACATTTTATCTCACACATTTGGTACCTAGGTTTGGGATGACTGAAAGCTAAGCTCTTTGGAGCTGGTGAGCAGAGCACCTATGCATAACCTCTCTGCAGCACAAGATTCCTCCTGGCCCAGGGGCTTCAAAGTAGCCAAATACACGGCTTCTGGGGTCTACAAACATGAGAGTTCCCTTTAAATATTAGTAAAGATGCAGATAAACTGAGGCTCTGGTATATTGCTAATAGGAGAGGAATATAGAACAAAGTGGCTCAGACAGTCTGCAATGCAGGAGACCCAGGTTCAATCCCTGGGAAGATCCTATGAAGAATCCCATGGACAGAGGAGCCTTGCAGTCCATGGGGTTGCAAAGAGTTGGACACTACTGAGCGACTAAATTTTTCACTTTCATAGACCAAACACTGTAAAACTTTATGGGAGTTTCTAATAAAGTTTTACATATATGTAAGAGGGATACATTTCAAATATTTTATTTTCATAAAAGAAGCCAACGTCAAAGAATATAGTTGTATGAGTTCCATGGTATGAATAAGCAAAACTAATCTATGGTGACAGAAATCAGAATTATAGTTATGTATGGGAGCATATTGAAAAGTAAAGACATTACTTTGCCAACAAAGGTTCATCTAGTCAAGGCTATGATTTTTCCAGTGGTCATGTATGGATGTGAGAGTTGGACTGTGAAGAAGGCTGAGTGCTGAAGAATTGATACTTTTGAACTGTGGTGTTGGAAAAGACTCTTGAGAGTCCCTTGGACTGCAAGGAAATCCAACCAGTCCATTCTGAAGATCAGCCCTGGGATTTCTTTGGAAGGAATGATGCTAAAGCTGAAACTCCAGTACTTTGGCCACCTCATGCGAGGAGTTGACTCATTGGAAATGACTCTGATGCTGGGAGGGATTGGGGGCAGGAGGAGAAGGGGACGACAGAGGATGAGATGGCTGGATGGCATCACTGACTCGATGGACGTGAGTCTGAGTGAACTCTGGGAGTTGGTGATGGACAGGGAGGCCTGGCGTGCTGTGACTCATGCGCAAAGAGATGGACATGACTGAGCGACTGAACTGAACTGAACTGATGGGAGGTGGAAATTGACTGGAAAGTGGCAAGAAGAACTTTCAGAGTCAATATTATTGAATCAATGATAGTTATTTTGGATATGATAATAGTATTGTATTTAAGGAGACAAATCTCTAATGCTAAAAATATGCACCCTTCAAGTGTCATATTGTCTATAAGCTACTTTCAAATAGCTCATACATATATATACAGGAGAGAGAATGCCTGATAGATACATGCACTGACATAAACAACAAGAAAAAGCAAGTATTTTATTTGAAGTTTATCCATCTAGTTGACATGTATGTGAGTTTTTATTGTCCAATTATTTCATTATCTGTATGTATTTGAAAACCTGACATCTAAAAAATGCATTAAATAAACTCTGACTGACTTTGAAACAATTATTTTTAAATTTATTAATTAAAGATATTTCTTTTGTAATTCTTACATCAAAATATTTTGACAGTTCAAATATCACTATTTGTTTTTATTATTACACCCAAAAATATCACTACCTAATCTTCACGAGCATTTTCATTATTTCAAATAAGCTACGGTGAACTGCAAGGAGATCAAGCCAGCCAATCTTAAAGGAAATCAGTCCTGAATATTCTTTGGAAGGACTGATGCTGAAGTTGAAGCTCCAATGCTTTGGTTACCTGATGCGAAGAGCTAACTCATTAGAAAAGACCCTGATGCTGGGAAAGATTGAAGGCAGGAAGAGAAGGGGGCAACAGAAGACGAGATGGTAGGATGGCATCACCTACTCAAAGAACATGAATTTGAGTAAACTCCAGGAGTTGGTGATGGACAGGGAAGCCTGGTGTGCTGCACTCCATGGGGTTGCAAAGAGTCAGACTTGACTGAGTGACTGAATAACAACAATTGTTTTGGAAATAAAAGTTTTGAACTAAATCATAAGAAATACAAAATTAAGCTGAAGTAGAAAATTATGAAATTTATGTTAAGAGAGTTGTAAGTAGATGTATCAAAATTTTTTTACATGAAATAACATATTTGCCCTGAGGGAGAAAGAGACTTTGGTAAAATATTGAATAGAAGGTCCAGACAATAAGATCAATGGTAGGAACATATGCCTCCCTCCAACTAATCTAACTTGAGGAATCTATGTGGTGTTTTTATTTAAGAAACCAAGGTTGCATTCGATCATTTACTTTCATTATCTAAAAGAACTTACACTTTTAAGAACATGGGCTATCTTACACAAAAAAGTGTTGCAAATGCAATGCATTCAACCAGAAAATAATCCAGGAAGGCTGGGCACAGTTCCTCTCTGGAATCTTTTCTAAGAATCTTTGAACCCTTTGTTCTTAAAAGCATTAATATTTCTCATGATCATTCCTCAACTTCCAGTGGCTAAATTTTAGAAGAAGGCAGAGGTTAAAAGTGGTAAATGGGGCAGATATTCTTAATCTGCTCAAAATTCGACATAGAAGTAGGGATGACAGTTTAGTGTTTTGCAAGTAATCTCTTTATGTAATGAGATTTTATAGGAGGTTTTGGGGTTTTTTGGTACTGAAATTTCTTCTGATATAACTGTGAATTGCAGCACCAAAATGATAAAATGGATATTCATAAGGCTGGAATTTTTTTTTTTAATTTAGACAATTTTATTTTATTTATTTATTTTTTTAGATGAAGGACCAGCTTATCTTTAAATAATAAATAATACTTAAACTTCTTCTAGATTCTCTTCTTCCCATTCCTCTTCTCTCAGCAGCAGATACAGCCTGTAAAGAACAGCAAAGGGGAAAAAACTACAGAGATTTTTTAAAGAATAAGAAATACAATAAGGACATAATATACAAATAGAATTAAGTTTGAGAAATATTCCATGTACAAGACAAATAGAATAAAATAAGATGCAGAATAAATTGAATTCACTTGATGAATTTGTTCTTAGTAAATTGGCAGCATAACAGAAAACAGTAAAAGAGCATTTTGAAGTAATGGTTAAATTGAAATAAAAAACATCAAAATATTTGTGGTTTTGTTGCATTAATGTACATTCAACACAAAATAATTATATTTTTGCCATTAATTCAAATATTCATTTCTACTGCATTTTTGTTTCTTTATTATCCATCAATAAAAATCAAGAGTTTTTTTTTTTAAATTTTGGGAGATATAAGATTCCTTGTCACATCAAGAAAAGCAGAATAAAATGTTTTGGAGACATCAAAAGAACATCTATATTTTACTTTCCCCATGTATAAGGAAACTGATCTATATTCAGAATTACCTGTATATCATGTTGCTACTTTAGATTCAGCTGCAGGCAGAGTAGAGAATGAATAAGGGGAACAAAGACTTGTGATACATCTGAAGGAGAGTGAGGAACTCACATAAGAGTTGAAAACCAAAGGAGATAATTCTAAATTACTATTTATTAGGCTGAGATAAATTATTATCCTCCATAATCTTTGATTAGCATATTTCAGAATGTATATGTATTCCTTTGGCCTCCTTGGAAAGGTCTTCCCCTTATTATTTGAACATAATTAGAAATCCAGCAATGAGAAGTGAAAATCTTAATTAAAAGTTACATTTATGGCATATAAAGTTCTAAATGTCACCCCTGGTTCATTATATGTCAATCTATCTAAAATATCAAAATTATAATAATCTGCCTCTTAAACAGAAGTTAAATTAACTATTTTGGTTAAAAAAGGATATTATTAACTCAAAAAGATAAGGCCTGAAAGCAATAGTGATACAGAGATGACATTCATACTTAGAAATATAAATCATAGTACATGTAATCATGTCAAAAGTAAACTTCAGTGGAACATTTAAGAAGTGTCATTTAAAAAATATAATTGTTTGACATTGTTTATGTCATTAGAAGAGTTCTATTATGATTCATAAAACTAATACATCCACAGAAATAGTCTTAACCTGCTTAAGTATTTTCACATAAGAACCACCATGAAAATTTCAGGTCATACAAGTAAAATTGAATAGAAAACATCCTTACTTATGTTGCATGTGGAAAATAAGAAAATACCCTCAAAAATGACATATGGTATCTTATCAAATAAATTATTTTCGATGTAGGTTATAGAAGAAAAGTGCATATCCAATAATATATCATCTCAAATTTAAATTCCTGATGATAAGAACTTATTCCTCAGTTTTCATTTCGATTTAATCATCTACCAATCAGATGTTTCAGATTTACATCTGAGACCAGTTATCAACATACAACAGATGCATAAGCGTTTACATTTGAATTTAGGTTTGATACACTGCCACCTTGTGATTGCTCGAAGAAAGTTCAAGTCTTCGGGGAAATGCATTTATAGAGAACTGAGAATTCAACACCAATTTAATGTGAATATTGGGCAAGAAACTAGCTCACGTTTTGCTTAGAAGCAAGCTAGTTGAAGAGAGGACAGAGTAGTCCAGGGTGGTTTGAATCTCTGCTCCACTAACATTAACCTTAGCAAAGTTATTTGACATCTCTTGTGCAGTCACTAAGGTGCGTGCGACTCTGACTCTGCAACCCCATTGGCTGCAGCACACCAGGCTCACCTGTCCTTCATTATCTCCCAGAGTTTGCTCAGATTCATGTCCATTGAGTTGGTAATGCCGTCTAACCATCTCATCCTCTGCCATCCCCTTCTCCTTTTGCCTTCAGTCAAGGTCTTTTCCAATGAGTTGGCTCTAAGCCTTAGTTTACATCTCTGAATGGTTTCCCTGGTGGCTTGGTAATAAAGAATCCACCTGGCAATGCAGGAGACTAGGATTGCACCCCTGAGTCAGGAAGATCTCCTGCAAAAGGAAATGGCAACCTGCTCCAGTATTCTTGCCTGGGAAATCCCACGGACAGAGTAGCCTGGTGGGCTACAGTCCATGGAGTCGCAAAAGAGTGGGACATGACTTAGCGACTAAACAACAACAAAATATTAGAAATAATTATCTGATTACTTCAAATCATTGTCTTAAGAAATGAACACAATGAGAACGCAGGATTACTCCTGGTATATGGTGCACATAAACTCTGTTAGGAGTCACACAATTATTTTGAAAAACCAGTTTGTGAGTGATTTGATGACTAAGGCCAATTCTATTTTTTCTAAAATATTGCTGAAGGTATTTTTGCTTCTTCAGCAAAAAGTAAAAATGGATGGTTTACAGTGGGAGTGGTGACAATTACAGTCGCTATTTCAAAATGAAAAGACTATATACAATTCTAAATCTGAATTTTATTTCTATAGTTTGATATTTCTATAGTGCAATCATAACAGAGCCCTGAGTCAAATTCCTTTGTGTATTTTCCATTAAATTAACAGCTATGATATTTGTCTTTTACTGTACTTCTTTTTATACATCAAGTACATAATTATAATGCCTAGTGCATAGTAGGTGTTTTTATTCACCATACAAAATATTTCTGTAAGGTACAAATATTGCCAAGATGTTAGATTTATTTCATTGTGCATTTAGTCCGTATTATAACTCAGTAAATGAAATAGATAGTTATGAGAAAGTGAATGAACCAAATTAGTAAAAGTTAAAACTTGAATAGAACTAGCTAGAATACAAATCAGGGGAACTGTGACAGACTCATAAGCTAAAGAAGAAGCAATTCTGATCAGAGTGGGGAAGGGTACAGAGAAGGTAAGCCAGAATAAAAATAAGGAGAAACATTCTGTTTCTCTCCTAGACATATTCCCCTGTATCCACTAGCAGTAAAAACTAGTGGTTCATTTGGCAAAAATGAAGATGAAGAAGGTGAATTTGTATAAGCGGAATTAATGACTTCTGAAAAAGTCGGGACTGTTGACGTGACATTTAAGTGGACTTCTGTTCCAGAGCAACCTCTTAAAATGAAAAACTATTTGGACATTTTTCATCATAAAATTGTGTCCTATTTCTGGACAACTTTCTTAAAGCAATTATTTAAACCTACAATGATCAAGAGAAGATGCATGTTTTTTTTTTTTTAATTTTATTTTGTTTTTAAACTACATAATTGTATTAGTTTTGCCAAATATCAAAATGAATCTGCCACAGGTATACATGTGTTCCCCATCCTGAACCCTCCTCCCTCCTCCCTCCCCATTCCATCCCTCTGGGTCGTCCCAGTGCACCAGCCCCAAGCATCCAGTATCGTGCATCGAACCTGGACTGGCAACTCGTTTCATACATGATATTTTACATGTTTCAATGCCATTCTCCCAAATCTTCCCACCCTCTCCCTCTCTCACAGAGTCCATAAGACTGTTCTATACATCAGTGTCTCTTTTGCTGTCTCGTACACAGGGTTATTGTTACCATCTTTCTAAATTCCATATATATGCGTTAGTATACTGTATTGGTGTTTTTCTTTCTGGCTTACTTCACTCTGTATAATAGGCTCCAGTTTCATCCACCTCATTAGAACTGATTCAAATGTATTCTTTTTAATGGCGGAGTAATACTCCATTGTGTATATGTACCACAGCTTTCTTATCCATTCATCTGCTGATGGATATCTAGGTTGCTTCCATGTCCTGGCTATTATAAACAGTGCTGCGATGAACATTGGGGTACACGTGTCTCTTTCCCTTCTGGTTTCCTCAGTGTGTATGCCCAGCAGTGGGATTGCTGGATCATAAGGCAGGTCTATTTCCAGTTTTTTAAGAAATCTCCACACTGTTCTCCATAGTGGCTGTACTAGTTTGCATTCCCACCAACAGTGCAAGAGGGTTCCCTTTTCTCCACACCCTCTCCAGCATTTATTACTTGTAGACTTTTGGATCGCAGCCATTCTGACTGGTATGAAATGGTACCTCATAGTGGTTTTGATTTGCATTTCTCTGATAATGAGTGATGTTGAGCATCTTTTCACGTGTTTGTTAGCCATCTGTATGTCTTCTTTGGAGAAATGTCTATTTAGTTCTTTGGCCCATTTTTTGATTGGGTCATTTATTTTTCTGGAGTTGAGCTGTAGGAGTTGCTTGTATATTCTCGAGATTAGTTGTTTGTCAGTTGCTTCATTTGCTATTATTTTCTCCCATTCTGAAGGCTGTCTTTTCACCTTGCTAATAGTTTCCTTTGATGTGCAGAAGCTTTTAAGGTTAATTAGGTCCCATTTGTTTATTTTTGCTTTTATTTCCAATATTCTGGGAGGTGGGTCATAGAGGATCCTGCTGTGATGTATGTCAGAGAGTGTTTTGCCTATGTTCTCCTCTAGGAGTTTTATAGTTTCTGGTCTTACGTTGAGATCTTTAATCGATTTTGAGTTTATTTTTGTGTATGGTGTTAGAAAGTGTTTGAGTTTCATTCTTTTACAAGTGGTTGACCAGAGTTCCCAGCACCACTTGTTAAAGAGATTGTCTTTAATCCATTGTATATTCTTGCCTCCTTTGTCAAAGATAAGGTGTCCATATGTGCGTGGATTTATCTCTGGGCTTTCTATTTTGTTCCATTGATCTATATTTCTGTCTTTGTGCCAGTACCATACTGTCTTGATAACTGTGGCTTTGTAGTAGAGCCTGAAGTCAGGTAGGTTGATTCCTCCAGTTCCATTCTTCTTTCTCAAGATCGCTTTGGCTATTCGAGGTTTTTTGTATTTCCATACAAATTGTGAAATTATTTGTTCTAGCTCTGTGAAGAATGCTGTTGGTAGCTTGATAGGGATTGCATTGAATCTATAGATTGCTTTGGGTAGTATACTCATTTTCACTATATTGATTCTTCCAATCCATGAACATGGTATATTTCTCCATCTGTTAGTGTCCTCTTTGATTTCTTTCACCAGTGTTTTATAGTTTTCTATATATAGGTCTTTAGTTTCTTTAGGTAGATATATTCCTAAGTATTTTATTCTTTCCGTTGCAATGGTGAATGGAATTGTTTCCTTAATTTCTCTTTCTGTTTTCTCATTATTAGTGTATAGGAATGCAAGTGTTTTCTGTGTGTTGATTTTATATCCTGCAACTTTACTATAGTCATTGATTAGTTCTAGTAATTTTCTGGTGGAGTCTTTAGGGTTTTCTATGTAGAGGATCATGTCATCTGCAAACAGTGAGAGCTTTACTTCTTCTTTTCCAATTTGGATTCCTTTTATTTCTTTTTCTGCTCTGATTGCTGTGGCCAAAACTTCCAAAACTATGTTGAATAGTAATGGTGAAAGTGGGCACCCTTGTCTTGTTCCTGACTTTAGAGGAAATGCTTTCAATTTTTCACCATTGAGGATAATGTTTGCTGTGGGTTTGTCATATATAGCTTTGATTATGTTGAGGTATGTTCCTTCTATTCCTGCTTTCTGGAGAGTTTTGATCATAAATGGATGTTGAATTTTGTCAAAGGCTTTCTCTGCATCTATTGAGATAATCATATGGTTTTTATTTTTCAATTTGTTAATGTGGTGTATTACATTGATTGATTTGCGGATATTGAAGAATCCTTGCATCCCTGGGATAAAGCCCACTTGGTCATGGTGTATAATCTTTTTAATGTGTTGTTGGATTCTGATTGCTAGAATTTTGTTAAGGATTTTTGCATCTATGTTCATCAGTGATATTGGCCTGTAGTTTTCTTTTTTTGTGGGATCTTTGTCAGGTTTTGGTATTAGGGTGATAGAATGAGTTTGGAAGTTTACCATCCTCTGCAATTTTCTGGAAGAGTTTGAATAGGATAGGTGTTAGCTCTTCTCTAAATTTTTGGTAGAATTCAGCTGTGAAGCCGTCTGGACCTGGGCTTTTGTTTGCTGGAAGATTTTTGATTACAGTTTCAATTTCCGTGCTTGTGATGGGTCTGTTAAGATTTTCTATTTCTTCCTGGTCGAGTTTTGGAAAGTTGTACTTTTCTAAGAATTTGTCCATTTCTTCCACGTTGTCCATTTTATTGACATATAATTGTTGATAGTACTCTCTTATGATCCTTTGTATTTGTGTTTTGTCTGTTGTGATCTCTCCATTTTCATTTCTAATTTTATTGATTTGATTTTTCTCCCTTTGTTTCTTGATGAGTCTTGCTAATGGTTTGTCAATTTTATTTATCCTTTCAAAAAACCAGCTTTTGGTTTTGTTGATTTTTGCTATGATCTCTTTTGTTTCTTTTGCATTTAATTCTGCTCTAAGTTTTAAGATTTCTTTCCTTCTACTAACCCTGGGGTTCTTCATTTCTTCCTTTTCTAGTTGCTTTAGGTGTAGAGTTAGGTTATTTATTTGACTTTTTTCTTGTTTCTTGAGGTGTGCCTGTATTGCTATGAACTTTCCCCTTAGGACTGCTTTTACCGTGTCCCACAGGTTTTGGGTTGTTGTGTTTTCATTTTCATTCGTTTCTATGCACATTTTGATTTCTTTTTTGATTTCTTCTGTGATTTGTTGGTTATTCAGCAGCGTGTTGTTCAGCCTCCATATGTTGGATTTTTTAATAGTTTTTCTCTTGTAATTGAGATCTCATCTTACTGCATTGTGGTCAGAAAAGATGCTTGGAATGATTTCTATTTTTTTGAATTTACCAAGGCTAGCTTTATGGCCCAGGATGTGATCTATCCTGGAGAAGGTTCCATGTGCGCTTGAGAAAAAGGTGAAATTCATTGTTTTGGGATGAAATGTCCTATAGATATCAATTAGGTCTAACTGGTCTATTGTATCATTTAAAGTTTGTGTTTCCTTGTTAATTTTCTGTTTAGTTGATCTATCCATAGGTGTGAGTGGGGTATTAAAGTCTCCCACTATTATTGTGTTATTGTCAATTTCTCCTTTCATACTTGTTAGCATTTGTCTTATGTACTGCGGTGCTCCCGTGTTGGGTGCATATATATTTATAATTGTTATATCTTCTTCTTGGATTGATCCTTTGATCATTATGTAGTGACCATCTTTGTCTCTTTTCACAGTCTTTGTTTTAAAGTCTATTTTATCTGATATGAGTATTGCTACTCCTGCTTTCTTTTGGTCCCTATTTGCATGGAAAATCTTTTTCCAGCCCTTCACTTTCAGTCTGTATGTGTCCCCTGTTTTGAGGTGGGTCTCTTGTAGACAACATATGTAGGGGTCTTGTTTTTGTATCCATTCAGCCAGTCTTTGTCTTTTGGTTGGGGCATTCAACCCATTTACGTTTAAGGTAATTACTGATAAGTATGATCCCATTGCCATTTACTTTATTGTTTTGGGTTCGAATTTATACACTGTTTTTGTGTTTCCTGTCTAGAGAATATCCTTTAGTATTTGTTGGAGAGCTGGTTTGGTGGTACAGAATTCTCTCAGCTTTGCTTGTCTGAAAAGCTTATGATTTCTCCTTCATACTTGAATGAGATCCTTGCTGGGTACAATAATCTGGGCTGTAGGTTATTTTCTTTCATCATTTTAAGTATGTCTTGCCATTCCCTCCTGGCTTGAAGAGTTTCTATTGAAAGATCAGCTGTTATCCTTATGGGTATTCCCTTGTGTGTTATTTGTTGTTTTTCCCTTGCTGCTTTTAATATTTGTTCTTTGTGTTTGATCTTTGTTAATTTGATTAATATGAGTCTTGGGGTGTTTCACCTTGGGTTTATCCTGTTAGGGACTCTCTGGGTTTCTGGGACTTGGGTGATTATTTCCTTCCCCATTTTAGGGAAGTTTTCAACTATTATCTCCTCAAGTATTTTCTCATGGTCTTTCTTTTTGTCTTCTTCTTCTGGGATCCCTATGATTCGAATGTTGTAGCGTTTAATATTGTCCTGGAGGTCTCTGAGATTGTCCTCATTTCTTTTAATTCATTTTTCTTTTATCCTCTCTGATTCATTTATTTCTACCATTCTATCTTCTAATTCACTAATCCTATCTTCTGCCTCTGTTATTCTACTATTTGTTGCCTCCAGAGTGTTTTTAATTTCACTTATTGCATTATTCATTATGTATTGACTCTTTTTTTATTTCTTCTAAGTCCTTGTTAAACCTTTCTTGCATCTTCTCAATCCTTGCCTCCAGGCTATTTATCTGTGATTCCATTTTAATTTCAAGATTTTGGATCAATTTCACTATCATTATTCGGAATTCTTTATCAGGTAGATTCCCTATCTCTTCCTCTTTTGTTTGGTTTGGTGGGCATTTATCCTGTTCCTTTATCTGCTGGCTATTCCTCTGTCTCTTCATCTTGTTTAAATTGCTGAGTTTGGGGTGTCCTTTCTGTATTCTGGCAGTTTGTGGATTTCTGTTTATTGTGGCGTTTCCTCACTGTGTGTGGGTTTGTACAGGTGGCTTGTCAAGGTTTCCTGGTTAGGGAAGCTTGTGTCGATGTTCTGGTGGATGGAGCTGTATTTCTTCTCTCTGGAGTGTAATGAAATGTCCAGTAATGAGTTATGAGATGTCTATGGTTTTGGGGTGACTTTGGGCAGCCTGTATCTTGAAGCTCAGGGCTGTGTTCCTTTGTTGCAGGAGAATTTGCTTGGTATGTCTTTCCCTGGAACTTGTTGGCCCTTGTGTGGTGCTTGGTTTCAGTGTCGGTATGGAGGCGTTTGATGAGCTCCTGTCAATTAATGTTCCTTGGAGTCAGGAGTTCCCTGGAGTCAGGGTTTGGACTTAAACCTCCTGCTTCCAGTTATCGGTCTTATTTTTACAGTAGTTTCAAAACTTCTCCTTCTATACAGCACCATTGATAAAACATCTACGTTAAAGATGAAAATTTTCTCTACTGTGAGGGTCACTCAGAGAGGTTCACAGCGTTACATGGAGAAGAGAAGTGGGAGGAGGGAGTTAGAGGTGACCCAAATGAGATGAGGTGGAATCAATAGTGGAGAGAGTGGGCTAGCCAGTAGTCACTTCCTTATGTGCACTCCACAACCGGACTGCTCAGAGATGTTCATGGAGTTATACAGAGAAGAGAAGAAGGAGGCAGGAGACAGAGGTGGCCAGAAGGATAAAAGGGGGAAATGAAAAGGAGGGAGACAGATCCAGCCAGTAATCAGTTCCCTAAGTGTTCTCCACCGTCTGGAACACACAGAAATTCACAGAGACGGGTAGAGTAGAGAGGGGTTAGGGAGGAGATACAGGCGACCTGGTGGAGAAAACGGAGAGTCCAAAGGGAGAGAGAGCAGTCAAGCCAGTATTCTCGTTCCCTAGTGAAAAATGGGTCCTGAAGGTTGGGTTCTTAAAGGTACAAAATTGGTAACAAATATATAAAAGCAAAAATTAAAAATCTAGAGTAGAGTTTGGAATTTCAAAAATGCGATGTTAATGAAAAGAAGAAGGAAAAAAAGAGAGAAAAAACGAACAAAGAAAAACAAGCAAGGTTATGAAAATTATAAAGAAACTACAGGTACAAAATTGATAACTAATACCAAAAAGCCAAAATTAAAAATCTAGAGTAGAGTTTGGAATTTCAAAAATACAATGTTAAAAAAAAAAAAAAGAAGAAGAAAAATAAAGAGAGAAAACAAACAAACCAACAAAAACAATGTCGCAAAAATTATAAAGAAAATACAGGTACAAAATTGATATCAAATACCAAAAAGCATAAATTAAAAATCTTGAGTAGAGTTTGGAATTGCAGATATATGATGTTATACAAAAGAAGAAGAGAAAGAGGAAAAAAAGTCACAGAAATTATGAAAAAAACTATAGGTACAAAATTGATAACATATACCAAAAGGCTAAAATTAAAAATCTAGAGTAGAGTTTGGAATTTCAAAAATACAATGTTAAAGAAAAGAAGAAAAAGAAAGAAAAGAAAACAAAACAAAACACGGTCAAAAAATTATAAAATATATATATGAAGTTTACTGAAGAAGAAAAAAAAATAAGGGTTTTTTTTTTTTGCAAAGTAATAGTTATAAAAGTGAAAATTAAAGGACAATAGAGGACTTAAAAAAATTTTTTTTAAAGATTAAAAAAAAGAAAAAAAAGAAGGAAAGATTGATCATAAAAATAGTAAAAAATATATCTATGTCTTTCTCTGGTTTTGTTGTGAGTATTGTGGGTTCAGTTCATTTTTGGCTAGTTCCTTGGTCTGACTTATATTTCTCAAGATCTATAGGCCCCTTCCTATGTAGTCCGTAGTAACCACAGGGTTTTAATCTATGGCCTGTAGCTTCCAAGGCGTTTCCCTCTGTTATAGCTTCTTCTGTTTGCTGGTCTCTTCAGTGTCTGGTTCCCGCCCTGACACAAAGTGGACGGTGGAGGACACTATTTTTTTATTTTATTTAGGCTCACTTGTTCAGCCGCGCTGTGGGGAGGGAGGGAGGGATGCTGCAAACAGATAACACTGGCGTGCGCTCGCAGTGCCTCAGCCACACTGGGTCTGCCCCCGCTCACGGCGCATGTAGCCTCCCTGCCCACACTGCTCGGGCTCTAGGTTGTTCCGCTGGGAACAATCAGAGGCCGGCCCTGGGCTGAGCTCCCAGGTCCAAGCCGCTCAGGTTCAGGCACTCGGGTAGTCCTCAGAGGCGCAGACTCGGTTGGGCCTGCGTTTTGTGCTCTTCCCAGATCCGAGCAGCTCAGGTGATGTGTTTGGCGGGCGCCAATGCTGCGACTTATCGCCTCCCCGCCACTCGGTTCTCTGGGTGTAAAACCAGCGCACCTTCTCAGGCAGATGTTGACCGTCCAGACCCCCAAGAAGTTTTAGTTAGCAAAGAAGCCTGCTTACAGTTTTATAGATAGTGTCTCCCTGGGGCCGCGATTGCCCCCTTATGGCTCTGGCTGCCTGTCACCGGAGGGGGAAGGTCTGCAGCCGGCTATCTCTGTTCAGTCCTTTGTTCTGTGCGCGGGCCTGGCGGTGTCTTAGGTTAGGGCTGGCTTTTCGCGTGGTAGATATCCCACAGTCTGGTTTGCTAGCCCAAATTATTTCGCTCAGATAGCGCTCAGGACATTCGGGCCGATTCTTACTCTAAGGGACACAGCCCGCGCCCCACTTCCCTGCCCAGCCCCCGCTTGCTAATGCCGTGTGCAGGCGTCTGCGCTGCTTCTCCGCTGGGGGAGTTACCGTAGGGCTCACAATCTGCGATTTTTAATTGTTTTTTTTTTTTTTTTCCTTTTTATGTTGCCCTCTGTGCTTCCAAAGCTCGGCACAGATTCGGCAGTGAGAAGGTTTCCTGGTGTTTGGAAACTTCTCTCTTTTTAAGACTCCCTTCCCGGGACGGAACTCCGTCCCTCCCTCTTTTGTCTCTTTTTTTGTCTTTTATATTTTTTCCTACCTCCTTTCGAAGAGTTGGGTTGCTTTTCTGGGTGCCTGATGTCCTCTGCCGGCATTCAGAAGTTGTTTTGTGGAATTTACTCAACTTTTAAATGCTCTTTTGATGAATTTGTGGGGGAGAAAGTGTTCTCCCCGTCCTACTCCTCCGCCATCTTGGCTCCTCCCAGGATGCATGTTTTTAAATCAAAGAGCACGGCAGCTGTTTTTCGCATCATCATGCCAGCAGTCTGAAATAAAGAGGTAAAAGGCAGCCTGGAAAACCTCCTCGTTTTCTACCATATTTATGAAGAGGCTAGTGCCCCCAAGTCAACAGGTCTGGCCATAAATGGAATTTGATAGTAGAAAGAGGCCAGAAGACAAGGAGACAGATGAGGAAAGAGTCTAGAGATGCTGGTGAAATTCTCACCATAGCCAAAAAATATGAAGGGGCTGTCAGAGCACTTTTTGATTGATGTTATTAAAAGCTAGCTAGATCAATAGCAATTGCTTTGAGGTCACAGTGTGCCTCCCATTTCTACTCTCAGACTTGATGTGCTGTAAACTGTATTTAAGTTGAACTTCGCTAATTCTTCATAGCCACCCTGTGATATATAGAGCAAAACCACTCCTGAGAGAAAGATGCTAACAAGGAGCCTCAGAGGCCACAGGCAGAGAAGAGCAGGTGGAGAGTAACCCAGCATACACCCTAGGAAACATCCTTTGTCAATAATTCAAACTAAAATTAGTGATTAATAAAATACGGAATATAGCCAGTTTCATAGAAGACACATTTAGGAAGTGATTTTGTATATATTGATAAAATGTATATAATGTGCAAAGTTGTGGAAGCTAAAAATGTATAATATGCATACACTACCTTTTCTGCTCACCTTTAATGAAGACAAGAAAAATATAATGAAACAGGAGGCAATGCAAGGTGACAATACAGGAAAAACTATGAGAAAAGTTCCTCTTCACTTTCTGCCTTTAGGGTGGTATCATCTAATGGTATTACCATGGTTGGGCCTGACTTAATCAGGTAAAGCTTTAAAAGTGGGTCTATGGGGGACAAATGGGAGAAGAAAGAGAGATGTGGGTCTATTGCCTTTGAGAAGCAAATTGGCACTTGTGTGTTAAATCACATGGCAGGGAACAGTGGGCAACCCTTTGGAGATGAGGGTCTGAGTCTTGTAATCACCAAGAGCTGAATCCTGCCACCAGGCAGTGTCTGCAGAAGACATCCAGACTCGGGTTACACTGCAGTCCCAGCCTGTGCTTAGATTGCAGTCTTGTGAGAACCTGAGCAGCTGACCCAGAAGCTGTGGCCAGACTTCTAATGCACAGCAAGTGTGTGTTGTTTTCAGCAGCTAAACTTGCCATTGGTTATACAGCAATAAAAAACCGATATATTTACAGTTTTGAGAAATGTCACTTGGGGAGTAGCAAGCTGCTGCTGCTGCTGCTAAGTCACGTCAGTCGTGTCCGACTCTGTGCGACCCCATAGACGGCAGCCCACCAGGCTCCCCTGTCCCTGGGATTCTCCAGGCAAGAACACTGGAGTGGGTTGCCATTTCCTTCTCCAATGCATGAAAGCGAAAAGTGAAAGTGAAGTCGCTCAGTCGTGTCCGACTCTTTGAGACCCCATGGACTGCAGCCTACCAGGCTCCTCTGCCCATGGGATTTTCCAGGCAAGAGTACTGGAGTGGGGTGCCATTGCGCTAGCAGTACTGAACTCTGAAACATGCTCTTTTAGCAACAGCTACAAGGCTACTCTGTCTACATATCTGGAGTTGGAAGAGATCATAACAATGTTAGGAGTCTTGCTGTTCAACCTGCTCATTTTATTTTTGCAGAAACTGAATCTCAGGGAGATTAAATAACTTGCCTTCAGGTCATATAACTATGATCCAGAGACAAGGAACAGACTTTGGCAGCAGAAGCCACCGTGGATGTGGAAACACAGGCAGTAGGCGAACCGAATGGAAGGGTAATTGTCATCAGAAAAGAACAGCAACAGAATCCACATGAAAACTGATGAAATCTAGGAGAAAATCAGCCACCAGAAGAATTTGTGACAATATGTTGGAGCCCATCTCTGGAAAAACTGGCATATCTTCAAGGGATCAAATGATAGTTTAAAGCATTGAGGAATGAGACTGATATTTTCACCAGGACTGCAATTTAAACCATGAGCTTAGTTACAGGAGAACAAAAGCCTGATTGTTAGAACCAGGGTATGAATTCCATGAAAGCTAAGGACTAGATGATAAATGATGATAGCTGATGGGTTTTGAGTAGCGATGTGAGCAATCTTAGTGATGAGATTAAGAAGGTGCATGACACGAAAGACCCACTGCACATTTTCCCTCCAATATATCTTCCCATAAGGAACAGAATGATCTTCATCTGAGGGAATAACCCTTTTATTTTTTATAATGCTTTTATTTTTGTAATCATTTTCAAGATGTAAAATGTAAGCACAGATTCTGTTAGTCACTCAGTCATGTCCAACTGTTTTGTGACCCCATGGACTGTAACCCGCCAGGCTCCCCTGTCCATGGGATTGTCCAGGCAAGAATACTGGAGTGGGTAACCATTCCCTTCTCCAGGGGATCTTCCCAACCCAGGGATCGAAGCCAGATCTCTTGCATTGCAGGCAGATTCTTTACCATCTGAGCCACCAGGGAAGCACAGAGACATATTAATTTTCAGTGCTTTCAATCTGTTAGTATACTGCTACTCTCAATCTCTTCTAACAATTATTTTTTTAAAATCTTATATTGGTATATAGCCAGGTAACAATGTTATGATAGTTTCAGGTGGACAGCAAAGGGACTCAACCATACATATACATGTATCCATTCTCCCCCAAACTCCTACCCCATACAGGTTGCCATATAACATTGAACAGAGTTCCACGTGCTATATATACAGTAAGTCCTTATTGGCTATCCCTTTTAAATAGAGCAGTGTATACATGACCTTTCCAAGCCCCCTAACTGTCCCTTCCCCCCATCCTTCCCTGCCTGGCCCTGGCAACAACATTTGTCTCTAAGTCTGTGAGTCTGTTTCTGTTTTGTAAGTTCATTTGTATCATTTCTTTTTGGGGGGATCACCCTTTTAAATTAATTTTCCTCTCACCCACATCCACGTTTTATCTTTCTTTTTATTAAAAAGGGGGTGGTATCATTTCTGGGCAGAAGGCTCGTTTAGTCAACACTAATTAAAACACGGAGTTCTCATCGTGTCCACGACTCATTCCTTCCCAGGAACGTTCTCTGTTGATTACTCACAGCTTTTGGGTTCCCTCTTTGATCCCCCTGCGTAGAAGACTAAGGAGATTTCCAATTACATTGGGAGTTAAAATTCAACTGTGTTTTCATTTATAATTTACAAAGAGATTTCTTTTCTTCACAGGGCATGTAGGCAGGGGAGTGAGTTTTCTTGGAGTTCTAAATTACCTTCCTGTAATAAAGACTTGTCCTGCCCACAGTAGTAAAGTGCAGCAATTTTGATATCTTTCTTACAGTTCCAAGTGAACCAAGGCAACAGTGCTAAATCCTTACTACCGCAGGATCTGTGAACTCTAACTTGAATACTGCTTCAGTTGTATACCCACTTGGAATTCAATGTAATAATTCATTATCTTAAAAGTCATAGTCCAAGGGGGAAAGATAAGGGAGGGATAAACTGGGAGATTGGGATTAAGATATATACACTTCTATATGTAAAACAGGTAACTAATAAGACCTACGGAATGGCAAGGGGAAGTGTACTCAATATTCCCAAATGACCTGTATGGGAAAAGAATCTAAAATAGAGTGGATATATGTGTATGTATAACTGATTCACTTTGTTGTATAGCAGAAACACAACATTGTTAACCAACTATACTCTAATAAAAAATTAATTTAAAAAATTGCAAACTGAAGCAAATTATATTAATAGTAAGCTTATACAAGAAAACTTACATGTTTTGACCAAAAATACCTATTCAACAACTATTAGACAGCAAATATCATCCTTTAGTAAAACTCAAGAGCCTATGATGATCATTATTACAACATTTTTCTAAAGGATAAAACAAAACAAAAAGCTATAGACTATACAGTCCACGGAATTCTCCAGGCCAGAATATTGGAGTGGGTAACCTTTCCCTTCTCTGGGGTATCTTCCTAACCCAGGGATCAAACCCAGGTCTCCCAGCATTATAGGCAGATTCCTTACCAGCTGAGCTACAAGGGAAGCCCAAGAATATTGGAGTGGGTAGCCTATCCCTTGGATTGCAAGGAGATCCAACCTGTCAATCCTAAAGGAAATCAGTCCTGAATATTCATTGCAAGGACTGATGATGAAGCTGAAACTCCAATACTTTGGGCACCTGATGAGAAGAACCAACTCATTGGTAAAGACCCTGATGCGAGGAAGGATTGAAGGTGGGAGGAGAAGGGGACAACAGAGGATGAGATGGTTGGATGGCATCACCAATGCGATGGACATGAGTTTGAGTAGGCTCCAGGAGTTGGGGATGGACTGTGAAGCCTGGCGTGCTGCAGTCCATGGTGTTGCAAAGAGTCAGACATGACTGAGTGACTGAACTGAACTGAACTGGGCCTATTCTTCTCCAGTGACTCTTCCTGACCCAGGAATTGAACCGGGGTCTCCTGCATCGCAGGCAGATTCTTTATCAACTGAGCTATGTATGGCAAAAACCAACACAATATTGTAAAGCAATTATCCTTCAATTAAAAATAAATTAATTAAAAAACAAACAAAAAGGAAAATTGTTAGGGAAAATAAGTCAGTAATATGGCCAAAAACATATAGATAAGTGATAAATATAAAAATTTGGGTAAAGATGGATTTAAGAGGCAAGAGAAAGAAAAGAATTTGGAAGACCTCCTGCTTTATATCTTAGAAATGGCATCAACCTATAAAAAAGGTTCTGGATCAAGAATACATTTGGGTGGTTGAAAATATAGGTTGAAGAGAATGAGTCTGACTTTGGATACAATGTGTTCAAGATGAGGAAGGCTTCCAAGTGGAGATCCCATTTATGTGTTAATAAGCAAAGTTTAGGCTATGCTATAACTCCAAAATCCTGGTGGCTTGTACCAAACAAGCTTTATCTCTCACTCTCACAAAATCTAATTCCAGTTGGAAAGCTGGAGTCCTCTCTCAGCCTGCAGCTAAGCTGTCTGGCAGAGCTTACATGACTTTCACCCATAATCCACTGGTCAAAACTCTGTCATATCACCCAATTTAGTTGTAAGAAAGGTTAGAAAATGGTCTTTCCCTATTCCTATAAGGCATAAAACAGAACAAGTAAACACAGAACAGCTTCTCTGCCTAAAGAAGACTGTCAGAAATATGTTTGAGCTTAGGGATGAGAGATTTTCATTAGAATTATTTGCTAGGTCTTAATTAAGTCCTAAATTAGAACTCTAATTTCTTCACGTAGAAAGGAAGTATAATAAGATCTACATTTTCTATTTGGCTTGATGTTATAATAAAATCAAATGATTATGCAGAAATACTAAACCACAAACCAATAAGTAAAAAAAGCAAACATGTTTTATATTTATTCTAGAATAGCAATATATACAGAATGGACTGTAATTACTCTTTTGTTTGATACTCTTGCTTCTTATGCAGTAAAATGAAAGTGTTGTATGTGTTTGCGTTTGTCTGTGGTAGTTAGTTAGTCATCTTTCACACCTAATAGCAGCAAAGAGTACCAGATGATTTCCTTTTCCACTTCATGTAGCTTGAGGTAAGCAAACTTTTCCTGTAAAAAGAGTAGGTAGCATATCTTTTAGGTTTTGCAGGCTATAAAGTCACTGTAGATTACTGCTCCAACTGCTAAATTCTGCCATTGTAGCAAGAAAGAAGCTGCTAACAAACTGGGTGGGTGTGGCTGTGACCCAACAAAGCTTTATTTATAAAATAACAGCAGTATTCTAAAGAGCACCAATTTATCCAAAAGAGCACATCGATAATAGTGGACTTAGATATTAGGCAGGGTCTGAACGTGTTGCTCAAAGGCATTTTCTTATTCCCTCAGTTTAGCCCCCAGAACAGTTCACACCTGTCAGTAGCACTGCGTGAGCAGAAAAGCTTTCTCCGGCTCAAGGACCCCCACTGGGATACGTGACTAAACTTGTACAGAGGTTAATGGAATAGTTTGAATAAGAAAATCTCCATGGGTATTATTAAATAGTAAAGACAAAGTAGAAAACAGATTAAAATGTCAAAACACTGAAGCTCAGGGAAATCAATCAACCAATCAATTATAATCAACTTATTTTCCCACTATTATTTTAGTTGAGAAATCTTTATGTACTACTAGCCTTTCTTGAATAAAGGAACATAGTAATTGTCCTTAAACAATAAAGCAACACTATTTGTAATTTGTGATGCTCAGGAACTTATAAGCAGACTGGTTATCAAGTCTTCTCTCTTTTTCTTCAGCTTGTAAAACACCTAAATGCCAAAAATTTATTTATGAAGTGACTCCACAACCACCATGCCTATTATTAATGCTTTTATTTCCACTTTCATATTTTACACAGTCCTCTCTTGTTTTTAGAATGCTATATTAGTGTTCAAAATAGCAAATTCCCTACCAGTTACAATAGGTAAGAACATAAATCTTAATCTCAACAGAAAAGGAAAAATAGGTATTGCAGTGAGATGTCTTCATTTTCTTAATGACAGCTGCTAAAAGAAGGTCTTGCTCCAAAGACAATGTTACCCGTTTGTAGGGGGAAGAAAGTTCTCCGTAGTTGCAATTCTATGTGCTTGTCCTTCCTGACTGTGAGGTTAGCACAATGGAAGCTAATTACCCTGTTGGGTCAGAGGCCATTTACAGTAAAAAGGCAAACTGTGATACAGGAGGAACCTCTTTTCACCTTCTGCCTGTAGGTTGCTGAGTGATGTCAGCTCTCATTCTGAGTATATTAAGAGAATAATAGATGAAATGGCTTTATGCCTCTTTAGCATTATCAATAATACAATGGGACCTGGGACTGAAGCTTCGTGAACACTCTCTCATTTTCTCACCTTTGATTATTCTCTCCCTCATACTGCATTTATTGATCTGATACTCAACCTGTTGGCAATTGGAGGTCTAGAATTTCACCTGTTAATTACATTTCTTGTGGTTCCAAAACAGATCCATGCCATGAGGCACCTGCGAACTTTACGTAATGGGCATACAATGAATTTATAAACTCCCGTATTCCCACCCTCATTTGCAGCTTTCTTACAAAGTTTAAGTAGGAAGTTTTCCTATAACCCATTCTATAAAGAGACCACAATCTTAAATTTAGTGTAAGACTACATTATTGTGGTCTTATATTTGGTGTATTTAATGTGCTATCGTAAATCTGTTATTTAGAGATACAAGCCCAATTCCCTTCAAGCAGCATGTACTGATTGCCTGCTTTTTGGAAAGTATTGTCCTACAAATAATACAAAGAGAAGAGCTATAAGGAACTACTGTGATTAGAGTTATACAATAAATCATGGATGATAAGAACTATAACTGAGCTTTAAACAAATTCTCTGAAAGTGTTAAAGAATGAAGGTTAGTGAGTTAATTAAATTGTTACTCTAGAAAATAATTAAAAATCAAGACTGAGTAAACATCTTTCCTAGCACATGTTTTTGTCTGTCTTATGTACTGCTATTCTCATCATTACCCACTCACTTACCTAGATCTCAACCTGGAAGTTGCCTTTTGCAACATCCAAGTCCAGGACTTACAATGAAAAGACTTGTGTTCATCATTCTAAATCTCAGTTTCCTCACACACACACAAAAAATTGTGGATAATTATTATAACCAATTCTCTGATTGGTTTATGTTAAGGATGAGGTAAGATAAAGTGAGTTGTTGTTAATGTACCCACCTAACTCTTAACAAATATGAGGTCTTTCTTTTTATGTTTCCGTCTTCCAACTTTTATACTTAGTCACTCAGTGATGTCAGACTCTTTGCGACTCTATGGACTGTAGTCCACCAGGCTCCTCTGTTCATGGAATTTTCCAGGCAAGAATACTGGATGGGGGTGTCATTTCCTCCTTCTGGGGATCTTCCTGACCCAGGGATTGAACCTGTGTCTCCTGTGTCTCCAGTATTGCAGGCAGATTCTTTACCCACTGAGCCATCGAGGAAGCCATTTATACTATGTAGAGCATGCAATCATCATGATTTTAATTTAGCAATTCTTTTCTGGAATGGAGAATGGATGGGCAGTAGCAGTGACACCATTATGTAGTGTTTCCACTGTACAAGTATGGTAGACATATCCATAAAGGACTGCAAAAGCATATAAAGTAGCAAAATGTACTCAAATACTTGGGAAGTGATGAGTTTTGAAGAAGTATTTTCTTTGTTTCCAACATATTTTACTTAATAGTAAGTTTATATGGAATTCCCTGGTGGTACGGTGGCTAAGACTCCGTGCTCTCAACACAGGGGGCTCGGATTCAATACATGGTCAGGGAACTAGATCCACATGCCACAACTAAGACCCGGAGCAGCCAAATAAATATTTTTAAAATTTAGTAAGTTTATATACTTAATTTTTAATATTGACTATATTTAGTGACTGGTTCTCAAAATTCCTGAAAAATTAGCAATCGGTTCCTGCAAACCAGTTTAAAATAGTTTCATCTCACCACTACTTCTGTCGACATGCAAGCTCAACATACTGACAGTATATACTACACAGTATATAGTATTTACTACAGTATATGGTATATACTGGAGAAGGCAATGGCAAGCCACTCTAGTACTCTTGCCTAGAAAATCCCATGGATGGAGGAGCCTGGTGGGCTACAGTCCATGAGGTCACCACGAGTCGGTCACGACTGAGCGACTTCACTTTCATTTTTCACTTTCACGCAGTGGAGAAGGAAATGGCAACCCACTCCAGTGTTCTTGCCTGGAGAATCCCAGGGACGGCAGAGCCTGGTGGGCTGCTGTCTATGGGGTCGCACAGAGTCGGACACGACTGAAGCGACTTAGCAGCAGCAGCAGCATGGTATATACAGCAAAAGAACTCCTCAAAGCTTATAGCCAAATCCTCCACAGTTCCTTTCACAGTGCTTATTTTTCCCTTTTGCAATTTGATGTTGTGAAAAAGTGTTAGTTGCTCAGTCGTGTCCAACTCTCTGCAACCCTATGGACTGTAGCCCATTAGGCTCCTCTGTCCATGGAATTCTCCAGGCAAGAATACTGGAGTGGATAGCCATTCCCTTCTGCAGAGGATCTTCCTGACCCAGGGATCAAACCTGGGTCTCCTGCATGGCAAGTAGATTCTTTACCATTTGAGCCAAGCAGCTTGGCTTGCTGTTGTACACAAGCACTTTTCGTAGGATATATATGAATACACTATTTCCTCCACTAGCCTGCAAGCTGCTTGAAGACAGCTACTCTGTCTCAAGAACCTGTATGCCCTCAAAATATAAAATGGCAGTGGACATAAGGAGACATTCCATAAATATAGAAGTACATTTCTTTTAACACATTAATGTTCCACCCTTAACTGATGTGTTTGACAAATGCCAAAGTAACTACTTATGATTATTGTCATTATAAAACAGCAAAATCCAATTCAAAAGAGCTCAAGAAAAGAATGATCATTTTGGCCACACATAATTGAGAATTACACTGGGTGACTCAATTTAAAATCAAAGAAAGAGATGGAGGAAAGCCATGAGCTTGGGACCAATGTTTCCAGAATTTATTTGGCCCATCTCTGATATCTTCTTATTTCATTATAACCAATACAACTTTAGAAAAAAATAACTCTGGCATTGTACACAATAGGTTTATTGATTCATTCCACAAATAATTATTATATATAGGTTCTCTCTCTGGTATTGTTCTTAATGTTGTAAATAATAGCACAGTAAAAAAATAAAAGAGAGAAACAGACAGACAGATAAGCTTCCTGTTATAATAGTTAATGGTCTAGTGATTATGAGACCAATACATAATTACAATACAGTGGGAAAGGCTTTACACAAAGGAAAGTTTTGAAGTCTCAGGGGCACAGAAGAAAAGCACCAAAATTAGCCTTTGGAAGTCAGCAAAGAATTCCAAGAGAATTACTGTCCAACCTGACCTCTAAGATATGACAAAGAGTCAGCCAGGTCAACTTTGTTAAAGACTAACTTCCTTACTGATTTCAATTTTATGTTCTTCATTCTGGAAATATATTGCCCATATTTTTAAATATTCCCTGTGAAACAAGAGATTTCAGCTAGAAATATGACCAAACCCAGTAATTTTTAGACTCATGTAGGCAGAGGTCAAAGAACTGAATTCATTGTTCTTGTTTAGAAAAGGTAGAAAATTTTCAACTTATTTGCTCTGATGAGAAGATATAATAAGTATAGTGAAAAGGTCCAAGCAAGCACTTGATATTTCTTCTTTTCCTGAACATAAAATCAATTTAGAAGAGGTTAAGATGGTAATGATGAAACATAAATTAACTTCATAGGCTGATCCTATAAACCATGTTGTTGGGGAAAACTTGAGCAGTATTTAACTACTTTCCCCCAAAATAAGATATCTTATATTTTTATTTAAAAATGCATTTGAAGAAAAGAACATTTATCAGAATCTTAACCTATTTCCTTACGAACTGCATGCATAAATGTTTTTCTCTGCCAAATTAATTATTTTATTCTCTTTATACAGCAGTCCCATCTTCTAGGTCAAAAAGGGGTTGAAAGGTGAGAGAAAAGAATTCTCAGAGAGAGTCTTGGGATTGAATTACCATTAGCTTATTCACTCCAGCTAGGGGAAGAGTAGGAATCTGACAGAGTTCATTCGTGACAAGAATGAAAATCCCGTACAGAGGATTAACTTGATATAATAGCATTTCATCAACCCAACTATACAATATTCATGTGAGCAAAATCCCAACTACAATTTAACAGACCAAACAAAGGAGGTGGATAATATACATTGAAACTGTGAGGACTGGCTATATTCCCTCTTAATTAACACACCCCAAGTATATTCATTGCATGATGCAGTTTGCTAAATTTGTGAACTCAAGGCAGAAATTGGCTGCTGTATGTCAGGTATGGTGTTAAGCTTAGTCATTAAAATAATTATGTGAGAACTATTATTATCTCCATCTTTACAAATAGGATAATAGTGATATGGAAATAACTTCCTCTGTTTTGAAAGAGAGTCCATGTCTCCAATAGAATTCAGTCCTATTTCTAAATCCAAAGCCTTTCTCACTTTCCCTGCCAGATATACAATAAAAATGGAAGAGATTAATGAATATACAAGAATGCTTTCAGTTCAGTTCAGTTGCTCTGTCATGTCCGACTCTTTGTGACCCTGTGAACTGCAACACTCCAGGCTTTCCTGTCCATCACCAACTCTTGGAGCTTGCTCAAACTCATGTCCATTGAGTTGATGATGCCATCCAACCATCTCATCTTGTGTCATCCCCTTCTCCTTTTGCCTTCAATCTTTCCCAGCATCTGGGTCTTTTCCAATGAGTCAGTTTTTCGCATCAGGTAGCCAAAGTATTGGAGTTTCAGCATCAGTCCTTCCAATCAATATTCAGGACTGATTTCCTTTAGAATTGACTGGTTTGATCTTTTTGCAGTCCAAGGGACTCTCAAGAGTCTTCTCCAACACCACAGTTCAAAAGCATCAATTCTTCAGCACTCAGCTTTCTTTATAGTCCGACTCTCACATCCATATATAACTACTGGAAAAATGCTTTAAATGTATTAAAGAATGCTTTAAACAATAATATTTTCCTCTGAAGCACCTCCTCCTAAAAGTATTTTTCTGTGAATTACCTAAAGTGGTGTTTCATGGTATTTTGGCAGATGGATGAGAATTCCTTTGCTAACACTCCCAGAAAGGGTTAAATTATATGAGTCCCACTATCACAATAAATATATAAAATTGATATAAATCATTATATGACATATATTCATATTAAAAGGTACTTCTGTTGTAGAAAATGATAATTCCTGGATCGTCTCACTTTGAATGAATTGCTACAATTTCAATTAACCCTAAAAATGCCAGGTTTAGGGCTGCCAACCCGTCACCCAGTTAAATATCCATGTATAATATTTGACTCCCTCCAAACTTGACTATTAATAGCCCTTTCTTGATTAGAAAGATTATATATGTAAATATACAAATTCATCAAATTATAGATTTATTACAATCAGCATTGCCATACCAATAATTTCATTGGAAATCCAAAGTTTAACTTCAAATTTGAATCAAACAATAAATTGTTAAGCTAGAGTTAGATTCAAGGTTAGTATTTATATAATTTCTAACTCTGAATACAAATTACACATGACACAGAAGAAAAGATTTCCTTTTAACTCTTCCTCATTGGTTATTTTGGAGAAGGCAATGGCACCCCACTCCAGTACTCTTGCCTAGAGAATCCCATGGCTGGAGGAACCTGGTAGGCTGTAGTCCATGGGGTCGTGAAGAGTCGGACACCACCGAGCAACTTCACTTTCACTTTTCACTTTTCACTTTCCTGCATTGGAGAAGGAAATGGCAACCCACTCCAGTGTTCTTGCCTGGAGAATCCCAGGGACGGGGGAGCCTGGTGGGCTGTCGTCTATGGGGTCGCAGAGAGTCGGACATGACTGAAGCGACTTAGCAGCAGCAGCAGCATTAGTTATTTAAATAACCAATTTTCTAACTTCCTCAGAAATGGTACATTTTTGGAGTTTTCCAATTTATAGATAAGAATAAAAATGTAAATAAAAAGAGGAATAATAAAATCTTATGAAAATATATTTTATAGTATTTGAATTGCATATTCTTAACATAATGAGCATTATTTAATTGTCAGCTAAAAGTGAAATAGGAGCTAAAAGAATCGTGACTCACTTTTTTGTGGTCTTCACCATTCTTACTTCTCTGAGGAACTTAAGAAGTTTAATCCACAATATATTTATACGATGTTAGATTAAGGTTTGTATTCAATTAAATTCGCTAATACTAAAGCACCTTCTGATTGAGTTCAGAGGATGGTAACATTTTTAGGGAAAATTCATACAGCATGGTTCTTAGCCCCATATGTATTTGACTCGCCTGGTGATATTAATATTTGGTGATATTAACATTTTGTAATAAAGTGATATTTCTAACACTGAGAGAAATCATATTATCTAGCTAATCCTCAGAACATTCATCAGAGTCAGGTTGCTGAGAAATATGAACTTTCAGTTTCTAAAAGGAAAGAACAGAGAATTTAAGCTATTTACCAAAATGATGACTAATGGCACCCCACTCCAGTACTCTTGCCTGGAAAATCCCATGGACGGAGGGGCCTGGTGGGCTGCAGTCCATGGGGTCACTAGGAGTCAGACACGACTGAGCGACTTTCCTTTCCCTTTTCACTTTCCTGCATTGGAGAAGGAAATGGCAACCCACTCCAATGTTCTTGCCTGGAGAATCCCAGGGATGGGGGAGCCTGGTGGGCTGCCATCTATGGGGTCACACAGAGTCGGACACAACTGAAGCAACTTAGCAGCAGCAGCAGCTATTCTGTTTGTGTGCATTAAATGCACTATTCTAGAGGTTAAGAGAAGGAACCTTCAGGATGGTTTAGGGATGAGATTTTGTAAAGAAACATTGAGGGTCTACTTAGAGCCTCCTTCAGACCCCTAAAGCTGACACACTGATACTATCTCCAACTTGAGAAGGACTCACTGCAGAGGGAGATCCTAGAAGCTTAATCATTTAGTTTATGAACATGTTTCTTATTGATAGTTCTTCGCCAAAGTGAAGTCCTTTCCATGTATCTACTTCATTTTTTTTATTTTTGAAGACTCAACTTTCAAACTGGAAAAAAGCAGCAGAAGCTCGCCCCATCTGACACGTGTGGGCTCCAACAGAACTGAGTCTCTGACACGCAGCTGTCACTACAGTGACCTTGCTAAGCTTGAAAAATCCCACACTGAAGTGATAACTCAAGTAAGACGAGGGATGTAGCTCTGAACCTGACTAGAAAGTCCTTAGGAGAATTATCAGGGACAATGTCTGTACAAAATGAACACAGACGCAGCGCTGTTGCAGCCTAATACATCCCTGGCCACAGTGAAGCCTTTGGTGCCTATCATGTGAGGTAGCTCAGTAGGGGAGGGAAGTGACATAAACAACAGGAGAAACCTCTATACTGCTGTTGGGGATCCCCCCACCTTCCCAAATCACCAAGGATACGGAGTCATCATTGACTACCTAGATACTGCCAAATTCTTCCATATCCCACTCACTGCTGAATGGGGAGCTAATCTAACTGCAGCTCAGATGACTTAAAAGGGAAGCGAGAGCCAGGCTGCAGCCAGGAGCTGGAGAACAAGAAAACTGCAAAAGAGAAATTGAATGATAAGAAAATAGATAGGTGATCATACAAAGCAATGCGTGAGAACAAGAAGTCAGCCAGCCTTTTGTGGTATACTAGAAAGCATACAGGTTGGGGACCTAAATTGTATTTATTTATTATTTTTAAATGCAGGCGCTACATGGTATCTGGGGATTATACACGCATGACCTTTAACTTCAGAGAGAGAAGAAACAAGTAAGGGCATTCCTTTTTCAGGAGATGTCTGTGTTGTTGTCTGCTTATATTAATGTTCATCTCCGAGGCTCCAGGGGCAGAGAACAGTGCAAGGGAAGAAAGAGAAACATGAGGAAACCTCTGCACTGGGGAAAGGTAAGAAATCCAAAGAGCCTGATTACAGGGGAGTGAACTTGAAGAAAAACTTCCACCCTTAGAAACAAAAAAACATCACAGAAATGGCCTTCCCTTTTTTTTTTTCTCTCTTTTTTCCCTCTGCAGTAGATTTAAGTTTCCAGCTCTCTCACTGTTCTACATTCTCTGGTACCCACAGACCTTTACACAAAGACACAGCCATACTGGTGGAGGACCTGCAACCTGCCCTCTATACTGAACAGTGAGTAGGGGGCTCAGTTTCACAAGTGCTAAGTCACTTCAATTGTGTCCAGCTCTCTGCGACCCTGAGGACTGTAGCCCACCAGGCTCCTCTGTCCATGAGGATTCTCCAGGCAAGGATACTGGAATGGTTGCCATGCCCTTCTCCAGGGGATCTTCCTGACCCAGGGATCGAACCCTTGTCTTTTATGTCTCCTGCATTGGCAGGCGGGTTCTTTCCTCCTAGTGCCACCTGGAAAGTCCATGAGGAGTCATTTTGTAGGTTTCAGCTAAAAAACAAATAATAACAAACAACTCTAAGTCTCTTACTGTCATCATCATCCAATCATGTCTTCTACTTTCCTTTTATGGAGAGAAGTTCTCTTCCCTAAAGCTTCCTGGTGTTCTGACTACATGCAAGCCATTCCATTTGTTAAACACAGCTGTTTCCTTTCACACGGATGGACCTGGAACTTATCATACTCGCTGAAGTAAGTCAGAAGGAGAAAGACAAATCCCATATGTGATCACTTATACGTGGACTCTAAAATATGACACAAATGGACTTATCTATGAAACAAAAACAGGCTCACAGACATATAGAACAGACCTGTGGTTGCCATGGGGGAGGAATGATGGATTGGAAGTTTGGGGTTAGTAGATGCAAACTATTATGTGGAGAATGAATAAGCAACAAGGTCCTTGTATAGCACAGAGAACTATATTCAATACTCTATGATAAGCCATAATGGAAAAGAATATATATAGTATATAGTGAGTGAAGTGAAGTCACTCAGTCATGTCTGATTCTTTGTGACCCCATGGACTATAGCTTACCAGCTCCTCCATCCATGGGATTTTCCAGGCAAGAATACTGGAGTGGGTCTCCATTTCCTTCTCCAGGAAATCTTCCCAACCCAGGGATTGAACCCAGGTCTCCTGCATTGTAGGCAGATGCTTTACCATCTGAGCCACCAGGGAAGTCATATAGTATATATATGTATGTATATATATACATACACATACATATGTATGTATAACTGAATCACTTTGCTGTACAGCAGAAATTAACATGGCATTGAATCAACTATATTCAATAAAAACAAAACAAAAACATAGTTGCTTCAAGTTGAAAACATATCTCTAATGGCATAGAATGCATCCTCCTAAAGTACTTGAAATGGGAAAAAGGAGGAAAACAATAGTCTTTTTGCCATGCTATTGAGAAAGCTGCGTATCAATATTTTTTATGTCTAGAGGAAAGTACATTTATTTGCTGACCTTTGGAAAATCTCCATTAGCTGCTCTATTTTCAGATGGAAAGAACGCAGGAGAAGCTTAACCTGAAGCTCTGTTGTGATGAGAACTGGCCTGCCCTGAAGCCAGGAAGTTTCTCCAGACTCATCTCCTCATCTATCAAATGGGGACAGGCTGCAGGGTTGATTATAGGCAGCAGATCTGAAAGACAGAGCTCAGTGTAATGAGATGAGCATTCATGATACACAGTGAGATATGGGGATGACTGTATTTTCTCTTATTAGGGAAATGAAAAAGATGCCCTCCTAACTGCAGCTCTACACTGTATTTATTCTATTCAATGATCTTTTTTTTTTAATTTTCTTTTTTGGCTATACCACTCAGCATGTAGTGTCTTAGTTCCCAGACCAGGGATAGAACCTGTGCCCCTTGCAGCAGCAGCTCAGAGTATTAACCACTGGGCCACCAAGGAAGTCTGGTCTACTCAGTGATTTTGCGTGTGTGTGTCTGTGTATGGGTAACATGCCCCTCCACCAAGGGGTACCAGCCACCCATACCCCATACACCTCCCTTTTCAAAAATGAGAATGGACAGACTCATGTAGCAAGAACAATAGTTCCTACCCCATGTAAATAGAGGAATAAAGGTCATAAGGAAGAAAGGGAGGGGATTGGAATCTATCTACTATGAGCAATAAAACTCAAATATTTAAAAAACAAAATACAGAGTTAGAGGAGCAAGGTCATGAGGCAAGGAGCGGTAGTTTTGCAGCCGCCATTTCTTCCGCCTCCGGTCTCTGGATCTTTTGTAGAGCGTCCAACAGCGCTATGTTGGGACAGAGCATCCGGAGGTTCACAACCTCAGGGGTTCGTCGGAGCCACTATGAGGAGGGTCCAGGGAAGAATATACCATTTTCAGTGGAAAACAAGTGGAGATTACTAGCTATGATGACTTTGTTCTTTGGGTCTGGATTTGCTGCACCTTTCTTTATAGTAAGACACCAACTGCTTAAAAAGTAATCCATGAGACAGATAGGAAGAGGAGCATATAAAGAGGTGCAGTCTCTTAAAAGGATCAATCCCTTGAACTCAGCATCCTAGATATGTTTGTAAATAAACTTATAGCATAAATCCTTAATGCCTCTTCTCTGAAATATGGAACATAATTGAACATGTGCTTGCATTATTAGTTTCTTAATTAAATATGTATTTGATTTAAAAAAATAAATAAATAAATAAACAAAATACAACATCTACTATGCCACGTGGTCAAGAAAAATCTAGCTATATTATTTTTCCAAATACATATGTATCTTCTCTTTGTGGAGTAAATATCTACATTTTTATATAAAATTAGCTATCAGTAAAGCACATTAACTACACTGCTGTTGGTGTTAGTCAAGATAGTCAGCCCCATTTTCAGCTACTAGAAAAATTTTTTCAAGGAATAGTTAACTATGGAGATGCCTGAAAAAATGCATTGTATCGGATTCTCCCCATTGAGTAAATTGAGATCCTTAACTTTAGTGCTTTGTTATAATTATATCGACTATAAATCTGGCTAAACTTGCAGTATCAAATAAAACCATTTATTTCATTTTGGGAAAAGCAAATGTAAAATTCACGCAGTTTTATTTTTCTAATGCTTCCACTTATTGATTTACTCTGTATTTGCTTTCCATGTGTTTGTAAAAAAATATTTTTTCATTATTTACATGGTGCTCCAACAAAATCCATCATCATTTTTCTTTCAATTTAGATAGGTCGTATGATTTTTATTCTTCCATTAAGTGGACTGGAGTACTCCTGGCCAGAGAGCTGTGATTTATTACTGACTGAAGCAGCTTTGTTGGGTAAGTTCACAAGCTGGTCCTCTTTAATATCCTATTGTGCATGCCATCTGGGCCTGCTGTTCTCAGAGCACTCAGTTCTTCAAATATTCCCTCACCTGTTTTTTTTTTTTTTTTAAGATATGCTGCTATTTTGCTAAGCAACTTGTTAACCTCAATTATTTATCTATCCTCCTTTTCAGAAGGTAGAGAGTATAAAAATAACAAATGAGTCTAAATCAGTATCCTGGACATTTTCAGAAGTTATTCATTTTGTTGATGCATATTTAGGAGACTAGTTTATTCCCCTCATGAAACTATCAATACATCTTGACAAACACTGGAATAGACTATATGGAAGTTACCTTTCTACTTTCTTGCCCTAACACAACTAGAAAAAGCAAACACTTCTATTTTCTGTGTCTAATGCAACCACTTTTTGTTTATCGAGGAAGGGACAAAGTATTCAGGTATCATGAGTCAAAAGATGATATACAGTGGCCCTCCATCCATGGATTCAACCAATCTCAGATCAAAAATATGTGGGTTTTTTTTTTTTTCATTTCCAGAAACTTTCAAAATGCAAAATTTGAATTTGCCACACACCAGCCACTTTTCACCTCTTGCCTGGAAAATCCCATGGATGGAGGAGCCTGGTGGGCTGCAGTCCATGGGGTCGCTACCAGTCTGACACGACTGAGTGACTTCACTTTCACTTTTCACTTTCCTGCATTGGAGAAGGAAATGGCAACCCACTCCAGTGTTCTTGCCTGGAGAATTGCAGGGATGGCAGAGCCTGGTCGGCTGCCCTCTATGGGGTCGCACAGAGTCGGACACGACTGAAGTGACTTAGCAGCAGCAGCCATTTTTCACACGGTGCTAGTGGTAAAGAATCCACCAGCAAGAGACGGGTTTGATTTCTGGGTTGGGAAGACCCCCTGAAGGACAGGGCAACTCCCTCCAGTATTCTTGCCTGGGAAGAGGATCCTGGTGGGTTATAGTCTATTGGGTCGCAAAACATCGGACACGACTGAGCGTCTGAGCAGCAGCTACTGTTTACAAAATATTTACATTGTATTGGGTGTTATGAATAATCTAGACATGATTTAAACTATATGGGAGGATGTTAGATTTGACAAATACAAATACTACACAAATTATAAAAGGGACTTGAGCACCTGTGGATTTTGTTGTCTGAGGAGGTTCCTGGAGCCAGTTGCCCAGAGATACCAAGGGATGACTGTACAGCAAGCAGACTAAACAAAATAAGTAAATGGACGTTATAGTGTATTGGAAGTTGTAAAGATCATGATGAAAAATAAAGAGGAGTGTGGGGATGGACCAGAGGCGAGAATGATTTGGAAGACCTCACCAAGAGGAGGCTCAAAACACTGAAGTAGCTGAAGGAGGTTAGGTGGCTTCCTGGGAGAAGTACTTCCAGGTAGCTTCAGCCATGCAAAGCCATTAAGGCAGGAATGTGCCTGACACATTCGCAGAGAGCAAGGAGCCAGTGTGGCTGAAGCAGAGCGGAAGAAGGAAGGAGAAGAGGGGGCCACCTATTCCTGATGGCCCTGTGGCTGGTGAAGGACAGAGATCAGCCTGTGGCTTGAGTATCAGGACAGAGTGAGCACCATCAGTAACACTGCTTCAAGGGGGGGCCACCTGAAGGACAGAAACATTCTCTGCTAATGAGTTTAAATAAAGTGGGAGCTATCATTCTTGAGTTCCCATCTAAACTTTATTTTCAAAATGAGTGAAAAAAAAATTGAAGAGGGTACAGTACTGGTGGACTACAGTCCATGGGGTCCCAAAGAGTCGGACACAACTTAGCAATTTAACAACAACAACAAATCCAAAATAACATCAAAAGTTTTAGTCTTAAGCCTATACCCTATGTGTATAAGAAAACGTCATTGATAGTTTTTAAATTACCCAAGAAATTTTACATTAGCCAAGATCTTTAAACTACACTATTTAGTGGTCTACAAGGTGAGTCATCATTCTCTACTTCTAAACTCGAATAATGACAACCTTTTAATTTTTCTGAAAATTAAATTTAAAAATACAAGTCTTTCAATTAGTCCCATTGATCTTTTATCCCATAAATCTTATTTTAAAAAGTTTCTTATCAATGAATATCCTCTTGTAAGATTTAGCAGAAAAATACTAAGTAATAAGTACCAAAGTAATGTTAACATAAATCCAGAAATAGTTTATCATATTAGGATGCTCAGTCTTTTTCTGGCCATGTGTACTTATGATTATAATTTAACATAATATGGATATAAATATACTTTTGCCATCAGATTTGCTGGGGTTCATTTGCCAAAATTAAATATATTAATGAAAATAAACTTGCAGAAACTCTAGTTCCACTGTCTATTCTTGACTTTCAACTCTTAGATGGGATCAAATTTTCACTGGACTGACTTAATCACAAATTCCAGAGACAATAGTACCACTTAGGATAGACAGGAAGAAGCTATCAGAATCCAGGGACAAGACCAGAAAGGATCCAGATCCCCTGGCAGTGTGGAAGCTCTACATATGGTTGTGGGAACCTCTCATTTCACAGAGATAGGATGGAACTAGCTCAGTGCATTGATGATGCCCAGCAAGCACAGCACCTGATGCTCCATCGGCACACAGGGTCAGGAGAGATTTGTTGCTGTAGGAGATCACTTCCCAAATAGTGCATGGATGATCCAGAAAACCCTGATGCAAAAATCAAAGGTTAAATAACAGCCATTTGAACTTAGGTAGCTGAGTATTTCAGCTTCAGCTTATCCGTCAATAAGTTGGAATAATTACATCTTCAATGCCAATAGCAAAATGCTGTCACAAAGATGAAATAAGCCAATGAATTTGGAAAATTGTATATCCATTTTAAATGAATTATTAATGCTAGTAATAATAAGTATGACTACTTAATAAAGAAGAATAATTAAACTTGAGATGTGAGACGGTGATTCTGTATATGTGTCTGCTGTGCCCGACTCTTTGTGACCCCAAGGACTGTAGCCCGCCAGGCTCCATCATCCATTGGATTCTCCAGACGATAATACTGGAGTGGTGTCATTTCCTTCTCCAGGAGATATTCCCGATCCAGGTATCGAGCCAGCATCTCCTGCGTTGGATGGCAGGTTCCTTATCACTGAGTCACCTGAGAAGCCCCTGATTCTATATAAGACCATAACTTATTCATCATGTATTGAATATTCACATTTATGTTCCTACCTTTTAAGATTATTCTAGGAATAACTGTCTGTGACCTCCTGTTGTGTATCCCAACAAGCAAAGGTGTTTAAAAGTAGGAGTGTGATGTGTTACCTTCACATATAACCTATAGCATTTGAAAGAAGCATGTCAAGAATTTTGCTTCCCTCTAATAAAGACTAAAAGATATTTGACTTTTAAATAAGTCTGTGGGAGGATAAAAAAGGAAATAAAATTATTTAAGATGAGCAATATTTTAAAAAAAGAAAACAGTACTTCATGCTATGTAGGAAGAGAAAAAGATATATTAATAGTTAATTTACTTAAATTTTGCTTGGCTAAATTATCAAAACATCAAAACATCAAATCAAAGTAACATTTTAAAGACCCAACTTCACCTTACAAACTGAAAATAACTAATAGGCCAAATAAGGAACATTTATGAATTGCATGGATTATTAAAAGGGCACAGTATTTCCTGCTTGCTCTCCCATACAAAAATAAGGGCACTTTTTTATCTTCAATCAAGAGGAAAGGGGCAAAGTGGTAGATAATATTATAAAGGAACAATTTATAAAACAAAAACAAAAATAAAATAGATTAAACTCAGTTATTAAATGAAATTTATACCAACAAAAGCTCTTAAAGTGATCTAACATCCCTCTTTGCTATTATAAAAATTACATAGCCTACCTTTGTCTGACAGTCCATTAAATGAATAAAAATGTCTTTTGCAAGTACCATTAGTTTTAGAAGAAAATCCTAAAGAAGTGCATAAGAGTATTTCACTGAATGAATTCAATACAAGTGTAGGGTCTTTACATTTTAAGACAAGCCTGAGATCACATGGAATTCCCTCAATTAACAAATAATAATAATAATAATAATTCCAAGGTATATGTGTGAAATAGTCTTACTAATCTCAGTTGCCCCTTTCTCAATGTTCCTATACCTAAAGTATTCACATTTGCCTTGCTTAACAGCTAAGCTTTTGCTTTGTGTCTTCTGGTCATTTACCCTCAGTCTGATACTACTGTTCTCTCACCACAGTAATACTACTTGGAGAATTTTTTTTAAACAAAACAAGATCACAATTTGTCAGTTCTAGTTGGTGATTTTCTGTCTACTAGGGAGGCTGTATGTTGTAGGGGATGGAGTCTGAATTGAAATAATGGTTATACTATTCATTATTTTCACAAACTTGTAAATTTTCTTACATTCTCTGAACTTCATTTCCATATCTGTAAAGCAAAGAACTAAAGAGCCTCTTGATGAAAGTGAAAAAGGAGAGTGAAAAAGTTGGCTTAAAACTCAACATTCAGAAAATTAAGATTATGGCATCTGGTCCCATCACTTCATGGCAAATAGATGGGGAAGCAATGGAAACAGTGACAGACTTTAATTTTTGGGGCTCCAAAATCACTGCAGATGGTGACTGAAGCCATGAAATTAAAAGATGCTTGCTCCTTGGAAAAAAAGTTATGTCCAACCTAGACAGCATATTAAAAAGCAGAGACATTACTTTGCCATCAAAGATCCATCTGGTCATGGCTTTGGTTTTTCTAGTAGTCATATATGGATGTGAGAGTTGGACTATAAAGAAAGCTGAGCACCGAGGAATTGATGCTTTTGAACTGTGGTGTTGGAAAAGACTCTTGAGAGTCCCTTGGACTGCAGGGAGATCCAACCAGTCCATCCTAAAGGAAATCAGTCCTGAATATTCATTGGAAGGACTGATGCTGAAACTGAAACTCCAATACTTTGGCCACCTGATGCGAAGAACTGACTCTTTGGAAAAGATCCTGATGCTGGGAAAGATTGAAGATGAGAAGAGAAGGGGACGACAGAAAATGAGATGGTTGGATGACATCACCGACACGATGGACGTGAGTTTGAGTAAACTCTGGGAGTTGGTGATGGACAGGGAGGCCTGGTGTGCTGCAGTCCTTGGGGTCTCAAAGAGTCAGTCATGACTGAGTGACTGCAATGAAACTGAAACTGAAAGTTGCTGCAAGAATTAGAAATAGCACAGTTAAATCTGTTTATGCAATGTCTGACGTGTATTAGGCCTAAAACAAATAGCACCATTTATATTTTATTGCATTTCTACAATTAAGTTTTAAAGACTCATTATTTGGACCTAGTAAGTATAACCGAGGAAAAATTGTGATACCTTACAACTTTCCAATATAACACACTAAAACTTTTTCACATTTATTATCTAGGTCATTTCTCATGAAAGAAATAAAGAGAAAACAACGGGAAGGTAAACAGAAAAGATGCTATTTTGCTTTAGAGGAGGGAAGCAGGGGTTCAATGGGTGGTTCAAATCACCACCATCTAGTAGATCAAGGAGGAAAATTAATTTCTTGTGTCACTGAATGCTGTAAACAGTGTTATTGGAAATAGCAGACAGCTAGGGATTTTCTAGTCTTCTCTTTCAAAATTTTCCTCATTTCAGTTGATGGCAACATTATCCTTTATGTACCTGACACCATACATCTTGGAGTCACTCTTTATTCCTCTCTATAGTACCTTCATATATTACATTTACTCAATCAGGATTTAAAAAAGAAAAAAAATTTTGAATATCTCCAGATTTCTGCTAATTCTCACTACCAACCCTGGTGATCTTCTGAATTTCTCCAAATTTCTACTGTTGCCACCTGGCACCCTAGCCATACTCAGTTCTCAACACAGCAGCCTGAAAATGTTAGTTGCTTAGTTGTGTCCGACTCTTTGGGTCCCCATGGATGGTAGCCCACCGGGCTCCTCTGTCCATGGAATTCTCCAGGCAAAAATACTGGAGTGGGTTGCCATTCCCTTCTCCAGGGGATCTTCCTGACCCAGGGATCAAACCCAGGTCTCCAGCATTGCAAGCAGATTCTTAACCTTCTGAGTCACTACAGCAGCCAGAGTGACTTTTTAATAATATAAGGGAGATCACGTGACTTTTCTCTCAAAACTTTCTAATGACTCTTCTTTTTTTAATCCCAAGTAACTAGTAGTCTACAAGTCTTTACATTATCTGACCCCACTTAATTCTTTTCTCTCTCTTTAGTTTTCTTAACTCAAACCAAGCCTCATATTAGCCAAACCCCTCTCTGATCCCATACAAGGCCCTCTGGGAATGATCTTTCCTCAGTATTCTCATGGGCAATTTCCTCACCTTTTTCACATCTTTGCTAAAACATCACCTTCTCAATGGGACTTATCCCTGACCTCCCAATATAAAATTGGGATTTATCCCCAGGCTCTTGTCATCCCCCTGCCCTGATCTATTTATCTTTCTTTCTATAGTGCTTTTCTCCTTCTAACACAATATGTACTTTATTTATTAAACATATTGGTTATACACTGACTCCCCCCACATTAAAATTCAGGCTCCACAAGGATAAGGAATTTTTGCCCTAATAGGTCCAAAGAGTTTAGATGGGTGACCAGCACAGAAACATGTGCCACCTAAATGAATACTGTCTTCTGCCTGCCATCTCACTTTTACAACGAAAGCCTGACCACCTTTTCCCCAAACACACCCACATGTGCACACACACTTGATTACTTGTGATAGACCCACTGCTCCTGGGCATTCGTTACACCATAGCTCAGTGGTTCTCAAAATACTGTCCAGGTATCAAAACTTGTCTAGGTCAAACTACAGAGGATTATTGATTAGAAGAATAAATTCCTCACTATCCCTCCAGAAAAGCTATATTAGAATTTCTGGGAGTCAATCCAATTTGCACACTGGTGTTTGAGACCATTAGCTAGCCTTCCCTCATTTCCCCATCAGGCTTTCTTCCATCTCAGCCAAGTTTTTCTTGCAAAACTCTAAAAACAAGCATCGCCTAAAGTGCCAATAATTGAAAGACCCATCAGAGCCATTTGTTCCCACCTCGCATATCCTGCTCCAGAAAATGAAAAGCACTGGTGGGGGTGTAGGTCAAGGTGCTAAAGTCTAGGCATTCTTAGTTCATGACAGAAGCAAAAAAGTGTCACAATCTTGTCACTTGTCCCTTTACAAATAACTTCTTGTATTATTCTTTTTGTACTCTTGTTTTTTATCATGCTAGTTGAGAGCTATTTTCTTCTCTTAGGTCCTCCTCCAGCCCTTCCCATCCCTACCACCACCTTAGGAAAACCTGCAGGGGACCGTTCGACCAGCCTGCTCAGACCTGGGAAAGTGGCCTGCTCTTCTCCTCAGCTCTGGTTCTCTTTGCCTCATCTCATCACTGTACTAGTGAAACACGATGAGAAGACGAGGTGCTAGGCAGAGATGAAAGGCGCTATGAACAATTTCAGTTCCTGGACCAGAAGCATGTGCCTCATCCAATCCTGCTTCTCAAAACAGGGTGTGCCTTATAAGTCTTTAGCTCATACCCATGAAGAGGTCTTTAGCTCATACCAATGAAAATTGGTTTTTTTTTTGGGGGGGGGGTCCAAAAACTCCCTAAAGTTAATTTGCAGAATGCATTTTTTATATTCCTTGTTTTTATGGAGGCAGAGTACAATAACTTCTTCAAATTCTCAAGACATTCTGAAAATCAAAAAAGTTAAAAGTCACTTCCTTCAGGACTCAAGGTTTGATGATGATAAACGTCCTCATTGGAAATCTTCTTTGTATAAACAAAGTGTATTTTTTGTTCCTATTTGCCTCACAAAACCATGATAATATCCTTATAAGATATCTTTAATTCTGCTCGTTGTTAACATGCACAACCAGGTCAAGGAAACAGGTCTGTGCTTTAACTTTTCCTTTCTGAGATTAAAGTGTGAAGAAACAGAGAATCCCAGTGTCTCTACACGTACTAAGCAATCCTTTGGTATCAAGCCCAGAATCTATCACCAAACCCTCAAACAACATCAATCCTAGAGCTCCTCTTTTAAAAATTATTTGGTAATGGGAAATATGAGACATCCTTTTTCAAAATCAAAATTTATCTTATGTATATAAATTCCTTCTTTGATTTATAAAATAAATTTAATCTGCATATTTTATTTTCTATTTATTTCCTAGTAGTACATTAGATTTTAGAGTAATCTGATGCTTTGATTAGGAAGGAAATTTTGAGAAGGAATTTGTATTTAACTTCATTTTTAAAAATTTGAAAGCAAATACAAATTTTCATCATACTGAAACATTTAGAATAAAGCCAATGATTATCATTGTTTTCTCTTAATTCCTTCATGAACAAATGTTATTTTTTATTTCCTCTGTTGTTCAAGATGTGGTATGGGTTATTAACAAACATTAAAAAATGCAAAGATATGTCTTGCTCCCCAGAGGCTTACAATTTTGAAAGGTGAATGAGACAAATATACCCATAGTTACAAAGTAGAGCATTAATGGGTATGATATACAGTATAGACAGCAGATATGAGAGTTCACTGAAAGAGAACTATCTTTGTGTTAGAGGGTATTTGTGGAATGTCCCACTTAAAGAGAAAGAGGATTGTTACTTAATTATAACCATAATGCTCACTGGGCAATTTTATTATTCAGTGTTGATCAGAATTATTTATAAATTTTGGATAAATTTGATAATATACTTTTATAAGACATGAATAGCATGGCAATTAGATGCTTAAAGTTTTCAGTAAAGATTTAGTTAATTAATCAGCTAGTGTTGAAACATTCACCAGCCCTCTGCTGATCTGGGAAATGAAGGTGGGAAGAAAGCCAAGTCTTTGATGTAGAACAAGTTCCAAAGGTTCAGTGTCCACCCAGAAAGAGAAGCGGTTTCAGGCACACACACAAAAATGTTTCAAAATGAGCTTCAAACTTAACACAAAGGCAAATAATTATAGCTTACAGTTTGTAATCAACACCTGCTGTGATACAGGAATTGAAAAGTCCTTTGAGTCTCCTTCAAAACACCATTTGTGAACTTTGAGCTCTAGAAAACTGAGTAAAGAACTTTTTCATTTATAAGTCTTATGAATTTTGAATATTGAAAATTCATATATACATAGCATGTGTAAAATATGTATAGCTGTTGGGGGGAATGTACGTTAAGGCAGCCACTATGGAAAACAGAATTTGAGTGAGGGCTTCCCTGGTGGCTCAGATAGTAAAGAATCCACTTGCAACATGGGAGACCTGGGTTCTATCCCTGAGTTGGGAAGATTCCCTGGAGGAGGGCATGGCAATCCACCCCAGTATTCTTGCCTGGAGAATCCCCATGGACAGAGGAGCCTGGCAGGCTGCAGTCCGTGGGGTTATGAAGAGTTGGACATGACTGAGGGAAGGTACATTAGAGCAACCACTATGGAAAACAGCATGGAGGTTCCTTAAAAAACTAAAAACAGAACTACCATATGATCCAGCAATCCAACTCCTGCACATATATCCAGAAAAGATGAAAACTCTAATTCAAAATGCTACATGTACTCCAATGTTCATAACAGTACTACTTACAATAACCAAAACATGGAAGCAACCCAAGTGCCCATCAACAAACGATTGGTGTAAGATGAGGAGTATTGCTCAGCCATGAAAAAGAATCAAATATTGCCATTTTCAGCAGATGGCATTGAACCTAGAGAATATTATGCTTAGTGAAATCACTCAGCCATAGAAAGAGAAACATTATGTAATATCACTTATATGTGGAAAAGAAAAAGTAATCCAAATGCCTCTATATACAAAACAAAAGCAAACTCACTTCCCTCTATGGTTACCAAAGGGGAAAGGGAGGTGGGCTGGCAAGATAAACTCGGACTGTAGGATTTACTGATAGAAACTACTATACGTAAAATAGGTAAGCAACAGGAATTTACTATATAGCACAGGGACCATAACCTATAACGAACCTCAGATACGCAGATAATACCACTCTAATGGCAGAAAGTCAAGAGGAACTAAAGAACCTCCTGATGAAGGTGAAAGAAGAGAGTGAAAAAGTTGGCTTAAAACTCAACATTTGAAAATTAAGATCATCACATCCAGTTCCATCACTTTATGGCAAATAGATAGGGAAAAAGTGGAAACAGTGACAGATTTTATTTTCTTGGCTCCAAAATCACTGTGAATGGTGACTGAAGCCCTGAAATTAAAGGCCACTTGCTCCTTGGAAAAGCCATGACAAATATAGAAAGTGTATTAAAAAGAAGAGACATCACTTTGCCAACAAAGGTCCATATAATCAAAGCTATGGTTTTTCTAGTAGTCATGTATGGATTTGAGAGTTGTACCATCAAGAAGACTGAGCACCAAAGAATTGATGCTTTCTAATTGTGGTGCTAAAGAAGACTCTTGAGAGTCCCTTGGACTTCAAGGAAATCAAACCAGTCAATCCTAAAGGAAATCAGCCCTGAATATTCATTGGAAGAACTGAAACTGAAACTCCAGTACTTTGACCACCTGATGCGAAGAGGCAATTCACTGGAAAAGACCCTGATGCTGGGAAAGACCGAGGGCAGGAGAAGGGAGTGGCAGAGGATGGTTAGATAACATCACTGACTCAATGGACATGAGCTTAAGCAAACTCTGGAAGATAGTAAAAGACAGAAAAGCCTGGCATGCTGCAGTCCACGAGGTTGCAAAGATTTGGACATGACTTAGCAACTGAGCAATAATTTGAAAATATATATATATATTTATATATATATATACACACACACACATATAACTGAAGCACTTTGCCATATACCTGAAACTAGCACAATCTTGTAAATCAACTATACTTCAATAAAAATTTTTTAATTAAAATCATATTGTATGTGTATGTGTGTGTGTGTATATATATACATATATACATATATATATATATATATATATCAACATCTTCAAAAATGTAAAACACAGTAACATACTTGACTGGAAGTTGACCATTTAATAGTCACAGTTTACCTTGAGGCTCCAAAAGCACTATGCTTTGTAAGCTTATTTTACCCGGGAGAGGAGTGGTACTATTTTAATACATACTCAGGCATCTGGATTTCTTCCATGCACTTATGTGACACAATATTATCTCCTAACTTTTTGAGGGTGGAAACCACAGCAAATACTGCATATTTCTGTAAACATTAAGTAAGTATTTTGTTATCAGTCGATGATGAAGACCGTCAGAGAGCCGAATCACCTGAGTTATCTCTTCTTTTGCATGACTAAGTTACACATTGGTTTATGGATAAAGATTAGGACACTTGTTCCAGTTCTTTTTGTTGAGAATTTTTAAGTCCCCAAATCTCAAAGGATTATCATAGTTTCGAGCTGAGAGTATAATAGGTATGAATATTATTTTTCAGGAACACCAGGAAACATTATTATGCAAATTACTCAATTTTATTCAATTCCATAAAAGTTAGTCTCTTGGTTCAGAAATATAAATTCTATGAGATATCTACTGACTGACTTTTAATAAAAGTTCACTTTTTTTAATAAGAAATCACTTTAGTTTTCTAAGCCTCCCATTTTGAGGAGATGGAAGAAACATGTTTTATTTATTTGGGAATTATGTAACAGCATTATGAAATTTTAATCAACCTTCACATAAAAATAAGCAAAAGTCTTATTCTTAAAGGATATGAATAAGAATTTTTTCTTATTTTCTTAGAATAGAAAATTATTAAACCCTAAATAAGTAGATAATATTTGCTTATTCCAGTATAAAAAAAATGGCTTCATCCGAAAATAATTCTAGGAATTAGTAATTTTCTATAGCAACATTCCTTAAGAAAACTCATAACCAATGTACATTTGAAACTTTGGAAATAATTACAAATTTTGAAGCTATCAATTAAATAAGATAAATTAACAATACTTACAAGGATATGTTAAAAAACTTAAAAAGTTTTGGGATCTATCTGCTCTATATCTAAACTCTTAGTCAATATTTCATAATAAGAAAATATCATTAAAATCCATAGAAGAAAAACAAATCCATCAGTGGTACTTGACACATCTTGGCCAATTGTAACATGCTCTCTATCAATATAAGCACCAATAATGAGGCAACTATCCTGTTGTCCCTTTAAAGGTCCAGCATTCTGGTGATGAAGAATAACCAACTATTATTTTATTGCAACTGTATCTGTACCACATGGATTTTACTAAATGTTTTCTTGGAAGTTTCAAAAGACTCAATTTGCTGACTTTCCAAGCTATAACAGAAATACGATGTTCCCCAGGGTCAGTCTTTCTGGACTCCCTACTGTCCTCGCTTACTGTCCCTGGCGCCCTCCCCCCCACCGCTGTCCTGCTCATTCTGACTTTTACAATAGCCTTGATAAATTCCTCTCATGATCCATATCTAGTACCACACTCTGAACTCTTGATGCAAAACACGGAGTAAAATCATCTGGTTTGTGAACTAATAACACAAAACCTTACCTAGAACACTGTTTTTCATCATTTCTCAGAACCCCACTGAGTTTTATTAAGAGCTTATAACTTGCCAGAAAGTGAATCAGTGACTTATGTGCATTTAAATCTCACAAGAAACCCATCAGATAAGAGACATTATTGAGGCAACCAAAGATTAAGAAGGCTAAGAAATCTGCCCAAGGTTATCAGCTAATCAGGGGTGAAATTGGCTCCTAAGTAGCATGACATCAGAGTTCATGTATTTACCTATACTAGATTGCCCTCTGTCATTAATAGAAGGAAAGATTTTATCTGTATTCTAATAAATTGGTTAATACTGTGTCAATATCCCTGGTAGAAGATTAAAGGTGCTTATTGTGATTTATCACACATTTTGGCACTTCCTAGGTTCTGTGGTTTACTTTTCATGGTAGATAGTATAAAGTCTATATCGTTGCAGGAGCATTCATCTTTGCTACCCTCTTCAAGTTGGGCAGGGACATGGACTTCTTTGACTGAGGCAATGTGAGCAGAAGTGACATGTGTCACTTCTAGATGGAGATGTTAAGAGCTGAGGGTGCTGGCCACGTTCTTTTCTACTTCTGTCCTAGCAACACACACAATTCCACACAGTGGCTTCTCTGTACTATTGGTTCTGAGTAAGTGTGTTAGTCATTCAGTAGTGTCCAACTCTTTGCAACCCCACGGATTGCAACTCTCCAGGCTCCTCTGTCCATGGAATTCTCCAGGCAAGAATAATGGAGTGGGTTGCCATTCCTTTTCCACAGGATCTTCCTGACCCAGGGATCGAACCCAGGTCTCCTGCATTGCAGGCAAACTCCTTACCATCTGAGCCACCAATAGTAAAGATAGTAACAATGACAGAACAGAGGCTGCTGCTGACCCAAACAGACATTTGTGAGTGAGATATAAGCCATGGCTGTTTTAAACTACTAAGATTTATACTGGTTGTTGCCTGGCTTATCTTGGTTGCTTTTTTTCACCAAATTTGTTTCATCTTGGAACCTATTTTTCACAGAATACCTATTAACATCTAATAAGATGCTGGTATTACACAGAAAATGGCTGGAATAACTTGTCCCTCATGCAATGTTTGTTGTTGCTGTTCACTTGCTAAGTCACGTCCAACTCTTTGCTACCTCATGGCCTGCAGCTCGCCAGACGCCTCTGTCCATAAGATTTCCCAGGGAAGATTATTGGAATGGGGTGCCATTTCCTTCTTCAGGGGATCTTCTGGACCCAGGGATTGAACCTGCATCTCCAATGTCCCTGGGATCCCCAAATGAACACACCCGAAGTATATAATTTATCTATTCTGTTTATGGACATTCATGTTTTTCAACATTATTGCTTTTACATAAAAAGCTGCAGTAAGCATTATTATGCTATAAGCATATCTCTGTATAAATGTGTTTAAGAACTGCTGTAAAGTACACATCCAGAGATGGAAAGCTTCTTCAGCTGTACCAGATGTTGGCAAGTCACTCTATAAAGTTGAACACATTTCTATTAATAATACTATCAGCAGTGTAAAAGTTGCACTCCTGCTCTAGGCCCTAGATCAACCTTTGTAATCTTGATCAGGTTGATGGATGTGAACCAAATCTCATTTTAAATTTTATTTTCCTTTCCAGTGGGATTGAGCATCTTACTTTTATTAGATATTTAAATTTCTTCTGTTCACTTCCTTTATATACTTTTGTACTAAGAGTTTTGTGCTTTTCATACTGACTGCTAAAATTCTTAATTTAAATAATTTATTGCTGGTTATTATCATAGTATACATTTATTTCTGTCTCTAAGCTGTTGTGTTCTACTCTATTAAAAGAAACATTTTATCAGAATTTTATCATTTTAATGTATTCAAAATTATCACTGCTTTATTTCATAGTCTGCTTCTAAATGCATTCTCAGACTTGCTTTGTGGTCTCCTACTAATCCTGTGATGCCTAGGTATCCTTTTGAAAAATATTCTTTGGTTAAAATTGATCAGAGACATTCTCTGTTGCTTTCAAACTGACCAAGAAAACCTGAAAGCCATATTGTGATTTTATCTGAAGAATAATTACCTTGAGCAGGAAAATATTTGCATAATAACATAAAAGGCCTGATTATTTACTGAATAAATATATTGTCTTTCTGAAAATTTTGAGATCAAGTAGTATATATATAACAACCCCTGGTTGAGACTCACAGCATATTTAAATTTCTGTGTTATATGAACTCACATGCAAACAAAAAAGATAGTCATCTGGCTGATGAATACTTTTGAAAAACAATATTAAATTATTGAATATAGTGTGAAATGGAGACATTTTGCACTGCTTCTCATTAACACGGAACTTTCTGCAAGTTTCTGTGAGCCCTTGCCTTTTGTGAAGCTGACTTTGAGTAAGAAAGACAAGTACAATTAAAAGAGAATGGAATAGAATCTAAAGTTCCAGGGTTATAATTCTCAAGTCACTTCTCAAAATTAGACAAACTGAAACCACTTGCAAAATGATGAGAATAACTGTAAGGAATATAAAAATCTCAAAGTCTTATGAGGGCCAGGCTATTTCATCTACTAAGATTTGCCCTTAGTCATCTAGTCTTAAGAATAACGATTGTTGTTGGAATCTCTCTGGGGTCAAGAGATGAAACCAGAAGAGTTTTTTCTTTTTTTTTTTCCTGAGATGGCTAAATAGCATTAAGGAGTCATAACCCAATAATTTAAAATTTCATCTTACTGAAAAGTTCATCTGGCAAACTACAGAATAATTAGACAAGGTTTTTGAATAGTTGTGCTCATAGTATTACTGTCTATTGCTAAGTGATACCAAAGATTGTTATGTTTTTTCCTGTCACAACAGGAAAATTGGTACTGTGGTAACTAATTCCATGAAGTTGAACTTTAGCAATGCCAACTCTAAAACATGCATATAACCTCTATACACCTGGCAATGATATATTGAAATATAACATATGTGCATGTGTATGTGAAAATATATTTAGCCATGTTTCAAGATTTGAGAGAGTATAGAATATAGTTAGAAGTCTCAACGTATACCATTCCTATTTATTCCTATTTGGTTCTTTTCAGTAAGTCTCTAGATTTGTTTTTTCTGATCCTGGCGCCAAAAAGAGCTGATAGACATTGCGATGGTATTTCAGAGTAGAAGCCAGCCACACCTTGGCCTAGAGTTTACACTGTCAAAAGTTCCAGGGATCAAGGGTCAGCACTAACTTGCTATTGAAAATTCACCAGTCTTCCTCAGATTCATTTGTACTTTGCTATAACTTCTCTTCTAAGTTGCTCCTAATCTAGTTTGGATAAAACACAATTGGTGTGTTTAAGGCTTTAATTAGTTGTCAGGCTGGATTTTGTTTGCATATGTTTGCGAGTAATTTATCCATAAAGAACCTTTCTTTTATTGCTTTCATTTGGGTTTCATTTTCCTGATAGAACTTCAGTTACATAAAGAATGCTCACCTTATAGCCAATTGTCATCTTACTCTAATAAGAGATAAAAATTCATGGGAATCCTCGATAATGGAGAGCACTTAATGGATAATGCTGAATATTATTCTTTTATAGCCAGTGTAGTTGCTGTTTATAAATAGAAAAGAAAGAGCAATGTTAACAAAGATGAGAAATAGTCCTCAGGTTAATCCCCCAAGTCATTTTATCTGTAATTAATCTGTAGTCAGAAAAGGCAGTTGATATAAAGCAAAAAAACATTGTTCTGACAAGACCTCTTCATTGGGTAAGAGTCTCTTGATGAAAATGTGGGATTTCTGAGTCTATGCTATTTCTAAGTGGTGGGACAGTACGTTAACAAGCAGCATTAACTAGGAGTCCAAAGGCAAAATGGAAAGAAATAGTAGAGACTGGCAAATGTGATGTCCTTGGTCATGCTTACTTTCTTTGTAAATATTCTTTCTACAATGTACACTACAGTAAACTCTGAATCTCCATGGGACGAAGTAAAGCCATTCAGAATTTTCAAACAATTTAATATCAGTTTTTGGTGCTCCTATTTTAGGGTCTTCAAAATAACGCATATATTAGATTGCTGGTCCAGATATATTAAATAGATTTTTCATTTTTATTTTACAGTCCACATTTCAGAATCCTGTTACAAACCCCCAGTGGCACTTCTGGCCTGAGTACTTGGAAAAATAGATATTGGTGCCTCATTACAACAAACAAACTGACATATATGTAAGTCATTTCTAACAGGGTTGGGTGCATATATATTTAAGAAAAGAAGGATCTGTTTATTATTTGCTTCCTCAGGGTGGTGCACATCAGACTCTGCAATCAAATAAAGCTGTCCTGGGACCGCATCAAGTGAAATATTTTTACAATAACTAGGAGAGTAAATATTTGCTTCCTTTTACAGGAAGAGAAACCACCCATCTTCATTGGCAACATGCAGTCGTGACTGTGACAGGCATCATTTTTCCTGTGACTCTCAGGAAGCCTCTCTCCCCATCCTTAGCAGCAGGGTACACAATAGCAACTCGCCCTCCTTGTGACGGTACCATCTTATACCCCAGGAAGCTTACATAACCCAAACGCTGCTTTGGAATAACTCCAGAGCAAATTGGACTTTTGAGAAGAGTCTGTTAGGAGTGAAGGAAGTAAGTGCTGCTTCCCACAACCCTGAAATTGTATGACACTCATTTTGCCAATAAACATACATAATGGCCCGACCATTTGTTGTTGGGGAGTAGCCTGTTCCTTACACTGTCTCGGGGGGAATGAATCTCTTCTTTCAGTTTCAGGAAGGAGCAAAGGAGGACCTTTTTCTCGCTCATCGCATGGTTGTCCAACTGGGTACATTTAGGGTAACGATTCCTCCATTTGTGAGTCTTAGGTCTTGCGGTTTGTCTGTCGTCAACTTGACAGATCTCTGAAGGCCAGGACTCATCTGTACGTCTAGGACCCCACTCACTTTTGATGGACATGTAAACTAATTCAAATTTCCAATTATCTGCCACCACAAAAGAGAACAAGAAAGGTCTCTGTAAGCTTGTATGAACAATTACCAGTATGTGTAATTAAGTGAAAAGGTGAAAACAAGTATGAATATGATTGATATATGACTTCAGTGCAATTAAAAAAAAAAACAGAAAAAGTAAGGGAGGGAGGAAGGAAGAAAAGGAATGAAAAGAAAAGCCATAAAATAGTGAAAATGATACCTATGGAGGTAGATGGGAACAAGGCAGGATAGAAACAGTAAGAAGTATACCACGTTTTTATAGTCTAATTTTTGAACCATAACAATATTTCATCATATCACATATTCAAAAATAATATTAAAATTAGAAGTAGAAAAAAATGAACCCTAAATCATATATACAGAGAAATAAATGAACCTAGGTCCATAGCAAATGGATAACATGGACTATGAAAAAGAATTAATTAATTAAAAAGAGAATTTCCAAATACATACAGCACTTAATGTCCTATTTCAAGGAAAGAAACAAATCCAAAGAAGTCTTAAAGTTTACTTAGAAAGTTTGTTATTAGTGGAAATAATAGTTGTGTAATTCTAAAACTACTGTCTGTGTGTGTATATATAGACAACTATTGTTTAGTCACTGAGACCGTGTCTGATTCTTTGCGATCCCGTGGACTGCAGCCTTCCAGGCTCCTCTGTCCATGGGATTTCCCAAGCAAGAATACTGGAGTTGGTTGCCATTTCCTACTCCAGGGATCTTCCAAATCCAGAAATCAAACCCATATCTCTTGCAATTGCAGGCGGATTCTTTACAGCTGAGCCACCAGGGAAGCCACAGATCTACCAGTTTTAACTGCCTATCTTACAGTTCTTAATCCATAAATGATGTAATCTCTTAAAATGCAATCCATTTTATATTATAGAAAACCTGTTTCATAGGAACTCAATATATATAATAAAATTCACAATTTTCTTTTAACTCTGAGGCACTGGTACTATTGCATCTATTTAATGGACTGAGAAGAAAACCAAAAATGCTAAACATTGGCTAATAAAAGGTAGAACCAGAGGCTTTCACAGGGCTCTTATTTCCTTTTATTACATTTGTTAACTTTGGATGAGCAATTTTTAAAGCTATTACTTTTAACATGAAATAAGAATAAAATAAAATAAACCACTAGCACAAAACTGAGCATTATATCAACATCTTTATTTTCTAATTCTATCATCTCAGACAAAAGCTCCAGACAGTCCACACAATTAATATTTTGTCCGGCCTAGAATAAATTCTAGGTTTTGAAAGACGATAAGTTATGAAAATTAAATTATGCTTAGAGACAGTTTTATCCATAATGTCACACCCCAAAAATTAGCTGCATGGGGAGTAAGAGAAAACATCACAGAGAGTTTATGAATGTGAAACCATCCAAAGGCATTCTGGTTTTTAGAAATGCAATCATTGCCAAAAGAGCTTGAAAACTAACTCAGAACTCATTTTGCCCTTTTTCTATTACTGCTTTGGGAGGGAGGGAGAGGAAGGAGGGACTGATAAGAGGTTCTTGAAACTAATTCTCAAATTGGACTTCCCAAATTAATTTCTTCCTATGTCTACATCCTGTTGAAGTACTTTTTAGCTCTGAAGGTAAATGACCACAAGGAGCGTTTACCAAGGGCATATCAAAGAAAAAAAAAAAAAAAAACACGCCTCATAATGATGTTCTCTTTTTATCTTGAAACCTAAGTGCTGGTAGATTCTGGAAGAAGCCACTGGCACATACATGAACCACAAGCAGCAGATGAGCCGTTAGATGAGAAGAGCACCTGCTGAGCATTGCTTTTTAAGACGGTTGTTAATTTGTGTAGATTTGGGGTTTGAAAGACTCCCACTGTCTAGGCATAACTGCAAGCAGAAATAAATTTGTGGTTGCCTTGTTATGTATTAGGGAAAGCTACTTTGAGTGATATATATTTTCATTGTATCGGGCCAGATTGAATCTTGAATTATGTCATTTTTAAAATAAACTATCATACATGTACATATATATATATATATGAAAAAGTGTGTGCAAATATTAAAAAGACCTTGTGCCGATCTGTGGGTGTTACTATGAATAAACAGGAGTGGACTAAGCAGAATGCTACCGTATTAGGAATCATCAGTGTTGAGAAATGACCCTTTACATTTTGACTTGGAGGTTTCTGGTTAAGACTCTACCTTATTTTTTATTATAATGTGGTTTCCTTGTCTACAGCATCCTAAATTATTTATTAATTGAAGTTGAGCCTAACCACAGCATCATTAATAATTAATTCTTCTTTTGGATCTGTGTGCGTTCACGTGATTAAATGTCTGTGTTTTTGCTTATGGAACCCGCAGTCTGCTATTTCGCATTGATTAGAAAGGCTGAACAAAGAGCCAGCGCCCATTATGCAATTCCCAAAGGGTACTCTCAGTAACCTTTTCCTGAGCGTGTCTAACCTCTGATGTACCATTAGGTGGAGAGAGGAAAAAACAAATGCTCCAACCGCATCTTGCTGCATTGGAAACAATCCAGCCTTTATGGTTAGGTAGGTTTCTCTTTCTCCTCTTCTCAGTTGTTCTTACGGCACTTATTTTCCCCGCAGGAGCAGGGAGAAGGGTGAGCAGAGGGATATGCCACACAAAGTGTCCTCATAAATGTGATGGGAAAATAAAATGACCTTTTTTAAAAAGTCTGCTTTGTACAGAATTTTCAGCTTTTACGCAGCATAACTTGATAGACCAGATTATGCCTGAGCAACACACCACTCCTGAAGTGCAGGCACTTCGCAGTAAGAAAGATTGATTTTTCACTCAGGCTCATGCTCCAGTGAGTTTCCCAGGTGGCGCAGTGGTAAAGAATCCACCTGCCAATGCAGGAGACACGAGAGATGTGGGTTCAATCCCTGGGTCGGGAAGATCCCCTAGAGTAGGAAATGGCAACTCCGCTCCAGTATTTTTGCCTGAAAAATTCCATGGACTGAGGGGCCACAGAGTCCCATATGACTGAACACACGCGCCTGCACACACACACACACACACACGCCTGGTGCAGATCGGTGGAGGCTCTGCTCCGCACTGTCCGCTAGAGATGGATCCAGCAGAGGCTGCTCCTCTTATGACTGTAGTCCCTGCAATCAGGCATGCTCAGGCAGGCTCCACATCGACAGAGAGGCTGCAGGTCATGAGTGAGTTTCTCATCATCTCAGCCTCAAAGGAACACTTTGCTTCCACTCATAGATCATTGGCTATCAGGGCCACATGAGTGGAGATGGAGGGGCAAATGGAACATTCCTATCTATGCTCCAGTTCTTCCATCTAGGTATTACACATCCTTCTGCTCTCTTCTTCCAACAGATGGGCCACACTTAAACATCTCCCAAGGGAAACCACATGAAACTTCCAGCCAGTCATAGATTTGGCCTAAAGCTCAGGGTCTCATAATCATCTCTTGTTTAGTTGTTAAGTCGTGTCCAACTCTTTGCAACTCCATGAACTGCTGCACACCAGGCTCCCCTGTCCTCCACCTTCTCCCTGAGTTTGCTCAAACTCATGTCCAGCGAGCCAACCATCTCATTTTCTGTTTCCCCCTTTTCCTCCTGCCCTCAATCTTTCCCAGCATCAGGGCTTTTTCCAGTGAGTTAACTGCTTGCATCAGGTGTCCAAATTATTAGAGCTTCAACATCAGTCCTTCCAACAAGTATTCAGGGTTGATTTCCTTTAGGATTGACTGGTTTGATCTCCTTGCTGTCCAAGGGACTCCCAAGAGTCTTCAGCACCACAGTTCAAAAGCATCAATTCTTCAGCTCTCAGCCTTCTTTATGGTCCAGCTCTCACATTCATGCTTGACTCCTGGAAAAACCATAGTTTTGACTATACAGACCTTTGTTAGCAAAGTGATGTCTCTGCCTTTTAATATGCTGTCTAGGTAGTCATCTCTACCTTAGCCCATGTATGGCTCTTCCAGGTCCAAAGATGTATGTATTAAAAAGATGAGGCTACATTCCATGGGATCAAAAAGAGTTGGACACGACTGAGAGACTAACACTTGTTTCACTTTCTTCTTGTTACTGCCCTAAATAATGAAAAACTCGCTCTGAGGAGAAAAACAGGTAACATACAGTAATGACTTTTGGAACCAACTCTAAAATCCCAGTGAATACACATTGTGGAGGGCACCCTCAGCGGGGTGGGGAATCAGCCTTGATTCCTGTATCTCGATGCTCATTCATATCTGAATCGGGCCTTGGGGAGTTTTACCTTCACTGTGGCTACACAGCTTTCTGAGCCCAGTTCCTCCCCACAGGACGTTAGTGGCCTGTAATTGCCTCTACCCCTGCTCACCAATACTCACTGCCCCTCCGGGCAAGGGGATCACATGTCCCACTCCATTATCTCTGGCTTTCTCATCCAGCCAAGATCCTATGGGAAGTGGTGGTGTGACATCTAGGGTAGGGCTTGCTCCTGTGTTCTTTACCTTCAGCCACTTTGATTTGCGACACACCAGACAGTGGCTGTTTTAGGGGGACCCAGAGTTAAGAGGCAGAGAAGGCAATGGCACCCCACTCCAGTACTCTTGCCTGGAAAATCCCATGGACAGAGGAGCCTGGTGCGCTGCAGTCCATGGGGTCGCGAAGAGTCAGACACGACTGAGCGACTTCACTTTCACTTTTCCCTTTCATGCATTGGAGAAGGAAATGGCAACCCACTCCAGTGTTCTTGCCTGGAGAATCCCAGGGACGGGGGAGCCTGGCGGGCTGCCGTCTATGGGGTTGCACAGAGTCGGACATGACTGAAGCGACTTAGCAGCAGCAGCAGCAGCAGAGTTAAGAGGGCGTCTAGAGCACAGCCAGCTAGGATGGTCTTGTGTGCCACGGAGAAATGAGCTTTGCCTGAAGTGAGCCAATAGTATTTTCACTTGCTTGTTGCTACAGCGTAACTTAACCTGTCTTAAAACTGAGATAAGCCCTAGGGTCATTTTAAGGCTCCATCTCTTTTGGTTCAGAGGTTTCTTTGACAATATAATCATTTCAAAAACTTCATAGAGTTTCTTACCCAATCCTCTCCACTTAGCCTGATGTGCCAATAAATGCACCTGACCTTCTCTCTGAGAAGTAGTTTTCATCTGCTGAATAGTCATTTGCTTTCTCATCCGGGTGATTCTTACTGTCTTCAAGTTTAATGGTGGTGTCTAGAGTCCCTTGAGCTTCAGTGAAAAAAAAATGTTTTTTTTTCTGGGCCCCAATACTTAGTTTAATTGTTCCCTTAAGCATTTTAATTAGTTGAAAGATTGTACTGAGCAGGCTTCTCAAAAAGGCTTTCTCAACCCTCTTACTACTAGGTGTCAAAGCAGTTGACTCTTTCAACAATGAAGGACCTGAATGTCCTCATTCCCTTTCATTAAGCTGCAAATTGACAATTTCTAAGCTTAAACCACCTCTTTCTTCTAAAACCCTGTGAAATATAACCCTAAACCAACCCACACACACTGTTGTTCACGCTCCATCTTCCAACCTCTTCCCAGAGAGCTACCTGCATCAGGGATGCTATAAGAACTGCTTCCCAAATTATCCCGGGTTCAAGCTCTAGAAAATAGTTCACCCCTGAAAAACCAGATTGCTGCTGACACTAGTGGTAAAGAACTTGCCTGCCAATCCAGGAGATAAAAGAGATGCAAATTCAATCCCTGGATCGGGAAGATGTCCTGGAGGAGGGCATAGCAACCCACTCCAGTGTTCTTGCCTGGAGAATCCCCATGGACAGAAGAGCCTGGTGGGCTATAGTCCATAGGGTTGCAAAGAGTCGGACAGCTCTGAAGCGACTTAGCATGCAAACACACACTGTCAATCTAAAGCAGTTCTGAAATTAAAAATCTTATTCAAAAAATTGATTGTTATCTTTCTAACTTGATAGTCATTTACTCAGTAGCCACCAAACCCAGGGCCAAACGCTTGAGGATTTCGGCTTGTTTTTTTATGGCAGCAAATCTCTCCTGGTACCAGTTTCTGTGTTAGTCAGGTTAGGTTAGGTGATGCTGACATTACCAATAACCTCCTACTCCCTGTGGCTTCATATACCAAAGGGTGTGTCCCCATCACAACACACATCCCCTGCAGATGGACAGGAGGTATGCTCTAGACAGCCCAGCAGAGACCCACTGTCTGGGATTTCCACTAGCTGGAAAAGCAGCAGCTTTTATGTAGTCTTAGCCTAGAAATGACACATAGCACCTCTCCCACAATTTTTTGACCAGAACTGGTCTCCATGACCCTGCCAACTTGTAAAGTCACTGAAAAAAATATAAAGAAGCATATGGAATCTTTGGTATTGCTATTTCTATAAAAATAGTGTAATACACCAATCAAATTAAAAAGAAGCAAGTGACTGTAAATATGAACACAATGACAGGAAAGAGAAAAACTTATTATAATAACAACAAGGCACAAGAATAATGGAATAAATAATCAGATTTCTGACATGCCTGCTTGCATGACAGCAATATAACACAATCAGGTCTGAAGTATTCAGAATATGACTCTCTAATTTGCATATTTTATCTCTCCCTTGCTCATCTTACTCTACTGATAGGTATAAACTTCTGGTAATTACTGGGCTTCCCTGGTAGCTCAGTGATAAAGAAGCCACCTGCCATGCAGGAGACATAGGAGACATGAGTTCGATCCCTGGGGTGGAAAGATCTCCTGGAGGAAGGCATGGCAACCCACTGCAATTTCTTGCCTGGAGACTCCCATGGAGAGCTACCGTCCATAGGGTCACAAAGAGTCTGACACGACTGAAGCGACTTAGCACGCTCACATGCCTGGTAGTTACTACTTAGTACAAGTTACAAAACTCAAACTAAGCCATTTAATATTTTACAGTTTCACTGGCAAAGGTTACTAACCCAAGTGCCAATAACATGAATTGCTTGTATACTTGCAATCTTTATCAACTGTGTGGATAAATATTTATTGCCTAAACCAGAACATTTTGAGAATGAAAAGAAATATTAAATCCACAATAACAGATCATTTAGTTTCCTTTTTCTAACTTTAAGGCTCTATAAAGAGAAGCTATAGGAAGGTTACAGAATTAAGGAGGTCGCTACATGAAGAAGCATCATGTATAAGCCCAGGCTGACTGACTCCCACATCTAAGCTCTTACTCACTGTGTGACCTGAAAAACCTCCTCTTTTCTCACTAAAGTGTCATTAATAGTAGATGCTCTAAGCTGAGAAATATGTATGAAGAAATTCAGAGAAGGTAGGAAAGCGTTGTTGTGTCGTATTTAGTTGTGATGATACCATGTTCATCAGGAAAGAGCAAGCACACACCTGAGTCTGAAGAATACAAAGAGCCTAGCTGGACCAACATCTGCTTGAAGGTAGAAAGTGATTAAACAGGGAGAAATGTCAGGCATACACCTTTAGGGATTCCATAAGATTGGTGCAGTTCTTCATTTGTAAAAACAATATGTATTAAATGTATTCAAAAAAATAAAAAATAAAGAGTAATATCCAATTTATGCAAATAACTAGCTTATACTCTGATATACAACTCAAGCATTTTCATTGATTTCTGTGTCCTTCTAAAGTCCTAATAAAACCTATATGTAATCAGGTGCATTGTGTAATTCATAAAATAGGCCATGGAATTTGTTCGACAGCATAACCTGATAGAAGAAATAGAAAATGCCTTCATTTCTGTTAAGTGGTCAGCAGAAAAGTTAACAGAACTCAGAAGCAGTGATGTATTTCATTGTCACAGTGTGGCCTGGGAGTTTCATTTTGTTCTTAGCATCGTAGCCTTTTAGGACCATTTATCAATATGCCTACCAACAGTCAAAGTTCATGGATATGTTTGGCTGGAATCCCTTGACCAGTCGGGCATAGTGAAAGTGATGACAAAATGGGCTGATAAGGAGACAGAGGGTAAAACAGAATGAATGAGTCAATGAGCAAATTAATGCAGAGTCAATCTAGAATTTAAAATACCCAGTTCTGTCCCTCCATCACTACTCCTCAACTATATGTACAGATAGACAGGAAATATTCTCCCTTCACCTCCAGGAGTCTGTGACTTTGACCTCCAAACACTAATGTCCAAGGTAGGCAAGACAGTTGCACAACAAGTAAAGTAGTTATTGGGCATTTTTTTTATAACTTTCAAAACTTTTTCAAAACTAGCATTTGCCCTATAAAATGGACAGTCTCCACTCATATTTACCAAGGCTTCTCTAAGAGAGTTCTTTATTGACAAGGTACGGCTTAGGTTAGGCTTATTTGATAATTAACAAGGTCATTCCCACAGAGTGGATTAAACTTTAATTTAGATGGATATTAGATGTTTGATGTCTCTTAAAGAGACAGAACTACATTTATTAACTAATTTATATACTTTTTGCTGTGGACAATTATTTTAAATGACCCATAAACTGTCAGAAATTGATTTAGATTTACAATAGAGTTTCAACCAGGTAATAATCACAGTCAAATGAATCCTTAATGGCAAGGTAAGTACTCTGAATCTATTGTTGGTATTTCCCATCACATGTATGTGGATGATTAGCCATGACTGTATGTAACACTACCAGCAAAAAGAAAGTTGATAATATTTGGAGATATAAAACATGTAATCATGGAGTTACATTTGGCATAAATTTAAGTATACTGAACATATAAGGACAGTTTGTTGTCAGGATGCCTTGTTGTCTAATTCAAAGATCTAACAGATAAACTGTAGGTTTTCCTAAGTGGCTGGTCACAAATGAGCAAACAATATTATTTCATGGTTGGAATATCAGTACGGTATGACCGAAATTTGCTCATGGCATTAGTTTATGAATTTGTTTTATAAAAAGAACTACTCTAGATCTTAGAAAATGGTTCGGTTCAGTTCAGTCACTCAGTCGTATCCGACTCTTTGCGACCCCATGAATCGCAGCACGCCAGGCCTCCCTGTCCATCACCAACTCTCGGAGTTCACTCAGACTCACGTCCATCGAGTCAGTGATGCCATCCAGCCATCTCATCCTCTGTCGTCCCCTTCTCCTCCTGCCCCCAATCCCTACCAGCATCCGGGTCTTTTCCAATGAGTCAACTCTTCGCATGAGGTAGCCTTTGTTATCTCTGTGTTTTGGCAGTAATCTGGAGTCTTTTCCTCCTTCATAGCGGTCTCGGTAGCATACACACTGTTTTGAGAGCTGTTACTGCCAACACTCTCCCTTAGGATTCTATGTTCCTCAAGCTTAGTTATGGAAATAAGTTTTTCAACTTACCTATCTTTCAGAAATGAAATAATGAAGTAAAATAAAATTCATAGACATACTGACTATAGGGCTTCCCTGGTGGCTCAAATGGTAAAGAGTCTGCCTGCAATGCAGGAGACCTGGGTTTGGTCTCTGGGTTGGGAAGATCTCCTGGAGAAGGAAATGGCAATCCACTCCAGTATTCTTGCCCAGAAAATTCCATGGAGAGAGGAGCCTGGTGGGCTACAGTCCATGGGGTCACAAAGAGTCAGATACAACTGACTAACACATACTGAATATAAGGATTTTGCTTCTCTTAGAAAATAAGAAATCTGGCATACAGAAACAACAAATATGGGAACTCTTATAAGACTGCAGAATTTTAATATTTTTAACAGTAACTCCAAATCTTGAAAACAGTCTATAGTCCTCATTTTCTTCCAGACTATCAGATGGGCATTCTGATGGATTTCATCCCTTGGTTTTTGTCCCTGAGCTTGGCACTTCATAACTTTCAGCAGACTTTCTGACCTTACTTTAAGGAGATACCTATTTCTCCATGAGAACTCCTCATCCCAAAATGTGATATCAAACAACCCTTAGGTTTCATCTCCATTTCAAGGAAACAATTTACATTCATCTAGACTTGAATGCATGCTAAGTCATTTAAGTCATGTCTGACTCTTTGCAACCCTATGGACTGTAACATTCCAGGCTCCTCTATCCATAGGATTCTCCAGGCAAGAATATTGGAGTGGGTTGCCATGCCCTCCTCCAGGGGATCTTCCCCACCCAGAGATCGAACCTGCATCTCTTACATCTCCTACATTGGCAGGTGGATTCTCTACCACTAGTGAATACCTGCAAAGCCCAATCTAGACTTACTAAACCCCTTTCCTCCAAATTCTACCCCTCATAGGAATGTCATTTCCTCAGAGGACATATCAAATAAATGAGAGCTTCCTAAAAAGTTCTTTTGGTTATTGTTAGAGGAGGTTCTACTATGTGTGAAGAAGGCAATGGCAACCCACTCCAGTACTCTTGCCTGGAAAATTCCCTGGACTGAGGAGCCTGGTAGGCTGCAGTCCATGGGGTCGTGAAGAGTTGGACATGACTGAGCAACTTCACTTTCACTTTTCACTTTCTTGCATTGGAGAAGGAAATGGCAACCCACTCCAGTGTTCTTGCCTGGAGAATCCCAGGGACAGGGGAGGCTGGTGGGCTGCCGTCTATGGGGTCGCACAGAGTCGGACTCGACTGAAGTGATTTAGCAGCAGCAGCTACTATGTACAAAACAGGACTTCAGTTACATTAGCATTATATTTAATGTATTTTTATAGCAGAGGTGCAATCCTAATTTTGGATTCATATAACAACTATATATTTTAATCACAGAATGAAATGTATCCTCTTATTTTTTGCACCTGAATACTAAATAGATTTTGGGGAAAAAAAAGAGTTGAAGAAGTAACATATTTTCTTTATAATACATTGAGTTGTTTTAGTCCATTATAATTGAAACATAAATTAGGGAACAAATATGATTTGCCCTCTAGATGGCATCTAACTATTATTGAAATCAAAAGTTTCCTATGATGTTTTGAAAGTTTGAGAGCAAGCACCTGCCTTTACTGCCATTGCTTGAGCATTCCATGCATTGCTTCATCATTAAGGAGATTCACTGGTGGCTCAGACAATAAAGAATTCGTCTGCCAATGCAGGAGACCTGATTGAGTCCTTGGGTTGGGAAGATCCCTGGAGAAGGAAAAGGCTACCCACTCCTTGCCTGGAGAATCTCATGGACAGAGGAGCCTAGCAGGCTATAGTCCATAGGGTCCCAAAGAATCAGACACAACTGAGCAACTAACACTGAGTCACAGTCATGAAACAGCCACCCAGTCTCTATCACTAATCTGACCTAACACCCAGCATGATGGTATAAGGATATGGGGCCTTTTCAAGATAATTACATCCCTTAGATGGGATTAGTGCCTTTATTGGAGAAGGCAATGGCACCCCACTCCAGTACCCTTTCCTGGAAAATCCCATGGACGGAGGAGCCTGGTGGGCTGCAGTCCATGGGGTCGTGAAGAGTTGGACACGACTGAGCGACTTCACTTTCACTTTTCCCTTTCATGCATTGGAGAAGGAAATGGCAACCCACTCCAGTGTTCTTGCCTGGAGAATCCCAGGGATGGGGGAGCCTGGTGGGCTGCCGTCTATGGGGTCGCACAGAGTCGGACGCGACTGAAGCGACTTAGCAGCAGCAGTAGTGCCTTTATAAAAGAGACCCTGCAGAGCTCCTACCCCCTCCCATCCCCCCTGTGAGGTTATAGCTAGAAGGTGCCAGCTCTGAGGAAGCGGTTCCTCCCCAGACACCAAACCTGCTGGCACTATAATCTTGGACTTCCTAGGCTCCAGAACTGGGAGAAATAAATGTTTGTTGTTTATGAACCACCCAGTCTAAGCTATTGTGTTATAGTAGCCCAAATGGATGATGATCCCTGGCATACCCTATGGTGAAAGTCAAGGTCAAACTCCATCCACTCAACTCCAGCAGAGCTAGTAATGACCCGGATTCTTCAGATATGAAGAGGGATCATCTCCCCAGGTAAAGAACCACAGTCAACTGAGATGCTTACTGGGAACAAAGGAAATACAGAATGGTTTGTAGCAGAAGGCAGTTATAAATACTAGCTATAACTTGAATACCAGCTGCAGAAACGAGTACTATAATTATCACTATAATTATAATTATTCCCTTATTTTCTTTTTAATATGTTTGTGTATATACATAAAACACAAACACATATGTATATATAACAAATACATTTCTTTTCTTCCACAATCATTATGTGAGCCTAGTATTTGAATAAATCAATCTCTCTCTCTCTCTTAGAGAGATAAATGGGTAGGTAGGTAAGTAGGTATATAGATAAATAAGAATGGAGAGGATAAAGATAGAGATTTAGCCTATTATAATCTTAATACAATCATACCATATCTTTTAGAGCACAAATTTAAATCTTTTGAGGGCAAGAGCTACTTTATGTGACCTCTATAAATGCTTTTCACGGAAGAAATTCAAGTAATGTCTACTAACGAAGGTCCAGTGTTTTATGAAGCCACTCCCATTCTGAGAAGTGGCTTTAATTTACTCTTGTAAACAGATAAATGTGTTGTTTTAGCATAATCTGTTCTCTGAAAAGATTTTCTTGATAAACTTTGTGTGCATGCTCAGTTGCTAAGTTGTGTCCGACTCTTTGTGATTCCATGGACTATATCACCAGGCTCCTCTGTCCATGGGATTTTCCAGGCAAGAATGTGCAGTGGGTTGCCATTTTATTCTCCAGGGGATCTTCCTGACCCAGGGATCGAAGCCACATCTCCGGTGTCTCCTGCATTGCAGGCAGATTCTTTACAACTGAGCCACCTGGGAAGTTCCTTGTTAAAACTTTATAAAGCTCTATATAGTCTAGAAAATGATCTCATATTTTAAAGTAATGTAAAGTCCAAAGCCAGATTGTTTCCCCCACTGGATCATTTCTATAAACAAACAATAAAAGACGGAGACATAACTATCCTCCAACCTACACCACATTTTAAAGAAAATAAAAGAAGAGGGAACATCACTTCTGCAACACAATGATAGACAAGCTCCTCTGTCATGGAATTTTCCAGGCAAGAATACTGGGGTGGGTTGCCATTTCCTCCTGCAGGGAATTTTCCCAACCCAGGAATGGAACCCATGTCTCTTGCATCCCCTGAATTGCAGGCAGATTTTTTACCATCTGAGCCACGGGGAAAGATTCATTGAGATTAAGGAACTTTCAAGAAAGACTGAAACTAAAAGGGACGTTGGAAAGGCCCTTTGTAAATTTGGGTAGCTCACAGAAGGCTTTCTCTCAGGGATTTTGAAGGCTTAAATTGTCTATGATTGCAACTTGTCTCCCATGAGGCAGCCATATTTACAGTCATTAGAGCATACGCTGCTTGCATTAGGGTCCTATTGCTTCTGTAACAAATGATCTCAAACTTTAAGGCTTGAAACAGCACAAGTTTGCTGTCTCATCATTTTGTATAGCAAAAGTCTGAATTTGCTTGAAAGGTCTCTCTGCTTCTAATTTCTTAAGACTAAACCAAGGCATTAGGCCCTGGGAAGAATCCTAGCTCATTTGACTTGCTGGTAGAATAAAAGTGGTCTTTTGTTTGTTGTCGGACTAAGGTTTCTGCTTCCTTTCTGACTATCAACTGGGGCCCACTCTTCACTTGGGGGCCTCCCTCTAGACCTCACAGAAGGTTGGCCCTCCACTGCAGAACCAGAAATGGAGTGTGGAATCCTTCTCATGTTTGGAATCTCTCTGACTTCCCTTTCCCCCACATCTCTCTTCTGCCTTCTCTTCCACTGCATCTCTTTGACTCTAAGCAGAGAAAATTCTGTGCTATAAAAGCTCATGTGATTAGGCTGTGTCCAACTAGATAATCCATAATTTCTCTTTATTTTGTGATCCTTAACCTTAGTCGTTGTTGTTCAGTCACCAAGTCATGTCCAACTCTTTGCGATCCATGGACTGCAGCACTCCAGGCTTCCCTGTCCTTTGCCATTTCCCAGAATTTGCTCAAACTCACATCCATTAAATCGGTGATTTTATCCAACCACCTCATCCTCTGTCATCCCCTTCTCCTCCTGCCTTCAGTCTTTCCCAGCACCAGGATCTTTTCCAATGAGTCAGCTCTTCGCATCAGGTAGCCAAAGTATTGGAGTTTCAGCTTCAGCATCAGTCCTTCCAATGAATATTCAGGGTTGATTTCCTTTAGGATTGATGGGTTCAACCTTAGTTGCTAAGCAATTAGGGCATGGACATTGGCGGGAATGGGGAAAGGCATTATTCTGCCAGCCGCAATGTCCCTCCTTTATTATTTTGCTGGCCAGATTGTTCATTTTCTAACTTTCACTATGGCATATGCTTGAGAAGCTCAGGGCTATTCTGTTTCTTAGGAGACACTAAAAATCAGAGGTTTGCTGAGAAAAATATGATCGGGCTACACATAAGAGTTGGAAGGTCTTCAGGGATATTATCAGTGTGCTATAGTAGTCTCATGAAATACCTCTTTCTATTAGGAGGTTTTTCCTATGAAGGCTACTACATACCATTTGAGCTGTCAGAACACCCATGTACATTTGTGCAGGATGTGCACTGCACAGATGCCCAGCAGAGGGGCTGGAATCCCGTCAATGCTCTACCTGCCAAGCTGTCCTGACAGTGCTACTGGGGTTCACTGAAGCCCTGGAGCTTCCTTCCTCAGTAGTAGTGGGAGACATTCTGGCACGTTCTTATTCTCCAGCTCTCTTTTCTCACCCTTGGAGATGCCCAGCCCTTTTCTCTTTATTCTTGTTATTCAATTACTGCCTTCCTAATTTCACCATACAGTCCTAAAATATCTCAACTCCCAAAGTAGACTATTTTTTCATTGATTGCATTTTATTTTAGCTTGACATTTTCCTGATACCATCTAAGTAGACACTGTAACTTTATCAGTAATATCTCTTCCCACCACATTGTAGGGTAAACTATTTCTGGGAAGAGAGTTCATTACTTCTGTGGAGATTCCTGTAAAGCTCAGTCAAAGAGGGGGGCCTTTCTTGGTCAAAGTACCTTATCATTTTTCTCTCTCGACCTTTTTTCTATTGTATGCTGCAGTTCAACTTAGTCTCAAAACCATGCAGTGCTATTAACTGTAATTTTAGTTCTCTAGTGCTTATTCATATGAATGAGGCACTCATGGTTAAGTTCACCTTACACTAAGTGCATATTAGACATGTCATGTTAAGCACTTTGAATATAAATATTAATAATTCCTTTTTCAGTATTGATCATTTTTATCTATCTGATTTTAATGGCCTGTAAAAAATCTTCCTGTTCAATTTTTGTGAAATCGTTCAAGGTTAATTTTTTTTGAAAGACTGGGGGAAAAAGATTGACACAATTTTATTTAACAGTTTTGAGATCTGAACGAACATAAACTCAATAGCTTTCACTGTTCTCCACGTCTCAGGGAATTATGTCCCATACACTACATGAGTCTGCATCAGCCTTTCTAACATGCATAGTGTCTCCATCGCTGTTTCTTACTCACCCTACTTGTCACCTCGAGAGCTTCTGAAATTAAAAATGTTCTTCAAGATCTACCTCTAATACCACTCCCTCCATGAAGCTTTCTTTACTCATTCTACTTAAGTGTGAGTTATCATGCCTCTGGATTTCTTTAGCTTTTATAGTTTTGGTTCTTTCATTTCTATACTATAATCAGAGGACCTGGTACCATACATTTTTCTGAGCATATATGGTATCTTGGTTTCTCCAAACAATGGATTGAAATTCCTGCTGTGTTTTTTTCGTAACTATATGAAAGACTCAAGAGACTGTTTTGTTGATATTAATGACAGACCTATAGAGTATACAAATTTTGGTGGCAGATTAATCTGACTGTGTGGAAAATTGCCCCTAGTTCAGGTTACAAGTTCTTTATGACTTTATACTAAATATCTTTGATCAACTTATTATGTCATAGCCAGAATATCATCATACACCTGATGACTGTACAATGAACATTTGCAAGGAAACAATAATATGAAGCATTTCATTCATTTTTTAGACAACATTTCAGAAAGAAATTGAGATTCCAACAATATATTGCCATCCACCAAGCAATATTAAAATTCTGTGCTGTCTGTGTGTATACAATTCACCAGGCACTGCCTTAGTACTTTGGTTTTTTCCCCTTTTGGGGTTTTTTATTTATTTGTTTATTTTATATTAACTGTTTTTTTTAATGTATTTATTTTTAATTGGAGGATAATTACTTTGCAATATCGTGTTGGTTTCTGCCATGTATCAACACGAGTCAGCCATAGGTACACATATATCCCCTCCCTCTTGAACTTCTCTCCCAATCCCTACTCCATCCGACCCCTCTGGGTTGTCACAGAACACTGGGTTGAGGTCCCTGTGCTATAGAGCAAATTCCCACGGCAATCTATTTTACACATGATAATGCATATGTTTCAATACTACTCTCTCCTATCCTTTCCCTCCGCCACTGTAACCCTAAGTCTATTTCCTATGTCTGCATCTTTATTGCTGCCCTGCAAATAGGTTCATCAGTATCTTTTTTCTAGATTCCATATATATGTGTTTATATACAATTACATTTGACTCTTACAACCATCCTGTGTGTGTTAGTTGCTCAATCGTGTCCAACTCTTTGCAACCCTATGGGATGTAGCCCACCAGGCTCCTCATCCATGGGGTTTCCCAGGCAAGAATACTGGAGGGGGTTGCCATTTCCCTCTCCAGGCGATCTTCCTGACCCAGGGGTTGAACCTGGGTCTCCTGCATTGCAGGTAGACTCTTTACCATCTGAGCCACCAGGGAAGCCCACAGCCATCCTAAAATGTCAATATATTTGCTATCCTAACCTCAAGAAGAGAAAACCAAGACAGGAAAAAATAGATAATTTGTCAGAGGTCACCCCGCTAGCAAATGGTAGTGCCAGTAGGTGAAGCCAGAGCGTGTGCTCTGAATCACCAGGCTATAAACTAAGTGGAAACACCTTTCCTTTTATTTATGGACTACCTCCAGTAGTCTGGAAATGGGTACACCAGGATTTAACAATGATTAGTCAGTGTTGAAAACTAAGTCTGAGTTTCTGGGAGTTTCTGCACAGATGATTCTATTAGTCAAATAGTTTTGGAAAATGCCATAGTTAAAAAACACTTTTTCATAGACTCTGTGATAAACAGAATACAATTTTAAAAGCTGATAGATGGCTTAATATAGCTGTTCTGTAACAGGCTATTCTCATTCATTTCCTGCTTCTGTTACTGCGGCTAAGTTGCTTCAGTCGTGTCTCACTCTGTGTAACCCCATAGACGGCAGCCCACCAGGCTCCCCCATCCTTGGAATTGTCCAGGCAAGAACACTGGAGTGGGTTGCCATTTCCTTCTCCAATGCAAGAAAGTAAAAAGTGAAAGTGAAGTCGCTCAGTCGTGTCCGACTCTTCGCAACCCCATGGACTGCAGCCTACCAGGATCCTCCATCCATGGGATTTTCCAGGCAAGAGTACTGGAGTGGGTTGCCACTGCCTTCATTTCCTAAGAGATTATTAAAGCACACACATTGATTTCTGTCCCTGTCAAGAACTACTGCATTAGATCCTGGGTGAGTCCTCAGTTAACAGGTTCAATTACAGCTTTAGAGTTCAGATTTATAACTGGTAGGATTCACCTCACTGTAAGTCTATCGACACTCTACATTTTGCAAGCAGCTTTTATAGTAGAAGAGCTAAAGTCATTTCCCATTATTATCTTGCTAATTCCAGCTATTTCAAAATTCAATTATTCTTTACATTTATTAATTAGTTCATTATAATATGGGGGTTTCTAATTATCTAATTAGGAGCTTACAATACTTCCACATAGCTGAAATAATTTAGAAGGAAACTTAGCAAGAGTTGGTACTAACTAAAATAAAGCTAGTTCTTTAATCTCTGTAGTCTGTTAATTTTAGTGTTACACATTTGCTATATGTCTAATCCCTATGTTGTATATGTTATAATGCAATTTTCAGCCTGCCGCTCTTTCTTTCAGATTTAGAAAAAGCAAGCAACAATAAGCATAAGAAAAAGTGGCACATTGCACATATCTATCAATATATCTTAAGAATTGGTTTCTTCTAAAAGCGCATAATACTTAGCATCAGAAATACCACATTAAAGCAAAGCAGCAATTCTTTTGTCTTAAGGAAATGGAAAAGTTTATTAGCAAAGCAATTAAAACACAATTATTGTCTCACTTATATGTCCATTTTGCTCATACACTTGTGGTTGAATCACATTTATCTAGACAGTAAATACAGCTTTTTTCAGGGTTTTTCCATTGCTTCACAAAGGATTTACGAGAATATTTTATCAGTAGTAATGGCAGACCCATAAACATATATCCCTATAGAAAGACTCTAACCTGCATGACTAAGTGATTGATTTGAGAAATAATGATAAACTAATTTATGTAAAGAGGTCAATGTATTTATTAAATACAGCCTTTATAAATTTTATTTTTGCAAGAATATTTTACTGAGTAAACTTCCCAACTTTTAGACACATTTCCTCATTTTTATTGCCTGTGGGTATCATTTTCTTTGACTAGAAGTTTAACAAAGAAATAGCAATTGTTTTTTTTTAATCTTCCAACATTGAGTATCTGCTCCCTTACAGATGTTGGAAGGGGTTGGGGGTGTGTGTATGCAAACACAGACAGAAGCGGCTTTGATCTTTTTGTGATTCTTACCAGAAGAGGGTCAAGAAACTTCAAAAGATCCACTGGAATTCAGTGGCTGGAAAGACTGGTAATTCAGGGTTTATTGTTAAATCAAAAGTTTGCTTTAGGCTTGAGGGTAGCTTTTGTGTTACTGAGCGCACTTGCCTAAAGAAAGAGTGTAAAGAAGCCTTCAAGTCAATCAAGAAACAAACAATAGAGCAGTTGCAAAGAACTGCTGGATATTATCTATAAAGCCCATCATCTGACAGATACTCTGCAAAAAGTGAGGCATTGTCTCAAAAGTGTGTCTCATGTCAAGAGGAATACAACAGAGAAAATCACTTGAGCAAGACGTGCACAGGGCTTGATCTTTCACTCCTCTCAATCTCCCTCCTAAGCTTAGGTCAGTCAAAAAGTATTTATTGAACATCTATGAAGTGTTACAGGCTACAGTCCATGGGATCCTAAAGATTCGGACACTTCTTAGCAACTAAACAACAACAGTGAAGTGTCAAATCATAACAGTGAACAAGATACACACACCCTGAAAGTGAAAGTGAAAATCAGTCAGTCGTGTCCCACTCTTTGCAACCCCATGGACTATACAGTCCATGGAATTCTCTAGGCCCGAGACTGGAGTGGGTAGCCCAACCCAGGGCTTGAACCCAGGTCTCCTGCATTGCAAGTGGATTCTCTACCAGCTGAGCCCCAAGGGAAGCCCACACACACACTGTGACCTCAGGCTTTTCACATCCTGCCTTATGCTACAGCGGAGCATCCCCCCTACTAGTGCTGTACTTGGTCAATTGTGTCTGACTCTTTGCGACCCTATGGACCGTAACCCTCCAGGCTCCCCTGTCCATGGCATTCTCCAGGCAAGAACACTGGAGTGGGTTGCCATGTCTTCCTCCAGGGGATCTTCCCAATCCAGGGATTGAACCCAGTCCCCCGCATTTCAGGTGGATCCTTTACCATCTGAGCCACGAGGGAATCCCTCCCTTCTACTAGACTGTCAGCTATTTCAAGACAAGAAGCGTGTTTTGTTTTTCTTAACCACCCCTCATGTGTTAGACAGAATCCTACACTTAGTATGTGATAAACATTTAATTTGGGGCCAACTCAAACCACCCAATCACCCAACCTGGAAACTACAATTGACTAAATTTCTCACATCCCTTCACTTTCAATCGATAAACTGGTCCTCTCGGTTTTGCTTTCTAATTAGCACTAAACCATCTCCCCCACTTTAAGTTTGCTCTTCCATTTTCACTGTTCCCATCAAATCATTTACTTTGGGCGAATTAGTGTCTATACTCCAAGTCTTGTTTATCTCTAGCCTATCTCCTTCACTGTTAGACCAGTTCTTCGTCTGAACAGAAACAATAATTTTAAATCCTGGTTTAAACTTTTAAGAGGTCCCACAGACTTTGCAATAAAATCTCAACTCTTTTTAAACTATACAAGGTCTTCCTTTGCATGTCCCTTTATTCTTTTGATTGAAGTGTTTTAATTTTTGTTGTTTATAAAACTACAATCAGGAATACACAAGAGTAAAATATTGCAAACAGGATGACTGCATCTTTAGAAACTAGTTCTCTTGCAGAAAAGTCTTTTTCTTCTCCTTCATAAAGACCAGTAAAAGAGTGTGTAAGTAAAACCAACAAAATATGCAGAAGTTTTACTTATTCACTTTTCTCATTTGTTTCTGTGTCCATTTTCTTTGGCCTGACAATTGCATTAACATAATTCACAACAGTACACAAAAGTAAGCTTATTCAATGTCTTTGTGATTTAAGAAAAACAAGAACATATTATTCTAGAGAAAAGAAAGCAATCTCTATGAGGGGCTGTACAGAGAAGGATGAATTTCTCTTCATTATTTAAGAGAACTTGGCTTCTTTGTTAAATAGTTTGACATAAGTAGCTAGTTTAAAATGAACAGAAGATGCTTCCACTGCAGGTAGCAGCCTTATTTATCAGAAATGTCCAAAGCGTATGACAAGAGAACAGACAATGTGTTCATCTGGAACACTGAGTACATAGAGGGGTGTGCTGGAGGTCAGAAGAGTCTGAGGAACAAGACTACAGAGGACCTTTAATATCCAAGCGGGCACTCGAAATACAAAATGTTGTCTAAGCACCATAAGAGGATTCTGAACTGATGTTAATTAGAGTGTCTTAAAAAGGTTACTGAATCCTGGATATGGGGAAGAATTGCTTGAAGTGGGTTGAACTAGTGGCAAAAAAAACCCAAAAACAAAACAAACAAGACCCACCAAAATAAGAAGGATGCTGCTAAGTCGTTTCAGTCGTGTCCGACTCTGTGCGACCCCACAGACGGCAGCCCACCAGGCTCCGCTGTCCCTGGGATTCTCCAGGCAAGAACCCTGGAGTGGGTTGCCATTTCCTTCTCCAATGCATTAAAGTGAAAAGTGAACTCGCTCAGTCTTGTCCGACTCTTAGCAACCCCATGGACTCAGCCCACCAGGCTCCTCCGTCCATGGGATTTTCCAGGCAAGAGTACTGGAGTGGGGTGCCATTGCCTTCTCCAAATAAGAAGGATACTGAACTACAAAAATAAAGGCACTTTTGGACAGTCATTAAAATAGAACTGACTCCACCACTGTTTTTTGGGCAGGATGGCTTAATGAAAATATGGACAGGGCAAATAATGACCAGGCCTGGAGTCAGGAAAGATAGGAAGACAGCCATGGAGGCCAATTACAGTGGTCTTTGCAATCCAATTGCTATCATTAAGTAGGATGTGATTTTAGTGGCTTCACTCCTCTAAGAGCTGTGTGCATCAGTGTGATCCAAGGTCTCATATCCTCCATCTTTTAGGTCCCATAGACTCACGTCTTCTCAACGAAACATTTACTTCTATTTGTAGTATAGTGGCTGTCACATTTATCTTTAATTCAAAGAATTATCCTTTGTGATGCAGCTTTTACTCACTTTCGATGTGCTTAGATAAAGTCATTGCCAGTGGTTGAATGACTTGAATGTGGAGGTCAGTAGTAAATTTCTAACATCCTAACAATCATTCAGGAAAGAACTAATTGGACTCACTGACTCAGATTCTGTAAATCTTTTCATCATTATCACTACATCATCACAGATGGCTTGACATACCTTTATACCACAACATGGCTTATTTATTAACTTTATGACTACAAAAAGTCTCTGTGATTTGAGTTTCAAATTTATGTAAAATTTATTATAAGAAAAAATAAAGTCACAATTCATTTGAAAAAAATTATGTATACTGCATTTGTGAAACAATTTTAAAATGAAACAAGTTGAGGTTAACAAAGAAGTGAGAAACTCTATAGAACTTCTGGTCATGTTTAGGTTTCAATATACTCTCTTTTATAAAAAAAAAAAACAAAACTCTGAAAAATCTGAATAGAAAAGAGGATGTGGAGTTTTAACATTAAAGAATTATGAATTCAAGGCAAGATGCGAAAAGCAATTTCTTTAGTCACTGGAAAAAATCAGTTAGCTTCCTGGGAAACAACCAGTAACAACTAACTAAATCTGCTATCAAAGTTGGCAAAAATGGTTGTATTCTCAATATGTCATAATAAATATACAACTCAAAATCTGAATGTGAATGGCATATACCAGAAATTCAATAAATGTATGTTAATTGAATAAAGGAAAGTGTGGCTATAGCAAACAACAAAAAAAACCCCAGATCTCCAATTTGACCACTGCAACACATATATCTTCCACACCAGTCTCTTCTATCAGGCTCTACAAAGATACAAAATTATAATACTAACTTGATTGAAAATCATTAAAGAAGATTTAAAGAATACAAAGACATGTCATGTCCATGGATAGGAAAATTGAAATTCTTTTAGATATCAATTACATTGAAATTTGTCTACTGATCTAATATAGTTGTAATCAAAGTATCAACTGGAGTCATAAACATAGCTATCTGATCCTAAAACTTCTATAGAATGTATCTATGCAACACATATGACTTATAATAAACTGTCCCAGAGTATATAAAGACTTCCTATGAATAAATAAGGCAAATACAAATGACACAGTAGAAAAAGTTGGCAAAGGACACAAATAGGTCTTTCAAATTAATGGAAACACGAGTGGCCCATAAACATGTGAAAAGCTGTTATTAACACGCACCCAATAGAGCAGAAAATATTTAATGTCTAAAACCAGCCACTGTTGGTAAGAATGTGAAGTCATGTGAACAAGATCACAGAACTGATGGTGATAAAAATGGCTACATATAATATTTGGAAACAGTTTAGCAATGAGTAATCAATTTAAGTTGTGCACACCCAGTGTAAAATAGATAGCTAGTGGAAAGCTGCTGTATAGCACAGGGAGCTCATCTCGGTGCTCTGTGATGACCTAGAGGGGTGGGATGGCGGAGGGAGGAAGGATCAAGAGGGAGGGAATATATGTATACATAGAGCTGATTCACTGCATTGTACAGCAGAAATGAACACAACATGGTTAAGCAATTATACTCCAAGAAAAAAATTTTTTAAACAACTAACTTGTGTGTACCCACAATCCTGAAATTCTACTCCTGCCTATACACTCTAGAAAAACCATTGCATATGGACAACCAGAAGACATGAATAAAAAACACAGTGAAAAAAAAAAACACTAAAAGGGCCCAGATAACCAACACCAATGAAATCCGTGTTCTCCAGTAAGAAGTTTAGAAAGCAGGAAGCATGTTCTGTTTCTTCCCACTGGAGAGGATAACCTCCATGGAGTTTAAAGCCAGCTGTTGTTGTTTAGTTGCTAAGTCGTGTCCAACTCCTTTGCAGCCCCATGGACAGAGGAGGCTGATAGGCTTACAGTCCATGGGGTTTCAAAGAGTTGGACATGACTGAGTGACTGAGCACATACATATACACAAAAGGATAGAAAATGAAGAAAATAAACATCCACATTATGATTATGACCTCTAAAAAGATGTCCTTTTCATTATAGGGGACTGGAATGCAAAAGTAGGAAGTCAAGGAACACCTGGAGTAACAGGCAAATTTGGCCTTGGAATACGGAATGAAGCAGGGCAAAGACTAATAGAGTTTTGCCAAGAAAATGCACTGGTCATAACAAACACCCTCTTCCAACAACACAAGAGAAGACTCTATACATGGACATCCCCAGATGGTCAACACCGAAATCAGATTGATTATATTCTTTGCAGCCAAAGATGGAGAAGCTCTATACAGTCAGCAAAAACAAGACCAGGAGCTGACTGTGGCTCAGACCATGAACTCCTTATTGCCAAATTCAGACTGAAATTGAAGAAAGTAGGGAAAACCACTAGACCATTCAGGTGTGACCTAAATCAAATCCCTTATGATTATACAGTGGAAGTGAGAAATAGATTTAAGGGCCTAGATCTGATAGAGTGCCTGATGAACTATGGAATGAGGTTCGTGACATTGTACAGGAGACAGGGATCAAGACCATCCCCATGGAAAAGAAATGCAAAAAAGCAAAATGGCTGTCTGGGGAGGCCTTACAAATAGCTGTGAAAAGAAGAGAAGTGAAAAGCAAAGGAGAGAAGGAAAGATATAAACATCTGAATGCAGAGTTCCAAAGAATAGCAAGAAGAGATAAGAAAGCCTTCCTCAGCGATCAATGCAAAGAAATAGAGGAAAACAACAGAATGGGAAAGACTAGAGATCTCTTCAAGAAAATCAGAGATACCAAAGGAACATTTCATGCAAAGATGGGCTCTATAAAGGACAGAAATGGTATGGACCCAACAGAAGCAGAAGATATTAAGAAGAGATGGCAAGAATACACAGAAGAACTGTACAAAAAAGATCTTCATGACCCAGATAATCACGATGGTGTGATCACTGACCTAGAGCCAGACATCCTGGAATGTGAAGTCAAGTGGGCCTTAGAAAGCATCACTACAAACAAAGCTAGTGGAGGTGATGGAATTCCAGTTGAGCTATTCCAAATCCTGAAAGATGATGCTGTGAAAGTGCTGCACACAATATGCCAGCAAATTTGGAAAATTCAGCAGTGGCCACAGAACTGGAAAAGGTCAGTTTTCATTCCAATCCCAAAGAAAGGCAATGCCAAAGAATGCTCAAACTACCACATAATTGCACTCATCTCACACGCTAGTAAAGTAATGCTTAAAATTCTCCAAGTCAGGCTTCAGCAATATGTGAACCGTGAACTTCCTGATGTTCAAGCTGGTTTTAGAAAAGGCAGAGGAACCAGAGATCAAATTGCCAACATCTGCTGGATCATTGAAAAAGCAAGAGAGTTCCAGAAAAACATCTAAAACATCTATTTCTGCTTTATTGACTATGCCAAAGCCTTTGACTGTGTGGATCACAATAAACTGTGGAAAATTCTGAAAGAGATGGGAATACCAGACCACCTGATCTGCCTCTTGAGAAATTTGTATGCAGGTCAGGAAGCAAGAGTTAGAACTGGACATGAAACAACAGACTGGTTCCAAATAGGAAAAGGAGTTCGTCAAGGCTGTATATTGTCACCCTGTTTATTTAACTTCTATGCAGAGTACATCATGAGAAACACTGGGCTGGAAGAAACACAAGCTGGAATCAAGATTGCCGGGAGAAATATCAATCACCTCAGATATGCAGATGAAACCACCCTTATGGCAGAAAGTGAAGAGGAACTCAAAAGCCTCTTGATGAAAGTGAAAGAGGAGAGTGAAAAAGTTGGCTTAAAGCTCAACATTCAGAAAACGAAGATCATGGCATCTGGTCCCACCACTTCATGGGAAATAGATGGGGAAACAGTGGAAACAGTGTCAGACTTTATTTTTCTGGGCTCCAAAATCACTGCAGATGGTGACTGCAGCCATGAAATTAAAAGATGCTTACTCCTTGGAAGGAAAGTTATGACCAACCTAGATAGCATATTCAAAAGCAGAGACATTACTTTGCCAACAAAGGTTCATCTAGTCAAGACTATGGTTTTTCCTGTGGTCATGTATGGATGTGAGAGTTGGACTGTGAAGAAGGCTGAGCACCGAAGAATTGATGCTTTTGAACTGTGGTGTTGGAGAAGACTCTTGAGAGTCCCTTGGACTGCAAGGAGATCCAATCAGTCCATTCTGAAGGAGATCAGCCCTGGGATTTCTTTGGAAGGACTGATGCTAAAGCTGAAACTCCAGTACTTTGGCCACCTCATGCGAAGAGTTGACTCATTGGAAAAGAGTCTGATGCTGGGAGGGATTGGGGGCAAGAGGAGAAGGGGACGACATAGGATGAGATGGCTGGATGGCATCACTGACTCGATGGACGTGAGTCTGGGTGAACTCCGGGAGTTGGTGATGGACAGGGAGGCCTGGCGTGCTGTGATTCACGGGGTCGCAAAGAGTTGGACACAATTGAGCGAGTGATCTGATCTGATCCTCGTTTCTCTGAGTTCAACCTTAATGAGAAAAATCTCAAATACTGAGTACCATAGAGCACATGCCTTCTTGGGTTTTACTTTCATCACTGGAATTGGAAAGAAATGAAAGGCAAGGTGCTTCTTATTTTGTAAAGCCCTTCTAGGAAGTGAGAACAAAACAAATCCGAAGGAACTCTTTACACCGCCTATTCAAACCAAAACTCAATAATTTTCTTATTGAACATTACGGAGAAGCACAGTTAAATTTTGCTTTATTCTATCTGCAGAATTCAAATTTATTCAAGTTTTTCTTATTTTTTACTGTGAGTTTCTTCTAAGGAAAAACAATTTTTACAAAGAACAAAGTTTCACTAGATATTATCCTTGTGAAATGAGTTTTCAGTAGAATAAAACTCATTATATTCTAAATCTTTTTTATATATAGTTAAGTGGACTTCTTAAGGTGAAGCCTATAACTTTTAACTGATTCTCATAAGGATTATGATTCATAAAAGGTTAAAACCACAGTTCTATAGTTTTGATGTTAAAGATCTTTAGACAGAATTCATCTAACAAATGGAAATGGTAAAGAAATTTAAAGAAAATCTTCAGGTTAGAAAATCATATCAACAAAATTTCCACTCACTACCATATACATATTTAAAGAATTCTTTGATACAATTTTCAATTTATGAGACATCTCCAGAAATGCCTCAGTCACAAATAAGAGTGCACAGCATAGCTTAATGTGCTTTTTAATAACACACACAGCATTTCTATTGCTAAATCTTCCTTTTATTTAAAAATACCTGGAACACTTTCCAGTATTTAAAATCTGCACATTTAGTAGTTCATGAAGAAGTGACAGTATTGAAAGCGTTTTAAGTGTTTCAGAGTTCTGACTCTTCATCATTAGTCCTCATTATCGGGCTGTCCAAAAGATATACTGACAATGTATATCAAGAACTCTGGCTAACTTGCCTTAAACTTTGCTGTTGTACCACCCACTTTTATATTTTTCCAGCAGTGCTTTTACTAAAATCATATTCAATTTTTGACAGTAAACTTACTTTAACTCTTTGTAGATTGGCCTTGATCATCTCATTAACATCAATTAAAATTTAAAATCATTTTTATTAAAACAGACTTTTGTATATTCTGATGGTGTCTTATATGAATTTCATAAGGAAACACTGGTAACAATCACCAGATTCTGCAACACTTTGTACCTCATTATTCCCAAGACGGATTTTTGAATTTTCATTCATTTATCAGAATCAGTTGTGAACTCATAAAGTGTGCCCTTTCATTTCGCTTAATCTATGATATCCAAAATCACGAGAAAACTCACAAATGCATAACCATAGAATAAATTTATCATGACTGCTACACTATGAATATATATATTCAATGATAAATTTCATATATGTTCTATATCTTTCCACCTATTTTTATTAAACTGATAATTTGTATTAATCTTATGTATAGAACCATATATATTGCCATTTGGTAGAATACCAGTCGGGTAGAAGTGACACTATTAAAATAACATGATCAGTTGCACATACCAAAGGCCATCACTTAACATTTTTTGATATTCATTGATTTGATATTTTCCACACTGAATTTTAAGTCAAAATTTCTTGTCAACATTCAAAAAAAATTAATAATTTTAAAACTATAGCTGAACTAATAAAACTGATTTATATTGTGCCATTTAGTATATTTTTCAAAGCTCTGTTATTCTTAAGACAATAGCAAATAAAAGATTCCACCTTCTGGGAATCTGGGAAAATTATAAACTATACCGCCATCCTCATTATTTCTAATTATCATGGTTTGACTTTGACCCCCGGGATAAATAATGTTACTTTCTGCTCTCTATAAAATGTCAACACTAGCTAAGAATATAGAAAAGATTAAACTTCACTAATTGTATTTTCACTAATTGAGCTTCTATATGATGGCAAATATATTATTCTGTAACTGATTCAGATATTGGGCTTCCCTGGTAGCTCAGCTGGTAAAGAATCCACCTGCAATACAGGAGACCCCGGTTTGATTCCTGGGTCGGAAAGATCTGCTGGAGAAGGGATAGGCTACCCACTCCAGTGTTCTTGGGCTTCCCTGGTGGCTCAGCTGGTAAAGAATCTACCTGCAATGCAGTTAAAAATAAAGATCTTTTATTTTTAGTTTCATGGCCTAAGCTTTTCATCTAAAGTGGAAACAGTTTCTTATCTCTAGTCAAAGCTCAAAAGGAAAAGGCATATGTCAAATACTTTAGCATGACATGTATATGAGGAAAGATTCTAAAATAGATTGAGTGCCTGCAGTGGGCAGTCATACTAGCAGTCGCACTGGAGCACACTTAACCCTATGAAGTCCATAATCTAGTTGCTCTGTGATCTAGACCAACTACGTTACAAAGTTATCAAAGAGTAGATGCATATATTAAATCATTCCAAGAAGTATCTGAAATTATAGAATATAGGGGAAGCCCAGGAATTAAACTAGACAAAGATTATCTAGATGGTTGAACGGGGAAAGCTTGGGTCCCAAATAGATTAAAATGATGAGATTAGCAATAGTTTCAGGGAAATTTTTAAAATGGTTTTATAAAGTGTACAGAGTGGGTGATTTTTGACCATTTAGGAAAAGTATTCATAAGTACATCATTTGTTAAATAAGTTGCCAATTTGTAACATACTATTTCTATTGCATTCTTCCTAATGGGTGTCCAGGTTGATCACTGTAGAACTTGGAGGTAGTGATTGCTTTTCCTGGAGCACTTTGCCAGATGGTCATTACTGTGTATTTAGCTGAGGTTGATTTTAAATTTCACTTAAAGACTAATAAACCTCCAGCAATTTTTTTGTTTTACCATTTTAGAGACAGCTACCTGCACTCCTCCAAATATCATTGCACTATTTCGATTGTTTGAGTCAATCTTTTCCCATCTGTGTGTTCTTATCTTCTGGATTAACCCAACTAGAATGTTTCTTTCCCTCACTGTTTTTAAGCTTCATTCAAGAAAAAGAATATTTTTCTTATGTATACCCTCAACATGTAAGTCAAACCCTTTTGTCCCTACAGTTTTAAAGGAAGAGAAATTTACTCTTCAAATGAAGAGAAACTGAGATTGCAGAATATGATGAGGAGCAAAAGACAGAGAGAAAATACACCAAGAGGGAAGTTTTGGAATATTTGAAATGGAAAAATTACCACAGTTTTCCCCCAACTAACCAACCCAAGTTTCCCAATCCAACCTATGATTCACTGCACTTTGGGATAAAGCAATCCCCTTTGTCTTCTTTGTCTACCTTATCAAATGGCTTGGACCTGGGCATCCCTCTCCTTTATCCAAGAAGTGCACATTTTCACATTAATTGCCAGCAGGAGAGTTTGAAGAGAATAGGTCCAGATGCTACCTTTTCTGTTTGCTCATGGAGAATACAAGTGACACAGAGTCTTTAAATCTTACAGATGTCAAGGGCATGCAATATAAGGATAGAATATAAGAGTTTCTAAGGAAGGCAGGCAGAAGGAACTGGAATTGAACACCTTCTGTCAATTCCATCCCTAATGACTCCATTCCTGCTTATTGAAGTCTTGCAATAATCACCTTTTCCAAAAAAGTCACCAGAGAGAAATTAAAAACTAATTCTAACAAACATTTTAACAAAATAGCAGAAGGAAAACAAGAGAAAAAGGGAATTTACAATATTCCATTTGAAATTAAGAAAAAAGGTGCTACTTGAAAATCTTTACAGTGCTGCTTTCATCTTTTAACTCAGAGTCAGTAAGCTAATTACAATTACTTTGTATTTATCATATGAATTAAGCCATACAAAATAGTAGACTCATGTTACCCATTCATTCTAGCACTCAGAAAAAAGAAATCTTCTTTAGGTTTTAATAAATGCAAGAAAGACAATCTAAGGAGATACTAAACAGTTTCTGAGACAAATACTAAGTTTCTTTATTCCACTGGTAATCTGAAAAATGTTTTCCTGACAGTTTAATTTTAGAGTATATATATATATATATATATATATATTTTTTTTTTTTTTTTTTTAATGTGGTTAACAGACCAGCAACATCAGATGCACCTTCTAGGAGTTTAACAAAAAAGTAGGCTCTCAGGCCCCTCCCAGATCTACAGCATCTAAATTGGCATTTTAACAAGATCAGATCCCAGGATGATTCATATATATATCCAAGTCCAGAAGAACTGCTCTGTTTACAAGAAATGATTTATGAGTAGTCCAAGTATAACATTTGTCCTTCACGAAAACTTTAAGAAGAGTTACCAGTGTTAAAATATTCAGCTCAATAAACCCACAATACACTTTACATATTAAGTGAATGGGTTCAGAATGTAAATCAACATAGCAAATAATGCAAATCATTTTATTTTATGTCTTCCGTTATTTGACTCTCACAGAAGAATTGAGTTACTGTAATTGAAGACTTGAGAACTGGCCAGTGAGGAGTGCTCTCAAAGTGTGTTAGGCTTGAAAGTAAACCTGGGTGGCTCTACTAGTTTCTGACAACTTGTGCGTTTGGATATAGCTAAGTCCTCCCAAGCTTCTCTGTGCCTTGGCATTTCCACTCTGAAGAGCAACAGTGCAGTATTATCACAGGCCTTAAATACCTGGGTGAAATTGACCTTGACTGTCACTACAGATGTTTCCAGGATGGGGGAAGGGAAGGAGAGGACATTAGATCAACCTTTCAAATGAAGAGTCATTCTAGAATTTTCTAAAGAAAACCAAGTTGCATGATACTACAATGAGATACAAAGTAAGGAAATATATGTCCTATTCTCAAAGTAGTTAAGCTCATTGTTTAATCTACATCAATATGTAGATCAATCATCAATACATCAATATCTACATCAATCTATTATCAATATCAATATGTTAAATTCTTCCATTAGTTTTACATCACCTACCCCCCTATACTGTGTTGTACTTAGGGTATATTTGAATATTTATAATATACAGGTCATAAGAGAGAGCTGTCTCTGAATAGACTATAATTTTATCTCAATGACAGTACCCAAATGTTTAAAAAAAAAAAAAGATACTACAACCAATTTGATGTTTAGCTGATAACAAATTGGTCAAAGAGTACAAACTTCCAGTTTTAAGAAAAGTTCTGGAAGTCAAATGTACATCATGGTGTTTATAATTAATAATATTCTAGCATATACTTGAAAGTAGCTCAGAAAGCAGGTCTTAAAATGTTCTCACAAAACAACGAAATGGTAGTTAGGGGATGGGATGGAATTGTCAGCTAAAGCTTGGTGGCCATCATTTTGCAACATGTATGTACCAAATCAACATGCTGCACACCTTAAACTTTCACAGTGTCATGTATCAGTCATGTATCAATTATATCTCAAGAGAGCTGGGAGAAAGTATTTTAAAACTGAAACTCAGTTTCTAATCATCTCACAATTGAAACTGCCTCCCAAATCCCACCAAGACTCTTCAATACCTTCCTTGTTAACTAAGAGTCTGAACCTGCCAGAGGTTTGGCAATGGCAGCTGTAGGAGAACTGAGAGCCAAGAACAGTGCCCTGATCTTCCCCATGTTGGATTAACCTGATCTTACTTATAGTTCACGGTCCATGGATCATTGGTTATCAGCTTTCCAACACAAAACAATATACAAAAAAGCACTTTATAATTAGACTGTTTAAATAAAGGAGACTGTTAATAAAGAAATTATATTTCCACAAGCAATTATCTTGACATTCAAAGTTTTTGTTTATATTGCACAGTTACAGACTGAATAAGTCCTCTCAAAATTCCTATGCTGAAGACCTAACCCAGATGTGATGGCATTTGGAAACGGAGCCTCTGGGAGCTAATTAGGTTTAGGAAAGGTCATGAGGGTAGGGCCCTAATCCTATCTGATTCCATCAATTGGTATCCATATAAAAGGATATCTGAATTCCAGTTCCAGTTATAACTCTTCCACTTAAAATTTCAAATGTGATAAAGTAAGGAGAGTCCATCAAGTGCCTCATACATTCTCTTTGTACTTTAAATGTTAATGGCTTTGGATAATAATTACAAGTCATTTAAACTCATAGGGCATCATTATTTCATATGGAAAATGGATTTGCTATAGTAATGCACATCCCCTTTCTGTCATATGCAATGTTAGAACCAATAAAAATAGACTTCAAAACACCAAATGATATTATTAAAGGTGATGCAGGTCTCCTTATTAAAATAATTCTTTTTGTCATCATCTGAACATTGTCATCAATGTACAGAATCTAGAGGCCAAATCATCAATGCTTTCTGTACTTTACTTCCAGTATCAGGCATCAGAGTATATTAAGGCAATGACATAAGCTGAGAGGCAACTGTAAAGGAAAGGTAATATTATGTTAGGTAACCAGACTGAAAGTTACAATGTTAACTAAGGGTAAGTAAGTATTCAACTTTCCTGAATATTAGCATGCTGTGCTGTGCTGTGCTCTGCTCTGCTGCTAAGTCACGTCAGTTGTGTCCGACTCTGTGTGACCCCATAGACGGCAGCCCACCAGGCTCCGCCATCCCTGGGATTCTCCAGGCAAGAACACTGGAATGGGTTGCCATTTCCTTCTCCAATGCACGAAAGTGAAAACTTGAAAGTGAAGTCGCTCAGTTGTGTCTGACTCTTCGCGACCCCATGGACTGTAGCCCACCAGGCTCCTCCGTCCATGGGATTTTCCAGGCAAAAGTACTGGAGTGGGGTGCCATGCTCTGCTTTGCTCAGTCCCTAAGTCCTGTCTGACTCTTTGTGACCCCATAGACTGTAGCCTACCAGGCTCCTCTGTTCATGGGATTTCCCAGGCAAGAATACTAGAGTGGGTTACCATTTCTTTCTCCAGGGAATCTTCCCAACCCAGGAATTGAATTCATGCCTCCTGTATTGGCAGGTGGGTTCTTGTACCACTGAGCCACCAGGGAAGCCCCAAATATTAGCATAGAAAACCCCAAACTTGGCTGACCAAATAATTTTTAGAAAGAAAAGAACAACATAAACAGTATTTTGAGAAATACAATATGAATACCAGTGCTCAAGGTTTGCTTTTAAAAGCTGAATTGAAATGAATATCCTCAACTGCATCAAAGACATTGTCTCCAAAAAGCTTTACCTCTTTTGGCAACAACACCCTCATCTCTAAAAGTACACCTGCAGTTAGGCTGCGAGCACCTCAGAGACAGGCTTAGCATCTCAGCTATCACTCTGTCTGATATAATGCAGAGTAGACATCAGCAGGATAAACATAACTGTACTGAATGAGCCAACTGATTGTATATCATTATTTGAAATACACTGTCCCGTTGTTTGTCATAAACCATTAAAATATCCCAGTAATTGCTTGTGCATCCAAAGCCTATCTGGAGACTGCCAAGGAGGGGCAGAAAACCCAGTGTCAGCTTATATATTAGGATCACTGCTAGGAATGTTCATTTCAATTCACTAAAGATTTGTGAGGTTCCTGCTCTGTCTTTTCAGTATACTAGATGCTATCAGAAAATAAAAGAAGTAAATGTCATGATTCTTGCCCTTAAGAGGAACTTGTCCATTTCTATCCCCACATTTATGTGCCATTAAAATTATTTGCCAAAGAAACATATCCCTCAATCTTCCATAGTAAGCCACTGCAGCATTTTTATTAGGTAACCCAAGTCATAAAAAGGGCAATTCTCGTAAATGTTAGGCTTGAACAAACAAGGGACTGTAAAGGATCTAGCAGAGTCACAGTGTTCGGAAAGCAAAGCAAGGAAGAAAGCAAGAAGTAGCACTGAAACTAAAATAGCAGTTGAGAAGGAAACCACTTTACAGGAGAATGCCATGGAAGAAAAACTGCTTGGCAAAAAAGCCATCTCTATCTCATGGGTGGTGGGCAACTAGTTTCTTTCTTTCCAGTCTTCTGATGCCAATTTGGAAGATACCAGATGAAGAAGATTGAGGGCAAGAGAAGGGGGTGACAGAGGATGAGATGGTTGGATGGCATCCCCGACTCAATGGACATGAGTTGGAGCAAACTCCAGAGATAGTGAAGGACAGGGAAGCCTGGTGTGCCGCAGTCCATGGGATCGCAAAGAGTTGGACAAGACTTAGCAACTGAACAACAAGGTGTAAAAGAGAAACAAGATGTAAAAGACAACGGGACAGGAACCACGAAGAAATGAAGTGCTATCTGATTAGCCAGGAATTTAGACGATAAAAAGAATAAGAAGAAATAACTTGGTTAAGCCAAGACATCTCTCGATTCTAATTTTGCTGAATAGTTTGACTAAAGGGAGAGAGTTTTCATCTAAATTAACGGCTAGCATTTACATTTTAATGGAACTTTTTAGAAGGTGTAGTAACCAAAATATTCAGCTATTTCCTTAGGGAAGGGACTCAATTCATATCAAAACACAAAAGCAGGTAAAATTAAGAACCCATTCTCCTAAGACCAAACAAAGTAAGCCTATTGGAAAAACCAGTTCAATAACAAATCAATAACTATTTTTAGATGAGAGATTCTTGACATCTTAGATTATTTCACCTTCACTGAGGGAAAGAAATTAGACATGTTACCAAACAATAATAATAATAGTAATTTAAAAACTTGGGAAATTTAAACATCAATTAAAACTCAACTACGTCCCAAGTGGTGACTAGCTGCCAGGCTTTTGTTTCCATCTCCAAAATTATTTTCTTTTTTTAAAGTCTTTGTTGAATGTTAAAATATTGCTTCTGTCTTATGTTTTGGTTTTTTGACCCCAAGACATGTGGGATCTTAGCTCCCCAACCAGGGATCAAACCCATACCCCCTGCATTACAAGGTAAAGTCTTAACCACTGGACCACCAGAAAAGTCCCTCCAAAACTATGTTCTAAAATCCAAGACAGGTGGACCTGCTGATAAATTTGCCTGCTTTGTACTAAACTACTGGGGATCTATAGTTGCTAATCTGCCACTTTGTTTCAATTTTAGGCATGACCGTGAGAAGGAGCATATTGATACGGTTTCAGGTTTACTTAACTGAAGAAATACAAAAGATGCTAAGTATATTAATCTGAGAGTTAAGCTTTTCTCTTGCATGTTGATTAACAGCTGTCTTCTGTTAATTAGTAATTTTCATAGGATGCAATAACAATAATAACATGGCAAAAATTATGTTTCTATAGGAAGCCAAGTATTTTGAAAACTGGTTGTTATAAATCCTGTTTGTGTTTTTCACACAGAAGGTAAGAAGGAAAAGGAAGGAATATAGTTACCCCTTTCCTACTAATCGTGCTAGAAGTGCAGGCAGAAGTCAAATAATCCTTCCCAGTTTTCTCAGTGAATCAGATGCAAGCTCACAGAGACTGAAGTAGACAGAAAAGAGACCAACATATGAGATAGCTTATTTATAGCAAAGTGAATATGTTTTTAATATTGATAAATAAAAATCTGAATTCCTGCTGATAGTTTCCACTGGGCCAATACATTCTCCCTCTTGAAATTTTAATGCCAATTCAAATATTTGCCAGAGAGAAAGAGAAAAATGAAGCCTATTTGGATTGATATGAAATCTTGGGGTCATAGATTTGTTATTTATGAAGGCATAAGTCCTGGAAAGCAAGTTAATATTTGTCTCTTTTTCTGCAGGTGAGAGAACGGAAAGGCAGATGACTCTAGCTCTAAGAATGAGGAAGCCTGGAAAGGAAGAGAGTGAGACCCTTAGGTTGGACAATTCATTAGGTACTGCACGGGTGCTCTTAGTCATCCATTCCCCTTGACCTTCCTTACTGTCATCATTTCCTGAATGTTTGAAACAAATAGAGCCCAATCTCAAATAATTCTAAATTTTCTGGCCTCAAACCAAACCTGGAAGAGAGTTAGGAGAGGGAACTGTCTAATGAGCCCGAAGATGAGTGAGTCATAAAAGGACACTAAAGTGTGGGCAAAAAGTTTCCATTTTTCTAGTGCCTCTTCTTCTCTCATCTTTCTGAAAGCAATGGTGGTTTGCTGCTTAATAGGTTGTGGAACTCCATACACATCAAAGAAAAGTATTACATAGGTATTTCTAGTTGGGCGTCTGTCTCTCCAGATGAGGTCAGCAGTTATCACTGGAAAAGTCACAAAGAGTGGGAGGTGACAAATACAAGACTTTCAGAGCATAAGGCTTTGTTACTGAGGATTCTGCAAAGTTTCCTTGGAAAGATCGTGAACACAATGGTCTGTGACCAGGATATGAAGAAACAGTGCACATAATTAGGAAAAACTACAACTGCTACCTTCTGCTTACAAACTCAGAACCCAGTTACTGGGCAGCTGTTACAGACATTTCTTTTTGAAATACTTACCAAATGGAAATGGGGGCAGAGAAAGGAAAAGGTAAATATTTCAAAAAGATGCAATTGAAATGAAATCTCTAACTTCTAAGAGTCCCAAACTGGGAGAACTGTCCCACTAATCTCATGAGATGACAGAGTGTCTGTCACTAACCCAGTGTTTGTGTTGATGTTCATTTCCCTGCAGTGTGCTTGCAAAGGAAGCAGGATTGGCTCTGTAATACCTCAGGAGGAACAAACTGTGCCTACCCTAAGTCAAGGTGGTTAATGTCTTGGCTAGAAAAGTGAAAAGATGGGTGACACTCCATTAATTATTTTCATAGTACTCAACACCATAGCACATATGCTCGTTAGCCTAATGACCACCACAGCTTGGAGAATATGTGGGTGGTTGACAATATATCAGGGCTGTATACTTCCTGCCATGAAGCCACACAGGAAATGGAGGCAGAGAAAGGAAAAGGCAAATAAATCCAGCAAAGGAGAAAAAACAAGACACTTTTGGCATGGTCTGTGGTGGAAGGAGTTAAAAGGGACAGGTGCACACTGGAAAACTCTTAATATCATTACTGGCCACTGCAAATCCAAAGATATCTTCTGCAAGATTATACTTCATATTCAGACAGAAATAATGTTACTTTTGAAGTAAAATTAGGAAATGGTTGCCATTCTTACCTTATTTCCTCATGCTGGCTTCAGAATGTGTACATGATCAATATGAAGATTCCACCCATCCCAGATAGCAACATTCAGAAGAGAAGGTAACTTTCAGATTCCGAAGACAACCAAAGGACAAGGTGAAAATTCCCAAATTCAAACTGTGGAATGAGAGAGATACATTGAGCTTTCTATATATTAATCATTACTTTAAGTTTTATTAACTTTAGAAATTACAGAGTGAGGGTCATGATTATTTTAATTTCCAATTCTCTTCTCACCAAGAAACTCTTAAAAAAAACTTACAAATATCACAGTATTCTAGGACCTAAAATATACCAAGTTCATTTATTCCTCAATAATATTGTTTCCCAAAGCATTTTCCATGGAACACTGCCCCTCTTCAGTACACAAGATAAAAAGATTTCATCTTAAAATAACTTAAGAAGTACTTGAACCTATGTAAAGATACACAATGACTATGAGAATATTAAAAGTTCTGAGAAGTCCTGCAGTTTAAAAAAAAGTTTTCAACAGACCAAAAAAAAAAAAAAAATCACAGGAAAAGATAACTACAGATCATTATCTCATGAATATAGATGCAAAAATTCTCAACAAAATCCAGCAATATATAACAAAGATTATGCTATGCTAAGTCACTTCAGTCGTGTCCAACTCTGTGCGACCCCACAGACGGCAGCCCACCGGGCTCCGCCTTCCCTGGGATTCTCCAGGCAAGAACACTGGAGTGGGTTGCCATTTCCTTCTCCAATGCATGAAAGTGAAAAGTGAAAATGAAGTCACTCAGTCGTGTCCGGCTCTCAGAGACCCCATGGACTGCAGCCTACCAGGCTCCTCCGTCCATGGGAGTTTCCAGGCAAGAGTACTGGAGTGGGGTGCCAGGGCCTTCTCTGAACAAAGACTATACATCATGATAAAGTGGGATTTATCCCAGGAATTCAAGGTATGTTTAACATTTTAAAATCAATTAATGTACTCGTATAATTTTTTTACATAAAACATCCAAACTGGACCAATTTATAGAGACAAAATGTAATTAGTGGTTTCCTAGGGCTGAAAAAGAATGGGAAGAAGATCAGGTGAGAGACAGGTGACTACAGAAAGGGATTTCTATTTGGGGTGGTGAAAACATTCTAAATTGATTATGGTGATGGTTGTAAAACTCTGGTTAATATACTAAAAGCCATTCAACTGTGCACATTAAATGACTAAGTTGTTTCTTATGTGAATTACATCTCAATAAAGGAGTTACCAGAAAAATATTTTCTCACTTTTTATACATAATCTTATTAACATCCCTTACATCCCTTTGTCTTAAAAACTTCTACTTGTTTATTAATAATAAGCCAAAATGTCACTACCACTTTAGTGCCTTCCATGATGTCCTATTATAAAAGGCAAATACCTTTGATATGTTTTGACCATGACCCACCTATGAACTGATGGATGCTTAATCTTAGTACATGCAGCTCATGGCATTATTTTCTATTGTATTTTATTCTGGTCTAGCCTGGTCCACTTAATTTTTTAATGTTTTTTATGATCCATTACATTAATTTCATAACCCCTAGTAAGTGTAGTTTGAAAAATACTATTCAAAATAAGTACATTGGTCCCTTATCATACATTTTAAGATAAATATCTCTTTATGTGTCAGTTTGCAATAGTGAATATTCTTATCTTAAATTAGTATAATAGGATATTGCAGTCATTGTCTATATTTTTTCATTCATCTTCTTTTTTAACTTTGGAGTTCTGTTATTCTTTTCTGAGAATTCTAAAATTGAACTGCACAGGGACATAACATTTTATGTCCGAGAAATATTACTATTTGGAAAAAAGACTCAATCTCTTATTTTAAAATGATACTTAATTCCAAGCACCATGCTGATTACCAAGTCAACCGGTGTCCCTTCCAACATGCTCTATGAAGTGATGTTTCACTGCTCTATCTACTATTCCTGTGATGGTTTCTGAGTCTTTCCTGAGTGTTTCATGATCTAAACAAGCCCCATAGTGTCTTGTTCCATGCTTTCAGTTTCTTTTTAATGTGGACAGACTGGAGACATAGGGAAGGTAATCTCACCCTCAGGTGAGATCTGAGACGAATGGCACTCACTGCAGAGGTGGCACTAGTGGTAAAGAACCCGCCTGCCAGTGCAGGAGACACAAGAGACACAAGTTTGATCCCTGGGTTGGGAAGATCCCCTGGAGGAGGGCATGGCAACCACTCCAGTATTCTTGCCTGGAGAATCCCTTAGACAGAGGAGGCTGATGGGCTACAGTCCATGGGGTTGCACAGAGTCTTATGCAACTTAGCAAGTGAATCATCATCACCGTATCTGCAGTCTGAGGATTCTACCAGGCATGAATGGCGCAAGGCTGCAGTATTTAGTATCGAAAAACATCCACGTATAAGTGGACCCTCACAGTTCAAATCGTGCTATTCAAGGGTCAGCTGTAGTTGTACATAAGAAACAACTAGAATTTGAGGCAAAAAAATTTTAATTCAATGCAACTGTGAATCCCACACATATAACAGGTAACTTAGTAACAAGAAAGAGAGAGTTTTAAAATTCTGAATACCACTGACATCTATATTCAAATGAAACAACATGAGTCAGGAAAGCGTCTCTTGCCCCTTTGCTCCCTTGAACGCAGTGCATTCTTAATACTTGTGGAGGGAGAGGTGTTGGCATGATAAATATATCAGACTATTACTGTGAAAGGCAATTGGTCTTAAAAAGTAGATCCTCCACTCTAAAGAATGTGACCACTTGTAACATACAGGATTGAATGAAAAGTCAGACCAAGATGCAGGAAAGAGAGGGAAAAAACAAAGCAGGGAGAAAATTCAAGGTGAGAAGATTGCTGAACGGACAAGAAGGTCATCTGAAAGATGAACAACGAATATGTGCACTTTCCTCAGGACTTGGAATATATTCCTGGTAGGCAGAATAGGCACCTCAGTGGTGAAAGACTGAATCTGTGATCCTTTCCAACTGATACTGAAATTAAGGGTAGAGTTCCCTAAAAGACACAACCAAAGGTTAAATGGAAACAGTGTGGATAACCTAGTGAGATTCTCAGGATATGGCTGGCCACCCACCCTCCCATATCTTGATGATTTCTGCCTTTTGAAGATAAAAAAGAAACTTCTGTGTCAAAAGATCTTTATTAAAAAAAAAAGAACAACAACAATAACTGTGTGTTGACACTGAATACCATGATTCACCTGGGATGCGCAATGTGGCTTTCACAGGATTTGAAGTATGGTATCCCTAGCATAGCATGGTCTACCTTCCTTTGGTGCTTGAACACAGCGAGGCTTTCAATGAACTGGCATCTGAAGGTTTCCAATGATTTCACACACTTTTGCTTCACATCCACCATCAGCCAAGTAGGTGCCGTAAGACATGCAGACAAGAATACAACCCCTCCTATGTTCTCAAAGCATTTACAACACAGAGACACATATATCTAACACAGGGGGAAAGAGTGACATCATGGAACAGTAAATAAAATACTGTGAAAGCAGAGAGGGAAAAGGAATGAAATCTGTATGCTTAAAAAAGCATTTGAATGGCATTTATTCATTTGTACATATTAAGCACTAAAAAGAGGAAAGGCAAGAAAATGCATACACACACGTACACGCACAAAGAAAACTAGCCAGCCAACAGAACATGTGGTTGGCTTGTTCATCAATTGTCCAGGAACTGCTAATGAGCATCTTGCCAAGTTCAGCAGCAGTTTATAAGATCGCTTTGGTGCTAACTTCAACTTAAAGAAAGTGTAAATTGCTTCTCACCAAGATGCTGGTGAGCGTGACCTCGAAAAACGAAATCAGCCTATTTTTCACTTACTCCTAGATGAAACACGATATGAAGACTATAAATGTACAGACAGAATCTGGTGTAGCCAAATAAGTAAAAAGGCACACTGACAAATAAACGGTGCCTGCAAATGGAGACCGTCCATGGGAGGTGGCTCCAATCATGCAAGAGCCCTGATCTGAATCACTCAATATGAGTGATGGCTCCCAGGACCACCATACAGAGCCGCCTCACTTGTGGCTGGCAGCCCATGCTCCGGAGCTCCTGCTGCATGCCAGCCAGAACTCTTGTATCTCCTCTCTCATGTCCATGCATCACCTCTCACCTCTAAACACTTGTGTTCACCTGCTGCATCTGTTTGTCTGTTTTAATTTCAGATAGGTAGAAGCATCTATGAAAGTGTTTCCACAAGTTAAAGTTATAAAAATTGAAATGAAAGTGTTAGTCACTCAGTCGTGTCTGGATTTTTGTAACCCCATGGACTGTAGCCCACCAGCCTTCTCTGTCCATGGGATTTTCCAGGCAAGAATACCGGAGTGGGTTGCCATTTCCGTCTTGCATTGCAGGCAGACTCTTTGTCATCTGAGCCACCAGGGAAGCCCATAAAAATAGAAATATGTTGATTTTTGGTGCCATTGCCTTCTCTGAAAAGATTCTAGAGAATTGGAAAAAAGTGGGGAAAATGAAAACATAAATGATAGCTTCATGAGACTAGCAGAAACTTTCTGCAAAAAGTCTGTGCTTACACAGAAATCACTTGCATTCCTATACACTAATAATGAGAAAACAGAAAGAGAAATTAAGGAAACAATTCCATTCACCATTGCAACGGAAAGAATAAAATACTTAGGAATATATCTACCTAAAGAAACTAAAGACCTATATATAGAAAACTATAAAACACTGGTGAAAGAAATCAAAGAGGACACTAACAGATGGAGAAATATACCATGTTCATGGATTGGAAGAATCAATATAGTGAAAATGAGTATACTACCCAAAGCAATCTATAGATTCAATGCAATCCCTATCAAGCTACCAACAGCATTCTTCACAGAGCTAGAACAAATAATTTCATAATTTGTATGGAAAAACAAAAAACCTCGAATAGCCAAAGCGATCTTGAGAAAGAAGAATGGAACTGGAGGAATCAACCTACCTGACTTCAGGCTCTACTACAAAGCCACAGTCATCAAGACAGTATGGTACTGGCACAAAGACAGAAATATAGATCAATGGAACAAAATAGAAAGCCCAGAGATAAATCCACGCACATATGGACACCTTATCTTTGACAAAGGAGGCAAGAATATACAATGGATTAAAGACAATCTCTTTAACAAGTGGTGCTGGGAACTCTGGTCAACCACTTGTAAAAGAATGAAACTAGAACACTTTCTAACACCATACACAAAAATAAACTCAAAATGGATTAAAGATCTCAACGTAAGACCAGAAACTATAAAACTCCTAGAGGAGAACATAGGCAAAACACTCTCTGACATACATCACAGCAGGATCCTCTATGACCCACCTCCCAGAATATTGGAAATAAAAGCAAAAATAAACAAATGGGACCTAATTAACCTTAAAAGCTTCTGCACATCAAAGGAAACTATTAGCAAGGTGAAAAGACAGCCTTCAGAATGGGAGAAGATAATAGCAAATGAAGCAACTGACACACAACTAATCTCAAAAATATACAAGCAACTCCTACAGCTCAACTCCAGAAAAATAAATGACCCAATCAAAAATGGGTCAAAGAACTAAATAGACATTTCTCCAAAGAAGACATACAGATGGCTAACAAACACGTGAAAAGATGCTCAACATCACTCATTATCAGAGAAATGTAAATCAAAACCACTATGAGGTACCATTTCACACCAGCCAGAATGGCTGCGATCCAAAAGTCTACAAGTAATAAATGCTGGAGAGGGTGTGGAGAAAAGGGAACCCTCTTCCACTGTTGGTGGGAATGCAAACTAGTACAGCCACTATGGAGAACAGTGTGGAGATTCCTTAAAAAACTGGAAATAGAACTGCCTTATGATCCAGCAATCCCACTGCTGGGCATACACACTGAAGAAACCAGAAGGGAAAGAGACACGTGTACCCCAATGTTCATCGCAGCACTGTTTATAATAGCCAGGACATGGAAGCAACCTAGATGTCCATCAGCAGATGAATGGATAAGAAAGCAGTGGTACATATACACAATGGAGTATTACTCCACCATTAAAAAGAATACATTTGAATCAGTTCTAATGAGGTGGATGAAACTGGAGCCTATTATACAGAGTGAAGTAAGCCAGAAAGAAAAATACCAATACAGTATACTAACGCATATATATGGAATTTAGAAAGATGGTAACAATAACCCTGTGTACGAGACAGCAAAAGAGACACTGATGTATAGAACAGTCTTATGGACTCTGTGGGAGAGGGAGAGGGTGGGAAGATTTGGGGGAATGGCATTGAAACATGTGAAATATCATGTATGAAATGAGTTGCCAGTCCAGGTTCGATGCACGATACTGGATGCTTGGGGCTGGTGCACTGGGACGACCCAGAGGGATGGAATGGGGAGGGAGGAGGGTTCAGGATGGGGAACACATGTATACCTGTGGCGGATTCATTTTGATATTTGGCAAAACTAATACAATTATGTAAAATTTAAAAATAAAATAAAATTAAAAAAAAAAAAAAGTCTGTGCTTGATCACATGTACTCCCGCTTCACCAGAATCATATATATACTGACCTTCTCCCCTACCTCTTTCGAGCATTTTCTCAGAGCTATTTGAAATGCTGTCTCCCAGGCTGTAGGGCTCATTTTGCCCCAAATAAAACTTAACTCACAACTTTCATGTTGTGCATTTTTTCAAGGTTGACAATGCTCATGCTGCTCCTTGCATTCCCCAGATACTCAGGTCTCAGCTCCAGTCTTCATTCCCCTGTGCTGGTAAAGGGGAGTTTGTCATCTTCTTTGCCTCCTCAGGTTGCTGTGCATTAGGTTGTGAATATACAGACTTGCTCTCTTTTTCCCTCGTGTAGTTTTCAGAAGGAGGTGATAGGAGGCCCAGATCCCCGTGTCTATCACTGTCCCATCTTCTACAGTGCCTTGAGCTGACATTTTAAAGTCTTCATCAGAATTCATAATAATAATAATTTCAAATTTCTTACAAAGTGAGTCTCTGTAGTGATTTTTAGGCAACCAGGGAGCCAGCACACAGCTTGATTCATTTCCTGGTTACAAGGGTGAGCCCGAGTCTTCCTGAGTCTACAGCTCCCTGAAAGCTCCATCTCACATGGTGACCAGCACATTTTTCATATTCAGTCTCCTTTCATTTTTGAGACAGCCCCATCTCACCCTCAACTGTGGCTTCAGTCAGGAGTTCTGAACAAAGATGAAGCAACTTTTTCCTTCTTTTCCCATGGAAATAATATGATTCTGGCTGCACTCGCTAACATACAGACCCAGTGCCCCAAACAGCTGTGGCTTCGGTCCTCTTCACTGCGTGTGTTTCTGCTCCTCAGAGTGCTTGCCTTGCTTTCACATCTAGCTATCTTTTCAGTTTCCATTTTTATATTTTCTCCAGCATTGGGATGTGTCTGGTACAGATGGAAACATGAAACCCTGATTTTATAGAGTTGTTTTTGGCCACAAATTTTCAGATTGAGTTAATATAAGAGAAATCACGGTCTTTAACATAAAATTCTTCCTGTGGATAGCAGAATGATAGGCTATCAACATGTGTCTGAACTGGACTTACCACATGCCCAGCACTACAAGTGGTGTTTTATGTACTTTATTAATGTCTGTATTTTTGTACGTGGAAAAATAGAATAGGTAAGTAAATTATCCCTTATTGCTCAGAGAAGATGTGACAAAAGTGCTATTAAAACCCACTTCAGTTTCCATCCAAAGCCTCTACCAACATATTAAACATTTAATGTTTACTTCTTAATATTTAGGAAAGAATTCTAGGGGCAAGAAAAATAGCCATGTTCTTCATGATTAAAGTTTCTGAACTTGCATCAAAAATCCATGGGGAATTTTTTTTTTTAATGTTTATGAAATACTCTGAGACTTTCTGATGAAATTACTGTAAGCACAAATCATTTTCTTCACACTAAGAGAGCCAGCAGACATGTTTCCAGGCAGTTTCAGTGAAGTACAAGTCCAGGTATTCTGTTATTGTAATGGTATCTTCTGAGCCTTTTGATTGATTGGCTTAATTTACAGTATGGATAATGCTTATCCTCACTCAATATCAGTGTCCACTGCCCAGTAGGCCAACCTGCTTACAAACACACACAGAGCGCCCTCTGAAGGGAATGAGAGGGTAAGACAGGCACTGGTTCTCGGTCCTTACTAATCTCAGTCTCTCGGTGAAACCAAGGCCAGGAAAAAAAAAAAAAAAAACACAGAAGAAAAAATGGCACCTTTTCTCTTTTTCTTTATGTATTTTCCTTTTTATTTTCAATTTGTAGTACTTGCGTTCAGCAAGAAGCCTCTACTTATTGTTCTGTGATTGACTCTTATTTAATCATCTTGAAATTTATTCACCAAATATTTACTGATATTTGATATATCCCATATGATATATCCTAAGCTCTGTGCTGGAGATCAGGGATCTGACAATTAATCAGAGATATAAGACCTTTGCTCTATTGTAACTGACAGACTAATGAGGGAAAAATCAGTAAAACAGGTATATTTCACACACCTAGCTCCTTCCTCATTCATTTATTCACCTTGCTTTCAACTTCAAGTTTTCATCTTATCTCATCAGTCTTTATCAATCTCCTTTGCCGGCTCCAGCCCTTTCCCCCTTCCTTTCCTATTAGAAAACTCTTCTGTCCTTTTCTTTTCTTCATCCACCATAGTGATTTCATTAAGTCTCATAGTTTTAAAAGCCTCTTATGGTAAAGAATCTGCCTGCAATGCAGGAGACCCAGGTTCCATCCCTGGGTCAGGAAGATCCTCTGGAGAAAGGAATGGCTACCCCTCCAGTATTCTTGCCGAGGAAATCCCAAGGACAGAGGAGCCTGGTGGGCTACCATCCATAGGGTTGCAGAGTCAGACACAACTGAGCGACTAACACTCAAACTATGGACCAATGACTCCCATTTCTCCAACCCAGATCATCCTCCCAGATTCATTTCCAATGGCCAGTTTGCCATTTCCACTTAGGTGCCAAAGGGCATCTCAAAATAATTATGCCCAAAACTGAACACCTGACTCTTCCCTTCACAACTGCCCCTTCAAACCATCTTCTCCACTTCTGTTGATGGCAAAAATATCTTGGTGCAGGTCAAAAACACTGGAACTTTTTTTTTAACTTGTTTCCTTATCTCATGCATCCCCTTCACTTTCAAAATACATCCAGAATCCTTTTAATTCCCATTACTCCTCTGCTTGCCACCTGTTCCAACTTCCAACCAAACTCCACCTCAATCCAACAGCCTCCTAACTGGTCTCTGCACTTCTCACTGGGACTCCTACAGTCTTTTCTCAACAAGTCAGCAGAGTTAGTCTCTTATCTGTAAGTCAGATCACATCACCCTTGTGTTCCATACCTTGTAATGGTTCCCCCTGTGCCTCAGAGTAAAAGCCAAAGTTCAAACATGACCTCCAAGCCTCTCATTACTTCTGATCTCACCTATTACACTTCCATCACTTATCTTGCTCCCTTAGGTACCAGGCACCCTGACCACTGTGCTCGTCCTCAGCCCCAACAGCTACCCTCCTGTATGAGAATCATTTACTAGACCATCTCTTCTGCCTTGAATGCTACTTCCCCAGATAGTGGATAGTCGACTTCTTATATCCTTTAAGTCTTTCTTTAAATATCACTTGGAACTATCAATTCTTTTACCTTGGTCCTCTCTTTTTTTAATTAAATCAAAGTTTATAACATTCTAATATGTTATACAACTTACTCATCATAGACTGTAAGCTTGATAAGAACATTTATCTCTTTCACAATGCCAGGCACATAATAGGCAACCCAATACATATTTGTTAAATGAATAAACAAAGGATGAGTACAAATAAATACACTTCAAATTATATATTTTGATAAGTGTTCTGGGAGAAATAAACAAAGCACTGTGATAGAACATAATCTTCAGCCTAACTTAAATAAACATTTTAGGGAGGCCCAGCTATAGAGATGACACAGACCAAGATAAGAAGGATGAAATGCCAGGAATTAAGGGTGTGGTAGGGAGGTCTGAGGAATTGTAAGGAAGAGAAAGGAACTGTAAGTGAAAACAAAGGAAACAGCAAGCGTTGGCTGAAAAAAGTATTTTCTAAGACATGGGGGAAAAAGACAGCAGGGCCAGAGGAGAGCATGTGAGAGGGAGGGCATCACAAGACGAAACCACAGAGCAAGTGAGGGATAAGAAAAGGCATTTATGTCTTTTACAACATCAAGGGGGAGTCACTGCTAAAGTTTAAGAGAAATATCTAATTTGATTTGTGTTATTAAAGGTTACCGACTAATGCATGGAGTACAGATTATAGGGGAACAAGAAGGGGACAGAAAGACCAAGCAGGGAAAACTTCATTGGTCCCAGGGAAAGACAATGTTGCTTAGACTGGCTGGTAGCAGGAAGATGGGGGAAAGGGATGGACGGTGAGGGGATATTTTGGAGGTTGAACTGAACTGAGTGCCTAACAGATCAGTGCTATTCATTCAAGTTCTACCTTTCAACTATGCAGTTGAATCATCTGAGGTATCTGAGACTGAATCTAAAATAGCAAATAGGTCTTGTATTCTATTTACAGTCAACTTAGTGGTTCTGGCTGCTGAAGAATTAGCCTTATCTCTGCATAGCATTACTGTCTATAGCACATATTAGAATTTGATTGTGGTTTCCATTTTCTAGCCCAATGCTATGATGAATGATTCAGAAAAAGCCCAAGATATGATTTGCATTCAATCTAATTTCTTCAAGATTTCTCCCTTACAAAAATATAGTTCTCCTTGGACTAGAGTGAGCAAGGGTCAGAGGCCACAGTTCTATATAGTCTGATCCTTCAGTTCAAATAATAGTGCAGAATTCTTTTGTAAACCACTGTATGTTATATAAAGCAACTTTGTCTTGGTGCCATTGTGTCCCCCCTCCCCCCAAGTTCATATGTTAAACCTGATCTCCAATGTCATGATATTTGGAAAGGGGGCTTTAGGAAGTGATGGGTCATGAGGGAAGGGCCATTATGAATGGGATTAGTTTCCTTGTAAAACGAGAGCTCCCTTGCCCTTCCCCTAAGTGAGGATACAGCAAAAATATGGCCACCCATGAACCAGGACAGGGCTCTCATCAGATTCTGAGTCTGCCAATGCCTTCCTTGATCTTGAATTCCCTAGACTCCAGAACCATGATAAATAAATTTATTTTGTTTATAAGCCAGTCTATGGTGGTTTGTTGTAGCAGCCTGAACTAAGACACTTGTTTTTCATGAAATCTTGACAACGTATGCTCTGAGGACTCAAACACCTCTTTTGGTTCTATATATAAAATTTTTGATATCTGAGGTCTGGGATAGCAAAAGCAGAACTTAAAAAAAGCAAGGATGCTAAAGTACATCTGTGCTTATTCCACTCCATTAAGTTTTAGTAACAGTTAACTACACTTCTATTCAGAGGTAACATTATCTGATACTTTCTTTGATGTTAATATTATTTTATATTATGTGCCCTTTTCTATCTAGGTTCACATTTTTCTCAAAATGCTTAAGTGAATAACATGTTGGTTTTGTGTATTCAAATAGAGTACAACATACTAGAGTGTTTAGGGTAAGAGAATAATTTCAACTCCAAAAAACACATGGAATTTTAGCTACCTTTATTTAGTTAATATTTTACCTTATCTTCCTTATTTCTTTCTCTTTTTAAATTGAGTTGAATTAAGTAGAATATATGTACAATAAAAGAACCATGTGAAGTATACATTTCCTTGAGTTGCAACAAATGTGTTCACCTGTATAACAACCACTACAAATTACAGAATATTTCCATCTCACCTGAAAGTTTACTTTGTCCATCCCACTTAGGACCCTGCTCACTGGCCCAAGGCCATCACTAACCTGCTTGCTTTCATTACAGATTAGATTTTTCTTTTCTATTTCCATTTAAAATGGAACCATACAGTATGTACTCTTGTCTGGCTTCTTTGCTTCAAAATGTTTTGAGATTCATCCATATCATGCATGTATCAGAAGACTGTTCCTTTTTACTGCTGAGAAGTATTCCATTATATGTATGCAGCTAAATTTATAAATTTAACAGTTGTTCTATATTTGAGTAATTTCCAGTTTGGGGTCATTATGAATAAAATGTCTATTAAAAATTTTTGTGAGGGTCATAGATTATCAGTTATTTTTTTTATAAATACCTCTGAGTCTTATGATAAAAGTCCATTTAACTTTTGAAGAAACCATCCAACTGTCTTTCAAAGTCCTTGTACTATTTTACATAATCCACAGAAAAGAAAAAAGTCAACAAACACTGATGGAATAGAAAATTTTTTAAAAATTTACTCTGATACAGTTCAGTTCAGTTGCTCAGTCATGTCCGACTCTTTGCAACCCCATGAATCACAGCACGCCAGGCCTCCCTGTCCATCACCAACTCCCGGAGTTCACTCAGACTCACGTCCATTGAGTCAGTGATGCCATCCAGCCATCTCATCCTCTGCCGTCCCCTTTTCCTCCTGCCCCCAATCCCTCCCAGCATCAGAGTCTTTTCCAATGAGTCAACTCTTCTCATGAGGTGGTCAAAGTACTGGAGTTTCAGCTTTAGCATCATATAAAATTAAATCCAAATAGATCATAGTCCTAGATGTTTTACAGATGTTCTAGTTTTACAGGAAAACTCCTAAAAGAATACATAGGATAAATTGTTTGCAGAGCTGGAGGCAGCAAAGATTTTTGGTAGGACAAAAAAAGCAAGAGAAAAAGATGATAAATTGAACTTCAAAATTAAAACATCTACTCTTTATCAAAGGATACTTTAAGAAAATCAAAGCCACCTATTGGGAGAAAATATTCACTTCATATCTAATAAAGGATTTATATGTAGAATATATACAGGCCTTTTACAACTCAATAGTAAGAGAAAGAAACCTAAGAAAAATTGTTAAAAGACTTAGACACTTAACAAAGGAAGTTATGCAAATGGCCAACATACAGTTTAAAAATGGTCAGCATCTTTAACTATCAGAGAAATGCAAATTAAAACCACACATCCACTGGTGGCTCAGTGGTAAAGAATCCACTTGCTGATGCAGGAGATGAGGGGTTGATCCTGGTCTGGGAAGATCCTCTGGAGAAAGAAATGGCAATCCACTCCAGTATTCTTGCCTGGAGAACCCCATAGAGCCTGGCGGGCCTCAGTCCTTGTTGTCATAAAGAGTAGGACACAACTTAGAGACTAAAGAACAACAATGATAACCCATCCACTAGAACTGCTAAAAACTAAAAACAAACCTGATAAATAATATCTGTTCTTTAAAAAGGAAAAGTTTCTTTCTTTTGTAATTGAACCTTATTGTAAAATTGTGCCTTATTTTTCTTTAAGAGAAAAATCTGTCTCCTGGTCAATTAGGAAGAAAATGCAGACTCCTTTTGTATGAGGACTTGCCCCATGATCTCACTCCACTTTTTCCACATGTCCCTGCTAGGAATCCTCCTATATGGCTCCCACTGGCCACTCATTGATGCTTTTGAACTGTGGTGTTGGAGAAGACTCTTGAGAGTCTCTTGGACTGCAAGGAGATCCAACCAGTGCATTCTAAAGGAAATCAGTCCGGGGTGTTCACTGGAAGGACTGATGCTGAAGCTGAAACTCCAATACCTTGGCCACCTCATGAGAAGAGTTGACTTATTGGAAAAGACCCTGGTGCTGGGAGGGATTGGGGGCAGGAGGAGAAGGGGACAACAGAGGACGAGATGGCTGGATGGCATCACTGATTTGTTGGACATGAGTTTGAGTGAACTCTGGGAGTTGGCGATGGACAGAGAGGCCTGGCATGTTGTGATTCATGAAGTCGCAGAGTCAGACAGGACTGAGTGACTGAACTGAACTGGCCACTCATCTTTACCCAGGTTCAACATATACTTCCTGTCCATGTGCATTTCATCTGTCCATGATATATTTCCAGTTTTGCCCAGCTGTGGAACTGTTTTGTTTTGTGAATCAAGTATTTTGCTTTTACTCACCTCTATTTGATTGCATGATGAAATCATGTAATGATTGCATGATTTTCTTTAAGAAAAATTGTTTTGGGGGTCACATTGGCTTTCTTTCTATTTTTTAACCATACTGGTTAGAGTCTCATCTTAGGACTTTGCAGAGGCTTCTAGAATGCACTCCCACCCCCCATCATCTTCATGTTTCCACTACCAAATCTTTCATTTCCTTCAGGTTTTGACTCAAAGGTCACTTTCCAGATGAGACCTCTTACTATCCTATTTAAAATTTTGATATAATCCTGTCCTTGCTCCCACACATCCTACCACTTTGATCCTCTCCTACTCTTTCTTTATATCCAGTGCAGTTAACATCTTCTAACAGACTCTATAATTTATCTATTTGTTACTGTCAGTCCATGCAAGCACAGAGTTGTCCATCACAAAGTGTCTATTAAATTAACTACTGAACAAATGCATCTGCCTTCATGGGTCTAATTTTTCCTCCTGTTGGGTAGCTTTATTTAACTCTCTTCATTTTTCTCTTAGATGCTGTGCCAAATACACACACAGAATGGACTTCTACGCTTTTCAAACCTTTTATTTGTCTTTCCTTTCATGTTCCTCTGTTAGAAATAAAGAAAAATCAATCAATGAGATACTGATTTACAAGACATCATATCTTCATGAGACCCAATTACCAATGATTATGCCACTGCCTCACCCAGAATTTCAGCCTCAAAATGAAAAGATAATTGGCTTTAAGGACTCTTAAATTAAGGAAACTTCTCTCTTATAATTATATGGATTTGGGTCCTTTTTACCCAGAGTTTCTGATTAAATGCCATATTAGTCTTCTACAATACAATGACTTTTTCAGCATTTTTGAATGGCATTTCTATACATATTCTTTTAAAAATAATGTCCTTAATCCATTTTGAATTTATTTTGGTGTATGGTGTTAGAAAGTGTTCTAGTTTCATTCTTTTACAAGTGGTTGACCAGATTTCCCAGCACCACTTGTTAACGAGATTGTCTTTAATCCATTGTATAAAGATCTCAACGTAAGACCAGAAACTATAAAACTCCTAGAGGAGAACATAGGCAAAACACTCTCTGACATACATCACAGCAGGATCCTCTATGACCCACCTCCCAGAATATTGGAAATAAAAGCAAAAATAAACAAATGGGACCTAATTAATCTTAAAAGCTTCTGCATATCAAAGGAAACTATTAGCAAGGTGAAAAGACAGCCTTCAGAATGGGAGAAGATAATAGCAAATGAAGCAACTGACAAACAACTAATCTCGAGAATATACAAGCAACTCCTACAGCTCAACTCCAGAAAAATAAATGACCCAATCAAAAAATGGGCCAAAGAACTAAATAGACATTTCTCCAAAGAAGACATACAGATGGCTAACAAACACATGAAAAGATGCTCAACATCACTCATTATCAGAGAAATGCAAATCAAAACCACTATGAGGTACCATTTCACACCAGTCAGAATGGCTGCGATCCAAAAGTCTACAAGTAATAAATGCTGGAGAGGGTGTGGAGAAAAGGGAACCCTCTTCCACTGTTGGTGGGAATGCAAACTAGTACAGCCACTATGGAGAACAGTGTGGAGAATCCTTAAAAAACTGGAAATAGAACTGCCTTATGATCCAGCAATCCCACTGCTGGGCATACACACTGAGGAAACCAGAAGGGAAAGAGACACGTATACCCCAATGTTCATTGCAGCACTGTTTATAATAGCCAGGACATGGAAACAACCTAGATGTCCATCAGCAGATGAATGGATAAGAAAGCTATGGTACATATACACAATGGAGTATTACTCAGCCATTAAAAAGAATACATTTCAATCCATTCTAATGAGGTGGATGAAACTGGAGCCTATTATACAGAGTGAAGTAAGCCAGAAAGAAAAATACCAATACAGTATACTAATGCATATATATGGAATTTAGAAAGATGGTAACAATAACCCTGTGTACGAGACAGCAAAAGAGACACTGATGTATAGAACAGTCTTATGGACTCTGTGGGAGAGGGAGAGGGTGGGAAGATTTGGGAGAATGGCATTGAAACATGTGAAATATCATGTATGAAACGAGTTGCCAGTCCAGGTTCAATGCAGGATACTGGATGCTTGGGGCTGGTGCACTGGGACGACCCAGAGGGATGGTAAGGGGAGGGAGGAGGGAGGAGGGTTCAGGATGGGGAACACATGTATACCTGTGGCAGATTCATTTTGATATTTGGCAAAACTAATACAATTATGTAAAATTTAAAAATAAAATAAAATTTAAAAAAAAATAAATAAATAAAAAATAAATCCCAACATAATATTTATAAGGAGGCTGAGGAAACACCAATATGGCAAAGGGTGTCCAGAGATGGAGAGAATCACAGACCTGCTATTAACACTTCTTCCCAGTTCAATCTTGCTGCTGCAAATATTAATTGGCAAAATAATGTTGGCTAATAATTTGACATTATCTAGGAATGCTTACTTGAAATTACATGCTTTTTTTCTATGTTTTTTTCAAAATTCTTGTTTTATATTGGAATATAATACAACAAAAGCATAATCTATTTTTTAAAAAATCTACAAGTGACAATTTATCAAAATAAAATCATTATTAAAGACCTTGTTAATAGGATAATAAGATAAGCTAAACACTGGAAGAAAATATTTTCAAACTGCTTCTCATAGACAACACTCATATCTAGAATATACAATGAACTCTCAAAACTCTACAATAAGAAAATAACTCAATTAAAAAACATTTGAGCAGATAACTCACCAAAGTAAATATACAGATGGTAAAGATGCCTTGATGAAATATGAAAACATGTTTAGCATCACTAATCATCAGCAAAATGCAGACTAAAACCATGAAGACATATCACCACCTACCTACTAGAACAACAAAAATCAAAAATATAGGAACAAAGCCAAATGTTGGTGAGATTGTGGAAAAGTTGAATCACTCATACATTACTAATGAGAAAATAAAATGATGCAGCTACTTGATAAAAAAAAAAATAATAATAAATAAATAAATAAAAATAATGTCCTGTCTTCTATTGTAAGTGATTTAGGTCTTTATCCTTTCAGAGCATTCCAGATTTTATTCTTTGAACTTATAGCAAATGCCAACCTAGCTCATTGTTATCATCTATACTAATATTGATGCCAATCTTAACTTTATTTGCAACACTTTACATGTATTAGACTCATTGAAGAATTTTGAAAAGAAAATATTTTTCAGCATTTATTGTCCACTTTAAACTGTCAAGGAGAAGGCAATGGCACCTCACTCCAGTACTCTTGCCTGGAAAATCCCATGGATGGAGGAGCCTGGTAGGCTGCAGTCCATGGGGTCACTAAGAGTCAGACACGACTGAGTGACTTCACTTTCTCTTTTCACTTTCATGCACTGGAGAAGGAAATGGCAACCCATTTCAATGTTCTTGCCTGGAGAATCACAGGGACGGGGGAGCCTGGTGGGCTGCCATCTATGGGGTCCCACAGAGTCAGACACGACTGAAGTGACTTAGCATAGCATTAAACTGTCAAGACTCCATAAGAAATGCAATGTTGCTGCTGAACTTTCATAGATAAATTTCTACCTATATGACTTGAATAAAATGAAATTTTATTCACAGCATGCACAGGATGTCAGTAATCCTTGAGTTCTTGACATTCTGGTGTCCTGGAAGAATAATGGAGAGTTTTCCAGATTATGATTCAAAATAGCCCCAAGATGCTGGTCTCATTTATCAAGATCCAGTATGAGCAGGTCAGGTGCTAGACATGAGGACAGAAAGGTGCCAAAGTCCATTCCACAAGCACTCAACTGATTGGGAGGATGACTAAGAGTATTAATGGAATAAGAACTGGGAAGAGAGTTAAACTGCATTCTAACACAAGCTCTTTTGTTCTTCAATGGTGTGATACTTGTGGACCTCATTTCCCCCATTTGCAAAGAAAAAGATTTGGACTTGACAATGTTTATGGTCACTGTATCCTTATAACCAAGGGGCCGCTGAAATCTCATTACTTTATGATTTGGGTATATTGTCAAATGCTCCCCCACTAAAAGCCCAGAGTTCTAAAAAGTAAGGCAAGGAAAAAAAATCAGATGATATGCAGTTGCTGAAATGAGCAGAGTTGAAACTAAGTTTTGGGGGCCTGGAGAACATAAAACTGGGGGAAGAAGCGGTTCACACATGAAAAAAATGAAAAATTAGAAGTATCAAATTCCAATTTTTAAAAGTAAATGTTTACTTAGAATGAGAAAGGGAGATGCAAAAACGAGCAGATTTTAAGTCGTTCACAACCACAAATATCATCAAAACCAGGAACATAACTTACTGCAGTTTGTTAACTTACTGACACACCTTTGTAATATTTCTACCTACATTTTTAGCTATGCACCCTTAGATAGCCTTAATACATAGTAAAATAATATTTTATATAGCAAAATAATATTTTGCATTTATAGTAACATAATATTTACTATATTTTACATAGTAAAATAATATTTACCAGGTGCCACTAGTGGTAAAGAAACTGCCTATGAATGAAGGAGACATAAGAGATGCAGATTTGATCCCTGGGTTGGGTAGAAGAGCATGGAGGAGAGCATGACAGTACTTCAGTATTCTTGTCTGGAGAATCCCACGGGCAGAGGAGCCTGGTGGGCTACGGTCCATAGGGTCGCACAGAGTCAGACATGACTGAAGCAACTTAGCACATACACATGATATTTTGTAATATTTTCTATATATGGAATAAAAAAATGTCTTTCCTCTGGAAAACTTAATCAAAACTTTAAAAATTGATAGTATAGAAAAGCCTCTTTCAACTTCACTATTATCAGAAACATCATGTAAAATTTTATAATGTTGTTAAATTAGGAAATGCTTTTACAAAGATTCTTCAAAGAATAAACTCTAAAATTTCAGGACACTTTGATTTGCTTACATAGTAACTAATAATATATATATAATTGCATTATATGCAAGTGTATTTGATTATATAGGCAATTTATTTCTATTTAATATTTGGATTATTAAACCAAGAGCTTATTCATTAGTGGCTTTATCAAGTGGGCAATCTCATTACACTTAAAATATTTTTTAAGTCTAAGTTAATACATATGCTTTAAAAATTCCATCCACATGATAACCCTGAAAATATGTAACTATTGGAAAATGCTCAATTAGTCAACAACTGAAAGAGTAGCCTTTTGTCTTCAGTGGTAAAAAGTCTTGATGTTAATGATGAGCTGAATGTGGCACACATTCTATATGCTTATTAATGTTTGTACAGGGTGTTTGCTGCCAGAACTGGCATTGTAATTTGCAGAGTCTCTTGTTCATAAAATAAAGAATCTCAGAAAAGTGGAGTGAAGACAATTAAGCCAACACAATACTCTTGTAAATGGCAGGCACCTTGTAATCCCACTGGTCACAGGCCTGTGAAGCTGGCTCTGCTTGTAGCCGTTTGTTCTTAACTTTTATGCCAGCGACATTGTCATGCACTTAGCCGAATGCTGTTCAACAACACACAGAAGAAACTCTGAGCTACATAAACATATCCCACTCATGTGCAGCTATTTCTCCAAATCCACAGTACCTACCATGTCCCATGACATGGAACGTATGAGGAAAAAGTTAGAATGAGAAAGGCTTCATTTCATTTTAAACACCTTACATTTGCAAATTTATCAGAACATGTGACCCTATAAACACATTTCCAGAGCCTCTTCTAGAAGCTTTGCTTGGTTTCCTACAAGTGAAGAATATTGAGGCAAAATCTTAGAGCTTTATGATAAATCCACAGCTGAGCCTGGACCTAGGTCGTGGCCACAAGAAATGATTTTAATGAACACAGGTATTTCCACAGCAGAAAGGGTCTTTTCACTGCCCACTTTGGGGTCACTACTCTTTCCACCTGCTGCTTGAGGAACCCAGTAAGTCAGTCTCGTTCATTGGTCTTTTAGGAGCCAGAAGAGAAAAAAAAGAGAGACATGAAGTCAACACAATGGGATAGCTTCCCCACCCCATCATTTCTACATTGTCTCTGGAAATCTTTTGATTTGGGTCCAGGCACCTCGGATGTCCGAATGCCAAGATCAGCTAAAGGATACAACCCTATAGTCTTGTATGTGCTTTCGTGCTCAGTCATGTCTGACTCTTTCTGAGTCAGACTGCAGCCCACCAGGCTTCTCTGTCCTTGGAATTTCCCAGGCAAGAATACAGGAGTAGGTTGCCATTTCTTCCTCCAAGGATCTTCCCAACCCATGGATGGAACCTTAGTCTCCTGCAGCTCCTGCATTGGAAGGTAGGCTGTTTACCACTTGAGCTACCTGAGAAGTCAAAGTCTTGTGTAGTCACTTAAGTATCCTATCTCAAATTATAGTCAGTATAAACTTTTCTAATCACTTTCCAGTTGTTTGTCATAGGACTTTTCAACATTTGACATTGAACCTCAGAGGTGGCGGTGAGCATGGACCTACAGAACTGATGGTTTCCCTCAGAAGACATCAGCCCTTCATTTAAACTTCCATCAGGTCTCAGCCAAATTTAGCATCTCTGACATCACAGAGCCCAGGAGGGGGCACTTGTTGTAGAGGTCCCGAGAAACCCTATCTCCCCAAACTTTACCCCCGACATACCCACACACCCCTTTATGACCCTCTCACCAAAAGGCAGACTCACAGGTGAAGGTTTTGTAATTTGCTCTTTCTTGTAAAATCTCAGTGAATCATATTTAGTTCATGTTTATCAGATCTTTGATATGCATCTGACATAAAAATCAACAAGACCACGTTATTCAGTGAGCCACACTGCTAACAACCAATAAATTGTTTCTGAAACTGGTAAGAATGAAACTATTCCTGGAGGTGCTCCAATGCCCCAGTGTGACCTCCTAAATGCCCCTGGCAATGGCTTCCTCTATAATTCTCATTTGAATGAGATCAGATTTTTCAAAATACTCAAGAAACCCTCCTTTTAACTCGACAAGAGAAAACAATAAAATCCTTAGCCACAATGTATAAAGCATATAACTAAATATCTATTAAGTCTTATCAGGTTGCTATGCTGAACTAACTGCAATGACTTTATTGGTCCCTAAATTGCTGGTTTCTCCCTCTTTCTGCCATTCATCATTACCCTTTGTCACCTTATTTGTTCTAGCCAATTTAGTTCATTGATTTTCATTGTAAAGGCTAGAAGACTGCCAGCAATTTGGGACTTTCACAAGTTAGGCTAATACATGTTAACTGGTAGCACCATCAGCTTTATAGTTGAGAATATAAGATACAACCTTTTTCTTCTGGACATGTCTGTTAAGGAAGGGGATAGATCAGTAAACAAAAGAAGATTGAGGCCCAAATTTTCTAAATAAGTTTGCACTCTGAAAATGTGCTCTTTTGTTTGTAAAGGACTTGGAAACATGAATTTAATTTTAGTATTAAGCCAGCATTCAACCAACAGTCTTTGAGCACCTGCTAAGAACCAGGTCTGTTGGCCAGAAGTAGTTGACAATTCATTGGTGCTGACCACTAATTAAGATTTTAAAAAATATAAGTGCTCAAGTGTAGGTTTATATACAACCCCTTGTTGTCACTTAGTCACTAATTGTGTCTGATTCTTTTGTGACCCATGGACTGTAGCCTGCCAGGCTCCTCTGTCCATCTTCCCAACCCAGGGATTGAACACATGTCTCCTGCATTGTAGATGGATTCTTTACCATTGAGACACCAGAGAAATCCCTTGCTTTTCTTTCAGTTCAGTTCAGTCGCTCAGTCGTGTCCAACTCTTTGCGACCCCATGAATCGCAGCTGCCAGGCCTCCCTGTCCATCACCAACTCCCAGAGTTCACTCAGACTCACATCCATCGAGTCAGTGATGCCATCCAGCCATCTCTTCCTCTGTCGTCCCCTTCTCCTCCTGCCCCCAATCCCTCCCAGCATAAGACTCTTTTCCAATGAGTCAACTCTTCGCATGAGGTAGCCAAAGTACTGGAGTTTCAGCTTTAGCATCAGTCCTTCCAAAGAAATCCCAGGGCTGATCTCCTTCAGAATGGACTGGTTGGATCTCCTTGCAGTCCAAGGGACTCTCAAGAGTCTTCTCCAACACCACAGTTCAAAAGCATCAATTCTTCGGCACTCAGCCTTCTTCAAAGTCCAACTCTCACATCCATACATGACCACAGGAAAAACCATAGCCTTGACTAGACGGACCTTGGTTGGCAAAGTAATGTCTCTGCTTTTCAATATGCTATCTAGGTTGGTCATAACTTTCCTTCCAAGGAGTAAGCATCTTTTAATTTTGGAGCCCCAAAAAATAAAGTCTGACACTATTTCCACTGTTTCCCCATCTATTTCCCATGAAGTGATGGGACCAGATGTCATGATCTTCGTTTTCTGAATGTTGAGCTTTAAGCCAACTTTTTCACTCTCCTCTTTCACTTTCATCAAGAGGCTTTTGAGTTCCTCTTCACTTTCTGCCATAAGGGTGGTATCATCTGCATATCTGAGGTTATTGATATTTCTCCCGGCTTGATTCCAGCTTGTGTTTCTTCCAGTCCAGTGTTTCTCATGATGCACTCTGCATAGAAGTTAAATAAGCAGGGTAACAGTATACAGCCTTGATGTACTCCTTTTCCTATTTGGAACCAGTCTGTTGTTCCATATCCAGTTATAACTGTTGCTTCCTGACTTGCATATAGGTTTCTCAAGAGGCAGGTCAGGTGGTCTGGTATTCCCAGCTCTTTCAGAATTTTCCACAGTTTATTGTGATCCACACAGTCAAAGGCTTTGGCATAGTCAATAAAGCAGAAATAGATATTTTTCTGGAACTCTCTTGCTTTTTCAATGATCCAGCAGATGTTGGCAATTTGATCTCTGGTTCCTCTGCCTTTTCTAAAACCAGCTTGAACATCAGGAAGTTCACGGTTCACATATTGCTGAAGCCTGGCTTGGAGAATTTTGAGCATTACTTTACTAGCGTGTGAGATGAGTGCAATTGTGCAGTAGCTTGAGCATTCTTTGGCATTGCCTTTCTTTGGGATTGGAATGAAAACTGACTTTTTCCAGTCCTGTGGCCACTGCTGAGTTTTCCAAATTTGCTGGCATATTGAGTGCAGCACTTTCACAGCATCATCTTTCAGGATTTGGAATAGCTCAACTGGAATTCCATCACCTCCACTAGCTTTGTTTGTAGTGATGCTTTCTAAGGCCCACTTGACTTCACATTCCAGGATGTCTGGCTCTAGGTCAGTGATCACACCATCATGATTATCTGGGTCATGAAGATCTTTTTTGTACAGTTCTTCTGTGTATTCTTGCCACCTCTTCTTAATATCTTCTGCTTCTGTTAGGTCCATACCATTTCTGTCCTTTATTGAGCCCATCTTTGCATGAAATGTTCCCTTGGTATCTCTCATTTTCTTGACGGGATCTCTAGTCTTTTCCATTCTGTTGTTTTCCTCTATTTCTTTGCATTGATCGCTGAGGAAGGCTTTCTTATCTCTTCTTGCTATTCTTTGGAACTCTGCATTCAGATGTTTATATCTTTCCTTTTCTCCTTTGCTTTTCGCTTCTCTTCTTTTCACAGCTATTTGTAAGGCCTCCCCAGACAGCCATTTTGCTTTTTTTCATTTCTTTTCCATGGGGATGGTCTTGATCCCTGTCTCCTGTACAATGTCACGAACCTCATTCCATAGTTCATCAGGCACTGTATCAGATCTAGGCCCTTAAATCTATTTCTCACTTCCACTGTATAATCATAAGGGATTTGATTTAGGTCATACCTGAATGATCTAGTGGTTTTCCCTACTTTCTTCAATTTCAGTCTGAATTTGGCAATAAGGAGTTCATGGTCTGAGCCACAGTCAGCTCCTGGTCTTGTTTTTGCTGACTGTATAGAGCTTCTCCATCTTTGGCTGCAAAGAACCTGTGGTGGATTCATTTTGATATTTGGCAAAACTAATACAATTATGTAAAATTTAAAAATAAAATAAAATTTAAAAAAAAAGAATATAATCAATCTGATTTCGGTGTTGACCATCTGGTGATGTCCATGTGTAGAGTCCATGCTTTTCTTTTCTTTACTTACCATTTATTCACCCAGTCATATACTGGTCCAACCAGGTGTTTATCACACTAGCTTTGTGCCAGAAACTGTGCTGTGTTGTAGATGGCTCTCAGCTAAGAGACAGACCCTGCTTAGGAAGGTCTCAGGCTATTTAGAAAGCAGTTACTGCACGTGAAACACAAAAATGATTACAATAAAGCATTCTATCTGCCATAAGGAAAGAATGTACAAGGTTCTGTAGAAACCTGAGGAAGTCAAGGATGATTTAAAGAGGAGATTTGTTCTAAAGGAAGAGTTGCAAGACTTCTTGGTGGTTCAGTGGTTAAGACTTTGCCTTCCACCCTGAATATTCATTGGAAGGACTGATGCTGAAGCTGAAGCTCCAATACTTTGGCCACCTGATGCAAAGAGCTAACACATTGGAAAAGACCTTGATGCTTGCAAAGATTGAGGGCAGGAGGAAACGGGGATGACAGAGGATGGGATGGTTGGATGGCATCACTGACTCAATGGACATGAGTTTGAGCAAACTCTGGGTAATAGTGAAGGACAGGGAAATCAGGCATACTGCAGTCCAAGGGGTTGCAAAGAGTCGGACATGACTGAGTGACCGGACAACAGCAAGCAGGGGGTGCAGGTTCAAACCCTGGCCAGGGAACTAAGATCCCACAGGCCTTGTAGCCAAAAAAACCAAGACATAAAATAGAAGCAGTATTGTAACAAATTCAATAAAGACTTTTAAAATGTTCCATATCAAAAATTTTGGGGGAGAAAAAAACCAGAAGGTTTGCAGAGCAAGTAGAGGGAAAGCAGAGCTTAGGAGTGAGTCGGGGAGCCTGAAAACAAAGAGAATGGCGGACATGAAAAGCCAGAGTCATAAGAAAACCTGTGAACACAAATGAAGAGAATCAGAAGACAAAACAGCCAGTCAAACTCAGGCTCAAATCCTGGCTTTTCCACTTACAAGTTAGGCAAGTCACTTTATTCCTCTAAAACTCATTTTCCTCACCTGCATTACAGGGTTTTTATGCCCATTCACATGTGTTGTGACAATTAAATAAAACAGTATTTTCAATTTCAATCATAGTATCTAAAATATGATAAGTGCTCACAGAGTGTTAATTCACTTATTGTTCCCTCATCAGAGTCAGAAAATCATTGAATAATTTCAATCATAAAGACATGACATCCTACAATCAGGCAGCACTTTTTTAGGATGGTTTTGAAGGAAGTGGTATTTAGGAGAGAATAACTGTCATGAAAGAAAATGAATGTTTGGACATAGAGGAAGGGGTGGAGATTGAAGATATCTGAGAGGTGGACTGACAGATAATAGTCAAATAAATCGGGAAAATGAGAGAGCAGTGGGGTCTCAAAAGACCACGAAGTCAACTGCTTAAAAAACGGGTTAAATGGTGAAAAATATAGGGAGTTGATTCAGAAGATTGACATCATGAGATCAATTCTGGAAAATCGATTTTGAGGCACCTGTGGGATATATATGTGGATTCAATACAAACATAGCCAATGGATGTTTAGAGAGTAAAAAATGATACTTAGGGTCTGCAATTAGTAATAAAATTAAATTTTAATGTATAAAAATTAAAATAAAATTAAAAAATTAAATTCTAAAGTATATATAGTATCATCTAGGGCAAAGGATTCTGAATAATTTAATTATTTCCAGCTCCCCCAGGTAAGAAGGTATTCTCCTTATGCCAATTATGTTGAACTTGCTCTGTGATCCTAGTTGGTTGGGTGCCTGGTAAATCAGAAGCACTGATTTAATAAGATGGGTTAAGTGTGTTGGCTACAGGGAAGCTCACAACTTCTTTCAACCCCTTCCTTCCCACACTCACGTCATCCCCAGTCTGTCTTCAAGTACTGCTGAGTTAAGAACACTTATCAGCCTTGTTCTGAAGGTAGAGGTCAACAAGCGTGTGCTTGGCTGGCCCTCGCAGCCTTCAGAGCACTCACAGTGCTAGACACCAGAGAAGCTCTTGTTCTCCAAGGTCCTTTCTCTTTGGATAATGCTCTCTCCTTGCATCCAGGTGAGAGAGCTGAAGGTAGCACCCCTAGAAAGGAATAGCAAGTAAGAAAACTCTGGACTGGTGGCCACTGCTCCCTCACTCAGTTCTGAGCTCCTTTCTGCCTTCCACTGATGAGCGTGCTCTGGATGGGGAGTCCCTTGCATACACTGTGTAAGAACGGAGCTTTCAGTTTGAGCTCAGGCTGAAATGATAGGTAAAAATAGGTATTTTGACTGACTTACATTCCGTTACTGAGGCCAACCTAGCCTAAGGAAAGGAACGATCCCTAGGTGAAACCAGAAACTCCCTCTGGGTTGGGCAAAGCCCTGTACATCATAACAGGTACTTGAACATGCTTTTTCTTCAATGGGAACTATGTGAAGGAAGATTTCAGATAGTCCTATGGCTATGACCCAATTCCGTCCTGTTTTAACCCCAAAATCCCCCTTTCCCCAAATGATTATGGATTATCTGAACATGAAGCCATCCAAATTATTCATTTAGATCTTTCTATGTAAAATTTCAGTGGCTACTGCTTTTAATTCATATACATGTAAGTTGTATATAGTGAGACACCATGACATCATTGCCCAAGTTCAAGATAGAATTAGTTTGAAAGAATGCTGCAGTTGAGAGTACTATAATCAGATTGCTCCTTTGGACTATGTCAATTATAGTAGCTTCTTCAGGTTCATGTCACAGATCATTATCCTCAGCAAACTGGACCTGACTTGAAAACAGAAAATCACTTATATGTATTTTTCAACACTAATTCTGGGACTGTAAATTGGAATAAAAGGGAATGTTCAGAATTTGGAAACAAATTTTAGTTTAAAAAAAAAAATTGAGCATGGCCTATGGTATCACACAGAGTTTCTACTCCCTTTTCTAGAGTTAGAATAAATAGTTCAACCAGCAAGTAACCTAACGTTATACAACAGATTCCTATGTTCATATTCTAATAAGGCTGTCACACCTTTAGGGCTTCTCCTCCTTCTCTCTGGAATACTGTTTCTACTCTATGTTCTGCCATCTCCAACTAAGTCAATCAAAGAACTGGAGAACATTGCTAAGGCCCAACGTTTCAGCCTAACTACTTAATGAATGAAAAACATTCCCTAAATTGATATACAATAAAAAATACAAAAATAAAATTTCCTCTTGGGTTTGCACTGTTATTTCTAAAATAGTTAACTTCAGAAGCAATGTTGACCTCAGTTCTAAATTTAAGCTCTCCTTCATTATTAGTCAAATGGATAGGAATAATGGTCATGGCTAATTGTTAGTATTAATGGAGTTCTACCATATGCTAAGCCTGCTCTAAGTGCCTGAATGCTGCTATCCTCATGGTAACTACAGTTAACCATAGTGTATTGTATATTTGCAAGTAGCTAAGAGAAAGTAGATCTTAAAAGTTCTCATCATAAGAAAAAACAGTAACTATGTGTGGTGATAGATGTTACTTAAAATCATTGTGGTAATCACTTTGCAATAGATATAGATATATATCAAAGCAGTATGTTGTACTCCTAAGACTAATGCAATGTTATATGTCAAATATACCTCAATTAAAAAAATTTTTTTAATTTAAATGTACTGTTTCATTTATCTTTAATCATTTGACATATCTGGCATTATCTCCATTTACATAGTGAGGTGCCTGGCAGTTTACAAATCTGATTATTATTGAGCAGTCTGATACTGGAAGTTACACTCTAATTATTTTAAATTATATGTGTGTTTTAAAAGTACCACATATTTCATGTAATTTCACCTTGTTGAGAATTTCTATTGTCTCCTTGAAGTACAAACTACAAACAAGGCAATATTTCATTGGTTTAAATAATGATCAAAACCTGGAGAGAGGAGGCTTTTAGAAATAATTCACCTTTTAGATTTTAACAATGCAAGTAGGAAGGCATGAATTTTAATAACCCTCATCACAAATTCTTAAATTTTCTGGTCTCAAGATTCCTTTATATTCTTAAAAATAATAAGAGTCCTAAAGTGCTTCTATTTCTACACATTACACCTATAGCTATTTAGCATCTTAGAAATTAAAACTGAGCAAAGTTTAAAGCCCAAGAATACAGAAGCACATGTTGCATCAGTCACATGGCAATGGTGTCATTATATCAAACGACCTCTAAAAACAGCTTGATCTCACAAATCCTCTGAAAGGACAACATTTTGAGAACTGCTTATCGAAAATCTATAGTTCTTATCTGGCTTTTCTCCTCAATAAACTTACTGATTTAAAGAGGAAGGGATTCTGTACGATTATTATGCGGGAAACAGAGATGAAGTTGATCTTCCAATTTCCTTTTGGTCTTTCTTTTAAGATACAAATGCCTGACCAGAGTGGCTAGTTCAGGATGTGTTAGTTCACTGGCAAACATCAGTGACTGCACTAACCACTGAAGTTCTACTCAGTGACTGTTCACAAAAAGGCTTCGTCAATCATACTCAAGAGGTGAGGTGGCAGAATAAACAATGATCTCTCTGAGTATGCCCTCCGCAGGCAGCAGGGCTATCTCTGAGTCAGGGCTGTATTTAGAAGCCTGAATACAGGGTGTGTTCATGCCTGGTTTTATTTGATGAAGTCAGGGAAGACAAAAGCCAGAAAGACAAGCCACAATCAGCCAAACAGAGTTGAGCGCCAGATGATAGGAGGAAGAAAGTTAAAACTTAAGTCTAAGAATATGTCAATCATACCTCAACAGTAATAATAATAAACTAAGAGATGATCTAGAGGCAACATTAGATTTAGGGACACAAAGCAAAAGTTTGAATTATTTAAAAATATAGTCAGAGGAGGAGCTAGGGTGATAATAATTGTCATGTATTCATGGATGAATTTTATCAGTCAAAGGCACACATGTGGGTATGACAGACTAGCTTGAGGGTAGGGTTGGTTCACTTTCACTTTTCACTTTCATGCGTTGGAGAAGGAAATGGCAACCCACTCCAGTGTTTTTGCCTGGAGAATCCCAGGGACCGGGGAGCCTGGTAGGCCGCCGTCTATGGGGTCGCACAGAGTCGGACACGACTGAAGCAACTTAGCAGCAGCAGCAGCAGCAGGGTTGGTTCCATGATGTTAAAAGTGAATAACTGACTTGTATGAATGCTAAGATCTCATCCTGTTAAACAAACAAAAAACAAAGCAAAATCCCTGATTCAATGAGTATTTTTACTTTGATCAATCACTTTGCCACTTAATCTTTTTTAAAAAAAGTCAAAATATTTTTACTTGTAAACCAGGTACATGAAGGGTTATCAGAGAACAACAACAAAAAAAGCTTTCATTTTAAAATTGTCATCCTTTTGCTTTTTATCAATTTCAGGCACATGCACACACACACACACACACACACACACAGTCATAGAATGAGTAATGGCTAACATTCCAAAAGCGTGGGTTTTTACATCAAGATAAATCCAGTAATCACCATCAGAAGTCTTTATATTCTCTTTTTTTACATTTATGTAAGGTCAGCTTATGAAACAGTAGTATGAAAAAAAATTAAAAGAGTGAAATGGATGCTTTCCAAGTTCCATTCCCAACTCCCAACAAATGCACGCAAATAAACATCTTGTTCTTCCTCAAGTGCTCACCTTTAGGTGGATGAGCCTCTGCAGACCAGATGTATGTGACACATGACCTTTATGAAACAGCAGAGGAGTCATTGTATCAACAATCCGCGACTCTTCAAACAGCAGCAAACATGTTGACTAGATGTCTGTCATTCCCAAGTGCCACATTGGACAGCTTCCTGGAGGTCAGAGACAAATAACCAAGCATATGCCACAATTTTACATGAAAGATTTTACTGAAGCCACCCAGAGGAAACAATTCACTATGCAGCAAGTGTTTCCTTCTTCGCTGAGATTTCCTTAAAGATAAAATTAGACAAACATTTTGAAGAGGCCGAATGGGAATGAAAAGAAACTTCCCAGGTAGCGTCAGGTAGCAGTCTTTTCATCACTGAGACAAGAAATATCTCTGATGGAGGACACGGTGCTTTGGAGCATCAACAGAAGAAACCCTCCTTATCTTCAGAACACGTAGCTGAGTTGGTTCCTGAATCCAGTCTCTTTGCCCAGATAAGGAACTGCATCCTTCGTGTTATTATTACGAAAGTTTCCCTTGCTTCTTAATAGAGTTCATAATAAATAATTTTTAAAAACAGGTCAAATTATGTGTCATCTAAAAACTCTACCAGCCAAACATCCTGAAGGTTAAATAACAGTCCTTAAGAGGACCCTCGGCCTTTGACAGTTCTTTGAGTTCTGCCCTCGTATATGCAAGTTTTTGCCTTACATTAACTCCTTCTAGTCCAAGGAGAAGGTTTGAAAAAATACTAATGAGTAAAGGGAAAAAAAGGTAAATCGAACCTGAAAAGTTCTGAGTTCAGAAATAGCTTCAAGAGGTAAGAAATATTTTTAAAAAGTCAGTGGGGGCGGGGGAGAGAAGGGAGAGGGTGAGATAAACGGAGAGAGTAGCATGAAAGCATATACACTATCCTGTGTAAAATAGTTAGCCAATAGGAATTTGCTGTATGACTCGGAACTCAAGCCAGGGCTCTGTAGCAACCTACAAGGATGGGAAAGGGTGGGAGGTGGGAGGGAAGTTCAAGAGGGAGGGTTCATGTGTATAGGTATGGCTAATTCATGTCAATGTATGGCAGAAATCAAACCAATATTGTAAAGCAATCATCAATCAATTAAAAATAAATAAATATAATTAAAAAAATTTTTAATCCATGGCTAAGAATCTGCCTTGCAATGCAACACAGGTTTGATCCTGGTCAGGGAACTAAGATCCCAGATGCTGCAGAGCAACTAAGCTCTCATGCCACAGCTACTGAGCCAGCGTGCTGCAACTAAGACTCAAATAAACTAATAAACTAAGCCAAAAAATAAATTAGTAATTTTAAAAAATATATCTACCCCAAACTCTGTTGCCATGTCCTTTGGTAAAGGCAATAGAATATGCAGAATAGCAGAACAACAGATGCTATGGATATCTTCTTTGCAGAAGGGCCCAACACTGCCAGTGGTGTCTCTGATCTGAGATGACCACAGAAAGCATGTGTAGTGATGATAACCTTGGCCAAGACTACTTAGAAAGGATGCCTTGGGACCCTGCTGCCTGCGGACACATACCTCTCCTTCCATTCTTGTCCTAATGTTGAAACTTTAACATTAAGAAGTTACATTAAGTAACACTAAGAAGAGACTTCTTAAACTTCAGAGCTCTGTTTGTTATCAAGGTACAAGCTGGTTGTCTATTCAAGTTTGCCTCATGCTTAACAAGACAATTTTAGAGTGACTTGAAAAGGCAGAGGCAACCCTAATGATGTTAAGGTTCCAGAAACATCACTATAAACACCGGTTTATAGACATTTGGAATTAATGTGACAAAAATATTCTATTTCTGTTGTGGCTAGAGCCACTGAATGACAGTTCAGTCTTTTTGAAAAATGTGTTATTCACCAAGGTCACCTTCAGGCAGAGAGTCTATTACTGTTTCCCATGATTGTTTCAGATAATTGCAGCTGTGTAAAATGAGAAAGCTATTTCAAACTAGGTGTTAAATGGATGATTATTGTTGGTAACATACATTTATAATCAGGTAGGGAAGTGATAAAGAAAGATAGGTGATGGCCTGAATCAATAAAAATACTGGACTGCTACTCAACCAAGGCTTAACTTTCAGCTATTTCTTAGGATGTTCTGTTCCTATGAAATACCCCAAAATGTGTGAATTCCCTCATATTTTTAAAATATCAGAATAGTTTCATTAACCACAGATAAAACCTCTCTTGGCCTCAACATTCCACATGAGCTTCCCTTTCATTTTTTCACTACTTTTACACAAACACATACACACACACACACACACACACACACAACAATGCAAAAGAACAGTCTGTCTGCTCTTCTTCATCTTGCATTTCCTTCTCAGCACATACTGACCTGGGCTGCAGCCCCAAACCCCACTAAAATGGTTCTTATAAAGATTCTCAATAGCCCTAGGTTGCCAAATTAGAGAACACTTGTCTTCCTACTACGTCCTTCCGGCAGTATCTGGTAAAGACGGCCATTTCTCCCTCTCTGGGGCCCTCTCTGTTCAAGACTTCAGTGTCACTCCACTTTCTGGCTTTCCTACTGCCCCTCTGCCACTCCTTCTCAGGTTCCTCGGTTGACTTTTCCTCCTTTACAAAATTCCACAAATAGCGTCCCTCAGCATTCATTCCTAAGCCCTCTCACTTTTTCTCTATCTACACTCTCTGATTCAGGCCATGTGGCAATAGTGGTAAAGAACCCACCTGCCAATGCAGGAGACGAAAGAGATGTGGGTTTGATCCCTGGGTTGGGAAGATGCCCTGGAGGAGGGCATGACAACCCACTCCAGTATTCTTGCCTGGAGAATCCCATAGACTGGGGGAGCCTGGCGGGCTACACAGTCCATCTACACAGTGGTTCCCAGACGTACAATACATCTCTGATCTAGACTTGTCCTTCTGAAGCCCCAGATTGATTCATCGATAGGCAGGCAGGTAGATAATGAGAGAGAAGGAGAGAGAGTCACAGCTCCACTTTGATGTTTAGCAGGTGTCTTCAACATGGAAAGTCCAAAGAAGTGAGTCTAAAAGGTAAATTACTCAAACAACTCAAATCTCCAAATCTGTTTCTCTCTCAGCACATCCCACTGCCAACCATACAATCATCCAGAAAACCATAATTTTTACTTCCTTTCTCTTATCTTTCATGTCTCACCCACAATGTATTTATCAGATCACTTCTTAAAATCTCTCTCTACTTCATGCACTTCCATTGCTACCATCCTAACCAAGCCATCAGCATGTCTGGCCTGAAGTTAGAAGGGAAAAAACAGCTTGAGAGTTATCTCTGCTTCTACTTTTTCACTCTCACCAATGCATTTTTTCTATACAGAAATCATAAGTCAGATCATGACATTCCTTTGTCCAAAAAAATTCACTGCTCTCCATAACGAGAATAAAATAGAATAAGCTAGAATAAAACTAGAATAAAATCTCAGCTCCCATCATAGACCAAGAATCCGCTGGTTCAGCCTGTATCTCATCTCCCATCATCCCCTCCCTTATTTGTTACCTTCCTGCCATACTGGCTCTATTTTTACCTTCTAGAAAATATCCCTGAGATTTTTCCTAACTCAAGGCCTTTGCATCTGATGCCTTCTTTGCCTGGAATTCTCTGTTCACCACCATTTTATGAGAAGTATATTAATGTATAGTTATTTCACTACATAGCTGTTTACGCTTTACAAATAGTAGATTCCTAGAGGAAGTAATCATGTTTAACTTGTTCTCATAGAATACACATAGTAGGTCTTCAGTGCCTGGCACAGCATAGGCAATCAGTAAACAGTCACTTAACTCTTTAAGATTTAAACTCATGTAGCCTTGAGAATCCCAGGGACTGGGGAGCCTGGTGGGCTGCCGTCTATGGGGTCACACAGAGTCGGACACGACTGAAGTGACTTAGCAGCAGCAGCAGCATAATCATAAAGCATTAAAATTTTATACTAAATTGAACACATTTTTGTTGTTCTTTTTCCTTTTTGTGTGACTGCTTTAATATCTTATATGCTGAAATGCATAAAAATTCAACCTTGCTGGGCTATATGACCCAATTATATGATAAACAGATACAAAATCATCACAGATCCCTCCATCTAACCCTTATGTGGCTTTAGGAAAATATAAGAATGGAGGATAAAGTGGTTTCGTATCACATAGATGATCAATACTGAATCAACAATCACTGAAGATAGTTACACTACATATGAGTACTTATCCTATGAGCTATTTGATACTAAACTCTCCAAAATGTAGGCTAAATAAATGAGGTCTGTCCTTTCAGATGTTTGAAATAAACCTATAGATATTATATATTACATATACACAGACTCAGAATATAAGACAAGAAATAGGATCAAAGGTATTCAGAATATTTAATGAAACAGCAAGTGAGGAGACTATGAGGGGGAAGGTTAATTGTCTTCTAACTTTGTTTTTACGTAAGATAGAGAATTCAGGTGCTGGATGATAATGAAAAAGAAAAGTTTTATTGAGAAGAATGAAACACTGTAGAATAAATGTATAACCGTCCAGAAGTCTTGATCAGAGGAACGACCAGACACTGTAGTTAAATAACTACTACTGCCAGAAAAAAGGAGGGCAGTACTGAAAAGCAAATAATTCAGTGAGACCAAGTAAAGAGCATGAGTCCAGAGGATGAAAAATTTTCTCTGATCTGTACGGCATAATAATCTGTTATACAGTTAATACCTTAAAGGACATTTCCATCAGCCTGCAGCCCTCTCTCCCTGCTATTTAGACACAGTGATATTTCCTATGTCAAGGCCATAGCTCCAGTCCACCAGATTGATGCTAGCTCAACATTCAGAAAACTAAGATCATGGCATCTGGTCCCATCACTTCATGGGAAATAGATGGGGAAACAGTGGAAACAGTGTCAGGCTTTATTTCTTTGGGCGCCAAAATCACTGCAGATGGTGACTGCAGCCATGAAATTAAAAGACGCCTACTCCTTGGAAGGAAAGTTATGACCAACCTAGACAGCATATTCAAAAGCAGAGACATTACTTTGCCAACAAAGATCCGTCTAGTCAAGGCTATGGTTTTTCCTGTGGTCATGTATGGATGTGAGAGTTGGACTGTGAAGAAAGCTGAGCACCGAAGAATTGATGCTTTTGAACTGTGGTGTTGGAGAAGACTCTTGAGAGTCCCTTGGACTCCAGGGAGATCCAACCAGTTCATCCTAAAGGAGATCAGTCCTGGGTTTTCTTTGGAAGGACTGACACTAAAGCTGAAACCCCAATACTTTGGCCACCTCATGCGAAGAGTTGACTCATTGGAAAAGACTCTGATGCTGGGAGGGATTGGGGGCAGGAGGAGAAGGAGACGACAGAGGATGAGATGGCTGGATGGCATCACCGACTCGATGGACATGAGTTTGAGTGAATTCTGGGAGTTGGTGATGGACAGGGAGGCCTGGCGTGCTGCAATTCATGGGGTCACAAAGAGTCGGACACGACTGAGCGACTGAACTGAACCGAACTGATAGTCATACCTAGGACCTACGCATCTAACAAGAGAGTTGTCAGGCCATAAATCTATGCAGCTTCAATACCACTGCCCACTTGTCTGCTCAGAGCCCCTCTCCATGCTTGTTTTGATGTGATTTTATTCACCTGGAGTTAAGACATACAGTAGAATAAGTGAAAAGCCTTAAGGTATCAAAAGGAAAACACAGAGAGAATAGGATAATTAGTCCCGATTACTATCAACACTAAATTATTAATAACCTCAAATTACCATTGCATCGGCAGCTGTCATTTGATGCTTCTGTGTGGCCAGACTACATGTTCTGTACCATGACAGCAATTACACGGTATTTCCAGTAGCTTCAAAACAGAAACAAGAAATACACAACAGCAAAAACTTCACTGGAAAATTTTATATGCTTATTTTTTCTGGAGAGTTAGAATTTTCAATAACCTTATAATTTGTATTAAAAGTACCAGGGAAAAATGATACAGGTGTAAAAAATATCTTATTCTCTCTTAGGAAACAGTCTAAAAACAACCCCCCCAAAAAACAACCCTAGTCTCTTATGGGACAGCTGTAATAGCTACTCAGTGATTCCAAATTATTTCTTTTAGTTTCAGTTCACTTCAGTCTCTCAGTTGTGTCTGACTCTTTTTGACCCTGTGAATCGCAGCACGCCAGGCCTCCCTGTCCATCACCAACTCCCAGAGTCCACCCAAACCCATCCATGTCCATTGAGTCAGTGATGCTATCCAGCCATCTCATCCTCTGTCGTCCCTTCTCCTCCTGCCCCCAATCCCTCCCCGCATCAGAGTCTTTACCAATGAGTCAACTCTTCGCATGAGGTGGCCAAAGTATTGGAGTTTCAGCTTTAGCATCAGTTCTTCCAAAGAACACCCAGGACTGATCTCCTTTAGGATGGACTGGTTGGATCTCCTTGCAGTCCAAGGGACTCTCAAGAGTCTTCTCCAACACCACAGTTCAAAAGCATCAATTCTTTGGCACTTTCTTCACAATCCAACTCTCACATCCATACATGACCACTGGAAAAACCATAGCCTTGACTAGATGGACCTTTGTTGGCAAAGTAATATCTCTGCTTTTTAATATGCTATCTAGGTTGGTCATAACTTTTCTTCCAAGGAGTAAGTGCCTTTTAATTTCATGGCTGCAATCACCATCTGCAGATTTTGGAGCCCAAAAAATAAAGTCTGATATTGTTTCCCCTGTTTCCCCATCTATTTTCCATGAAGTGATGGGACCAGATGCCATGATCTTAGTTTTCTGAATGTTGAGCTTTAAGCCAACTTTTTCACTCTTCTCTTTCACTTTCATCAAGAGGCTTTTTAGTTCCTATTCACTTTCTGCCATAAGGGTGGTGTTATATGCATATCTGAGGTTATTGATAGTTCTCCCAGCAATCTTGATTCCAGATTGTGCTTCTTCCAGCCCAGCATTTCTCATGATGTACTCTGCATAGAAGTTAAATAAGCAGGGTGTCAATATACAGCCTTGACATACTCCTTTTCGTATTTGGAACCAGTCTGTTTTTCCATGTCCAGGTCTAACTGTTGCTTCCTGACCAGCATACAGGTTTCTCAAGAGGCAGGTCAGGTGGTCTGGTACTCCCATCTCTTTCAGAATTTTCCACAGTTTATTGTGATCCACATAGTCAAAGGCTTTGGCATAGTCAATAAAGCAGAAATAGATGTTTTTCTGGAACTCTCTTGCTTTTTCAATGGTCTAGAGGATGTTGGCAATTTGATCTCTGGTTCCTCTGCCTTTTCTAAAACCAGCTGAACATCTGGAAGTTCACGGTTCATGTATTGCTGAAGCCTGGCTTGGAGAATTTTGAGCATTACTTTTAGTTTAGAAAAATATAAATAATAATGTCTGTTCCAATGAGACACCACTGGTAACTAAATTTATTTTATTTAAAAAATAGGCTACTTAGAAAATGCACCCTTTTGGATGGATTGGAACAGATTTTAGTTTTCTTTCTAACAACTGAGCATTCTTGTGTACCAGATGACTGAAATATTTTCAGAGAGGTATCGTTTTCTTTAACATGATTAACTCAGCAAAGATTGAGCTCTGACAAATGGAACCATGCTAGTGATAAAAATACAAAAATACACAGTATCTACTCTTCAGAAACTTCCTAAGTTTCTTAAGAAAGAGTGAAGTTTCTTTCATTATTTTGCAATAATTTCCAATTATTTGCTCAAAAAAAAAATAAAATATAAAATATAATTCATGTTTAACCCAAACTTCCATATTTTCGATGTCTGTAATGAGTTTTAGAAAATCATTTCTAAATGATTTTTTTAATTCAGAGATTCCTAATACATGTCCTGGGGGACATCACTCACCTCTTCTACGTGTCAACAAGCATGGCAAGGGGAAAAAATACTGCACCTGCAGAAGTGAAAGAGTCAAAAAGGTTTCTTGGTTATGTAACATTCCAGAGATTCTAGCATACAAATATGCATTATAAATTTCTCAATAGGAGAATATCTTCTCTGGCATTCCCTAAATATATTTTGCAGTGAAATTATATTTCATTGAGAAAAGCTCACAAAAATCAAATCTAATAGAGCATAGTTTTGGAACTCTAGATAAGGTGCAGTTTGATTGGTTCCAAAGTGGGTCAACAAGTATTCATATATATAGACCAATCTTTATTTATCAGTGTGTCTTGGAATTCTCTACATATTTAGCTCAATTTTCGTTTTTTAGGAATGACTCTTCATATATAATTTGGAACTGCAAGAGAATCAATATCCATTTAAACAGGTGTCTTTCTGCTATCCTCTTCCTTTAAGAATTTCTCTTCCAAGTTTCCATGAGTGAAGATATTATAAAATGTGGAGAAAAGAAATGTCAGTGAATGGGGAAAGAACAGTGTTTTGACAAATTCAAGTAATTATGCAGACTTTATTTCAATTTTTCAATAGAAGAATGCAAAACCCACAAGAAAGAACTGGAAAATTCTTCTTCATGAATAACCACTTTATAAGAATAAATGGTTGGACAGCATCACCAACTCAGTGGACATGAGTTTGGGCAAACTCCAGGATATAGTGAAGGACAGGGAAGCCTGGTATGCTGCAGTCCATGGGGTCTCAAAGAATCAGACACAACTGAGTGACTAAACAACAACAATAAGAATAAATATCATATGAATATGATATGTGAAAATAAAATTATGTACAGAGTTCACTGCTTACAGAATACCTTGACTACAGGAATCACAGTGTCAGTTTTTCCTCTAGAATCCCGGGAAGATCACTTCATCTTCCTATGCCTAGATCTCCATACTCACATAGAAGCTGGAGGAAAGTAAAAACTTGTAAAAAATTCTGACATTCTAGGTTTTATTCTACTATTTCCATAGGAAATTTTACTAAATACCAAATGAAAGAGTGCAAACATTCTCTTAATACATGGAAAATTTTACCTTCCAAGACATCTCACTAGATACCCACTCAATGTATTATTTTAGAAAGTCAGCTTTTATCATGAAACACAAACTCAAAATTAGTTTAGGAGTTCAGTGTGAACTCCGAGATGGCTCACCTAACGTACGTTCTAGAAAGACAACCCAAAGGAATTTTTTTCCTGTCTAAAATAGTAAATTCTCAAAGTGTTTAACGGGGCAAAGTATTACAATGACATCACACAACTACATTCTGTTTTTATTCAAAATCTTGGCAATACCCCCATCACATCGTGTTCTGAAAGTAAGCTGAGGCGAAAACATGGTGGCTGCTCAGACATAACTGGACAAAAAACAGATGCAAAGCAGACACAGTGCAGAGCCTGACAGCACATTCTTTTTTGCCGAACAATTATGGAGGGATCTGTTCTAAAAGAACAGGTTTAGACTGCATCCTTGTTTTATCTGATGGATGAAAGAACGGCAGCGTTTTAAATCGTGAGAATGACAAAGCTATAAAATGGCCCTTATATGCAGGAGCCATTCCTTTAATGATGTCATGGACAGGGCTGATTAACAGCATCCACCCCTAAGGATACAGCTGTAAGCCTGAAAAGTCATCCCCCACCCGAATGACTTACTGTCCCAGCTCCGAGCGCAAGGACCAATCTGAGCAGTATCATGATAGCCCAGTGCTCAGGAAGGAGTCGGGGGCAGGGGGGGTCTGAAGAGCACAATTTTTCTTCGGCCCTGGCGTATCTGTGCTAGTGGCAGAGTGACTGTACTGGTATGAGTCAGAATGCATGTGAGTCATCTGTATAATAAATGAGACAACTTGATTTCATTGAGCTTCTGCTCACTTCATTACAGCAAGAGAAAAGTAAGGAAAATTTCTGTCTTCTGTCAGGTTTTCCCCAAATGATCAGTCACTGATGGCTCACATGTCCCCATCAGGTCTGTGGGAGACGATGAAGCTGCAGCTTGTTCTGCCAGCAACCCAGGCGGGAGTGCGGTTGCCAAGCACACGGGCTCCTGCAATGATTTACCACTTCCAAATGCTACACTTGACAACAAATCTAGAAAACATATCCTTCGCAGCTCGAAGCTTCCAGAGCAGATCTTGTGTCACCGCTGCTTGGCTTTGCTCTCTGCATGAAGGATTGGTTGGTTTTAGGCATCTCTTTTTCAGAGCTGAATCCCATACTTTGGACTCTGCATTCCAGGTCTCCTTCCTCTTTCCTGTTCAACTAAAAGACCTAGTTCAAACTTAAAATCTCGTTGAGTTAACTGGTTGGATTACCGGCAGCTGAAATCAGTGAGGGTGGTGGGGGAGAGCAAACTAAACGATGTATTTGTTAAATATGAATGGGTTGTTGCTTGTTGTTTTGTCACTAAGTCACGACCCCATGGACTGTGGCCTGCCAGACTTCTCTGTCCATGGAATTCTCTAGGCAAGAATACTAGAGTGCGTTGGCATTTCCTTCTCCAGGGGATCTTCCCGATTGAACTCATGGCTGGTGGATTCTTTACCCCTGAGGCACCAGGGAAGCCCAGGACTAAGATCAAAACCACTTCTTTGAGGATAGAGAACCGGAACACAAGCAGAACAATGGGAGAATCTCTGCAACTCAATGTCTGCTCTATAGGAGGAGAATGTGAAAGATGTCACACAGCCAGTTGGAACCAGATCATAATTTTCAAACTGAGAAGATAACACCTGAGAGTTATAAATGAGTTTAGCAACTGTCTCACCCCCTCATTCATGTGATGCAAAAATAGTCTCTATGGTAGCTTCACAGGCACTCACGAAGTCTCTGAGTCATTTCAGTGACCGGGGAACTCACTAACTCATAAAGCAGCCCACCTTTCTGACAATCAATTCTGATGACTAAAAGGTATTTCTCAGAGAGAGCTTAAATCTGTCTCTCTGAAGCTTCCTCACAGTTATTCTCATTCAGGCCACTTAACCGAACTGACCGAGAGAGTAAGAATCTACTTTAGCGTTTACACTGCAGACCATTCTGGTTATTGCACTTTAAATTATTCCAGGTGGTCTGTGATTCTGATCAGCACCCATCTGGCCCTAGTAGCCCTGCTCCTGGCTGTGCTCCTGACTCTGCTTTGATCAACCAAAGAATTCTCTCTACAGATTCAGACGGCTAGCCCATCAACAGGACCAGAGTCTCCATTCAGTTAATGAACCCTGTGCAGAAATTTGACACCTGGCTCTAACATCCATCTTCTCTGTCTAGGCACAGCTCTGCCAGCTCTTGTACTTCTTTCCAAGTCCTACAATCCATCCCCCAGTCCACTGTGCAAACTGTACATTCCAATTTGGTTCATTCTAACTGCTCTGTCTTGAAAGCTCTCCCCCACTTCCTGCTGACTCTTGGTGTAGATAAAGAAAGACTACAGAAAGACTATACCCAATCTTGGGAGAGCTACAAGTAAGCAAAGATTTATAAGCAAGGCAAAAAGAAACTTATGACAGCCTGAATTCAGGCCATGAGAATAGATGATGGATACAGAAGGTACTAAAAACTAGAAATTGTAGAATGCAGTAGCTGAACCGATGATCTTCACTGAGGAGTGTGTATGTGAGAAAGAAAGAATATAAAATTACAAGGCAGAGTGGAGTCATTCATCAAAATAGGTGATACTGAACTCCTTTGGTGTAAATTAATGATACACTTTTCAATGTGATTGATTTGAAGTGCCTGGGGACCTTCCAAATCAAAGTATTTATTAAACCATTGGAAATATGGGTCTGGAATTTAACAGAGTTCTTGATTAAATTCAAGAATCTTCAAAAATAAAGAATATGTTTTCTTTAAGATACTGCAGGAATTATATTTACTGTAAAAAGCTCAGAGAGATGACAATGGAACCCTTTGGAATTACAAATTTGACTTTTAAAGACTGAAAAGAGAAAGAACAGTCCTCAAAAGGAATTAAGAATGAATGGCTAAGGACTTTCCTGGTGTTCCAGTGGCTAAGACTTCCCACTCCCATTGCAGGAGCCTGGGTTTGATCCCTGGTCAGGGAACTAGATTCCATATTCTACAACCAAGAGTTCTTATGCCACAACTAAAGATCTCACATGCTGCAACTAAGACCTGGCACAGCCAAATGAATAAATTAAGCTACTTAAAAATGAATGAAAGGCTAATAAGAGGAGATGGCAGAAGAAATGAAAATTTACTTCATAAAAATCAAAGAAGAAAGTGGTTAGTAACAAATGTTCATCAGAGTGTTCAACGCTACGGTAAAATAAAGTTCCTCTTGGTAACATAGACGCCAATGATCTTAGTGGTGGAAACTTGTTACCTTCCTCTTTCTCCTGGGCACACAAGCAGAACCGTTTTTAGCATCACTTGCAATTAGGTACTGTCATCTGAGTGAGCTCTGACCAATAGAGTGTGGGCAGATATGATGAACAGCATGTCCTGTCTGACCCATAAAAGTGTTACGTGTAAGCCTCACTCAGCAAGAACAAATGATCAAGTCCTGAGTCCCTGCAGATGTAAAGGCTCTGGGTGTCAGAGGGCAGAGGTGGGCAGTGGGGGATGAGAGGGCACCTGGGTACATGATTATGAGTAGTAAGACATGAAGAGTCCTGTTTCACTCTAGATATAGAAACCATACAAATCTAGTTCTGGTTTTCAGTCAAAAGAGCCTTGCTACTTAAGCGGTTGCTCATTTATTCTATCATGAAAGTGAAAGTGTTAGTCGCTGAGTTGTGTCCAACTCTTCACAATCCCATGGACGGTAGCGCATCAGGCTCCTCTGTTCATGTAATTTCCCAGGCAAGAATACTGGAGTGGATTGCCATTTCCTTCTCCAAGGAATCTTCCCGACCCAGGGATCAAACCTAAGTCTCCTACATTGCAGGTGAATTCTTTACCATCTGAGCCACCAGGGAAGCCCTTATTCCATCTTGCCTCTATTTGTTTTTAAACTTCCTTATAGTTTTCTGATTTTTCTAAAATATTTCTTTCAATAACTCATGTAAATGTTAACAAATCGCATTATAGAAACCTGTGCTATTATTTGTTTTTATTATTTTTTACAAGTCACTTATAAAATGAAAGGGTGTTACAAAGGTTTAAAAAATGAGTAAAGAAAACAGTTTAAGTGATACAAACAAACACTTCCAGTTAACATTTCTGGACATGATTTCATGATCACGTAGACCGAGGGTATTCATCATTTTTTTTTTAATGTAGGAGCCTAACTTCCTCCATATATCAATAACATTCAGAAGATCTAACAGAGGATTATAAGATACTAGAGAAAAAAGGACAGGATATAAGGAGTCCATGATCCCAATCATCTTTGGAGCATTTATCACCCCTTCGAGAATCCTCTATTTCCCCCAACACCTCTCATTGGACTTCATTAGAACAAAAATAAACTTCCATTAAACTATTGAGATTTGGGCATCATAAATTTCAGCTACCAGTTTACCTTTGGACAAGAGGATCCTGGCGGGCTACTGTCTATGACATGTTGCAAAGACATGTTGCAAAGAGTCAGACATGACTGAGCACCCACAGATTACTTTTACTATTGCAAAAACACTCAAAAGGCATTTTCAATGCACTGGTCACCAGTCAGGAAAAGTAAAACACAGCTGACCATGCCAAGTACCTTGGAGACTTCTTGACAAATATGGTTATGATTTGGATCCTCATGCAAAAAAGGAAAAGAGCAACAGTGATGTTTAGAGTTCAAGTAGTACTTCTGATTTTTACGTGCTTTTGTCAGGCTCCTGTTGTCCAAGGGTAACCTAGTAGCTGAAATTTATGATGCCCAAATCTCAATGGTTTAACAGAAGTTTATTTTTGTTCTCATGAAGTCCAGTGGGAGGTGGTGGGGGAAACAGAGGATTCTCGAAGGGGTAATAAATGCTCCAAAGATGATTGGGAACATGGGCTCCTTATATCCAGGAGCTCAAAATTAACTTTACAGGCCATAAAAACAGGATTACCAAATCTTGCCTCCTCAGCAATACTAAGAAACCAAACTGAGAAAAGGATGCTGGTCCCAGGGCAGCTTGTGATTGGATAATCTTGGGGGAAAGGGGCAGTCGGAGAGCTAGAAATGCTTCATGGAAGGAAGTGGAGTATGAACACTTCTTGTATTCACTCAGTAATTTTTTTCAGTGTATACTATGTGTTGTTCCAGGCAATGGGTATATGGTGGAGAAGAGAGAAAAGTCTGTCTCCATGCCTCATACATTTTGATGTATTCTACATTCCTACATCCTTCACAATAAGAAGACTGAGTGAACTCCAGTCACGAGTAGATCTTTGGTGTACATCCTGCTTTTCAAGCTATATATTAATACACAGCTATATCCTACTTAAATACTCAGTGAAAACAAAAAAGCAAATAAAAGTTGGGGCCAAGTGAGAGCTAATTATTCAAGAATAATTAGTTGCTATATCACCCATGTCTTTTTGAACAGAAATCCACAAGAGTAAGAACCCTCCACCTGACAGGAGTGGTAGATAATCAGAAAGACAAGAGACTCTAGCTTTTTCTTCATGGCTGTTAGAGCCTCCAAAATTGGTATCACTTCCTTTCTTTTTGTGTGTCTGTTAGAAGATTTTCATTCGAGCTAAAATGGGGTTAGGCTAAAAGGAATTTTAAAAGGGTTTCTATAAATTAACAAAGTCAATAGGTCATTCTGTAACAGCCAAAAAAAATGTAGTTGTAAGTCCTGTTCATGATATTTTTGAAGAAAATATCTTGGTGATACTGTAACAGTTCATTAAGTTGTCTTAAAGAATTATTCTTAATGCTTTTATGTTCCTATCTTTAAATGCAAGTGTGTGTGCTCACTCAGTCATGTCAGACTCTTCCAGACCCTATGGACTGTAGCCTACCAGGCTCCTTTGTCCATGGGATTATCCAGGCAAGAATACTGGAGTGGGTTGCCATTTCCTTCTCCCAGGGGATCTTCTTGACCCAGGGATAGAACCTGCATCTCTTGTGCCTCCTGCATTGCAGGCAGATTTTTTACTGCTAAAATCAAAGTGTGTAAATAGGAGCACATGATATAAACATTCAAAATCTTACCATACCAAGAGTGCTAATTTTCTAATACAGGTAGATAGCTCTCTTTTATAGGTGATAGGTGTAAATGACTGATTAATTTATGCATATGTATCAATATATGAATATGTACATACACACAAATATCTATGTGTCTATTCACATATACTTTGCTTATAGAGTTGTGGGGGCTTCCCAGTTGCTCAGACAATAAAAATCAGCTCTTAATGTGGAAGACCCAAGTTCAATCCCGGGGTCAGAAAGATTCCCTGGAGAAGGGAATGGCTATCCACTCCAGTATTCTTGCCTGGAAAATGCCATGGCTCTGTCCATGGGGTCACAAACAGTTGGACACAACTGAGTGGCTAACATTTTTTTTCACACTTACTCCTGTCAAGTCTCTCTAAAACCTGCTCCACTCAAATTCAAATAGCTATTTTTTACTGACAAATTCACAAGGAAAATAAAACAATAACTTTTTTATTGTTTGATGCAATTAATTGGTCTCCAAATCACAGGGTGGAAATTCTATCAAAGGAGCCATAGAACACAACGCCATCACTTCTACAGCTGCCAATTCAGCTCCTTTAAACATCACTTGTTTGACGATCTGGGGCGGGGGAGGGGGGGGGGGACTATGCCCTTGGGCCAGGTTTCTTGTTCTAAGGACTTAAGCCTTCATATTCCAGCACAAGGATAATTTCTGATGCAAATCCATCTGCCTATTTTCTTGATGGGAAAAGAAATTCAAACCTTTCCCATTAAATTGTGAAATAAATTGATTAATAAAAAATGCACTTTCCCCAACTGAGAATTAGGGCTTAATGTAGTCTAATTAGTTTATTTTGAAACAACTACACAAAATGGTGATATCAAGCCCAGAAGAGATACAATTTGGATAATAAACAGAGATTAATGATTAGACATGTATTTGGTGTTATTGAATGACTGATGAATGCAATGAAAGCTAAGGATGAGCAGATAACATGAATTTGCAATTATAAAGTGGTAGTTTAGGATACCATATTTGAAAAAAAGAACTGTACCATATATTTCGAATTCTACACTACTCTACCACCTATTCTAAAACATTCTGTGTGTGTGTGTGTGTTGTGTGTTAAATCACTTCAGTCACGTCTGACTCTTTGTGACCCTATGAACTGTAACCCACCAAGCTTCTCTGTCCATGGGATTCTCCAGGCAAGAATACTGGAGTGGGTTGCCATGCCCTCCTCCAGGGAGTTGTCCCAAACCAGGGACTGAATCCAAGTCACTTATGTCTCCTGCCTTGGCAGGCAGGTTCTTTACCACCAGCACTACCTGGGAAGCCCTTTACCTTTTACTGAACTTTAAGTTAATGGAATCACAGTATGTATGCCTTTGTTTCTGGCTTCTTTGATTCAGTATTGTGTGTGTGTGAGTTTTATTCTTGTTATTCAATACAATTATAGTTTGTCCACTTTTACTTCAGCAAAGTAGTCTATTATGTGAATATAATAGATATTATTTATCTATTATTTTTGTATATTTTTGTTGTTATCAGTTTGGGACTGAAAGTTATCTGTATTGCCATATACATATATTAGTGATTTTGTGTAGTATTTCTGTTGAGTAATTACCTGGGAGTGGGATTCTTTAGTCTGTATCAGTAAACAGCTTCCCAAAGTGACTGTACAATTTTCACTCTTATTTGGCATTATTCAAGAGTTTCTAGTGTTTCACGTCCTCTTCCTCTGTCTTTTTTGTCCTAGTCATTCTCATGTTTGTGTACCTCCTTGTGGATTTTTAATTAATTTATTTATTTTTGCTGTGCTGGGTCTTCATTGCTTTGTGTGGGCTTCCTCTAGCTACAATAAGCAGAGGCTACTCATGGACAGAGGAGTCTGGCAGGCTATAGTCCACGCTATCGCAAACAGTCAGACACGACTGAAGTGATTTAGCGCACACCAAGCATAAAGAGGTTTTCCAATGTCTTTTTTAAGAGTTTACTGTTTGTCTTTGTACTTACACCTAGCCTTCTTAATTGAATCGGAGGGGATGTTAAGTAGGGTCATATAAACATTCAATGACCCAGCACAATGTATTGAAAAGACTTTTGTTTCCATGTTTCCTTGCATATCAATTTTGATAGGAATGAGGTGGCCCACATTCCTGTGCCATTAAATGTACTATCAGTTCATTACAACTTTATAATGGGCTCTTTCATTCATTATTATGTCTCTAGCTTGTTCCTTTTATTGTTGGCCATTTACATTTTTAAATGAATTTTAGAATCAACGTGTCAATTTACACACACACACACATACAATCACATACAATCACAAAATTTTTATTGGGGTGCATTGAAGCTATAAGCAAATTTGTAAAGAATTAGAACACCCACAATTTTCCATTCCTACCTACAGTCAGTCTTTTGCTCTGAAACTGCAATTCATCCTATCAAGATACAAAGTCTATTTCTCCAATGTCTGAATCTGGGCAAGACATACCACTTGTTTGGGATGATAAAATGCAGTGGAAATGATACTGTGTTGCATCATAGTTAGGCTTTAGGAAGGCTTGTATTTATTATCTCTCTTTTGGAAACTGCCAAGTCACCATCAAAACTAGTTTAGGATAGCCTGCCCAGTTATGGGAGATGAAAGGTGCTATAATATCTGCTTTCCAAGATAAAACCAGACATCACCCAGTATAAGTGAAGTTATCCTGGACCAACTAGCCTCCAGTTTATCCACCAGATGATCAAAGTTGCATATGTGAGACTGGTCAAAATCCTTTCCTTAAAACGATAAATTCATGACTAGTAAGTAGTTGTTATTTTAAGTCAAAAACGTGGGAGAAGTTTGTTACACAATAATTTCTAACCAAATATAGTCACAATATTGTGTCTTTCAATTCATGAACATAGTATTTCACTTAATTCATTTTACTTTTTAAATTTCTCTCGACAGTTTTGTATGTTTGGTAAAAAGGTTCTTTGACTTTCTCTTTGCTTGGTAATTTTAAATACAATTGAAATTCATATTATTTTTATTTTTTTCCTCTCTCTGGCTATCCCAGAGCTTGGGTTGCTATCTCACCTCAGTTCCTTCAGATTGCCCTCAGGGCATTCTGCCCGGTCCTCACCCTAAGCAATGCAGCCCGTGCCTCTCTGTTCAGCCCCTACTTGCTGGTGGCGGCTGCGAGCACTGGGAGTTGCCATTAGGCATGTAATCTGTGGGTTTTATTTATTTATTTTTCCTCCCAGTTATGTTGCCCTCTGAGATTCCAAAACTCCCCACAGACCCACCAGTGAGAGTGTTTCCTGGTGTTTGGAAACTTCTCTTCTTCTTTTTTTTTTTTTTATTTATTTTTTTTTAATTTTATTTTATTTTTAAACTTTACATAATTGTATTAGTTTTGCCAAACATCAAAATGAATCCGCCACAGGTATACATGTGTTCCCCATCCTGAACCCTCCTCCCTCCTCCCTCCCCATACCATCCCTCTGGGTCGCCCCAGTGCACCAGCCCCAAGCATCCAGTATCGTGCATCGAACCTGGACTGGCAACTCGTTTCATATATGATATTTTACATGTTTCAATGCCATTCTCCCAAATCTTTCCACCCTCTCCCTCTCCCACAAAGTCCATAAGACTGTTCTATACATCAGTGTCTCTTTTAACAATAACCCTCTGTACGAGACAGCAAAAGAGACAGTTCTCTTCTTTTAAGACTCCCTTCCCGGGACGGATCTCCATCCCCACCTCTTTTGTCTCTCTTTTTTCCTTTTATATTTTGTCCTAACTCCTTTTGAAGTCAATGTGCTGCCTTTCTGGGAGCCTGATGTCCTCTGCCAGCATTCAGAAGTTGTTTTGTGGAATTTGCTCAGCGTTCAAATGTTCTTTCAATGAATTTGTGGGGGAGAAAGTGTTCTCCCCATCTTATTCCTCCGCCATCTTAGGACCGCCCCCTATTTCCAGTTTTCTATATTATTTTTAAAATTAATTGTCCAGTTGTTTCCAGCTTAAGTTATAAAAATGTTGTTGCATATTGAATTTATACTCTATGACTATGCTATTTAGTTACTATGAAGTGTATGACTCTTTGCAACCCCATGGGCTGTAGCCCACCGGGCTCTTCTGTCCATGGGATTTCCCAGGTAAAAACACTGGAGTGGGTTGCCATTTCTTTCTCCAGGGCATCTTGCCAACCCAAGGATCAATTCCATGTCTCCTGCTTGGATGGCAGATTCTTTACCACTGAGCCACCTGGGAAACCCCTATTCTGAATAAGCTAACATAATTTTTAAAATTGTAATAATTTGTAAGATCTTTGGAATTTTTTATTTTACAATCCTATTTTCTGAGAATGATGACAGTTTAGTTCCTACTTTTCCTAATCTTATTCCTTGTTCTTTTTTTACTTGCTTTCTTGAATTGTCTGGAATATGCAGCACAATTTTGAAAAGAACTACTGAAACAAGCACTCTATGACACTTTAGATCTCAGAAAGAAATCTTTCAGTATTTCACTATTAAATATGATATTTCTAGAGAAAGACAAATATCATATAATATTTATATGTGGAATCTATAAATGGTATAATAAGTTCATTTATACCACTTGAATATTTACAAAAATAGAAATAGACACACAGATGTAGGAAAAAAACTTACGGTTACCAGGGAGGAAAAGGATGGGGAAGGAATAATTTGTGAGATTGGGATTGACATACACACACTTCTATATATAACCTTCCCTTGTAGCTCAGTTGGTAAAGAATCTGCTTGCAATGCAGGAGACCCAATTTCAATTCCTGGGTCGGGAAGATCCTCTGGAGAAGGAAATGGCAACCCACTCCAGTATTCTTGCCTGGAGAATTCCATGGACAGAGGAGCCTGGAAGGCTACAGTCCAAGGGGTGGCAAGAGTCATACATGACTTAGCAACTAAACCACCACCATATGTAAAATAGGTAACTAATAAGGACCTACTGTAGAGAACAGGGAACTCTACTCAATACTCTGTAATGACCTATACTAAATTTGGTTCCTGTTACATCAGTTGCCCAAAGTATACCTTTATTGATTTATCTTTTAAATAGATTTACAAGAAGCAGAAAAAAGTCTAAGCTTGCTCATATACTAGTATTTTCTACTTTAGTTGGAGTGTTAGTCCTTCTACTTTGTCTTTTTCCTTAAGAATTGTCTATTGCAATACCACACTTTCTTTTTTTAAAATTTATTTTTGGCTGCTCTGGGTCCTTGTTGCTGTGCACACGCCTTCTCTAGTTGCAGTAAGCAGAGCTATACTTCGTTGCAGTGTGCAGGCTTCTCACTGCGGTGGCTTCTCTTTCGTGGAGCACAGGATCTAGGCACGCAGGCTTCAGCAGTTGTGGCACACAGGCTTAGTTGCTCCAGGCATGTTGGATCTTCCTGGACCAGGGATCGAACCTGTGTCGCTTCCATTGGCAGGTAGATTCTTATCCACTGCACCAGCAAGGGCGTCCCACACTGTCTTGATTGCTGTAGTTTTATAGTACATTTTAAAGTTGTGTGATGTCAGTCTTCCAACTTTCTTTCTTCTTTAATATTCTGTGGTCTGTCCTGGGTCCTTTACCTCTCTGTAGAAACTTTAGAATCAGTTGGTCAGTATCCACAAAACAACTTTCTGGGATTTTCATTTGGACTGTGGTGAATGTACAGAAGAATTTAAGAAGAAATAAATTTTGACAACATTGATTCTTCCTCTCCATGACCATGAAATAGCTCTCTATTTCCTTAGTTCTTTTATTTATTTCATCAGTTTTGTAGTTTTCCTCCAATAGATCTTATACATATTGTGTTACATTTATACCTAAGTATATGATTTTGGAGTGTCAACAATACTGTGTTTTAATCTCAGATTCTATTGGCTCATTGCTAGTATATAGAAGATGGAAGCTCAAAGTCATTATTTTTCTTCAGACTGCCACAGTAGTCTAATATCCATGTACCACACATGTGGCAATATAGGAGAAATGAAGCATGAGCTAACTATAGCCAGAAGAAAACCTAAGCTCCTTTGTGGCATAAAAATGGGTTTCAATGAGCACAAAAGACACATCTTTTAAGTTCCTGATCTTTCAGTAATGCCACTTTCATCACCTTTCTTCCTCCAGCACTTCTAACAAACTTTCATCCTAACAATCTATAATATAAATAAATACTTCTCTTAATGAAATATCAACAGCGGTTTCGTTTACTAGCAGAATTTTGCCTGCCATGGTATTCCATTAATGTGTGATAAATTCTTAAGTGAATAGATGAATTAATGAGAAAGGAGACGAGATTAGAAGGAGAGGAAGCATTGCAAGGAAGGTTGGGAAAAGAAATGTAAGAATTTGTCTCATACCGCTGATTTTCAAGGCATTTTGAAAGAACTTTTTCTGATAATGCCTAGTTTCATATGGGCTGTCAAAATACAATTTGGCTGATTCCTTAATAGTCTGAATTTCTCTCTTCTGTTTTAAGTATAGTAGTGTGAGGAAAAAAAATTGTTTTTGATTTGATAATTCACTAGCACTCTACAATCAAATTGATCATGAAAATCACAAATGAAAACAGAAATGCTGTCTCAAAAAAGTCATTGATATAATTTAGAATCTCCATAATAACAGTATATATTTTTGTTTAGTATCTCTGAATGACTCCACAGTTTGCAAAGTTGTCTCCAGTAGCTAACACACCAGACATCACATGTACCAGAAATACTTCTATTTGCCATTTAAACCTGACTTCTTTGCATAGAGAGGGTGTCTAGAAACACTCATAAATGTTAGGTACAGCCAGGGCACTTGTACATTTATTTCCAGCTGCCTCTTCTTTGATGTCCTGTGTTCACTCCATTGGCCTTTACAAGCCACAGTGTTTCATGTGAATTCAAAGGGTTTTGATTTTTACACTGTCCCTATCATTATCAAATGAGCTAACAATCAAGCATACAGACTTATCAGTTTAGTTCAGTTCCATCGCTCAGTCATGTCCAACTCTTTGCGACCCCATGAATTGCAGCACACCAGGCCTCCCTGTCCATCACCAACTCCCGGAGTTTACTCAAACTCATGTCCATCGAGTTGGTGATGCCATCCAGCCATCTCATCCTCTGTCTTCCCCTTCTCTTCCTGCCCCCAATCCCTCCCAGCATCAGAGTCCTTTCCAGTGAGTCAACCCTTCGCATGAGGTGGCCAAAGTACTGGAGTTTCAGCTTTAGCATCAGTCCTTCCAAAGAACACCCAGGGCTGACCTCCTTTAGGATGGACTGGTTGGATCTCCTTGCAGTCCAATGGACTCTCAAGAGTCTTTTCCAATACCACAGTTCAAAAGTATCAATTCTTTGGTGCTCAGCTTTCTTCAAAGTCCAACTCTCACATCCATACATGACCACTGGAAAAACCATAGCCTTGACTAGACGGACCTTTGTTGGCAAAGTAATGTCTCTGCTTTTGAATATGCTATCTAGGTTGGTCATAACTTTCCTTCCAAGGAGCAAGCGTCTTTTAATTTCATGGCTGATGCAACTAAATGCTAAATGTAAGGTTTCAGCAATTGCTACTGCTACTTTACCTACCTACCATGGCCAGGTTTATTTGCAGAGGGCATTTTAAATTTGTACTGAATTTTATTATTTGAGCTAAATCAAAATCTTCTTCTCCTTCTCCTCCCTGTCCTTGTCCTTTTCCTCTCCCCCAACTCCTTCATTTCCTTTGCAGTACAATTGTAAAATAAATGAAGAGTATGCACACTGCAAAAATTTAAACCTTACCTTTAAGGCAGAGATATGATTGATAGATAGACACATAAAGAGATAGGTAGATGATAGACAAAAGAGAAAATTAAAAACACTTTTTACTCTTCTTTGTGTCTCTCCCTCTAATGGAGATGATAGTGAGCCAACCAAACCCATTTATTAGGCCTGAGGCATTATATTTCCTGACTCGCTGGTAGTGTTGAGTGTTGAGGTCTCCAGCCGAGTCCCTCCCAGGGAACTGCCCTTGGACAAAGAGAACATCCAGGACAAATAACCCCTCCTCAAGGGCGGGCCACTGTAATGACTGTTCAGTGTGGATGGGAGGGTATGAAGGCCTAGATGTCTTATCTCAGTTCAGTGTCTCTAAATGGCCATCCCATCTACAGAGTTGGCAAGGAGACAGTCTGAAGTCTCTGCTGCAACTGCATTACAGTTCAGCTTTGCCCTTTGCCTAAGCCTGCATCATTCACTGCCAGTGTTTTTCCTGAGAACACACTGCCAACAAATCACCAGCCTGCAAGTTTTCATTTTATAACCTGTTCCCTAGTAAAGCAACTACAAGGGTCAGTACCTGCAATGATCCACAGAGGTAGACTCTGGAACCAAGGCACCCATAGGATGGTAAAGAGAATACCATCTTTGCTGGGAGGTGGCATCCTGATAGCACCTGGATCCCTGAAAAAACTGAGATGAACTGTATGGATCATCTGAGCCAGTGGTGAACTGAGTTTGGGCACCAGTGGACGGAAGTGTGTCTGGGGGCGTTTGAGATGCTGGGGGTAGGAGGGGGCCAAGCAGGGAGTAATAATCATAATAGCTGCAAAATTATAAGCATCTTATGGGGAACTATTGAAACATTGGATTAATCACCAATTTAGGAAAAGTGTGAAAGCCAGAGGATCTCCTAGGCAACATTTGAAAACTCTCATATCCTGTAGCCAGACAGTAGAAAAATCTGGGGCTCAGAAGAATTACTTGATTATGAGAGTGAAAGAGAAGATTTCTGCAAGCCTTCTCTAAGACAGGAGTCTTGATTGGGACCCAAGTAGGTGCTCTGAAGACCATCTCATGGTTTCACTATATCCATGATATCATGTTAAGTTGACCAGCTAAGTAAAAAGAGGCAGAAAGTTAAACCATCGAAGATTAAACCATCTAAGGTGCTCAACATATCTGGTAGGATTTTAGGAGCACAGTGTCCCAGAACATGGTGCAACTTCCTCTCTAACATAAAGGACAAATAATTGCATCTTGTCAACAAATTATTGCAAATTGTCAACATCCACTGGATTATAGAAAAAAAAGAAGGAATTTCAGAAAAACATCTACTTCTGCTTCAGTGACTATGCTAAAGCCTTTGACTTTGTGGATCACAACAAACTGTGGAGAATTCTTAAAGAGATAGAAATACCAGACCACCTTACCTACCTCCTAAGACACCTGTATGCAGGTCAAGAAGCAACAGTTAGAACCAGACATAGAACAACGGATTGGTTCAAAATTAGTAAAGGAGTATGTCAAGGCTGTATATATTGTCATGCTGCTTATTTAACTTCTATGCAGAGTACATAATGAGAAATCCTAGGCTGGATGAATCACAAGCTGGAATCAGGACTTCCAGGAGAAATATCAACAATCTCTGACATGCAGATGATACCAATCTAATGACAGAAAGTGAAGAGGAACTAAAGAGCCTCTTGATGAGAGTGAAAGAGGCTTAAAAAACAACATTCAAAAAATTAAGATCATGGCATCCAGTCCCATCACTTCATGGCAAATAGATGAGGAAAAAGCGGAAACAGTGATAGATTACATTTTATTGGGCTCCAAAATCACTGCAGAGGGTGACCGGAGCCATGAAATTGAAAGATGCTTGCTCCTTGGAAGAAAGGCTATGGCAAACCTAGACAGTGTATTAAAAAGCAGAGACGTGACTTTAGGTCACGTCTGACAAAGGTCCACATAGTCAAAGCTATGGTTTTTCCAGTAGTCACGTACAGATGTGAGGGTTAGACCATAAAGCAGGCTGAGTTCTGAAGAACTGCTGCTTTTGAATTGTGGTACTGGAGAAGGGACTCTTGAGAGTCCCTTGGACAGCAAGGAGCTCAAACCCATCAATTCTAAAGGAAATCAACCTCGAAAATTCATTGGAAGGACTGATGCCGAAGTTGAAGCTCCAATACTTTGGCCACCTGATTCAAAGAGCCGACTCGTTGGGAAAGACCCTGATGCTGGGAAAGATTGAGGGCAGGAGGAAAAGGGGACGACAGAGGATGAGATGGTTGGATGGAATCACTGACTCAGTAGACACAAGGTTGAGCAAACTCTGGGAGATAGAGAAGGACAGGGAAGCCTGGTGTGCTGCAGTCCATGGGGTTGCACAGATTCAGACATGACTGAGTGACTGAACAACAACAAAATCTCATTTTGTGCTGTTTTTGATTCTCTGCTTTCTGTTTTTAAATATATTAAATTTATGTTTTTATTCAATAAATTTTATATACAGTGCCTTGTGGGTCTAATGCGCCATTTTTAACTTCTGCTGATTATCACTTGTATCTTGACATCTTAGGTTATAAGATCAATTTCATGGAGAATTTATATGTGGGAGGTTTTTTTGTGTGTAACTCTGAGAAATATTTATTTTTGCTACATCCAGGATCTAAAGGTACTATCAAACAGAGGCCACTTAAGATAAACTATTAGATTGGGATTTTCTGGATCACCCAAGTGGTAAAATTTGGACGTCTAACATATGTGAGTTCAGGATCACCAATACAAACTTTAGAGGAGAGTTTTGCTTTGTTTTGTTTTCATTGAAAGTCCAGGATAAGACTTAATTCCCTTGTCTTCTCTTTTTGCTGGTACATGGAACTTTTTTTAGGCATTCTTTCACAAAATTTGTAGATTTTCAAGTGTCCTAGTTTAAGCAGCAGCCTCAAACCCATTCACCTCCTTATATTGCGACCCACATGATCATCAAACCCAAAGCTCTAGGGAACTGAGATTGGCAGCAACTCTCAGGACTGCTATGCAAAAAAGATCTTCACAACCCAGATAATCACGATGGTGTGAACACTCACCTAGAGTCAGACATAGTGAATGTGAAGTCAAGTGGGCCTTAGGAAGTATCACTACGAACAAAGCTAGTGGAGGTGATGGAATTCCAGTTGAACTATTTCAAATTCTAAAAGATGATGCTGTGAAAGTCCTGCACTCAGTATGCCAGCAAATTTGGAAAACTCAGCAGTGGCCACAAGACTGGAAATGAACAGTTTTCATTCCAAAAGAAATTCAATGCCAAAGAATGCTCAAGCTACTGCACAATAGCACTCATCTCACATGCTAGTAAAGTAATGCTCAAAATTCTCCAAGCCAGGCTTCAGCAATATGTGAACTATGAACTTCCAGGTGTTCAAGCTGGCTTTAGAAAAGGCAGAGGAACCAGAGATCAAATTGCCAACATTCAATGGATCATCAAAAAAGCAAGAGAGCTACAGAAAAACATCTATTTCTGTTTTATTGACTATGCCAAAGCCTTTGACTATGTGGATCACAATAAACTGTGGAAAATTCTGAAAGAATTGGGAATACCAGACCACCTGATCTGCCTCTTGAGAAACCTGTATGCAGGTCAGGAAGCAACAGTTAGACCTGGACATGGAAAAACAGACTGGTTCCAAATAGGAAAAGGAGTACGTCAAGGCTGTATATTGTCACCCTGCTTATTTAACTTCTATGCAGAGTACATCATGAGAAATGCTGGGCTGGATGAAACACAAGCTGAAATCAAGATTGCCGGGAGAAATATCAATAACCTCAGATATGCAGATGATTACCACCCTTATGGCAGAAAGTGAAGAACTAAAGAGCCTCTTGATGAAAGTGAAAAGGAGAGTATAAAAGTTGGCTTAAAGCTCAACATTCAGAAAACTAAGATTATGGCATCTGGCCCCATCACTTCATGGCAAATTGATGGAGAAACAGTGTCGGACTTTATTTTTGGGGGCTCCAAATTCACTGCAGATGGTGATTGCAGCCATGAAATTAAAAGACGCTTTCTCCTTGGAAGGAAAGTTATGACCAACATAGACAGCATATTAAAAAGCAGAGACATTACTTTGTCAACAAAGGTCCATCTAGTCAAGGCTATGGTTTTTCCAGTAGTCATGTATGGATGTGAGAGTTGGACGATAAAGAAAGCTGAGTGCTGAAGAATTGATGCTTTTCAACTGTGGTGTTGGAGAAGACTCTTGAGAGTCCCTTGGACTGCAAGGAGATCCAACCAGTCCATCCTAAAGGAGGTCAGTCCTGGGTGTTCGTTGGAAGGACTGATGTTGAAGCTGAAATTCCAATACTTTGGCCATCTGATGCTAAGAGCTGATGCATTTGAAAAGACCCTGATGCTGGGAAAGATTGAGGGCAGGAGGAGAAGGGGACGACAGAGGATGAGATGGTTGGATGGCATCACAGACTCAATGGACATGAGTTTGAGTAAACTCTGGGAGTTGGTGATGGACAGGGAGGCCTGTTGTGCTGTTGTTCATGGGGTCGCAAATAGTCAGATATGACTGAGTGACTGAACTGAACTGAATTGAACTCAGGGCTACACACTCACAATTGCCTTGACTTTAGCATTACTATCAGTTGGGTTTTTTTGCTCTCTCTTCCTATGTAGTCCCTGAGAATTTCCATTTGATTCTTCTTATTCCAGCTGTTCATTTTAAAGGACATTTGTCATAGTTCATCCAGCATTCCTAAATGTTTTGCTATGGGACTGTTTTTAGGGTGTCTAATCTGTCAAACTGATAAATAGATTAATGCATGTAAATTTTTAATTTGGATAAATGAAATTAAATTTCTAATTATGGTTCACAAATGGCATGTAAATTGGCATACAATATACTTTTTATATTGAAAGTGAACAATATTTTAACATGTGTACGCCAATGAAACCATTACCACATTCAAGATAATGAATATTCCCACCATCTCCAGAAGTATAACTGTCCTTCATTTTGCAATTTTTTTCTCCAGTTCATAGTTTGGATATTTGATTTTATTAACTTAGATTATTGTTCTTTTTATTATAATGAATTCCCAATTTGTCTGCAGCTAAATTTGTGTCATTTACTCCAGACCTGCTTCTTTTTATTTTTAAAGCCATGCTTATAAAACCCTACTCCAAAATTATTTATAAGCTCAAAATATTTTCTATATTTTTTTATGGATTCATTTGGTTCTTTTCCAGGCAGCAGCCCAAAACATTATATATAGTGACAAACCAGTTTTTCAAGTCAATCAAAGGCTCGAATGAACAGTCTCATTTAATACAAGTTACTGAATTAATTCCAAATTAAATGAATTGCCTCTTTTTTGGTCAGGTCAGGTCAGTCGCTCAGTCGTGTCCGACTCCACGACCCCATGAATCGCAGCACACCAGGCCTCCCTGTCCATCACCATCTCCCGGAGTTCACTGAGACTCACGTCCATCGAGTCGGTGATGCCATCCAGCCATCTCATCCTCTTTCGTCCCCTTTTCCTCCTGCCCCCAATCCTTCCCAGCATCAGAGTCTTTTCCAATGAGTCAACTCTTTGCATGAGGTGGCCAAAGTATTGGAGTTTCAGCTTTAGCATCATTCCTTCCAAAGAACACCCAGGACTGATCTCCTTTAGGATGGACTGGTTGGATCTCCTTGCAGTCCAAGGGACTCTCAAGAGTCTTCTCCAACACCACAGTTCAAAAGCATCAATTCTTCGGCGCTCAGCCTTCTTCACAGTCCAACTTTCACATCCATACATGAACACTGGGAAAACAATACCCTTGACTAGACAGACCTTTGTTGGCAAAGTAATGTCTCTGCTTTTCAATACGCTATCTAGGTTGGTCATAACTTTCCTTCCAAGGAGTAAGCATCTTTTACTTTCATGGCTGCAATCACCATCTGCAGTGATTTTGGAGCCAAAAAAAAAAAAGTCTGACACTGTTTCTACTGTTTCCCCATCTATTTCCCATGAAGTGATGGGACCAGATGCCATGATCTTCGTTTTCTGAATGTTGAGTTTAAATCAACTTTTTCACTCTCCTCTTTCACTTTCATCAAGAGGCTTTTTAGTTCCTCTTCACTTCCTGCTGCAAGGGTGGTGTCATCTGCATATCTGAGGTTATTGATATTTCTGCCAGCAATCTTGATGCCAGCTTGTGTTTCATCCAGCCCTGCGTTTCTCATGATGTACTCTGCATATAAGTTAAATAAGCAGGGTGACAGTATACAGCCTTGACGTACTCCTTTTCCTATTTGGAACCAGTCTGTTGTTCCATGTCTATCAAACCTTAGAGGAGGTTACAAGGGATTCCACTTCCTCTAACGACTCTATAGGAAACATTTTAATTCTAATTTGAAATCCATGTTTGGAAGCTTTCCTTTCTAATATGCCCATTCATAAAGTTGGACATCATATCTTAATTGCTTTGTTAATTGCTGTTTATTTCTTAACTGAAAGCTTAGTTCAATCAAGAACACTTTGGGGATGGTGCATACAGAAGTAGAAATTTAATGTTATACAGATGAAATTTACATAATGTTATGTGATGTGATTTGTGATAGTTGCTCAGTCATGTCCAACTCTTTGTACTCATGAACTGTAGCCTGCCAACCTCCTCTATCTGTGGGATTTCCCAGGCAAGAACACAGGAGAGGGTTGCCATTTCCTTCTCCAGGGGAACTTCCTGACACAGGAATCGAACCTGTGACTCCTACCTCATCTCCTGCATTGCAGATGGGTTCTTTACCACTGAGCCACCAGGGAAGCCTTGCAAACCTCAATTACGCTAGAGCAGAGGCCCAATTCAATTAACTTGTAGAAGGAAGTGTTTCACTCCTACTATTTAGGCCAGAAAGAGAGAGACAGAGGTGGCAAGAGAAGTGGAAAAGTGATTATTGTGAACACAGACATGGCCAAGTTAATAGACCAAACACAGGCAGTATCTTTAAGGGAAAAAAAAAATGTTACAAGATAGCCCTTATGAAGTATTTTTTTCTTATTATAGCAAATAAATACTAGATTCTTTTTGTTGTTGCTTGACTATTAAAACATTATTTTATGCTAAAGGGGATTTTTCACTCATGTTAACTTCTGAACACTACAGAGCAAAATTCTTCCTTTAAAACAAGAGACTTCAAATTTTTTTAAATACACAAGTTTGTTTAACTTTGCAACTGCATTGATGTACATAAAATAAAATTTCCTGTGAATTGTCTTTGCATATTTTATTCCATAACAGAAGAGAAGAATGTATGTTTCTAATATATTGAAAGTTAAAGTGTTAATCCTGCAGTTGAGTCCAACTCTTTGCAACCCCACGGACTGTGGCTCACTAGGCTCCTGTGTCCATGGAATTCTCCAGACAAGAATACTTGTGTGGGGTACTAATCCCTTCTCTAGGGGATCTTCCTGACCTAGGGATCAAGCCCAGGTCTCTTGCATTGCAGGCAGATTCTTTACCATCTGAGCCACTAGGAAAGTCCAAGTAAATGTAAAACTTAATTCAGAAAAAACATTGGCAATTTTTCTTATTTTATGTTAGATTTCTGGTATAAGATTTGCTTTTGCTTCAAAAAATATTTTCTGTGAAGAAGAGGACACTTTCGTTGCCTCTGTATTAGATGTGCTTGCTTCACGAAATAGGTGTGTGGACATAAGCTGTACATAAAAATAACTAAAAACAAGCCTGTATCTTCATAAATTTGGTAAAAGGCATTAGAAATATGTTCTCCTTGGGGAGGGATAGGAAATCTAACTTCTAATTTGGGGCGGCACATAGATACATGGATATTTTGCCTCATTGCTCGCTTTATTGAGTTTTAGGGCCATATGTTCCTGGCCTTAGTTTCAATATTTATACCACTGGTGAGATGATAGATTTGAGCACATTGTGTCCTCTTCAGGTTTCATCCAATAACTCATTTTTATTTCAGAATATATTCATCACACTAAGTCATATGATACAAGAAAAAAAAATTTTTTTTAACCGAGCAGAAATACCATTCTGAGCTAAGATTACAGAAACAAAGTTTCCTCTTCTATTTGTATAAAGATGAATTAAAATGATAGTATTGAGAATAGAAGCAACACATATATTAATATATTTGTATCCTTCCTAAAGTGTAACATTTGAATTCATTTCCTATTCTGGGTTCTGGCATCCAAAATTATTTCCTCTCCTGCGGGTTTCAAATCCCACGCACATCCTCTAGCCCTCCTGTTCCACTTAATTGAAAGGCAGGGTGAATGCAAACCAGATGAAGTGCTCAACGTGCTCCCCTATCTCCAGCTCCAGAAAGAGACACAGATGCTCTGACAGCAGCTGGGACCAGCGTCTTCTCCGTTCACCCACTGCAATATGGGAGATGAGCAATCACTGTGTTTCAGATCACAGAAACGGAATCTTCTGAGCGATTAACAAGCAGCATTGCCTTCACCACCACTAGTGTCCCAAATACACCCAATTGAAAAACTTCTAAAGGCTGATGTCTGTAGGTGAATTTAGTCAACATTGACATGGAATCCACAACCTGAATTTATTTCATACATATTCTAACTTGATTTTTCAATATCATTATGGATGGTATAGGACATCACACCGGCCTCTGTGAGAAGGGCTAAGTGAACTAATAGTGTTACCAAGTCATAGAATAAGTGATCTTGAAAGTGAAGTGAAAGTGTTAGTTGCTCAGTCGTGTCCAACTCTTCACGACCCCATGGACTATAGCCCACCAGGCTCCTCTGTTCATTGGATTCTCCAGGCAAGAATACTGGAGTGGGTTGCCATTCCCTTCTCCAGGGGATCTTCCAAGCCCAGGAATTGAACCTGGGTCTCCTGCATTGCAGGCATATTCTTTACCATCTGAGCTTACTGGTTTTGAAAGTCAGGTCTCAAAACAAAGCTGTCTTGTCAGGCTAGTTGTTATCTGCAGTGAATTAAAACCCAAGACTGCTGATTCTTACTCCACTGCTCTTTCCATTTTACCATGTGGCCTTCTTCAAGACCATCTAGAAGGCAAATAATCTGAAATATGAATTATTGCTGCCTGTTAAGTTTATTCTGTTCAATGTCAATAAGACAGATTTTTTAAATCTAGTTAGTTAGTAAGTTTTAACAAATCATATTTTTTTTTACTAGCTGTTAACTGAAAATGATCTTCTATGTCATATTCAGAGCTCTCCCTTAATCTGACCAAGCAATTCTCATCATCTCTCTACTACTTGCAAATAAATGATGGCAATAAAAAAAGAATACTAGGAGAATATGAAGATAAAAGCTAAAGAACTGAAGATATATGGAGAGAACATATGATAGACTTATTCATAAAAATCACAAATTTGTGGGCCTAATCAAATCTGTGTTCTAGTCCCGCTTCTCCCATTTAGTGCTGTGCCAACTTAACTATATTACTTAACATCTCTGAACCTCAGTTTTCTCATCTCCGAACGGGGACAGTGAACATATCTACCTCATAAAGTTGTTGTGAGTCCTGAGAAAAAGTATACAATACTTAATATCGTACTTGGTGCTTAATGAACACTCAGGAAAAGTTGGCCAAACCTTAAAGCCTCTATGAAGCATTAAAATAAACTATTAAACAATCCCCTCACCTAGCTGTATTCTCAAGACAAGCCTTTTGTAGAACAGTCATAAAGAGTTTTACAGAAAGTCTTCATCAGCTGCCCACCCCAAAGGTCATCATCTCCAAGGGAGTGAATCACCTCTCTGCTTGGTTCAATGGAGAAGAACTTTGGAAAAAGCATCTTCTTTTCCACTGCAAGTCTGGAAGCTGATGGTGATACATCCCACAGCTAGAAAGAGAAGCCAAGATGAGAAAATGCTCAATTTGGCGAAGCTTATTTACTGACTCATCCCTGAACAGTTGTGCTTATATTAAAATTATATATATATATATGAAACATATATACAAATGCACACAGATGGGATAAGCATATGGGAGTGCACGCATACACGCATGTGCATACAGCATGTCAACCATTTTTAAAGACATGGAGAAATTTCCATCTCCATAGAAAATTCAAAAGTACTCTGTGGAGTTCACTTTCAGATGTGGGGAGAAATATTTACTTTCCAAATTATGTTTTCCTTTAGCAAATATTTGCCTTCTCCAGGCACATAACTAACAAAATAGTAAAAAAAAAAAAAAAAAAAAAAAACCATGCCCAACAGCAGCAAGAAGACGATTTAAAAACTTAAGATCGACTTTGAACTCTAGGATGGAGGGGAAAAACTAATGTCACTGTTGTATCTATACCCTAAACTTAAGTGACAGGCATATATATCATAATTAAACACTTTAGTAAGTGAACAGTGAGGAATAAATCCCCAAGCAAATCTCAATATGTATTGTATTAATTTGGAGCAAGAAAAGTACTATCACCTCTACTGCCTTGAATCAATATTAAAAATTCTTCTTTGTATGCTTTGTTTATTCCACCTAACATAATCCTCTCTAAGTCTACGCTGTCACAGATGGCAAGATTCCCATCTTTTTATGGCTGAATAATATTCCATTATAGTCTTGATTTGCATTTCCTTAATGATCAGTATTGTTTCATATAATCGTTAGCCATTTGTATGTCTTCTTTGAAAAAATGTCTATTCAGATCCTTGTTCATTTTTTAACTAGGTTATGGGGGGGTTGTTGTTTATTTGTTTGCTTTTTGCTATTGAGTTGTATGAGTTCCTTATATAATCCTCTTACAATACATGGTTTGCAAATATTTTTGCCATTCCGTGCATTTCTTTTTCATTTTATTGATGGTACCCTTGGTTATACAGTGCTTCCCCAATGGCTCAACAGGTAAAGAATCTGCCTGCAGTGCAGATTCCTCCACACAGGAGATGTGGGTTCGATCCCTAGGTTGGGAAGATCCCCTGGAGGAGGGTATAGCAACCCGCTCCAGTATTCTTGCCTGGAAATCCTATGGACAGAGGAGCCTTATGGGCTATAGTCCATGGGGTCACAAAGAGACAGACAGACTGAGTGACTAAGAACAAAACAGCACAAACATAACATTTCTTTTTGTATATATAAAATATTTTATAATAAAGATAAAAAACAAAACATTTTACTTTTGTACTCTTGAGTTTTGAGGGTGAATTTATACCTACTTCCTGCTTTTTTATAGAAACAAACACTGCTTCTTGTAATCTCCTTTGATCCTCAAAACCTTGGATCCCCACTCTACTCAGTAAAATGACTTCTCAAGCCAAAAGATTAACCACTGAGACAGACAGGGGTAAGACTTGGGTCTTCTCATTTCAGAAAGTTAGACTGAAAAGTGTGAATTGTGTGAAAGTCGCTCAGTTGTGTCCAGCTCTTTCTGACTCCATGGGGTAGACAGCCCATGGAATTCTTTAGGCCAGAATACTGGATTAGGTAGCTTTTCCCTTCTCCAGGGGATCTTCCCAACCCAGGGATTGAACCCAAGTCTCCCTCATTGCAGGCAGATCCTTTACTAGCTAAGCCACAAGGAAAGCCCAAGAATACTGGAATGGGTAGCCTATCCCTTCTCCAGGGGATCTTCCCAACCCAGGAATCAAACCAGGGTCTCCTGCATTGCAGGCAGATTCTTTACCAACTGAGCTATCAGGAAAGCCCACATTGATATTAACACTGGGCTCACACTGAGTATAAAGTTGATGCAGTAATTTTGAGAATGTTTGGAGAAATTTGACATTGATGCTTTTGAACTCCAGTGCTGGAGAAGACTCTTGAGAGTCCCTTGGACAGCAAGGAGATCAAACTAGTCAATGCAAAAGGAAATAAACCCTGAAAATTCATTGGAAGGACTGATGCTGAAGCTGAAGCTCCAATACTTTGGCTACCTGATGCAAAGAGCCAGCTCATTGGAAAATACTCTGATGCTGGGAAAGAATGAAGGCAGGAGGAGAGATGACAGAGGATGAGATGGTTGGATGTCATCACCAATTCAATGGACATGAGTTTGAGCAAGCTCCGGGAAATGGTAAAGCACAGGGAAGCCTGGCTTGCTACAGTCCATGGGGTTGAAAAGAACTGGACACAGCTTAGCAACTGAACAACAACAACAACATCATTAACTGATCATGTGGATTCTTATTCATGGGCATCAAATGCTGGCCCTCGCATGACACTGACCTGAAGTTAAACGTAAGCTTTCACTTTTGGCTGAGTGCCTCCATGCTCTGGCTACAACCCTCCCCACCTCATCTTCTACATTCTCCTCCGGTTGTGCTAGTGCATTTCCCAAGCATGAAGTGTCCTTTCTATCTTCAGACACCATCCTGCCATCTGTGCTTACTGGACATTTTGCCTTTCCTCAAAAACAGCCTACCCTCCACTCCCAAATAAACCATCTCCAAAATTTCCTCTTGTAATTAATTGCTAGCTTTTCAGTGAAACCCTTGTAGCGTATTGGGGCTTTAGAATCTTTTATTCTGCCATGCTTTATACTAAATTAGAAATTACTTGAGAAAACAGTAACTGTGTACTTTTTCTGGGTGTATTTTTATCCAACCATGAGCAATGGTATAGTGTATTCCTTGGATAACTTTTAAGTGGAATCTAGTCATTTACTCACATAAATAGAAAATAAATCCTTCATGAGTTCATAGACATGTAATTTTCTTAATCAGTTTTCCTTAAGTTCTCCAAGTTAAATTTAAAAGGATTTTCTACTTATACAGTTTTTCCTATTTGAGTTATAATCATGTTAATAACATGGCATCTGATTTTATCATAATCATTATCAACTATCAACATTATTGACAATGGCAATGGTTAAGGGCTTAATGTGGAGGTTTAGAAATCCAAACAAGGTTATTGTTACCATCTTTCTAAACTCCATATATATGCGTTAGTATACTGTATTGGTAACAATAACCCTGTATACGAGATAGCAAAAGAGACACTGATGTATAGAACAGTCTTTTGAACTCTGTGGGAGAGGAAGAGGGTGGGATGATTTGGGAGAATGGCACTGAAACATGTATAATATCATATATGAAACGAGTCGCCCGTCCAGGTTCGATGCACGATACTGGATGCTTGGGGCTGATGCACTGGGACAACCCAGAGGGATGGTACAGGGAGGGAGGAGGGTTCAGGATGGGGAACACATGTATATTTGTGGTGGATTCATGTTGATATATGGCAAAACCAATACAATATTTTAAAGTTAAAAAATAAAATAAAATAAATAAAATTAAAAAAAAAAAAGAAATCCAAACAAGGATGTTTTCTAATGGTAGGAGAAATCAACATCTCATCTTCTTATTGCTATAGCTTAGGCACAGATGAGACTCTTGGGTATAACAGGGCTCCTAATTTCATTTTTCATTTGTTATACAGTATTACAGGTGTACTGCTGTTTCTGAGACAGCCAAGTAGCTGTGAATCAAATTTAGTAATCTCATGCTTTGCATGTACAGGCACGTTTCAGTAACAGAGTGAGAGTCAGCATAAATGAATCTATTGATCCTTTTTCAAAATTCGACTACAAACCAATTTAGAATCAGATTTATTAGATGTCAAGTGTGGTAGTTATAGCAAGGTCAGTGACATAATTAAGAACACTGTTGAGTATTAGGGAAATGAGAGGATATTTTTTTCCTATTAAAGAGTAAGAAAGGCTAGTTGAATACCAATACTTTGGTTGCCCATTAAAGTACAAGTCACATTAATATTTAAGTCTCTTAATGGTCTTTAAATTCTGCCTATTTAGCCCTAGGATTGACAAAGTACATAATAAAGTACTCCCAAGGAAACACTCCTCAAAAACTTTTTATTTAGAAATGATACTCACGCTCTCTTCCATAATATATCACACTGATTTTTTACTACCATTCTAAATCTCTGCGTTAAACATTTCTTCTGGGAGAACATACGAAGTACAAAAAAGCAATATCCCACTAAAGTGATATCATGAAACCACCTCATTAGGAAAAAGGAGTAGTTGTTTATATGACCAAATTAAGAGCCTTCCTTTTGTGCTTATGCGAACCCAGCAGTCAGCTTTGCTTATAGAAATAGATGTGTCTTCAGTTTCTTGCATCTCAACCACTCACCATTTTAGCTGATTCCAGTGTGCTGCAAGCTATCATACATTTTTTAAAACACCTCCATAAGAAAAACATTCAACTACTAAAAAATGAACATTTCTGAACATTTCTGCTTTTACATACAAGTTGGTCTCTCCTCTTTTCTAAATGAATTACTCTTTCTAGGTATATCACTAACAGTTGTCAACCTAACGTCTACAATACAGATCCCTTAATCCTTTGTGCCCTCCAATTTCCTACTTCCTCTTGTCAGTCAACCCTTAGAATAGAGGTCCTTGCTTATCATCTTATCTGTTCCCTCACTTACATTTTATTATCTTTTATTTTACCTTCTTATGTCTCTCTTAAAACCGCTGTGATGGTGCTCACCCTTCACTTGAACTATCCAAAGAACACTCCTCTCTCTGCTGCATGTTTACTGTTGACCCCTGACTCCTTTCTTAAAGTCTCCTCTTGCTTGGTTTCCATGTCCCTGATCTTATGCTCTTGTTTATTCTGGGTCAATTCTTGCTTTCTTTCATAGACTCTTCGGATGTTCACCAATGGGGTAAGAAAATTGGTTTACGATACTTCCAGTGACATCCTTAAAGGAAAGGGGTGAATTCATCTTCACCGCTTCCCTTTAGAGAGAGCACAGTTGAAATGTCTGGAGATCAAGGAGAAGATGTGCTATCTGGAAATCTTGGCCACTGAGGGTGGTCCACGTGTTGAGAATGTAGCAGTAATTAGATACTAGGAATCAACAATGGTAATATAAGTGCTCAACCAGCCCTTGTATTAATCATCTTTATTTTATGGTGTTTTGATGTCTCAGGGCAGCAGGGGTGGATGGGTGGACTTGCTGACTGAGGACACTGCCCCTCTCAAGGTGAGCTATTAATCATTCCTATTGTCATTCAATCACCTTTGTAAATTAAGACCCAGGCACAAATTAGTCCTGGACTCTTTCATCTCTGAACTTTATTGATATATGATGTCTGTTCAAATCACTGTTATTTTCAAATATTTACATATTTATGTTTATTCTAACACAAACAAATATCATTGGTATATGTGTGGTGTCCTGAGGACAAAAGAACAGGATGAACCCACGCTGACTCAGAATACTGGGACAGAAAGCACCAGACCCTTATCTCTGCCCTTCCTGTCATGTTGCAACGCTTGCAGAATTCTTGAGCCCTCCTAAGTAGCATGGCCTGTCCCCCCATCCCATATAAGGAAAGGAATTCATCCTGTCCTTCTCCCACCCCTTCTAAGGAAAGTATACATACCTTACCCAATCAGTATACATTCCTTACTCTGTTTCTTTTTTCCTCATCTATAAAAGCAGGCATATGACCTATGCTCATCATGGGCTCTCCTGACTGCCAGGAAGCCAGACCACTATTCTTGCAGTGACCCCCACTCTAATAAACTCCACTTTTAATCCATTCCCATGTCTGGAAATTCTTTTCAAGCCTGCACACAGACCACAACAGTATAGTCCCTTCAAATACAGCATGTTCAAATCTTGTTCATCATTCTGTCCCTCTCAATATATAATATTGATAGATAATATTAGATAAATAATAATATTAGATAAAATAGATAATATTATGATGTAAGTAGAATTATCCAAGGCAGAAACCCAAGAATCATCCTAGAATGCTTCTCTATCTTTATGTCCCAAATCCAAGTAATAGCCAAGGCTTTTACATTTTACCCACTCCCCTAAATACTTCTTGACTGTATCTTTACCTTTCTTTGCATATTAACTGCCTCTGCCCTGCACTACTGTCCTCTACTAACAAAGAACACTTAAAATACATGTTACCTATTATGGCCTAAGAACGCCTGGCCTCATCTTACTCTTCTACCTTTACTTTACCCTGTCTATTATTTTATTCTCTCCTTACCCTCAAGGCACAGGCCCTCTTTTCTGTCTCTTGAATAACTGATCTTATTTCCATTTTGGAGCCTTTAATTGGCTGTTCAGTCTGCTTGGAGGACCAGTTCTTTCCCCAGGCCACTCACACAGAGGTACTCGTACACCTATCACAATACTATGCTAATTTTCCTGATAGCAATTATCACATCTGGAAGGACTTTTTGCCTATTCTTTACTTGTTTGTTGTCTGTCTCACTTTTTGTTTGTTTGTTCATTTTTGTTTGTTTGGTTGGCTCCACTGGCTCTTTGTTGCTGTGCAGGCTACTCTCTAGTCATGATGTACAGGCTTTTCACTGCAGTGGCTTCTCTTATTGCAGAGCACGGGCTTTAGGCCTGTGGTTTCAGCAGTTGCAGCTCATGGGCTCAGTAGTTTCAGTTCCCAGGCTCTAGTGCACAGGCTCAATTGTGGTGCATGGGCTTAGTTGCTCTGAGGCATGTGGGATCTTCCCAGATCAGGGATTGAACCCATGTCTCCTGAATTGGCAGGTGGATTCTTCTACCACTGAGCCACCAGAGAAGCCCCCGTTTCCCTCACTTCTGCATAGGAGGTGTTCAAATATTTGTTGAATAAATGAATGGATGATCTATTTCTAACCATCCCCCTCTTCAGACCTAGCCTCCCCTCAGAATGATCTGAACAGAATCTAACTATGAAATGATATTAATACAAACTTTGCAGGGTTCCTCTCTACTGGGTATTCCTAACTTTCAGTGTACAAGCTAGGAAACACCTTGAGGGTTTCAATCAAGGCATGGATTCCCAGACCCACTCTCAAGAGATCATGATTTGATATACCTAGGTAAAGGTCTGAGAAAACTCATTAAATGTATTTCTCAACAAGCACTTCAAGTGATTCTAAGGCAGATGATCCGTGAAACATGCAGAATAAAAATTCACATTCCTTAACCTGGCTGACAAGGTCTTCTATAACCTGGCCTTTAAATTGGAAATGGGGAGTTACTGCTTAGTAAGTGCAGAGTTTCATTTGAGGTGATAAAAGCTTTATGGACGTGGACAGTCGTGATGGCTGCACCACAATGGGAATCTACTTAATGACACCAAAGGTACATTTTAACTTAGCTCAGATGGTAAATTTTGCTTTATATATATGTTACCAACTTAAAAAAGGAAGCAATCCAAAACTATAATCCTTATCATTATCATTGCCCCCATAACAGGTATATACAACCAAGTGATATTCAGTATGCTTTCGTTTATCTCATTGAGTATAGTTATAATAGATGCTTTAAAATCACCTTGCAACATTGAGTCATCTCATGGTTGGCGTATGTGTTCTGTTTTTCCTCTGGGAACTGGTCACGTTTCCCTGAATCTTTTGCATTGTGATTTTGGATTATATGTTAGACATTGTAAATTGCATGTTGCATAAGTCCTAGGTTCTGTTATAAATCCTCTGGAGAATGCTGATGTCGCTATTTTGGAAGGCATTTAACATGCTTGAAAGTGAAGTCGCTCAGTCATGTCCAACTCTTTGCAACCCCATGGACACCAGGCTCCTCTGTCCATGGGATTTTCTAGGCAAGAGTACTGAAGTAGGTTGCCATTTCCTTCTACAGAGAATCTTCCCGACCCAGGGATCGAACCCAGGTCTCCTGCATTGTAGACAGACGCTTTACCATCTGAGCCACCAGGGAAGTCCTTAACATGCTCAGGTTCATATCTTGAAGTCTGTCTGCCTCTGTGGGGGTAGTTCACATTTCTATTTAGTTATTTAAACCTTTGCTGCATTGATTTTGAGTCTGTCTCATATGTGTGTTAGGCAGGAGACTTGTTCAGATGACTCAAGTTTCTGTTAAGCTCCCAAAACCTTGCTAGGGGTTGTATATCATGCATAACTAAGTGGTTAACCTGAGACTATTTCAGGTTAACACACAGAATTAGGAGAACTGTTTCAGGCTCTCTTCCTCCCAGGATTTCTCCCAACCTCTCTGACCAGCTCACACTCCCTTTTCTGATTCTTCTATCCAAAGAGATAGAATTTATCTCAGTTTTAGCTGCTTGCACCAGTTCACAACTCCATGTACTGGCCCTGCCCTGAGGGTAAAATTGTAAGGAGGGTGAAAATAGTAAGTCTCTCTCCCAGCACTTGACTTCTCCGAGTTGCAACACACCTCCACAATACTATGCTTTGGTTTACTTTTCAGAATTTTCATGTTGAAAGTGTTCATTCATTTGTTCTGAGTTTTTAAGCGTTATCAGCAGGTGAATCTGGTCAGACTCAGGTAATACCATCCTATATCAGAACCTGATGCTCCTCCCACCTGTTTTTTTCTATTTGTGTATGTTAGTAAGATCTGGCCAGGAAGTAAGAACTGCATCAGCTTTTTTCAAACCCAAGGACTTTAAATATAATTGAATTGGTTTCACAGGTAATGGAAGGTCTGAGACATTTGAATGGTGATAACCCTGGTGGCTTAGACGGTAAAGCGTCTGCCCGCAGTGTGAAAGACCCGGGTTTGATCCCTGGGTTGGGAAGATCCCCTGGAGAAGGAAACGGCAATCCACTCCAGTATTCTTGCCTGGAAAATCCCATAGACTGAGGAGACTGGTAGGCTACAGTCCATGAGGTCGCAAAGAGTCGGACATGACTGAGCGATTTCACGTTCACTTTCAAACATCAGCACAAAGACTGACAACAGCTAAAAACTGCTCCCAACACTAGGCCTGGAGGAACAATGAAAGGAGATGATGTTAACTCAGCCCAGATGTCAGGGTTCTCTGGCAGGAGCTAGAACATTAGCAGATGCTCTGCTGGGACCACAGTGGGAGTGGCTCACTTAAGCTTGGAGCTAAAGTGAAGATCATTCACAGCCAGAGATGCTATAAGAGGCAGAGTAATTTGCCCCTGGCTGCCCTCACCTTTCAGCATTAGTACCCACATTGGCCAAACATTCCTGGAAGCCAGAGTGCAGGTGCATATTTCTTAAGATGCAAATCATGACATATCATTTCAATTACTAGTATGAGAGAATGAAAAGCCAGCCATTCTCTGGTCCATGCCTTGGTCTCCAATTAAGATCTAAAGGAAGAACTCGGACTCAGGGACCAAAGGTATGTGAGTGAGTGACGTTCTGAGTAAGATGAAAGGATGGGTTCTTCTCCTTAACTGATAATCCAGAAAACCCCTGAAAGTCTGGGAAATGCAGTTCACAGGGAAAGGAGCTCACACTCGTCTGACGTTGTAACACCAGTTTCTGGCAGAGACATTTAACCCATAGAACTATAGTAGCAAAACATTTTAGGACAGCTGTCATGATGTGCCCTATAGCATGCCTCAGATCTTTCTCTCTGAAGAAGAATAAACCTTGAATTCTTAGAAAAAAAGAATTCAAAGTGAAATTGCCAATAAAAAAAGTTCTAGATACTTTCTTTTAAAGTCATCCTCAACCTAGAATATGTTGTGGCTCTATATTCATGAGATATTGAAATTCCCCCATTCAAATTTTTTTTTGTTCCCTATGCTACAGCCAATTTGCTTCCAAAGTCATTTTTAAGTATCAGTTTTTTGTGTAGCTAATTTCAGCTAAGATTCCATTTTTCTGAAAGAAAAAGAAATGAGAATGGAAATGCCATGATAGGTTTTGTATTTTCATTATATCCTCTTCATATCCTTGAATGTAAATGTTGTAAACCAGCCTATACATAGGGTCCTCAGCTAACACCTTATTGCTCAGAGCCAAGAGCCAAGGGCTTAAGGGCTTCCCTGGTGGCTCAGCTGATAAAGGATGCCCCTGCAATGCAGGAGACCCGGGTTCGATCCCTTACTTGGGAAGATCCCCTGGAGAAGGGAAAGGCTACCCACTCCAGTATTCTGGCCTAGAGAATTCCATGGATTACATAGGCCATGGGGTCACAAAGAGTCGGAAATGGCTGAGCGACTTTCATAAGAGCCATATACTTTAACGCATTTATCTATACAAGAATTTTTTATATGAAGTAAAACAAACACAGGAATGAACCACTATAATTTGTTAGAGGATGAGAATGGAGCGTGACTCAGTTAAAAGTGGTTTAATACAGAAAATATTTCTCTTGAGATAGAATTAGTCTGTGTAATTTTAGACCAGTTAACTGCTACATAATTAAAGTTTCCAAATATGCCAGTGGTTCTCAAACTCCCCCAGCCCCAGTAGCAGTGACAGAGCTACCCATGTGAGATAGTTCCATCGGCTGCTGCTGACTTGGTTACACAGCTATAGCAAAATGGCAATTCATTCCTTTAGCTTAACGTCACTCTTCATCACAGCTGAGTTCACCACAATCTAAAGAACAGTTTCTTCTCAAAGAACACAATTTCCCTCAGATGCCCCCCCCCAATTTAAAATGATGAAACTGAAAATAATGCATGCATCTTTCTCTTATATATATTTTTAGTGGCACAGATTCACCTGGTGAGCATAAATACTGCAGAAAGCACTCAGAGCTGACATTTTAACATTCCCAGGAAAATACATGAACTTGCTTTAATACCTTCACAGAAATAGTACAACCAATACAGCGCTTTGCCCAGGTGTCATTCGTCAATTTTACAACACATGAGAAACAGTATTGTCTACTAAATAATGTTCTCCTTGGATGTAAAACTAACCAAAAAAAAAAATGTGTTAATTACAGTTGAGAAATGTAGGAAGTTGACTGCAATTGCTCCAAAAAAATTTTCCCAAGCACACCTGGGGATGAAGGGGGAGAGAAAAGAAGAGGTGGGGGATGATAAACTGCAGGGCAGATGGAAGAAAGGAAGTAGGAAGAGAATGTAAACTATGTCTTTTCTTTTTCCCCACCGTCTTAGTTTGATTTTATCCTGATACTGCCTATGGTTAATTATTTCACCTAGATTTCACATGGCTCTCATGTAAAAAATGCACAAGACTTTACAACAGAATGTGTTTATGAAGGAATCACCAAGCACATGTTTAATGTTGATTATAGTAGTCAACGGAGAAGGCAATGGCAACCCACTCCAGTACTCTTGCCTGGAAAATCCCATGGACAGAGGAGCCTGGTAGGCTGCAGTCCATGGGGTCACTAAGAGTTGGACATGACTGAGCGACTTCACTTTCATTTTTCACTTTTCACTTTTCACTTTCATGCATTGGAGAAGGAAATGGCAACCCACTCCAGTGTTCTTGCCTGGAGAATCCCAGGGACGGGGGAGCCTGGTGGGCCGCTATCTATGGGGTCGCACAGAGTCAGACACTACTGAAGTGACTTAGCAGCAGCAGCAGCAACATAGTAGTCAAAGCTTCCCTGGTGGCTCAGACGGTAAAAATCTGCCTGCAATGAAGGAGACTTGGGTTTGACCAGTGGGTTGGAAAGATACTCTGGAGAAGGGAATGGCTACCTACTTCAGTATTCTTGCCTAGAGAATTCCATGGACAGAGGAGCCTGGAAGGCTACAGTCCATGGGGCCGGGAGTCAGACACAAGCATAATATCATAAAAGAATCAGTGTCTAATCTCCTCCAGACACTATTACAAGTTAAAGCCCTTGAACATCATTATTAGCATCAGTATAAATTGATAAAACGAACTTTAAATTTATTGTTGCTCCGTGTCGCTCTATAGAAATTTCCCCCATCTTGGGAGAATAGAAATGGCACCATTTAAAAAGATCAAATCAAGCTACATATTCAGGTTAGAGTCCTGCAGAAAACATTTGAGTAGACACTTTACAAAAGAAAATAAGTGAATGGCTAATCAGCATATGGGAAAAAAACTCAATATCATTAGTCATCAGGGAAATAAAATTAAGATCCCAGTGAGATTCAACTCCAAACCTAGTTGAGTAGCCAGAATCAAAATGACTGACCATACCAAGGACTTACAAAGATATAGAGCAGTTGGGGGGCCTTTTATGCTGATGTTATAAACATTGTAGGAAACACAGTTTAGCCTTTTCATATAAAGTAAAACATTTTAGAAAGTGAAAGCCAGCAATTCCACTCCATTCCTCTTTGATTTTTGTCAAAGAGAAGGGAAAATATATTTTACAAAAAAAACTAAAATGGCCATCAACACTTAATTGAGGCGGGGGGAAGGGAGGCTTGGTATATTCATAAAAGAGAATATTACTTGGCAATAAAGGGCATTAAACAACTGACACACAATGTGGATGGATTACAAAAACTACGTTGAGTGAAAGATGTCAGACACAGAAGAATCCATAGTGTATGAGATTTATAAGAATCCATACTGTATGATTCCATTTACATGAAATTCTGAAAAAGGCAAATTGAAACCATAGTGCCAGAAAGCAGATCAGCAAGTGCCAGTGGCAAGGGCAAGCTGGGAGACTAACTCCAAGAAAGTTTGTGGGGAATTGGGGGACATGAAATGTTTGTCTGGATTGAGTTAGTGGTTAATGAGTGTATGCATTTGTCAAAACATCAGAGTGATAAGATTTGCTCTATTGTATAGAAATGCTAGCCTTAAATGATCTTATTTTCAGATTCTTGTACACCATCTTTAATAATTTTGACTATTTGCTAGCATGTGTTGTGCACATAATTTTAGATATATCATCTCAGGTAACCCTCATAAAACACGACCAGATAAGATACTCTTATTATTATCATCTTAAAGAGAACATTTTAAAGATGAGAAAATGGGGCTCAAAAATGCTAAGCAAAATTAATCTGAGAGGATGTAGTAAGTAAGTTGCTGTAGTATGATGAAACTTGAGTCTCTCAGGACCACCATTCCACATTTTCCTCCTATAATTCTTCAGGATTTATTTTAACCAGCACTACTTTCTATGTTAGATTAAAGCTGCTGCTGCTAAGTTGCTTCAGTCGTGTCTGACTCTGTGTAACCCCATAGATGGCAGCCCACCAGGCCTCCTCGTCCCTGGGATTCTCCAGGCAAGAACACTGGAGTGGGTTGCCATTTCCTTCTCCAGTGCATGAAAGTGAAAAGTGAAAGTGAAGTCACTCAGTCATGTCCGACTCAGCGACCCCATAGACTGCAGCCTACCAGGCTCCTCTGTCCATGGGATTTTCCAGGCAAGAGTACTGGAGTGGGGTGCCATTGCCTTCTCCGAGATTAAAGCTACTGATATTTTATTTCAGAGGTTGATATAAAAGCTCTCACTCATGACTTCCTCTGAAGAAGAAATTAGTGCAATTATCTTTACCCTAATTTTCTTATTACCTATGTATTATCTTCTAATTATTGTCTCTACTAGACGTTTTTAACTAATGTAGGTGAAATTAATTCTCTACCAACTATCTAAAAATAAATCTTTTGACTTTGTACCACTTCAATTACCTGTATCCTCCAAATAATATTTTATCTTGCTTGTGACATCAATTTAAAAATATTCTGAATTTTCTTCTGGTCCCTCACTGAGGAACTCTTTTATCATTTATTCTCATAATATTAGAAATGCCCTTTCACATACACACAGAAAGACATTGATTAGGGCTGGATTCTATTGTCAGGTTTGCACTTGGTTCCTGTTAAGTTTTGTTTTGTTTTGTTTTGTTTTGAAGGATAATTGCTTTACAGAATTCTGTTGTTTTCTGTCAAACCTCAACATGAATCAGCCACAGGTATACATATATCCTTTCCCTTTTGAAACTCCCTCCCATCTCCCACCCCATCCCACCCCTCTAGATTGATACAGAGCCCCTGTTTGAGTTTCCTGAGCCATACAGCAAATTCCCATTGGTGATCATAATGTAAGTTTCCATGTTACTCTTTCCATACATCTCATCCTCTCCTCCCCTCTCCCCATGTACATAAGTCTACTCTCTATGTCTGTTTCTCCATTCTGCCCTGCAAATAAATTCTTCAGTACCATTTTTCTAGATTCCATATATATGCGTTAGAATATGATATTTATCTTTCTCCTTCTGACTTACTTCACTCTGTATAATAGGTTCTAGGTTCATCCACCTCATCAGAACTGACTCAAATGTGTTCCTTTTTACGGCTGAGGAATATTCCACTGTATATATGGACCACAACTTCTTTATCCATTCATCTGTTGATGGACATCCAGGTTGCTTCCATGTTCTAGCTATTGTAAATAGTGCTGCAATGAACAATGGGATACAAGTGTCTTTTTCACTTTTGGTTTCCTCAGGGTATATGCCTAGGAGGGGAATTTCTGGGTCATATGGTGGTTTTATTCCTAGTTTTTTAAGGAATCTCCATACCGTCTTCCATAGTGGCTGTATCAATTTACATTCCCATCAACAGTGCAAGAGCATTCCCTTTTCTCCACACCCTCTCCAGCATTTATTGTTTGTAGACTTTTTGATCGTGGCCATTCAACAGGTGTCAGGTGATATCTCGTTGTAGTTTTGATTTGCATTTCTCTAATAAAGAGTGATGTTGAGCATCTTTTCATGTGTTTGTTAGCCATCTGTATGTCTTCTTCAGAGAAATGTCTGTTTAAGTCTTTTCCCCACTTTTTGATTGGTTGTTTGTTTTTCTGGCATTGAGTTGTATGAGCTGCTTGTATATTTTGAAAATTAATCCTTTGTCAGTTGTTTCATTTGCTATTATTTTCTCCCATTCTGAGGATTGTCTTTTCACCTTGCTTATAGTTTCCTTTGCTGTGCAAAAGCTTTTAAGTTTAATCAAGTCCCACTTGTTTACTTTTGTTTTTATTTCTGTTACTCTAGGAGGTGGGTCATAGAGGATCTTGCTTTTATTTATCTTATCAAGCGTTCTGCCTATGTTTTCCTTTAAAAGTTTTATAGTTTCTTGTCTTACATTTAGGTCTTGAATTCATTTTGAGTTTATCTTTGTGTGTGGTGTTAGGAAGTGTTCTAATTTCATTCTTTTACATGTAGCTGTCCAGTTTTCCCAGCACCATTTTTTAAAGAGGCTGCCTTTGTGCCATTGTATATTCTTGCCTCCTTTGTCAAAAATAAGGTACCCATAGGTGCATGGGTTTATTTCTGCACTTTCTATCTTGTTCCATTGGTCTATATTTCTCTTTTTGTGCCAGTAAAATACTGTCTTGATGACCGTAGCTTTGAGGTGTAATCTGAAGTCAGGAATGTTGATTCCTCCAGCTCCATTCTTCTTTCTCAAGACTGCTTTGGCTATTTGGGGTCTTTTGTGTTTCCATATGAATTGTAAAATTTTTTGTTCTAGTTCTGTGAAAAATGCCATTGGTAATTTGATAGGGTCGCATTGAATCTGTAGATTTCATTTGGTTGTATAGTCACTTTCACAATATTGATTCTTCCTACCCAGGAACATGGAGCATCTCTCCATCTGTTTTATGTTGTCTTTGATTTCTTTCATTATTGTCTTATAATTTTCTGTGTAAGGTGCTTTTGTCTCCTTGCTGCTGCTGCTGCTAAGTTGCTTCAGTCGTGTTCAACTCTGTGCGACCCCATAGATGGCAGCCCACTAGGCTCTTCTGTCCCTGGGATTCTCCAGGCAAGAATACTGGAGTGGGTTGCCATTTCCTTCTCCAATGCATGAAAGTGAAAAGTGAAAGTGAAGTCACTCAGTCTTGCCCAACTCTTAGCTACCCCATGGACTGCAGCCTACCAGGCTCTTTCATCCATGGGATTTTCCAGGCAAGAGTACTGGAGTGGGTTGCCATTGCTTTGTCTTCTTAGGTAAGTTTAATCCTAGATATTTAATTCCTTTTGTTGCAATGGTGAATGGGATTGATTCCTTAATTTCTCTTTCTGATTTTTCATTGTCAGTATATAGATATGCATGTGATTTCTGTGTGTTGATTTTGTATCCTGCAACTTTGCTAAATTCACTGATTAGCTTTAGTAATTTTCTGATACTATCTTTAGGGTTTTCTATGTACAGTATTGTGTCAACTGCAAACAGTGAGAGCTTTACTTCTTTTCCAATCTGGATTCCTTTTATTTATTTATTTATTTTTCTTCTCTGATTGCAGTAGCTAGGGCTTACAGAACTATGTTGAATAATAGCGGTGAAAGTGAACACCCTTGTCTTGTTCCTTAAATTAGGGGGAATGCTTTCAGTTTTTCACCATTGAGAATAATGTTTGCTATAAGCTTATCATTAGTTCAGTTCAGTCGCTCAGTCGTGTCCAACTCTTTGCAACCCCATGAATCGCAGCACGCCAGGCCTCCCTCTCCATCACCAACTCCCTCCCAGAGTTCACTCAGACTCACATCCATCGAGTCACGGATGCCATCCAGCCATCTCATCCTCTGTCATCCCCTTCTCCTCCTGTCCCCTATCCCTCCCAGCATCAGAGTCTTTTCCAATGAGTCAACTCTTCACATGAAGTGGCCAAAGTACTGGAGTTTCAGCTTTAGCATCATTCCTTCCAAAGAAATCCCAGGGCTGATCTCCTTCAGAATGGACTGGTTGGATCTCCTTGCAGTCCAAGGGACTCTTAAGAGTCTTCTCCAACACCACAGTTCAAAAGCATCAATTTTTCAGCGCTCAGCCTTCTTCACAGTCCAACTCTCACATCCATACATGACCACAGGATAAACCATAGCCTTGACAAGATGGACCTTTGTTGGCAAAGTAATGTCTCTGCTTTTGAAAATGCTATCTAGGTTGGTCATAACTTTCCTTCCAAGGAGTAAGCATCCTTTAATTTCATGGATGCAGTCACCATCTGTAGTGATTTTGGAGCCCCAAAAAAATAAAGTCTGACACTGTTTCCACTGTTTCCCCATCTATTTCCCATGAAGTGATGGGACCGGATGCCATGATCTTCATTTTCTGAATGTTGAGCTTTAAGCCAACTTTTTCACTCTCCTCTTTCACCTTCATCAAGAGGCTTTTTAGTTCCTCTTCACTTTCTGCCATAAGGGTGGTGTCATCTGCATATCTGAGGTTATTGATATTTCTCCTGGCAATCTTGATTCCAGCTTGTGCTTCTTCCAGCCCAGTGTTTCTCATGATGTACTCTGCATAGAAGTTAAATAAGCAGGGTGACAGTATACAGCCTTGATGAACTCCTTTTCCTATTTGGAACCAGTCTGTTGTTCCATGTCCAGTTCTAACTGTTGCTTCCTGACCTGCATACAGATTTCTCAAGAAGCAGGTCAGGTGTTCTGGTATTCCCATCTCTTGAAGAATTTTCCACAGTTTATTGTGATCCACACAGTCAAAGGCTTTGGCATAGTCAATAAAGCAGAAATAGATGTTTTTCTGGAACTCTCTTGCTTTTTCCATGATCCAGCGGATGTTGGCAATTTGATCTCTGCTTCCTCTGCCTTTTCTAAAACCAGCTTGAACATCTAGAATTTCACAGTTCACATATTGCTGAAGCCTGGCTTGGAGAATTTTGAGCATTACTTGACTAGTGTGTGAGATGAGTACAATTGTGCGGTAGTTTGAGCATTTTTTGGCATTGCCTTTCTTTGGGATTGGAATGAAAACTGACCTTTTCCAGTCCTGTGGCCACTGCTGAGTTTTCCAAATTTGCTGGCATATTGAGTGCAGCACTTTCACAGCGTCATCTTTCAGGATTTGAAATAGCTCAACTGGAATTCCATCACCTCCACTAGCTTTGTTTGTAGTGATGCTTTCTAAGGCCCATTTGACTTCACATTCCAGGATGTCTGGCTCTAGGTCAGTGATCACACCATCGTGATTATCTGGGTCATGAAGATCTTTTTTTGTGCAGTTTTTCTGTGTATTCTTGCCACCTCTTCTTAATATCTTCTGCTTCTGTTAGGTCCATACCATTTCTGTCCTTTATTGAGCCCATCTTTGCATGAAATGTTCCCTTGGTATCTCTCATTTTCTTGACGGGATCTCTAGTCTTTTCCATTCTGTTGTTTTCCTCTATTTCTTTGCATTGATCGCTGAGGAAGGCTTTCTTATCTCTTCTTGCTATTCTTTGGAACTCTGCATTCAGATGCTTATATCTTTCCTTTTCTCCTTTGCTTTTCACTTCTCTACTTTTCACAGCTATTTGTAAGGCCTCCCCAGACAGCCATTTTGCTTTTTTGCATTTCTTTTCCATGGGGATGGTCTTGATCCCTGTCTCCTGTACAATGTCACAAACCTCAGTCCATAGTTCTTCAGGCACTCTATCTATCAGATCTAGTCCCTTAAATCTATTTCTCACTTCCACTGTATACTCATAAGGGATTTGATTTAGGTCATACCTGAATGGTCTAGTGGTTTTCCCTACTTTCTTCAGTTTCAGTCTGAATTTGGTAATATGGCAAACCACTTCAGTATTTTTGCCTTGAGAACCCCATGAACAGTATGAAAAGGCAAAATGATAGGATACTGAAAGAGGAACTCCCCAGGTCAGTAGGTGCCCAATATGCTACTGGAGATCAGTGCAGAAATAACTCTGTGCAGAACTGAACTGACTCCAGCTTTCTTTTCCTCACCATTTGCATGGAATATATTTTTCCATCCTCTCACTTTCAGTCTATATGTGTCTTGAGGTCTGAAGTGGGTTTCTTGTAGACAGCATATCAGATCAGATCAGATCAGATCAGTCGCTCAGTCATGTCCAACTCTTTGCAACCCCATGAATCGCAGCACGCCAGGCCTCCCTCTCCATCACCAACTCCCGGAGTTCACCCAGACTCATGTCCATCAAGTCGGTGATGCCATCCAGTCGTCTCATCCTCTGTCGTTCCCTTCTCCTCCTGCCCCCAATCCCTCCCAGCATCAGAGTCCTTTCCAATGAGTCAACTCTTTGCATGAGGTGGCCAAAGTACTGGAGTTTCAGCTTTGGCATCAGTCCCTCCAAAGAAATCCCAGGGCTGATCTCCTTCAGAATGAACTGGTTGGATCTCCTTGCAGTCCAAGAGACTCTCAAGAGTCTTCTCCAACACCACAGGTCAAAAGCATCAATTCTTCGGCGCTCAGCCTTCTTCACAGTCCAACTCTCACATCCATACAGGACCACAGGAAAAACCATAGCCTTGACAAGATGGACCTTTGTTGGCAAAGTAATGTCTCTGCTTTCGAATATGCTGTCTAGGTTGGTCATAACTTTCCATATATGGGTCTTATTTTTGTACCCTTTTGTAGCCCGTCTGTGTCTTTTGGTTGGAGAATTTAATCCATTTACATTTAAAGTAATTATTGATATATATGTTCCTATTGCCATTTTCTTAATTGTTTGGGGTTGATTTTGTGGATCTTCTCTCTTGTATTTCTTTGCTACATAAGTCATTAAAGCTGGTTTGGTGGTACTGAATTCTCTTAACTTTTGCTTATCTGAAAAGTTTTTTATTTCTCCATCAATTTTGAATGAGATCCTTGCAGGGTACAATAATCTAGGTTGTGGATTTTTCCTTTTCAGTACTTTAAATATATCCTGTCATTCCCTTCTGGCCTGCAGAGTTTCTGCTGAAAGATAGGCTGTTAACCGTATGGTGTTTCTCTTGTATGTTACTTGTTGCTTCTCCCTTGCTGCTTTTTAATACTCTTTCTTTGTGTTTAGTCTTTGTTAATTTGATTAGGATGTGTCTTGGCATGTTTCTCCTTGGGTTTATTCTGTATAGGACTCTTTGTTCCTCTCGGACTTAATTGACTATTTCCTTTTCCATGTTGGGGAAATTTTCAACTATACTCTCTTCCAAAATTTTCCCATACCCTTTCTTTTTCTTTTCTCCTTCTGGGACCCCTATAATTTGAATGTTGGTGTATTTGATATTGTCCCAGAGGTCTCTGAGACTATCCTTAGTTCTTTTCATTCTTTTTACTTTATTCTGCTCTTCAGAAGTTATTTCCACCATTTTATCTTCCAGCTCACTGATTCATTCTGCTTCAGATATTCTGCTACTGATTCCTTCTAGAATATTTTTAATTTCAGTAATTGTATTGTTTGTCTCTGTATGTTTATTCTTTAATTCTTCCAGGTCTCTGTTAATTTATTCTTGCAATTTTTCCATTTTGTTTTCAAGGTTTTTGATCATCTTTACTATCATTATTCTGAATTCTTTTTCAGGTAGTTTGCCTATTTCCTCTTCATTTATTTGGACTTCTGTATTTCTAGTTTGTTCCTTCATTTGTGTAGTATTTCTCTGATTTTTTCATTAATTTTTTTTTAACTTATTGTGTTTTAGGTCTCCTTTTCCCAGGCTTCAAGTTTGAATTCTTTCATCCTTTTGGTTTCTGCCTCCTAAGGCTGGTCCAGTGGTTTGTGTAAGCTTCTTATAGGGTGAGATTTGTGCTGTTTTTGTTTGTTTGTTTTTCCTCTGATGGGCAAGGCTGAGTGAGATGATAATCCTGTCTGCTGATGATTGGGTTTGTATTTTTGTTTTGTTTGTTGTTTAGATGAGGCATCCTGCTCAGGCTGCTACTGGTGGTTGGGTGATGGCAGGTCTTGTATTCCAGTGGTTTCCTTTGTGTGAGTTCTTACTATTTGATACTCCCTAGCATTAGTTCTTTGGTTGTCTATGGTCTTGGAGTCAGTGCTCCCACTCCAAAGGCTCAAGGCTTGATCTCTCTCCAAAGACCAGCCTAGATCCAATCTACCAAGAGGAATTTCACCCAAAATGAAAGGGCCTTTACTTGAGTTCCAAAAGCCAGTGCTCAAGAGCACAACACAGATCTCTGACTCAGCAGAAACTCAGTATTGCCTGCCACCATGGACAGGCCTCCTTGGATTGCAACAGATGACTAGAGGGTCTGTCCTTGGCAGTGATCAGCAGAACTCTCCCACTAAGTTTTATGTTTAGTCCCCCTAATTGCTCATTTGAAATGCTTTAGTTCACTCCACTTACTGGTACATATCAGCTGATATCTACTAACTTATCAAAGCACTGTAAAATACTCAATTTAAACTATGGTTTGTTCTAACAAGGACCAAGTTTATTTATATTTTAGTTTTCCTGGAAAAAAAAATCTTCATATCAAAACTTAAAATTTTGTTTATTTATATTTTAGTTTCCCTCAAAAAAAAAAAAACTTTAGATCAAAAGCTCCTAAAAATTTCACTTACCAGTAAGTCTTGTAAAATGTATAAAAAATTAGGAGCTGTGTTAAATAACACATATCAGACAATTCACGAGTAGGAATCAGAATTTTCAACTTTAAAAGTGGTTCTCTTCCATCATCTCTTCAACAGATCTTATGTAGAAAACTTAGTTCTAAGTATTTTCAGATTCAATATATGATCTTTACATAATAAGCTTTAAATAATTACCACATCACAGAAAAGTCACTGATAGCTGATTTACTTCAACAAGTTAATTTGAAACCCTTGCCTCAGACAAGGATAAGACCAGTAATAGCATGTTCCCTACACTGTAAAATGTGTGTGTTATTTTTGTGCTTCTGTCAACACTGGCCAGCAAATGATTCAGTCCATATTTGTCTTGGTTCATTTCCTAAGGGAAAGCATATTGCTCCCTAGAAGATGCAATCTCAGGTTGTAGAAGATAAGAAAGCTGAGGGAGATCTTCTAGATCTCTGGGGGAAAAAACACTGTAGCTTAGTCAGAGTTCCAATCATGATGACACCCAAGAAGACTTGTCCATCCTTTACGTCCTCTGGAGCACTTGAGGGTTGCTATCCTTACCACAGAGGCAAGAAAATCAGCAGGGTGAAAAATGATAGCCCCCCAGCTAAGGAACCTGCTTCAGATACTACAACCAGATATTCCATTTTCAGATGTTATTTCAGCACTTAAAAGTCAGCAAATGTGTGCAACACTTCAACAGTATATCCGAAGCAGACAACTGTATCATGGCCCATGTGTATGCATCTCATTCATGAGAACTGTCTCACTCCTTTATACATTTTGGAAGAAGCATCTCTCAGGACACAAGTACATCCTCTCTTGGCCTAAAACCCCCCTGAGCGATTTCCTCTGGAGCCAGAACAAGGTCAGTACAAACTCCAGAACTAACAGAGGAAGCCAAATCAATGATGTTCATCAGATATACATGCCCTCTTGAACATGCTTTAAGAGTTTAAGAGTTTTTAAAAGCCAAATTTTCCAAGTTCCTGCTTTGAGTAGACAATGAAAATGGGAGCCAAACTATAGCCAAATTATTATCACTGCTGGAGAAGATTCTTGAGAGTCCCTTGGACAGCAAGAAGATCAAACCAATCAATCCTAAAGGCAATCAACCCTGAATATTCACTGGAAGGACTGATGCTGAAGCTGAAGCTCCAATACTTTGGCCACCTAATACGAAGAGCTGACTCACTGGAAAAGACCCTGATGCTGGGAAAGATTGAGGACAGGAGGTGAAGCAGGTGACAGAGGATGAGACAGTTGGATGGCATCATTGACTCAACGGACATGAGTCTGAGCAAACTCTGGGAGATAGTGAAGGACTTGTTTATGTAAGTAGAACATTGTACAGTGTATCACTGGCCTTGAATGACTGGATTTTCGTTCCTTCTTGGTTCCATGATCTAATTATAAATATATTAAACCTCCACTCATGTCCTCTGCACTTAGAACTAGTACCTTTTATCCAGCCCATAATTCTCCCTAGATGTTGGCTATTTTCAGGAGAAATTTAGTCACCCTAATCACATAGTTTCCAAAGTTAATGATTTCCTAAAGCAAGGGAATCATTATAAATGAGTCCATATTGCTTTGCTCTAATATATTTCCTGAGTTGAAATGAGTTTATGTACTAATGAGCATTAAAAGTAAATTTTCAGAAGCATTTTCAGTGCTGGTGTCTGGCTCAGACATTTACATTCCCTTGCAGAAAAGGAGACTGTAAGAAAAGAAGATATTATTTTTTTGAAGTGAAGCTCAGTGAATTGATACATTAAATACAAGTGCTGGTGAAGCAATCAATATAATCATATTTAGGCTAATCAGAAAATAGTCAATACAAACCAAATTCCTCTATCATGTTATTTTTATTTTGGCCTTGACATAGCAACATGTAATCTCAGGAGCTTATTTCTTAATTTCAATGTACAAGCAACAACATAAATACCAACATGTTAAAAATTTTGGAAGAAAATAAAAATAATATATCCTACATGGATTTACAAAATGGAGCTATCTTCAGGGGCGGAGAGGGGGGAGTTTATTTTTATAAGGGTAGAAAGATACAGCAAAGTTTTCTCAAGCATTACTAATAGAATAAAGTGAAACAGAGGATTAGGTATAATTATTTGTTCGATTTCATTTTACTTTTGGGAACAGTGGGTAGGAGGAGGAGAGCTGTCTTAAACTTGTTTCCTTAAGATTTTAAAATATATCTCAAATGTGAGCAAGTGAATTACTGCACAATTTTCTGGGCCTTTATGAAGACTGTAGATAATTCTGGCCTCCAAGTGAATATTGAACTAAATGATTTATATTACTTGTACTCATTCTGATGTGTACAAGCTGAGTAAAAATAAAACTTTTGACCTTTTAAAGAAATACATTAAAGAAGTAACAGAGTTTAAAATTAATTTTTGTGCAGTTTTGCCATGTTATAGTTGGAGAAGGAAATGGCAACCCACTCCAGTGTTCTTGCCTGGGGAATCCCAGGGATGGGGGAGCCTGGTGGGCTGCCGTCTATGGGGTCGCACAGAGTTGGACACGACTGAAGCGACTTAGCAGCAGCAGCAGCCATGTTATATCAAAATTTAAAGATTTAAGAACAGATTTGAGAATTTCAGAGCAAAATGTGACTCAATATTCCCTGTTCTCTTTGTTCCCTTGACTTTGTATATTCTTTTAAATGCCTCTGGTGAGAGGAGGTAAGTCAGTTGGTAATAAAAGTGTGAAACAAAAATCAGAGTAAGTACAAATCAAGAAAAGATAGCTATGGAGTTTTGTACTGGAAAAAAAACCTGAAAAGTATAGTCTATGTGAATATACAACATTTTTAACAGAAGTAACTGATAAACAAGCTCAGATTCTAATGGTTAAAGATTAGGATTTTAAGGAGACTTCTAAAACCATACTCTATACTTCACTCACATTTCACGACCGTAACTCAACCCCACAGTCATACTAGGTGATTAAAGAGGCTGGGAGATGCAGACTATATCCGTCGGCAGTATTCACTCACTACCAGCCCAAGTTCTATGACAAAAGAGAGAATGGTTATCAGGTGAGAGGTAGCAATGTCTGCCATGTGCCTTCACACAACTCTTCTTGAAACACTCCCCTCGTTTGACTCCTAAATTGCAGTCAAAATGCTTTGCTAACATAGCACTTGCTGATTTGGGAGACAATATCTTCCCCATCATTGCATTTATCTATATATGACCTTGTAAAGTAGACACGATTATTACCTCCCAACTCTACCAATAAGAACCAGAAGCTCCAAGCATTACCATAACTTGTCAAGAGTTAAGACAAGCGTGAGTGGGTTTTGTTTTTGTTTCTTCTTAGTTTCATTCTAGACCCAGTTTGTTCACCATTCTGCCACAACTTTAGGTTCATCTTCTGCCACTCAGATTATCCGTCTACCATTTGCTCAGATAACTTTCAGAACAAAGTAAAATCATAATTCACATTTCCATAGCCTCCCATCTTGACCAAACTTGGGTTGAGGATCTCTGAGTCCTTGCCTCAATAAGGACTTTGTCCTCACATCTGCTTAGCCCAGTTGTAGGAAGAATCCTGCCAAGCCAGTTTAGAGAGAACTTTTCTACCCTTACTATCTGAACATCCTCGATACCTGCTCAAATTCCTCATCTTTCTCCATCCTCCAAGTGATAGCTGATCGCCACGACCTCTGCCATTAGTAAGAATCCTATTCAGTTTAATAAGAATTATCCCACCTTCAGTATCTCCTCTCAGTAATTTTCTATCCTCTGACCCCTCTCAAACTGCTCCTTGGCCATAATTCCCACTTGGCCTTGTTTTCAGAGTTGAACCTGATCTCTCTCCCCTATTACAATGGTCATGACACCTATTACAATAGTCCGGAATAAAATTGTCCTTGCTGCGCTGTGCTTAGTGGTCATATCTGACTCTATGTGATCCCATGGACTATAGCCCACCAGGCTCCTCTGTCCACGGGGATTATCCAGGCAAGAATACTGGAGTGGGTTGCCATCTTCCCAACCCAGGGATCAAACCTGCATCTTACACACTGGAAGGCAAATTCTTTACCACTAGCACCACCTGGGAAGCCCCAATGTGGATTAAGGGATTTTCTTATTTCCTATAATATGAGAGCCCAAGGCAGATGAAATAACAAGATCAAAGGGAAAGTTAAAATAGTACAAATTTATATAAGGGAATGTTGAGACACGCTGGAAATTGAGACAAACTGATTTTTCCTTAGACAGGGGAGTCGCATGACAATCACAGAACAGATTTACACATCTCTCAGTTATCTACAACATACAAAGGAAGAGTTGTAAAATAGCTCAAAGCCAAATAGTCATCAGGACTAGAATCTGATGACCTGAGAGGGTGTACTACAGATGATGAATAGTTTTTCAATGAAGCACATTTTCCATGCATCTGTGTGTTATTCCTTAAATTAGTCCATGTATGGAGACTCATCTTTTTCTTTATTACTCCCTCAGACAAAGCCTTCTATTTTATGAGTTAAATTCTCCTTCCTATACTGATAATCTCAAAATACTTACTGCCATCCTCTGTATGTCTCATCCACAGTAATTTAATGTTATGCTGTGTTCACCATGATACTTCAATGTTATATGTGGCATCTATATTTGAAAGCTCAAACAATATGTAAAACTTCAAGTGTTAAAATTAATACCTCTGTGCATCCCATAAAATTAGACCTACTTTTCAACAGACCCACTTCTGCTATTGTCATAACGATTATTCCAGTAACTCAGAATTCATCTCTTAGAATCATTCTAAATCTTCTAATTTGTGCTTCACATCCAATAGTAATTAAGTTCTGCTTATTTTTTCAACAAAAGATTTCTTAGAGGCGAGTTTCCCATTCCCCTTTATCATTCACTTAGTCCTAAATTGCTTTTTAGTCTTTCCTCCCTCATTTCCACATCTATCTTCCATTTATATGGCTACCAATTAATCTCTATAAACTACTTTCATCATGTAGCATAAATACTCAAGAATACAGTATAAAAAATTGAACAGGTATGGCAGTTGTAATTTTCAAAGGTGGCCTGTAACAATATCTCCATATACCCTTATTATTACATGATATTCTTTTGTGATTGCCTTAACCAAAAGAGTGCGGTGGAAGTGAAACTACCAACATCTAATTCTGGGTCTTAAAACAGTGAGATAGGTTCTACCCAGCTCTCTCTCTCTCCCTGTCTCTCTCGAGATGCTTACTTTTGGAACTCAGGCTCCATGCCTTACGGAAGCCCAAACCACATGGACAGGCCACATGAAGATATTCTGGTCAACAGCCTCAGCTGAGCTCCTGCCTACTGATCAGCATTAACCACAGATCATGGGTGAGGAAATCTCAAAGGTGACTTCAATCCCAGGCATTGTGACAGGCACCACATAAAAGAGCCAAGTGAGAACCACCAGGCTGAGGCTGGTCAACGACTAGAACTCTGATATGTGTGTGCATGCTCAGTCACTTCAGTTGTGTCCAACCCTTTGAGACCCTATGGACTGTAGCCTGCCAAGCTCCTCTGTCCATGGGATTCTCCAGGCAAGAATACTGGAGTGGGTTAGCACTCCCTTCTCAGGAGGATCTTCCCAACCCAGGGATCGAACCCAGGTCTCTTACATCTTCTGCACTGGCAGGCAGATTCTTTATCACTAGCGCCACCTGGGAAGCTCAGAACACTGATAAATGATAATAATAAGCGATTGCTGTGTTTTATGCCACTACATCTGGGTGGGCTGTGCAGCAATGGTTAAGCAATACCATAGAGCAGGTGTATCATATTGATGGCATCATAACCTAGGTTTTTTTAATGGCAAAAAATAGCCAGTGCAGAGGTTGTAAATTGATGAATAGGTGTGGCATTTCTAAAATAGAAAGCTGTTTTGCAATAACAAAATCACAAAGAGAAAACAACATATTTGACTACCAAAACATTTATAAAATTTTTATATAAGAAAAATAGAAATAAATACTAAATAAAAAACAGTTCCAGAAAACATTTGATTATGTATGAAAAACAAAGTATCAGCACCCATACAAAATAAAGAGCTTATGTAAATGCTCCCCAAAACACTCAGGACGCCAGACACAATTCATACCAGACGTAAAAAGTTACAAAGATTTTGAAAATATTTTGTCTTGGCTTGATATAATCAAAGAAATGAAAATTAAAGGACCATTAAGATAAAATTTTATGTCTATTAAAATGAAAAATTAAAATAGTGGCATGAAATTCTGATGATATGGTAAAATTAATGTATTTATATACAACTATAAAATGACAAAATTGTGTCCCTGATGTTCCTGGCTGTAAAATGATAATAAGTTTGGAAAGTCATAAAATATTCATAAGTAATTAATTCAGCAGAGAAAGAACAGCTACCCAGGCAAAGATATTCATTACAGTATTATCAAAAATGGTAAAAAACAAAATCAGTAAAATATAGGATGACAGGGAATAGTAAGTAAACCCCAGTGCAACATCTAACAGAATACTATGTAGTTATTGATAATATTTGTAGAAAATTAAAAATACTTAATAATGGAATCTTAAAGAAAAGAAATAAAAAACCATGTAAGTATATTTAGAAAACAAGGACTAAAAAAGAATATTTTGTAAATAGTTGTGTTCAGTTCTTGAAACTGTGAGCTATTATTTCTTTGAAAAATAGACTGTAATGTGAACTCATGGCTTTGTAATAATAATGAAGAAAATGATAGCTCAGTGACTAAATGAATGTAAAAATCTCAAACCCTAAAAATAATCAAGCTTTTAAAGGGTTTGTTTCCTTTATGATTGCTTCAGTCAAATGATATCAATTAAAACATAATGAAATAAGTCTACCAAGTATATTATCTTGGAGAATGTTAAACTAGTATCTTACATTTTTACCATTTTACAAAAGAATTCCAAACTGATTATTACTCCAAATCAAAAAAAAGTTCACAATGTGAACTGACATACCTAAAAAAATAAAAGGAATCATCTTGTCTCTACAATTCAAAAATTCTTCTTTACATTGTAGTAAAAGTATATATCATATACCTTTCAGATAAGGATTATGATACTAATGCTTGAAGACGAGATAGAAAGGTAAAAAGATGCAGACACAGGAGTATGCAGACAGAATGCATACAACAGTCGTAAGCAAATAACCGTCAACAAATGGCAAATTCCTTTTGAGTGACCTTCAGTAACAGGCACTATATCCCTCTTACAAAGCAGATGCCACACAGAAGTCCTGTAATTATCCATCTGAGGAGAATTTAGAGGAGAATAAATAATAGAGAAGTCTATTGGGCTTCTCTGGTGGCTCATACAGTAAAGAATCTGCCTGCAATGCGAGAGCCCTGGGTTTGAATCCTGGTTTGGAAAGATCCCCTGAAGAAGGGAACGGCTACCCACTCCAGTATTCTGGCCTGGAGATTTCCAGGGACAGAGGAGCCTGAAGGGCTACAGTGCAGGGTGTCGCAAAGAGTTGGACACGACTGAGTGACTTTCACTTTCATTTTCATGCTTTCATTTGACACATACACCTCTCATACATAAAACGGTGGCCTTTTAAAAACACACTAGATGTTCATCTACAAGCTGTCAGGTCACAGATGGAAAGCTGATTTCAAAGACATCTTTCATATGTAAATTCTAAATAATTTACTTAAGAGCATGGCTTGGGCTAGAAAATATTGCCAGTCATGCTTCTGTATGCAATTTCATATGCCAAGCCTGACAACCCATCTGTCTGTAGATCCTGTCCTTACGTGCGTGCATGCTCAATAGCTCAGTTGTGTCCAACTCTGCAACCCCATGGACTATATTCCACCAGGCTCCCCTGTCCTTGGGATTTCCCAGGCAAGAATACTGGATTGCATTGCCATTCCCTTCTCCAGTGGATCTTCTTGACCCAGGGATCAAACCCTGGTCTCTTGCATCAGCAGGCAGATTCTTTACTACTGCACCACTTGGGAAGCCCAGTTCCTGCCTTTACCCGAATAAAATTCTATACATCCTTTGAACATAAATATACCCATGGAAAGTGACACAGGCAGAGCTAATCAAGAAAGTCTATTCTTTTCCTCACACAGTAGAAGTGATTTACAGCCAGCTGAAAAACTAGTAGAGAGACAGAACAAAATATATTCTTTCTCATAGGTCAGTTAGATCAAGGTCTGAAACATGCTGACAGGCTCAATGGCTAATGCAATTAGCCATTAGCACACAGGCACACACCTGTGTGCCATCTGGCCTCCCAGGACTGACACAATCATGCATTTCCTTAGACCTGTGTGGTAACCAAGTTCATTGTAGGGGCAAATCTGCAGGATGTAATAAGCCCAGAGACCTTTAACAGTGTTTTCAGAATGTCTAATTTATATTTTATTCAACAAAAATAATACATTCACTACAGCAAAATATATGAAAACCACATTTTCTTTAAAAAAAAAATCATTTAAACATAGTTCCTGGCGCTGTCTGACATTCATTATTACTGAGACATAAGAAATTCAAATAAAGTATTGAGCAAAGCAACAGAAGCAAATTAATTATTTTAATGACTTTATATACCACTGCATGTAACGCCAAGTGTTTGCACATGTTGTCTCACTTAATCATGATTATATGTTATATGAAGGAAGCAGACAAACAAAACAGCACATATACTAGGATTCCACTTATATAAACATTTAGTTAATGCAAATTCACTGAAAGTGATAAAAAACAAATAGTGATTATATGGAGATGGCGCAGAGGACAGGAAGGAGGAGGAATTAAAAAGAGTCACAGGGAAATTTGGGGGTGATATAGATCTTCATTATGTTTCATGGGTGCACATTGTATCAAAAATTATCAAATATACACTTTGTACACAGTTTATTATGTCAATACTATGTCAATAAAACTATGTACAAAAATATATTAAAATGTTATTAAATTATTTAAAAAAAGAAAAAGAAAGCTTCCAAGAAGGTTGCAGAGCATTAAAAGCCCTCCCTTTTCTGGACTTGGGGACTTATAGTTTATCAAGGTAACATTCATATTTTTCATCTGATTTTCTCATCTGCTCTACATTGATAATCATAAATCATTTTTGTCTTCTCTTAGCCTCTTCCTGAATTACAGAGGGAACTGTAAACCAGATGCCACAGAAATTATGAAGGTGAGTATTCCTATTAATACTCTTAGGATGAATAGCAGACCCTTGACAGTAAAGTATTTCCTTTCCTTCTAGAATCGAGGTCTTCAGAGATCATCTCTTATCTTCTTGGCCTTGAAAGTTTGCAAATCTGAAAAAGAATATCTATTTTTTGCATTCTAAAAGTTTTCCCAAGAAGAAACTGCCACCAACAAAGCAATCATTCTTTGTGTCTAAGAGGTCTTACTTAAAGACATAGAATTTTGGACCTGCGCACTTGCTCAACACATATACTTATACAGGGTCATGCATCTTCCAAATTTGCTAAAGTTCTCTGTGAACACAAATCACCACTGCATGTAATGAATAACTAGTATAAAAATAGAGCCTCATCAGCTTTAGTCACAATTAAGCCTTTTATTAGATATGCTCTGTCTCCTTTTATTACTTACCACAGAAGAGAAAACTATTTAGTCAAGTACTAGATGTAGAAATGAATGCTATCTTTTCAAATTAGTTTTGACCAAAATCAGACTAATTTAGCCACAGAAGAGGATTGACTCTACAGGTAATTATCACAAATTTCATTTGAGAAGGATTCCTTCTGCAGTGGTAAACAACTGCTTTCCACATTAGAAGCAGACAGTTTTTAGTAACTGCATGTACCTGTTCTACTGCCTAGGGAAATTTTAAAGAATCCTTTAGATAAGATCCATAGTGTCCCAACCTTAATAGATCTTATAGCAAGTAGAATTCCTCCAGGAAGTTAAAAAGTAAAAGCACGATTCTCCATATAGCTTTCATTTATTATATCCCAACACCCATTAAGAAATGACTTGGGGATGATTTCTTTGGGAAGCACTGAGTAATGGCTTTGACTCTCAGAGATAATCACAGACCTGATATACAGAGTTGTCACAGAACTCAAAATGTTGATTTCCTTTAGCCTATAAAGGATGCCAAAGTTCTGATCAGGATACAGTCTGACCGAGGGAACTGACTCAGTTTTAATCTTTACTTAAAAGGAAATAAAATGTATATAGTGATCATCTTGGTCATTTAAGCTGGTACCACTCTCACTTGGTATGAACATACAAAAATAAAAACAGTAGAAAACAGTTCCAAGAGATAATATAAAAAACAAATGATATCTCTGTAGAACATTACAGTTTTTTTATGTGTTTCATAGTCATTATGTACCCGCCTCAAGACAAATTCAGGCAATATAATGACTACTCACTTCTTATAGAAGACAGAACTGCATTACAGAAGAATTCTAAGTGACTTGACAGAAGCCACACAGCCAGTATTTCAACCACAGAACCTAAATTTTCTGGTTTCAAATAGAGTCGTTTCTCTTACTTTTTGTACTATATACCTGATGATTGCTTTATTCTGATTATAGCAACAAAATATGACCAAGGTAGAAAAATTTGCAAAAATAAAACAATATAAAGTAGAAAATTAAAATCATCCAAAGTTCCATCAGCCAAACTAAGCCTTGGTAAAATCTACATATCTACTGTTTCAAGTCAGATTTTCTAGAACATAAACTCAAATGAAGATTTTGTATGCAGAAGGTTTGGGCTTCCCAGGGAGCACTAGTGGTAAAGAACTCACCTGCCAATGCGGGAGACACAAGAGATGTGGGTTCGATCCATGGATGGGGAAGATCCCCTGGAGGAGGAAATGGCAACCCACTCCAGTATTCTTGCCTAGAGAATCCCATAAACAGAGGAGCCTGGTGGGCTACAGTCTAAGAAGGTCACAAAGAGTCAGACATGACTAAAGCAACTCATCATGCATGCATGTGCAAAAGGCTTAATGGTTTACCTTCTGGAGCAATGCCTACTAGAGTGGGAGAAGCAGGTTGGGCAAAGTGAAGAGTATATTTAGTTCAAATCATCATGCTGTACACCTTAAATATATACAAATTTTATCTAAAAATAAAAAGTGAGATAAATACATAGCATCAATTTCTTGAGGACTTCAGATATATCTGATTCTATATTTCCTTTTTAGTAGTTATTAATAACATTCTTATAATATCTAACACCAATGTGAAACTATAAGTTCACTAATAGAATAAATACTTTAAAAATTGTTCCTCATTGAAATGAACAAAAAAGTATATCTACAATTATTAGTCACAATTATTAATCAAATCATTGATTACGTGTTGCAGATTAAATATTTTAAAATAATGAACCAGCACTACTTCAGTTGCTCAAGGATCAAATGTGGGTGACAGATTCTGATTCAATTTGAAACCCACTGATTGAAACATCCGATGCTCATTTTATGCCTTGGAACACTTATTAATTATTCAGGAAACCATGGGCCTCTGGGGAAGGGTAAGATATTCAGGGACAATCGCAAGGAAGTGGGGGCATTGTTAACAATAGCTTTAACTGTCAACTATGGTCTAAATATCTGTTGAATTTAAGAAGTTTTTAGTTGTTCTGCAAAATGGTAGTGTATTAATTGACTTGACCATTCTTTTTTTCTCCACTGTAGTCATAGTGTTTGAATTAATATGTCTACAAATGCAGGCTACTTGAGAGTGCCTATTTACATGGCATACACCAAAAAGTGCTCCTAATTTGATAAAAGGCTAGAAAGACACAGTTTGAGCCAACATGGCCATTTGCCTCACCAGCTGGCACTGGCTGACAGGATGCAGACGCATCTTCATGAGACTCCTAAACGAACAGTAAAATTGGGAGGGGAGTCATCAAGTGTGTCATTACTCTAAAAACAAGAAATTACATTGCATACCTATTTGACACACTAGAACAGCCTCGATTCACAAATAGTGCCTGTGCATGCTTCGTTGCTCTGCTGCTGTTGCTAAGTCTCTTCAGTCGTGTCTGACTCTGTGCAACCCCAGAGACGGCAGCCCACCAGGCTCCCCCATCCCTGGGCTTCTCCAGACAAGAACACTGGAGTGGGTTGCCATCTCATTCTCCTGGATATATTACCAACCAAGGGATCAAACCCACATCTCCTGCATCTCCTGCATTGCAGGTAGATTCTTTACCCCTAAGCCACTTCTCTGTTTAAAAATCTTGAATGGAAGATCAAAAAAGACTGCAAATCTGTCTGGTACAGTCATGATAAAACTTTTTAACAAGGGAGGTGGGAAGGGGGATGATTCATGTCAATGTATGGCAAAAACAACTACAATATTGTAAAGTAATTAGCCTCCAATTAAAATAAACAAATTAGTTTTGAAAAAGAAAGAAAGAAAAAACTTTTTAACACAGAACACTTCAAGGGACAGCAGTACCTCTTTCCCACTTGATTTGTAATCACTCTCATGTTCGCATAAAGCAGAGGGAGGTAATATTGTCCTGGGTAGAGAGGCCTAAAGACAACATGGCAGATTCAGAAAACTGGCAAATAGAGATAAGTAGGTTCAACATGGTTACTTCAGCTAAAAATGCAGCCCTGCCATTTATAATCCTTACGTTGGAGCATGATACCCATCATATACCACCTTGTAATATAACTATTATATGTAAAGTGGGCTTCCCTGGTGGCTCAGTCGGTAAAGAACCTGGCTGCAATGCAGGAGACTCGGTTTGATCCTTGGATTGGGAAGATTCTTCTGGTGAAGGAAATGGCAACCCACTCCAGTATTCTTGCCTGAGAAATTCCACGGGCAGAGGAGCCTGGCGGGCTGCAGTCTGTAGGGTAGCAAGAGTCAGACATGACTTAGTAACTAAACCACCTTACGGATATCATTGTCCTTGCTAAAACAGTGTAATAAAAAGATACAGATTTTATAAATGGATCAACCTGATTTGAAATGTAGGTATAATAATTACCATGTGATTGGCCTCAAGCAATTTACTAACTTCTCTGGGCCTCATTTCTTCATATTAAATAAGGCTGATATTTGCATATCAAGGTTGCTAAAAGAATTAAAGGAGATTACATATATATGATATGGTACATTTTATTATTATAGAATATATTATTAATTATGTATAAATGTTAATTATCTGTAAGCATTAATAATTAATGTTATTATATATTTTTATATATTTGGCACAGGATAGGAATGTAATTAATGACAACTGTCATTTTTATTGTCGTAATGTAATTTTGAGATTTACCCAAAGGCTAGCAATTTTGCAGAAAAGATGATAGAATTTCTTTGGAAAGAATAATGGATGAATGAATAAATGAATGAAGACATAAAAATGCCAAGGTTAATAAGGAAATGCAGGCTGTGTGCCACGCTTGTTCAGTGATATGGCAGCAATGTTACAGAATACAAAGGAAGCCAAATGCTGAGGTTGTGCTTTGTCAATGAGGAAATAATCATTGTTTGGTTTAAAATGAAGCTTCCAAATGAATAGCCCTTACTCCTTTTTTTTCAAATCTTCTCAGGATGTAAATATACATACAGCAAGATTTTACTCGTAGTCAGTATGAAAGTAACCTTTCTACTGTTTGTTCCTTCACAGTGTATCTCAGTTTACAACTATACACTTATTTCTGTGAGCACTTGATTGAAGATGCCTCATTCTACTAAACTCAAAGCTCCATGAAGGCAACGACTGGATCTGACTTACTTGCATAGTTTTAGTTTTTGGTACATTGACTAGTGCATGGTAGGCTTTCACAATAATTGTTCGAAAAACAAAAGTTCCCCTCTTCATATGCTAAAAACATGTCAAGGGATTGACATGATATATTTGGGTTTCATTTTCTACATTAAATAACTAGATTTTTTTAAAAAACTGAAGTATAGTTGGTTTATAATGTTGTGCCAGTCTCTGCAGTACAGCAAAGTGACTCGGTTATACATATACACACATTCTTTTCTTATGCATTCTTTTCCATTATGGTTTCAACATAAAAAACTAAGCTTTAAAAGAAATGTGTAGAATTGATAATTGATCATTTTAGACATTTAGGCACTCCATTATTTGCATGTTACAGAGCTTTCAAAATCAAATGTCAGAAATGGAAACCCAAAATAGCATTCTGCTTTCAAGTAGGGGTTCTACAAAGACTGTCTCTGACTCCAGCATTATTCAGCATAATCTCTTAAGATGCTCTTCACTGCTCTGGTGGCACAGTGCTTAAGGAAACGGAACTAGAGCCAGTGACAGTCCCTGCTCTGGGCCATAATCTAATATTTTAAATGCAGAAGAAAATTCCAAAAGTAAAAATCCCTTTCCTGAATCCATGGACTCAACTAGGTTATCCACTCTTAATGGGTTCTGGTCTCTGATATCAGGATCAGGAACTATGAGGCTGCTGCTGCTAAGTCACTTCAGTCGTGTCCGACTCTGTGTGACCCCATAGACCCCATAGGCAGTCCACCAGGCTCCCCCGTCCCTGGGATTCTCCAGGCAAGAACACTGGACTGGGTTGCCATTTCCTTCTCCAATGCATGAAAGTGAAAAGTGAAAGGGAAGTCGCTCAGTTGTGTCCGACTCTTGGCAAACCCCATGGACTGCGGCCTACCAGGCTCCTCCGTCCATGGAATTTTCCAGGCAAGAGTACTGGAATGGGGTGCCATGGCCTTCAAAACAAAACAAAAAATCAGAACTTGAAAGCAAGAGTATGTGGTATGTTTTCCAAGTAGAATAGCACTTACAGATGCAACTCATCATTAAATGCTACTACACACACACACAATTTATTCTATTCTCAAACAACTCTGAAGAGCCATAATATATAATAATTTTGGATAAAGATACCTACTTCCCATGGCTATTTTAAGGAATAACTGGGATCATATATGCGAAATGCTGAATCAAAACTGGAATCTCTTGGGACTTCCCTGGTGGTCAAGTGGCTAAGACTCGGTCCTGTCAATGCAGGGGGCCAGGGTTCCATCCCTAGTCAGGGAACTAGATGCCACAACTAAGAGTTCTAGTGCTGCAACAAAGAACCATCACAGTCAAATAAATAGATAAATATTTGGGAAAAAAAACCACTGGAATCTCTTGAATGCCTTCTGGAATGTAGGAGCAAGTACTTGATCCATGGGGAGTTAAGGAGATGAGCAGATCACTCAAGAACCATCTCCCATCTCTTTGAGAACTGAAGATTTGTTTTCTGTTTGTAAGCCTCTTGTACCTTCATGTACATTCCAGATTCGATCATTTCTCATCACTTCCACCACTCCCACCTAGCGCTGGGAGGTGACTCCCACCATGTCTTTTATTGCCTTCCCACCTTTCCAAATCCATTTCCCAGTTTGGCTATTAACCACTGAGCACCCAAAGTGATCCTTTGACCGCCCCCCCCAAAAAAAAATCTGATCTGGTCATTCCCTTCCTCAAAACCATCCAATAACCTCACAATAAAATCTAAATTCCTTACCACAGCCAAATATATCTGACTACTGACTACCTCTGTAACCACACTTTCTTAAATTTCACAATATCCAATGTTATAGTTTGTATTTATTTATCATTGGTTTGGCCAAAAAGTTTATTCAGGTTTTTCTAGAAGATATTATGCAAATTATATAAAAAACCCAAATGAAATTTTTGGCCAAACCAATACTTACTTTATCTACTAGAACATTAATTCCACAAGAACAAGGATGATGTAGTTTTTACTCACTATTCTATCCCTAATAGCTAGAGCTCAGGCACATAACAAATACTTAATGACTATGTGTTGGATGAAAGAATGCATGAGTCTTCTCATCCATATTAAAAATCAGATGTATTCATGACAGATGAAGTAAGCAGAAAAAGAACAACTAATCATAGTTTCCCTGATGGCTCAGAAAGTGAAAAATCCATCTGCAATGCAGGAGACCTGTGTTCGATCCCTGGGTTGGGAAGATACCCTGGAGGAGGGCATGGCAGCCCACTCCAGTATTCTTGCCTGGAGAATCCCCAAGGACAAAAGAACCTGGAGGGCTGCAGTCCATGAGGTCACAAAGAGTCGGACATGACTGAGCAACTAAGCACAATCATAGCTGTAAGAAAGACAGAAGACAGTTTTCAGTGGCAAAGGAAATCAGTGGAGTCAAAATAGGGGGAAAAAATTGAATCTAGAAACATATACAAAAGCAAAAGTGAATTGTCTATTATTACATAGCAATAGAAACTATAACAACCATTTATCCACTCATAGTTCTGTACATCAGTCTAGGCAGATTCGATTAGTCAGGTCTTACTGGACTGACTTCATGCAAAGAGTTGACTCATTGGAAAAGACTCTGATGCTGGGAGGGATTGAGGGCAGGAGGAGAAGGGGAGAACAGAGGATGAGATGGCTGGATGGCATCACCGACTTGATGAATGTGAGTTTGAGTGAACTCCGGGAGATGGTGATGGACAGGGAGGCCTGGCATGCCGCGATTCATGGGGTCTCAAAGAGTCAGACACAACTGAGTGACTGAACTGAACTGAACTGAACTGGACTGACATCAAGTTGTCAGCCAGGCAACTCTAGGGAAGAATTCACTTCTAAGCTTATTCAGGTTGCTGGCAGAATTTAGTTCCTTGGAATTTTAAGACTGAAGTGTATGTTTTCTTACTGGCTATCATCTGGGACTACTCTCAGCTCCCAGAGGCTACCCACATTTCTTGCGGCATAGCCCCTCCATCTTCTAAGGTAGCTAGGCCATGTTTAATCCATCTCATACCTGAAATCTTTCTGACTTCCTCTCCTGCTACCAACCAGAGACAATTCTCTGGTTAGACAATCATTGTTTTCTCTGTTTCATGAATGAGGAAATCGGTGATTAAACAATTTGTCTGTAGCCCCATGAAGATTCATTGATAGATTTGGTACTAAAATTCACATTTCTTCATTCCTAGACCATCCTTCTATCTCTTTCGAGACTAAAAGCAGGACTGTCAGTAGACAGAGTCCTCCCTAGAGTTTCCCCTCCTGGTCGGGATGCAGGTCTTCGCGGCCTGTCTGGATGCCTTGTCTATAGATAGTACCAGTGTTTAAGATTATCGTAAATTGTTTGGTTAACGCTCTTAGTGCATTTCTGGGCTTTTGCACAGTACAGTAAAGGAAAATACCTTATTCTACAAAAAAAGGAAATACAAGATGAATTGCCTCTTGAATAAGAAAGATATGTCCCAAGGAATAGCAAAAAGGACTCTCTCAGAATGCCATCTCTGACTGCACCAGCAAGGGCAATGAGCAGAAATGCTATCAGTATACTTATAGCAAAAACATTCAGTAAAAGAATTTGATTACAAAAGTCTATTCTCACCCACAATTGATTTTTTTTCAACACAGCTTCCAGACAACTTAAAGATCAAAGAAAGCTGTCTATATACAAACTAAGTGACAAAACACTGCTGCTGCTGCTAAGTCACTTCAGTGGTATCCGACTCTGTGCGACCCCAGAGACGGCAGCCCACCAGGCTCCCCCATCCCTGGGATTCTCCAGGCAAGAACACTGGAGTGGGTTGCCATTTCCACAGAGAGCTTAAAAATGCTGATTTGGGAGCAAAATGATTCAGAAACTGATTCCACTTTCACATCCACCACATATTGACTGTGTTTCTTTGGGAAATGTACTTACCTCTCTAGAATTTAATCTCCTCATCTGTAAATTCAAAATGAGAAAACCGCTTCCCTCAGAGTGTTATTGTGAGGCAGGCTTAAGTCAAATAATGTCTAGCATTTAACTCATCGTAAGCACTAATTATATGCTTGCTATTGTTACTACAACTTAGTGTTAAAGAATATGTTTTATGTTCTTTCCAATATTTACTGGCATAAATATCACATATTGGATTAGTGATACTTATTTATCATCATTAATACAAGGAAGGTGATATGTGAAAAAAAACTTGTTTAAATTTTTATGTTTTTAAAAACAGTAATTAATTAGTAAGATTTAATCTCAGAAATAATGAACCATCTTGTTAGACAATTATATCCGTTTGTAAACATAACTGCCAGAATATATATGAATATATTTAACTATTATCTATCACCCAAAACAGTTTCTGCAAGAGAAAAGAGTGGGTGGAAGATGTAGCAGAAAACACTCATTTTAAGATTAAGTGTGAAATATGTTGGAAAATCACCATGGTGACATTGTAAACAGTCAGATAACCCCAAATCGAGCCTAAGTTTGGAAATGGAATTCTTCTGGATTTTGTAAAGCAGGACAACCTCATGCCTCAGAGCCTCAACAGTGAATAATATTTTAGGGGAATTATTCTCCTTCCCCGAAGGTTGGAATTAAAATGCCACAATTTGTCTAAATTATCAAATCAGTCATCAGCTGATTCATGTCAATATATGGCAAAAACCACTACAATATTGTAAAGTAATTAGCCTCCAACTAAAATAAATTAATTTTAAAAAATCAGTCATCAGAAGACGTTTTAGAGAACAAATATCAAGTCCTACCCTTTAGTAGTTTTAATTTTTAAAAATTACCTAATTATCTTGGTAGAAAATGTAAGAAAGAGATTCAGATCAGATCAGATCAGTCGCTCAGTCGTGTCCGACTCTTTGCGACCCCATGAATCACAGCACGCCAGGCCTCCCTGTCCATCACCAACTCCCAGAGTTCACTCAGACTCAAGTCCATCGAGTCAGTGATGCCATCCAGCCATCTCATCCTCTGTCATCCCCTTCTCCTCCTGCCCCCAATCCCTCCCAGCATCAGGGTCTTTTCCAATGAGTCAACTCTTCGCATGAGGTGGCCAAAGTACTGGAGTTTCAGCTTTAGCATCATTCCTTCCAAAGAAATCCCAGGGCTGATCTCCTTCAGAATGGACTGGTTGGATCTCCTTGCAGTCCAAGGGACTCTCAGGAGTCTTCTCCAACACCACAGTTCAAAAGCATCAATTCTTCGGCACTCAGCCTTCTTCACAGTCCAACTCTCACATCCATACATGACTACAGGAAAAACCATAGCCTTGACTAGACGGACCTTTGTTGGCAAAGTAATGCCTCTGCTTTTGAATATGCTGTCTAGGTTGGTCATAACTTTCCTTCCAAGGAGTAAGCGTCTTTTAATTTCATGGCTGCAGTCACCATCTGTAGTGATTTTGGAGCCCAGAAAAATAAAGTCTGACACTGTTTCCACTGTTTCCCCATCTATTTCCCATGAAGTGGTGGGACCGGATGCCGTGATCTTCGTTTTCTGAATGTTGAGCTTTAAGCCAACTTTTTCACTCTCCTCTTTCACTTTCATCAAGAGGCTTTTGAGTTCCTCTTCACTTTCTGCCATAAGGGTGGTTTCATCTGCATATCTGAGGTTATTGATATTTCTCCCGGCAATCTTGATTCCAGCTTGTGTTTCTTCCAGTCCAACGTTTCTCATGATGTACTCTGCATATAAGTTAAATAAACAATATACAGCCTTGACGAACTCCTTACTTTCAAATAAATTTCCCACCTACTTCCCCATCCCTGCCCCCAGGCATAAAAGTGGTCAGAGTTGTCAAAATGTGCAATTTTCTCTTAGCTAGAGTTGAGTTCAACTTGAGTATTACCCAGCTTATTCCTAACCACGAACTTACAAAGTATTATTTTTCCACGTTTGCAGAAGAGGAAACCGGTCTGAGAACTCCAATACTTTTGCCCACAGTCACCCAGGCCCATCAGACTCTTAACACTTCAGTAGAGCAAGAATCTGACCAAGGTAATGACATAAGAAACAAGGTCTAGCGAGAAGGAAAAGGAGGAACCTAGACAAGGGCCACAGGAAGACACAAGCAAGAAAGCACACCCATGGATGAGCCTGCACTGAGAGACAGAATAGCCAGGCCACCAACATTCCCGACCACCTGCTTGAGTTTGGGTTTAATATGCTAGTTAGCTCAAACTGCCTGGAGTCCTGAATATTTGGCATTCAAGACTCAGTCTCTCTCCTAACACACTCGTTTTCTGGTACAGTGTTTATATTATTTTATTGGCTCATGTTGAATAGGTCGAAAGTCATTTACTCTGAAATATGAAGACAACCAACACTGTTATTATGGTAAGAGCCAGTGTACATCTTCCATCATTGCTATTGACATGAGTTGGTTAGAGTACCCTATAATAGGCTACAGGTCATCTAATTACATGCTTTTCGTGCTTTTGAAGTACAGCAGGAATTGATCTTATTTACCACTATGACTGTGAACTTCTTAATGGAATTAACTAAAACTAACATCCCAGATAAAGAAGCTGGATATAAAATCCATACTCTACTGTCAAGATAAGGAAAGAAAAATAAGAAGAGCACCATAACTGCCCTTGTACAGAAAGCTCCTCTTGCAAATGAGTCTGTTGACAAAAAAAAAATTTCTGGTGATGCATAAAATATCAATCACAAGCTCCTTCAATATATTTCTAAAACATAACTCAGTACTAATGAGGCCATTAAAAAACTTGAAAAGTTTTGGATATCTGTTGTTAAATATCTGTAACATTACTGAATGGTACACTTAAAATGAGTAAGATGGTAAATTCTACAGAAGTTATGTGGCTTTGCTACAATTTTTAAAGTTTTTATTAGATAAAATTTGTAAACAATTAAAAACAATAAAATCATTTAAATTACTTATGCAGCAATATTTGATGCATCAAAAAATAGTACTCATAAAAGCAACAATGATAATGTTAATTTTAAAAGATTAGTTCAACAGTGTTATCAGTTATTATGTTGGATAGTATGTAAGTATCATCATTATTTTATGTTATCATTTTATATATGTTCTGGACATTTTGTTTAAAAAGGTAAAGATAATAACATTTGAAAACACATTAAATTTTTTAAAAGAGCAAAGTTCATTACCTAAAAATATATGCTTCATAAACTTAAAATTAAGATGCTAGAAAAACTTCTCCCCCAGAGACTATTGAATAATGTATTTCTGTAATGCCTAGTCTTAGTGAGGAGACGAATATTGAAGATAAACGCAAAATGTACACAACTTGGGCTTTTACAAGGAATAGTTTAAAATAAAAAAAAAAAAAAAGAAGAAACTATTGCTCCCAGGACTTCCCTGCTGGTCTAGTGGTTAAGACTGAGGAAACTAAGATCCCTCATCCTGGGTGGCCAAAAATCAATAAATAAATTTTAAAAATTTATTTACAAATCTATTGCAATATATGTATTCCTTTATATTGGATTTCTTTCACTTAATATTGTTGAAATTCTTTCATGCTTTACTTGTATTAGCAGTTTGTTCTGTTTAATTCTGAGTAGTATTCCATTATATGACTATACCACAGTTTTCCTGTTCATTTTCCTGTTGATGGACACCTAAATGTTTCCATTGTGTCTGTGTTTCTGAAAAGGGTGGGTTGCTTTGGTACCCATCTGGTTGCTCACCTGATATTCTGAAATCCAGCTTGAACCTCCATAATTTATCAGCAAATAAACTACTAAAAATATGTGGTAAGTAGGGGAAGAGATACAACAGAGGTCAAGTCAAGGTCCAAAAGAAGGCAAGTCACACTCAACACCATGCCCCTAGCCATTAGAGTATTTTTTTATATGCCAGAGTAAAAAAGCAGTAAGAGTAGAGGAAAAAAACAGATCATTTTCATTTTTTTCTTTTCTATTTAAAAAAAAATCCAAACAAAAAGTTTCTGCTTAAAAATAAAACAATTTAGTTTGCCGCAGTACAACACCTATTTCACTGGAGATGATCACAGAAGGACCCAAAGAAGCAACCATAAAAATATTCTCTACTCATGCAGATGAGTGGGGATTTTGTAAGATAAGAAACACATATTGGGTAATATCGTATTTACCATTCCTAAAATATAATTTCCTTGCTCTGAAACTTATAATACCACTGTAATGTTTCAGCCTTATTCACTCAACAAAAAATAAAGAAAAGTAGTTCCAATATTCTTAAGAAAGCTCCTTAACTTTCTTAATATAAAGTATTAGGTTGACCTAACAAAAGTGCTAAAGGAGGAAGGAGTGGGAAGATTAGCCTAACAACCAAAGAAATTCTTGTCATTTAAATTCATTTTATTTTAATTTTTAAGACTACTGTCTCAATACTTTAATAAAATTGTATGCGCAACTGGAGGTACATGTACAATTTAATGTAGGATGTTGTAAATTTTGATGAAGCTAGAAGTATTCCAGTGCAATAATATTTATATCTGAGGTGCCTCAAGTCTACCATTACTATAATACTTCTAATGGATTTGTCATATCAACATAACAAAGTTCCTAGACAAAAATATATTCCCGGTCCTATAAAATTCTCTGAGAATTGGGAAAACAGTCAATCACAAAGGCTTTTTTCTCTGAGTCACTGTGGCTATCACAAAGGATAACATTTCTCCTAATTATCATCTTCAGAATATCTACAAATAGCTATAAAATTCAAAATAATAGTTTCTGTGTGTACAATAGAGAGTGTATACTGTTCTGAGAACAGACTCTGTCCTTTGCTCTGTCAATCTAACACGTTCTTGAAAGATTCTCATGAGGCTTCTAACACTTATCAAAAAAAAAAAAAAATCTATAAGAGATCCCCAGAAGGATTTTCAAAACAAAATAGAGGAAAAGAGGGATAAAAGTTGGAAAGATTTTTGAAGTCTAGGGAAAAATAACTCAGTGTCATAAAATCAATGACCTGACAAGACTAAAAATTTTATTTCTCTCTGTTGAGTCCCAATGCTAGGTCAGCTTTTGTATTTTAATTCTGCATCTAGGTGGACAGGATTTGGAAAACAATGTAGTACAACTAAGTGTAACTTGAAAATACTTCACAGATTCTCCAAAGCCAATTGTCATGTTTGGCTTTCCAGTGTAGCAAAAAAATACACTATAGTTCCTGGGAATACTTTTTGCAATATTCACTTTCAAACAAACGTCATGCCACAGAGCCATATTGTGACTCCACAATTTGAGGACCCACGGACTTAAAGAGTTCCATACTTGTTGCTGTGTAGTCGTTAAGTCCTGTCTGACTCTCTTGTGACTCCAGAGACTATAGCCCACCAGCCTTCACTGTTCTAAGATTTTCCAGGTAAGAATACTAGAGTGGGCTTCCACTTACTTCTCCAAGGGATTTTCCTCACACAGGGACAGAACCCATGTCTACTGAATTAGCAGGTGGATTCTTTACCTCTGAGCCACCTCCTTTAATCTCAGTTGAGTGAAACCCAACTAGAGTATACAGAAAATCAAGGATTGGGAAAGGTAAACATACATGACATATTTCTGTCTTTTCCTGAAACCCCATAAAAGTATCAATAAAGACTTTTTTTTTTAAATGAGACAATAGTAAAGATTTTTTCAGTTTAGTTTAGTCACTCAGTTGTGTCCAATTCTTTGCGACCCCATGAATTGCAGCATGCCAGGCCACCCTGTCCATCACCAACTCCCGGAGTTTACCCAAACTCATGTCCATTGAGTCAGTGATGCCATCCAGCCATCTCATCCTCGATCATCACCTTCTCCTCCTGCCCCCAATCCCTTCCAGCATCAGAGTCTTTTCCAATGAGTCAGCTCTTCATATGAGGTGGCCAAAGTATTGGAGTTTCAGCTTTAGCATTAGTCCTTCCAATGAACACCCAGGACTGGATCTCCTTTAGAATGGACTGGTTGGATCTCCTTGCAGTCCAAGGGACTCTCGAGAGTCTTCTCCAACACCATAGTTCAAAAGCATCAATTCTTCGGCGCTCAGCTTTCTTCATAGTCCAACTCTCACATCCATACATGACCACTGGAAAAACCATAGCCTTGACTAGATGGACATTTGTTGGCAAATTAATGTCTCTGCTTTTTAATATGCTGTCTAGGTCGGTCATAACTTTCCTTCCAAGGAGTAAGCGTCTTTTAATTTCATGGCTGCAATCACCATCTGCAGTGATTTTGGAGCCCCCAAAAAATAAAGTCTTACACTCTTTCCCTTGTTTCCCCATCTATTTCCCATGAAGTGATGGAACCAGGTGCCATGATCTTAGTTTTCTGAATGTTGAGCTTTAGGCCAACTTTTTCACTCTCCTCTTTCACTTTCATCAAGAGGCTTTTTAGTTCCTCTTCACTTTCTGCCATAAGGGAGGTGTCATCTGCAAAGATAACATAGGTGGGAAAGAAGACAATAGCAAATATTTCACATTTGTTGCCAGAAATATTCATACTAAGATAAAAATCCTAACTCACGAGCATTTTACATAATAGATAGCAACACATTTGGGACAGATAAAAGCAGCTAGGAGAGAAGTAATTGGCACAGCAAAGGGAAGTGGCACCTTAAAAACTTGAAAGTGATTGTCTCTTGGGATCAGGACTGGACATGATGTGAGGAGTCTTGCTTTTCTTAAAAGCCTTTAGCATCATTTACTTTACAGGCATTAATTACTTCATGAAAGTAAAACTTAATGTACTAAGTTAAAAATTAAAGGGAATTTATAGGAAGGATAATAGCACATCTCATGTGCAGACTGTACTTTGTACACCTAAAGCTAACACAATAATGTAAATCAGCTATACTTCAATTTTAAAAAATAGGAAAGGCAAAAACACTATAGGAAGGTTATTATGATCGTCACTAATGCTGTTACACAACTGTTTTCTGGTTCTCCCCAAGTCTGGCCTTATGGCATGTACTTTATGACCCCTCTTAGGTGGTACAACATAACTCCTTTTGGTCAATGATTTTATGAACAGAAGTGACATATGTCATTTATGGGCTTAAATTATTGGTGAGAGACCCTTCAGACCTAGCTTATTTCTCCTTGGTATGGTGAGCAGTAACATTTGAGATGGGTCTGCTCCATGAACCTGGATCCTTACATGCCTATGATGAACAGAAAGTGAAAGTGTTAGTTGCTCAGTCTCATCCAGTTCTTTGTGACCCCATGGACTGTAGCCCACCAGGCTCCTCTTCCATGAAATTTTCCAGGCAAGAATACTGGGGTGGGTAGGCATGCCCTTCTCTAGGGGATATTCTTGACCCAGGGACTGAATCCATGTCTTCTACATCGCAGGCGGCTTCTTTACCATCTGAGCCACCAAGGAAGCTCATGATGAACAAAGCCCTCCGCTTATCTGTGATAGATATCAGTATGGTCAAAAAACAAGTCAGTGTTGTTTAAGCCACTGAGATTTGGGAGCTGTCAGTTATAGCAAAAGAGCAATCATCCTAACTTGTACAATTAGGAATACAGATGAACCTAAAGTGCAGTCAGAATCAGAGATGCTCTGTCTTAGCTCCTGTCTCTGACAGGAACCCAATGAATGTGGGTGTTTTTCTCTTTCCCTACATTTAGCAGCAAAATGGTTGCCAGTAGCTCCTGGGCTTCACATCCCACAGTATCCATCAGCTGAAAGGAACTAACTTTATTCCCCACTTCTAGATCAGAAAAGCTTGGGAGAGTCACACTCCTGAGCCAATAAAGAGAGGTCAGTTTGTCAGAGTCAAGAAAGGGCAAATGAACCTGTAAGAATCCTGTAATGATGTGGTTGGGAAAGAGAGTAGGGCATATCTGTAAAATGTCCGAGGAATATTCCCAGGACAAAAGGAGTTACTGGGAAGACAGATAATAGGCAACCACTCTGAGTCACTGTAAATTTACTTTATATGTCCTTAACATTTTGATGTTTAATTAAGACAGTTAAACACCCATGATACAATCTTTGCTTACTTCTACAGTTTCACCTTCCATCATTCACCACACTAGATAGCTTCATGGATCTCTGCATAATTTCCAAACAAGCCATATATTTACATGCCTCAGTGTCTTTGGCACACCCTTGAACCCTTATCATCTTGCCCAAGTGTAACAAAGAAGAAGGGCTTCCCTAGTGACTCAGATGGTAAAGAACCCACCTGTAATGCAGGAGACCCAGGTTCGATCCCTGGTTTGGGAATATCCCCTGAAGAAGCAAATGGCTACCAACTCCAGTATTCTTGCCTGGAGAATCCCATGGACAGAGGAGCCCAGAAATCTGGCAACCTAAGTGCTTTGATTTTGGCTTCCCTCGTAGTTCAAACAGTAAAGAATCTGCCTGCAATGCAGGAGACATGGGTTTGTCCCTGGGTTGGGAAGATCCCCTGGAGAAGGGAAGGGCAAGCCTCTCCAGTACTCTTGCCTCAAGAAGTGGATGGACAAAAGAGCCTGGTGGGCTACAGTCCATGGAGTTGCAAAGAGTCACACACTACTGAGCAACTAACACTCACAACAGAGAAGAACCTGACTCCATATTGGATTTATTCCTTTAGATGTGCTTTATCATGCTGGCTCTGTACCTTTTGTAAAAGAATGCTGCCTACAATCTGAAATACATGGGAAGCCCATTCTCAAGACTCTTACCTTTAAATTTATAACAATTTAACCTTCATTCAGTGGAGAAGGCAATGGCACCCTACTCTAGTACCCTTGCCTGGAAAATCCCATGGACGGAGGAGCCTGGTAAGCTGCAGTCCATGGGGTCACTAGCAGTCAGACACGACTGAGCGACTTCACTTTCACTTTTCACTTTCATGCATTGGAGAAGGAAATGGCAACCCACTCCAGTGTTCTTGTCTGGAGAATCCCAGGGACGGGGGAGCCTGGTGGGCTGCCGCCTCTGGGGTTGCACAGAGTTGGACATGACTGAAGCGACTTAGCAGCAGTAGCAGCAGCAACCTTCATACAGAGATACAAAGTTGCAGAACAAAAAATAACAATTGTCTTATTTGAGGTTTATAAGATCATTGTGGCTAGACCTAAATTGTCAGCTGTAGGAACTAAGAATTCCTGCAGCAAGCAGTTTGTAGCGATTAGCCACACCCCTTCCTCTTTTAGTACAAATACAAGCCTGAATTCTAATCCAGTTAAGATAGTTCTCTGGGACAGTAGTCCACCATTCTTTCTGTCTACTGGCTTTCTGAATAAAGTTGCTATTCCTTGACCCAACAACTTGTCTCTCAATTTACTGTCTTGTCTTGGGAGCAGTACAAGCTTAGACTCAGTGACACAAGTACCCAAGTCTACTCATCCTGGAGTCAACTCAAATGGTTTTGTCTGATCCCAGGACAGTTTTGCCGTAGTGGAAAGAGAGTAAATGCTGGACTCAGAGAAACACAGACTGAACATCCATTGTTCCATTTACTAGCATATGACCTTGGTCAACTTACTAAGCTTTTTGAAATTTAATTTCAACATCTGTAAAATGATGATAATAATGACAAATTGCAGGGTTTTATGGATTAGAAGGAATATACATGTATATAGTTTCCAGAACAGAGTAATAGTTTGAAAAATGCATATTACATATCTCATATGACATTTTAGTGCAATTTTCTACATATATATCTGCCTTCCATATCAACCTGAGTTTCTTGAAGAACCTGGCTTTATTCACCTTCAGTGTATGGTGTCTAGCATATTAGAATTGCCTGGGGAGTTTAAAACAAATGATCATTGAGCCTTACCCTAGAGACACTGATTTAACTGATCTGGGATTTCACCAGGGCATGATGGTGTTTTTCAAAGTCTTCCCCAATGGGGTTAATGTGCCATCAGGACTGACAGCCACTGTACTGGGTGCTCAAATATTTGTTGAATGAATGCTGTTTGTCTTACAAGGCATTTCTAAGACTCAGCTAAACGTTTCATTTATATACAACATTCACCTTGTTTTGGAGAAGGAAATGGCAACCCACTCCAGTGTTCTTGCCTGGAAAATCCCAAAGACAGAGGAGCCTGGTGAGCTACAGTCCATGGGGTCACAAGAATCAGACATGACTTAGTGACTAAGCCTAAGCCTTCATCTTCTTTAACCTTAGTGAAAGCCTGTAACCTCATGGCAGGTAGCTATTTGATAAGACATGTTACTCTGTTGTATCTTGGAAGAAGCAAATGGTAATATACAAAGAGATCAAGGCTGAGTGAGGTCGAATACAGCTGATTGTTCCTTTTCTCTCTTGAGTAAGTACTACTGTCTTCAAAATGAGTTTAAGTTATCTGTCTTAAAAAGCCAGGGGAGGAAGAATACTGAAGACATGTTTGTCTTGGTTTTTGCCAAAATTCTTATTTATGCATTTCAAATTTCTAGCTAGCTTGCTGAGTATACATTACCTCCATCATGAAAATATTCTGATTAATGAAAGACCTTTCTGCTTAACACAGCAGATAATAACTTCTCTTTCTTCCAGAAATACCTCTGAAATGTGTGTGGGCTGGAGGGGGGGGCGGGTGTGGGGGGAATAAATTGATGTATGATAGATACATGATGGACAGATATTCACATATAGATATACATCAGCTGCTTCTAGTATCAAGGAGTAGCACTGGTATTGAATTTGTACTTCTCCTAAAGATGCAGTTGGGATTTATGCTGTTTCTTAGATCATAATTAAAAGTGTGCAACAGCTAAAGAAGATTTGCAGCAGCTCCAAGTGCTGCCCATTATATAACATTCATTGTCAAAGGGGTATTTATTGCCATGGATAGCAAAGCAAATAGATTTTAGAAAACTCTACACTTAATGGCTTTCTGTTCTTTTCTTTTCATTCCTTTTTGCCTTTGATGTTCCTGAAGCAAGTGAATAATACACTACAATGTCTCCAAGACTTAAAAGGATTTGAAATTACAAAGAAAACCCAAGAGCAACTTCTTAATCCTTTCCAGACCTTCTGCCTCATCTTTAAGTAGCTGCCTCTGGATAATTAGTCTTGTGTGAATAGGAGACACAACAACAAAAAATTAGATTTATTTTAGGATGGATAGTTGGTCAAATCTAGATGATAAGTTAGTGTATTTGAAGTACTCCATTTTCATACTAATTTTACATAATAGTTTTGACAACAACTCAGATTGGTGGATTCACAGTTTCTGTTTTAAAACAGCTTAGTCATCCTGAACCATCACTGAGACCATGGATTGTCACTTCTTTGGACCTCAGTTTCCAGGTTTGCACTAGAAAAATTGGAATGATTAAATTCCAGATTTCCTTAAACTTCACTGATTCTATGTTTTAAAGAGACATACTCATCAAAGAAAAAGCAAAGCAAACCCCCCCAAGAAAAACAAAACAAATTATTGATCAATGATCTTTTACTCCAATTAAATTGGGTTTATTTTTATTTAAAATGAAAAAAATATTTTAAGTGTCTTGGTTTTAATTTTTATGTGTAAATATCAACAGATTTAACCACATATACAAAAGTTCTGTGGACTCCTATAGATTTTTTAAGTGTATAAAGGTGTCCTGAGGGCATCCCTGGTGGCTCATTGGTAAAGAATCCACCTGCCAATGCAGGAAACAAGTGTTTGATCCCTGGTCCAGGAAAATCCCACGTGCCCTGAAGCAACTAAGCCTGGTGGGCCGCAACCACTGAGCCTGTGCTCTGGAGCCCAGGAGCCACAACTACTGAGCCCACGTGCCACAGCTACTGAAGCCTGCATGCCTAATGCCCATGCGCCACAACAAGAGAAGCCATGGCAACGAGAATCCATACACCACTAGAGAGGAGCCCCCACTCATCGCAACTAGAGAAAAAGCCATCACAGCAGTGAAGACCAGCATGGCCAAAAATACATACATAAATAAAATTATTTTTAAGTGTCCTGAGATCAAAGTTTGAGAACTCCTAATTTAAAATATTGGAAACAATTGAGTGCCATATAATTTCTTTGCACCTGTGCTTAACATTTTCAAACCAGTCATTCATTTTCCAGTCTAAGTAGATGGTCCTCCACATGTTATGGCCCTCCATGTGCCAAACCTATGTCATCTGGGCCTGTTGTCCTTCTTTCCAGGAATATCTATTTAGTTTATGGTAAGTGTAAACTCTCTAAGAATAAGAATCATGTCTATTTTAGCAACCATGGAGCCTAACACTAGAATTTAATAAATCGTGAATAATTTGAAGCTGCATAAAGCATACTGTGAAATGCCCACATCACTTCTGAACTTTTTTTAGATGATAAATCTTAAATGTAAAACAATATATACATGCAAACTCCCAGTCCTGGTTATAAATAATTTCAATACCACAGTCCCCTATCCAGACAGTTGACATGGCTGAAGAAAAACATACAAGGATGCTAACCAGTCTCACTTGAAATTTGAGTATTAAATTGAATTGAGTTCTTAAGGGACTCTGACAGCCGTACTATATTTCCCTAGATAACTATAGCATGCCTTCTCCTGTCTTGAACAAGCAACATCTTCCCCATCCTCACCCTTAGCTGATGACTGTTTGCTATTTCACTACAACTCTGGTCCACAAGCATCAGTCCTTTCTCTGCTCTCCCTCTTCCCACCATAGATAAACTGCCTGTACCCACCAGGGCTATGCTTCCAGTAGACGTCATCTCTTCCCACTTGCTCAAAGACATCTTCCAGAAATTCCTTGCTGTCAGTTGTCCCTCTCTACCAAAACATTCTTATCAGCATAAAAATATGCTGTGATTTCTCCCATCTTGAATTTGTTTTTCTCTTGGCCCCATTCCCTCTCCAGCTATAATTCAATCATTCTGCTTCCCTCTACATTTTTTTTTTTATAAAATTGTTGATGTTTGCAACCTTAAATTTATATCTTGTTTTCTCTTAACCTCATTCCAGTCAAGCTTCCCCCTACCATGTACCAAAACTCTGGTTACCAATGTCACCAATGACCTCCACTTTGCCAAATCAAGCAGTGAACTCCTACCTGACCTTTCAAAGACACCTGACGCAGCTGATCACTTGCTCTTCCTAAAAACAACCTTCAGCATTTGGCTTCCAACATGCCTTCCTTTCCTGGTTTTGCTTTTGCATCGCTTGTTACTTCTAAATCCCATTTGCTGATTTGTCCTCACTTTTCCAGCCTCCTAAAAGGCTACAGTGTTTAGCCTTGGGACCACTTCTCTTGCCTACCTAATTCTCACTTAATTAGTCTATGGTTTTACACACTATTTATACTTTGAGACTTAAATTTACAATTCCAGATCATGCTAACTTCCTGAATTTCAGACACTCATATCCAACCATTTTCTCAATTTTCCACTCAGATGCCACACATTTTATATTAAACTCATCCAAAACTGACTCTTAATCTTCCCTTCAAAATGTGTTCCTACTTCCCATTGTCTTTCTCATTTCATTCATGATAACTCCATCCTTCTCATTGCTCAGGTCAAAAAATTTGAGTCATTCTCAGTATTCTCTCATAACCCACATCTAATTAAGAGGAAATTCCACTGGCATTGTCTTTTTCCAATTTGGAAAGGAGATGAGATTTTTCCTAAAGTTATAAGTATCGTGTAAACCAAAACTCAAATACAAAGTTAAATAAAGTAGGGATTACTTATCCTGTGGGCTTCCCTTGTGGCTCAGAAGGTACAGCATCTGCCTACAATGCGGGAGACTCAGGTTTGATCCCTGGGTCAGGAAGATCCCCTGGAGAAGGAAATGGCAACCCACTCCAGTATTCTTGCCTGGAAAATCCCATGGATGGAGAATTCTGGTAGGCTACAGTCCATGGAGTCACAAAGAGTCCAACACAACTGAGTGACTTCACTCACTTTCACTTATCCCTGTATATAATTTTCCTACAAATGACAAAAACTTGGATACTGGCCTTTTAGCTATGTCAATAAAGATGGTATGCAAAAATATCACTGGACTCTTCAGTATATGAATAGAATGAAAGGAACTTGTCTGGACCAAAAGGCTTCCATAAATTAAGGGTATTTGAGCCTTCTTTGATCTTTATATATTGGCCATTTAATTTATATGAATAACAATCATTAACAGTATTATCAAAATATGCTGAAGTATCATTATCAATATTAACAACTACATTATAAATTAATACCCAAAAAACATTGATTCAGCAAGAAAATAGGTTTATATATGGATGCAATGTCCCCAAAATGTTGTATATTTGACTGCACCATAACCACTTTCTTTTTAATGTGAGAAGAGCACTAGTTTATTCCTCAGCTTGAACTGTACTTTCAAGCCTAAGACATCCCATAAAATACATGTGAAAATGTCGATTGACTATATTATTAATGAAACTAATGGCATGCGTTCTTAATGACTTGTGCATACTCTGTGTATGTGTATGCTTAGTTTCTCAGTTATGTCCAACTCTTTGTGACCCCATGGACTGTAGGCCACCAGGCTCCTCTGTCCCTGGGGATTTCCCAGGCAAGAATACTGGAGTGGGTTGTCATGGCCTCCTTCAGGGGATCTTCCCAATCCAGGGATCGAACACAGGTCTCTCACATTGTAGCCAGATTCTTTACTGTCTGAGCCACCAGGGAATACTCTATTCCTTCTTAAAACAATTGATAAATCAATAAGATGTGTCTTATATTCCTTCTTTCCTTCATCCTGTTAGACTGAAATAAGTACCCAATTAGATGGCTTACAGAAATTTATTCAAATTGAAGGTTGTTTCATCTCCCATCACATGAGCAACCATCCAGCTGTCATTCTACTGCTAAGTGCATGATTGCCACTGTCTTACATGCCCTTGACTTCCCAGGTGGCTCAGCGGTAAAGACTCCACCTGCCAATGCAGGAGACTCGGGCTTGATCCCTTGCCTGGGAAGATCCCTTTGGGGAGGAAATGGCAACCTACTCTAGATTCCACACTGGTATAAAACCATGGACAGAGGAGCCTGGCAGGCTACAGTCCATAAAGTTGTAAAGAGTCAGACAAGACTGAGCACACACGCACAAATATACCCTTGAAATCTTCAGACTCACAGGTCTGCTGCCCTTCCCCAAATTTGAATATTTAATCCTTTGCTTAAAACTTTTTGTTCCATGTATTGTAGCCTACCCAACGGGTTATACTTTTTTTTAAGGGCTCCAAATCTGCACCCAAGCAAGCCATCTACTTAAAAACAAAAACAAAAAACAACCAAACCTCCCAGAAGAAATGACTCATTGGTCTCAGTGTGAAAATTAATTGTGTATCTCCAAAGAAATTTGTTTTACCTTATGATTCCTGTAAATTGTGTAACCAGCCAGGTTTATTTTTTATGTAGGCTACTTAGGATTAACAGCTCACTCATTAACAAGCATACAGATTATTAGGTTATGCATATCATGGCCCTATTATAATCTATCTATGTCCTATATTTTTTCAATTTTATTTCTTTCACTACCATTATTAAATTCTGTAACCTTGGAAAATTTTCTGCATCTTCACAAGCCACTTTTGTCCATAGAATAAGGTGGGGGTACAAGTAAATAATTGAGCCAGTAAATAAATGGATGCATATATAACATAAATACAGGAGGTTTACTGGAAGACCAAAAAGAAAGACAGCTAAAGGTTAAAAAATAGCTCTCCTATATTTCTTTGTTAGACCAAATTCTAAAAGAAGGGTGTGAAAACGTATCAGGAAGGAACAGGAAGAGCATTTTGTTACTTATTCCAGGATAATTCAGAAGGAATAGGTTTCCTCCTTTAAGAGATTCCTAAACAAAAGCATATTGGATTATCTGCCAGTGGATCTTAAAATCAAAGACTGATATAATACTATTCAATCAATTCAAATATAGTCATTATATACATGATCTTTCTGGTCATGCTAATTTTTCTTCTCTTCCAAGATCTGACAAATCTGTTAAGCACAAAATCTATAGCAGCTGATTTGGACCAAATGGCAAGACAGAAATTTAGTGTGGACAAGATTTATTTCACTCTTTCACACAGTCACTCAACCTCTTTGTCTTATTTATAAGAAGAGATTCACTCTGTCATCAGGCAAGCCTGAGGGAGCCCGAGAAGGATTAGGCATCTGAAATAAAAATATGGAGGAAGCACATTTCCTATGTGAAGTTTTTAGCACCACTTGTTTTGATGAGTAATTTTTTTATTAAATAGTTTTACTGTAGGATATCCAGTCTTATTGGGTGTTTTCTGAGGTTTTAGGGTAAGTGAGGTATATTAATTAGATCACATAGAAAAAAGTGGGAAGAGGCAGCTGCCTGCACGTCTGATGACAGCCACAAACAACTTACATGAGGACTGGAAAACAGAGCTGGTTTCTTTATCTTGTTACCCATTCTTCAAGCCAAATGTTAAAAAATGAAGAAATTTCTGCATTTCAGAGCAAGATTACTCTGTTAGAGAAAGCTGATTCCCAAGCATGCTGGGGAACTAGACACAATAGTTAATCTCTTTTTATTTTTTTTAACTTCTTTTAAAATCCAATCATTTTAGCCCCCACTTTCTAATGTGTCATAATAAAGCTAAAAAGAGGCATTCATGCATGCTCAGTCACTTTAGTTGTGTCCGACTCTTTGCGACCCCGTAGACTGTAGCCCGCCAGGCCCCTCTGTCCATGGGGTTTCTCCAGGCAAGAATACTGGAGTGGGTTGCCATGCCCTCCTCCAGGGGATCATCCCAACCCAGGGATTGAACCCAGGTCTCTTATGTCTCCTCCCCGGCACATGGATTCTTTACCACTAGTGCCACCTGGCAAGCCCCCCCCCCCACCCCACCAAAAGAGAGGCCCTACACATCTTCAGAAATGTGCATCAAATAGTACCAACTTGATGAAATATATTCTCATACGTTAACATTTCAGAAATCTTGGGTGAATTTTTTTCTCTAAAAGTGTCAAGTCTTGGACTTCCATTTACATGTTTTCCAAACCTCAATTATACATCTTCATAATTTAAAGAAAGTTCCAGGGAAACAATGGACAGGAGTGGGTTTTATTTTTTTTCTCCCAGGAACTACTAAAAGAAAAATGCATTATTAGCTTGTAGCTCCTAATCGTTTGACAGCCAGGGCAAGAAGTTAAACCATTTTCAAGGAGCAACTGATAAAAGGCTAGATTCATTAGAGTGGATTCAAAGGCTCATAGCTAAGTGGTAAAATATTTCAGAGGATCAAATCTAATAAACTAATAAGAAAGCTAAATGAATGCCATATCTACTATGCACCAATTTAATTCAATGTTGCACACATGGTAAACCTCTTAGCCCAACACTTGATAAAATAATTACCTCATTAAAGGAAGAGTGTAAGTGCAATTTAGAAATCTTCATGGACTTGGGTTTTCCCAAGAAAAAATAAAAGCTTTATGTAATACATCTTCTCTTCATAAGAGAAAATGTAAACGTAAAAATGCCATCGGGCTTTGTTTGGGGAGCTGAAAGTGAACTCTTAAAAAAATAAAATAAAATAGAAGCATATGGACAGAATTAAAAAAAAAAATAGGACAATTTATATTTTTATTTGTTTTATTCTTGACTACAAGGAGATCAAGCCAGTCAATCCTAAAGGAAATCAGTCCTGAATATTCATTGAAAGGACTGATGCTGAAGCAGAAGCTCAATATTTTGGCCACCTGATGCAAAGAACTGACTCACTGGGAAAGACTCTGATGCTGGGAAAGATTGAAGGCAGGAGGAGAAGGGGATGGCAGAGGATGAGATGGCTGGATGGCATCACTGACTTGATGAACACAAGTTTGAGCAAGATCTAGGAGTTGGTGATGGACAGGGAAGACTGGCGTACTGCAGTCCATGGGGTTGCAAAAGAGACATGACTGAGCGACTGAGCTGAACTGAACTGGGCTTCTCAGATGGAGCTAGAGGTAAAGAACTTGCCTGCCAGTGAAGGAGATGTTAGAGTCGCAGGTTCAATCCCCTGGAGTAGGAAATGCAAATCCACTCCAGTATTCTTGCCTGATCCCCTGGATAGAAGAGCATGCTGCTGCTGCTGCTGCTGCTGCTGCGTTACATCAGTCGTGTCCGACTCTGTGTGACCCCATAGACGGCAGCTCAACAGGCTCCTCTATCCCTGGGATTCTCCAGGCAAGAATACCGGAGTGGGTTGCCATTTCCTCCTCCAATGCATGAAAGTGAAAAGTGAAAGTGAAGTCGCTCAGTCATGTCCGACTCTTAGCAACCCCATGAACTGTAGCCTACCAGGCTCCTCTGTCCATGGGATTCTCCAGGCAAGAGTACTGAAGTGGGGTGCCTTTGCCTTCTCCAGATAGAAGAGCATGGCGGGCTGCAATCCATAGGTTGCAAAGAAATGGACACGACTAACGTGGCTTAACATGTACTTATGGTTGTAGCAGAGTTCCGAGTTTTGCTTGCCTTGTGAAATACAACATACATTTTCAGAAAATAGAACTACAGGGCCAGTTAAGATAAGGAATGAAGGAAGAATCCTCCAGGCAAAGGATTCTCAATCTTGTTGTACAGAGAATCTCCTGGGAGGCTTTGAAAACTGCCGATGTCTTGTTTCAACCTCAGGATTCTGATTTTAGTTGGTATGCATTCAATGTTTAGGCATCTAAACTTTTTTTTTTTTTTAAGTATTCAGAGACTTCCCCGGTGGTCCACTGGTGAAGAATCACCATTCAATTCAGGGCACGTGGGTTTGATCCCTGGTCAAGGAACTAAGATCCCACATGCCAGACAGCAACTAAGCCCATCATACCCCACAACTACTGAATCTGGGCTTCACAACCAGAGAGTTCATGTACTGAAAGAAAATATCCCACATAACACAGCAAAGAATCCACATGCCACAGCTAAGACCGATGTGTCCAAATAAATTTTTTTTAAGAATTCAGGGTTCCTCTAATGTTGAAGCAGGGGTGAGAAATCACTGTTCTAAGTGAAGACCATATTGATTACTGGAGCACTTCAGAGAGTAAAAGGAGCCCCATTAATAATTACACCTGAATTAAAGCGTAAACTGCCCTAGGCAAACTGAGAGGTGTGGTCACTCTACAGTGCTGAATATATTTACAATGTCTCAAGTAGGAGATAGAAAAAAGAATCTTTGTCATCGCTTGCCAAGTAGGAAATCCCTTGTTCCCAAGACAATATCTTAGATCTTTTGACAACTAGAATATGCTCCCCATTAGTACTACCCATTATTTCCTGAATTCACACATAAGAGTTGAACCCCTCTCCCACAGACAAGACCTTCAGATATTTGGAGATACATATTTTATTCTAGTTTTATTATCAATAAACTGTTTATAAGTAGCTAGTCTGATTTCAGGATATTTAACTTAGGTTCTCTTTGTTAAATGTTTGCTAGTTATATCATTATGCAAAAGATACAAGGGGTAAACGTTGCTTTTTGTTACTTTGAATGCTTCTTTCATCATTCTCTCATGGTACTTTCTCTAAAGTACCAGAGGATATTTTAAATTTCTACCCCCTATACTTTAAATGTTTGGTGAATGCTTTATGTAGCTTGTCCAAACTAGTAGAATGGGCAAAGAGGTGTTGAGCTAGATTTAGTTCATAAAGTGAAGAAAGTGAAAGTTGCTCAGTTGTGTCCAACTCTTTGCGACCCCATGGGTATAGTTCATGGAATTCTCTAGGCCAGAATACTGGAGTGGGTTGCCTTTCCCTTTTCCAGGAGATCTTCCCAACCCAGGGATCGAACACAGGTCTCCTACATTGCAGGCAGATTCTTTACCAGCTGAGCTACAAATTAAGAAGTCACCTAGGTGCAAACTAGGTGCTGCATTTAAACTATGCTTTGATTTATCCAAGCACACTTTCTAGTATGCTTAACGTGTTACAGCCTGTCTCTTCTCATACGATTAGTGTTTACTATAGATTATAGGAAATTGATATCAATACTTGAGGAGGGTGACAGGCAGTGTTTGTATGCTTTTCATGCCTTCATTGAGTTGAACACTCTATTCTTAACTACTAAATCCTCCTTTGGTTTTTAGTTTTCATAAAAACTTTCATGTGGTGAAAACTACATTCTTGAAATAGAAAATGAAGCCCATTTCTTCCCACCCGATAGGTTACACCTTGACCTAACATTTTAATGCATAATAATTATGCTTACCTTTATTCCTTTTTAGGATTTGCTGAAGATGGTACATAGACTGAAGTAGCAATGGTTGGTTGAGGTTGATAGAGAACTGGCTCCTCTAGACAGGAGGTGGGTTATCAGACTTTAATTGGGATTAAAAAAATAAATACTTTGCTTTTGCTTCTATTTTAGGTTAAAGTGTATTTAAAACTCTGATAGTTTTGTCAATTCAGATTACCAATACATGAATTTCTCAGTTGTATCAGAAATATTTTCTCTGTAAATACCTGCTAAATATATGGCAGTTCAAAATATTTTTTGGCAAGGAGGTGGAGACCATTTGGACCATTGTATCTATTTCAGATCATTACTTCAAACCCCGTGAAATGTTACACATTAAAAATGGAATTTAAAGCATGCTATATATCATCTCATTTTAAATGATTTTCCAAATTGATTGTCACCTTTTCCTAATTTTGGATTGTGTTTTCTATTTCAAAGTGCTATGTTGGCATGCTTACTTTTTTTTTCTTCTTCTTCAAATCTGGATGCCCAACTGTCAAATTGCTAAAATTTTACTTCCTACAGAAGATGAACATGTTTTTAGATACACTCTTAAATTTTTGTTCTAACTTATTTTGCCAAAGCAACAGAGTCTTTATGACAGACAGAGATGCAGCAAACAGAGAAGAAATGATGAAATCTTGCCAAACAGGCATTTTATAAACTACTGAACACATGGAAGGGGCTGCTGAAGCTGTCTTTCCAAGAGTTCACAAGTTTCCTTTTGCTTTTTTCATGTTTCATATTTTAAATTTTGCTGCTGTGGGACTTCCCAGGTGGTCCAGTGGTTAAGACACTGAAGGGGGCACAGGTTTGATCCCTGATAGGGAAACCTAGATAGCACATTGAAAAGCAGAGACATTACTTTGCCAACAAAGATCCATCTAGTCAAGGCTGTGATTTTTCCAGTGGTCATGTATGGATGTGAGAGTTGGACTGTGAAGAAAGCTGAGCGCCAAAGAATTGATGCTTTTGAACTGTGGTGTTGGAGAAGACTCTTGAGAGTCCCTTGGACTGTAAGGGGATCCAACCAGTCCATTCTAAAGGAGATCAGTCCTGGGTGTTCTTTGGAAGGAATGATGCTAAAGCTGAAACTCCAGCACTTTGGCTACCTCATGCAAAGAGTTGACTCATTGGAAAAGACTCTGATGCTGGGAGGGATTGGGGGCTGGAGGAGAAGGGGACGACAGAGGATGAGATGGCGGGATGGCATCACCGACTCAATAGACATGAGTTTGAGTGAACTCTGGGAGTTGGTGATGGACAGGGAGGCCTGGCGTGCTGCAGTTCATGGGGTCACAAAGAGTTGGACACTACTGAGAGACTGAACTGAACTGAACTGAGGGAAACGAAGATCCCACATGTGGCATGGTGTGGCCAAAATAAATTAATTAATTAAATTTTAAAAAATTGTACTAAATTTCGCTGCTGGGAGCTGTGTTTAGAGTTACATTATTAAAATATATCCATGAATAGGCAGAATTTTGTGACAGACTACAATCTATAGCATTTTTAGCTCAACAACAGTGATATATAATTGAAACACTACAAATTCTGACACTTGTTATACAATTTAAAATATGGGTCTGCCATTCGCTCACTATATGCTTTTGGACAAATCACTTCTTATCTAAGTACAAAAGAGAATCATTTTTAACATTAAAAGGACTAGCCCAACTTTCAAAATTCAAATATTAATATGTTGTGGTAAATGCACACTGGAGAAATCTCTTACCACTGCCACATTAATTCCCCCTCATTTGCTCTTTTGATCACTTTTTAAAAGGCAATATATATTTGATTCAAAATGTTAAATGTGGTAGACTAAATAATGGTCCCACAGAAGATATCTATATCCTAATTCCAGAAATGTGTAAATATTACCTTACGCAGCAAAAAATAATGATACTTTGAAGATATGATTTTGTTAAGGATCTTGAGATAGGAAGACTATTCTGTATCATCCAGGTGGGCCCTAAATGCCATCACATATATCCTAAAAGGGGTTTCCCTGGTGGCTCAGAGGATAAAGCGTCTGCCTGCAATGCAGGAGACCTGGGTTTGATCCCTGGGTCAGGAAGATCCCCTGGAGAAGGAAATGGCAACACACCCCCGTACTCTTATCTGGAAAATCCCATGGACAGAGAAGCCTGGTAGACTACTGTCCATGGGATCGAGGGCAGCAGACGGAGACTTAACACAGAATAGAAAAAGGCCACATAACAGGGCAGAAGGACAGACAGGGAGATGGCATTAAGACACTATCTTTGAAGACAGGGGATGGGATGTGAGCCAAAAAATACAGGGAAAGCAGTTCAGAAAGGCCAGGAAGTGAATTCTCACCTAGGTCATCTGGAAGGAGCATGATGCTGTTGACACTTTCATTTCAGCTCGGTGACGCTTATTTTGTATTTCTGTCCTCCACAACTATGAGAGAAACTGGCTCAAGAAACAGACATTTATCAGGAAAGATAAAAGAGATTAAATTGCAATTCTAGCCAGGAGCTTGGTAGGCTGCAGTCCATGGGGTCGCTAAGAGTCCAACACAACTGAGCGACTTCACTTTCCCTTTTCACTTTCATGCATTGGAGAAGGAAATGGCAACTCACTCCAGTGTTCTTGCCTGGAGAATTCCAGGAACAGGGCAGCCTGGTGGGCTGCCCTCTATGGGGTCGCACAGAGTCGGACACAACTGAAGCGACTTAGCAGCAGCAGCCAGAACCATGCAGATATCCATAATATTTCATCCCTAATATAAGAGAAAATGACAAAGAAGAATATAAGAGACTTGGAAAATGGTAAATCAACACCCAGGAAAAGAGTGAGTGAAAGGCCCAGGACTGCAGCTTCAGAGTAGATCTTGAAAGCAACCAGTCCATATTGGAGCAAAATGATGCAAAACTCCAGGAAAAAAGCCTCTGGAAATTAAAGAGAGGCCCATACTACAGTTACTATGAGTGAGAGACAAGAAATACCAATGGGGGAAAGGCCAAAAAATGAAAGGGAAAAAAAAGCAACTTGAATTTCAAGGAACAAAATCAGTGCAAGAAATGTATAGTACGTCAACCAGTATATGAAGCAAAACACCAATATAGAACTGCAAGTCAGTGGCAGTCAAGTGGAATGTACAGGCCATAAACAAGCATAAAGTCGGGGAAAACTGTGCTTAAATGGGAAAGAAAATAGTCATAAATTATAAGAAAAATAAAAAGATAAAGAAATACATAGTTAAAACATGAAATTACCAAAAATTATATCATGATTTTAAGAGACTGGTTGAGTATGAAAAGAGATCCATTCTTTGAATATGATACTGAATACCCTCCTTGGACATCCTCAAGTAGTGAGTGGCATCTGCAGCAAAAATGCAGATGGGAATTATAATAATAGCTATTAAATAGCTTTGTGGTAAATAATAGACCATCATGACAATTTGAACATTGTTTATCATTTCAACGTTTAGAATCAACTTACATACAAAGCATGAAAAGTTTAATTATGCCTGCAAGAAATAAAAGTATTATAAATTTTGGCAAGGTCAAAGGAAAAAGAAAAATGTTAGGAGTTTGTTGGCAAAGGGCGATTTAAGTGGAAGGAAGGTTGAGGATATTAATACCATCATCCTAACACTGTACAGAGTCAAGAATTTGGGCTATAAATAAAGAAACAAAGGGAGGCTTACATATTAATACAATATTTAGTGAAGGATTAATAAATTATTTGAAGGAGAAGTTCTCCTGGGAAAGAGAATGGCTACCCACTTCACTAATATTGCCTGGAGAATTCCATGGACAGAGGAGCTTGGTGGGCTACAGTCCATGGGGTTGCAAAGAGTCAGACACGACTGAGCAGCCAACACTTTCACTATTCTTTTTCAAAGTAATATTAGGGAAAGCAAAAGAAGATATAATGATAATAGGAGAAAATGAACTGATACAACAGAATTAGATTCCATTCTATCATAAAAAGAAGTCAACATATAATGTCTAAAATGGATAACAAACAGAAACAAACTCACAGAAAACAGAGAACAAATCAGTGGCTTCCAGAGAGGAGAGGAGTACAGGGGGAGGGGCAGATTAAGTGAAAGGGATTAAGAGGTACAAACTGCTAGGTATAAAATAAATAATTTGCAATAATATAATAATGTACACAGGAGAGGGAGTATAGTCAATTTATATAATAACTTTTATGGAATATCATCTATATAATATTGAATTACTATGTTGTAAACCTAAAAATAATATAATATTGTAAGTCAATTATACTTTAATTTAAAAAGGTAATCAGAAAAAAACTGCAGTATATTATTTAGCAAGAAGGATGGTATCAACAGAAGAGCTTTATTTAAAAAAAAAAAAAAACTTTAAAAATGAAGTGAAAGCTCTAAAGAAAAAGACCAAATGTTAATATTTATTAAATCTTGAAGATAAATATACAGATGTACTATCCTCTGTATTCTTCTAGAGTTACACACACACACACACACACACACACACACATACACAAAGGTTGTGGAGTCAAAAAGACTCAGTCAAACTCATAGAACTCCCAGAATTATTAGTAACTACCTGTGTGACTTAGGACATCTTCACTTCTATGAACATCCTGATCTGAAAGGTCAGTAATACTCTCTGTGACATAGCACTGTTGTGATAATTAAATGAGACTGAATATTTAAAAGGCTCAATATAGTTTCTGACAGCAGAAATCTAAATTAATGATAGCTTCCTTACAAAGGCCCTTCCCTTGGTATGCAGTAGGTATTAATAATATAAAACTAGAACCTGAGGTCTGCTCAATATATTAGCCCCAAAAGCAGAATTTCGAAGGACAATGAAAAAAGTCTCAAATTTTATTATCTAGGCTTTCTAAAACAAAGCCAAGGCAAGCTAAAGGTGGAGCAACCTGATATAAATTTGTAAAATAACTAAGACAATCATTCAAGGAGCTGTTCGTCAAAAAAAAGTATAAACAATTAACTCCTGTGTACCAATGGTGTCATTTAACTGTATGTTTCTGTAATAACCCATAACTATTTTTAAAACTCCATGATTATATACAGCATATGTGCCTATGCATCCTGCATGCTGAATCACTTCAGTCGTGTCCAACTCTTTTCAACCCTATGGATCAAAGCCCACCAGGCTCCTTTGTCCATGGGATTTTCCAGGCAAGTATACCAGAGTGGGTTTCCATGCTCTCCTTTAGGGGATTTTTCTGACCCAGATATTGAACCTGCATCTCTTATGTCTCCTGCACTGGCAGGTAGATTCTTTTCCATTAGGGTCACTTGGCAAGCCCCTTACGTGCCAATATAAAGTAATTAATAAGTTTTTACTAAACACAAGAGCTTCCCTAATGGCTCAGATGGTAAAGAATTTTCCTGCAATGCAGGAGACTCGGGTTCAATCCCTGGGTTGGAAAGATACCCTGGAGAAGGGAATGGCTACCCACTCCAGTATTCTTGCCTGGAGAACTCCATGGACAGAGGAACCTGGCAGGCTATAGTACATGGAGTCGCAAAGAGTCTGACAAAACTGAAGCAACTAACACTATCACTTTCAAAGTGAAAATGAAAATCACTCAGTCTTTGCAGCTCCATGGAGACTATACAGTCCATGGAATTCTCCAGGCCAGAATACTGGAGTGGGTAGCCTTTCCCTTCTCCAGGGAATCTTCCCAACCCAGGGATTGAACCCAGGTCTCCCGCATTCCAGGTGGATTCTTTACCACCTGAGCCACAAGAGAAGCCCAAGGATACTTGAGTAGGTAGCCTATCCCTTCCCCAGCGGATCTTCCTGACCCAGGAATTGAACTGGGGTCTCCTGCATTGCAGGCAGATTCTTCACCAACTGAGCTATCAAGGAAGCTGTTCTTCAAACATCTACTAAAATGCTGAGTACTACAAAATAGTATCCTCCAGGATTTTATAACACAGTGGAATACACACAAAAAGGTGCACACCACACAGTTCCTGATAGGTTCCAAATGATGATCTTCAGCCTCAGACTTGTCCTTGAGAGTTATAATTAAGATTTCCACTGTTAACAAAGGCAGCAGGATGTTGCAGTGGAAACAGTGCTAGGATTGATGTCAAGAGACCTGTTTTACAAGTCAACTCTTTGGGTGACTATGTTCCTGACTCATTTAATCTCTCTGAAACTCCAGTTGTTCACTAGTATTATACTATGTAGCCCAACTACCACGGGCGCTGTTGTGAATGTTAAAATGAGTTGCTGGGCATACACACCAAGGAAACCAGAATTGAAAGAGACACGTGTACCCCAATGTTCATCGCAGCACTGTTTATAATAGCCAGGACATAGAAGCAACCTAGATGTCCATCAACAGATGAATGGATAAGAAAGCTGTGGTACATATACACAATGGAGTATTACTCACCCATTAAAAACAATACATTTGAATCAGTTCTAATGAGGTGGATGAAACTGGGGCCTATTATACAGAGTGAAGTAAGCCAGAAAGAAAAACACCAATATAGTATACTAACAAATATATATGGAATTTAGAAAGATGGTAATGATAACCCTGTATGTGAGACAGCAAAAGAGACACAGATGTATAGAACAGTCTTTTGGACTCTGTGGGAGAGGGCAAGTGTGCGATGATTTGGGAGAATGGCATTGAAACATGTATAATATCATATGTGAAACGAATCGCCAGTCCAGGTTCGATACAGGATACAGGATGCTTGGGAATGGTGCACTGGGATGACCCAGAGGGATGGTATGGGGAGGGAGGTGGGAGGGGGGTTCAGGAAGGGGAACACGTGTACACCCGTGGCAGATTCATGTTGATGTATGGCAAAACCAATACAATATTGTAAAGTAATTAGCTTCCAATTAAAATAAATAAATTTATATTAAAAAATAAATAAATAAAATGAGTTGACACATGAGAAATCACTCTTGAAGAAAACTGACTCTGCCTGGAAAGCTGCTCCCAGCTGTGGCCACAACAGTTGCTAAATGTTCATCAATTTCCCCAGAACGGGTCCCCCAGTTTTCCTGTTCTCATTTCAGAAACTGATTTTAACCTTCTTTCTCCTTTCATCTAGCCCCCTCTCCTCTTGCAATTACAAAACACAAGATGAAATCAGCAGCATTGCCTTTGTTTCCATGGGACAGAATTGTCTTCACTTACATGTGTAAATGCCTGAGTCCAGAAATAGGGCTAAGGACTCCTGACTCCCAGCCCATTACTCTCAAGTTGTTATATTGCATCTCTTTCCACTCTCAAAGATTAGAGCAGGAGGGAAAAGCACTTTCAAGTAGAAATGTAATACTCTCTTACCCAGAATTACCACAGCACCTCTCCTCAGCCACACGCCAAGAGGTCAAAATTATCTTAATCCATATCTTGACAACACTGGTTTATCAAATAATCAACTTTTTCCTATTCTTTTCCCTCCCCTCTATATTCCAATGTTTAATGTGATTGTTTAAAGTCTGAAAATATTTATGACATATCAGTAAATACAGATCAGTTTTATTATTGATCCAGTGTGGTTATTTTTAGAATTACATCCTTTAGGCTAAGGATTATATGGGCACTATAGTGAAATTCTGCAGACTTGAAACTATCAAGACCATATTGTCATCTGAAGCTCTCTAGAATTGATGCCTTCCAAATCCAGAGAGTCAGGCTGAACTTTGCATAGATAATCCTATTGGTACAAGCTCTTACAGCCTCATATAACTCCACATCTTTGTTTCTAGGCAACAAGAAAGACAGAAATATGACAACCTCATATTTGTAATGCAGAATCATGCTGCTTCAAGATCATTTATTGTGATATTTCAGTACTTTGCTTAAGCTTAGGGGCTCTTACATTAGACCCTGTTTGACTAAAAAAGGTAAAGAACCAGAATTTACTTTTCATTCAATCAACACTTATAAGGTTCTGAACTCTATGTCAAATACCATTTAAGGAAGAAAATTAAGGCAAGGTCCCTTTCCTAAAAGATCTTACAGTTTAATGGGGAACTCTAAAGTACATATAAATATCCAATTCAGACAGTTATAATAAGTGTTATAAAATAGGGATTTCCACATTTGCTAATTTCTTCATGTATTTATTATAGTTATTAAGAGCCCACTATATGCCAGAGACTGGTAAGGGACCCAAATATAAATGCTGTATTGAATCTACTCTCCAAACTCACAATCCAGTGAAGCAATCAGGAATAAGATACTGATTTTACATCGTTATATGATAAGTACTGTATTAGATGCTCAAATAAAATATATGACAACACATAAGAAAGATATTTAGCCCTCATCCCCTTGCCTGAAATGCATTCTCCGCCTCTCAGTTTACACACATTCTCCTTTGTCATCCTGGTAATCTGTTCACTCTGGAGGACTAAGGTCAGTTCTCAATTTCTCTGATGCCACTGCAGGAAAATTAGGTTGTCCTCTGCCTCATACATCCACCTAATGCTTTACAAATAGTATATACAGAAGTTTTTTTAAGGAATGACTTTGCAATGAGAATATTGATCTTTTACTATATCACTTAGTTTTTCTAAGATCTCTACTATTCTCCTTTAAGAACCAAGAAATTTTGGCTATTCGCCATATAAGGACACTGACATTTAGTAGTCATTAAATTAAGTTCTTTACAAAAATGTCTAAACTACATAAATTAAATCCGACACAAGTACAGCTTATTTCCAATGTACTAGGAAACCGTTCTATAGGAAGTTAGTACACCCAGTTCAGAGGCCAGAAGGCCTTGCCTGGTAAGATTCTAAATGAACATCGGTATTTCCAAGCTTAACACTAAATGTTTGGTTTTCTCCAGTTCTGTGAATTTTGAAGACAGAAACCTCTTCATGATATCACACTACACATCTGTCAGGCTTGCTGACTCACAGGAATTTCACATTCTCAATCCCGTGGACTGTAGCCTACCATCCAAGCAAGAGTACTGGAATGGATTCCCATTTCCTTCTCCAGGGGATCTTCCCGACCTGGGTGTTGAACCCAGGTCTCCCGCATTGCAGTGAGACAATTTAACCTCTGAGCCACCAGAGAAGCCCATAAATTAGATTAACTGCCCTAAAATATCTGCTTATTGAGAAGTGACATTCAGCATCAGTTGCCTATAGAAATGGGGCTTCCCGGGTAGCTCAATCATAAAGAAATCCACCTGCTAATGCAGGAGATGCAGGTTCAATCCCTGGGTTAGGAAGATCCCCTGGAAGAGGAAATGGCAACCCACACCAGTATTCTTGCCTGGAAATCTCATGGACAGAGGAGCCTGGTGGGCTACAGTCCATAGGGTGGCAAAGAGTCAGACACAACTGAACGACTGAGAACACCTATTGAAATATTAGCCCTAGAGAAATATCCCTCTCATCAACTCTCTTTTTGCTAAGTATTTTTAGGAAGTCTGCTCCTAGTTCTCTTTTATTTGTTCCTCTTCTTCTCTTCAATAGCCTGGCCTTGTTGTTTTTAGGTGTTTCCGTGCATGCAGTCTCAAAATTATATTACATTACCAAATGTATAGCAGAGTTGTTGCAGATCAAAGTATTTATTTCAAATATTCAGAAGCAGTTTCCCCTCTCTTGGAAAGCCAATTTAGTTGCTCTTCAAGACATATTTTTATTAGAGAATGAAACACACACAGCTTGACACACCTTTTCTGAGCTAAGAATTATGTGTACAAAACAAAGATAGCAAGAATATCAATAAATTCACAAAATTTTAAATGCAGGTTTTATCTAGAGGCAATGGAATGTTGTGACTAAAATTAAAACCACAAAGCAAATAGCCTATATCTCTGTTGGTTACCTAATGCTGTGTAACAAAACATCCCATAACTCAACGGCTTAAATCAACAATTTCTCACAGTTCTGTGTATTCTGGATTCAACAGGGTAGTTCTCCTTTGGAGTCTCTCATTGAATTCAGTTAAACTTCATTCTGGAGCTGGGGTGGAGCTATCGGAAGACTTAATTGGCTTAGACATAACACCTTCAAGACCTCTCAGGATAACACCTCTCAAGATAACTCCACTCACATATCTTTACATTAGCCAGGTTGACTGGAATAGCTGAGAAACATCCATGCATCTCTATTTCTCCATGTGACCTCACTGCTTGGCTATCTTGGGCATTTTCTCACAGCATGGTGGCAGCTGGCTTCTCCCAGAGCTCTTGTTTCCAAGAGACCTAGGTGGAAAGCTGCAAGGCATCTTAAGACCTTGCCTCAGAGATCAGGCAGTTCTACCACATTCCACTGGCTAAAAAGGAGTCACAGATCCATCCGAGATTCAAGGAGAGGGGACCAATCAAGAACATACACACTGGGAGTCATGGCTCAAGGATGGGCCATCTATGGAGACCAGGTACGTCAATCTCTAACAGTATTTGTTTAACATTGAATTTTAAATTATATGTCAAATTGGCAGTGCTCAAAGAATACAAAAAAATAGATAACTCAGTGGATTTTATAAGAAAATGTCTCACAATGAGGGTAGTAACAAATGAAAATGTATTTGACGCTACTTTTCTGTATTTATGTTGTTGTCGTTTAGTCACTAAGTCTTGTCTGACTCTTCAGCATCCCCATGGACTGTAGCCCACCAGGATCCTCTGTCCAGGGGCTTTCCCAGGCAAGAATACTGGAGTGGGTTAACATTTCCTTCGCCAGGGGATCTTCCGGACTCAGGGATCAAACCTGAGTCTCCTGGTTGGCAGGTGGATTCTTTACCACTGAGCCGTATGGAAAGCCTGTTTCTGTATTTATAATCCAAATAAATAAAATCTATAGATAATTCTTAAATCTTAATTTATGTCAGTATTATCAGTCACTATTTCTTTAAAAAATAATTTTATAAATCAGTTAAAAGGTTGTTCACAAAAACAAAAGCACCTGATACATTTGAGTTTTCTCTCTTTTGCTTCAGTACATGTTCTAACAAGCAGTAGGCAGGCAAAAAAAAAAAAGTATCAAACAATAACATAAGTTGCACAGAAAAATGAAGAGAGCTATTGCTTCCTGTGACTACTAGAAATGTAACAAAATGGGCCACAAAGACTTGAGGGAGCCATGGACTTTAAAGGAAAACAATCTCTTTACCACAACATAAAAAGACATTCTTCAACTATAAATGTTTATATTTCCCTGCTGGAAAGGCCTTTGTTGCTTACAGTTGAGATCAGTATGACTATGCATACTAATAATATGGCTTATTCCAGCACTCACTATTTGGTTAGAATTTATAACTTGATTTGGACCTGACTAGATATATGATTCTGTTGACTAATCCACTTCTGCCTTAAAACAAGCAGATTATGTTTGTCAGTTTTTGAATGCTATTAGGTTAATTCAATTTAGGAAAGCTAAGTGGGTTAGTGTGTTATTTTTAAGAGGAAAAATTATGCCAAACCTCAGGTACAGAGTAGAGATATGTGCCTTACTGAAGTGTGTATAGTCAATGAACTTCCCTTTCATAGGATGTATAGGCATAAATAGAATACCTGCCATTTTCCTGCAATTTTGACAAATCTGATAGGAGAGCAGAGTTTGTAGGTTGCCTGAGAATAAATATCGTAATTTTTCTAATTATGTTAGAAGAAGAAAGAACAGGTACTATGACATGCTTTGTGCTGGTCTGTGTCTTGAGGCCTCATTAAACCTAAAGATTATTCATCACACTGTGAGTTTAAATTGATCTTTATAAAACTGCTCAAAATGTCAGTTTAAACATGCAAGCATGTTGTTTTCTAAGAAATGAGAGTTTAAGAGTAGGAATTTGGATGATGCTTTCAGCCTTTCATGCCTCAAAAACAGATTTATGACTAAACTGTATGGACATCATTCTCTTTTTCCAATAACTATATATTGTGTTCCATGTCTTAACATGAACAATAGTGCTTCAACAGAGGAGATAAGTCACAACTCAGGTAGTTTGTTGCATTATAGTATATTTTACTTTGCAAATTTTCAGAAGAAATAAATGTATTTTTTCTCTTTTGTAAATATATCCACCTTCAAATTAAGTAACAGTATTCAGATTTTTTTTTAATCTATAGTAATAATCTCACTTCAAACCATGATGCTTTTTATCACTGGTTTTGGGGGTAGGTAGCTGTGTAATATCGATCAGAAAAAAGAAATTGTATTAAGAGAGATAGATGTATCTGTATTTCAATTCTATTAAAAGAGACAGGTTAGTCTGTAGAAATGGAATCTATTAAGCCAGTGAATACTTAAAATTCTCCATGTCACTCTGGAGGAGCAAATGGTTAAGGACAGGAAGACTGTAAAAATATTTACTTCTCTGTGACTCTGTGAGGTAAGCAAGGAATGAAGCAGGAAATTGACAATGGAACAGAGAATTCAGCTTGCAGTAAACCATGCAGGCCAGATTCTTGGTTGTCCTGGTAACAGTGCCACCTCCTCATAACAAGGATTTGATGATGAGAAAAGACTTAAGCAAGTGCAGTAACTACAGACTAACAGGACAGCAATGCATGGTCTGGATAAGGGTTAGCAAATTACTGACCATGGCGTCTTTTTGTGTAGACTCAAGCTAAAAATGTCTGTTACATTTGTAAAGGTTTATAAAAACAAAGCACAGAAGAAGAGGATGAACAGATCACATGTCGACCATGAGGGCTAAAATACTTTCTGTTCCTTTGCAAAAAGAGACTGCAGACCCCTAGACCATGTCACTGTACCCTGAAGGACAGCTGTAGAGAGGCTGAGGAGAGGTACATGTGATACACAAAGAATAGGAACACAAGGAGCATGGGCTTGGATTTTGCTTCAAGGAGTTAGAGTGTATTTTTTGTGTGTGCATGAAAATAACCTAGGTATTAGACACCTATCATTTCTCAGGCTGAATCTGGTTGTGGTGGTGCTTTAGTCATTAAGTCGTGTCCAACTCTTTGCAAAGCCATGGACTGTAGTCCAGCAGGCTCCTCTGTCCATGGAATTCTCCAGGCATGAATACCAGAGTGGGTTGCCATTTCCTTCTCCAGGGGATCTTCCCAATCCAGGAATAGAACCCAGGTCTCCTGAACTGAAGGCAGATTCTTTACCAACTGAGCTATAAGTTGTATCTGGTTGTAGTCAATTTATATATCTAAATATCTGTAGATTCACATTACTCAAACATAATAGTCTTGTAAATACTGTGAATTGTTCTCTTAAACTAGTTCCCCATATCTTCTCTTAGGAAAAACTTAGAGACCTATAAACTGCAATACCCAGACTCTCTTGCAGCTTAAACTCTAGATGCAAATTAGGTTTCACTACTTGGATACACTCAGATGAGATTTGAAAAATAAAAACTATTGTTACTGGCAATGATGACATGATGCTTAAGAGAGTTCTGGTGACTGGAATAAGTGCCCAGTTTGCTGATTGTGAAGGCATTGTGAGAGTAATAATTGTGGAAGCAACAGTGGCTGACAGAGTTTTGTGTATCTTGCTCACAACTATGAAGATCCATGGGTTTTCCAGGTGGCTCAGTGGTAAAAAATCCACCTGCAATGCAGGAGATGCGAGTTTGATCCCTGGGCCAGGAAGATTCCCAGGAGAAGGAAATGGTTACCCACTCCAGTATTCTTGCCTGGAAAATTCCATGGACAGGGTAGCCTGGTGGGCTACAGTCCATGGGGCTGCAAAAAGTCAAACATAACTGAGTACACACACACTATGATGACCTGTTCTTCTAAGCGCTTTTACACACTTAAATCCCACTACTGAATCTCTTTCTATGTGAAATTGGAGTGATCTACACTTTATGTGCTAAACCTTGATTGCAAGAGCAAGTCAGCTGCCATTATCTATTAATAACTATACTTGCCTCCTTAAGAATTTCAGTGATGAAATTTATTAGAATGCCCTTCCTACCCCTTCTCTGATGATTTGCTTTCATCAAAAATACATTTTCGGAGACCCTGGCTTTTAAGGTTACCTCACAGTTCTACCAAACTAAAGTTGAACTTGGGTAATAATACCTATAAACCTCTTTTTGTAGCAGACAATTGTACAGGCATAATTTTGAAGTTCATACTAATATTTAATGTTGCTACTGCTACTGCTAAGTCACTTTAGTCGTGTCCGACTCTGTGCGACCCCATAGACGGCAGCCCACCAGGCTCCCCCGTCCCTGGGAGTCTCCAGGCAAGAACACTGGAGTGGGTTGTCATTTCCTTCTCCAATATATTTAATATTTAATAATATATTATATTTATATTTATTATATATATATTATATATTATATTATAATATTTAATATTAGTACCAACATATTATGAACATTTCAAATTCATGGTAATTCCAGCACAAGAAGTTTCATACATTTCTCAGAAACACTCTGCAAATGCAAGTACTTTGCTGAATATAATCAAATAAGCTGCAGTCATATACAATGCACACCAGAAGGGAATGGACACATAGGTCAAGAACATGTTAGAGGAGAATATGAGGCTGTGTGCCATAACCCCAAGTAGAAAATATCAGCAAGAATGTTTAGCAAGTGTTCCCATAAAAAACCCAGAATGCACATCAAGATCAGATAGATAGTCCCCAGTGAAAGCAGTGAGAAAAATAATAGCAGTGAGAACCAAACAACCATGCTCTTTGGAAAACTAAGAGGCAAAAGGAGCAGAATAAATCTCTTACCAACTATCAGCCACTGTCTTTATCTAAAAAATATCCCGTTTAAAGAGCCAGCATTCCTTGTTGTACCTTCATACACTTGGGGAATTTTTTTTCTCAAATAGATGACAGTACCCAATCATCTGTAAGATACATATATGTTCTTAGTTGAAACTATTTTTAGTAGAATATAAATCCCATATATCTGCATTCAATCTCTGCCATTATTCTAAGAGTTGTAGAATCAAGATATACAGAACAACTGCAAATTTAACAATGACTTACATTAAACTGGCTTCCCTGGTAGCTTAGACGGTAAAGCATCTGCCTGCAGTTCTGGAGACCCAGGTTTGATCCCTGGGTTGGGAAGATCCCCTGGAGAAGGAAATGGCCACCCACTGCAGTATTCTTGCCTGGAGAATTCCATGGACTGAGGAGCCTGGTAGGCTGCAGTCCACGGAGTCACAAAGAGTCGACATTAAACTAAACCGTATTAGGATACCTCTAAACTCAGAAGACAGAATATCAAAATTTGCATTATGTGGTAAAGCCATGTGGAATAACAAATATTGTGCTTGGTTGTTGAGTCGTGTCTGACTTTGCCACCTCATGGACTGTAGCCCATCAGGTCCTCTGTCCATGTGGATTTTCCAGGCAAGAAAACTGGAGTAGGTTGCCATGCCCTCCTTCAGGGAATCTTCCTGACCCAGGGATCAAACCCAGGTTTCCTGCATTGCAGGCAGATTCTTTATTGTCTGAGCCACCAGGAAAGCCCCTACCACGTACACAGAGGAGAAAAAAATCTTATTCTTATCCCTTAAGATAAGGAGTTGAAAGATGTAAACTCAATGAAAAGGTGATAACCTCCAAACACCAGCAAGTATTGGATCTCATCTAACCAGTAAAATGTTTCATCCTATTCCCCAAAACTACTTCTATACTACATTCAATTTTTCTTATTTCTATCACTAACACTGTAAGTTATTCCATTTATTCATTCAATAAATATTTATTAAGCACCTAAATTTATACTTAGTGTATTAAAAAGCAGACATCACTTTGCCGACAAAGGTCCAATATGGTTTTTCCAGTACATGTTTAGTCACTCAGTCATGTCTACCTCTTTGTGATCCCATGGATTGAATCCCTCCAGATTCCTCTGGACCGTGGGATTCTCCAGGCAAGAATACTGGAGTGGGTTGCCATGCCCTTCTCCAGGGGATTTTGCCTATCCAGGGATCAAACCCGGATCTCCTGTATTACAGGCAGATACTTTCTTGCCTGAGATACCAGTAGTCATGTACGGACATGACAGCTGGACTATGAAGAAGGCTGAGTGCCTAAGAATTTATGCTTTCAAATTGTGATGCTGGAGAACACACTTGAAAGTCCCTTGGGCTGCAAGGAGATCAAACCAGTCAATCCTACAGGAAATCAGTCCTGAATATTCATTGCAAGGACTGGTGCAAAAGCTCCAATATTTTGGCCACCTGATACGAAGAGCCAACTCATTGGAAAATACTGATGCTGGGAAAGACTGAAGGCAATGGGAGAAGTGGGCAGCAGAGGATGAGATAGTTAGATAGCATTGCTGACTCAGTGGACATGAATTTGAGGAAACTCTGAGATAATAAAGGACAGAAAAGCCTGGTGTGTTGCAGTCCATGGGGTTGCAAAGAGCTGGACACAACTTAACTACTGAACAGCCTTATACCAAGAACTGTACGAGAAAATGAAAATACAGTGGAAAAGAGAACAAGAAAATCATGAGGTTCCTGCTCCTCCTGGCTAGCAGATCTTGACACACAGTTAATGCAAAATCCACCCCATCTGCCCACCCCTGAAAAAAAATTGCTAGTGACTAAATTTTTTCCAATGTCGTAGTAGTAATTCCTTTTAGCTTCTAGGTCTATGAGGTTTGCTTGAAAATACAATGAATGGGTAATCAATTTTATGAGGTTGGAAACAATGTACTCTGGTCAATTTAAAATAATATTTTTCCTTTATACTGCATTTTCTATTGCCTTGTTTATAAATACAAAATATGTATCCATTATGAAGCTTAACAACCATCTCCCTACTGTATGGAATTTTTAGTAGGAGAATCATTTTCCTATTTGCCTCATCAGTACCCCTAACCAGCGTGACTCAGAGACTACAATTCCTAAAATCAGAAGCTAGAAAGAAAATACTGTTGTTCAATAAGAATATGTTTTATCTTGGTCAATATGTCCCACAATCCAATGCTGGAGTTTACATATTTCCACATCTTAGGTGACCTATTACAATAGGTCAGAGCATGCTAATGCCCCTACAAGGACAACTAGAAAAATCGAATAAACCAAAATTCTGGAGAAGAGAGAACATTTTCTTAGGTTAGCTTTGTGTGCATGTTCAGTCAAGTCTGGCTCTTTGCAACCCCATGGACTGTCGCTCCACCAGGCTCCTCTGCCCATGGAATTCTCCAGGCACAAGTACTGGAATGAGTAGCCATTCCCATCTCCAAGGGATCTTCCTGACAAAGGGATCAAAACCCCACTTCTTGCATCTCCTTCATTGGCAGGCAGATTCTTGGCCACTTGCGCCACCTGGAAAGCCCTACAATCACCCAGTGCTTGGCCACTCAGTCATGTCAGACTCTCTGCGACCCTATAGACTCTAGCCTGCCAGGCTCCTCTGTCCATGGGGATTCTCCAGGATAGAATACTTGAGTGGGTTGCCATGCCCTCCTCCAAGGGATCTTCCCAACCCAGGGATCAAACCAGGTCTCCCATATTGTGGGCAGATTCTTTACCATCTGACCCACCAGGGAAGCCTACAAATACTGCAGTGGGTAGCTTATAACTTCTCCAGGGGATTTTCCTGACCCAGGAATTGAACCAGGGTCTTCTGCATTGCAGGAGGATTCTTTACAGCTGAGTTACCAGGGAAGCTCACAGTGTGAGACTGTAGGAGACGTGCTTTACTTTCATAGGCTTTCTTTCTCACTCCTTAGCCTCTGACACAGCTCTAAAACTTAGCAAATGTCCTTTATAAGAAACACACAGTGCATTTGAGGCACTGGGAGATGATAAAGGACAGGGAAGCCTGGTGTGCTGTAGTCCATGGGGTCGCAAAAAGTCAGACACAATTTAGCAAGTCAACAACAACCTTATACCAAGAACTGTGCCTATTCAAAACATCACATGTTTTTTCATAACCACTAAAGAAGATTTTATTCTCATGTTTTTATTGTTTCTATTTCAAATTGACAGAATATTTTCCAGTACAGTACAAAGAACCTTTTTTCTTCGACTAATTGAGTGTAAATTGCAAGCCTGACACTTCATTGGCCCCAAGACAGTGTATATGTACTTGCTAAAAATGAGAACTACCATGGTGGTCGTGGTTCAGTCATCAAATCATGTCCAACTCTTGCAACTCAATGGACTCCTTTTGCCAGGCTCCTCTGTTCCCAGAGGAGAGATTTCCCAGGCAAGAATACTGGAGTGGGCAGTCCTTTGCTTCTCCAGGGCATCTGTCCAACCCAAGGATTGAATCTGTGTCTCCTGCACTGCAGGTGGCTTCTTTACCATTGAGCCACCAGGGAAGCCTGAGGATACCATACAGCTACCAAAATCAAGGATTTGATTGATCTGATACTAACATCCAATCTTCATAAGCCATTCAAGTTTCACCAATTGTGTCAATGATGTCCCTTATAACAAAAGTATCTATCTCAAACTTGTGTTGTATCTATTTCTAGTGTCTCTTCAGAGTTTATCAATCTGAAACAGTTTCCCCATCTTTCCTTAATTTTTATGACAATGACATTTTAGAAGACCCCAGGCTTACTTTTTTTGTTGCTGTTCTTTAATTTGAATTTGCCTGGTTTGTCCTTATGATTTGATACCAAAAATATACCTTTGCCAAGAATACCATAGAAGTGAGGTGTTCCTCTCATTGCACCCTCACATGGCACCTGATTTTGATTTATTCTGTTACTGATAAGGTTATACATATTTTTTCATAATAAAAATACAGAAAAATATATAATGTGCATTGATTCTATACTTAACATTTCAATATATCTAATAAATTTAAATGAGTTCACATCATGAACTCATCATAAACTTTTTATTTAACCAAAATTAAAAAGTCATTTCTTTTCCCTTAGTTTTTCCTGCAGTCCTTAGTTTTAACTTCATATTATATCCACGTACCTATTTCATAATTCATCAGATAATGCAGCTGTTGTTAAACATCCTTCAAGGGTCTCAATAAGCAATAACTTTATGAAGTCTTTATCCCACCATCCCCTACCCCAACTAGTCTATTTTGAAATTAAGGATTTTCACACATGGAGTTTCTTAAATAAACACCTGTGTTGTAAACAGATTTTATTTCAGCTTTCTTAAAAGTGGTGACTCAATTGTTGACTTGTAAATCGCTAAAGTCCTTATTCACAAAAAAAGACTCATCATTTTTAAAACAAAAGGTCAGTATATGAAACAGTCATCATTCTGACTAAATAAAGATTTATAAATGCATTATGGATTTTATTTACTGCAATTATATGAGAGCTATTTCTCACAGAAACAGAAGTTATTATCTCCTTTACTAGTATAGCATTAAGTTTTTATCAAGAAATAATTTTGTTTCATGTAGTTTCATTTCTCAATGCTGAAGTTTACAATGTCCAAATAAAAGAATAATGATAATTTCCATTTGTAGGTTTAAGTTTTCAAAGAGTTCCCATATACTTGCTTCTTTTGATGAAGACAGTCTTGTGACACAATGTTGGTAGGTTTTATTCATCTATTTTACACATAACTGAGGTTTATTGACTTCCAGTTGGTTATCCGTGACGTCACAATAAAAGACCTCCATCTTGAATCACACTTCTGTTCACCACCTTCACACCACCTCTTAACAGCTATGAGGACAGAAAACCTGTATCCCCAGTTCATCACTACTTACAACCTGTTTCATTAGCAGTAAAGAAAGCTGGCAGGAAAAGTGTATGCAATAGGAACATCTCAAAGAACATATTTCATGGTGATCATGGACACTTTTTACATAAAAATAAAGAGTCCAGAAAAGGGAGAGGACCCACAAAAGGAGACCTATCATTTCTACAGACGTCATCCTCTTTGGTCTTTATAGCATACCTGTGAGGTAGCAGGTAAGACAGAGGTTAATATGACTGCTTATTTGGTAGACAAAGAAACCAAAACTCAAACAATCAACTCAAAAGTGGTGTGGCTGAGCTGGGATATAGTGTTTGTGGTGCCTGGGTTTTCTCGGCCCAAATCCTGAGTTATTTTACTTCATTGATATGAAAGATGAATAAAAACAGAGTGGATTTTATTACCAACATTATCTAATATTTCTGTGGACTAATGATGAGCTTCCACATTGAATGAATATTTTCCAATCTGAAGTTTTCAATTTTCACTTCTAGCAAATATTTTTTGATAAAAAGTACTCCCAAATAGTTCTTGTTTGAAGATGCTCAGCTGAATTCAGGAAATCCTTCATTCTCACTGCATGCGTGCTAAGTCGCTTCAGTCACGTCTGACTCTTTGTGACCCCATGGACTGTAGCCCACCAGGCTCCTCTGTCCATGGGATCTCCCATATTGGAGTAGGTCGCCATTTCTTCCTCCAGGGAATCTTCCTAACGTGGGGATGGAACCCTGTGTCTCTTACGTCTCCTGCATTGGTAGGAGAGTTCTTTACCACTAGCGCCACCTGGGGAGCCCAAATTTTCACTGAAGACATCTGTAAAGATCTCAACTAGTTACTGAGTAGAGGAACTTGGTGTTTTTCTCTTTTCTTTTTTTTTTTTCCAAAGGATAAAAATGAAGAGTTTTCTCCCAAGAAAAATGAGAAGTAAACCCATGGCTGATTCATGTCAATGTATGGCAAAAACCACTACAATGTTGTAAAGTAATCAGCCTCCAATTAAAATAAATAAATTTAAAAAAAAAGAAAAGGAAAAAAAAGTGAGAAGCCGAAATATTTTCAGACAAAAGGAATGCTATTAAAAAGGTGAGATGTAGACAACAAAATTCTGAGGTAACATTCTCTGTAACTAGAGACAGAATTCCCCCCTCAGTAATTACATACATAATGTCTATGGAATGCTACTTCTCACTAAATGAATAAATCATGGTCTCTAAGTGCTGCACATACCCATGTTCCATGTACAGGTCCTCTTGGAATCTTGTTCTCTTGAACCACGAAATTCAGCCTCTGGCTGCCAAGTATTTTTATGTCTTCAATAAACTAAACTGAACCAAGCTATTATTACTGAATTGCAAACTATCAGAAACGAATGTAGCTGTTGGTATATCACCATGGGAAATAAAAACTGATTATGTTCATTTTGCACGTAACCTAGGCAGTTGCATTTGGAAGCAATCAGCATTTGGCAAGGGCTGCTTCAGATCTGGAGAGGTTTCACAGGAGGTCTCAGCACAGGCTCTGTACATGCTTTGGATTCCTAAGTCACCTGCCCACAGACGTGTTGTGCAGGAATTGAAGAATCCAAGCCATGTTCCAGGCTGCAATAATCTCATCCTTCATGCACACCAAAGTGAGCCCTATTTTTTTTTAATTATGATAATGAAATAAAGCAATGAAGGCTGGGCAAAAGCAGCATGGACGGACTGCATGAGGTGAAAAAGCACCAATGGAATTCATGCTATAAACATTCCATCACCAAGGAGACCATAAAATAAATACAATTTCCAGAGAAACATCGACTTAAAAACATTTTGCTAAAGAGAAAGAAAATAATTGTTTTTCCCAACACAATATCTACCAAGTACTACGATTATTACCTAATGTCTTCAGTGGAAGCCAGAAATAGGCATTTAAGGTGAGACCCAGATTAGAGCAATTATCGACTTAATTACCGAAGTTTCTCCTAGCCCAGAAGCTAAATCATAGCTGAGTAATCCGATACAGCACAAGATTTACACACTTTACAAAGTGTTTCAGAAGATGGATACACAAAACTTGAAAGCTTCCTCAAATGTTATCTTACTCTTTGGTGAGAAAATAAAATTAATGTTTTTATTATCTATTTAACAATAGCATTCATCTCCCCCTAATATATACTACAGATTATACAATAACAATACATTATTCTGGCTAATTTTTCTACTGCTACAGTGATGATATTCTTCTACTTCAGAAAGAACATAACCCCCATGCAATAAAGCTTTATTTTTCCCAAATAGAAATGGATTTGTATTCAAGCCTATTGACTGTGAGATTAGAACAATCTGAATCTACCACTCTTGCAATATCAGGTTCTCTCCAAAGGTCTTGCTCAAACCAACCAGACAAAACTCAAGAAATCTAAAGGAATAGGAAACTTCACTTTCCATTATTAAGAAAATAAACAATATTCTAAAAAGGAAACAGACAAATACAAATAGAAAACTGTCTAATCTATACCAAAAGAGTACTGGCGTTTTCTTTTCAGGGTCATGCCTGTATACAGAGCCCTCTAAGTTATTTCCAAATGATTTTAAAATGACAGTTACTTCCTTTAACTGTAGTAGGCAGAATATTGACCTTCCAAAGATGCCTACGTCTCAGTGCCTGGAAACCTAGGAATATGTTACCTTACATGGAATTAAGGCTGCAGTTGGAATTAAATTTGCTAATCAGCTTATCTTAAAATACAAAGATTATCATGGATTGTCCAAGTGGACTCAGTATAATCAAAAGAATCCTTAAAAGTGAAGAGTGAGGCCCAAGAGTTGGTCAGTGATGTGAGGACTATTTCTGACGTTGTTGAATTTGGAGGAAGAAGGCACCAGGTCAAAGAATATGAAAAATCTCTACAAGACGTCTCTGCCTTGGAAGAGGAAATGGATTCCCTCCCTCGAGCCTCCATAAGGAAAGACAGTCCTGTTTATATCTTGATATTATCCAGTGAGACCCATGTCAGACTCCTGACCTCCAGCACTGTAAGATCATAAAATTGTGCTGTTTTCAGCCACAAAGTTTTGTTACACCATTAAATAGGAATCTAGTACACCAACCAAATTAAGATATCATGACCATTTCCTTCTCTAAATTGATAAATATATAATCAGCAGCTTAGCACAAGATAAGGGGTCAAGTTTAGTTTAATATGAAAAAATACATCTTTTTTGGTCAAGAGGCTCTTCAGGATGGGTCTTTATCCTGATCCTTCCATCACGTGTTTGCACCATTTTCTAGGGCAATGTAGGCAAATTTGTCTCTGTTAGGGGACAAATATTAAATACTTAAGGCTTTGAAAACTATGCAGTCTCAATTATTAAGTACCTTACTCTGCTGTTTCCTGGTGGTTCTAATGGTAAAGAAACTGCCTGCAATATAGGAGACCTGGGTTCGATCCCTGGTTCAGGAAGAACCACTCCATGAGCAACCCACTCCATTTGCCTGGGAAATACCATAGATAGAGGAGCCAGGCAGGCTACAGTCCATGCGGTTGCAAAGAGGCAGACACAACCGAGCATGCATGCACGCTTCTTCCTGGAATACATTAAAGACATGAATAATTTTTCAAGAAGAGGGAAATTACGCAAAGCCAGAGGAAGACTGAAACCAAAGCTAAAAAGCAGAGATCTCCAGCTGGCATTTTTCTGTCAGTCATTACTTAATTACACAGCCGCATGTTCAAACACCCGATCAATCTCTTCACACAGTCGCTTAGTACTGTGTAAATATGCACACTCCCGTCCGGTTAAGTCCTGCTTTTTCCTATTGAGGATGACGTTTCAGACCTACATGCTCTATTTTTTAAACAGTTCCTAACCATTTTTAACTCTGATTTATGCAGCCTCAGAAGTGTGTGTCTTCTTAGTCAGGCAATTCACAATGCCTTTCCATCAAAAGTGTTAAACATTCACGGGCTTTGCATCTGTCTTTTCCATGCTGATTATCAATCTTGTCCACAGCTCTAAAGAACATCTCTGGATGCATCAAAACCAGAACACTGCCCAGGGGTTTCCTTCTGCTCCCCAAAGACCAGAGCTCTCTGGAAGAAGGGCTTAACTCATTCATTTGTTCAAAATATCTTGCTGGGCATCTTTTGTGTGTCAGGTACTGAGTTAAATGCTAAGGATACACAGTGAACAAGACAATCACAGTCTTTGGCCTCGTGGAGCTGCCAACATGATGTCTAGAATCGCCACCTACTGAGGATAGGAAAACCCTTAGTACCTTCTGCCACTGTTCCCTCTGAACAAAAAATATTCTGATGGGAACTCATGGTAAATTCTTCATGAATTTACCTAATATCTAATTACAGTGTCACCCATACTGCAAAGATAAGGATATTGTTGTGGCCAAAGTTTGATTCCAATGTCAAGACTAATAAGATCATACATAAAACATGAAAGTATTAAGATATTTATTACTTACACAATGAGATTTTCCAGGGAGAGTTGGGGCAAGCAGGTCTGAAAATGAATTGAGATAGCAAAGACAGGTAAGTGACTTTGGGTTTTATTGTAGTTAAAGTGGGGCTAACCATAAGGGTTCTCATAGGTGTAAAGGCCTTGGGTTTGAATTTCCCACCCACAACAAAAGTGAGTATGCACAGCCTCTCTTGGTCAGATATGGGACAAGAGGGAAGGAGGGAGGTGTGGGGCTTGAACGCTATCAGAAGTTAAGATCAAAAATGGAATCAGAGTCTTTATTACAGATACTATCATTATTTGGTTACTATAGTGATTGCCTTAGTAACAAACAAAGCCTTTGGTAGCAAGGCTGTTTTAATAAAGCCAATCTACAGTGATTGGAAGAAAGAACCTTACATGTCAGCAGTGGATCAGTAAGTAGTCACTTTGGAAGCCAAGAAAGAGGAAAGTTAGTAGCAAGGGTAGGGTCTATCTGAGAAGAAAGCCAGTATCCTGATGGAGAAAAAAGCTCTCTCCATGTATAAGTGTTGAAGGATAAGTCTGGTCCTAAATAAGGCAAGAAGGAACATGTACTCTCACACACACACACACACACACACACACACACACACTCCACTGACACACACTGATACCAGTGAGAACTTTAAAAGATCACAACAAAAGCTACCCCATCTATTAATAGAAGTAAGGAAAATGGAGAGTACTCCAATTAAGACTATGAGGCTCTTGAAGTCACAGTCTTCTGCCCATAGGTCTTCATCACTTCAACGCTGACCTATGGGTGGATCCTACCACACTACTTACTTCCTGCTGATCCTGGCACTGGGTCAGATTCCAAAATGTCATGGAGGCTGCCTTTCCTAGATTAAAAATCTGAAAAAGCAAGAGGTCCCTCCATCTCTGGTGGGCAATTGCTCCTCTAAAGAAATTCAACCTACTCAACACCAAGTTCAGTGAGTTATTCTAAACCACATAAAAGTGATATCTTATGAGTAGCATGTCATGCGTGCATGCTCAGTCATGTCTGACTCTTTTGTGACCCCGTGGACTATATTCCACCAGTGTCTTCTGTTCATGGAATTTCCCAGCCAACAATACTTGAGTGGATTGCCATTTCCTCCTCCGAGGAATCTTCAGAACTCTGGGATCAAACCTGCATCTTCTGTGTCTCCTGCATTGGCACTTGGTGGGTTCTTTACCACTGCGGCACCCGGGAAGCCTCAGCATGTCATACGTCTATGAAGTAAGTCACATAGTGCTTCTCCTGCTTTTTCCATTCATTTTTTTTAGTTCCCTCACTTTCTCCTTCTCTACTATGATTTCCATCAACTGCTATTATGTATTAGATCTATTATTATTTGTGTTTCTATGTGTTATACCAAACATCAGTTATAAGTGAAAAGGGGGGCTTTCTGGTGGCTTAGACAGTAAAGAATCTTCAAGCAATCCAAGAGACCAGGGTTTGATCCCTGGGTTGAGAAGATCCCCTGGAGAAAGGAAATGGCAACCCATTCCAGTATCCTTGCCTGGAGAATCCCATGGACAGAGGAGACTGGCGAGCTGCAGTCCATGGAGTCACAAAGAGTCAGACACAACTGGGCAATTGACACTTTTACTTTCATATTGAATATCAGTTATAAGTGAAAAAATACCACGAACATCACAAAAGAACAGAGATCTGTTTTATTGCAAAAAATATGCCACACTTCATTTTTTAAGATCTCATGCGTATCAGCCCATATGTTCATTTATTCATCCAACAAATATTTATTAACTACCTACTATGGATTGGCATATGAACTTGTTCCCAGTAAATGAGTCAGCCGAGAATGGAAATGTTAATATATTTAAATGTCAATATTGCGTGTCAATATTTGTCTGAATAAGCATGGTCCCGGTACAAACACTGTTGTCACAAAGCATGCGTATAGACCTCGAGAAACAGACATTAAGTGGGGGTGGGATGCGTGTCTACCTTTGAAAGAGTTAAAGCTTAGGCAGGCAGTCCAAGGCCCTTTAAGAAGGAGGTGAATGTTCTCACTCATGCTCTTCTTAAGCCTTGTACAACAATGTATCTTGCCCGAGAACTGGCCTTTCTTTAGGTCCTGAACTAAGGACCACACAGCACAACATCTTACTCATGGAAATGCTTTTCTTAGGCTCTATGTTAATGATAATAATTGTGACAAATCTCTCCTGGGAACCTGTTCCTCAAGACTTGTACCCTTGATTACACAGCAACAATATATCTCGCCCCGAGAAGGTGCCCGGAAACAGTTCTCCCTGGCTAATCTTGTGCCAAACTTGTCTCAGGATGTATGCCTTGGGAAAGGGTCTATGGGAACTCTTATAACCTTGAAGTATTCTTTTTATCTGTTCTCAGCAGATAGTTGAGAAGTATATAAGGTCCTGCTTAAACTAGTGAGGTGAGTACACTTTCTACCCCCTTCTGATGTCTATGTCAGAAGCTTTCTCTATCCTGTCACTTTAAATAAAATTTTGCACACAAAGTTCTGAGTGACTGAGACCTGTCTTTGGTCCCAGAGTTAAATCTTCTCCTTTGGAGACCACAAATCCAATGGCACTGTTCAGCATAAGCTATCAGCTTGGGGGCTTGTCTGTGATCTTCAAGACAAGGTAAGGACACTTAGAGCTCTAGTTCTTTTGTTCTCCTAGTAAAAACGTTTTCCACTTTACTAACTCTAGAAGTTGTGTCTAACTCTTTGCGACCCCGTGGACTGTAGCCCACCAGGCTCTTCCATCCATGGGCAAGAATACTGGAGTGGGTTGCCATTTCCTTCTCCAGGTGATCTTCCTGACCCAGGTCTCCTGCATTGCAGGCAAACGCTTTAATCTCTGAGCCACCAGGGAAGCCTGATTGGAAGCTAGAGACTCACAAAACAACCAGTGCAAAGCGAGAGTAGAGTCTGGCTTTTGCAGTTCTGTGGCGCCTCCTAATGCCCCAAAAGGGGAGCCTTTTAGGGGTTTATAGCAACCTGCCAGTGCTGAGAGGCACCCAATGTCCCTACAAGGGGAGCAGCCACAAATGGGCGGGGCGTGTGGACCGAATTTTCCTTTCTCAGTCACCTTTTCCCAGTCTCTTTGACCATTATAACTGTCTGGGGAGTTGAAACTACTAACCTAATCTGTCGAATCACAGACTTTCAAGGAACTTGCAATAGATACTGTTACTGTGTACTATTACTTAACCCCAAATTTGGATTGACAGTTATGAAGTACCTAGTCTTGCTAAAAGCCAAAATTTACATGTGGGTTGTCTTTACATGCGCTGCAGACAGGAGAACATTTGGGAGCTGGATGGAACTCTGGCTCCAGGAACGTCTCTCAGGCTGGAGGTCCCTCTCTTAGCTGCCTGCCTCAGGCAGCAATGACCTGAAAGTGAGTCCTTGTCATGGCCATACCTCTAGTCTATATGGATGGAGGCCCTGCTGATGATTATGAGATTTCTGAGGACACAGGTCAGGAATCCTGGGATCAGGTCAGATGGGAAAGGCAATGGGCTTCTTCCTTTGGTGTTACTGGCTCTTAGCAGACCACAGGAGGCTCTCTGGTGGCTTTTGTCTCATCTCCTTAGACATTCTTTCTGTGGAATCTGTGGAAATGAACTGGAAGGATTGGCCCTAATAGCTCGAGGACAAAAATCACTTTTTCCTCGCTGGCCAGCCCTTTACCACCTCTTTTGCTAGCACATATCACCCTGGGTGGCCTCAGAGGAGCAGAAAGCAGACAAAGGTTTTAATAGTGAGAAATTGGACATCAATTTGGGATGCCATCAGGTCTACCCCTGGTGCACCTCCACCCTGCCTCAGTTGTAGAACCCAGAGGAACGATAGTGAGACACCTGCGTTGGTAAGGGACAGGTTAACTCCAGCCAGGGAAGGAAGCTTAAGTGGAAGACATGTCTCCATCCCCATCTACAGCAGGGAGGGACACCTCTGGTAGAAAAAAGCCATGGCACTGGGTGCCGCTTTTTTCTATCTTACAGATGGTAGCTAACAGTTCCAGAACCACCCCTTTGAATTGATCTTGGAAAAACTGGCATAAGTTTGATCCCCAGAGTGTGAATAGTCCCTTATATACAGGCTTTCTTTGCTTTAAGAGAAAACCTCACCTGCCCAGAGAGACAATCCCTGCTGGGACAACATCTTATTAGTCAGTCTATCCTTGTCATTAGAGCTAATTTGAACACTCTCGGCTTAAATTTTAGCTATGAAACTATGACTATAAAAAGGAGAGATGACATTTTTGACACTGAATGGTCATGATATTCTTTAGACTCCTGAGAAAACTGGTTAACATTAAATCTTTTTGAAATTGCAAAACAGGTTCTTTTTGCACATGCAATTAGGAAAAAGCTGGCTTATTAAAACACTTTTTTTTGGAGCTCCAACCTTGCCTGAGAAACAAAAGTCATGCCTGGGGAAAAGCCTGAAGTTAACTCTTATCATGTCCTTGAGATACACAGCCACTCTGTCTGGGACTCCAGCCATGAGCAAATTCAAGCCAAAGGAAAAAAAAAGGGGAGCAAAGAGACATTTTAAATTTCAAGCAGAAAGCTGCGAGGTCTCTGTCCAGATTTATGTGTGTCTCCATCCTTGGATACCATTGCTAAAGGCTAATTGGTCAAGGAGCTCTATTTAATTGGCCTAAAGAGAAGTAATGGCTTACAAATCAATCAATTCTAAATTCAAGAAAATTAAACTAAAATGAATTTCAGGCTTGTGTGAACTGGGAAATATTCGCTATTGAATTGATTCCTGGTATTGAACGTTTGTTTGTTGATAATTAACATAGACATTATGAAGATACTTTTACTAATGATATCGCTTTGGGTGATTTATATAACCCAATCTACAAAATGATATGAAGTACAGTTCATGGTTGCTAAAAGAAAGTAGGATGTGTGTTTTCAATAAAAAGGTATAAAGAATGGAATTACATTCTATTAAGGAAAAAGGAAGTAAATTTGAACTTACAGGTAGCTGTTCTCTGAATGGGCAAATGAAGTGATAAATACAGAAAGTGTAAAAAAGGTTTGTGGTAAGAGAAAAAAGAGTTTTGTGCATGGTACAAGTTTCTTAAGACATTAAACTGCCTTTGAAGTCTTACTGTTACTTTGACTAGTTGAATAACTATTGTTTCACAGTGAATATGCTGCTGCTAAGTCGCTTCAGTCGTGTCCAACTCTGTGCGACCCCATAGACGGCAGCCCACCAGGCTCTGCCGTCCCTGGGATTCTCCAGGCAAGAACACTGGAGTGGGTTGCCATTGCCTTCTCCATTGTGTGAAAGTGAAAAGTGAAAGTGAAGTCGCTCAGTCGCGCCCAACTTGTAGCTACCCCATGAACTGCAGCCTACCAGGCTCCTCTATCCACGGGATTTTCTAGGCAAGAGTACTGGAGTGGCTTGCCATTGCCTTCTCCAACAGTGAATATAGGCTGGCATAAAACTGGAATTTGGTTTTCTCTCCCTGTTAAAAGAACGAAGTTTTCTTAAAATGTGGCTTTTGATAACAGACTATGGCACACACATAGACAAAGTTCATTCTGCTTCTACAAAATTAACCCCTTATCAGGGAATTTAAAATAGATAAACAATGGCTATAAACCAAGTAGCTGGGGCTATGAGAAATCCAAGATGGCTACTTGGCTTTTCCCGGATCCCTGACAAATCTCACTTTTATTTGATAAGATAAAGCTTTTTCTGGCTTCTGGGCTAATATCTCACAATGGAAAAAAAAAAAAATGGTTAAAATGTGTTTTCTGAAATCTCCAGTGACCGGGGCAACCACTTTGCTGGACAGGTCATAAAGACATTGGCAAAAAACTTCAGCAGCTTCTTGGAGACTATCGCTTTCACTAACGTCCTTGGTTGTCAGGCAGGGAAGACAGAACAAAGGGATCAGTTGCATGGAATTGAATAGACTGCTAAATATGATTACAATTCTCATGACTTTTTGTCTGACATATTACTGGCTTCTAATCTTTGTTTGCAGATATAAAGAGGCTCTTCTCCTCAAGTTACTGATGGTTTAAAACAATTTAGTGGTTTACACCCGTGGGTAAAATTAAAACATTTTTCTTTTCTCTCTGCCTTGCCCCTCCAGAAATTGGAGACACCTGGGCTCTGAACAGCTTTATCAAGGTAAAAAAGACTGTCTCCTGACATATACAGAAATCTCAAAGTATACTGCAGAGCTCTAAAAGAAAAACCCACCCAACTGATGTCAAGCCTATGGCATCTATTATGTTTCACTGAATACTAAGTTCTAGTTTTCTTAATTAAGGTCTGTATTTACTAAGACTCACTTCTTAGATAGTTTCTTGTGGTTATGTTACATTGCTAAGAGGTTTAATTAAGTTATTAAAAAGGACACTCTGAGTTTGTCTCTAAAGCTTATCTCAGTAACCAGTCTTTGAATAAAGATCAGATGCTCCAGAGTCTACAACCGGGAGATTAACAATAGGCTATAGTCATTTAATAAGTTAAGTCAGATGATCTGGAGATGTCACTGGGCTATACCTAATGGAAGACCTTAACTTAAGTTCTTATTTATGATTTTACTATTACTGCTAACTATATTGTTTCCTTCATTGCCTGCTTCAAAAAGTGTTGTCCCTTACATTATCAAGTGTGTGACTGAGGCACACAGTAATGATGGTGTACAGTTCCGTTTGAAATCCATAATTACAATGGTATGACTCTGTATATGAGAAGTAACAAGAGGGAACGTTTTCCTGGACCAAGAGACTAGTGAGACAGGTGCAGTCCAGAGACTTTTGCTACTCACAGGGCCTAGTCCAGTAACAGCACATTGAGTGGCCTACCAATGAAATCAACAGACTTGGGAATAAGCCTTCTCAGCACATGGGACAAGATGGTCATAAAATCCCCCCCAAACCATGGTCAACCTCATGGCCATAAAGGGGCCCTGCGACTGGAAACTGGCACTTGCCATCTGACTCTACAAAGATTAAATCATGGACACTACAGTCGCTGATCTTCAATATCCCCTGAATGGAATTCAGGGTGGAAATCAGACATTAGGCGCTCACTCTGTGCTCTAGAAAAATGATCAAAACAGGCCTTCAGACAGTTATATATTTTGAGATAAAGATTTTCTTGAGCCGAAATTCTTGCTTCTTCTTATACCTAGAAAAAAATGCTTAAATTGTTCGTGGTGACAACTCTTTGTCACAGTGGAGAGGTCTGACAGAATGTGTCCCCTGGAGGAAGGAATGCAAACCACTGCAGTATTCTTGCCTCGAGAGCCCCATGAACAGTATGAAAAGGCAAAATGGTAGGACACTGAAAGAGGAACTCCCCAGGTTGGTAGGTGCCCAGTATGCTACTGGAGATCAGTGGAGAAATAACTCCAGAAAGAATGAAGGGATGGAGCCAAAGCAAAAACAATACCCAGCTGTGGATGTGACTGGTGATAGAAGCAAGGTCCAATGCTGTAAAGAGCAATATTGCATAGGAACCTGGATTGTTAGGTCCATGAATCAAGGCAAATTGGAAGTGGTCAAACAGGACATGACAAGAGTGAACGTCAACATTCTAGGAATCAGCGAACTAAAATGGAGTGGAATGGGTGAATTTAACTCAGATGACCATTATATCTACTACTATGGGCCGGAATCCCTTAGAAGAAATGGAGTAGCCACCATGGTCAACAAAAGTGTCTGAAATGCAGTACTTGGATGCAATCTCAAAAACTACAGAATGATCTCTGTTCGTTTCCAAGGCAAACCATTCAATATCACAGTAATCCAAGGCTACGCCCCAACCAGTAATGCTGAAGAAGCTGAAGTTGAACGGTTCTATGAAGACCTACAAGACCTTTTAGAATTAACACTCAAAAAAGATGTCCTTTTCATTATAGGGGACTGGAATGCAAAAGTAGGAAGTCAAGAAACACCTGGAGTAACAGGCAAATATGGCCTTGGAATACGGAATGAAGCAGGGCAAAGGCTAATAGAGCTTTGCCAAGAGAATGCGCTGGTCATAGCAAACACCCTCTTCCAACAATACAAGAGAAGACTCTACACATGGACATCACCAGATGGTCAACACCGAAATCAGATTGATTATATTCTTCGCAGCCAAAGATGGAGAAGTTCAATAGTCAGCAAAAACAAGAGTGGGAGCTGACTGTGGCTCAGATTATGAACTCCTTATTGACAAATTCAGACTGAAATTGAAGAAAATAGGGGAAATCACTAGACCATTCAGGTATGACCTAAATCAAATCCCTTATGATTATACAGTGGAAGTGAGAAATAGATTTAAGGGCCTAGATCTGATAGAGTGCCTGATGAACTATGGAATGAGGTTTGTGACATTGTACAGGAGACAGGGATCAAGACTATCCCCATGGAAAAGAAATGAAAAAAAGCAAAATGGCTGTCTGGGGAGGCCTTACAAATAGCTGTGAAAAGAAGAGAAGCGAAAAGCAAAGGAGAAAAGGAAAGATATAAACATCTGAATGCAGAGTTCCAAAGAATAGCAAGAAGGGATAAGAGAGCCTTCCTCAGCGATCAATGCAAAGAAATAGAGGAAAACAACAGAATGGGAAAGACTAGAGATCTCTTCAAGAAAATTAGAGATACCAAGGGAACATTTCATGCAAAGATGGGCTCAATAAAGGACAGAAATGGTATGGACCTAACAGAAGCAGATGATATTAAGAAGAGGTGGCAAGAATACACAGAAGAACTGTACAAAAAAGATCTTGATGACCAAGATAATCACGATCGTGTGATCACTGACCTAGAGCCAGACATCCTGGAATGTGAAGTCAAGTGGGCCTTAGAAAGCATCACTACGAACAAAGCTAGTGGAGGAGACGGAATTCCAGTTGAACTATTTCAAATCCTGAAAGATGATGCTGTGAAAGTGCTGCATTCAATATGCCAGCAAATTTGGAAAACTCAGCAGTGGCCACAGGACTGGAAAAGGTCAGTTTTCATTCCAATCCCAAAGAAAGGCAATGCCAAAGAATGCTCAAACCACCACATAATTGCACTCATCTCACATGCTAGTAAAGTAATGATCAAAATTCTCCAAGCCAGGCTTCAGCAGTACGTGAACCGTGAACTTCCAGATGTTCAAGCTGGCTTTAGAAAAGGCAGAAGAACCAGAGATCAAATTGCCAACATCCGCTGGATCATGGAAAAAGCAAGAGAGTTCCAGAAAAACATCTAAAACATCTATTTCTGCTTTATTGACTATGCCAAAGCCTTTGACTGTGTGGATCACAATAAACTGTGGAAAATTCTTCAAGAGATGCGAATACCAGAACACCTGACCTGCTTCTTGAGAAACCTATATGCAGGTCAGGAAGCAACAGTTAGAACTGGACATGGAACAACAGACTGGTTCCAAATAGGAAAAGGAGTACGTCAAGGCTGTATATTGTCACCCTGCTTATTTAACTTCGATGCAGAGTACATCATGAGAAACGCCAGGCTGGAAGAAGCACAAGCTGGCATCAAGACTGCCGGGAGAAATATCAATAACCTCAAATATGCAGATGACACCACCTTTATGGCAGAAAGTGAAGAGGAACTAAAAAGCCTCTTGATGAAGGTGAAAGAGGAGAGTGAAAAAGTTGGCCTAAAGCTCAACATTCAGAAAACTAAGATCATGGCATCCGGTCCCATCACTTCATGAGAAATAGATGGGGAAACAGTGGAAACAGTCTCAGACTTTATTGGGGGGGGGGAGCTCCAAAATCACTGCAGATGGTGATTGCAGCCATGAAATTAAAAGACATTTACTCCTTGGAAGAAAAATTATGACCAACCTAGACAGCATATTCAAAAGCAGAGACACTACTTTGCCAACAAAGGTCCATGTAGTCAAGGCTATGGTGTTTCCTGTGGTCATGTATGGATGTGAGAGTTGGGCTGTGAAGAAAGCTGTGCACTGAAGAATTGATGCTTTTGAACTGTGGTGTTGGAGAAGACTCCTGAGAGTCCCTTGGACAGCAAGGAGATCCAACCAGTCCATCCTAAAGGAGATCAGTCCTGGGTGTTCTTTGGAAGGAATGATGCTAAAGCTGAAACTCCAGTACTTCGGCCACCTCATGCGAAGAGTTGACTCATTGGAAAAGACTCTGATGCTGGGAGGGATAGGGGACAGGAGGAGAAGGGGACAACAGAGGATGAGATGGCTGGATGGCATCACCGACTCAATGGACATGAGTTTGAGTGAACTCCGGGAGTTGGTGATGGACAGGGAGGCCTGGTGTGCTGAGATTCATGGGGTCGCAAAGAGTCGGACATGACTGAGCGACTGAACTGAACTGAACTGAACTGACAACTATTTTGGCTTATATGTTAATATCACAATAAGAGGCTAAAGCCTACTTGGACTAACTTAGACAACTGGCCACCTGGTTATAAGTGTCCCTAAAACATCTGTCTACATTGGGTTTCAGACTCAATCTTCTAAAAAGAAATGGTAAGATTTATTTTGTCTGTTATGGTTCAGGATGGTTCATGTTGTCACTCTTTCAACTACTTCTAATTGGGTTTGTTATACCTACATTCAAAATGTATAAGAACTCTCCAAATGGCTCCATTCTTATAAACAGGACAACCCAAGTGTTGACTCTATCTAGAACAGGATCAAAGTTATTACCAAATGTAACCAGAATCTTACTCTTGCTTAATCACTGATTGCAATAATTCTTTTACTGATTTTTGGTCTCTGTCTTTTAATCTGCTTGTCTAGTTCATTCTTTCTAAAGGATACAATGGCTTCCCAGACAAAGTAGCAGGGATGCAGAGATAAAAAATGGACTCCCCTGATATTCTAGATACAGATATCTGTTTTGGTCACAGATACAATCTTAGTTTACAAGCCCGCCTTGGTGGAAAACTATCTTGACTGTAATAATTGTAATCATCTTATTCTTGCTGTTTGCTCCTTATATCTGTAACTGTATAATGAACTTTGTATCTCAGTGTCTTGAGGCATTTAAGTTACAATGATTGTTCATGCCCCCACAGTTCCTGCTGCCTCCTCTAGCTATTACTCAGGGCTCCTGGATCAGAAACCCTCAATATGAGGATAAGGAGGATATGTTGCTTCAACAATTTAGGGTCTGTGCCCCTTACCAGAAGAAGTTATGGAATGATTTTTCCACCCTTTCCCTGGCAACCATATTCTCCTAAAGGCAAAAAGGGGAAATGAAACAGTTAAAGCTTAGGCAGGCAGTCAAAGGACCTTTAAGGAGGAGGTGAACATTCTCGCTCATGCTTTACTTAAGCCTTGTACAACAATTTATCTTGCCCGAGAACTGGCCTTTCTTTAGGTCTAGAACTAATGATCATACAGCATAACATCTTACTCATGGAAATGCTTTTCTTAGGGTCTATGTTAATTATTATAATTGTAACAAATTTTGCCTGGGAACCTGTTTCTCAAGACTTGTACCCCTGATTACACAGCAATAGTATATCTTGCCCAGAGACAGTACCCAGAACCTATTCTCCCCGGCTAATCTTGTACCAAACTTATCTCAGGATGTATGTCTTGGGAAAGGGTCCGTTGGAACTCTTACAACCTTGAGGTATTCTTTTTATCTAGTCTCAGAAGCTAGTTGAAACGGATATAAGGTCCTGCTTACACCAGTGAGGTGGGTACACTTTCTACCCCATTCTGATGTCTATGTCAGAAGTTCTCTCTGTCCTGTCACTTTAAATAAAATTTTGCACACAAAGTTCTGAGTGACTGAGACCCATCTTTGGTCCTGGAGTTAAATGTTCTCCTTCAGAGACCACGAATCCAATGACACCATTCACCATATGCTATCACATTGTTCCTCAGTAACTGGAACCCAAAGACTGGGGGCACTGTGGTCCTCTGCTACACTCCATAGAGTTTTGAAAAATGTCTTGAATGCATCTAACACAATGATGTAGATAAGACATCATACATTTTTTAAAACTAAGATTTCTTATTATTCATAGAAAAAATTGCATATAACATCAAATTTATTAGTAGGAAAACTAAACAATATGATTTAGAAATGCATCCTGATATTTATGGGCTTAAATATCACAGATGAATTTTCACATTTAAGAATGTGAAAATGCTGTTCACCAAATTATAGACTAAAAATCATATGAGGAAAGAAATGGACTAGGTTATATTGATTATACCCTCAGCATGGGTTTTAAAGAAAATACTGTGAATATTACCAGCTTGAAGCAAGCACAACTTGTTGCCTAGAAGAGACTTAGAGATGTAAATACAATGAATATTTTTATAATCTTTCCCCTTGAAACAACAGTTTTTAAAAAGAATTATCATATAACAAAGAGTCACATTTTAAGGTCACAAATCCATTTGTAAAAACCATAAGTTTAATATTTCTGTATCTCATCTTGCTTTTGTGCTCCTGTGCCCATGACAGCAGCAGGCGAGGAATGGAGTAGGGAGACAAATTTATAAATTGCCACATAAAAGTAATTCAGTCTCCTCCAAGTTAGTACGCCCCTTTCAATTAAACATTTGTTCTAGTCCAAGTTAAAATTTCTCTCAGGGAAAAGTTCACCCACCTCTATGGCTCCCCTCATCTCCTCATCCTCTGTGGACAGAGAAAGGATGTCAGCCAAGAAGGGGTTTGGGTCCATGTCATTCTATCCTCTGGGGGGCTTCCCAGGTGTCACAGTGGCAAAGAATCTGCTTGCCAAAGCAGGAGATGCAGGGGTTCGATCCCTGGGTTGGGAAGATCCCCTGGAGGAGGAAATAGTAACTCACTTCGATATTCTTGCCTGGAAAATCCCACGGACAGAGGAGCTTGGTAAGCTACAATCCAAGGGGTTGCAAAGAGTTAGACATGACTGAAGCAACTGAGCGCACACAACTGTCCTTCATCCTGAGGCTCTGGCCCTAGTCTGCAGCTGTTCTCTGGGGGGTGAGGCCAGTCCTGCTTCTAGTCATCACACTGCACATAATGCTGAAGACACTGGCTTTTATCACAGACTCCCTCACTAAGATGCCTTCACTCTCTGGTGATAAGTGGAAGCAGGACCAGCCCCAGTCAAACACAGCACTTCTCAACAGGTTGCTCGAAAGTGGGAACAAGCTTCAGTACTCCTGAACTGAGCCTTTTTCCTTCTTCTCAGAAATAAGTAATGCTCTAAGACACACCTACTTCATTTTCCAATGTGAATTCCCTTCAGGAGACATTTAATTGGTACTTTTATGCCAAGCGCTGTCACATATTTCATTTAGTTTCTCTGGTTAATATAATAAATGTGTGTAGAGCTCTTAGTTTAAAAGTTCTGCAATGCTGGGAACTGTTCTCTCCACTCTCTATGCAACTTCACAAGACCCCACTCCAGAGAAGCTCTGAGACTGATCCTTTGCTGTTTATTCAAGTAAAAACTCTCATGAAAATTGAGGTTACAGAATTTGTTATCTATTATTTTACAGGTTGCATACAATTGTATTTGTTCTCCTTGGTTCATATGTTTCGGGGAATGTAAAGAGATTTCAATTATCGTAACTAGCTATGTTGCTCTGTATGTTAACTGTTTGGGGGGAATTTGTTGAAACTTCCTTTTTGCCTATTCTGTGACCAAATTTTATAAATTTTCCATATGTTCTTGAAAAGACCATGACTTGCCTTTTTATTGAGCACAGGAGCCAACTTGTTAACAATATGTATTAATAAAGTCATCTGAAGCTTACTAAATGTTCCTGTGTAGAAAAGTGTTAAAATAACCTGTTAAGGGTATAGATTTGTTAAACATAATACATGTGAGTTTCCAAAATAAAATAACCTATTTGAAGAAACTTTTTAACTAAGAGCTGTACACACATTTATTATATTTATTAACCAGAGAAACAAAAATGTGATAGCACTTGGTATAAAAGTACCAATTAAATGTCTCCTGAAGGGAATTCATGTTGGGAAATGAAGTAGGTGTGACCTAGAGCATTATCATTAGCCAAAAAGGCCACCTTTGAAAACCATGGCTTAATAACAGTCCAAAATGGCCTAACCTTGATATCTGTGCATTACCGAAAGATTTTATCTAGATGTCAATTCACCTAAAACGGCTACTGCTCCCAGGGCATACCATGGGTATGCCATTTTAGTTCTGTGTCTTCTGACAAAGTCTTATTTGAGTCCAATAAATTTCAAGGAATCTTTTGGTACAAGATATAAACTTTCAAGACTTAAGCATGTCAAAGCAACTTTTGCCAGCTATTTGATAGAGTCCCAGGGAAATTGAACTTCAAGGGATTTTTTTGATTTTGTTTTTCTAGGTTTTGGGGCTTTTTTGTTTTTTGTTTTGATCATCAGGTTTTACTGATACAAACAGGGTAGCTGGCAATGAAAGACTATCAGCAGACAATTAGAGAGACATATATTTTAAAGGTCATTTTTTTCATTTGTTTTCTCTGTAATAAATGGCACAGCATTAAGACACTAGGATTTTAAGCAGGCCTTTCGGGGTCACTGCAACATGTAATTGGATGTCCTGATATTTGGTTGAGGGGTGGGAAGGCCCTAGTGTTTTCCTTTAATATTCTATTCTATCAATTCATAGACTATCATAGGACTTGAAACTTAAATATTTTGTCCCTTTGCTAATGGTTCTGTTGTTATTCTGTGCAGATGGGAAATAAAACACTTCTTAAGTCATGGAAGACAAATTAGTTTTTCTCTAATGAATAAAGAGAATTTCAGTATCTGACATACCATATAGAATAAAGGGCAGGCAGTTTTTTCTAATGTGCACACATTCGCATTCTAGAGCCCTTTCTGACTAGTTCCCTTGAACTAACGAAGAGAAATATGGCATTCAGTTATGTTTTTGAATTCACTCCCTTTTAGACAGCATATGACTCCAATAAGATAGCAGTAGGATCAAGAGTCCAGCGTTCTTGTCTAGACAAGGCCATTGGAGGTCATAAATCATGACTATGGGATTGCTCTCGTTGTCCATCCAGGTGGAGTCCAGCTCTCAAATGGCCCAGAAGCCACTCTGACAGTCTTCTCAAAGAGGCCTCACTAGCAGAAATCAAAGTTTAAAGAGGTGGTAAAGTGTTTTTATGTGAGGAAGTCCCTATGTAAATTCCAAAAACAAAACTGGGATGAGAGTGTATTTACCAATATGGTTCAATGGCCAGCCTTAATTTCAGAAAAAGGATGTTTCATTATTAGCCAAGCCTATTTTTACCAGCAATGTTTTCCCTATTTTACAAACTTGGTGACGGGGTAGAAGTGAGATGTTAGGAAGAAATTGTTAGCTAGAACTGGCTCGTTTTTCTGAGGGTTTAAACTACATACCTCCTGTGACAATAAAAGCCAATATCAGATGTAAGTCTTCTCTATTATTTGAATGATGTATTTTTCTTCTTTATCCACTAGAATGGGAAAGGATGGATGTTGCTCCAAAAGAGTTCCCTCTGGTGCTGTTATTTTAAGCTATTTTTTACCTTCTTTAGATAGACTATGACCTGCCATATCCCTTTAGGCTTCACGTGTACACTTGGTGCTTCCTTGATGCTTGGGGGTAGAGAGGGTGACAAGAAGTAACAGAATGAGCAAGTCTCACAGTTACAATATTTTCTATTGCTTTTCCATGAAATAAATAAGTCTTACTTTTGTTCAAATTTACTTTTTTCCATATCTAGCTCAAGTTCAAACATTAGGTAGTCAGACTATAAAACTTAGCGCGCGCACACACACACACACACACAAAATATATATATATATGGGGAAAGATAGTCTTTGTAAAGGGACATCAAATCTTTTTTTTTTTAATTTTAATTGGAGGCTAATTACTTTACAATATTGTGGTGGTTTTTGTGATACATTCACATGAATCAGCCATGGGTTTACATGTGTTCCCCATCCTGAACCCCCCTCCCACCTCCCTCCCTATCCCATCCATCACGGTCATCCAGTGCACCAGCCCTGAGCATCCTGTCTCATGCATCAAACCTGGACTGGCGATCTATTTCACATACGATAATATACATGTTTCAATGCTATTCTCTCAAATCATTCCACTCTCGCCTTCTCCCACAGAGTCCAAAAGTCTGTTCTTTACATCCATGTCTCTTTTGCTGTCTCGCATATAGGGTCCAGCAATCCCACTGCTGGGCATACACACTGAGGAAACCAGAATTGAAAGAGGCACATGTACCCCAATGTTCATCACAGCACTGTTTACAATAGCCGGGACATGGAAGCAACCTAGATGTCTATCGGCAGATGAATGGATAAGAAAGCTGTGGTACATATACACAATGGAATATTACTCAGCTATTAAAAAGAATGCATTTGAATCAGTTCTAATGAGGTGGATGAAACGAGCCTATTATACAGAGTGAAGTAAGCCAGAAAGAAAAACACCAATACGGTATATTGATGCATATATATGGAATTTCGAAAGATGGGGACATCAAATCTTAAAGGTGAAATCGGACATCTTATTCCAAACAGCACATTTTAATTTTTTTTTAATGGGATGCTTTTTTCTCACCTCTTGAGAATTATAGAATGCTGTTCACCATGCCATTTCTCCTTCTATTGCTTGCATTTTTATTGTCAGGTGAACTTGTTTGTCATTAACTAAATCAGGCAAAGCTATGGTTTTTCCAGTAGTCATGTATGGATGTGAGAGTTGAATTATAAAGAAAGCTGAGCACTGAAGAATTGATGCTTTTGAACTGTGGTGTTGGAGAAGACTCTTGAGAGTCCCTTGAACAGCAAGGAGATCCAATCAGTCCACTAAAGGAAATCAGTCCTGAATATTCATTGGAAGGACTGATGCTGAATCTGAAACTCCAATACTTTGGCCACCCGATTCGAAGAACTGACTCATTTGAAAAGACCTTGATACTGGGAAAGATTGAAGGCAGGAGGAGAAGGGGGCGACAGAGGATGAAATGGTTGGATGGCATCACCAACTCAATGGACATGAGTTTGAGTAAGCCTTGGGAGTTGGCGATGGTCAGGGAAGCCTGGCGTGCTGCAGTCTATGAGGTCACAAAGAGTTGGACACGACTGAGTGACTGAGCTGAACTGAACTGAAATCAGACAAGATGAGAATGCTTATTATTTAAGCATAGGCCTGTAAACATTACTGGGTTGGTGGGAAGAAGTACCAATATATTGTGCTTATTCTAGATTTCTTTCCTCTAGAGTGCAAACGGAGAAGGCAATGGCACCCCACTCCAGTACTCTTGCCTGGAAAATCCCATGGACGGAGGAGCCTGGTGGGCTATGTTCCATGGGATTGCTAAGTGTCGGACACGACTGAGTGACTTCACTTTCACGTTTCATTTTTATGCATTGGAGAAGGCAATGGCAACCCACTCCAGTGTTCTTGCCTGGAGAATCCCAGGGATGGGAGCCTGGTGGGCTGCCATCTATGGGGTCACACAGAGTCGGACATGATTGAAGTGACTTAGCAGTACAATGTAAAATATGTTTTTTGCAATCACAAAATATGACTATCTACAAGCAGGTTCTGGAGCACCATATTCAAGAGTGTGCAGAAAGCAGCTTCATGGGGGAATGGTTTCTTCCCACTTAATAACCATTTCTGCTAATTTAAGGTTAATTCAATTTACACAAGAAAAGAAACCAAAGTTTGGCTATGGAGTCAACTGCTTTATCAGGGGAGAAGTTATCTGCTGTTGAAAGACCAAAAATGGAGCCTGGTAGCAGAGGGTGAATGAGACAGGTAAAATTCTGGAGTTCTAATTAGGACATGAATACTGAAATACAGATGATATAAATTCTCACCTACATTCTTTGAGAACAGAATCATAGATAAATCATTTTTGCACCTGCTTTAATGCCTCCCCCCAGGTGATTTTATCCGTTCCCATGACTTTAAATGCCAGTGTATATTCTGCCAAGGAATGTATGGTGACGGTGGTTTAGTTGCTAAGTAATGTCCAACTCTTTGCGACCCCATGGACTGTACCCCACCAGGTTCCTCTGTCCATGGGATTTTTCCAGGCAGGAATACTGGAGTGAGTTGCCGTTTTCTTCTTCAGGGGATATTCACAACACAAGGATTGAACCCCCATCTCTTGCATCGCCTGCTTAACAGGCTGATTCTTTACTACTGAGCCACCTGGGAAGCCCCAAGGGCTGAATATTGGCATTTAAATGCTTTACTTCAAATTTGCATACGTAGGCTCCCCACTTTGCTGAGCTCCATGCTAGTGTGTCTAAGTGGCTGATCAGCATATTTAACAGGACTCTCAAAAGTAACATGCTCAAAACACAATCCTTGATTTCCCCCCCTGAAAACCCGCTTCACACAGTAATTTCCATTCCTAACATAAAGTGAAAAGTAAAGTCATTCAGTCGTTCTCTTTGTGACCCCATGGACTGTAGCCTGCCAGGCTCCTCCATCCATGGAATTCTCCAGACAAGAATACTGGAGTGGGTTGCCATTTCCTTCTCCTCCTGTACGTAAACCACCACCCAATTTACTGAAACCCCAGATATAGATGTCAGCCTCATTCGGCCTTCTCTCTTGTATCATCGTCCGCTCATTCAGTTCATCAGCAAATTCTATTAGCTGTATCTACAAATAGTACTCTGGCCCACCCACTGTTCCCCACATCCATTACCACCATCTGCACCCAGACATCATGACTTGCCTCTTCCACTGCAGCAGCATAACTGGTCCCCCACTTTGACTTTTGACCTGCCAAAAACTGTTTCAAACACTGACTTACAGAGTAAACTGAATAATATCATTGCACTGCTTTGTCATTACAAACAGGAAAAAAAACCAACTCATCACCCTCATCTAGAAACCCTTACCTAATCTAGCCTGGACCAATTCCCAGGAAGTGAGACCACCAGGTGGGACTGACAGCACAAGTTGGTGGGGAAGCAACCTAGCTTTTAAAATTCTTTACAGACCTTCAGTGAGAGAGAATGTGCTGAGGGAAAGACAGTGTGTAGCTCATTCCCAGATACTTTTCTAAGGATAGGAGATTTTTCTTTTATAGCACAATCAACTTGAGAGGAAAGAAATTCTTAAATTAATTCTACCTTAATGCAAAAAATCTAAACAGCTGAATTGTAATTCTTCTCTGGCTCTGAGCATAGGGTCATGATGGGGATCCACCTGGAACTATCCTGCAACCCAACAGCATGAACCCCCACCTTCCTTCATTCTAGAATGTTACCTCTGACTTGTGACTTCATTCCTAAAACTGCCCTCCTACAAAGAACCTGTGAGAAGATCTGCCTTAGCATTTCATTTCTCTGTAGTGTCCCCATCACCACCATAAATCAGTTTGTATTTTGCTGAAAGTTTGCCAAGGCATCATCCAGGGAGCTCTTACTAATATTAGCTGTAAATCCTCCTGCTCTTAATCAAATTCTCAAATGGTTTATTGCCTGAACTATATACTGCATGTAGCCTAAAACATTCAAGTTTTAACCAAACCCAGACCAATAGTGGAAATTTTTAGAATATGGCTGTGATGTGCATTCATTCATAGCCGTTGCAGTGCTGCTTCTGAGAAGTTTCAATGGTGGTGTGAGTTTCTCAAGGGTTGCAATACTCTCTCCTCTAAAGTAATCTGAAACATCACTGATGAGTCACTTGCAAGAGTATAAGTCACAGCAAACATTATTCTTAAAGAATATATTAGTCCACCAGGGCTGCTGTAACAAAATCCCACAGACTGGATGACTTAAACAACAGAAATCTCTTTTCTCACAGTTCTGAAAGCTAGAAGTCTGAGGCCAGATGTTAGCCAGATTGTTTTTTGGAATGACATCTCTTTATGACTATTTGTTGGAAGGACTTTTGCTGAAGCTAAAGCTCCAATACTTTGGCCACTTGATGCAAAGATCTGACTCACTGGAAAAGACCCTGATGCTGGGAAAGGTTGAAGGCAAAAGGAGGAGGGGGCAGCAGAGGATGAGATGGTTAGCTTGTAGCACCAACTCAATGGACATGAATTTGAGCAGATTCCAGGTGATAGTGAAGAACAGGGATTTCTGGCATGCTGTAGTTCATGGGGTCACAAAGAATTGGACACAACTTAGCAATTGAACAACAGCCTCTTTCTGCTTTGCAAACAGTATCTTCTCACTGTATCCTCAATGGCCCATCCTCTGTGCACCTCCAGAAAGATCTAATCTCTGATTCTCTTCTTCTTATAAGAACCCTAGTCCTAGTGAGTTAGGGGCCCCACCCATATTATCTCATTTAAACTTAATTACTTACACTGGGTACACATATGTTGACACATGAATTAGAAGGGAGGGGCATGATTTAGTCCTTAAAAAAAGATATTAGCAGTATTAAGAGAGGTGTCTTAACAGAAATGTCTAGTTAATCCCAAATAATCCAACACAGCTGAACTATAAAAAAATGGTGTCACAAATGTGGGGGTCATGGAAACTGAGATGAACTCAGTTCAGTTCAGTCACTCAGTCATGTCTGACTCTTTGCAACCCCATGGACTGCAGCATGCCAGGCCTCCCTGTCCATCACCAACTCCTGAAAGTTGCTCAGACTCATGTCCATCAAGACGGTGATGCCATCCAACCAGCTCATCCTGTCGTCCCCTTCTCCTCCTGCCTTCAATCTTTCCCAGCATCAGGGTCTTTCCAATGAGTCAGTTCTTCACATCAGTTGGCCAAAGTATTGGGGTTTCACCTTCAGCATCTGTCCTTCCAATGAATATTCAGGACTGGACTATATGGACAGAATTATAAATCTAGATGATGGCAGTCAAAACAAAACACATCAAATTTTCAGCTTTAAACAAAAGAATATGCTCTATTTTTACTGCTAAAATGAAGTCTGATTATAAAGTAGGTACAAAATTAAGTACATGAGGATGTAGAGTTTTACTTTTCCTTTTCTTCAGAGATAAGAGGGTCTGTAAGAATAATTTACTAAATAGCACTCCAGTATCTTACTAATTAAAGAGTGACTCAGGCCATGCGTTTACATTCACAGAACTTCTAGATGTCTCATAAGTCAACACATCACGTAAACAACACTGTTTTTGTCCTGAATTAGGTAGGTGGAACATTGACAAAATTATGCTTTATAACCTGCGCTTCACTTCGAGTATCTTGAGCAAGGGATGCTAGCTGGCAACTGTTTTCCCTTTGTTGATTCTGTGGTATAACCTAACTGTTCAACTATACAGTAACTCTAACAATATCCAAAACTACTTCATCAAATTTATGAGATCACTAGAGCTTTGCAAGCCTTATCTCTTTTAATTGAAGTCAAATAGCTGTTTCTTCAACACTAAGAGTTGCCCACCTAAAATCTGTGACCTAATTTGCTTAGTTAATGAGAACAGTATGTCACAGTAGATGGAAAAAATCTGAAAATGAAAGCAGCAAATATAACTGAGCTCTCTTTCATGGGAGGGATTCTCTGAAACACACTTCGGACACCACTGATAAAAAGGAGGTAGTTTAGTTTTCACTAACACTTCCGGCATGTGTGTTCTTACATGTATAAACAATGAGACCAATATATAAAGTTAGTCATAATTGAGACTGTTTACTTGTTTAATTCCACTCTTACACACAAGTTAATGTTATAGCTGAAAACTGGCATATCTAAAGATGGCTACTAAAATAACCCAGGCTTCAGATAAGAACCTGGAGCTAAGGAAGGTATATAGTATTTGCTTAAGATAGAATATTAAGCCTTTCACAAAGCTATGCTAAGACAAGTCATTTTTCACTTGGAGGCTTATTGAGGTTCCCTGGAGCACTCTGTAAGTAAAATAAGGCCTCAAATGTCTGTGAAATCATGAACCTTTTCACACATTAATTTGCAGGAGGATAAATAAATTCCTGAATCTGAATCTAGGTTCTTCTGCTGTCTCTGGAATGCAGTGCCAGCTTTACTTCCTAGCAGATCATTTCACCAGCCACTGTCAACAAACACTGTGGCCTTTTATGTGCCAAACACTGCTCTGGCTGTTGCAGCCGACAGCCTGGAAGAAACAGATGATAAATAAGTGAAAAGGAAGACTAAATTCCAGATGGTGATTTTATTCAATGAAAGAATCGAGGAGAATAATGAGTTCAAGAGTGATGGGGAATAAGGACCATACTATAAATAGGGTGGTCAGGAATGCCCTCTCTGAACGTGACACTTAAGGGGTAAACTGAAGGGGAAGGAACCATGTAGTCTATTCAGGTGAAGACATAATGGAAGGGTATTTCTAAGCTGTTGAAAAGTCCTGAAGTGAATACAAATATGGTGTTCTTTTTTTTTAATTGGAGGATAATTGCTTTACAATGAATATATATATATCCCCTCCCCGGTGAGCCTCCCTTCCACCACCCCAACCCACCCCTCTATGTCATCGCAGAGTACCAGGCTGTGTTGTATAACAGCTTCCCACTAGCTATCTATTTCACACACGATAGTGTATATATGTCAATGCTACTCTCTCAATTCGTCCCACCCTCTCCTTCCGTCACTATGTCCACAAACTTTTCTCTAAATCTGCATCTCCATTACTTCCCTGAAAATAGGTTTATCAGTACTATTTTTCTAGATTCCTTATAGATGTATTAATATGCAATATTTGTTTTTCTCAGTCTGACTTATTTCACTCTGTACGACAGGATCTAGGTTCATCCACCTCCCTACAATGATTCAGATTCGTTCTTTTTTATGGCTGAGTCATACTCCATTGTATGTATATGTACCACAACTTCTTTATCCATTCATCTGTCGATGGACATCTAGGTTGCTTCCTTGTCCTGGCTGTTGTAAACAGTGCTACTGTGAACACTGGGGTACATGTGACTTTTTGAATTGTGGTTTTCTCAGACATACATGGTGTTCTTGGGGAACACCAAGGGGGCCCATGTGACTCAGAGTACAAAGCAAAAGTGGTAGGAAAGTAGCTGAGGTCAGGGAGCTAATTTGCCAACAACTGACCCACTCCTAATGCCTACAGGTAGAAAGGACGCTACAGAAGAATATGTATAATTTCCTATCTAGGAACACAGAGAACCAAAACTAGAACTTCAAGGGCAGTGGAAGAACAGGATGACTTCCTCTGTGCTCCCCTAATATTATAATTATTTTTCTTTTCACAGCAAACTTTTTTTTCCTAAGCAAGGGCCAAAGACCACATACATGGTAAATGATAAATATTTTCGGCTTTGTGGACTACAAAGTCCCAATTGCAGCTATCCAACAATGCTTTTAAAGAATAAAGTTAGCCAAAGACAATACATAAATCAATGAAGGTGACTATGCTCCAATAAACTATATTTACAAAAACAGGTATGGGCCAGATTTGGCCTGAAGGCCACTTCTAGAGTCTCTAAAGAATTTCCCATCTGTGCAGCTCATATCTACATCAAAAATATGATCATTCTAACATAATGTCTCTTTAAAAAGACTAGGATACTTTTATTGTCCAGTGCTAACTGGAAAATAAATACTTTATGAAAGATTTGGGTTCCAAATATTTAATAGTTAAATTAATCTGCACATCCTCAACTGATAAACGGTATCAAGAAGGCCTCCCACACTGTGTTTTCATTATCTCACTCTGCTCATCATTCATACAGATTGCTTCTGGGTCATTTCATCCTTCATTTCAAAATAACTCTTGATACTAGGCAATCGGCCATTAATGCAGCACATATATCTTCCTGAAGTCTAGATGAAGAATTTAATGAACTTACAGGACACAAAATAATCACCAGTAGAATACATTTTTCCTAAATATGTTATTACCAGCAACTTAATGGTAGGATATTTCCATATATGCTACATATTGGGGGGTATTCTACCAGATTCTATGGTAGACTAAAAAAAGAACTAGAAAATTCATCATTATTATGTTATTATATCTCATTACACTCCAAACTTGATTTAAAAGCAGCCAGGAATCAACACTGGGTAACCAATGGTATGTCACGTACTGTCTCTTTTACCCTAACAACTTGCTATATTTTATAATTCCCATTACACAGATGCTAACATCAAAGCTGACTGAGATTACATTAAATATTACACAGAAGTGGTATCAGGATTGAAATTCACATTTGTTAGACTTCAGTCCATTACACTCCAATGTACTCAGAATATGAAGAAACTCTGCATGACAAACTTGGATGAATTTATTTCTGCTGAAATGAAGCTGACTCAGGTTTTGAAAGAAAACTAAGAGACCAAAATGACTCATAAATCTACTCTGACTGGGGAACCCTATTCTGATAAGGGTATAATCATTCAAAGCATTTTGGATTTTTTTCTTTTGTATACAAACAAAATGGTAAATAAGACACATACTGAAAAGCCAGTTTTACTCTTTCACAAGCTTAATTTCCCCCTGTTTAAATGCAATATAAATAAATTTAAAGTAATATAATTCAACCTGAACATACAATTTTTCCCTAATACTTCTCTCTAAATTACTTATAGCTATTTCCACATACCTAATCCACAATGAGAGGACAAAAATTCGTCAATATTAAATATACTCAAAAGAAAAAGTCGCAGGCATGGTAAGTACAAGAGCTCAGAAAATGACTCAAACAACAACAGTATTAATAAAATAACTTAGCATTCTAAGATGACTAATTTAAGGGAAGATATTTATTTAGAGGTAAAAGTTCTGGTATATCTTGCTTTTTTAAAGTATGTTTTCTGCATCAATGTTAGAAGCATAGCAAGTATGTTAGAAGCAAACATTTAGAAAACATTTTTACACTGGGCCAAATAATAATACTTTCTAGCGATTTCATGACTTTGGTAGAAAGTTAAATTCATTTAAAAAATACTATCTCCAAAATCTGATGAGGGAACATTTCATGAAAAGATGGGCACAATAAAGAACAGAAATGGTATGAACATAACAGAAGCAGAAGATATTAAGAAAAGGTGGCAAGAATACACAGAACCATACAAAAAAGATATTAATGACCCAGATAACCATGATGGTGTAGAGCCAGACATCCTGGAGTGTGAAGTCAAGTGGGCCTTAGGAAGCATCACTATGAACAAAGCTAGTGGAGGTGATGGAATTCCAGTTGAGCTATTTCAAATCCTAAGAGATGATGCTGAGAAAGTGCTAGACTCAATATGCTAGCACATTTGAAAAACTCAGCAGTGGCCATAGGACAGGAAAAGGTCTGTTTTTCATTCCAACCCCAAAGAAAGGCAATGCCAAAGAATGTTCAAACTACTGCACAATTGCACTCATCTCACATGCTAGCAAATTAATGCCCAAATTCTCCAAGCTAGGCTTCAACAGTACATGAACTGAGAACTTCCAGATATTCAAGCTGGGTTTAGAAAAGACAGAGGAACCAGAGATAAAATTGCTAATATCCATTGGATCATAGAAAAAAACAAGAGAATTCCAGAAGAACATCTACTTCTGCTTCATTGACTACGCTAAAGCCTTTGACTGTATGAATCACAACAAACTGTGGGAAATTCTTCGAGAGATGGGAATACCAGAACACCTTACCTGCCTCCTGAGAAATCTGTATGCAGGTCAAGAAGCAATGGTTAGAATGAGCCATGGAACAATGGACTGGTTCCAAATTGGGAAAGGAGTACGTCAAAGCTGTATATCATCCCCTGCTTATTTAACTTACATGCAGAGTACATCATTCGAAATGCCAGATGGATGAAGTACAAGCTGGAATTAAAGACTGAAGAGAGAAATATCAATAACTCCAGATATGCAGATGACAACACCCTTATGGAAGAAAGTAAAGAGGAACTAAACAGCCTCTTGATGAAAGTGAAAGAGGAGAGTGAAAAAGCTGGTTTAAAACTCGACATTCAAAAACTAAGATCATGGAATCTGGTCCCATCACTTCATAACAAATAGATGGGGAAACAATGGAAACAATGACAGATTTTATTTTCCTGGGCTCCAAAATCACTGCAGATGGTGACTGCAACCATGAAATTAAAAGACGCTTGCTCATTGGAAGAAAAGCTATGGCCAACCTAGACAGCATATTAAAAAGCAGAGACATTACTTTGCCAACAAAGGTCCGTCTAGTCAAAGCTATGGTTTTTCCAATAGTCATGTACGGATATGAGAGCTGGACCATAAAGAAAGCTGAGCACCAAAAAGTTGATGCTTTTAAACTGTGGTGTTGGAGAAGACTCTTCAGAGTCTCTTGGACTGCTTGGAGATTAAACCAGTCAATCATAAAGGAAATCAATTCTGAATATTCATTGGAAGGACTGATGCTGAAGCTGAAACTCCAATACTTTGGCCACCTGATTCAAAGAACTGACTCATTGGAAAAGACCCTGATGCTGGGAAAGATTGAAAGCAGGAGGAGAAGGGGATAACAGAGGATGAGCTGGTTGGATAGCATCACCTACGTGATGGACATGAGTTTGAGCAAGGTCCAGAAGTTGGTGAAAGACAGGGAATCCTGGCATGCTTCAGTCCTTAGGGTCACAAAGAGTCAGACACAACTGAGCAACTGCACAATTATAAAGATGATGGGGGGAAGGTGGAGAAAAAGAGAAAGAAAGAGAACCAAAAGTTAATCTTCAGTATAACAGGTACTATCCTGAATTTTGCCTCTGAAACATGTGCTTTTACACCTAATCTTTTTACCTGAGTAATTTTTTATTGATTCTGTGTTGAAGTTATATTATTTCCAATATGTTGATTAAGGGATATATTAAAAGTAATTTTGTCTGTTTTTCTGTACTTGTTGGTTACCAGAAATTTTCAAAATTCATTCACAACTGATCATAGATTTTTTTCCTACCTAGTCCACAGATAACTTCACAATTATTCTCAACCACCCCAACTTGCACCATTACCAGCTTGAAGTTGGCACTGAAACAAAGCTCATTTCCTATTGCAGGAGATGGTTCATGGTCATCACTGACTCTAGAGAAGAAATGGAGAAGAAATCCCCAGGTAATTCGGTTTATTGGTTTGTACTCCCTCTGCCACCACATGTGAATCAATTCAGAGAGACACTGCAATACATCCTATTCTTAGAGGAAGGGCAGGGCCCAGCACCAGTGCTGATTGAGTGGTTATGACATTTAGAAAGTAGAAAAACTCTTTTGAACTAAACATCATTTCTTTTGCATTTGAGAGGAAAATGAGGTGCACAGAGGTTAAGGAATTTGTCTTAAGTCTCAGAACTGGTGACTGCTCAACTAAATACTCTAAGTGGTTCCAATTTGCAAGCAGGAAAGCTATTGTCCTGAATTTTATTGTTGTGTTTACATTTTCTCTTGATTTGTTTCATATTTACAATGTGTACTATAATAGCAGATGTAAATAGTATATATATTGTATAATATATAGTATATATATATAATATATAGTATATATAGTATTATACTATACTATATTATATTATGTACTATACTATATTAAATATAGTATATATACCATATAATATATAGTGTGTATATAGTATAATATATAGTATATATAGAATAGTATAATATATATTATATATAATATATAAAACATTGTATATTTATAATGTTTTCAAATGTTATGACTCCAGTTTCTGTCTTTTTTTTTAATTGCACTGGCTGGCGTCTCTGAAGAGACTGGGCAGTGCTAGTTATGGAAATTTTTGCTTGTTTCAAGAGTCTATGGGAAAAACAATTCTTACTTCCCCAACAAGATTCATGTTAACTTTGGGGTTCAGCTAAATACATTTTTATTAGGTTAAGAATATTTTATTTAGACTTTTAAGCATGTACATTAACTTCCTTAACAGTTTTATTGGGATACAATTCATATACCATTCAATTCAATGGCTTTTAGTATATTCACAGAACTGTACACCATTACTACAATCTAATTTTAGAATCTAACATTCATCACCCCAGAAAAGAACCTCCAGACACATTTGTTATCACTCTCCATCCCACGCTATTCCCCCATCCTAGGCAATCACTATAATTTACTTTCAATTCTATAGATTTGCCTGTTCTGGATATTTCCTATAAACAGAATCATGCAATACACGGTCTTTCGTAAATGACTTAGTTTTAATTTTTCTCTTGCTTTTTCAAAACACTTGGAGACTGATTATAAGATTCATCTTAGGTCTCTTACTATGATGAAGTATACTGATATAGTTTTTTTCATTAGAACCATCCTCACATTCTAGGAATGACCTCTTTGTATTGACTACTGGTTTCTCTTTGTTAGTAATATGTTTAGAACTTTTATGCCAATATTAAGTTGTATATTGTTTTTTGTGCTAGTTTTGCTGGACTTTTGTAATGATATTATGCCTAGTATTTCATAAGAGGATTTAGAAGCATTTCTTTGTCATTTGGCTCTGGAGCAATTTAAATAGCATTAGATTTTATTCCCCATGTAACTGTCTAGACAGAGTCCTTTTTAGAGCATCAACTCTTTGACAAATTATTCCTCCTATGTTAATTATCCTTTTGAATTTTCTCCCTTTTTGGGAATCTTTTTTGGCAAATTTAATCTTCCTAAAAAACTATCCATTTCAAGATTTTTCAAATGTATTTCCATGGGGTTTAGAAAATTAGCCTTCTATGATTCATTTCATCTGCCACTGAGAGTATTTTCTCTCTCATTTCTTATTTAGTATATTTGTCCTTTCTCCCTTTTTTCTTGCCTAGTTAACTGACATTTATTTCATATCATTTCTTGTTCAAAACCCAGCTTCTCAATATATATACAGCTTTGTCATTTTTTAATTGTTTATTGGTTTCTACTTTACCTTATTAATTTTGTATTTCTATTTTCTTTTCTGTCTTTTTCTAACTCCTTTAGTTACCTGTTCAATTCATTTATTATTGTGCTTTCTTATGCATTAATATAAGTACATAATGATTTATCCTCTGACCTTGCTTTCACTCATAAACTTTTGGGCTATTATGTAATGTTTTCATTAGCAATATACTTTGCTAATTCATATTTATTAATTATTTAAGAGAAAATATCTAAATTTCTATACACTGGGACTTCAATTATCTAATTTTACTGTTTTATTTTATTGGATCTATATCACACAATTTTGTCTATGCTATTTTATTTTACTATAATTATTGAAGCTTCCTGTGTGGTAGGAGAAGGCAATGGCACCCCACTCCAGTACTTTTGCCTAGAAAATCCCATGGACGGAGGAGCCTGGTAGGCTGCAGTCCATGGGGTCGCTGCAGTCCATGGGGTCGCTACAGTCGGACACGACTGAGCGACTTCACTTTCACTTTTCACTTTCATGCATTGGAGAAGGAAATGGCAACCACTCCAGTGTTCTTGCCTGGAGAATCCCAGGGACGGGAAGTCTGGTGGGCTGCCGTCTATGGGGTCGCACAGAGTCGGACACGACTGAAGCAACGCAGCAGCAGTGTGGTATATGATATGGTCATTTCTTGTGACTATCCCATTGGTAGTTGAAAAGAAGACATATTATCTCTTTAAAGGTACAAATTTTAATATATATCAAATAAATCTAACAAGTATATCTTGTCCTTATATTTTTCATATCCTTAGTTATTACTTTATTTTTTGTCCCCTTGACTTTGTTATGAACTGAAAAAAGGTGAGTTAAAATCTTTTATGACTATTGTGTTTGTATTTCTCCTTATTATTTCCCTAACATTTCCTTTATGAATGCTAAGTCTATATTATTTAGTGTCTATTATTCATAACTGGCTTCCCATGTCACTCAGTGGTAAAGAATCCACCTGCCGATGCAAGAGATGCAAGTTTAATCCCTGGGTTGGGAAGATCCCCAGGGGGAGGAAATGGCAACCCACCCCAGTATTCTTGCCTGGAGAACTCCATGGACAGAGGCGCCTGGTGGGCTACAGTCCATGGGGTCACAAAAGAGTTGGACATGACTTAGTGACTAAACTACAACAACAACAGTTCGTTAACTATTACCTATTTACTAGAAATTGTGTCCATTAGTAGTGCTGGTACATTTTTTAGTGTGTTTATTTTTTGCCTTAAGTTATATTTCAATAAACCCAATTATCACTGTTAGCCCTTCTACCAAAATTTTCTCATCACTTAGAAAACTAAAGTTCATCCGCTCATAATCTCTTCTACAAAAATTCATAAGATCAATATTCCCTGAGTATAGTTAGAAGCAGCAAAGGATGAACACAGGAGTATCAATGAGTTCCAGTCTGTCTTGCTTTTCCAGTTCAAGTCTAGCTTTTCCTGACTACCAGCCATGCAGACTAATAGCAAGCCCAGGCCAAAAATACAGAAGCAGAAGCAATGAGGGGCCAATAATCCTCCACTGACTTTGACACTACCCCTCTGCATGGCCCCTCTTCAGGAGCTGAATGTGGTTGCTTACACATCCACCACCACATACATTCAGTATCAAAATATATAGATTCTGTCATTGAATTTGCTGATTTTTTTTCTCTCTTCATTTCCATGACCACTACCTTGCCTTGCTATATATTTCATCCAAAATATTACAACTTCCCTACCTCTGGTCTAACTTCTCTTTCTAAAACAAATTTTACACAACTGTTACAGAGCTCTTTATTGAATATGAATCTGATAATACCCAAACTTTTTCTCAGAACCCTTCAGTCAGATTCCATGGCCCACTGGAGAAAATAAGCACATCTCTGAATGACATAAGACTCCCACCGTGACTTGGTGTCTCCCCAGCCATGTATCCAATGTGTCTTCTCACATCACTAAAACACACACTGCTCCTTTCACCTGGCCTGTTACCTGCCTAAAGTGTCATCTCTCTGCGTGGATGTCCTTCTACACTCTCTCCCTTTGCTTACAAATTTCTACTCTTTCTTTACCTTCTCTATAAACCCCGACTATGGTGCTGGAGAAGACTTTGGGGAATCCCATGGAAAACAAGGATATCAAAGCAGTCAATCCTAAAGGAAATCAACCCTGAATACTCATAGGAAGGACTGGTGCTGAAGCTGAAGCTCCAATACTTTGGCAACCTGATGCAAAGAGCAGACTCATTGGAGAAGACCCTGGGGCTGGGAAAGACTGAAGGCAGGAGAAGGGGATGACAGTGAATGAGATGGTTGGATGGTATCACCAACTCGATGGACATGAATCACAGCAAACTCTGTGAGATAGCAAAGGACAGGGAAGTCTGGCGTGCTGCAGTCTGTGGGGTTGCAAAGAGTTGGACACAACTTAGGGACTGAACAACAGCAAATAAACCCCAACACAGATCTAGAAGCTGCTTTTCCTGTGCCCCACTACAATTGCATTCCAAGTTCCCATTAAAACTGCATGTCTGCATCTACATTAGACTGTGAGATACAATGTACTTCATTGTTTGATTCAAGATTTAAGAGAAAATGAAGTATAAGCCTGCAACTTCCCTCCCTGAATTAGAGACAGAAAAGCAAGAACCCAGGAGATTTTACAAAGCAGTGGTCTTTGAAGTGAATTTCTGTACCAAAAATAAAGATGAATTTTTTTAAATAAAATAAAATTCAAAAGGGAGAAAACTCACTAGCTGAGAGCTATAATGATAGCTTTTTTTAACTATATTGCTGCTTACTACCCTAGCTTGTGAAAGTCCCAGAGACTGTAGAGGTAGTAAACAGGTGTTGCTGTCCTCCTATCTTTTCAAAGAGCACCAGTCCTGTCCTCACCTCGTGCAGCTGGATTCTGCATACCAAACCCCATAGGTGGAGCATAGTGCCCACCCTGTGAGCCAATTTACCATTCTATGGTAATATGGCTCTTTGCACGAAACTTTGTACAACGGAATAGGATTGAGGTTCAGTGACTAAGAAAAAGCTTTGAAGTGCAAGGGATTAAGAATTAATCTTGGTAGCTGCTAGGGGTCATTTGTAAATAGATCTCTGCAACTTGGAAATCATTTTCTGAAATCAGCAGCTGGGTAGCAAATTTGGATTCACCTGGTCCTCGTAACACACTCCCTCTGATATGCTTCCACTGACTTCAAGTCTTTCCCTACAACAAGCACATTCAGAGTTCCTAAGTGTTTCACTCCAACCCCAGGTGGAGATTTCCATGTAAAGCAAATATAATGTGATCATAGAAAGAAATCTATCATAGAAATTTGCCAGCTTGAGTGGTTAGAGCAGAAAGAGTTTTAGAAAACCAATACAAAAAGAGAAAACTGAATAGGACCCAAATATACATTCTGAACACAGGAATGGAAGTGAAGGGCACCTCCAGGGAAATGGTGTGAATTCCCATCCATTCTTTTCAATGACTCAATAGAAGTTAATTGGTCATTTTTTTTTCCCTACATAGATATTTAATTGATCCACCACTATTGAAACGACCATTCTTTTCCCCACTGCACTGCAGTGCCACCTTTGTTCTAAATTAAATGACTGCCTGTGTAAGCTTTGCTTCTTAACTTTTTATTCTTTTTTTTTTCACTTTACAATATTGTATTGGTTTTGCAAGTAAATAGACTGATGACTAAACTGAGCACTGAAGAATTGATGCTTTTAAACTGTGGTACTGGAGAAGATTCTTGAGAGTCCCTTGGACAGCCAGGATATCAAACCAGTCAATCGTAAAGGAAATCAACCCTGAATATTCATTGGAAGGACTGATGCTGAAGCTGAAGCTCCAATACTTTGGCCAACTGATGCAAAGAGCCAATTCATTGGAAAAGACCCTGATGCTGGGAAAGACTGAAGGCAGGAGCAGAAGAAGACAACAGAGGATGAGATGGTTGGATGGCATTACCAATTCAATGGACATGAGTTTGAGCAAACTCCGGGAGATAGTGAAGGACGGGGAAGCTGGTGGTCTGCAGTCCATGGGGTCACAGAGAGTTGGAAAAATGACTGAGAAACTGAACAATAAAAGACTGATGACAGCATGCTCTGCGAGCCCACGGAAACGACATCAGAAACAGTTTACAAGTGGAAGGTGGATCAGAACGATGCTAGGCTCCTATCTGCTCAAGACCACAGCAAAACTACAACCAGTGCTTGCTTTGGCAGCACATATAGTAAAATTGGAATGATACAGAGAAGATTAGCATGGCCCCTGTGCAAGGATGACATGCAAATTCCTGAAGCATTCCATATTTTTAGACAGCCTCTTCAATAAATGATGCTGGGGAAACTGGACAGCTACATGTAAGAGAATGAAACTAGAACACTTCCTAACACCACACACAAAGATAAATTCAAAATGGATTAAAGACCTAAATGTAAGACCAGAAACTAGAAAACTCTTTGAGGAAAACAAAGGCAGAACACTTGATGACATAAATCAAAGCAAGATCCTCTATGACACACCTCCTAGAGTAATAGAAATAAAAACAAAAGTAAGCAAGTGGGACCTGATTAAACTTAAAAGCTTTTGCACAGCAAAGGAAACTATAAGCAAGGTGAAAAGACAACCTTCAGAATAGGAGAAGATAATAGCAAATGAAACAACTGACAAAGGATTAATTTCCAAAATACACAAGTAGTTCATACAACCCAGTACCAGAAAAACAACCAATCAAAAAGTGGGAAAAAGACCTAAACAGACATTTCTCCAAAGAAGACATACAGATGGCTAACAAACACATGAAAATATGCTCAACATCACTCATTATTAGAGAAATGCAAATCAAAACTGCAATGAGATATTACCTCACACCTGTCAGAATGGCCATCATCAAAAAGCCTACAAACAATAAATGCTGGAGAGGGTGTGAAGAAAAGGGAATGCTCCGGCACTGTTGGTGGGAATGTAAATTGATACAGCCACTATGGAAGATAGTATGGAGATTCCTTAAAAAAACTAGGAATAAAACCACCATATGACCCAGCAATCCCACTCCTAGGCACATACCCTGAGAAAACCAAAATTGAAAAAGACACTTGTATCCCATTGTTCATTGCAGCACTATTTACAATAGCTAGAACATGGAAGCAACCTGGATGTCCATCGACAGATGAATGAATAAAGAAGTTGTGGTCCGTATACATAATGGAATATTACTCAGCCATAAAAAGGAATGCATTTGAGTCAGTTCTAATGAGGTGGATGAACCTACTAGAGCCTATTATACAGAGTGAAATAAGTCAGAAAGAGAAAGATAAATATTGTATTTGAACGCATATATATGGAATCTAGAAAAATGGTACTGAGGAATTTATTTGCAGGGCAGCAAAGGAAAAACAGACATAGAGAATAGATTTATGGACATGGGGAGAGAGGAGGAGAGGGTGAGATATATGGAGAGAGTAACATGGAAACCTACATTACCATATGTAAAATAGATAGCCATTGGGAATTTGCTGTATGGCTCAGGAAACTCAAACAGGGGCTCTGTATCAACTTGGAGGGGTGGGGTGGGGGTGGGAGATGGGAGGGAGGTTCAAAAAAGAGGGGATATATGTATACCCATGGCTGATTCATGTTGAGGTTTGACAGAAAACAACAAAATTCTGTAAAGCAATTATCCTTCAATTTAAAAATAAATTAATTAAAAAAAAAGACTACACATAGAATGTCTCTCATTAAACTCAACCTGGGGACTAGCAGGACAACCAAGGCTATAAAGGAAGAGGCACACACTGAGTTTGGTAGGAAGGGAGGAGAAGTGATGTGGCCAGGACCCACACCCCACACCCACACCGCGACACAGAAGAGGAGGGGAATAGCACAGGCTCAGGGTTCTCCCCGTGCAGAGCGAGGGGCTCAAGCCACCTGTTAGACATTACATCAGTGGAAAGACAAGCCCCTTTAGCAGGTTTGAAAACCAGCGGGACTTACCAGAGGACTGTAAGAAACCGAGACTCTGCTCTTCAACAGCACACACACATTTGTGTTTACGCCCAGTCACGGAGACAGCAGACTGAAGACCATCTGGGGTTCTTGTTGACTTGCCAGGAACACCCTAGCGCAACCCCCAGCCTGTCCCAGACTCCCACTCCAGCCCCTCTTGCTCTAGCTCTGCTCCTAACTAAGGCAGAGGTGGTTGTAGTGTGACACCAACCCCGCCATCCCTGAGGCACCTCTAACTAATGCACACATCAGGGGAAAAGTGAAACCAGCACGGAAGTGCAACCCCAAACCCTTAAGCCCAGTCACACCCCCAAACCATGGCTTCCCTGCTGGCTCAGCTGGTAAAGAATCTGCCTGCAATGTAGGAGGCCTGGGTTTGATCCCTGGGTTGGGAAGATCCCCTGGAGAAGGGAAAGGCTACCCACTCCAGTATTCTGGCCTGGAGAATTCCATGGACACGACTGAGTGATTTTCACTTTCACACCCCAAACCAAGGCTGAGAATGCCATCACACAACCAACTAGCTGAGGTCTCCTCCTCAGGCCCTCCAGCCCCAACCCTGCCCCCCATAGGCAGTGACAACCATTGAGCATAGGAGAAGCCCCTATTTACACCAGACTCTGGCTCTAGCCCCACCAACTCCAGCTCCACTTTCCACCGATGCAATGATGACCAGCACACACCAGGGGAGGACATGGCTCATGCTTATCTTCAATGCAACTCCAAAGGCACAGGACACAGGCAAAGTTGACAAGGACACACCTTCAATCCAGGACAGGCTACTGTTTCACCTAACTTCATAGAAAGAGACAGAAAGTTAAACAAAATGAGAAGACAAAAGACTATGCTTCAAACAAAGAACAAGAAAAAAATATCTTGAGAAAAGCCTTAATGAAACCAAAATAAATAATTTACCAGATAGAGTTCAAAGCAATAGCAATAAGAAAGCTAACTGAACTGAGGGAAAGAAGCAAGTTAATATCTCTGATGAATATAAATGCAAACATTCTCAGCACAATATTGGCAAGCCAAATTCAACACCACATAGAAGGGATCATACACTGTGATCAAGTGGGGTTTATTCAAGAGATGCAAGGATGGTGCAAAATCTGCAAACCAAACAATGTGATAAAAGAAGGAAAAAAATACAATCATCTCAATAGACACAAAAAAAGGCATCTGACAAATTTCAACACCCATTAGTGATAAAAAAAAAAATTCTCATTAAAGTTGATATATAGGAAAATAGAGATAGCGTACAGCGGCAGAAATACTAACTTAAAGATTGGCTTCTGGATTCAAACTTAATCTCACCGAGCTGAAACATAATTAGAATACAAGCTATGTCATAACAACAACTCCATCAATTGAAGCAATTCTTGAATTTTACTGCTGAACATTTCCAAGTATACCTCCTTTTCACTATATATTTGACACACTCTCCTCTCTTCTCTCAAAATAAATGACATCATTTTAAATAATCTTGAGATTACAGCTACTATGTTGGTATTTTCTGTTTAAAACACCTCCTCCTTGCATCATTGGTGAGGGAAGTTACTTAACCTAGGGTTACACAGATGGCCATAAGACACCCAACTCTAGACAGATGATATCAGCAACAGTTATTTGTCACGTAATAACTGACAGAGGAGGAGGACACTATGCAGGGCCATAGGGCAGTTTTACTTAAGAACAGGATAGAATGAACAACCCGGGCTGTGGAAGGCAGATTTTCTAATATGGAGAAGGAAGGAAACCCCAAGTTTTCCACAAAATGATGTAATTGGTTTCTTTGAATAATTTGTGGGCTGCCAGGGAAATGAAACCCACTACTCAGAGATAAGCAGGAACTGCACTTGGTTTCTTTGATATGGAGGGTTGTTTGGCTGGAAGGTTTTATCTGCAGAAGCAAAGTAGAGAGGGGAACTTGGATTGGACAACACAAGTCTCGTCCAACTTCCCCCAGACGTCAAGGCAACACATAATACTACTTTTAGGTCTGATACCACACTTAAATATATAGTTGTAACTAAAGAACACAAATTCTACAAATTTAGTCTCTATCACCTGTGAAATTTCTTAGCTATTCTCTCTCCTGAGGGAAAAACTACATCCTCTGATCAATTGTACCTACAGCAATAGGGGAATTATTGTTCCTTTACATCCCCTACATAGACTCAGTCTCATCACTGTCCCCCTGTACCTAAGAAAGCAGCTACTATTTTGTTAACTCAGCATGTCAACCCTGTCATGTAGCTAAAAATGACTCTTATCCCGTAGGTGTAATTTGTTTACAACACTAACGAAGGTATACACATGGCTTCAATACATCTCTAGGGATGTTCCAAATGGAACTTCATCAGCTACCATTTCATTCTTATTGCAAGATTTTGAAGCACTTAAGCCTCACGCTTCTTGAAAATTATTCTCAGAAATAGTTTGCCCTCTGATACAGGGAAATTTATGCTTGTGAACTGTGGTGTTGGAAAAGACTCTTGAGAGTCCCTTGGACTGCATGGAGATCAAACTAGTCAATCCTAAAGAAAATCAGTCCTGAATATTAACTGGAGGGACTGATGCTGAAGCTGAAGCTACAATACTTTGGGCAGCTGATGAGAACTACTCACTGGAAAAGACCCTGATGCTGGGAAAGATTGAAGGCAAGAGGAGAAGGGGACGACAGAGGATGAGATGGTTGGATGGCATCACCAACTCAAAGGACATGAATTTGAGCAGGCTCCAGGAGTTGGTCATGGACAGGGAAGCCTGGCATTCTGCAGTCCATGGGGTCACAAAGAGTTGGACATGACTAGACAGCGAGGCCTGGCATGCTGTGACTCATGGGGTTGCAAAGAGTCGGACACAACTGAGCAACTGAGCTGAGCTAAGCTGAGCGACTGAACTGACTGACAAGGGAAATGAGGACCAACACTACCTCTGCGATGACTATGTTGGGAAGATGCTTGAAATTCCACAAAACACACTGAACAGATAAGAGTAATTTATCCTTAACCACTAGATAAGTGCTTTGAATATGACTGAAAGGTTTAGTTTCTTTATCCAGATTAAACATGCCCCCAGAATATTACTCACATTGTTCTTTTTCATGATACAAAAGTAAATAATCCCTCCCAAATGATCACAAATTCTTAATTTGTAAACACCTGAATTGATGAGATTTCACTCTATTTTAGAACTTTTTTAAATCCTATAAAAAGGACCTGGTTAATAAATGTCCCATAGCCTAAGGGAATTCAACATGGAATCTTTCTCAAGTATTGTTAGTAACAGAAACAAAGCTACATTTCTTTACTCAAAATGTAGCTTTATATAGAGGGGCTATCGAGGGACACAAGATTTTAGAAGAGTACAAGCATATGAAACATCATCCATTCTCGCTTTAAATACCAAAATGCCAAAATCATTCAACTCTAGGAATGCTATCAAAAGTCAGAATCTTCAAGTAAATGAGCCAGATGCCTGTTAAGGAGTACGGGGGAAGGAAATGAACACAAGAGGAACTATAATCAGGTGTCACCTGGCCGAGCACATCTAATATCAGCTTTCAGGGTCAGAGCTACAAAGATTATTTACAGCAAGGTGCACCTGCTCTACAAGCAAAAGCCTGTGATGGTTTTCTGACCTCCCAGGTTGGGTCATGCCAACATACCAAAACAGATCTTAGTCTCCATTCCCTTAAAAAAATGAATTTCTAAGCTTCATCTGTGCTTCTCGACTTTCTTCCCTCCTGAAATTCCTCTTGTTAAAGTCTGAAATGTAATTTAATGGTGTGTAACTTTTGATTTATGGTTTTCCCCTCCTTCCTTGACACACAACTAGTACTTCTCATTTATTTCTACCACAAAATAAATCATATGGAATTCCAAGAGAACTCTATCCACAGTTGGTCATTTTTAAAATCTCTGATTGGTTGCTACTGCAAAGTAAGACAAAACATCTAAAGACAATCCAGTCTTGTAGGGATGAGAAACAATAGCAAACTCACAGGCCAAGAGTCAAATGATTTCTATAACTAGGCAAAGTTGGTATAGAAAAGTTTGTTTCAGGTAGCCTTTGGTCCTTTCTTGTCTTCCCTTCTTTACAGCACTTTTCTTTGTCACCTCCTCTACTCCTGACTCCCCGGCCATCATTTTCCATAAAATGGGATAATTTTCATAAGAATACCTAGTGAGTGGTCGGATTCTAACACTTAGTAACTTTCCTCTTTGCTTTGCCATGTACATACATACAAGATGAAATCTAATAAATTTCTTTACATCAAGATATCAATGACTTAGAAGTTCCGCCTTTGTAGCGGATGTGTTCTGTTCTAAGTCTGCCATGTACCTCTTCTCCCTCTTACACCAGTTAAATGTCTGCTGCTGCTGCTGCTAAGTCGCTTCAGTCGTGTCCAACTCTGTGCGACCCCATAGACGACAGCCCACCAGCCTCCCCCATCCCTGGGATTCTCTAGGCAAGAATACTGGAGTGGGTTGCCATTTCAGTTAAATGTCTACTGACTTCAAAAAATTTCTCTTGCTCTTTTTCATATGTTCTTGGTAGGGCTGCCAACCATAGCACATCATCCTTGCTAGGCACCAGGGTGGGCCAGTAGTCTATGGTAAGTTAACTGGATTCTGCCTCCCTGATATCAATCTAGAGCAGAGATTCTGAAGGGCAGAAAATCAATTGTCACCAAATTACTTATTGCTAGAAGTCAGAGAGAAATTCCACAGTTTCTGCAATTGACAACAGCTGTCCTAGCTCTCTGAGCAAGGGTTGTTCACCTGTCTTCTGTTCACTTCAGTTTCCTCACAACATCATGTCTTTTGCCTCCGTTTCCAAGCATACAGCCAAAGACACTTTAATGCACCCTTCCCCAGATGAGGAAGTAGAGAAGAGCTTGCCTTTCTCAAGAGAGATCTAAAAGTCAAGATAATCATTCATCATCAAGGGTCAGAAAGAGATAAAAGTGGACAGAAATTTGGGTGGAGGAGTGAAGTTCACACTCCTTGACTGATACTGTATCCCTGACTTTTTGTGTTTGTATGTGAACTGCATTAAAAATTTGCAAAGATTTTGCAATGTATGTAACTCTGTAGTCCTCAAACGGTTCCTTTCATTTAGGGGCTCTGCATTTCCCCTGGGGCCTCAGAGTCTCTGCTGAGTCTTCTGCTTCCAGTCAGCTAATGAGGCAAAGAGAGAGAAGGTGAAGGATCACTTATGATGAAGAGACAATCCTGCAAGTGGCAAACACCGTTTCCACACACATTCTGTTTGAAAGAATTAGTTACATGGTCCTACCTATGTGCACTCAGGTTGGGAAGGTAGCTGAGATGTGTGTTCAGGAGGAAAAATAAGTTTATGAGTTTAAAGCTAGCTATCTGCCACCACTTCACCCATTTCATAGTCTAGCAATATGATTTAAGCATTGTGCTTGTAAAAGCTATAGTTTGTGGTTAAGCAATACATCAGTTCTTATTTAAAAATTTTTCATCAACAGATAAAATATAAAATTTCTATAGCACAGAATTTTAGAAGTTGCCTAGTTTCCTGTTGCTCCTCATTCCTCTCTCCACACATATAGCCTTTTTGTTATTTTCTCTATGATTCAGCTACCGTATTCATGGCCCTAATTGGAGAAAAGAATAAGCTGTTTCTTATGCATTGCCCAGGTGGACAGATATGAAGTAAAAATAAGTAAAAAGGTAAGTATATATGTGTTATCTCAACAAGTTCCTGTAAAGGTTCCCTTTGGCCATCAGTATCTTTAACCTACCTCTGTGACTCTGGAATAAAGCCTTAAAAAAATATCTCCAGTCCATGTCCATGCACATGTCCATAGCAGAGAACAATTAAACAATTGCTTAAAACTTGGTTTCATTCATTCTTCTTAAATAAAATGAAACATTCTCTGTGTATGTGTCTCTCTCTCCCTGTGTGTCTCTCTATAGATGGATGGATAGATAAATAGATTATATAGATGGATGGAATCTTTCTCTGTCTTGGATTAAGAATAAGTAAAAATCAAATTTCTGGTTTGAAAGGTTAACTGCTGCTACTGCTGCTAAGTCGCTTCAGTCGTGTATGACTCTGTGCGACCCCATAAACGGCAGCCCACCAGGCTCCAGCGTCCCTGGGATTCTCCAGGCAAGAACACTGGAGTGGGTTGCCATTGCCTTCTCCAATGTGTGAAAGTGAAAAGTGAAAGCGAAGTCGCTCAGTCGTGTCAGACTCTTCGCGACCCCATGGACCACAGCCTATCAGGCTCCTCCATCCATGGGATTCTCCAGGCAAGAGTACTGGAGTGGGGTGCCATTGCCTTCTCCAGGAAAGGTTAACTGAGCAGATAGCAAAAAACTGGTTATGAATTTAAGCCACTACATACATAAGAAACTAAGTGAGAGCTTTTTTCATCTGTATGCACATACAGATGAAATCTTTATGTAAGTTTTATAAACTCATGAAATAATGCTAAATATTATGATGCATAAGAGCTTATATGGCAGAATTATACAACACAGATAAAGATGTATAAGTGAAGTTCAAGATCATGGTTTGCACTAAAATGAAAGGAGGGGAATACAGGAAGGAAGGGGTAATGGGGCAGTTTTAAGTTTACCTACAGAGGTTTCTTTTTTCCCCTAAAAAGTAAAAGAACTTTCCAGAAGAAAACATAGGATAAAATCTTCATGATGCTGAGATAGGCAAAAATTTCACAGAAAGGACACAAAACTTACAGGCCATAAAGAGTTAAATTGAACTTCCAAGTTTAAACTATCTGCTGTTTGTAAAACATTACTAAGATAAAGGAAAATCGGGGAAAATAATATTTACAATGCATGTATCTAACAAAAGACTTGGATCCAGAATGTATGCCTTCAAAATTATGACAAATAATCCTGTTTTTAATGGGCAAATGGATGATGAAAAACTGTATGAGAAAATGCTCAACATCATTAATCATCAGGGAAATGGAAATTAAAGCCACAACAAAACAGCTCCAACCATGAGAAATACCTAAAATTAAAAATGTTGAAAATAACAAGTACTACATGAGCATATAGAGCAACTGGAACTCTAATACATGGCTGGTGAGAATGTGAATGGGTACCCCACTTTGTATAAATGCATGACAGCTCCTTTTAAATTGACGACTGATCATACATCCCAGAAGTTCTCCTTTACCATCTGAGCCACCAGGGAAAATGTGGCTCCCTCAAAACAAACAAACAAACACATGTCTACACAGATATTTGTAAATGAATGTCCATACACATATAGGCTTACTTATAATAGTCAAAACCTGAAAACAAATACCCGTGAATAGAGGGATGGATAAATAAATTTTAAAATATCCATACAACTGAACACTACTTAAAAATTAAAAAATGTGATTAACTGATAAATGCAACAATATGGATGAATCTCAAAAACATGCTGAGCAAAGGAAGTCAGATACAAGCAAGTCATAATGTATGATTTAATCTAGCTAAAATTCTAGAATACAAATAAACAGATTAGACAACTGGAGTGGGGAATTTGACCAACAAAGTGCCGAGGAAACTTTTGGAGGTAATGGACGTGCACTTTTTTCTCAACTATGTGGTGGTTACACAGATATATACCTATACCAAAATTCATCAAACTAGATGATCAGAGTAGGTGCATTTTATTATGTATAAATCATACCTCAATAAAGTTGAGTTTTAATTTGAAAGTGAAAGTCGCTCAGCCATGTCCACTCTTTGCAACCCCATGGACTGTAGCCTCTGTCCATGGGATTCTCTAGGCCAGAATACTGGAGGGAGTTGCCATACCCTTCTCCAGGGGATCTTCCCAACCCTGGGATCGAACTTGCAACTCCTGCATTGCAGGAGGATTCTTTACCATCTGAGCCACCAGGGAAAATGTGAAAAATATCAATACTTAATTCTGAATTTTGAGTGCTGTATCATTTAGGGTCCTATAAAGAAGCATGGCAACCTAACCTGGGATTTGAAGAAACTTTAAGGAAGGGAATATTAAAGGACATATGGGCAGAAAAAAGGAAGCAGTGTATTGAAGAATTCAGGGACCTGCAACAACAGGCCAAGGCAGGGAGAGGAATCTGAGTTATCTGAATCCAAATGAGCATTACAAGTACCAAACACAACCTCTCCCATCCTCTCAGACACAGGAAGGAGGTAAGAAAGAACACGGACATTTGGATTTCTTAACACTATTGGAGAAGAGGTACTAGGTAGCAGTGACCAGAGATAAGACTAAATAGGTTTTTTTTTTTTTAAGAGGGAAGAAGACGGATATGAATCTGTAGGGCTTTATAAGCCAAAATAAGGAGTTTGGTCTTTTAACTCAATTCACTTAAGAGTTTCATGTTTCAAAAAATGCATGAAGATAATTCCATTTTTAAAGATTACTCTGATTTTTCTTTCTTAGATTCTAAAAATGGAATTGCTACTAGACAGGAATTTTTTCTTAGAGTATATATTGTACAAGTTTGATTTTTTAATTTTAACTGGAGGCTAATTACTTTACAATATTGTGGTGGTTTTGTAAAATGGTATTAAACAACTTTTGTATATGAAAAAAGAGTGAATATTATAGCATTATTAATAATAGCAGTAAAATTATTATTGTATATAAACTTCTGATGAAATATCTTCTAGTTGTTTCAACTGTTTTCTCAAGCTTAGTCTTTTTTTTTTAATTTGATTAAAACTACTGAGTATTTATTTTCATAATTTAATTTGCTTCCCATTTGGAGATATTGTTTTCAGAAACATTTTCTTCTTCATTGACTTTTTAAAATATCACCCTTTAATTCATCTGAAATTAACTTTAGACTGTCATAAAATACGGCAGCAATGATTATGACTGTGTAGCAAAGAAGACTTAGCAGTTTCTACTGTGTCTTGTACATAATGGTGATATAAGTATTTGTCAGAGCCAATGATTATAATGATTTGCACACGTGCTTTCAAGTTGTAGCCATCACTTTTATCATTAATTACACTGGAGTATTCATAGCCCAGTGTTACAATAACAAGATGCAGTCATTTTTCATTAATTTTTAAAATTCTGTAATCTATTAATCATGATCAACCATCTAAAGTTAACTTTTAAGATAATGAGCTACTTTAAAATTTTAATTGATTCATGAGTCATCTGTGAATTTTTAAGGGCAATAAGTGAGTTTTATTGCCCTAAATACCAAGAAGAAACATGCTACTCAGAATGTCTCCTCATTTACCTGGAAAGGAACACCTTGGCAAATTATTTAACCAATGCCAATGTCCAGTCCCATGTTTTCACGGCTCAGAATCTTTTGTTCAAGAACATGGGAAAATAGGGACTTCCCTAGTGGTGTAGTGGCTAAAAGACTGTGCTCCCAGTAAAGAACACAGGAAAATAAGCCCAGTGGAGACATTTGTGGCAAAATGACAGAGAGAAACTGTTTCTCCAGGACACCTCTGCTCTTCATTATTTATCAGTAACCAACATGAACATGAACCAGAAAAGCGCCTGGAACAAAATTTACACTGAATGAAAAAAACAAACATATCCTGGCATCATCAGTAGCTATATCTTAATTCTCATCCAATTCACCATATCTCTAGACCATAAAGTTTCTGCCTAGCATAATGGGGAGCACCTCCATTCCAGCTAATGCAGCAAAGCCATATAGGAAAGAGGAGACCAGAGTGTCTGAGAGTACGTGGGTTTATAGGGAGGAAGCCACAATCACTGGGTGAGAAAGAAGCTTTGAGAAAGCAAATCTCGAATGTCCATCCTTTTAGAATAAACACTCAGATTTAGGTTATCTCTAAGAACTTGGGGACTATGGTATGAAAAAGAAAGGAAAGATTCTGGGCTATTAAACCAGTGAATGACCAAGTGCAGAATCGGGCAGAGACAGCACTTGAACATGTCTCCAGAAAGCTCAAAATGCAATAGTCCAGACATGTAGGCACTTCCAGCATCTGCCGTGTATGTGGGCAGGGGGACAGGGAAGAACAAGGGGGCGATCCTCAGCAGTATCTCAACATCCCTTATAAGGATGTGGGAAATGTTTCTGCAGGCAGAGAAGAAGCCCAGTGGATACCAACCTTTGATACTCCTCAACACCATCCCCAAACACAACTCATTCCCATTACACCTGCTGTTATTAGAAGCATCCATGCCCAAGAGGGTGTGTTTCCTGCCCCTCTCTACAGACAACATTGTAGAATATTGCAGGAGCCATTTCTAAAAACCATGTAAAACATTTATTCAATGTATATATTTCAGCTTTGGATGGATAATACATTCAACATAGTGCAAAGTGTAAACAATACCAAAGGCTATACAACGAAAAGTCAGTCTTCCTTCATTGCCGATCCCCAAGTTCCCTCCCCAATGCTGCTGCAATTACCTATTTCATGAGCATCCATCTGGAGATATTCTAATATAATATCACAAATTATAGATATATACTTTTCTTTAAACGAATAATAGCATTTGTATAGATAAATTGAAATGATCTCTCATTTTGCTTTCAGCTGGCTAGGATTCCATCATATGGCTCTACCACGGTATATATATCAGTTAAGTGTGTTAGTCACTCAGTAGTGTCCGACTCTTTGTGACCCCATGGACTGTAGCCTGCCAGGCTCCTCTGTCCATGGGATTTTCCAGGCAAAAATACTGGAGGGGGTTGCCATTTTTTCCTCCAGGGGATATTCCTGACTCAGGGATTGAACCTGGGTCTCCAGCATTACAGGCAGATTCTTTACTGTCTGAGCCACCAGGGAAGCCCTAAATAACCAGCTCCTCTCCAACTTTTGTTTCCAATCCACACTCTCACAGACGAGGCTACAGTGGGTATCTGTGAGGATTCATCATATGGTAACTGTGTGAATAAATATGTAGGACAGAATTTCAGGGTTAAAATGACTATGCTTGTAATTTTTGTCACAGATCATTTGGAGCAACCAATCGCTGAGTATAGCTATTAATACTTGCATATCTTTTAGCCAGATATCCTGGTTTCAGTTTCTACTTCTGCCGCTTATTTTCATCACAACTAAGCAAATTAGTTCTTTCTAGATCTGTTTCACCATCTGCAAACAGGAATGAGAATTGTACTTGCCCTACAGGATCATTGTGAGGAACTGGTTAATTAACATATATAAAACTCAGGACAGTACCTGACACAAGATAAGTACTCAGAAAAATGGTAGTTCTTATTATTGTTCTATTATTAACTCTTATCACATAGAATACAAGTTTGCATTATAGAATTTTTTCATCTTTGCTAATCTAATAGCATTTTCACCTAAATCACTGTGGTTTTAATTTATCTTTATTTTCTATCTTGTAAAGTACTTAAGTATGCTTTCATAAGTTTGACTCATCTGTAATTTCTTTCTGTGAACTATCTTCTTATGACTTTTGCTCTTATTTTTATTGGATTATTATTGCTTTATTAATGAATAAAAAGTCTCTACATATTAAGGAAATTAGCTTTTTGCCTATGATACGTAATTAAATTTTTCTAAATTTGTAATTTTTATTTTACTTATGGTTATTTTTCCCATGGAAGTGTTATTTTCAGTCAAATTTATGGAAAGTTTTTGAATGGCTTCTAGTTTTATATAACATTTACAAATGCTTTCTTATTTCAAAAATATTTAATTTTAGCTATGTTTCAGCATAATACTTTTATGATAAATTTTTTACATTAAAATCTTTGCTCCATGTGAAATTAGGATAGGAGCCAATTTTATTTTTTTCCAGATGGCCATGCAGTCATCTCAGCACCCTTTGTTGAATAATTCATCTTTTCCCCCTGATTTTTCAATACCACCTTTAACACACACCAAATTCACAAATATATTGCACCCGTATCTGGACATTTTACTGTTTTATTGAATTACACATTATTTATACAAGTGCCAGTACCAGCCTTTAAATTATTATATAGCTATAATACATTTAATATCCTGTAGGACTAACTATCCTGTGAGTACATTCAAAAAGCAATTTTTATTTGCTTCTTTAGAAATTCCCTAAAATTTACTGTTTATTTTTACATAAGAAAGTTAGAACAGTTTTTGTAGTTCATATAAAAATCCTAGTGTAGTTATTAAGGAGAATTCTAAACACAGATTTATTTGAAGAGACTAAACATCATAATGATATTTATTATAACAAGCATCATAATGATATTTATCTAAGAAGAAAAAACACTTTTCTATTTGAGTGTTCTTGGATAACTCAATAGTATTCTAAATTTTCATTCACATAGATGCTTTACATTTCTTAAATGTATTGCTAGGTATTCAATCCCTTTGTGGCTGTGGTTAATAGGTGCTTCCCTTCAATTATACTTTTCTATTATGTTTTAGTTTGTTTACAGGAAGACAGTTTTTTCTTAATATACTAACCACTTCACTGAAATTTCTTATTGCTATAATAGATTTTTCAGGTAAATCACTTAGATTTTTAATCCATACAACCATATTACCTGCCAATATTTTGTCTTCTCTGTTATAACTTTTACATTCATTTATTTTCTCTAATTTTATTGCATTAGCTATATTTCATTCAAGAATGATATCATAATGAAAATTTTCTTTTGTTCCTGAATGTAAAGGAATGGTTTCTAGATGTTCTAGATGCTGCTCTTTTTTAAATATGGAACAAGATTATATTTTCATTATGTTAAGAATATTTTGTTAGTATATTGCACCATATTATCAAGAGTTTCTTATCAAGAATGGAAGATGAATTATATCAAATGCTTCTTTAGCAATAAAGAGATGATCACATTTTCTCTTTTTATTTATTAATTTGGTGATTTATAGAATTACATATTTTGATATTGAGTTATTCTTACACACAATAGTCCTTAACTCAATAGCAATCTTTACTGGCTCTGGGATTCTAGTCTTTCATTTTTGTTCTATTCTTGAGGGGTTTTGTAAGGATATTGACTAGGGGAAAAACTCCCCAAATTCTATAATGTATTAAAAAACACTAATGCCCTAATAAGGACCTACTGTAGAGCACAGGGAACTCTACTCAATACTCCGTAATGGCCTATATGGGGAAAGAATCTTTTAAAGAGTGGAGATATATATAGATATATATATAATCTATAACTGATTCACTTTGCTATACAACAGAAATTAATGCAATATTGTAAATCAACTATATTCCAATAAAAGATTTTAAAAATAAAACTGTAAAAACTAGGAGGGGTGAAGAGTACACTTTATTTCTTAAGTTACTATTTTTTCCATATTGAATACATATAAATAAAAGTTATATCCTTTAAGAAAATTAAGATGAACCCTCCAAGTAGCAATGGAGGAGGAATGTCTACGGGAGGAAGAATCATCTCCATGTACTCAGATTCACCTTCCTCTGGAAATTTCCCAACAATCCCCTTTGCCAGCAGTGTTTCACCAGGAAAGATGTTATTTTCTTTTCCAAAGCTCTGCCCAGATGATTATATAAGAATGTTAGGGCTTCTTTTTTCAATTTCCTAATCATGAATGTAATAAAGCAGAATTAGTCAAATAAATTTTTAGTAAGAATTGAAGATTAACAAAAGGAAAATAAAGTTAGTGAGCTACACACACCTGGCTATCCTGGCTTATGGATGCACTTTGTTCTCAGGAGCTATCAGGTTAATTGTCACCTTTGTGGGCCAGCGAAGGGAAAAGAACACCTCAAGGAAGCTCCATGTTTTAATCTGAAATCCTCATTCTTAAATTCCTTCTCCCACTTGTTTCCATGCTATTTCCATCTTGAATGATCTCACATACCAAAGGAGAAGCCCCACACTATGAAGGTCATTTGCTCACTAGCCCTCTTCCTCAAAGCAAGGATACCAGGAAGAGCAAAAACATCAAAAAATAAGATGGGAGGGGACATTCAAGAAGTGATTTAAAATATATCTCTTGAAACAATTCTACTTCACTTATGGCTTGGTGTTAGTAAAATGACTGTGCCTATTCCTAGTCAAGGCTATGGTTTTTCCTGTGGTCATGTATGGATATAAGAGTTGGACTGTGAAGAAGGCTGAGCGCCGATGCTTTTGAACTGTGGTGTTGGAGAAGACTCTTGAGAGTCCCTTGGACTGCAAGGAGATCCAACCAGTCCATTCTGAATGAGATCAGCCCTGGGTGTTCTTTGGAAGGAATGATGCTAAAGCTGAAACTCCAGTACTTTGGCCACCTCATGCAAAGAGTTGACTCATTGGAAAAGACTCTGATGCTGGGAGGGATTGGGGGCAGGAGGAGAAGGGGACGACAGAGGATGAGATGGCTGGGTGGCATCACTGACTCAATGGACGTGAGTCTGAGTGAACTCCGGCAGTTGGTGATGGACAGGGAGGCCTGGCATGCTGCGATTCATGGGGTCGCAAAGAGTCGGACACAACTGAGCGACTGAACTGAACTGATTCCACTTAAATTGACTTATATACTTTCTGGGAATTAAGGAGGAATCATTATTGGAGGAGGAAGAATACAAAATGTTACAAAAGAAAGGCTATGGCGTTCCACCAGTGTTACACTAAAGCTCTTTTTACTACACTCTTGCCCTGTTGCACACATCAATGTGATTCCACAATAGCCAGCAACATCCTAACTGATGCTGCTAGAACTATTGGTGACGACCTACATTACTATCAAGTCCCATGGAGTGACACCTTAAGCTCAGTGTTTCAGTTAGCCTTCCAAGTTCCCCATCGTCATCAAAACACACTCCCTCCATGTTACTCTACCCAAGAAAAATCTCAGTGTGCCAAGGGAAGTATTTTTTTTTCCTTTTCAAAAGTGTAGCTATTGAGAATAAAATGCAGTGATGTGAAGTGCCAGTTTTCAAAAGCAAATATCCTGCTATAAAGAACAGTCCAAAAAGAACAGCGGCAAAAGGCAAAATTAGTCTTGCTTCACTTTTCTTGGTTTACATTGATATGAATGAGGAGGAAAGAATGAAGTTATATAAAGAAACAAGGGGTGTGGTAGAGGGAGGTGGGCATATTACACAACTGCGCTAAATTATTCAGCCATACTTCATAGGTGGCACCTTGTCTTGTCTTGTGCTCATCCTCGGTCATGTTTGACTCTTTGTGACCCCATGGACTGAAGCTCCTCCATCCACGGGGTTTTTCAGGCAAGAATACTGGAGTGAGTTGCCATTTCCCTCACCAGGGGGTCTTCCCAACCTAGGGATTGAACTCAAGTCTTCTTGTTTCATGCACTGCAGGTGGATTCTTTACCCACTGAGCAATCCAGGAAACCCCCAACAGGTGGCATATTTACATTGCAAAGTATGTGCAATATGACGTTTATATTATTTTAGCTCAGGTGATATAACAAAACACCATAGACTGTGTGGCTTAAACAACAGACATTCATAATGGTTCTAGAGGCTGGAAAGTCCAAGATCAAGGTGCCAGTAGAGTTCGTGTCTTATAGGTGCCAGTAGAGTTCGTGTCTGATGAGGCCCCTCTTCCTAGTTTGCAGATGGCTGCCTTCTTGCTGTTTCCTCACATGACAGATAGAATTCATGTCACTTCCTCTTTTTATAAGGGCACGAATCCTACCATGAGGGCCCTACCTTCATGACCTAATGTAACTCTAATCATTTCCCAAGGGCCCCACCTCCAAATACTACTGCACTGGGGATTTATGGATTTAACTTACGAATGAAGATAGGGTAAACACAACCATTCATTCAGTCCATAGCATATATGAAATGTCTATAGTCACACAATTCTACATATGAGGAAATGAAATGAATAAACTATGAAATCATACCAGTGGCAAGTCCTTGGCCTCACAAACTATCCAATAAAAGATCCTCAACTTTTGGCATACATACAGAACTCAACAAAAAACTGATTTCCTCTGAGTGCAGGAGCTAAGATCTGAAAAATACTCATCAGCTAACATGAAGCACTAAAAGTGAGTTACCTACAAATAAATCAAACCTAGTAAATCACACCTAACAATCATCACAAGTGTTTAAGCTAAAACTGCCTCTATTCTTCATAGCTCAAACATCGCTTACATGAATATTAGTTGATTTCTTCCAGTTAATCTCTATAGTGTAGCTGCTGCTGCTGCTGCTGCTAAGTTGCTTCAGTCGTGTCCGACTCTGTGCGACCCCATAGACGGCAGCCCACCAGGCTCTGCCATCCCTGGGATCCTCCAGGCAAGAACGCTGGAGTGGGTTACCTTTTCCTTCTCCAATGCATGAAAGCAAAAAGTGAAAGTGAAGTCGCTCAGTCGTGTCCAACTCCTAGTGACCCCATGGACTGGAGCCCACCAGGCCCCTCCGTCCATGGGATTTTCCAGGCAAGAGTACCAGAGTGGGGTGCCATTGTCTTCTCCGATAGTGTAGCTACGTTAGTTAGAAGAACATTTTGCAAGCTGATCTAGCTGCAATCTATTAGAATAACATGTTTCTCAGAAAACGAGTTCTAAATCCCAAACAACTAATTTTAAAGAAAATCTTTATAATACAGACTCAATATAAATTAAGGGCCCTGAATTTTAGAACCTTTGGGTTCCTGGAAGTGCACCATCTGAGCAAGCCTAGGACATGTGTGAGAATCTGCTGGAGAGAAAGTAAAGCACACCTTAGTTCCAAGTGAGTCACAGAGAACTGACGTCTCTCTCAATGTCTTCCAGCCAAAAATTTTTTAACCAATTTTAAGGGGCAAGAGACAATTCCTAAGTCTTATATGATACATCAGAAAATAATTTTTAATGAAAAAGAACAGATGGTAAAAACAAAATTATCTGGGAGCTTGTCATATGTGTAAGTACAAAGATAACAACATGCTTTGAACAATATATTTGTGCATGAGCATTGTCAAATCTGTGGGATAAGAAGAGGGTATTTTCTCACTTTGACTCGACAAATGAGTTCAGAGACATTAAGTGAGTTTCCCAAACAGTCATAGCGCTGTGGTGATCTCAGATTAACAAGACTGAAACGTGTATCCTAAGTCCAATATTCTGAGTTAACTCCTGCAGCAATGATCACAGTGAAGAGAAGGGACTGAGCACTAAGACAATTACAGACAATGCCAGGTATTTTTGGAAGTGAATGTGAAATTTTATTTTACTGAAATTAGGCAAGAAAATCAGTACAGAGAAGGACAAGTGAGAAAGAAGTGTGATAATCTGGTAATCTAAAAAGAAGTACAAAGGAAATGATGGGACTCTAGCAAAGTTCAAACATGGATAACAAAAGAGGGAGATCTTTAGGCCATCATATGTAACTGCTTGTCTGTTTTAAGTGAATGCTTAACTTCAACTCAACACAACTTTATATTTTACTTCCATTACTTTTCTACATAACCCCCAAAAGAAGCAAACATTCTGAAAATACCAAAAGTAAAAGATAATTGCCAGTAGTTGCAATCCAGTAACAGAGGACTGAATGAACCACTCCACCATAAATAGCTAGAAGAGTGGACAAAATATTGAAACCACTGTTTTCAGAATTGGGAAATAGGCAGTAAAGAGCTATAATCCTTGAAATCAGATTAGAGAGGAAAAAAATAGATAAGCCAGACAAGCATCTCAGCTTTCTGCCTGAAAGCACTTTCTAAATTATTAACCCACAGAGGAGAAATGGAAACAGTTTTCCAAGAGAAACAGACCCAGAAATACTGAGATGATAAAATTATTAGATAAAAACTACAAAGGAAAATATAGTGACTCTGCTTGAAGAAAGGACAAATGAATGTTTCCAAAATGAAAGAAAGAAAAAGGGCAGAAAAAAAAGGAACAACCACAGAAATCTCTTGGACAAAATTAAGAAATATTGTAAGTGTAACAGGAGTTTCAGGAAAAGGAAGACAGAAAAATATTTGAAGACATATCTGACAAAATTTTTTCAGACCTAATGAAAATATAAACCTATAGACCCAGGAATCTCAACAAACTTAAAGCAGGATAAACACAAAGAAAACCACATGAAATCACATCATAAATTACCTATAGCTAGTGATAATGAGAAAATTCATAATATTTAATCAGGCATTTTTAATAGCTGATTAAAAAATCAATAAACAGAACTCTACTAAAATAGAAAAATCTGTCCAACTGATAATCAGACATAATTTTGTTAATATAACTGGAAGTAGTTTGGTCTATAAAATTTTCATCTTATGTTGCCTTGATGTAGATTACTAGAACATGAATGCATAAAAATAAAGATTCTGGCTTTACCTTTCAAGACTTCATGGATTTCAACCAACCAAAAACTTCAGAGGTATCTTGTTTTTATATAAGTTTAAGACTTTAGGTTTAAATTTGTCTTTTAAGAAATGAATCAGATTTTATTAAAAGAGATAAGTGCATTTTAAAGATAAACATAGTCCCAAGTAAACTAATTTGAGAATAAAACTCAAGAAGAGCATGTAAACGAACAGAAAAATCATTGAAAAGTAAGTAATTAAAAAAATATATATTCCTGAGTCTGTCATTGTTTCTAACAAAGAATTTTCCTTCAACAATGTCTAAGGAGATCTCACAGCAGCCTAAATTGCCCTCAAAATGAGAAGGGAAATTATTACATTTTCACTGTTCTGAAATGTTTTCAAAATAGGATATATATTTTCTGCTTAAATTTTTTTTGTTATTCTAAGTATCAAGACATAATAATGTGATATGACCTATATAACTTTAACAAAGATACATAACTTGAGGAAAAATATTTAGAATTTATCTGGTATGAGGGGGAAACACTTTGCATCAAATAACAGATATTTAAAAGTGGAATTAGTATACTTAGTCATTATTCCTCATAGTATCAGATGTATAAAAATAAATATGTGCCTCAAACTATCAAATTTGTCTATGGATATTATAGAAAATATGACAGTTTTGAAGAAAGGAAAAATTACAAAGTCATGAATCTCCAAGGAGAGGCAGTATGAGAACTTTAATTTATAATCAGAATAAATTGATAATTTATCAACCTGTGCCCAAATTGAGGATACTATCTTCACAAATCTATATCTATAAAACTCTTATTGAATGAATTATCTGTTTAAAATATAATTGAGGATGATTATGGAGTGGTGTGAGTGAACAAAGCATAGTTTTTCAATCTCACAAAATTTACAAAAAATTATAAGAATAAGTAGTAAAATAACATCTCCTAAAGCCAATGATAAGAAAGCCTTCCTCAGTGATCAGTGCAAAGAAACAGAGGAAAACAACAGAATGGAAAGACTAGAGATCTCTTCAAGAAAATTAGAGATACCAAGGGAATATTTCATGCAAAGATGGGCTCAATAAAGGACAGAAATAGTATGGACCTAACAGAAGTAGAAAATATTAAGAAGAGGTGGCAAGAATACACAGAAGAACTGTACAAAAAAGATCTTCATGACCCAGATAATCATGCTGGTGTGATCACTCACCTAAAGCCAGACATCCTGGAATGTGAAGTCAAGTGGGCCTTAGGAAGCATCACTACAAACAAAGCTAGTGGAGGTGATGGAATTCCAGTGGAGCTATTTCAAATCCTAAAAGATGATGCTGTGAAACTGTTGCACTCAATATGCCAGCAAATTTGGAAAACTCAGCAGTGGCCACAGGACTGGAAAAGGTCAGTTTTCATTCCAATCCCAAAGAAAGGCAATGCCAAAGAATGTTCAAACTACCACACAATTGCACTCATCTCACATGCTAGTAAAGTAATGCTCAAAATTCTCCAATTCAGGCTTTAGCAATACATGAACCATGAACTTCCAGATGTTCAAGCTGGTTTTAGAAAAGAAAGAAGAACCAGAGATCAAATTGCCAACATCCGTTGGATCATGGAAAAAGCAAGAGAGTTCCAGAAAAATATCTATTTCTGCTTTATTGACTATGCCAAAGCCTTTGACTGTGTGGATCACAATAAACTGTGGAAAATTCTGAAAGAGATGGGAATACCAGACCACCTGACCTGCCCCTTGAGAAATCTGTATGCAGGTCAAGAAGCAACAGTTAGAACTGGACATGGAACAACAGATCGGTTCCAAATAGGAAAAGGAGTACGTCAAGGCTGTATATTGTCACCCTGCTTATTTAACTTATATGCAGAGTACATCATGAGAAACGCTGGACTGGAAGAAACACAAGCTGGAATCAAGATTGCTGTAGAAATATCAATAACCTCAGATATGCAGATGACACCACCCTTATGGCAGAAAGTGAAGAGGAACTCAAAAGCCTCTTGATGAAAGTGAAAGAGGAGAGTGAAAAAGTTGGCTTAAAGCTCAACATTCAGAAAACGAAGATCATGGCATCCGGTCCCATCACTTCATGGCAAATAGATGGGGAATCAGTGGAAACAGTGGCTGACTTTATTTTTCTGGGCTCCAAAATCACTGCAGATGGTGATTGCAGCCATGAAATTAAAAGAAGCTTACTCCTTGGAAGGAAAGTTATGACGAACCTAGACAGCATGTTAAAAAGCAGAGACATTAATTTGCCAACAAAGGTCCATCTAGTCAAGGCTATGGTTTTTCCTGTGGTCATTTATGGATGTGAGAGTTGGACTATAAAGAAAGCTGAGCACAGAAGAATTGATGCTTTTGAACTGCAGTGTTGGAGAAAACTCTTGAGAGTCCCTCGGACTGCAACAAGATCCAACCAGTCCATCCTAAAGGAGCTCAGTCCTGGGTGTTCATTGGAAGGACTGATGTTGAAGCTGAAACTCCAATACTTTGGCCACCTGATCCAAAGAGCTGACTCATTTGAAAAGACCTTGATGCTGGGAAAGATTGAGGGCAGGAGGAGAAGAGGATGACAGAGGATGAGATGGTTGGATGGCATCACCAACTCGATGGACATGGGTTTGGGTGGACTCTAAGTTGGTGATGGACAGGGAGGCCTGGCGTGCTGCAGTTCATGGGGTCACAAAGAGTCGGACATGACTGAGTGACTGAACTGAACTGAACTGAGAGCCAATGAAAACATACCAAAAAAACATGTTCATAAAACAGATAAACTTTAGTTCACCTGTGTGATTAAAGAGATGGGGGCTTTGGGATTGACAGCCATACCAGAATCATATGGATTGAGAAAGAAGGCTTCCTAAAAGGAAGGGATATTGGCACACAGCTTAAAATGTTTTTAAAGGACGGTTATCTGCTACATGAAATAGGGTGGTGGTGAAAGATAAACAACCAGCTCTCTATGGAGAAAAGGAAGTTCCTGTTTTGTAGTATTTGCCAATTTCCATAGTGTAAATACTTCCACTGTAGCCAATTTTAAGCCACCAGTATGACATCATTGAAGGTCGAATTGGGAAGAGTGAGCTCTCATGAGCTCCAGCATACTGAAAATACACATCAACAAAATGATGACTTAAAGTCTTTCACAGAAAGGAAATAAAATGGTAATTCATCTCCTGTAAGTTAGGAAGTAAACTCCAAAAATAAAAATAAAAAAGACCCAACCCCTAAGCCAAATGTTTTTCATTTCCTAGCCCTATGAATCAGTTCTTGAATGTGCCTGAAACATACTCCTGGAATGGTCAAGGAACAGCAACAAAACACTCTTCTTCTAGGGTCTAATAAGTAAAGCATGTGCACCACCTATACATTAGCTTAGACAATGTGGATTCTTGGTACAGTTTTCCAAACGTCTGATCCATCTCAACGTTAATGTTTCTCATTCAACCTTTACATACTTGTGGGAAATGGGGTGGGGGTCCAGAGTGAAAGACAGGGAAGATTTGGGGAAGTAATAAGGATTCTTCCTATACCCCCTGATTAAGAAAAATAACAAGTATATCAAATCCCCACTCTGCCCTACCTTGGCCTGGGTCCTGGGGTTCAGTGATGAATAAATCCTAGTCCCCATCCTTAGGAGCTCAGAGTCCAGTTGGGGAGACATACAAGTAAGAAGGGCTTCCCTTGTGGCTCAGCTGGTAAAGAATCCACCTGCAATTTGAGAGACTTGGGTTCAGTCCCTGGGTTGGGAAGATCCACTGGAGAAGGGAAAGGCTACCCACTCCAGTATTCTGGCCTGGAGAATTCCATGGACTGTATAGTCCATGGGGTCTCAAAGAGTCGGACACAACTGAGCGACTTTCACTTTCACAAGAAACAACTGTTGTCTACTGTGCTAACTGATGAGAACAGGAATTCTAGATAAGGAGTGATAACTTTGTATGTAAATGTGTGTAAATAAATACACATTTCAAAATATAAAAAAGAAAAATGATAAGCAACCAAACACTGAAAAGATATTAAATATTTAAAAATAGGAATAGTAGTGTTTCCATACAGCTAATATTTTTTTTACCTTGGTCTGTTTTTTATCTAAGTATGTAAGTTTTTAAATCTTTTAAAAGCTTTACTTTTGTGTTTTGCTTCTTATTCTTCATTATCTCAACTGAAATAAACAATGCCTTGCTAAAGAAAAAAAATTATGAGTATGTTAATTCCCAGCTCTCTAATTCTTTGTTGAGAGAAAAGGAGCAGCTGGTCTTGCTCCTGGGAAATTAACAGGAAATATTCATGGACAAAATTCCTAAAGCAATTATTGCTGGCTTTCCTGGCAGTCCAGTGGTGGAAATCAATAGCCGTCTTTATGGAATACATCTTCATGCATCAAGGGAGTCAAGGAGTGAATAGTGGCTTAGATGTTTAGCTCTTTGCTGATCTCCATCTTTGACAGCTGACAGCATTGAAATGGATAACACTTAGCCCAAAAGGAAAACACTATTAAATATTCCATTTACCAACAAACAGCTGTCCTTTGAAATCAACAAATCAAAGTGTCCTTATTGATAATTTTGGTGAGAACAAATTGAGAGACTGGCAATTCTTTCATTTATTTATTTAACAAATGTTTATTAACTTTCTCATACTAGGCTCTGGACCAGCATCTAGGGATGTGTCATAAGATGAGGCAAAACATCTACCATTCCAAGCATCCATGTTAGTGGCGGAGACAAAGAGCTAAACCAAAATGCATTATACATAAGAGATTAACGAGGGTTTTGATAAGGGAAATATGGATACCCTGGAGTAGTACTGGAGTGTGTTAAAGGGACTGGAGGCACCTACCATGACCTGAAGTGACAAGAAGGGCTTCCTGGAAAAGTAACATCTAAGACAAATCCTGAGGATGAGTAGGAGGAAGTACTCAGGCAAGTGAGGGCAGGAAGAGGGAGGCAAAAAATCTTCAAGATAGAGAGAATGACATATGCAAGGGCCCAGGGACAAGAGCAAATAAGGTGCTTTGGAGAAAGAAATAAGAACACCAACTCTTTGTATGTCTAAAAAGTATAGATACTGTAAAGTTTTTACTGGCAAAACCTTATTAGATAAAAATAATATAATTGCATTAAATATGCATTTAAAAACAATGAATAAAACCTATCTAAACACAGGTAATACTTTGTTAAATGAAAAAGTGAAAGTGTTGGTTGTATCTGACTGGGAAGTATTGTGTTCAACTCTTTGTGACCCCATGGACTGTAACCCTCCAGGCTCAGCTGTCCAAAGAATTTCCCAGGCAAGAATACTGGAGTGGGTTGCCTTTTCCTTCTCCAGATTCAATCTCCAATCCAGAGATTGAACCTGGGTCTTCTGCATTGCTGGCAGATTCTTTACCATCTGAGTCACCAGGGAAGCCCAAAACAAGTTACGAGAGCTACAAAATCATGGCTTGCTAAAACACATCAGAGAACTAAGAAATCAAAGAAACTCAAGTGAAGCAGACTCCAAAAAGTGAGTAGAAATCCAATGGTTATCAAATGAATGAATCAATAAGTAAAATGTGGTATATTCATTAAATGGAAGATTATTTGTCATTAAAAGAATGAAGTACTAACACATGCTGTAACATACATGAACCTTGAAAATATGCTAAAGCCAATTATAAAGCTCACATACTATAAAATTTTCATCTATAATAAATACTCATAATAGGTAAATCCACAAAGATGGAAAGTAGATTATTGATTTCCAGGGCTGCAGGTGGATGAAGAGGGAGAATGGGGGACTAGGAGCTGATGGCTAAAGGGTATGGAGTTTCCTTTAAGGTGATGAAAATGTTCTAAAACTGATTATGGAGATAGTTGCACAACTCTCAATACACTAAAAGTCACAGAACAGTATATTTTAAATGGGTGAATTACATGGTAGGTGAATTATATTTCAATAAAGCTTTTTAAAAAGTAAGTTCTATTTCTATACACTTTAAAGGAACATTTGAAAAATGCATTTTAAAAAAACAATACCACCTAGTAGGAGGCCAAGTGATTATGGGAATATGGAACACAGAATATTCTTACATTGATAGTGGGATTTATATTGGTAAAATCAATTTTGAATTCTGTTTGGCAGTATCTCCTTAAACTTAATAAATGCCTAGGCTATGAGCCAACAATTTCACTACTATGTATACATCCACGGGAGATGAGTGCCTATGTCCACAAGTTATGTTCAAGATTGTTCACAACCACTTTAATAATAGCAAGAAGTGGGGATAACCATTCTGTCCATCAAGAGTAAAAAGAATAAATAATCTGTGACTTATTCTTACCTTGAACACTACTTAGCAATTTAAAAGAATGAACTACCTCAAAATGTGCTTGCTAAGTTGCTCAGATGTGTCCAACTCTTTGTGACCCTATGGACTATAGCCTTCCTCAGCAATCAGTGCAAAGAAATAGAGGAAAACAACAGAATGGGAAAGACTAGAGATCTCTTCAAGAAAATTAGGGATACCAAGGGAACATTTCATGCAAAGATGGGCACAATAAAGGACAGAAATGGTATGGACCTAACAGAAGCAGATGATATTAAGAAGAAGTGGCAAGAAAACACAGAAGAACTATACAAAAAAGACCTTCATGACCCAGATAACCACAATAGTGTGCTCACCCACCTAGAGCCAGACATCCTAGAATGCAAAGTCAAGTGGGCCTTAGGAAGCATCACTACAAACAAAGCTAGTGGAGGTGATGGAATTCCAGTTGAGCTATTTCAAATCCTAAAAGATGATGCTGTGAAACTGTTGCACTCAGTATGCCAGCAAATTTGGAAAACTCAGCAGTGGCCACAGGACTGGAAAAGGTCAGTTTTCATTCCAATCCCAAAGAAAGGCAATGCCAAAGAATGTTCAAACTATCACATAATTGCACTCATCTCACACACTAGCAAAGTAATGCTTAAAATTCTCCAAGATAGGCTTCAACAGAATGTGAATCAAGAACTTCCAGATGTTCAAGTTGGATTTAGAAAAGACAGAGGAATCAGAGATCAAATTGCCAACATCCGTTGGATCATCAAAAAAGCACGAGAGTTCCAGAAAAACATCTATTTTCTGCTTTTTTGACTACACCAAAGCCTTTGACTCTGTGGATCATACCCAACTGTGGAAAATTCTTCAAGAGATGGGAATACCAGACCACCTGACCTACCTGCTGAGAAATCTGTATGCAGGCCAAGAAACAGCAGTTAGAACTGGACATGGAACAATGGACTAGCTCCAAATTGGGAAAGGAGTATGTCAAAGCTGTATATTGTGACCCTGCTTACTTAACTTAAATGCAGAGTGCATCATGCAAAATGCCGGGCTGGATGAAGTACAAGCTGGAATCAAGATTGCCAGAAGAAATATCAATAACCTCAGAAATGCAGATGACACTACCCTTATGGCAGAAAACAAAGAAGAACTAAAGAGCCTCTTGATGAAAGTGAAAGAAGAGAGTTAAAAAGTTGGCTTAAAACTCAATATTCAAATATTGTAATTAGCCTCCAATTAAAATAAATAAATTTATATTAAAAAAAAACAACATTCAGAAAACTAAGATCATGGCATCCTGTCCCATCACTTCATGGCAAATAGATGGGGAAACAATGGAAACAGTGAGAAACTTTATTTTTGGAGGGCTCCAAAATCACTGCAGATGGTGACTGCAGCCATGAAATTAAAAGAGGCTTGCTCCTTGGAAGAAAAGCTATGACCAACCTAGACAGCATATTAAAAAGCAGAGACATTATTTTGCCGATAAAGGTCCAACCAGTCAAAGCTATGGTTTTTCCAGTAGTCATGTATGGATGTGAGAGTTGGACTATAAACAAAACTGAGTGCCAATGAATTGATGCTTTTGAACCGTGGTGTTAAGAGAAGACTCTTGAGAGTCTCTTGGACTGCATGGAGATCAAAGCAGTCAATCGTAAAGGACTCAGTCCTGAATATTCATTGGAAGGACTGATGCTGAAGCTGAAGCTCCAATACTTTGGCCACCTGATGCAAAGAACTGACTCCTTGGAAAAGACCCTGATGCTGGGAATGACTGAAGGTGGGAGGAGAAGGAGACGACAGAGGATGAGATGGTTGGATGGCATCACCAACTCAATGGACATGAGTTTGCGCAAGCTCCAGGGGTTGGTGAAGGACAGGGAAGCCTGCATGTTGCAGTCCATGGGGTCACAAAGAGTCAGACACAACTGAGCAACTGAATTGAACAGGACTGTAGCCCACCAGGCTACTCCATCCATGGGATTCTCTATGCATGAATATTGAAGTGGTTTGCCCACTCCAGGGGATTCCGCCTCCAGGGGATCTTCCTGACCCAGGAACTGAACCTGTGTCTCTTATGTCTCCTGCACTGGCAGGCACATTCTTTACCACTAGCGCAACCTGGGAAGTCCACTTCAAAATGTAGTACATGGTAAAACTTATTGGACATAATGTTGAGTGAACAAAACTAAATAGAAATGGACACAGCCATATGATTCCATTTATAGGCCACTCAATACAAGGCTACATTTACTCTGTGGTGAGAAAAGTGAGAAGAGGGGGCATGTGTGAACAAGAGAAAAAGTAAGACAGAGGTTCAATCCCTGGGTCAGGGAGATCCCCTGGAGGAGGGCATGGCAACCCACTCCAGTATTCTTGCCTGGAGAATCCCATGGACTGAGGAGCCTGGGGGCTACAGTCCATGGGGTCACAAAAGAGTCCAATGTTACTAAACAAACAACAAAAATAAATATATGAATGACAATGTCATTCTGGAATAAAACTATTCCAACAATAGTTATTATCAAATATTGTAGTTGGCAGTATTTACTGGTCTAATGCTTTCAAGCATAGAGAAACTACATTGGTTTATCTTTACATGTACAAACAAACAAAAAAACTCTATTAAAAAGCAAAGGAAGAGATAAGTGAAATTATACCACAGAGTTTGCCTATTCCGAAGGCTTAGATGTTTCCATATATCGCAATTTAAAATAATTTCTAAATGTTAAATGAATGTTTGCTTATTTAAGGCAAATGTACATCCTTTTATAGGGTGCAAGAGAAAAACAAATCTGGAGGTGTCTCCTTTTAACAAAGCTTTTCTTTCCCAGTTATTTCCAGATCCTAAAGGAGAGGAGGAATGTGACAAGCTGCAAAATGCAGGTGCAAGTAATTGACTAGGCAAGTGCTTTATTGTCATAGAAGCAAAGCACATCAAATTAATGAGGCCCATAGAGACCCAGAAAGCTGGGGCCAATCAGAAGCCTGCCTTGGCATGCTTCAGCGTGTGTTTTGGGCGACATGGCAGCCCTTGTGTTTGTATCCCAGACAATCTACAATTTCGAGGAAAGAGAAATCATCTTCATATTCTTATTGTGTACAAAGATAGGTTTTCATAGAGCACATATTTAAAGCCCAAAAGTCACTATTTTAACTCCATGCCAATTGTATTGAAAAAAAAAAATGATTCAATGAAACTTGTTTAGCTTTTCCTTGATGAAATTTGTTTCAAGTGTATTGTTTAAAATGTTTAAAAAAAAAGCACCTAAGAGTCAAAAAAAAATGATTTCCTGATCTTGCCATTAGCCACTTTTCTGTTTGGGCGAGTCATGCTACCTCTCTGAGCCTCTGTTTTCTTGTTGTTGTTGTTTAGTTGCTCAGTCATGTCAACTCTTTGCAACCCCATTGACTGTAGCCTGCCAGGCTCCTCTGTCCATGGGAATTCCTAGGCAAGAATACTGGAGTGGGTAGCCATTCCCTTCTCCACGGGATCTTCCTGACCCAGAAATCAAATCTGGGTCTCCTGCATTGCAGGCAGATTCTTTACCAATGGAGCTATCAGAGAAGCTCAAAACTGGGTATTAGCCACAGTCAGACAGTGGCACCTATACTTGCCTCTTCCCCACCCACACACAAAAACAGAGTCGTGTCTCCATAGGATCTAGGTAGGGCAGCAAGTGAAGAGTGAGTTCTCCATTCCTCAACCAGTTCCTGCTCCATAGGATAGAGGTTCTGCCCATGAGAGGTGACAAAAAGCCTCAACAAAAAGACTGGCAACAGCCTGTCTATGTTGAGGAAATTAACTTTAATTGAATCAGAATGTGGAACAATCAACAACGCATGGTTTATCAAAAACAATATAGCAATCAGCTAGCAATTACTGGAAGCTACAGGAGACTATGATGTGAATAGAGGAAGTCAAAGACAATTTAGCTAAACCCGATCACCCCAGATAATCAAAATTGTGCCCTCTCAGGAGATATCAGCAGTTGCACATTTCAGGGGACATAGATCTCACTGAACTAGTTCAACCAAAGCAGTAAACAAATAAAGTGAACAATAGCAAGTCTGTTGGCTCCAAGGGTCAGTATCCAGAGTTGCCACAATGTATGTAGGGAATATATGAGCTATTCAAAGAAACAGAAACCCATACACAAGGCAGAGAGGGGAGAATAGAAATTGTACTTGAGGGGACCCAGATGTTGGAGTTAGCAAAGACTTCAAGGCAACTATTATAAACATGTTCAAAGATTTAAAGAAAATCATTATTAAAGAATTAAAGAAACATATGATGACTATGTCTCATCAAATATGGTACCAACAAAGAGACAGAAATTATAAATCCAAAAATATAGAAATTTTGGAGTTGAAAAGAATAATAACCAGAAATGAAAATTTAACTAGCGGGGCTCAACAGATCTGAGCTGGCAGAAGAATCAGCACATCTGAAGATAGATTGATAGAGATTTTGCAATCTGTAAAACATAGGGCAAAAAGAAAGAAGAAAAAGGAATAGAATCTCAGAGAAAGATGGGACAACATTAACCATACCAACATATGCATAATGTGAGTATCAGAAGAAAAGGAGAAAGAAATATTTGTACATAGACAAAAACTGAGAATCTGTTGCTAGCAGACCTACTTTACAAGAAATACTAAGGGAAATTGTTTAGACTAAAAGCAAGATTATTAGACAATAATTTGAATCTACACACACACAAAAAAACAAAGCGCTAGTAAAAGCAATTCTGTTGATAATTATAAGATAGTTTAACTGCAGGTTTTTTTTTCTTAACTGATTTAAAAGCAGTTGCATAAGACAATATGTATATAATTGTACTGTTGGGCCAATAACATATAGAAATGTAATGTATTTGACAATAGCAGCACAGAAGAGCTTTGTAAAAACAAAGCCATATTGGAATAAGAAAACGACACCAGATGGTAACTCAAAGTCATGAGAAGAAATTGAGAGACCCAGAAATAGCAAATAAGAAGGTTAATATAACACACTCTATAAATATATACTTGTCTTCCTTTCTTCTTTCATGTGTGCGTGCTCAGTTGCTTTAGTCGTGTCCAACTATGTCGACCCCGTAGCCCGCCAGGCTCCTCTCTCCATGGGATTCTCCAGGCAAGAATACTGGAGTGGGTTGCCATGCCCTTCACCAGGGGACCTTCCTGACGCAGGGAGCCATCCTGCATGCCTTAACATCTCATGCATTGGCAGGCAGGTTCTTTACCACTAGCACCCCCTGGGAAGCCCCAAAGAGGTGTTCTCTGAACTCATTATGATCAAATGAGACCACCATAGTACCTGCTAGATCTGAGAAACCTTACCATTTATATGATGTTATCTAATATGTAGTCACAGGCATATGTAGAATATAGATATCTTTCCCATTTTATTTATCCAGTTCCTAATTAGCAAGAATACTCAAACATAACTACCAGATAATTACCAATGAATACAGCCCTAGAATGACATTTATCTGGTAAGCATTAAAGCAAAATTCAAATATTACTTGCTGCCATTATGACTCATTTTTCAAAGAACATTTTCTTCTGCTTTATTTCTACACACGCATGTCATTTAAGGATATAAAGATGCTCTTCCACGGAGCAAATGAGCTTTCTCAATGAAAAGTGGAGAACATCATTAGTCTCACCATGCTGGTTGTCTTCTAAGATCTGATTTTTGTCACAGTACACTACTTGTTTCCTATCTTCAAAATCTGTCACACAGTATCTTGAATAACTTTGGCTTTTTTAGCTTTCTCTTAACAATATAACATAATAAATAGCAGTTTGCAGTACTCTTGGTTTGGTAAACAACTCAAATAGAAACTGTCTAGACTTCCAAAAGTGCAGAAAAATAATACTCCTTAACCTAAAATTTTTCACCTCTCAAACCATCTGTAATCTGATGGAGATTATACAAGCCATATATATGCTTGTTAATCCAGCATTTCACACCTCAGAAAATCTTTATATACACTTAAATAATTAGGATTTATTGGTGTCATTTAAAATGGATCCAGGTGAGCGCTGCGTGGCAAGTCGAGGTTATATTCTATTATAACAGAGTTCTGTGGAAGCAAACAGCAAGTCTGAGAATGTTGAGTCTCTTTTTCATCAAAAATAAGTATAATACACATTATCTGTTCCATCAGTAGGCCAAGAAATAATTAGAGACAAGATGAGACATAATTCAATGGTGGATCATGGTCCACATGCTGAAAACTCTACTATGAATAACATCACCTCTTAGCTACTCTGCAGAGAAATTTTACACCCTTTAGTTGTATAACCTTAACAATTCTAGTTCCTGAAGATGTAACACTCATATATATCACCACATGCCATAAGGCATAGGTTAAGTTCCTTAGATGCATTATATGTGGCTTATATTTGGGGGGCTACATCTCCAAGTTTGCTATGGGTATAATACATATTCAAGTTACACTCTGGTTGTAAAAGCCACAATCTGTGTCAACAGAACTTTATAAACGTCTCTGAATTCCACTGAGCATCCAAATATTATGTGCATGCATTTATTTCTAATCACTCAAGCCAGCAACCTGCCTTCCTCCAAATCCCCAAGTCCTAAGGGACAAAACTATTCATGAGGGTCAGTGAACTACAGATTCTGTAGGGATTTAAGAAAACAGAAGGTCAGTGGTAACTCTGTGAATTTAGAAAAGGATATCAAACTGTTTTACATTTTCCCTGAAGGTTAAACCTAGACAGCATATTAAAAAGCAGAGACTTTGCCAACAAAAGTCCATCTAGTCAAAGCTATGGTTTTTCTAGTAGTCATGTATGGATGTGAGAGTTGGACTATAAACAAAGCTGAGTGCCGAAGAATTGATGCTTTTGAACTGTGGTGGTGGCAAAGACTCTTGAGAGTCCCTCGGACTGCAAGGAGATCCAACCCGTCCATCCTAAAGGAGGTCAGTCCTGGGTGTTCATTGGTAGGACTGATGTAGAAACTGAAACTCCAATACTTTGGCCACCTGATGCAAAGAGCTGACTCATTTGAAAAGACCCTGATGCTGGGAAAGATTGAGGGAAGGAGGAGAAGGGGACCACAGAAGATGAGATGGTTGGATGGCATCACCAACTCAATGGACATGGGTTTGGGTGGACTCTGGGAGTTGGTGATGGACAGGGAGGCCTGGCGTGCTGCGGTCCATGGGGTCACAAAGCGTCAGACACAATTGAGCGACTGAACTGAACTGAAGGTTAAAAAGAGAGGAAGGCTTGAATAACAGACGCTAGACACAAAAAAAGCTGCCCACGTGTTGAGTGACAAGACATGAGAAAAAAAAAGCTACTAAGAGCCACATTTGGAAAGTTCTACCTTTGTAATAAGTAGATCATGTCTTCTGAGAGAATTTTCAATACAATTCCTCTGGGAGACAATGAGTGATGCAGGAGCGTGGTGGAGGAGATGCTTTGCAAGTCTCTTCCTGATCTATGACTCCATGAAACTACCTTCAAGAGTTAAGAAAAACCACACACTGCATCTGGTTTCTGAAGTCACAAGACCTTGGTCACATCAAGGTAATATCTTCTGCTTTTGATACATATTCAGATAAAAGCTCTTCCAAATTCCTTTATTTACTTTAACCTTTACCACAAAGATTTCTGTCTCTCAATTAGCCTCTGCTCATTCAATCCAATGTACATAGAAAGTGGAGGATAGGATAGAATTATATTATAATTATACTGTGATTCCCATCATCACAATTACATTGTTTTCCTTCCAAGTTCATTATTTAATATCCCAGATCAAAATAATTAACAAGAAACATGGCCCTTATCTCTGCTCCAGTAGTACAATTAACAAACACTGGTATACTTAAAATATAACCTCATTTTTATATTTATTTCTTATGGAATTTTCTTAAATTTGGTTTTAAGCTGAAAAAAGTGTGAAATGTCAAAAAGAAATTATGACCACATGCCACGCACACATACTCAAAAAGAGTGCAATAGATTATGACCAACAAAAAGCTGAGGTCCAGTGATTCACAGAGAATGTTAAATACCTTTCTCAAGATATATAATTAAAATAACCAAGGTATATAATTTTTTAGGATACATATACAGTTGTCTCACTCATTTATCTCACTAGAAAATAACCATAGGAGTCAGTAGCAGATAAAGGAAACCTCAGCTGAATTATACTTCAAGGGTTAAAAAAAAAAGACATTGTAGTTAACAGATGTTTTTCAACAATTTATTGAACTTCTGAAAGCTATTATAGCCGTGAAATAGATGTACAGGGTAAGGTAAAACAGCATGCTTTGCTGTGAAAAAGCAATTTCAAGATAATTCCTTACCCTCTTTTTCTTAGTAGATTGTTCTGAGACTAAAAGCCAACAGGTAAAGTTATTAAAATATGTTTTTATAGACATTTCAGTGAACAAGAACTACATCAAGATCTCATTAATATTGTCGAATATAATTTCCCTTCATTGTCTCTGCAAAGGAATAACCTTGTCCCTCTCATTTTTCATCCATCCTCTCAGGCCAAAATTGCAGAGCCTTATCCCCCTTCAAGAGATTTCCCATGCAAAAACTGATAGAGGAGAGCTTGGTTTTATGGAAAGATCATTGGCCTGGGGACTAAGAAACAAGGTTCTAGTTGCAAGTCACTAAAAACCTAGGGGATCTGAGCAGTCTTTGTCCAAACTGGGCCTCAATTTCCTTATCTGTGAGATGGGAAAACTTGTAAATAAATACAAATGAGTTCTAAAATATCTTTCACTTTAAATGGAGAAACAAAACCATTGTTTTTCTTTCTTCATTTCACATACACAAATCAATTAATGGTGCATTACAGCCTAAATTTTAAAGAGAGAACTATTTCTAAATAAAAATATCCAAAGATAACTTCAAGACTTTGGTACAGATGAAGGTTTTTAAAAGACTTTTTCAAAGACTTCTCAAAGGAAAGCACTGGAGTTCATTAAAATTAAAAACTTCTGTTCATCCAAGGACATCCTTCTGTGCTGTGTGTGTGTGCGTGTAGTCGCTCAGTCGTGTCCAGCTCTTTGTGATCCCTGAACTGTAGGCCACCAGGCTCCTCTGTCCACGGAGTTATTCAGGCAAGAATACTGGAGCGAGTTCCCATTTCCTACTCCAGGGATCAAACCCACATCTCTTGCATCTCCTGCATTGGCAGGCAAATTCTTTACCACTGTGCCACATGGGATGGCATCACCGACTCAATGGACATGAGTTTGAGTGAACTCCGGGAGTTGATAATGGACAGGGAAGCCTGGCATGCTGTAGTCCATGTACAGGGTCACAAAGAGTTGGACACGACTGAGCAACTGAACTGAACTGTGCCACCTGGGAAGCCCCCATACCACACTTGATTTTAGCCAAAAGGCCAAGAACCAAGTGAGTGAATGTGCAAGTAGAAGTGTGGGAAAGATATCTTAAATACATGTGTCTCGTGCATATAAAGAACTATAAATCAGGAAGAAAAATACAAATAACTCAACTCTAAAACAGAGCAAAAGATTCAAACAGATCATTCACAAAAGTGGATATCACACTGGCAAATAAAGAAATGAAAAGGAATACAACATGACTAATCATCAAGGAAACACCAATTACAAACACAGATAGTTTTACAAGCAACACAGTGGTAGAGCATTAGTGTAGGTATAGAGCAATGGGAACTCTGATTTAATGCTGCTGGGACTAAATTGTAAAAACCACTTTGGAAAGCAATTCCACCCCAAGTGGACACACCAAACAGAAATGCATAATATGTACCCTGAAAGATACATACAAGCATATTGACAAAAGCATTATTCAGAATAACTGACACCAGCAACACCCAAACACCCAGCAAAATTAATAATCTGTGAAATATTCACCCAAGGAATATGAACACACTATTCCTAGATGAAACAGTATATACTGAATCCCACAAACTTGCTGAGAAGATATCAACCTTAAAAGATACCTACCAGATAATTCCAGCTACATTAAGTTTGAAAACAGGCAAAATTAGTAGCAAATTTTGGTAATAAAAATTAGAAAAAATCCCCACTATCTTTTGCATGAGCAATAGTTAACAATAGGAAGAAGCATAAGAGATGAATTATGGTGTTCTGGTAATGGTAGTATTCAAAAATTAACTTCCACTTTTAAAAATATTCGGTATTTTGTTGACAAAATAAGGGGTTCAACAACTTAACTGCATACACTACCTCTACAATGACTTATGCTTAGTAATCACATTGTTAGCTGATTTAAACATCACATCCTCAGAGTCTTTGTGACCACTGTATGGATGCAGTACCCTTCCCCCATCTTTAACCCTTCACTCCGTTGTTTTTCTTCCAAAAGTTTCCACCTGCTAGCATGTGTTTAAGTCCATATTCTACTTTCCCCTTGGGGAGGGTACAGACTTGAAACTCTTTTTGTATCCTTATTATCTGGGACAGTGGCTGAAAGAGAGGATTTTTGCTTCTATTTTATCAGTCTTTCTATTTTAATTATTTACTTTCTTTTTTAATTATTTACTTTCTATTTTAATTATTACTTCTATTTTAGCAGTCTGGTTTTTAATACACCTATTTCAAATAGCAATCTAATCTGTAGTCCTTAAAACTCAAAACATTATCATCTATTGATTATTACATATTTCATTGTCAAATGTCAAATCAAAATTACTCAGATTAAAAAAAGCAAAGAAATCAATTTCTCTATAAGTTTTAGTGCAAAAAAGTTTTCATTGGAATACAGCTGAAAATAAAAATAGCTTTGAAGTGGGGAAAAAATGCTGTTTAACTCTGGTTCTCAAGATTTTTGCTTTCTTCCCTTACCAGTTCAGTTGGACAGATATTTCTTGATAGTCAGTTACGAGGTAGGTACTAAAAACTCAAAGATGAATTAGACATAATCTATACCTTAAATGTAGCATTAAGTAGGAATAGCAAAGAAACAGACCACTTATGCTACTTCAGAAACAGATGAAAGAGGAATTTAGGAGAAATGGAATCTTCTGAAATGTGTAGTTCCTGAAACATAACCAGCCTACTTTCCAATATAAGAGCCATTTCTTCCTATTAATACATAGATGTGTGAAACCTCAAGTAGAAAAGTGCTTTATTATTTAACAAGGTGAAATTTTCTTTTGCTTCTGTATATGATTTTTATTATGCATTTTAATATCTAACTTGTTCACATTAATTTAAATCAGTCCCATTGATGATGCTGGAGGAGGTTAACGTTACAGTAATTCCCATGCTGGGTGTTATATGCAAGAGCAGAAAAAGCAGCATAAAAACAATGAGGGCACAAACACTCCTGTTGATTCAGGTGGTTTTTCCTTCACTTTTCTTTTTCTTTTTATTTATTTATTTATTTATTTTTAATTTTATTTTATTTTTAAACTTTACATAATTGTATTAGTTTTGCCAAATATCAAAATGAATCCGCCACAGGTATACATGTGTTCCCCATCCTGAACCCTCCTCCCTCCTCCCTCCCCTTACCATCCCTCTGGGTCGTCCCAGTGCACCAGCCCCAAGCATCCAGTATCGTTCATCGAACCTAGACTGGCAACTCATTTCATACATGAAAATTTACATGTTTCAATGCCATTCTCCCAAATCTTTCCACCCTCTCCCTCTCTCACAGAGTCCATAAGACTGTTCTATACATCAGTGTCTCTTTTGCTGTCTCGTACACAGGGTTATTGTTACCATCTTTCTAAATTCCATATATATGCGTTAGGATACTGTATTGGTGTTTTTCTTTCTGGCTTACTTCACTCTGTATAATAGGCTCCAGTTTCATCCACCTCATTAGAACTGATTCAAATGTATTCTTTTTAATGGCTGAGTAATACTCCATTGTGTATATGTACCACTGCTTTCTTATCCATTCATCTGCTGATGGACATCTAGGTTGCTTCCATGTCCTGGCTATTATAAACAGTGCTGCGATGAACATTGGGGTACTCGTGTCTCTTTCCCTTCTGGTTTCCTCAGTGTGTATGCCCAGCAGTGGGATTGCTGGATCATAAGGCAGTTCTATTTCCAGTTTTTTAAGGAATCACCACACTGTTCTCCATAGTGGCTGTACTAGTTTGCATTCCCACCAACAGTGGAAGAGGGTTCCCTTTTCTCCACACCCTCTCCAGCATTTATTACTTGTAGACTTTTGGATCGCAGCCATTCTGACTGGTGTGAAATGGTACCTCATAGTGGTTTTGATTTGCATTTCTCTGATAATGAGTGATGTTGAGCATCTTTTCATGTGTCTGTTAGCCATCTGTATGTCTTCTTTGGAGAAATGTCTGTTTAGTTCTTTGGCCCATTTTTTGATTGGGTCATTTATTTTTCTGGAGTTGAGCTGTAGGAGTTGCTTGTATATTCTCGAGATTAGTTGTTTGTCATTTTGAAGATACTTAGCACACTCGCCATGTACTATTCATAGGGGGGAATTTTACTTAGAGTCTATAATTAATGACTATAATAATATATGATGTATAATTACTAGACATACTATATATGTTGCTGTTGGACACTAAATCATGTCCAACTCTTTTGCGACCCCATGGACTGTAGCCCACCAGGCTCCTTTGTCCATGGTATTTCTCAGAGAAGAATATTGGAGTGGGTTGCCATTTCTTTCTCCAGGAGATCTTCCTGACCCAGGGATCAAACCAGCAGTTCCTGCCCCCTCTCCTGAAGTACAGGCAGATTCTCTACTGCTGAACCACTGGGGAAGCCCCTGTACTATATATAATTAACTATAATGATTCTAGACTATAATTTAAATTATATTTAATTTATAGTACATTTTGCCACTTATTAAGAATTATAGTAAAAGAGAGAAGATGGAATTCTTGGTAAAATTAGGGATTTGACTATTTGTGAATTTCAGTTGTGTCTCTAGAATTACCATGAATAGAGCAAAAAGGCAAAATCTGGAAATTCTAGTCCTAGGAGGCTAGTACAGTCACCTTCGGAAGGGTCTTTTAGCTTCTTTCAGCCTAAGTTTCTTCATTTGGGGGAGCGAAAAAAAAAGAGAAGTTGAAGAAGATAATTTCTATGGTTTTTTTCCAAGTTCTAAGTGTTCTAAACATGTGTTATAAATAATTAAAATCTTGCTATTACCTCTCCAAGTAATTGAAGTACAAACCACTACTTGTGGTCTGTGAACAATCCAGACTTTTCTCTATGTAAACATCATCAACTGCATTATTCAAGACAAGCTGTTGTTACTGTTGTTGAGTTACTAAATTGTGTGTCCAACTCTTTTGGGACCCCATGGACTGTGGCCCACCAGGCTCCGCTGTCCATGGAATTCTTCAGGCAAGAATACTGGAGTGGGTTGCCATGCCCTCCTCCAGGGGACCTTCCTGAACCAGGGACTGAACCTGCAGCTCCTGCACTGCAGACAGAATCTTTACCGTTGAGCCACTGGGGAAGCCCATTCCTGACCATCAAAAGACTGGCATACACTAATGGTGTCCAAACCCGGGTAGTAATCAGAATCACTAGGAACGGTTTTCTGCTTTTTATTTTGTTTTGTTTTGGTTTTTATGGAATCAGAGTATCTCATCATAGAGCCCTGGGTTTGTTCATTTTTTTAAATTTCTTCCTCTGATTTTGAGGTGTAACCAAATCTGTGAACCACTGTTATAAACAACAAATCTTATGAGTTCTGAACACTGAGGGACCTCCGTGCTCTAGATTAGTTTGGAAAGCTAATAATAATGTGCATTATTGAAATTGATTTATAATTTTTTCTTGATCAGCCAGTGGTTGTACAAACTGACAGTGGTAAAACCCTGCTGCTGCTGCTGCTAAGTCGCTTCAGTCACGTCCAACTCTGTGCAACCTCATAGACGGCAGCCCCCCAGGCTCCACCATCCCTGGGATTCTCCAGGCAAGAACACTGGAGTGGGTTGCCATTTCCTTCTCCAATGCATGAAAGTGAAAAATGAAAGTGAAGTTGCTCAGTCGTGTCCGACTCTAGCGACCCCATGGACTGCAGCCTACCAGGCTCCTCCATCCATGGGATTTAGGGGTACAATAATCAACCCAACTTTTCATACAACTAGAGGATCGCATTCAAATAGACTCATATGCTCTTTTTCAAATTTCATAACAATAATAAGTATTACACCTTACATCAGTATAGTGTTTTATGGATTATATTGTGCTCCACATGAATCCTCATTTGAATCTGACTTAGTTATGTTATATCCATTTTAAAAATCAGAAAAAAATAGCTTTTTTGCAACAGGTTTGCCGCCAGGACACAGGTGTCGTGAAAACCACCATTAAACCTAAGCCAAAATGGGAAAGGAGAAGACCCACATCAACATCGTTGTCATTAGGCACGTAGATTCAGGGAAGTCTACCACGACTGGCCATCTGATCTACAAATGTGGCGGGATCAACAAGAGAACAATTGAAAAGTTCAAGAAGGAGGCTGCCGAGATGGGGAAGCGCTCCTTGAAATATGCCCGGGTCCTGGACAAACTGAAAGCTGAACGTGAGCGTGGTATCACCACTGATATCTCCCTGTGGAAATGTGAGACCAGCAAGTACTATGTTACCATCATTGATGCCCCAGGACACAGAGACTTCATCAAAAACATGATTACAGGCACATCCCAGGCTGACTGTGCCGTCCTGATTGTTGCTGCTGGTGTTGGTGAATTTGAAGCCGGTATCTCCAAGAACGGGCAGACCCGTGAGCATGCCCTTCTGGCTTACACCCTGGGCGTGAAACAACTAATTGTTGGCGTTAACAAAATGGATTCCACTGAGCCACTCTATAGCCAGAAGAGATACGAGGAAATTGTTAAGGAAGTCAGCACCTACATTAAGAAAATTGGCCACAACCCCGACACAGTAGCATTTGTGCCAATTTCTGGCTGGAATGGTGACAACATGCTGGAGCCAAGTGCTAACATGCCATGGTTCAAGGGATGGAAAGTCCCCCGTAAGGACGGCAATGCCAGTGGAACCACCCTGCTTGAAGCTCTGGATTGCATCCTGCCACCAGCTTGCCCAACTGACAAACCCTTGCGTTTGCCTCTCCAGGATGTCTGTAAAATTGGTGGTATTGGTACTGTCCCTGTGGGTCGTGTAGAGACTGGTGTTCTCAAACCTGGCATGGTGGTCACCTTTGCTCCAGTCAATGTAACAACTGAAGTCTGTAGAAATGCAAACCATGAAGCATTGAGTGGAGCCCTTCCTGGAGACAATGTGGGATTCAATGTCAAGAACATGTCTGTCAAAGATGTCCGTCGTGGCAATGTGGCTGGTGACAGCAAAAATGATCCACCCATGGAAGCTGCTGGCTTCACAGCTCAGGTGATTATTTGGAACCATCCAGGCCAAATCAGTGCTGGATATGCACCTGTGCTGGATTGTCACACAGCTCACATTGCTTGCAAGTTTGCTGAGCTGAAGGAGAAGACTGATCGTTCTTCTGGGAAAAAGCTGGAAGATGGCCCTAAATTCTTGAAATCTGGTGACGCTGCCATCATTGATATGGTTTCTGCCAAGCCCATGTGTGTCAAGAGCTTCTCTGATCATCCTCGTCTGGGCCGTTTTGCTGTGCGTGACATGAGACAGCAGTCGCTGTGGGTGTCATCAAAGCAGTGGACAAGAAGGCAGCTGGAGCTGGCAAGGTCACCAAGTCTGCCCAGAAAGCTCAGAAGGCTAAATGAATATTATCCCCAATACCTGCCACCCCAGTCTTAATCATTGGTGGAAGAACGGTCTCAGAACTGTTGTCTCAATTGGCCATTTAAGTTTAATAGTAAAAGACTGGTTAATGATAACAATGCATCGTAAAACCTTCAGAAGGAAAGGAGAATGTTTTTGTGGACCATATGTTTTGTGTGTGGCAGTTTAAGTTATTAGTTTTTAAAATCAGCACTTTTTAATGAAAACAACTTGACCAAAAATCTGTCACAGAATCTGAGACCCATTAAAAAAAGTTTAATGAGAAAAAAATAATAATAATAAAAATCAGAAAATTAAATCACAGAGGTAATCATTTAAGGATCACACAAATTAGAGGAAGCTTGAATTTAAACAAAAGCCTTTCTGACTCTAAATGCCTTTTATCTAATCTCATAAATAGTAAAAACTGTTTACTCTTTTTTTATTCATAAACAGTAAAAATTAAACTAGTGTTTTTATAACAAGTTTAACTTGAATTTAGACAGGTAAGAAATCTTTTCTAAAAGATTTGTAAATATTTTTCAGTTATATGATTTCTAAGTCACAATCACTCTTATCTCCACAGTTCAAAATTAATATTCAAAGTGATCTTAATTCTACTTTTTAAGCCCCATGCAAAAACCTGGGGAAAACTCTCTACTAGGCATGGCAGTGGGTGAAAACAATCTCTCCCCTTAGGAAGCAAACAAATCTGAATGCAACAGAAGAAAGTTTTACAATAAAAACAGAAAACCAAAACCTGTAGCTGTCAGCCAAGAGAAAATTCCACAGGGACATCCTGTAATAAGAGCAAAGCTCCTAAAACAGAACAGAAGAGCAAAGACTTTGGCGTCAGATGAACCTGGGTTTAAATGCATGCTATGCCATCTAATACTCATGTCTGCTTGGGCAAGTCATCTTATTAATGAAGATATATATAGTCTATATTCTATTGTATTAGTTTTGTATCGCTGCTGTAACAAATTACCACAAATTTGGCTGTTCAAAACAGCACAAATTTAATCTCACAGTTCTTGAAGTCAGAGCCTGAAGCAGCTCTCACTGGACTAAAATAAGATGTTATTAGGGCTGCTTTTTTTTTTTTTTTTTTTTTTTTTGAGCTCTAGGATGAGTCCATTTCCTTGCCTTTTCTAGTTTCCGGAGACTGCCAGAATTCCTTGGCCTGAAGCCACGTCCATCTTCCAAGCCAGCAGTGACTGGTCGAGTCTCTCTCTGCATCACTCTGACACTGGCTTTGCTGCCTCCCTCCTCCACATTTAAGGATCCATGGGATTGAGCCCACCTGGATAAACCAGAATAATCTATATTTTAAAGTCACCAGATTAGCAAACTTTATTCTATCTTCAACCTCACTTCCCCTTTGCCATGTAATAACCATTCACAGTTTCCAGAAGATACAAAAATTAAGGGGCAGAGGCACATCAGAGAGAGGTCTAGGATACTGTCTAACATCCTAGAGTCCTTCCTACTTTGACATGTGTTTTTCAGCCAGCACAATAGACAGGATCTCTAAAGAAACCACACAGAGTGGGGAGCACTTAGGTATGAAAGATCTCCATTTTATACCCCCAGATAGTTATATGACATTCATAGGGAGCCATGTCTGTTAAATTCATGGATAGTTGGTTGGGGTGCTTTGTTTGTTTTAGAATATATCTAAAGAGTCAGTCACTTTTTCATTTGTCCAAAAATTAAATGTAGATGATCTGTTATGCATTCTGGGTTTTACTGGAAAAATATAAGAAATCCTCTGGTGGTTTAGTTTGCTAAGTCGTGTCCAACTCTTGAGACCCCATGAACTGTATGTAGCCTGCCAGTCTCCTCTGTCCATGGGATTTGCCAGGCAAAAATACTGGAGTGGGTTGCCATTTCCTTCTGCAAGAAATCCTCTAGAGTCTGACAAAGCAGAATTCTTTCAGGAGTGTCATTGGGATCAAAATGCCTAGGTTTTCATTTCAGTTACTAGTAAATAATAAGAATGTCTCTAAGTGTTAATTTCCTGGTCTGCAAAATAGAGATACTGTGTTGCATGAATACTATAAGGGTAGAAATGATCCTAAGTTGCCTAATACCATTTTCAGCACAATAAGTGGCAAGCATTGCTGTATCCTAGATATTTCTACTCCTTGACACAGTCTGAATTGACTTTAGTTTTATTAACTCAATTTAGCCATACTTAAGTTCAAAGCCAGGCTTCCTTGGTGGCTCAGTGGTAAAGAATCCACCTACCAATGCAGGAGACACAGGCTCAATCCCTGGGTCTGGAAGATCTCCTGGAAAAGGAAATGGCAACCCATTCCAGTATTCTTGCCTGGGAAATTCCATGGACAGAGGAGCTTGGCAGGCTACAGTCCATGGAGTCGCAAAAGAGTTGGGCACGACTTAGCGACTAAACAACAACAAGTTCAAAGCCTCTAGGAACAAAGTCTTCATGTTTCTTAGGGGAATAAACTCCTTCTCCTCCTCTAGAATTTACTTTCTGTTCTGAGGAACAGGATGCCAATACCAGCAACTATATTGATATGGAACAAAAGTGGTGATTTATCCATGATGTTCTTCAAAGCTGGCCTGGTGCTCCTTTTCCAAAGTCCTGCTGTTGAAAGGACTCCAAGCATTCATTCATTGTGTTGCACCACAGCTCATTTTTCTTGAGCCATAGATGAGCTTAACACAATTTTCTTACAATGCCTTGTATAACTATGGTACCCCAAATCCAGCTTTCTTCTATCAGATCAGATCAGATCAGTCGCTCAGTTGTGTCCAACTCTTTGTGACCCCATGAATCGCAGCACGCCAGACCTCCCCGTCCATCACCAACTCCTGGAGTTCACTCAGACTCACATCCATCGAGTCAGTGATGCCATCCAGCCATCTCATCCTCTGTCGTCCCCTTCTCCTCCTGCCCCCAATCCCTCCCAGCATCAGAGTCTTTTCCAATGAGTCAACTCTTCGCATGAGGTGGCCAAAGTACTGGAGTTTCAGCTTAAGCATCATTCCCTCCAAAGAAATCCCAGGGCTGATCTCCTTTAGAATGGACTGGTTGCACGTTCCAAAACTGGCCTACCTTGAGACTTCCTTATAATTTTTCTGGGATGATTCTTGTATCTAGATAGCTAAAGTTGCTTACCTGAATAACATTAGTCTCAAAACTGTTAGAAGAGGGAATGAAAGTCAGTGTAATAGTAAGACAGGTAAATATTAATAATACAGTAAATTCTCAAATAGTAACAAATGTGAAAACATTTATTATTTTCTGCTCCCCTTTTCTGACACAGAAATAACTCCCTCAATGTACCAGTCATTGTATCAGACCCTTTGGTCACACACTTGTTTAGAGCTGGAATTTGACCAAAGTCAAGCCAATCAAATTTCCAACATAACCACTAGTCTGAAGTTTTCATGGCCATATATGAGCCACAGGCAACTGCCAAATGACTAATCTAGATCCCTCATCAGTCAAATTCCCAGAAAGAGAATATTATTGTCCATTATCAAGTAAATGCATCAAGTGGCCTGGGGTCAGGTGTCCATTATTCACTGTTGAGTTGAACAGTGAAATTGCAAACAGAACCAGGAGTTGCCAAAAAATAAAGAGAGAGAGACAGAGAGATCCTTTAGAACTGTAATCCAAAAATTGAATGAATAAACAGGATTAAATAAAATGGATCTGAATAGAAAGTGTAGCTCCCACAGTGGTTTGAAGTTGACTGATACTGCTTAAAATAAAAGGATGATCAAAGGTTCTTTGAGTTTTTGTAACATAGCATGACCATGGCTATGAATTACTTGAAAGTAAACTAAGGATCCTCATTCCCAGGCACCAGGCTATGCCAGAAGAATTTCCTAAAGGAGATGTCTTTCATGTGATACTTCCAGCAAAACATTCCCTGCCAATAATGGTTGGTTTTCCATGACAGTTAAATATTACCTCACCCATTCCACAGGTGCATAGACAGAGGATAGCAGATGACTGAGGGTAGAAAGCCACCAGCAAGGACAGGGAAGCCCTTGCTATAAAATCCTAAGAGGAAGGTCCTTAACGACCAGCAAAGCCCTGGCTTTGACTCCAAAGGGTCTACAGTAAGCACAATAAAGTCCCTACAATTTGCGTAGCAACAGGAACCTCAATTCTCTAGAGGTTAACAGCCAGAGTTTTTGAAGAAGTAGATCAAGACATTGCAGAATGGATCCAGAAATTAGGTTAAAGGAGCACTCCAGAGAACTGAGCCAACAGAATAACATGTGCTATATTAGGGATGACTGGCTACTTCTGGTCAGTGAGAAGATGCCAATTTTCCACATATAAAAAAGGTTTTGATGGTCTACAAAGCTCACAATGAAAGCAAAAGACATGCAGATAGTTGTGTCTTCTTTGTAAACATTGGCTATAACATCCCACAAATTGTGTGCATCAAGAAATTCTCTTACAATCCCTTTTACTAGAAAGTACTGCCTTAAGTATCTTGTTACTATTGTAGAACCTAAAATAGCTGAAATCTCAGTGGACCTGACCAGCAATATCCTTCCTCTATTGGTGATCATGCAAAAAATGAATAATCCTAATTGATTGTCTCCTTGCTCCGACCTCCTGGGTTGAAAAGATAGGTTAAAATTTGATGAGGAAAGACCTATGTAAGATCTTACCAAAAAAAAAAAATCTTACCATACACACCCAAATGATAATAAGAGAGGGGGCAGGAGGAAACTGGGAGGTTTCAAATATATTTATAACATGATGGTAGTGATGGTTTCATATACTTATCCCCAAACTCAAGCTGTATATGTTAAATATGCATGCCTTCTGGAGTGTCAATCATATCTCAATAAAGTGGATTTTAAAAAAAGAAGGATCATCCAGGAAATGTTTTGTCTCTCTTCCTGGTAACTTATAATTTCTTTTAACACTTTTTTTAGCTGGGATATTTAAGTAACAGGAAAAGTGGCTTATTGCCTTATAGTGACTTCTATGAAATTCCAGGAAATGCAACATTGCCATGAAACGCATCATTTATAACCTTGGATAGACAGCTTTTTGACTACATTGTGTGCTACAGTCCTAAGAAAAGATTTTTTAAAAAATTAGCTCTGATGGGTGTGGTAAAGCCACTATCTCATGAATATATTAGCCATTGCTGCTGAGAAACAGTTTATTGTAGATCTAGCCAATCTGTGTATGCATATGAAGCAGAACATGTAAATGAATTGTTTAACTATTTTTAGATAACTTCCTACCACCTTTATCCCAACACATTCCTCTTCAAGCTTGTTTTATTAATAAGCATACTTTATAGAATGCCTTAGCACGGCTAAGGAATGAGAGACACGGGGTGGAAAGATGGCAGGGAAGATATTGCTAATACAAGCTGAATACATAAATTCATTAATCACACAGACCACACTCTATTATTCAGCAGCTGACATTACAGTGTGAGATCAGTTCAGCCCCTGGCTCCTGCTCCTATCAACTCAATACATATTTATCAAGGCCTTACTCTCACCAAGCTATCACTCTGCTGAGAGGCTGCAGAGAAGAAAGAGAGGGAGGAAAAAAGGGAGAGAGGGGGTTAGGCACTGCTCAAGGAATACTGCCCTAACTTAGGAAGATGTGACACACATATGGGAAACAACCAAAGATCACTACTCAAGTATTGCTATGTTCTTTCTTCTCTGCCCAATAATTATTTAGGGGGATTCATTGTCTACCATTGGCTTCCCAGGTGGCTCAGTGGTAAAGAATCTGCCTGCCAATGCAGGAGATGCAGGAGACACGGGTTCAATCCCTGGGTCGGGAAGACCCCTGAGTATTAAGTGGCAACCCACTCCAGTATTCTTGCCTGGGAAATCCCATGGACAGAGGGGTCTGGCAGGCTTCAGTCCATGGGGTCTCAAAGACTCAGACATGACATGCTTTAGTGACTGAGCATGCCCGCACAATTGTCTACCATTACTGCTACCATAAGGTATTTAAGAGAATAGGGACTCAGGTCAGTTATTTTCTCTTATTTAATAGGTCAGGGAAAAAGCCTTAATAGGAGAGGAGGGGGAGAAACTAAAATTATTGGTAGAAAGAATGAGGTTATCATACTTTATCTATCATATTGGTAGAAAGAAAGCATGAATGTCATTTTCTGTGTCATAACTGTTCCATATTATCACAGAAAATCAAATAGCTTTATTGGGTACTATAAAATTAAAATATTCTATGTAAAATACAATATATAGATATTGTTCTATATATGTAAAAGTCTCTTTTCAAGGTCCTAGTTTTCTTGAATAATTAAACTGAGTTACATATTTGGGATATAATAAACCCAAAGTCTGCCAAAGTATTAGGCAGAACTTAATTTGAGTACTAATTCCCTAAAATCCTTACTTATGACTCATGTAATCAAGGGGAGATAATTTAACTTTTCTGTGCTTTGATTTCCTCTCTATCAAATAAAGCTGCTGCTGCTAAGTCACTTCAGTCATGTCCGACTCTGTGCGACCCCATAGACAGCAGCCCACCAGGCTTCCCCGTCCCTGGGATTCTCCAGGCAAGAACACTGGAGTGGGTTGCCATTTCCTTCTCCAATGCAGGAAAGTGAAAAGTGAAAATGAAGTTGCTCAGTCGTGTCCGACTCTTAGCGACCCCATGGTTTACAGCCTACCAGGCTCCTCCGTTCATGGGATTTTCCAGGCAAGAACACTGGAGTGGGTTGCCATTGCCTTCTTCACAAATAAAGCTAACTATAGCCAATTTGAAGGAAATAATGAAGATTAAGTGATATAAATAATTTCACCTAGTACAGAGCCAGGTTCATAACAAGTAATTAATAAATGCCCGCTTCCCATCCCTGTAAGCATAGAAGTAAGCAGACATATGATCTAAAGCTTCAAAAGAGAAATATCCAAAAATGGAAATTGTATGTTGTGAAAATTAATAGAACACAACTGCATTTAACTGAAAATATCAGTTATACCTCTTCCACTTTCCAATGCAGGAGATGCAGGTTTGATCCTTGGTTGGGGAACTAAGATCCCACATGCCAAGCAGTGCAGTCAAAAAAATAATAATAATAAAATAAAGTAAAAATTAAAAAAATAAAATACCATCATGAAGCAAGCATTCAAATTTAGTGAACATTAGTAGGGAGTTGGTACTTAGCATAGACCTCTGTAAGAGTACTATCTACTCTCTTTTTGTAATTAATTGTATGCATATCTGTCCACCTGAGGTGAAGAGCCGACTCATTGGAAAAGATCCTGATGCTGGGAAAGATTGAAGGCAGAGAAGGGAACAACAGAAGACAAGATGGTTGGATGGCATCACTGACTCAATGGACATGAGTTTGAGCAAGCTCCAGGAGATGGTGAAGGACAGGGAAGCTTGGCTGCTGCAGTCCATGGGGTCACAAAGAGTCAGACATGACTGAGCAACTGAAGGACAACAACATATCTGTCCCATCTTGCAAGGACTTCAATGAGGTCAACATGCAAATCTTATATATAACATAACCTTGTTAAATGACTGTGGGCACGTGTGAATGAACAAGTGCATAAGAACCAGGATATAGCAATTCTGAAACCTTCTCTGTATGAATAAAATGCACATGAATAATATACAATGAGAGCCTACGAACTTACTGCTGTTGCTGCTAAGTCACTTCAGTGGTGTCCGACTCTGTGTGACCCCATAGACGTCAGCCCACCAGGCTCTCCTGCCCCTGGGATTCTCCAGGCAAGAACACTGGAGTGGGTTGCCATTTCCTTCTCCAATGCATGAAAGTGAAAAAGTGAAAGTGAAGTCGTTCAGTCGTGTCCGACTCTTAGCGACCCCATGGACTGCAGCCCACCAGGCTCCTCCATCCATGGGATTTTCCAGGCAAGAGTGCTGGAGTGGGGTGCCATTGCCTTCTCCAATGAACTTACTACCTAATCACAAAAATGAAGTAAAAGACATCTCAGTCATGAGGAAAATTCTTGTGTTAAAATATTAAGAGGGAAAAATAAATTTTGTATATGTGGAATGGTCACTGTTGAATTTTTATAGTGAATTTTTTATACTATATAGTGAAGAAAAAGAAACACAAAAAAATGTTAATGGTCAAGATCAGTAACTGGTTTTTAAAGGACACTTTCAATGCTCATCATATTTTGATCACTCTCGATTTGACCCTGACATTCTTCTCACAGTACTCATTTCTCCTGGACCATCTGCCTTATTCATTTATTCAATCAACATATATTACTGAAGTGTCTTCCACGTGCCAAGCATACAGCTAGACACTGGATACACAGAAGGGAATGAGATGGGCCAAATCCCCACCCTCACTGATCACTCCAGGAAGACAGGCATTTAGGGAGGGTACTGAGGACTACTGAGCCCACGTGCCTCGACTACTGAAGCCTGTGTGCCCAAGAGTCCTGTACTCCACAACTAGAGAAGCCACTGCATTGAGAAACCCACACGTTGCAACTAGAGAAAACCTACACACAGAACAAAAACCCAACGCAGCTAAAAATTAATTAATTAAAAGAAAAATAGTTTGCAACCTTCTAGCTTTAAAAAATAAAACAAAAGAAAACAAAAAGGGGGGAGAAGGGGAGGGCCACGTTAACTTCATATTTCCAATCCTCCGCTCACCCGAGCCAGAAAATTCACATTGTTCTGCATTTCTCTTCCTCGTCCTCCATATCTACAGGTCACTGAGTGCAATTTTAACACCTCATCTCTCAAAACTCTTCATCCCGCTCATCTTACAGTCAGAGCTCCAATCCAGGTCCTCTCTTAAAAATGGTTAGTGTGACAAATTTTGTGTATATATTTTGCCCCAATTTTTTTAAAGAGACAAAATGAGAAGCTAGTAAGGCAATACTTTTGAAGGAGGAAGCAAGACAGAAGTATTGCCAAAGACCTGGGAGAAATTTCTGCCAGAAAAAATAACCATGAAGGAAAGCGTATATGACAACGAGCGTTAACACCTGGTCATGTCCCCATGGTGCAACCCTGCATGTTGAAGACTGCTAACTGGGAACACCTGTGTCTCCTTGCTTGCGAGCTTTTTCTAGCCATGAGAGCATCGCCACCTGTTCCTGAGCAAGCTGTAAGAGTTAATGTCCCAGGAAGCAGGGGCTTCTCTGGTGGTTCAGTGGTAAAGAATCTGCCTGCAGTGCATGAGATGTGGGTTTGATCCCCAGGTTGGGAAGATCCCCTGGAGGAAGGTATAACAACTCACTCCAGTATTTTGCCTGGAGAACTCCATGGACAGAGCAGCATGGCGGGCTATAGTCCACAGGGTCGCAAGGGTCAGACACGACTTAGTGAGTAAACCACCAGCACCCAGGAAGAAGCCTTCAGCCACATCTGGATGAAGATAAACCTCAGCTTCCTTGCCCCTCTGTGAGGGTGGCTCTGAGGTGTGTTCTACATGCAGCCCAGATATCCTTGGCAGGATCAGGCTGCAATCAGACACCCGGTAATTTGCTAATAACACACAAGGGGCTTCCTTCTCTTCTCTCTCATTCCCCTATTCCTTGGAATAACCTCCCAAATAAACCACTTGCATTTCAAGTCCTTCTCTTAAGGTCTCCTTCTGGATAAATCCAAATGAAGACATTAAAAATACAAGGCTCTGAGTAAAGTTCCCCTCACCCACAACACAGGTAGGAAAAACACCATGGGAAACACATGTTCCTTTTAGTATCCAAAGAGCCAGAGTTGGAGAAAAATTAAATGATATGACACAAAATGACTTTAATACTTTGACTATACATTTAAGTAAACAACATATCAAATCATGAAGCTTAGAAGAGTGCTTTGCCTATCTTTATTTAATAAATAGATGACTAGCTTATTCTAATGCTGAATTTATAACTCTACTGATGTAACTTTACGGAAAATCCCTCCTTTTGTGGATCCCTTTGTAAACAGCTGCATAATGACAAGACACCACTGCAGCATACTTTAAAGCTTTCCTTACTTTATGTGTTAAATGTAAGCCTGCCTGGAACTGAAAGCTTGTTGAGTACTGTGAAGTACTAACAGTATATTTGCTATTAGCCCTGTGTACCCCTTCTGTCACAGAATAAAACATGCTGAGAAAATCTTCAGTTAAATGGTGTTTAAAAGGAAAAGACCACTGTAGTAAAAGCTTAACAGGCCTCCTGTCTTCAGATTAGCAATCAATCCATATTGCCTATTAAGGCAATTCAGCATCACTACTGGAGCAGACTAACAGATCATTGGGCTTCCCTGGTGGCTAGTGGTAAAGAATCCACCTGCCAATGCAAGAGATGCAGGATATGCATGTTCAGTCCCTGGGTCAGGAAGATCCCCTGGACAAGGAAATGGCAACCTACTTCAGAATTCTTGCCTGAAAACTCCTATGGACCGAGGAACTTGGTGGCCTACAGTCCATGGGGTTGCAAAAGAGTTGGACACAACTTAGCAACTAAACAACAAAATAGGTCATTGTCTCCTCTGATCTGCAATTGAAGTCCCAATATTCAACCACTTCTCATTTAGCACTAAGTCCCTGCAGTCCACACTGATCCTTGGGAAAAGGTGAGTATCCGACATGTTGCTCTAAATGAGAACTGATGTTTTCTCACTTGGCCCCATCATGCCATTTCCCAGCCTCCCTTGTGCAAATTCATCACTTCTGACAGGCCCCCTGTGAGGGACTTGGGGAGGCACCTCCTCCATTGGAGAAGGGATTTAACCAACTGTTGAAGAGACAAAAGGGGAACGGAACCAGAGCAACTGACTCATACATCACAGCTTGAGCCACCAGACCGAGCTTCCGCCCTGAGAGGGAGATGAATCAGTCAACAGTGATTCATCCCACCAAGGAAAATATGTTTTCCCTGTGATGGAGAAGTTCATTTTAAGCATAGTAATCAGAATATGTAAAAGTTAATGAAAAGAACAGTCTGTTTAACTTCAATGGCCATGTAGCTTTTTCAATTACAACATACAAATATGTACTGTCACATGACCTGAAAAAGCAAATAAAGTGTGAACATTGTTCATGGAAATGTCTGAAAGCAACTACTAAGATTTCAGTTAAAAACATCCAAAAATAGGAAAATGTGCACTTTTACACATTTAAATTAGATAACTAAACTCTCAAAAAATTTTAATTTTTTAATATTTATTCATCTATTTATTTGGCTGCATCAAGCTTTTGTTGCAGCACACAGGTTCTTCATTGCACCATGTGGGATCTTTCACTGCAGCTCGAGGGCTTAATCGCCCCTCAGAATGTGGGATCTTTGTTCCCCGACCAGGGATCAGGCGCACATCCCCTGCATGGCAAGGCAGTCTCTTAACCACTGAACCACTAGGGAAGTCCCACATATTTTAATTTTAAAAGTTTAAACCATTATTAAAGATGACTCTTTCAAAAAATCGCTTTAACCTTTGGCAAAATCACAAAAGAATTTTTAATATGAATAAATCTGGTGCAAACCACTAGCCGAATTGGTATGTTAGATTAATGAAAATAATGATAGCTGCCATTTATTGAATTCTTACTGTGTGTCATCTGTGATTTTCGTAACAACTCTCAAATATTAACTGCATTTTATTGAGGAGTGATCAAGGAAGTTTAAAGACTTGCCCGAGGTGATCCTGTTGTGAAATTCAAACTTAAGCTATCCTGGTTCCAGAACAATCCTGACCCTTCTTCACTATATCATACTCTCTCCTACCTGCACCAGTGAACTGTGTATTGTAGGCACTCAAAGTAACATCAATGAATTGTATTAATGCATTATTTATTATCAAAAGAGGAAAATGATCTCTCTCTCATACACACACACACCACAGTCACACACAACCTGTTATTAGAATTATGAGTTATTATAGCAAGCTTATTATAATTCCCTTCCAGCTCATTCAAATACTTTTACTCAATAAGTAAGACTCAAATAGAGTTGTTTAAGGTATTTTTTTAATGATTAAGAAGCAACCAAGGCTAGAAGAAGTGAATCTGAGGTCACTTACACATCTCTAAGCTGAAACTGCCAATTTTAACTCTGGTCACTCAAAGATGCAGGCACATTTATACCTCTAAAACTGTAGTTTTATTTTTAATTTGTATTATAAAGTATTTTAGCAGTGGCTTTCATTCAGGCCAAAATATAGAGCCTTTACCACACTTCTCTAATGTAAGAAGTACTATACACTAATTTTATAAAGACTTTCATACAAACAAGCCTAGCATACTTAAGACATTCCCTAGGATCCTCAGGCCAATGTGATGACGTGGGTAGTTTGGGGAAGTTAGATGGAATAGTAGGATTATCTTATATAATAAATACAACCGACCACTACAATTATTGTTGTAATAAGCACTAACATTTAATCTTCTCAACAACCCTGTAGTGTCAGTACGATTATCATCACCCATGAGTTACAAATGGAGTATGTTCAAGATGTAGACATCAGACCTTGGCAAGTTGAAGGAAGCAAAGCTGATATTCCAAGTCATAAATGCCTGCACTCTTAACCATGATGGTGTACCGCTTCAGTTCCCACAGAGATTTACAAGATACTCTCACACCTCAGTCCCTGAGGCCATGCTTAGTTATTCATCCCCAAAACTGCAAGGTAAACATGAGTTACAGTATAATGATTATTGTACTCTAAGGTGCAGAAAGTATTCACTAATTGTTATCAAATTCAAATCCACTGCAGACTGTGGTACTGTCACTGGCATGTCAGCAAGCCTAGAGTAACTGGGCCAAGAACTACTACTGTCCATAGTACTTTTTGAACACCTGCACTCAGAGGTGGTGCTGGGAGCCGTCCATGGTGCTGAATGAAAACGCCTGTCTGGAGTTGGCTTTTCCATATTTCTTCTCAGATCCTGCCTGTCAGCCAAAGCCCACTCTTCCTTGTCTGTAGATCCTGCTTCTAAACAAGCTTTTATTTCTCTTCCTTCCTACTACAACCTTACTTTGTCCAGACCCCTGCCTGCGGACTGTGGATCTTACCTAAATTCCGTCTGTGCTGCCACCATAGCTCCATTTTCTGCTTGGATCCTTGACAAACCAGCCTAGCATTCTCTTGTCTATGATGATACTCTGTAAGAAGGAAAAATGTAAACAATATCACCTAGTAAATAGTAGGACTGTTAGGGTTATCCTTGTCATTTGTTCCTTCTTATACTGCTTAAATATATCGTGGTGGGGGGGGGGGTTCCTCCCTTTGGGAACCACAAAGCCCCTAGACAAGTGTTACTTGAAAGCTGTTATGGGAAAGGAGTCACAGAGAAGGGAGGAACTGGCCTGAGAGTTACTGATGGAACTGACTCGGGCTGGGGTGAGAAGCAGGAGGTAACAGGAAAGATCCCACAGGGAAGCTAAGCCTAAATCATGTTACTTGTTTTCCAGTGGATATTGAAAGCTAAGCTTTAAGTCCTAATAAAAATAAATAAATAAAAGGGAGAAAGTAATTTATAAATGATTTTTCACAAAGGAAAATAAAAATCTGAATATTTTATCTCTACTTAACATACCTATTTATAGCTATATAACCTTGGCAAACATAAATCCCCAGGTCTAATTTATTAATGGATGCTATGTCTCATTAATTTAAAGTGTCTGATTTATAAATAACTTTCACAAACTAATTCAAACTAGCAATGTATGACACTAGTTTCAGAGACAGTGTGAAATTTGCTTTAAATATTGCTGCTGGCTGTCCAATAATTATACACTGTGACATTGCAGCAGGAGTCTTGCTTGGCCTCCATCTTAAATTAGAAAATGTTAAGCCAGTTTTAAAAAAAAGAAAAAGAATGATGTACCCAGCATGGCATCACCCTAGCAAATGCATAAATACATTGAAATTTATTAACTAATTACCCCCTTGATAACCAGGTATTTATAGCTTTAAACTATTTACTTTTTTGATGCTATCACTGTAGGAGTCATCCCATGGTCATTCTTCTCACTACACAACAATTTATTCTAATCACAAAGATGGGTATTTTGTTGCAGATGAGTTTATCCTAATGACCACAACTCAGCACTAATAATTAGCATTTAACAAAAGGTCAGTCCTAATAATGATCAAATAACATCTATTCTCTTTCTAGCAAGTTTCCCTGATAGCTCAGTTAGTAAAGAATCTGTCTGCAATTCAGGAGACCCTGGTTCAATTCCTGAGTCAGGAAGATCGCTGGAGAAGGGATAGGCTACCCACTCCAGTATTCTTGGGCTTCCCTGTGGCTCAGCAGGTAAGAATCTGCCTACAATGTGGGAAACCTGGGTTCAATCCCTGGGCTGGGAAGATCCCCTGGAGAAGGGAAAGGTTACCCACTCCAGTAGTCTGGCCTGGAGAATTCCATGAACAGAGGAACCTGGCAGGTTACAGTCCATGGAGTCTCAAAGAGCCGGATATGACTGAGCAACTTTGACTTTTACTTCCTTTCTAGCAAAAGTATAAAAAAGTAGTGAGTGAGTGATAGTCGCTCAGTCACATCTGACTCTTTGCGACCCCATGGACTGTAACCCACCAGGTTCCTCTGTCCATGAAATTCTCCAGGCAAGAATACTGGAGTGGGTTGCCATTCCCTTCTCCAAAAAATGAGTAGAGGATATTTTAAGTTCTTAATCTAAAATAAGAAGTTTGAAGAATTCTGCAAAGAAAAGGAAAATTTAAGAGGAAAAAAAGCATCTCCTCTTCTGAGGACCTACCTCAAAGACAACAGCAAACTCTTTTGTATTGTTATGTTATTTAAATGTTAAACCTAAGTTAGGGAATATAGTGCCCTCATGCTGTGCTTTCCTGTAGAGGGTCTTCTCCCACTAACACCCCCCTTTCCTTCTAGGTTCTATTTATGGTATTTTCCTGTAAAAGTGCCATAGGGATCACCCAGCATAATCTTTCATTTCGCAGATGAGCAGGAAAGACCCTGACATACCAAAGGACTTGTCCAAGGATACAGAGGCAAAACTAGAGCTCAATGCACCTGCCTACAAATGAAATGTCCTTTCTCCCATACTGCACTGCTTCATATAAAATTTGCATTTCTAGCTATATTTTAGACAAAGTTAACAATCATCACATAGCTACATTTTTTTCTTGTGATGAGAAAACACTTAGGTTGCTTCCATATCTTGGCAATTGTAAATAATGCTGCTGTAAACATTGAGGTGCATGTATTTTTTCAAATTAGTATGCTTTTTTTGGAAATATACCCAGGAGTGGAATTGCTAAGTCCTTACCATGCCATGCTTAGTAGCTCAGTTGTGTCTGATTCTTTGCGACCCCATGGACTGTAGCCCACCAGGTTCCTCTGTCCATGGGATTCTCCAGGCAAGAATACTGGAGTGGGCTGCCATGCCCTCTTCCAGGGGATCTTCCCTACCCAGGGATAGAACTCAGGTCTTATACGTTGTAGGTAGATTCTTTACTATCTGAGCCCCCAGGGAAGCCCATGAATACTGAGTGGGTAGCCTGTCCCTTCAGCGGATCTTCCCAACCCAGGAATCAAACTGGGGTCTCCTGCATTGCAGGCGGATTCTTTACCAGCTGAGCTACCAGGGAAGCCCCACTAGGTCCTCTGATATTTCTATTTTTAGTTTTTTGAGAAACCATCATACTGTTTTCCACAATGGCTGCACCAATTTACATTCCCACCAACAGTTTTAGGAGGGTTCTCTTTTCTCCATATCTTTGCCAACTTTTGTTATTTATGTTTTTGATGATAGCCATCCTAAGTGTGGTGTGGTCTTGATTTGCATTTCTCTGAAGATTAGCAATGTTGAGCATCCTTTCATGTGTCTATTGGCCATCTGCATGTCCTGTTTGGAAAAATTTCTTCCACTCCATTTTTTTTTAGTCAAGTTGTTTTTTAAGATGTATGAGCCTTTTATACATGTTCGATATTAACCCCTTATCAGTCATATCATTTGCAACTTCTCCCATTCAGTAGGTTGTCTTTTCATTTTGTAGACGGTCTCCTTTGCTGTGCAAAAGTTTTTAAGTTTAATTAGGTCCAATCTATTTTTGCCTATTTTCCTTTGCTTTAGGAGGTGGATTCAAAAGAATACTGCTATGGTTTACGTCAGAGTGCTTTGCCTACATTTTCCTCTAAGAGTTTTACAGTCATATCAGATCAGATCAGTCGCTCAGTCGTGTCCGACTCTTTGCGACCCCATGAATCGCACCACGCCAGGCCTCCCTGTCCATCACCAACTCCCGGAGTTCACTCAGACTCATGTCCATCGAGTCAGTGATGCCATCCAGCCATCTCATCCTCTGTTATCCCCTTCTCCTCCTGCCCCCAATCCCTCCCAGCATCAGAGTCTTTTCCAATGAGTCAACTCTTCACCTGAGGTGGCCAAAGTACCTGGTCTTAAATTCAGGCCTTTAATCCACTTTGAGTTTATTTTTGTATATGGTGTTAGAGAATATTCTAAATTCATTCTTTTACATGTAGATGAACTGGGGAGATTTAAAACACCCAAAGTCCAAGCTTACCAACAGAAACACCGATTCAAGTGGTGAGGGTGGGACCTAAGCATTTGCAGTTCTGAAAACTCCTCAGGTGATTGTAATGCACAGCCAGGCTGGAGACTGCTGCCTTCTTTTGTAACCACGGACAGCGTGATGAAGACTAGGTGCGAGGTAATTCAGGAAGAACACAGCAGTGGCAAAAATGTTGCTCCAGGCAGGCCAAGGACCAGGTTGAGCTAGTGTGCCAACTTCAGCCACAAGTGCACTCTCCACCTCTCCTGCAGGCGCCGTGGGCTGCTTCGTATCCCTGGCGCCACACTGCCGTCTCCAGGTGCTCCTCCGGCTGGGGGAGGCTCAGAGATGATGCTTCAGGTTCTTGACCAGCTTGTTCTACCTGCGTGCCATTCATCCTGCATTTTCCACAGGAGGAATGACTTGTTCTAAGAGAAACATTTGCTTAACTTGTTCACACAGGGACATCCAACTTAGGACACACACACACAAACACATCAACCTCCTTGGTGAAATTTCTTCATTTATTTTTCTGACCAGAGAATACATATCAGAAATTGCTAATTGTAGACATATTTATGGGCTTTACCAGAAGCTCAGCAGTAAAGAACCCACCTGCAATGCAGGAGACATGGGTTTGAACCCTGGCTTGGGAAGATCCCCTGCAGAAGGAAATAACAACCTACTCCAGTATTTTTGTCTGGGAAATCCCATGGACAGAGAGGCCTGGTGGGCTACAGTCCATGGGGTGACAAAGAGTCAGACATGACCTAGTGACTAAACAAGACCAACACATATTTATAGAAATGCTCCCAGGATAGCTCAGTGTCCCTAAAGTATACTTTCTCCACTATGGCTCCTTAACTGCTCCCCTTCAAGAATTCAGGGTTTTCAAGCTCTGAATACATCCCTTCCCTCTAAATTTATTCTTACAAGGTGGCTAATTGTCACCTTGACATAACTGTATGTTAAGTTTGCTGTGTAGTCTCTTCAGACTTTAGCTGTAAATGTGGAACTCAGGGTTTTGTCTCTCTTGTGAAAGGACTGCTTATAAGTAGGGCAGATCTCTTTTGGATGAGTAGTCTTTCTTGGCAGAACTGAATTGATACACAGAAGGAAGCTATTGAACCCCTCCATGCTTAGAATACAACTAAACTAACAGTTCATTGGAGAAGGAAATGGCAAACCACTCCAGTACTCTTGCTTGGAAAATCCTATGGACAGAGGAGCCTGGCAGGCTATAGTCAAAAGGTCGCAAAGAGTCAGACACAACTGAGTGACTAAATACAACACAAGCTAACTGTTCATTAAGACTATAAGAAGAGGAAAAAAAGATAAAGAAGAAAAAAAGGAAACTTTAGTCTGGTCCAGTTGCTTCCATTAAAAGAGCTGAAGATGACTTTGTGGAAATCCTAGTTTCTGCTCCTTTCCACAGCACCCAGAACCATCTTTCCTAAGTTGTCCAATTAAAAGTACTTTATACAATGTGGAAAATGAAACTATGTGAAGAAGGGACCAAGAGATTATCAAACTTCATTTTCAAATATTTCCTGCTACAAATATGATGCTAAGGAAAACCATTTTAATTAGAAAAGCACATGGGAAAACTCATAATAAGCACTAAGTAACTAGGTTTGCAGAGACTTTCTTCAGGTGTGAAGCTTCAACATCAATAAATCAATCCAAAGAGAATAACTGGGATATATATTGCTACTGATTTTCTCATCAAAATAAAAATTTAAGAGAAATATTACTCACTTTTATTAGAACAGTAACTTGGGCCAAAAATAATTATATTTACCTATTGGCTTTTCTTTGGATATCAGCTTATTTTGATCAAGTGAAGCTTTTTTCTTTATGCCATATCAGCCTTACTTTTTCTTCATTGCCTAATAAATAATTTCTCCCTCTATTCTCGTGCCATGATAGAGGGTAGCTGTTTATCATGTACATGCTCATACATTATCCAGTAGCAAATGAATTTCTAAGTGCTTTTGTGAGTCACCAAAGATGCTATGGTTGACATGTGTCTCCATCATTAGCCTTTCTTTGACTTAGCAAAACTGGTGTCGCAAAAGAGAGGGTTTCTAAAGTCTTATATGCACTTTGACCAATAGATACTTCAAAGGGAACTTTGAATTGAATGTATCTGCCAAGACAGAAGAAATTCTCATCCAAAATTGTGTATGTGTTAAATATATATGTATATACAATAGTCACAGACACATTTTTACACTTTTTCCAATTTCTTTCCATCAATTAATATGTATAAGCATAATAATTTGGAAGTCGATCTGAGACAGGGATACAATCTCCAGATAAGACAACACAGATGGTGGTGTGCATTCTTGCAGACTATTTTTATATTGACTTTCTTACAAGCAATCTGTTTTATCAGCTTTCCAATGAATCCATGGTATGAAAAATGCCAGAAGAGAAAAATTCCAAGATTCTAAAAACACTTGGCTGTGAACGGATTTAGTGAGTATAGCTTCTTTCCCTGCCAAGTATCTGGAATATAAAAGCATTTCCTTCCCCCATGCCATTTCAAAACCTTGTTACTGCATCGCTATATGCTGATGTAGTCACTACCTCACTGACTCTGATGAAGATAGATACATGAGCTCTGGGCTGTAAGGATGATGGAAATTTGCTAGAGTATGATGGAAATGTATTAGGTGTAAGAGCTATGTGATCAAGGAATGAGTTAACAAACAGAATAGCACCACACAAGCAATATTGTAGGGTCATGGTTCAGGAACAATCTGTCTGCAGGTTGTTATCTGAAAATGATCACAAGTGGACCAGACACAGAGCCTATTTGTTATACGCATATAGTAAATGAATATGCAATCACTAGGGTAACATTAAGCGAACAGCCAGCTTCATGTCTAACCATTAATGATCGGTAATAAAAGTGGCAGAGTTTGTTTGGGGAGCGAGGGGGGCTAGGAAGCTGTTTCCTATTGAAAAGAACACAACACAATTTAGTCAAAAGTCATTCATCTATGCAAGGATGGTGCCAACCTTGCCTAATTCAAAATAAATGAGCCTGGGGCTAAGCTTTTCTGCTTTCAGTGGTTAAAGATAGCCTATTTCAACATGTAGAACCTCTGATTTTTGAAATGAGATAACACAAAAGCAAAGAAAACAAGTTAAATACAAATATGAAAGCATTATTAGAAACTCTAGGTTATTATCATTAACAAGAAATAATGTCAGCACTTAGGATCACACACTAACAATCTTGACAGCACTCTTTTCTAGACAAGAAGACTGAGCTCTGTTAAAGAGCTAAATAATTAAAGAAGTTATTAAGAAGCCATTTTACCATTTAAATAAGTGACTCAATTAGTAGGCAGGCTGAGCAACTATGATATGCACAGGAAAATAAAATGAATTTTATTGGTTGGGAAAAATGTTCAAAATAAATATTAATCCTCAGGGTTCCTTGGATTTCAACAGTATCTGTAAAAAAGTTTTTGTGGGAACATACTAATACTATTATACTATGGTATAAAGAAAAAGTCAAATGTTTTCAAAAGGTTTAGAAGAGAACCTGTCTGCATAAGTTAGGACATTATTTCAATTTTAACAAGCTAATCAAATCTGAAATAAATTTAATTTTTTAAGTCAAGAAAATTACCATGGCTGGCCTAAAATTTCTGAAATCAGTGGCAAACTTAGAATATATCATTAAAGAAATATATATGTGTTCACATAAAATAGCATTATACTTCCCCTAAAATCACCAGCAAGAGTATAAATAGAGCCAGCCCCAAAAGTTTAATAGGTGAAGGTAAAATAATCACAATTGCTCCTTGGGTGCTCAATCCCTTACATTTTTCTGGCCTATAAAAGTGAGCCATGCCACAATAGGGTAAATTTGAGACATCATTTAACTAGAAAATATACCCTGAACTGAACCATAATGACTATGCATTCATTTGATGGAACTGGAGATACTCTAGCTAAGTATGAGGGTTCAATCCCTGGATCAGGAAGATCCCCTGGAGGAGGGCATGGCAACCCACTCCAGTATTCTTGCCTGGAGAATCCCATGGACAGAGGAAAGGAGCCTGGTGGGCTATAGTCGTGTCATAAAATAGTTTTCTATCACCATCTGGTTTCAAAGAATTCATCATAGTTCTAATACAGTTAAAGGTAAGTCTTCAAGTTTTAGCCTGACAAACATGGACACTTCAGAACACTGTACCAATGGACAAAAAACTGAAGTTCGGAGGCAAGACACTTTCAGTTCTGTCTTGACACTAACCAACCTTTGTACAGAGCGTGAATCCCTCGACCTCTCTGTTTGTTTTCTTATCTGTACAAAGAAGAAATTAACCTAGATGATCTAAGAACATCCCACCTCAGCTCTGTAGATATAATACTTCAATCTACTCAAATATTTACCTATCCCACTTAATAAATGCTTTCTAAAATAAAATTAAATCAGTTAATATTTATTGAACTCTTAGTAAAAGCTGGGTATTAACTATGTTAATTTCTGGGGAAAACACTCCAATCTAACAATGAAATCCAAAGGAATTTGGGGTTTCAAATTTAAAAGAGGAACAGGAGAAAACCTACAATTCTTGCTTCTTTATATTCTGTAATAAATTGAAATGAGGCATCATATAAGAGAGCTTATTTTAATAAAATGTACTATCACAGTAGTCTATGCTGTTGGTTTGCACAAAATATGACCATAATTTTAAAGTATTCTCTATTATGTTTTTTTATTTATTTATTTTAATTGGAGGCTAATTACTTTACAATATTGTAGTGGTTTTTGTCATACATTGACATGAATCAGCCATGGGTGTACATGAATTAGAATGTTTCTTTATAAACCAAGATACGTCATAAATTGAGACATAAAGCAAATAATAGATTTCAAAACACTGGGGTCATATACACTCTGGTCAGAATTAATTAGAAATCTAATATCAGGGGAATAAATCAAATATTTGGAAACTTTAAAATATCCTTTGAAATAATTCATGGATTAAAGAAGATAACACACGGGAAATCAGGACTTTTCAAGTGAATGGTAATAAACATGTTTTTCAAAAATTATGAGCTAGTAAAAGCTTACAATATTTTTAAAAATTTTCTTTTTTACTTTTTATTTTATATTGGAATATAGCCAGTTAACAATGTGATAGTTTCAGGTGGACAGCAAAGGGACTCAGCCATACATATACATCTTTCCATCCTTCCCCAAGCTCCCTTCCCATCCAGGCTGCCAGATAACATTGAGCAGAGTCTCCTGTACTACACAGTAGGATATTGTTGGTTATCCATTTTAAATATAGCAGCGTGTACATGTCCATCCCAAACTCCCTGTCAGGAAGGCATATTCTTAACCACTGGACCACCAGGGAAGTACCAAGAAGGGATAGTATTTTTAACAAGTGGTCCTGAGACTACTGAACAACCATATGCAAAAAATAAATAAATCTAAGCAATACATAAAAAATTAATTGAAAATGGCTCATAGGTCTAAATGTAATTTGTAAAGCCATAAAACTTCTTAAAGAACATAGAGGAAAAAAATCTACATGACCTTCCATTTGGCAGTAAATTTTTAGGTAAGTGACCAAAAGCCCAATCTATTTGAAATATTGATATATTTGATATATTGGACTTTGTCAAAATTAAAAACATTTATTCCATGAAAATTTTAAGAGACCCAGGGCTTCCCTTGTGGCTCAGGCAATAAAGCTTCTGCCTACAATGCGGGAGACAGGAGTTCGATCCCTGGATCGGGAAGTTCCGCTGGCGCAGGAAATGGCAACCCACTCCAGTATTCTTGCCTGGAAAATCCCATGGATGGAGGAGCCCGGTAGGCTACAGTCCATGGGGTCGCAAAGAGTCGGACACGACTGAGAGACTTCACTTCACTTCAAAGACAAGTGACAACTTGGAAGAAGTGTTTGGAGGTCACACGTATGTTAAAGAATTTACAATAAAAATATATAAAGAAAACCAAAATTCAACAACTGGAAAATAAAAATCCCAATTTAAAAAGTGAGAACAACAGGTCTTTACCAAAAAATATATGCAGGTGGCAAATAAACACACGGAAAGATGCTTAACATCATTTTTCACTGCTGCTGCTGCTAAGTTGCTTCAGTCGTGTCCGACTCTGTGAGATCCCATAGACGGCAGCCCACCAGGCTCCCCAGTCCCTGGGATTCTCCAGGCAAGAACACTGGAGTGGGTTGCCATTTCCTTCTCCAATGCAGGAAAGTGAAAAGTGAAAGTGAAGTCGCTCAGTCGTGTCCGACTCTGTGCGACCCCATGGACTGCCGCCTACCAGGCTCCTCCGTCCATGGGATTTTCCAGGCAGGAGTACTGGAGTGGGGTGCCATTGCCTTCTCCACACTATTAGAATAGCTTTAAAAAAATTTTAATGATAATTAAAAATACTGGCAAGGATACAGAGCACCAGGAACTATCATTCATTGCTGATGAGAATAAAAAATAGCAAAGCTGCTTAGGAAGACAGTTTGTATTTTCTTATAAACTTAAACAGACTTAACATACAGCTCATCAATCACACTGTTAGTTTATTTACCAAAGTGAATTGAAAACTTATTTCCACACTACAACTGCTGGTGAATATTCATAGCAGTTTTATTCATAATCATTAAAAAGTAAACTATCAAGCTATCCTTCAACAGTAGAAATACACAATACAACCATACATATTGTGCATATATAAAGAGAGAGGAATACTATGCAGTGATTTAAAAAATGAACTGTTGGTGCTACAACCTGAATTAAGCATTTTAAAAATTAAAATTAAAAAAATAAAATAAATGTTTCATAAATCTTAATCAGATTTTATTTTCTAATTTTGAAAATTTAGTTACTCTAGCCTTTAAGTACAGAATTAAATGTTTTTGGTATTCCATATCAAGTGGTTCAGAAAATATATTAAGATATTTGTATTGCTTAAAATAAAACACCAACATGGAGGACAAAGAGCTTGTACTATAAAATATATTTTTCCAAATAAAATTACAGACAAAAATGAAGTTTATCCTATAACTAGAAATATATTTTTGATATTTCATTTTAGCCCTTAAACTTGTCCATATTTGCAAACTTTAACTTATAAATTCTTCTGAATCCTGGCCAAAGATTTAGGACAGTTCTGCTATTAATAGAATACATTGACCCATCTCTATTTATAAAGTCCCAAACCCCGGTTTGTTTCCACCTGACCGGGCTCCGAAAGGGTGAAGGCAATGGAAAAGTTTGCATACTACAGCCCTATGGAATGATACCTAGACAGAGAGCACATTGCATAGAGGCTCAAGGGGAATTCCTGTGTGCACCAACTGACGTGTGGAATAAAGCAACCCATGAAGGTACGTTTTCCAGAAAGCTTTACTTAATCCCTTCCACCATTCCTTCCTTATGTTTCAGGGTAATCTTTACAGATGATTATAGCATAAAATACTATGTGAATATACAAACAATATATATTGTGAAATAATACAGTGAGGCTCTCAGAGGACTTTGCCCTACACCAAAGACCTCAAATGGATGGATCGTTAACTATTCTATCTCTTCCTTTGCTGTCAAGTTAGCCACTACCTTAAATCTTTATACTATTCATTAGCTCTATCAACTTCTGAAATGATTGTGCTTTGTCAAAACCAGAAACAGACTCTAAGTAAAAACTAAGAAACTCTATGTAGAGTCATATATATAATACAGCCTTTGATGTCAACTCTTTGCTCATAAGTTTTTTTGCTTATTCTTTCTGAGAACTATGACTATTACAGAGTTGGAGGAATTTAAATCTAATCACTAGACACTGTATTATTATTATTCATGTGATTTTTTTCTTTTCAACCAAATTCTGTTTTTTAATCCTTTCTCAAGTTTCAGGTCTTTTCATTCTTGACAAGTATTGGCATTTTTAAAAACAATAGATATGCAGAGTAAGACCAAAAATTATTGAAAGTATTTTTGGGGAGAACATTGTAGACACGGGGATGAACTACTACAATTACAGTTTTTCCAACTTGAGGGGAAGTACTCATAAAATTACTGACCAATGACAGAAAACATAGCCATTTCCATCATTTTCTAGTCCTCAATTATTGACAATAAGAAGAAATTTTTGGAGAGCCCACTGTTAAACACTTAACAGCAAGCCACAGGATGGAGGGCGAGAGAAGAGACAAAGACCCACCCTGTTGGGTAATAAGTACAGAGGAACCTTACTTTCAGCCAAGTTCACTTAAAGATACAGTTTTGCAAAGGCAGAACATTTACAAAACCTCTTAATTACCAGAAAGAGTGGTAACCTGGCATGTTAAATGTAAAAAAGCAATTGGAAGTATAATAGAATGACAAAATATGCTGTATAAAAAGACATCTAGCAGTTAGGTTGTAAATATGACTCAAGCTTTCATGTCAAACTTCTGAAATTCTCTTCCAAAAGTCATGTTCCCTAGACCTACCCAAACCACTGGTCCCCAGTTCTGACTTCCAAATACCGACGATGTCTAAGTTCTGCAGGTGCAGTTTACTGAGTGTTTTGGCTGCAGATTCATCATCTGTAAATATTTCAAGAGATTCTGAAAGCACAATATGCTTCAACACAACCACCTGAACAAAACAGAACCTTTGCAGAAGATAAAAGCAATTAGGGGACAGATGTAGAAGAAATACAGCATTCTCTCTCCTTCACTGGAACTCTATATTAGGGAGTGAGGTCATTGTGGGTTGGAAATATATTTGTGTTCTCTTTATCTACTGATTAAATAGTTCAAGATCAGAATGAGTGAAATATGAAGCAAAAATAGAATTCATCAGAATAAACAGTCCAGTTAAAATTATGATTTCACAAAATTTTCTGGGTGAACAATAGGAATCACAGTGTTTTAACTACTAAATTTGGAACACTAACAGTTTACTAAAATAATCAATACTATTAGCCACATCATTATATATTTTCAAAATTAAATGTGGGACACAGGAAATCCTTTGATATTATAAGGAATATTTTTTTCACCAAAAATACTCTCATTCAAGGTTAGCAAAGTTAAGATTCAACAAATAATAAATAATAGCTTGACAATAGAAATCTTAAAATACTGAAAGTAAGATATGACTGACATTTTTAAATACTTGAGAATACAGTTATGATATAAAGATAAATTTGTTTTACATAGCAATGCAACTTGATGTGGAGCAAATGATTTTGTCCCTAGAGACTCTTCACTTCTTTTCTGTTTGCTATAGTAGAGATTGCTTTAAACCAAGTATTTCAATGTGCTATTATTGGATGAATCTGTTTCATTCAAGGATAGATCAAAGGTTGATTAAATTTTAACCATAACATTATAAAAAAAATGAAAAACTTGAAAGAAAAAAATTTAAATCTTCACTAGTGAACTGTTACCTCTGTACAGATATGCAATTGATTAAAAAGAATTGTATACTTCCACTTAAGGAAAACTCACTATGCAAAAATTCACTGTCAAGGAAATAATAATTTAGGAGCATGAATATTTAAAATATAGTGGATATATTCCATTGCATGTATTCCTCTAGATCAAGAAAAGCACAAATTAACAAAATTAAAAGGCAGTGTTTATTATGCAGCTATTAACAGTGTATCTATGAAAAGTGTTAAACAGTATGAGGAATGGTTATTTAATTATTTAAGACAAATAATTAAAATTAAAGATGCAAAAATACAGATGTGACTACAAATACGAATGAAAATTAAATATGATATACACATATACACAGAAAAAGATTAAAATATGGAAAAACATTAACAGTAGTTATTTATGTGCCTTATGTATTATGTATCTATGTATATATATACATTATATGTGACCATAGGCTATTCATAATAATAGAAATTAATACATATTAGTATACAAATACATACAGTATACAAAGTAATACATATCAAAAATTAATACATATTAAACTAAAAATTAAACTTGGCTAAAATAAGTCAAGTGGGCCTTAGAAAGCATCACTACGAATAAAGCTAGTGGAGGTGATGGAATTCCAGTTGAGCTATTCCAAATCCTGGAAGATGATGCTGTGAAAGTGCTGCACTCAATTTGCCAGCAAATTTGGAAAACTCAGCAGTGGCCACAGGACTGGAAAAGGGCAGTTTTCATTCCGATCCCAAAGAAAGGCAATGCCAAAGAATGCTCAAACTACCGCACAATTGCACTCATCTCACATGCTAGTAAAGTAATGCTCAAAATTCTCCAAGTCAGGCTTCAGCAATACGTGAACCGTGAATTCCAGATGTTCAAGCTGGTTTTAGAAAAGGAAAAAGAACCAGAGATCAAATTGCCAACATCCGCTGGATCGTGGAAAAACCAAGAGAGTTCCAGAAAAACATCTATTTCTCCTTTATTGACTATGCCAAAGCCTTTTACTGTGTAGATCACAATAAACTGTGGAAAATTCTGAAAGAGATGGGAATATCAGACCACCTGACCTGCCTCTTGAGAAACCTATATGCAGGTCAGGAAACAACAGTTAGAACTGGACATGGAACAACAGACTTGTTCCAAATAGGAAAAGGAGTACGTCAAGGCTGTATATTGTCACCCTGCTTATTTAACTTATATGCAGAGTACATCATGAGAAATGCTGGGCTGGAAGAAGCACAAGCTGGAATCAAGATTGCCAGGAGAAATATCAATAACCTCAGATATGCAGATGACACCACCCTTATGGCAGAAAGTGAAGAGGAACTCAAAAGCCTCTTAATGAAAGTGAAAGAGGAGAGTGAAAAAGTTGGCTTAAAGCTCAATGGACTGCAAGGAGATCCAACCAGTCCATTCTGAAGGAGATCAGCCCTGGGTGTTCTTTGGAAGGAATGATGCTAAAGCTGAAACTCCAGTACTTTGGCCACCTCATGCGAAGAGTTGACTCATTGGAAAAGACTCATGCTGGGAGGGATTGGGGGCAGGAGGAGAAGGGGACGACAGAGGATGAGATGGCTGGATGGCATCACTTACTCAATGGACGTGAGTCTGAGTGAACTCCGGGAGTTGGTGATGGACAGGGAGGCCTGGTGTGCTGCAGTTTATGGGGTCGCAAAGAGTTGGACATGACTGAGTGACTGAACTGAACTGAACTAAAAATTTTAAAGCCTAAATCTCTTCAAATTATGGATCTATTGAAAATGCCTTAGCTATAGAAACAATGCAGAAACTAACATTTGTCCAATATTTAGCTCATGCCTTGGGATTTTAAAGGAAAACATTTATTGGGGTTACAGAAATTCAAACTTATCCCTCATGGTGGGCAGAACTCTAAGAATGGCTTCCAATGACCCTTACACTTGTGTAATCTCTTGCGCTTAGAGTGTGAGTAGAATCCATGAACAAGTGAATATATTATCTTTTGAAACAAAAGAGAAATTAACCTGATGGGTCCAATCTAACCACATGAGCTCTTTATAAGAGTGGAGAGTTTTCTCCTTGGGTACACATGATGTACCCATGTGGCTTTGGAGATGGAGACGACCATGTGAGAAGGAATGTGGGTGGCTTCGGCTTCCCAGGTGATCAGATGATAAAGAATACACCTGCAATGTAGGAGACCCAGGTTTGAGCCCTGGATTGGGAAGATCCCCTGGAGAAGGACATGACAATTCACTCTAGTATTCTTGTCTGGAGAACCCCATGGACAGAGGAACCTGGCAGTCTACCATTCATGGGGTCACACAGAGTTGGACATGATTGAGCAACTAACACTTTCACTTTGAACATTTTCTAAGAACAGGGAGTAGTTCCTGGCTGATGTCCAGCAAGGACCTCACACCTACAGGAACTGGATCCTGCCAGACACCTGAATGACATTAGAAACTAATTCTTCTCCATTGCCTCTAGATAGGAAACCAACACAATGAACCTGTAGATCTGAGCCTTGTGAAACCCTGAGCAGAGAAACCCCTCCCACCTCTGACCACAGAACTGTGAGATAATGAATGGGTGTTGTCTTAAGTCCCTGTGTTTAGAGTCATTTGTTATGCAGCAACATCCCTATACTGTTCTGTCAATAAAGAATGACTTTCCAGAAGCGGAGACACACATGTAGAGAACAAATGTATGGATACCAAGTGGGAAAGGGGTGGGGTGAGAAGAACTAGGAGATTGGACTGACACATATATACTACTGATACTATATATAAAATAAACAACTGATGAGAACATGCTGTATAACACAGAGAACTCTACTTAATGCACTGTGATGTCCTAAATGGGAGGGAAATCCAAACTGGAGGGGATATATGTATATGTTAGAGAAGGAAATAGCAACCCACTCCAGTATTCTTGCCTGGGAAATCCCATTGACAGAGGAGCCTGGTGCGCTCTAGTACATGGGGTCGCAAGAGTCAGACATGACTTAGCAACCAAACCACCACCAGCACATGTATATTATGGCTGATACATTTTGCTGTACAGCAGAAGCTAACACAACATTGCAAAGCAGCTATACTGCAATAAAAATTATTTTTCTAAAAACAACTTTTTAAATGAAAAAAATTTCCAGGCAGGGTCATTTGAAGAAACATTTAGTTCCATGAGAATAAAATTTTGGAGAAGGTATTTGCATTTTGAGACCTGAAGTCATTTCCATTTCACAAGATTTTAGTTCTATAGGCTGGCCAAAAAGTTAGTTCTTAAACAACTTTTTGGCCCACCCAATATGTTTTCAAAAAACAACAGAATATTTTATATAGAGAGTTTGTTTTGTTTCGCATTTCATGTTGAGATAAAAATTTCCCCAAGAGAACATTTCCAATCCATTATGCCAGTCATGGTGAAAACAATTTCATGATCTGAAATTTGTTTTACAACCAATTTGGGGAAGAAATAAACCAATATCATTAAATAAACCATACCTGAATATACGTATCTTTAAAAAAAATAAAATTTCAAGAATTTTTGAATTTCAGTTGTGGAGCAGATTAATAGGAAAGAGAAACAATTCTGAAAACCAACATTTAACCCAAGTCCTAATTACCAAAATTTACTTTTCTGCCAGTCACCCCTTGGAGTCACCCATGGTAGGATATCGGCTACCCATCCAACGACTCTTTAAGGCCATGTTCTACATTGACTAGCTTTGATGATGCTCTTCAGGGTTTCCCCGGTGGCTCAGACAGTAAATAATCTGCCCATAGTGTGGGAGACCCAGGTTTGATCCCTGGATTGGGAGGATCCCTAGGAGAAGGGAATGGCTATCCACTCCAGTATTCTTGCTTGGAGAATTCCATGGGCAGAGGAGCCTGGTGAGTTATAGTCCATGAGGTTGCAAAGAGTCAGACATGAGTGAGCAACTAACACACATACACACACATACACACACGATGCTCTTTTAGATTTCCTTAACTTGCAGGTCTACTCATGGCTCTTTCAACTTCTCAAAACTAAGCTTCTCTAGAAGAAAACTGCACTTCACACCAAAAGCAGCTTAAAACAATGATTTTTGTTTCCAAACCTCTAAATTCATTCCTCAAATTGCAATTGGAATCCACTCCTCACTGTCTAAGCCTGTCCCAGGAGTAACATGCAGAAGATGGACTAAGTGATGCCTGAGATCCCTTCCAAATTTAATATTTGATGGATCGGGCTTTTCAGCAATAAAGCTAGGATATAAATGCGTTTCCGCAAGATTTCAGCTGGGAGATCAAGAAGATAACAAATGACCCCTGTCATAATATGATAAAATGTCCTTTGAAGACCCCAGGGAACATGAAGCCAATACTGGCCAGTCTTTGACCATAACCACCTACAGGCTTCACATCACTTCTAGCATCTCCTACTCCAACTAGATATGTTCAGGCTCAAAATGGGGCACCAAGAAACTATCTGAGCTAATAACCATCCTTTTTATTTTAGGTACATTTCTTTCAAATTTCTATTATCAAAGGGCAGGCCAGAGGAACATATATTCACCTGTTCCCAAACCTAACCAAGGGTTGTAACAAATTTTCCACTGGAATTTTAATTGATCTTTCCACAAAATGAAAGAAGAAGCTGTCTATTAGCTCCTTTCATTTCATTTAGCAGTAAAGTATTAAATAGACCAGAGAGAAGGATGAAAAGCAATAAAAGACAGCAGAGGAGCACAATCAGATTTTAAGATGTAGAATTTGGATCACTTGTAGATTTATATTACCAGACTTTAGAGAATTACCATATAATGATTGATACTTTGGGGAAATCATCAGGATATGAAGTTAATTTCTTAGCCTAGAACTTTAATTTGGCCGATGAAGAATTAAGACATAACTAAAATCAAATATCTTTTATTAGCCATAATTCTCCTTAGCAAAATTACTTTGTACTCCTGCCCACCAAGCTTCATCTCCAGTCTTAAGATTTTGATTCACAATGTGATGTCATTACCTGCTTTTATTTTTAAATTGGAAGGATTAATGTAATTAAACCTAATTTCATTTGCCACTCCTACCTAAAGAATCATGTCCAGAATTTAAAATAAGAGTGCAGGACACTGACAGGATTTTAAAAGGACATATGTAAGGATACAATCAGCAAATTGTCAAACTGTGATTTCAGCCTTTTAAGGGTAGTTTTTTCTTCACAGGATATATAATTTTATGCCTCCAGGCTTTATAGTCAACTGATCCTCAACCCCAAAATTCCCCATCCTGAACCCTATTTTTATTAATCACACATCATTTCTCCTTTAAAGCCCAGTCTAAATGCCACCTCCTTCTGGAAATTTCTGTCTCAACAGATCAAAGGTCATTTGTCCTAGTTCCTACTCCTGTCTTTCTTCTCACTGCTCATAGAATAAACCTAAAGTCTCAAGAGAAGTAAGTTAGGTACAGTGCCATTCATCAAGAACCTATGTAAGGGAGCCTTATAATATAAACCAGAGAAGGAAATGCTGCCTTAGCATAATAATGGTAAGAAATACTTTACATGTTTTAATTAATATTTTTAACTACTAATAATTAACATTAAAATAGTGATTTCTTATTTAGTGTGGAAGAAAAAAAACTCTTTGATAAATAGGCACCTGTTTCAAACTCGAGGAGAAAAACAGCCACCAAACTGAGTAAAAACCCCTTGAGTTTTCTCTCCCTATCCTATACCCAGTAGAAGGCTTGTCCCCCATCCACTCTGCAAGACCAACAGAACTGAGCAGAAGAGGATGTTCTAACATCTATTTGACAGCAAAGGCAATGAAAATACAATGAGAGATTAAGTGAATTGAGACTCAATTTTTTGAGAGGATGGAAAGGAAAAGTCTGGAACATCCCAAGATATATCTCGGAGAACAGAAGGGCACTGAGGACACCTACAGGGAACAAGTTAAAGAGAAAATGAAAAAGAGGAAGAAGAGTTAGGAACAGTGAGCTGCTTCCATGCAGGATGGCCCTCAAGGTTCAGGCAAGAGGTCTTGTTTTGTAGGCTGCAAGAGAACATTGCTAGATGTACATGATGAAGCTAGAGCTGAATTTCTTCCCAACTCAGGGTGGCTTGGGAAAATTACCTAGACCATTCAGTAGAGAACTGCTTAAACTTTCATCCAGGTTCATAGGTATAGCTTTCATCCAGGCTTATTAGGGAAGGCAGGGGAGGCACCATCCCAGATAGAGAAGGTGAAAAACTCTTGCTGTTGTCATCTAATAAGATTCCTCTCTGAAGGCCACTGAACAACAAGATGTATCAACCACAGAATAGGGCTCTACAAGACAGTCAGAAAAATTACCTCCCCTGCAGCCTCATGCTCCCAAAGGGAAGAACTCCTTGTGATTTGGTATTTGTGACTTCATACCACATTTATTTGTTTGCTTGTCTGCCTCCCTAAACTTACAGAAGTTCTATTTCCTCTTGGTGTCACACTCAGCCGTTTGCCCATAATAGTTATTGGCAGTGAACACTGTTCATTACCTAACCAACATCCACATCCTCCTTCCTTTCCTAACAGAGTGCTGACTTTATTCAGGTAACTCCAGAGGGCATCTCGATTCATTTCTAAGCCAATCAATGTATTGTATTCCCTGAGATGACTATTTTGGGTCTGGGGTCAGAATGTAACCAAAGTTGGTACAAACAGACTAAAGGAAAAGACTTGTATTCTATGCTTGGGATGGGGGAGGGAAGTGTCCCTTTCTCTTTATTTTGCTAGACATGCACCAGGAAATACATGGCTTACTGACACTGGCAGCCATCTTGGAATCACAAGGGACATCATGCTTCAAATCAAGAAAACACTGAAGAAGGCAGAGGACAGACACTGAAGACACTCTGGACATTGTCGTCATCACTGAGGTCATGACCTCATCTTGCCTGTGCCCTGGCAGATCTCTGGGCTCCCAGTTATGTACAGTATTGTGCTATGTTTTGACTCAGTTTGAGTCACAGCTTTCAATATTTGACTATAAAATTACAAATGAATTTTTTAATTGAATAACAGTGAACGGCAGTTATTTACACACATATTTAATCATACTTTTACAGAGTTGTGTTTTAAAAAAAAAAAGTAAATGTCACAACAAAGGAGCTGTGGGAGCTTGGGGGTTGGACAGATCATGCAGGATTGAATGGAGAAAACATTAAACACTAGACCCTTAGATATAGAAAAGATAGATGGCAAACACAGGAATTGGGTTTTAAGAGACAAGATTTAAGATCCTACAATGAGGAGATGGAAAAACAGGAAAGGACTGAGATACTGGACAGAGAACCAAGACAAGGATTTAAGCACAGAGACTAAAGGCAAACTTAGTTACAGATCTTGGACTATAAGTAAATGGCTCAGTTAGATGCTTTGCAAGACATACTTCCTTGAAAAAAATATGATACCAAGACAGTTTTCATTTATTCAAGTGATATTTGAGAAGCTGCCCTGTGCCAGGGAAGATGCTAGATGCTGGAAATAGAATGGTGAGCAAGAACAAAGTCCCTACCCTCATGGATCTTATCATCTAGCAAGGAAGTAGGCTCAAAGTTTTAAAATGTAAAATGACATCAGAAATGTGAAATTAAGGAGAGCTACCCACTTCTGGGAGAACATTTAAGCTGGGGATTGACGTGAGCTGATGGGATGGCGGTCAAGAAAGGTTTCTCTGAGGTAGACACTCTTGAGCAGAATTAAGATCCATTGGCAGGACTTAACTAGGTAAAGATAGGAGAGAAAAGAGCATATGCAAATACACTGGGACAGAAGGAAACAAGGATGCTTGAGCGAGACTGGAAAGAGCCTACCGTTACTGAAGAGGAAGAGTGAAAGGGAGCATGGTAGGCGAAGAAGCTAAAGAAGTAGTTAGACAAGCTGGCAACACTGAGTCATGTAGGTCATGATCTTTATCCTAAAGGCAATAAAATCCATTGGCGCTTTCTTAGCAAACAGGAATGTACATTAAGATTTGTGGCTTGAAGTGATAATTGCAGGTTGCCGAAGGACACATGCAGTTGAGCAGAACATGGTAGGAAGCAAATATAGTCGGCCAGGAAACATGATGTCTAGAGTAGTAGCAGTGAGTGACAATGGTGAAAAGTGGATGGTATGAAGTATATTTAGGTGGTAAAAAGGGTATTACATAGGTATTATAGAGCAAGAATGAAGGAAGACCAATACCTAGTGAAAGAGAAGAAAATGGAGCCATTCTTTGCAAAAGGGGTGCACAGGGCATAGGTCAGTGGGGTTGAGTTTATTTTTTGCCTTTAATGGATTATGAATTCATCAGTGGTACTAACTTGAATGTCAAGATCTGGAGGCATGTAGTACCTCCTCTTACCATAGAATAAAATCTGATTATTCCAGTTATAAGCATAATAATTTCCCCAGACTGAAATGTTCACTCATGATGGAACTCAAGTTACCAAGTCGTACATACACTCACCTCCAAGCTGACATGTTCCCTCCATTTATTCAACTCTCTTTTCTTGTTGTCAACTTTGCTTGTTGTCCCCTGACCTCTTTTTGAAACTTCTTGGGAGGCAGTAGTGAAAAGCTCTAGCTCTGGAATCAGACTGAGTTTGAGTTTCATCTCTACCGGTGTGTGAGCACAAGTAAATGTCTCTCTGAGCCTCATTCTCCCATTTATCTATAAGGTAGATTAAAGTGTCTATCATAGGGTTATTCCTTGAATTTAAGGAAATAAAATAAGACATTTTGCACAGTGATGGCACACACCAAATGTTAGCTATATTTATTCCAAAGAGCAAAACAAGCTGTCCTGTAACTGGTACCTATTCATTCACATTGGTGCATGAATGGCTCATTGGAAAAGCACAGGATAACTCTTACAAGGTAATGAAGCTCTTGAGAATCATCCCATTTTTACTACTGTTCTCATATAGCATGACTTCCCGCTCCCACACATTGTTATTCAGCAAGAGATGGACTACAGGGATCACTATACAATTGGTTTCTATTAGTTTGTGGTCAACTTAAATCTTTTTGATATAAATAGATGTTAAGCCAGGCTTCCCTGATGGCTCAGTGGGTTAAAAAAAAAAAAATCTACCTGCAATGCAAGAGACATAGGAAACGTGGATTTAACCCCTGGGTTGGGAAGACCCCTGGAGGAGGAAAATGGTGACCCACTCCAGTATCCTTGCCTGAAAAAATCCCATAGACAGAGGAGCCTGGTGGGCCACAGTCCTAAGGTCACAAAGAGTTGGACACAACTGAGTGACTACACATACACACAGAAGTGAAGCTGACTCAGTTTGTAATATTCATTTACAACCGACTTGGGAATTTAAATGCAAACACTTAAAAACAAACTTATTAAATATCTCCTTGCTTAAAGAATACATTCACAAGGACCCTGAGATGATCCACGTGACAGACTGCACTGAAGTTTTTGTGGAGTTAGAAGTTCTCATAAGTTTTCAAAGCAGGCACTAAATTTATATTAACTGCCCTCTAGAGAGGGTTGCTTTTGTCTAATGCCACGATATCGGCATATATCACCACAGACGGCTGCTTGAACAAATGTAAGAACGTGGATCTCTTCAGCTATTATTGGATTCTGTATAATCCACCCCCATGGAGTTTACATATGATCATTTCATGTGGAAAAGAAAGTTCTAAATCAGTCATGTTTGCTGACATCAGAAAACAAGCCATTTATAGAAAGAATTCCTGTAAGCACAGATATTTGTGGAAAGGTTCCTCTTCAGGTGATAATTTTGACTAACACATTTCTGACTTTGTGCTTTGTAAGCCAAGAAATATGCATCAAGTGTCATTTTATCTTCCAACATCCAATTAAAAGTATCCTCTCCAGGTAGATACCAAAAGTGTGAACTGCATTGGGAGTTCTGTATCTGGTTGCACATTAGAATCACCTGAAGAGCTTTTTAAAAATACAAAAGTCCAGGTCTCACCCTAGATGGGTTTGGTCAGAATCTCTGTGGTGGTTTTTAAAAAGCTCTCCAAGGCATTCTAATTTGAGTTGAAATTAGATGACCTCTGAGGTCCCTTTTGTTGTTGTCGTTGTTTAGTTGCTCAGTCGGGCCTGACTCTTTGCAACTCATGGACTGTAGCCCACAAGGCTCCTCTGTTCATGGGATTTCCCAGGCAAGAATACAGGAGAAAGTTGCCATTTCCTTCTCCAGGGGGTCTTCCCAACACAGGGATCAAACTCTCATCTCCTACTTGGCAGGTGGATTCTTTGCCACTGCCCACAGACAAGAATTACTGGAGCCCAAACTATGAAACAGCCCAAACTATTGCAACAGAAAATCCTAAATTCAATCAATATGTTCCAATAATTTTCACGTTGTCTCTCAGAAGTCACACAGATCTTCCTAACACAGCTGTCCACTAAAGTTTTCAGAAATCAAGAATGCACTAAGGGGAAAACACACATATTGAAGTGGACCAGGATGAAGGGCACTGATGCCTGTATCATACTTTGAAATGCTTCAGAAACAGGAGTGATGTATGGATAGATGATGTAGCAAAGTGACAAAATGTAGAGCCTGGAAGGAGAGTCTCTGTGTGCTCACTCACAATTCTTTCAATGTCTCAGCATGTTTGATTTTTTTACTGAAGTATAGCTTTTGACCTGTGGTACTGGAGAAGACTCTTGAGAGTCCCTTGGACTTCAAGGAGATCAAACCAGTCAATCCTAAAGGAAATCAACCCTGAATATTTAGGACAGATGCTGAAGCTGAAGCTCCAATACTTTGGTCACCTGATGCAAAGAGCTGACTCATTGGAAAAGATGTTGATGCTGGGAAAGATTGAAGGCAAAAGGAGAAGAGGGCGGCAGGGGATAAGATGGTTGGATGGCATCACTGACTCAACGGACATGAGTTTGAGCAAACTCCAGGAGATAGTGAAGAATAGGAAGGCCTGGAGTGCTGCAATCCAAGGGGTTGCAAAGAGTCAGACATGACTTAGTGGCTGAACAACAACAATAGTTGATTTGTAATATTATATTATATTATTTTCTCATGTATAACACAGTGATTTGATATTTGTATAGATTATATTCCATTTAAAGTTATTATAAAGTAATGGCTATATTTTAAATAAAATATTGGGGAGGGAAGAATATCCTAGAGAAAAATCTGGATGCATCTCACAGACAGAATGATAAGTGGAGGAAGGCAAAAAGCCAAAGAGTACATATTTTACAACACCAATTACATAAAGGTCAGGAATAGTGAAATAATCTGTGGGAACACAAGCCCGAGTAGTGGAAACCTCAGGAAAATATTGATTGAGAAAGGTCATTAGAAAACCTTCTGCACTGCTGGAAGTGTTCTGCATCTTGATTATTTCTTGTTTTATTTTTGGATGGCTGGAGATAGATAAATAGATAGATAAGTAGTTAGATAGAAATCATTAAGCTGTGCATTATACAGCAGTAGATTGTATCTCGATTTTTTTATGAAAAAGCTTTAAAGAATTTACCAACAAAAAGTAGTCCTATGAGTTTGCTGAATTCCTTTTAATAACTCAGTGTTATTCATATGGTATTATTAACTTGCACTCTGGAGCAAAGAACCACTTAACCAATAGTAGAATTGTAACTCCTACAGACTTTGCCCAGAATCCTCCTTTTCCACCCTAAAGGCCTAGGCTCGGGAGACCAAGGTGAACTTAACAGGCTGCTGATCAGCCTCTCTTGAGACCTAAATTAAGATCATTTCAGAGCTAAATATAACCCAGTTTAGAAAGTCTAAATGAAGGAGGAAAGGAAGGCAAAGGCAAAAGGAGAAACAAATAGTCCACCACAGCGGTCAGTGGTTGTTCATTCTTCTGTGTCAGTTGTCCTTTAGCCTTTGTGCAGAAAGAACAGAAAGTCTTCTTGGTCTTTTCCTTCATTTTTCAACTTAATGCTTTCCCAGCCCCTCCCCAGGGAAATCAGATGGGACAGGATGAAACAACAGTGAGACAAGCTGCAGAGGGGATGACAAGAAAGGAGCACCCTTTCCCATCAGTATTTTTCATCTAAAAATTACAGTGATTATATGTAAATCCTAAACAGCAGGCAAACCAGATCACTTTTTACTGACCTATTTATCATTCTGAGATTTTGTGATGATGAAACAGAAGAGGAAACACAACACAGGGAGGCATAAAAGTATGATATATGATGTTCATAACAACCAACAGAGAGAAGGATCTCTTGAAAATCCAAGATCAGTTATGGGACACAAACTGTGTAAAACGTGTAAACAATGTGTAAATCTCCAACAATCACTATAAAAGGTTAGTCACCTATGCCTCTTGAAATCTTCAGAACTCTATGTAGCCTCAAACTTCTTTCACCCAAATCTTAAGCAACTTGAGGACTAAATATTTTTTTCCTTTAAAGCAAAACTCCAAATCAATCTGCAGGCAAAAAAATTTTTTGTATTTTCCCGTTCCTTAGGGAAAGAGAGAAGTTAATGAAAGTTTTTAATTATTTGCCTGAATGCTAAAAAGATTCTGAAAATATTTTTACTTGAGGGGAGAAATCCTCTGGAGGGAAACTTGATATTTGCACCAAAGGAACAAGATGAATATTGTCAATCTCTCCCAAATTCTGCTTTATTCAGCTTCTTGCTTTTCAACATGCAAAGTATGATCTCAGATTGTCTGCTATGAAAAGTTCCCCAAGATTCTACAATAATCAGTGTGGTTGTTAGACCCTGAATCAAGTTGGGGAGAGCTGAGCTTTCAGGTGTCAGAGTAGCCAAATAAGATGATAAACCAAAATGAAAATGTTATAACAGTCAGGCCTTTAATCACTTACTGCAACACTATTAACAACAGGCCAAATCAAAGTGTCAAGTCCTCCCGTTCCATCTTCCCCCCAGACTGTCACCCCTGGTCAGTCACCAGTTGAGGGTCAGGTGAATAAGCACAGATGGGGTTGTTTCATTGCCAAAGGAGCCCCAAATAAAAGGTTCCTGCAACTTTACGGGCCAGAGGATAAGGAGAAAGAAGTGGAAAGTGCCAGGCATGGAAAAGTACTAAGAACTGGGTCACAATGGAGGAAAGTGTCTCTAAGGTCTTCCCCTGCCTTCACGATAAAGAAACCTTTGCCGAAGGCCACAATAAAGAGGTCTCCAAATGGAGGCAGCCATGGCTGCTAGCCATTTTCTTCATCTCCCCCATTGACCTTTAGGTTGTAGAAGAAATTAACTGTGGCAAAGTTTGGAAAGAAAAGAAAAAATATACACACACACACACACACACACACAACAAGTACACAAAACCTGCATTAAAAATATATCATTTCCTTAGAAGTTAAACCTAAGGAAATGAGAGAAAATAATGAAAATAAGAGCATAAATGAATGAAATTAAAATGGAAAAATTAGAATAAATGTGTAAGATGGACAATCATCAAAGTCAAAATTTGGTTCTTTGAAAAATGGTAATATTCAGCAATCACTAAGATTAATCAGGGAAGAAAATAAGAAAAAATAAATTAGTGATATCAGGAGTAAAAAAGGGACAACATCACAGATCCTACAGACATGAAAAGATAATACAGATGGGAAAACTAACAAAAGATGAGAGTATTAGTATTGCCAATAAATTTGACAATTTGGATGAAAGAAAAATTTCTCCAAAAATACAATTTATCAATGCTATCAGAAGAAAGAGAAAAATATGAAAAGTGTGGCATTCATTAATAAAATCGAACTCATGATATAAACACACACACGTACACTGTGAATTCTTCCAGAGATTCAAGGAACAAAACACAAATTTAGCAAAAGTTTTTCCACAAAATAGAAATATGAGAAACACTTTCTAATTATTTTTCTAATGACAATAAAATGTTTACTCAAAATTTTTTTGCTCAGATTTTCTTATATTGTTATTGCACTTATTTTCTTTTTTTGTTTTTTTTTTTAATTTTTACAGTGTTGTGTTGGTTTCTGCCATACAACAATGCAAATCAGCCATAACTGTATGTACATCCCCTCTTTCCCTAGTCTCCATCCCCTCCTTCCATCCCATCTCTCCAGATCATTACAGAGTGCCAGGCTGGCTCCCTGTGCTACACAGCAACTTCTTACCACCTATGCATCTTACAAAATGTTTTTTAATTGCAGATCTAAATATAAAAGGTAAAAAAAAGAAAAAACTTTTAGCAGAAACATATATTATCACTTTGGAGGAAAAGACTGCTTAAAGAAGATAAAGAAAACACTAAAGCATAAGAGAAAAACTGACATTTTGAAGTATAAAAATTGAGAATTTCTATTCATGAAAAAGTACCATTAAGAGTGAAAACCAACAAACTCAGATATTCACAATGCTTACTATTTCCACCATACTCATATTCAAAATACCTAGAGAACCTCTACAAGTTAATAAATAAAAGGCAAACAAACCAATGGGGGAAATGGTCACATCACAAAAGAGGGTGTCTACATGGCTTATAAGCATATGACAAGGTTCCCAACATCATTAGTCATCAAGGAAATGCAAGTTAAAATCTCGGAGAGAACACTTGCCAGAAACTAAAAAGATAGAATGAGATAACACTCACAAAAAGACAAAAATAGAAAACACTTTGGCATTGTTGAGGAAGCAATCAGAACTCTATGGGTAGGAATATAAATTGGTACATCTATGGAAAACTATTCATCCAGCAAAGTTGAACATGGGCTGTTTCTATAACCCAGAAATTCTACTCCTGGCTATGTGTTCAACTGAAATGCACGTTATATTCACCAAAAGCTGTGTTACAGAATATGTATAGCAACATCTCTCACAATAGGTAAACATCCATTAGCAATAAAACAGATAAAGAGTGGCATGTCCTTACATTGTAATACAGCAACAGAAATGGACATTCTACAAATATACCCAACAGTATGCATGAATCACGCAAAGAAAATGCTCAGTAAAATAAGCTAGACACCAAAGAGTATATATAATGACTATCTATATAAAGTATAAAAACATATGAAACTAACCTATATTGTTAAAATCAAGGTGGTAGCTACTCTTGGAAAAGTACTGAGAAAGGACTGGAGGAGTGTTCAAGGTGTCAATGGTGTTCTGTCTGGATACAGGTTACACCGAATGTTTCGTTTATGAGAATTTCACATGCTGCACACCTAAGATATGTGCACTTGTCTGTGTATTATATCCAGAGAAAGAGTAAAAAGAAGAAACCGCCTACATATTTAAAAGATAGGATCTATTAGGATTTGTGTGTGTGTGCTCAGTCATGTTCAACTCTTTGAAACCCCATAGACTGTAGCCCTCCAGGCTCCTCTGTCTGTGGAATTTTCCAGGCAAGAATACTGGAGTGGGTTGCCATTTCCTCCTCCAGGGGATCTTTATCACCCAGGGATCAAACCTGCATCTCCTGCATCTCCAGCATTGGCAGGCAGATTCTTTACCACTAGCGCCACCTGGGAAGCCCATAAGTATTCAAAAGGCGTCATATAAACTTGCAATAATGGTTGCCTTTAGGGAAAAAAAAAAGAACTGGAAATTCAAAGACAACTTAGGATGGGATTAATATAGTCTTTAACCACAAATCTTTCTGTATTATTTAAAATTTTATCTTTTGTACATATTTCAACTTAACGAAAATTTTAAACACACCATCAGTTCAGTTCCGTTCACTCATCATGTCCAACTCTTTGTGACCTCATGAATTGCAGCACGCCAGGCCTCCCTGTCCATCACCAACTCCCGGAGTTCACTCAGACTCACGTCCATCAACTCAGTGATGCCATCCAGCCACCTCATCCTCTGTCATCCCCTTCTCCTCCTGCCTGCAATCCCTCCCAGCATCAGAGTCTTTTCCAATGAGTCAACTCTTCACATGAGGTGGCCAAAGTATTGGAATTTCAGCTTTAGCATCAGTCCTTCCAAAGAACACCCAGGGCTGGTCTCCTTTAGAATGGACTGGTTGGATCTCCTTGCAGTCTATGGGACTCTCAAGAGTCTTCTCCAACACCACAGTTCAAAAGCATCAATTCTTCAGTGCTCAGCTTTCTTCACAGTCCAACTCTCACATTCATACATGACTACTGGAAAAACCATAGCCTTGACTAGACAGACCTTTGTTGGCAAAGTAATGTCTCTGCTTTTGAATATGCTGTCTAGGTTGGTCATAACTTTCCTTCCAAGGAGTAAGCGTCTTTTAATTTCATGGCTGCAATTGCTATCTGCAGTGATTTTGGAGCCCAAAAAATAAAGTCTGACACTCTTTCCACTGTTTCCCCAGCTATTTGCCATGAAGTGATGGGACCAGATGCCATGATCTTAGTTTTCTGAATGTTGAGCTTTAAGCCAACTTTTTCACTCTCCTTCTTTCACTTTCATCAAGAGACTTTTTAGTTCCTCTTCACTTTCTACCATAAGGGTGGTGTCACCATAAGCAACATTAAATCATGTTGCTAAAATAAATGCCACCAAGGTCAGTAAGCACATGAGAAGATGCTCCATATCATTAGTCTTCAAAGAAATGCAAATTAAACCACAACAAGATACTGCACGACCACTAAAATAACTAAAACTAAAAACACTGAAAATAACAAATATTGGCAAGAAGGATGCCATGCAACAGAACCTTAGTTCTGCTTTGGGAGTGTAAAATAGTTCAAACACTTTGGGAAAACATTTTAATGTCTTTTAAATCTAAATCTACATCTCCTACCTGCCCAATAACTTCACACCTAGGTGTTTACCCTAAAGAAACACAAACATGTGTCCATACAAAGACTTAATCATTGCAGCTTTATTCATAATAACCAAAAACTTCAAGGAAACAATTTGAATACCTTTCAATAAGTGAACAGATATACAAATTGTGATATAACCATATGAGAGAATTCAGTTCAGTTCAGTTCAGTCACTCAGTCGTGTCCGACTCTTTGTGACCCCATGAATGGCAGCATGCCAGGCCTCCCTGTCCATCACCAACTCCCGGAGTTCACTCAGACTCACGTCCATCAACTCAATGATGCCATCCAGCCATCTCATCCTCTGTCGTCCCCTTCTCCTCCTGCCCCCAATCCCTCCCCACATAAGAGTCTTTTCCAATGAGTCAACTCTTCACATGAGGTGGCCAAAGTACTGGAGTTTCAGCTTTAGCATTATTCCTTCCAAAGAAATCCCAGGGCTGGTCTCCTTCAGAATGGACTGGTTGGATCTCCTTGCAGTCCAAGGGACTCTCAAGAGTCTTCTCCAACACCACACTTCAAAAGATCAATTCTTCGGCACTCAGCCTTCTTCACAGTCCAACTCTCACATCCATACATGACCACTGGAAAAACCATAGCCTTGACTAGACGGACCTTTGTTGGCAAAGTAATGTCTCTGCTTTTCAATATGCTATCTAGGTTGGTCATAACTTTCCTTCCAAGGAGTAAGCGTCTTTTAATTTCATGGCTGCAGTAACCATCTGCAGTGATTTTAGAGCCCAAAAAAATAAAGCCTGACACTGTTTCCACTGATTCCCCATCTATTTCCCATGAAGTGATGGGACCGGATGCCATGATCTTAGTTTTCTGAATGTTGAGCTTTAAGCCAACTTTTTCACTCTCCACTTTCACTTTCATCAAGAGGCTTTTGAGTTCCTCTTCACTTTCTGCCATAAGGGTGGTGTCATCTGCATATCTGAGGTTATTGATAGTTCTCCTGACAATCTTGATTCCAGCTTGTGTTTCTTCCAGTCCAGCGTTTCTCATGATGTACTCTGAATACCACTCAACAATAAAAAGGAACAGATTACTGGTATTCAAACAAATATAGGTGAATCTCAAAAGCTAAGTGAAAAAAGTCAACTCAAAATAGTGAAAGTTTTTAAATGATAACATCCAGAGCAGGATTAGTTGAAAAAAATTAGATATTTGTATCACTCCCATCAAACATAACTGAAGTGGTTACTAAAGATAATGTATTAATGTATATCATGAGTCTTAAAAGTACCATATTTTTGATCCAGTAGTCTTTATTTTAGACAACTATCTTAGAGAAAAAATAAAAGATTCAGACAAATACACATATAGAAAGTCATTGAAAATACTTTTAAGTTGCATATAATTTACATGTCCAATGATAACAGAGTGATCAAATATGACACACTCAGGACTACTTTGAAAAGGTTTTAATGGGATGCTGCTGCTGCTAAGTCACTTCAGTTGTGTCCAACTCTGTGCGACTCCATAGAGGGCAGCCCACCAGGCTCCCAAATCCCTGGGATTCTCCAAGCAAGAACACTGGAGTGGGTTGCCATTTCCTTCTCCAATGCAGGAAAGTGAAAAGTGAAAGTGAGATCGCTTCAGTCGTGTCCGACTCTTTGCGGCCCCATGGACTGCACCCTACCAGGCTCCTTTGTCCATGGGATTTTCCAGGCAAGAGTACTGGAGTGGGGTTGCCATTGCCTTCTCCTTAATGGGAGGGGAAAATATTAATTGTAAGTGTCACGTGAAGATAGCAGGATTCTCACCTTAGCATGCATGGTGTGATTCTCAAGATATATTTCTTCTTAAGGAAACTCCTCACCCGAACCAACTGGTTAATCATTCAGCCCCAATCCATATATTTTTGTAAAACTCAAAGCACAAGTGATCATTGAACTTCATTGGACTTTACCCTGAAAACAACTGTGGAGCAAGTCAAATATTAGCGGTCATTTCTTGCAATTGAGAGAGTGGTGAGTACCGAGGGGCTGGGGCCTTGCCACCCTCCTCCCTGCCTGTCACAGCAGCCTCTGGAATAGCTGGGTGTGTATACTCAGTTTTCTCCAAACAGTCAAGGGAAGACAGAGTGCAACCCACTACCCTCCAGCTTAATTCTTTTCAACACAGAATGCACTCATCGCAAATCAGAAGTATTCTATTCAGAGGCCATGAGCCCTCACTGGAAAACTGTCGCTACTTAGCAAGAATAAGAAGCATTCAAATACATGAAAAGCAATCTACCTGTTCACTCCTTCTCTATAGGAAGTATGGGAACAATTCAAGGAAGATTGTGTCATTTGTCATGGGCGTAACATGCTGAGAGCTCCAAGTCGGGAACACAAAGTATATTTCATATGCCTTCTGAACTTACCCATTATACAATTGCTTATCATGACATAGCATATCTGTGTTAGGTAGGTCATGCTATATTATTATTCCAGATTAAGAAATTAATTTAAGCTCTGATGAACTGAAAGAGGCAATGTGCCTGTCCTGACTATTCAAGTATATAAAAAACAGTGTGAAATTAGTGGAGAAAGGGATGCTTTCACGCAAAGTTACGTTGCCCAACATTACTGATGGTGAAATGGAGAATAAGATCCAAATTAAAGACCTAATTGATGTGGAACGAGAAGCTTCCAAAGAAGGAAACAAAATGTAGACTTTAAAACAGAACTGCTGTGGCAACAAATGGTTGGCACAGAGTTCTCACGTTGTGTCCTCACTCTTGTAGAATGATGCATAGAACATAACATTCTGAAGTACACAGAGCGCACAGCAATTAGAGAATTCGCTCCCAGCCTGACGAGTCTATCCTTGTCACAGTGATCAGCACACTGCTCATTCGACAACCTGTGCACCATTGGATTCCAGTGCTCAGCATGGAGTAGGCATGAAATATATGTGCTGAGTGATGATTCAGTTCAGTTCAGTTCAGCTCAGTTCGGTCGCTCAGTCGTGTCTGATTCTTTACGACCCCATGAATCGCAGCATCCCAGGCCTCCCTGTCCATCACCAACTCCTGAAGTTTACCCAAACTCATGTCCATCAAGTCAGTGATGCCATCCAGCCATCTCATCCTCTGTCAACCCCTTCTCCTCCTGCCCCCCAATCCCTCCCAGCATCAGGGTCTTTTCCAATGAGTCGACTCTTCGCATGAGGTAGCCAAAGTATTGGAGTTTCAGCTTCAGCATCAGTCCTTCCAATGAACACCCAGGACTGATCTAGTGATGATTACATGAAAGAAATGAAATCGGTGACTGACAGGCCCAGGTCTAACTTGAAACACCTTTGGCGTGAGGCTCTCAGTTTTATCCTAGTGAAGATCTGTTTCCAGAAGTTAGCTCTATTTGGCCAGAACTAACTGTCCAAATGGTTCTGTTTGAAAGTGAAGTCGCTCAGTCGTGTCTGACTCTTTGACCCCATGGGCTGTAGTCTACCAGGCTCCTCCATCCATGGGATTTTCCAAGCAATAGTACTGGAGTGGGTGGCCATTTCCTGCTCCAGGATGGTTCTGTTTGCTATTCTCCTATTATGTCAACAGGGCTGATTATGCACACAGTAGGCCAGTTAACTGTGCCAAGTTCCAAGGACAAAGATTGCAACCTATCAATTGACTAGTTCAACACAGATACTCATTTGGAATCATTAAAATTTCCTAACTTATTAAAATATCAATGATATTTATGTGACAATGAACAGCTGAGTGTGGATTTTGAACTGTTTCTCCTTTAGTTCATGAGTCAGGTTGATTTGTGGGGCAATTGGATGAAGGTGGGCAAAAGGTACAAACTCCTGGTTATAAGATAAATAAGAACTGGGGATGTAATGTATAACATGATGGCTGCAGTTAACAATGCCACATGTATAATTGGAAAAAGAGTAGTTCTCCTCACAAGGGAAAAAATTTTATAGCTATATGAGATTACAGATGTTAACTAAACTTGCAATAATCATTCCATAACATCTACATGTGTTAAACTATTATGCTCTACACCTTAACAGTGTCGTGTGTCAATGATATCTCAATACAACTGGAAGGTAGAAGGAAGTAAGCAAACACATACATACATATATACACTTCTAGTTTGACTCTGCCTGATTTAAATTGATTTTTGTTCAAATAAACTCTAAAAATTGGAGGAAAAAAAAAAACAGCTAACTCATTTTCCAGTATCTCATTTTAAAAGATGTTCAAGGAGAAGCTAGCAATTTTCTTTTGGAATACCAATTCTGTGACTATCAATTCTTGTCATTTTTTTAAGAGTACATTATGAAATATAAGTGGAAATATTTAATATTTGGGGCTTCCCTGGTGGCTCAGATGGTAAAGCATCTGCCTGCAATGCGGGAGACCCAGGTTCTTAAATATTTAATATTTAAGACTATCAGGTCCCTTTTAAAAGAAAAATAGCAACTATAGTCAGAATAAAAGAGAGAAGTAGATTCTAAGTCAGTTCATCTCAAGGGCTTTCAATTACTGGGACAATTATTGTCATCAATAGACCATCGCTCAAAGAAGCTCCCTCCTAGCTTGGCAACTGCTTTTCAAACCAAGTGCCAATTGGAAATATTTAACAAGACAGCTCCTTTCTCAGATGTAATTTTCCATATTTTACTTCTGTACAGCTGCTTTTAGGAGTCCTGAGTTCAGTAAGAAGATAACATAGAACCAGTAGAACCAAATCTTTCTAAACTTTATATGGAAATATGAACATGCAAACGGCCAATGAATTTTCACAAGCTACCTTGAGACCAGATGAAGAAACCAATTATCAGCACCCCTGGGAATGCCAACCTGTGCTCTCTTCTAAGAGCTAGTCACAAGAATGGTGGTCACTATCCTAACATCTAGGTGGTCTGACATCTAGGTATGTTTCATCTGCTCTGTATTTTATGTAAGAGAGTCATCCATGTTGTAATTTGTTGTGAATTCTCTGTTCTTGTTGTTGCTAGTGTTCCAGTGAATATATGGAATATACATTTATTAAGCCTACTGTGATAGGCATTTGAGTAGTTTCCAGTTTGGGGCTTTGACAAATAGTGTTGCTATGAATATTCTAGTACATATCTTTTGGTGAACATATGGACACACTTCTGTTGGGTATATAGCTAAGTGTGAAAATGCAAAGTCATAGGAATGCATATCTCCAACTTTAGTGAGTAATGCCAGTTTTCAAAAAAGGTTGTACCAATTTATACTCCACAGTGTCCCATGAGACTTCCCTTTTATTTCACCTCATGTATTTAAATAATCAATGTACAAGTGCATCTCCTTAAGTGATTGGTACCAGGATGAAGGATACGATGGAAAGACACTATCAGATACAAGCAATGGATAAAAATCAATCTATCTGTGTGAAGGACGGTAGTTATCTGCACATAGAAAATGAAACAGTATAGGAGGACAGCATAGTCCTAGGTGAAGAGAGGAAAAGGCAGGCAGGTCTCCATAGCCAAGAGTCTCCAACAAAGCCCCCAGTGGCCAACGACACAAGTTGAGGTTTTACCATGAACTCCATCCACCTGGAGGAGCCTGGCGGGCTACAGTATACGGGGTCGCAAAGAGTCATCCATGACTGAGCGACAAAGCACAACAACAACATCCCCATCCTCAGTGGATCTTGTGGGTTCCTGGGTCACCACTGTTCTGGAAGCTCTGGCTAAATATTTTGTCTGCTCACCTTGGGCAGACAACTGGAAATTATCTGAATCCCAATACATACCTGAGTGTTTATTATTATTGTGAGAATTGGAAACATCAAGGCAATTCCTCAGTAAACCATATTCTTAGCAAAAAGCCCACCTGAGATACTTTCTCCAATGAACTATAAACTCAAGTGTAGCATCTTGGTTCATCTTTTAGTCCAAATATTAACACACTGTATATAACATGATAGATTCTCAACAAATGCTTTCTGAACGGAACTAGGTAACAGTTGCATGTGCGCTCAGTTGCGTCCAACTCTTTGCCACCCTACAGGTTGTAACCCACCAAGCTCCTTTGACATGGGATTTCCCAGGCAATAATACTGAGTGGGCTGCCATCTCCTCCTCCTCCAGGGATCTTCCTGACTCAGGGATCGAACCCACATCTCCTGCATCTTCTGCAGTATCATTATTCCCACTTTACAGCTGAGTATAGAGCCAGGCACATAGTAAGTCCTCAGTGCTGGCGCTTCAGTGAAGTCTTACCCCAAAGCAATGCCCTCTCCACTACACCACTCTGCTTGACAATGCCATGCTGAAAATCAGTTTATTTTGTGTGACCCCAAGCAATAAAATTGGGGAAACAGATTTCATTTCAATATAAAACATTTCTAATAGGTGGAGATGTCTAAATATCATTTGCTTCAGGGTGAAAGGGTTAATTACTCGTCGTGTCCACCTCTTTGCAGCTCCATGGACTGTAGCTCACTAATCTCCTCCGTCCAGGAAATTCTCCAGGCAAGAATACTGGAGTGCATAGCCACACCCTCCTCCAGGGGATCTTCCCAACCCAGGGATTGAACCCAGGTTTCCTGCATTGCAGGCAGATTCTTTCCCATCTGAGCCACCAGAGGGAAGCAGGGGTTACTACTAATAAGAGTTACCTAGGAAGCATTTCCTATGCTCACTCCACAGAAGATATGTATTGCACACAGCATACATGGAAAACCAGAAACGCTTCTGGTTTGTGTGATCATCAAAGTGACAGCAAATGGATAATCCCAAAAGTGAATGTAAAGCTGTAACTATGAAAAAGGTACATGGTTTATGATATAGTACAGGGGTGAAAAGGCTTAAGCTAAATTCCCACTTTCCCTAAGAAAGTTATATTTAAAGTTGACATCTAATGACTGGTTAACTAAAAGACAAAGACTGGTGGTCGGGGGAGCTGTTCCCAGGCAAAGGTGGTTAACCAGAAGGAAGAGTGAAGTGTTTGAGGAACCACAAGGAGACTAGTATGACTGGAACAGAAGGCTAAGAGGACTAAATCACTTCAGTCGGGCCAAATCGCAAAGGGTCTCACAGGCTTTATTAGGGATTGGGGGCTTTATCCTGGCATAACGTCCTGGCTGTATCCATTTTTGGTAAGCAACAAGCAGTAATAAGGACACAGAAAGTTAGTAAAGTGAGGAATTTTAAAATTCTGGTGAAGACTTGGTTGTAATGGCTAACCCTGGGATCAGTGCCAGTAAGGAAACAAATTAAGTCTGAAGGAGCAAGTAATGAGAGGCAGACAAAAACGTCAGACTGTCACCATGTACAAAAATAATTCATTCAACAGTAATAAGTGAAGGTGGTTGCAAAGGTAAGGTAACAATTACCATAAAACAAAGTTTCAGACTCTACCCAAATTCAGAGTAATTTTTACTGAGAAGCTCAAAGTGATATGAAGGTGACTAGAGTTAAGAACCAGAGAAGGCAATGGCACCCCACTCCAGTACTCTTGCCTGGAAAATCCCATGGATGGAGGAGCCTGGTAGGCTGTAGTCCATGGGGTCATCGCTAAGAGTCAGACACGACTGAGCGACTTCACTTTCACTCTTCACTTTCATGCATCGGAGAAGGAAATGGCAACCCACTCCAGTGTTCTTGCCTGGAGAATCCCAGGGACGGGGGAGCCTGGTGGGCTGCCGTCTATGGGGTCACACAGAGTCGGACACGACTGAAGCGACTTAGCATAGCATAGCATAGCATAGCATAGAGTTAAGAACATCAAGAAAATATTATGAAGCCATAGTGTTAGAAGGACTGGCACCATAAAATCAGAACCACTGAAGAAGACTTAGGTAAGAAAGAAGGATAGAAGAAAGAAAGAAGATAAATTTCAGATAGATGGTGAAGTCACTATGAAATGTGATGAGGGTTTCTTGAAGAACAGGGGGTCTGAGTGATAAAAGATGGAAAAGGACAGTTGAGAATTACCAAAAAGTATTTAAGATATTGATTAGACCTTCTCAAATCAAGTGTTAGCAATCAAGTCACAAGGGCAAATAAATAACACCTCTTAGAAGAAAAATTTTCAAATATTAACATAAAAAGGGCTATGACTATAATTTGGGGAACTTTGTTTTCTTTATTCAACTTCTTATCACAGAAATCCAAGATCAACAAGTTATTTGTTTGTTTTTAGTTGTGGGTAGGATATACACAGGCATCCTTGGTGGCTCAGACAGTAAAGAATCTGCCTGTAATGCGGGAGACCCTGGTTCAACCCCTGGTTCAGGAAGATCCCCTGGAGAAGGGAATGGCAATTCTCCACTCCAGTTTTCTTGCCTGGTGAACTCCATGGACAGAGGAGCCCGGAGAGCTACAGTCTATAGGGTCACAAAGAGTCAGACATGACTGAGCAACTAACACACACACACAAGATGTAAACAACTAACTTTTTTCAATTATAGGAATTAGAATATACAACCCTCAAGTGATCTAAAGAAATTCCACTAAGTATTCTTTTTTTTTTTTCCCCATCCCGAGCCCTCTTCCCCACCCCACCCCCCCACACCATCCCCCCAGGTCATCCCAGCGCACCTGCCCCAAGCATCCAGCATCATGCATCGAACCTGGACTGGCGACCCATTTCACACATGATATTATACATGTTTCAATACCATTCTCCCAAATCATCCCACCCTCTCCCTCTCCCAGAGTCCAAAAGACTGTTCTATACATCAGTGTCTCTTTTGATGTCTCGTATACAGGGTTATACAAGCAATAAATGGTGGAGAGGGTGTGGAGAAAAGGGAACCCTCTTCCACTGTTGGTGGGAATGCAAACTAGTACAGCCACTATGGAGAACAGTGTGGAGATTCCTTAAAAAACTGGAAATAGAACTGCCTTATGACCCAGCAATCCCACTGCTGGGCATATGCACCGAGGAAACCAGAATTGAAAGAGACACGTGTACCCCACTGTTCATTGCAGCACTGTTTATAATAGCCAGGACATGGAAGCAACCTAGATGTCCATCAGCAGATGAATGGATAAGAAAGCTATGGTACATATCCACTAAGTATTCTTCATAAAGAACTCCATCTCTTGTGCATTTCAGGCTGAAACTTCTAGATTAGAGTCATCTTGTCATTTTTCTAAAATGTATTCCAACATTACCGAGAATGAGAAAAGAGACAAAGGTGAAAAACCCCATCTGAAATGAGACCATTTTAGTATCATCTGTGTGAGAGTGAGAATTCCACACTTTTTTTCAAGTGTGAAATAGATGGTAGAAAGGGAATCTCTGGAAAGTAATCATCTGCGTATATGCTTTCTTGACCAGATAGAAAGGGTTGCTGCTGCTGCTAAGTCACTTCAGTCGTGTCCGACTCTGTGCGACCCCATAGACGGCAGCCCACCAGGCTCCCCCATCCCTGGGATTCTCCAGGCATGAGTACTGGAGTGGGCTGCCATTTCCCTCTCCAATGCATGAAAGCGAAAAGTGAAAGTGAAGTCGCTCAGTCGTGTCCGACTCCTAGCGACCCCATGGACTGCAGCCTACCAGGCTCCTCTGCCCATGGGATTTTCCAGGCAAGAGTACTGGAGTGGGTTGCCATTGGTCTATGTATATCCAAAATATGAACTCTTAATGGGAAATAAGCATTGTGCTCAGGCTGCCTAGTAGATGGTCCTCTGCCACACGACACACATTATAAACCTACACTTGCCCAAGGACATCTCGGAAACTGCTCGGAATGCAGGAAGTGTCTGTTTCCAGCCGGCACATTTGTTCTCTGACTTCAGCTCCAGGCATTCCATATTTCCTCTGAGGCCAAGGCTTATAAATCAGATGAGATTGGTCATCTTGCAACAAAATGGATTTTTAAAATGTGATTTTGAAGAGATTGGAAAGTGTAATACAACAGGTTTTTCAGTCTTCAAGGCTGAGAAATGGTTGTCTTATTGACGGCTCTTTTGAGAATGTAGTATTACTTCAGACACATGTAGACCTGTAACAGTAACACTTCCAGGAGCCATACCATTAGATGTTTTATTCCAGGGACTAAATGTCAGACACCAATTACATGATTTACTCCAAAAGATAAAATAATAATGACTTAAGGGCTCCAATTACTGCTTTTATTTTTGAGTTCATCACACTTTGATATATCTGCAAAGAAAAGCCTTACTGATAAATTCCAGTGAAACTGAAGTATTCCAATATAGGTACATGGTAAATGACAATATAGTTGTGTGGTTACCACTTTAAATGTCACTAGCACCAAAGAAAAAAATCCAAACAAATGCATTATAAAATGGTTCTATATTTGCATCTGCAGAAACAATGCACTTCTAGTCTTTAAATTAACATACACAAAATAAGAAACGGTTTTACAAAGTCGATACCTTGCTAAATTAATTCATCTCTGTCTTTTCAGATATTCAAGCGCTAGATGGCCTTTCACCTTTTCCCCCCATAACAGATTATAGGATACTCATTTACCCCTTCTCCCCACCCCCTGGTTTGCATTTGATGAGTAGAATTCATGCTAACAGGCTGCTCTTATGGGCTCATAAGGAGATGGCGAAATATGGAACCAGGTGGAGGATGGCCAGTTAATTGGCTCTTTCTTCGCCAAACACCAGGGGACAGCTGGTTTGCATTGTTGTTCTAATGAGCTACGCTGAAATTGAAGCTGGGCACGTTAGTGGGAGCTCTTCTGGTGCTATGTACAGTCTTGGAAATCACGCTGATCACTGCCAGAGGCTTTTGTGGTGAAAAGAATAGTTTCTATATTTTAAAAAATGCAATCTGACACTAGGAGAAGGCTGCAGTGTTTCTAGGTTGTCCCATCTCAGTCCTCCTGTTTCTACATGGTCATTTCTTCTGCCACTGCTCCCTTGCATGGGCACATGTATCTGCTATGAGTGCACATGTCTGAGCACCACAAGCACATACACTTTGTGGGGAATCTCCGGGAGACAGGGCAGCACGGGTTCAACAGAGGCAGAATGAGTTTAAGCAGGCCTGGTAGCCAAAGCCAAAGGCCAAAAGCCATTTTAAAAATAAGAATAAAGCACAACTACGGAGTGGGCTTCCCAGGCAGCGCAGTGGTAAAGGGAGATGGGAGGGAGGTTCAAGAGGGAAGGGATAGGTATACCTATAGCTGATTCATGTTGATGTTTGGCAGAAAACAACACAATTCTGTAAAGCAATTATCCTTCAATTAAAAATAAATTAATTTTTTTCTAAATGAATCTGCCTGCCAATGCAGAACAGACTAGAGACCCCAGTTTGATCCGTGGGTGGGGAAAATCCCCTGGAGGAGGAAATGGCAACCCACTCCAGTATGCTTGCCTAGAGAATCACATGGACAGAGGAGCCTGGTGGGCTACAGTTTGTGGGATCACAAGGAGTAAGACAGGGCAGAGTGCACATGGAATAGCTTTGTAAATCATCTCTTTGCGGGGCTGCCCAGTGTAGTGTTAACATCTTTCTTAAATATTTTGGAATAAAAGAAGGGGAAATGATTGGGATGTTCCCATTATAAATGTAAGATTTAGGAAATGTTAGTTAACTGACAAAAGTCCAGAATCATAAGATTCTCTGCTCTCCCAATAATCCAATCTCTCAGGTTCCTCACTAGTCATGCAGGTAAAGGCTCAACATTTGTCCAGTCCCCTAACACCCAGTATGACTGGGTCCCTGTTTTTCTTTTAATTTTTAGGAGAGACATGAGGTGCCATATTTTTCTTCATTCAATATGAGATGTTAAAATGGTTCCCAATGGTATCAAAATACAAAAGATTCAATAAAATATTTAACCTTTGAAACCGTTTCTTTTCAGGACAGAAGTCACACAAAGAATGAAGTTAAGCAACTATAAAAATATTGACTTGATGAAACTGAAGTTTTCCAGCAATAAATTGCATTGGTTCCTTTTCTCTTGCTTTCACAAATTTCCTTTGCTTTTCTCTTTTACTGTGAAATTTAAGATCTTTGTATTTCCGCCTGGCTCGAGTAAGTCTTCCCCTAAGCTACCTAGAGGAATGAGGTGTCCTCAACATCCACATACCTCAGCCTGCAACCTTCCATTGTAGGAGACTCATCTAGATGATAATCAGCATGAAAAATTGATTATCTCCTACGTTGAACTGGTCTTTGTGCTTTTCAATGCACGAATCTTAATAGTTCTAGACAAGGTCTCAGAGCATAAACATGCCAGCAGTTCAATTAATAGAATAATTAGAAGCAAGTCTATAGGATGTTACCTATTTTCAGCAAAGAACTTCTCAAATAATTGTGATTCATATCAGCAGTTCAACAGAAAAAGGGCCAGTGTGAATTTTTAACTCTCTATTTAAACTTGCATGTGGACTGTTTTCCTCAAATCCTCTATCCAAGGCAGAAGATAGATCACAGGGTTTTCAGGCATTCCAAAATATGAATTGCAATGACCTAGTCCTCAAATAAATAACCTCACAAAAATATCTGATGGAAATGGTAGTTATGTGTTGGAGTTTTCTGGATCTTCATCTTCCTTCCAATTTTCTGTCCTTAATTTTTTATATTCTCCCCATTTAAAAATGTGTTCCCTCAAGATTTCAGCTGTATTCTATGACATCTCCCAAGCTATGGCTCTAACCTTAATCCCTCTACAAATCCAAGTATCCACAGGAAGTCTCCATCTGTGTTGCATTCTACCAAATCATGTTCTAATTTAGCATTCACAAACAATATCCTTCTCCTGGTTTCCCTGTTTCAATGAATGATGCCCATTCATTTTTTATTATGCTGTAGTTCTCTCAATCATAACATATTCTGCTATTCGTGATTTTCTGCCTACTTCTATGGGCACCACTGCATTGAGACCTTCAAGGTAAGCGATGCTTTAAATAAACTCCTAGAAATTCCTTTTTTATATCCTTAAGTATTGTTATTTAACAATGTTGAATGAACAAATATATAGATGAACCATTCTATGGCACTTTATTAATGCTACTACTATGGAGTTATCAAGGGATTCCCTGGTAGTTCAGCTGGCAAAGAATCCATCTGCAATGCAGGAAACCCCGATTCAATTCCTGGGTCGTGAAGTTCCCCTGGAGAAGGGATAGGCTACCCATTCCAGTATTCTTGGGCTTCCCTGGTGGCTCAGATGGTAAAGAATCCACCTGCAATGTGGGAGACCTGGGTTCTACCCCTGGGTTGGGAAGGTCCCCTGAAGGAGAGCAAGGCAACACACTCCAGTATTCAGAATCGCCATGAATGGAGCAGCCTGGCAGGCTACAGTCCATGGGGTCACAAAGAGTCAGACACAACGGAATGACTAAGCACAGTACAGCCCATGGGGCTATCACATTCAAGTTTGAAAATGAATATGAAAAGTCAGCAATATCACTATCAAAAGTGGATAACAATTGGCAAAATATGGATTGAATGCTTGATAATATTAATATTAACTTTCCTAAATTTTGTTATTGCGAAATGTTAGAATGCTATGTGGTCGTACATTAGAATGTCCTTGTTCTTGGGAGTTATGTGCTAAAATATTTAGGGGCGAAAATGTTTAGAAACTACTGATGAACTTAGCATGCACACACACAAGTCACAGGGTAGCTCTCAGTATGGTTGATGCTGGAAGTAATGACTTTATCTTTAAAATAAAACTGCTAAATAATGTGCTAAATTCAGATTCTGTAGGATCTGCGCTGTGTGTACTAAGTCGCTGCAGTCGTGTCTGACTCTTTGCTACCATATGGACCATAGCCCACCAGGGTCCTCTGTCCATGGGATTTTCCAGGCAAGAATACTGGAGTGGGTTGCCATTCCTTCCTGCAGGGTATCTTCCCACCCAGGGATCGCACGTCCCTTACATCTTCAATCCCCAGGTCGGGAAGATCCCCTGGAGAAAGAGGTGGCAGCCCACTCCAGTATTCATGCCTGGAGAACTCCATGGACAGAGGGCCCTGGAAGGCTACAGTGCATAGGGTCACAAAGAGTTGGACACGACTGAGTTACTGATACACTTGGTAGACTTTAGCGGCCATGTTGGGAAGTAGAGGATAACTTGACCACTGCTTCCTCCTGAGCCATCCTATTAATATTTTTACCTGCTTTGTATATTGAGGCTCTGGGTAATATTTCATTTGAAAAATTAGGTCCAGTCCAATCGTGAAGATGACAAAACTGAGGCTGGAAATGTTGAGTGACTCCATTATTATATTAAAAATGGAACCAACAAGATTCTACTGTATAGCACAGGGAACTCCATACAATGTTCTGTGAAAGTCTGGATAGGAGGATAGTTTGGGGGAGAATGGATACATGTATATGAATGGCTAACTTCCTTTGCTGTCCATCTAAAACTATCACAACATTGTTAACTGGCTATACTTCAATATATTCAATATTCAAAGTCTTCCTAACTGGTCAATGCAAATAAATAGGGAAAACAATAGAATGGGAAAGACTAGAGATCTCTTCAAGAAAATTAGAGATACCAAGGGAACATTTCATGCAAAGATGGGCACAATAAAGAACAGAAATAGTATGGGCCTAATACAAGCAGAAGATATTAAGAAGAGGATGCAAAAATACACAGAAGAACTATACAAAAAAAGATCATAATGACCCAAATAACCACGATGGTGTGATCACTCACCTAGAGCCAGGCATCCTGGAATGCAGAGTCAAGAAGGCTTTAGGAAGTATCACTACAAACAAAGCTAGTGGAGGTGATGGGATTCCAGCTGAGCTATTTCAAATCCTAAAAGATGACGATGTCAGAGTGCTGCACTCAACATGGCAGCAAATTTGGCAAACTCAGCAGTGGCTACGGGACTAGAAAAGGTCAGTTTTCATTCCAATCTCAAAGAAAGGCAATGCCAAAGAATGTTCAAACTACCACACAATTGCACTCATCTCAGATGTTTGCAAAGTAAATCTCAAAATTCTCCAAATGAGGCTTCAACAGCACATAAACCAAGAACTTCCAGATGTTCAAGCTGGATTTAGAAAAGGGGAGAAACCAGAGATCAAATTGCCAACATCCGTTGAATCATAGAAAAAGCAAGAGAACTCCAGAAAAAACATCTACTTCTGCTTTATTGACTATGCTAAAGCCTTTGACTATGTGGATCACAACAAAACATGGAAAATTCTTCAAGAGATGGGAATACCAGAACACCTGACCTGCCTCCTGAGAAATCTGTACACAGATCAAGAAGCAACAGTTAGAACTGGACAGGGAACAACAGACTGGCTCCAAATTGGAAAAGGAGTACATCAAGGCTGTATATTGTCACCCTGCTTATTTAACTTATATGCAGAGTACATCATGCAAAATGCCAGACTAGATGAAGCCCAAGCTGGAATCAAGATTGCTGGGAGAAATATCAATAACCTCAGATATGCAGATGACACCACCCTTATGGCAGAAAGTGAAGAAGAACTAAAGAGCCTCTTGATGAAAGTGAAAGAAGAGAGTGAAAAGCTGGCTGAAAACTCAAAACATTCAAAAATCTAAGATCATGGCATCTGGTTCTATCACTTCATGGCAAATAGATGGGGAAACAATGTAAACCATCACAGACTTTATTTTGGGGGGGCTCCAAAATCACTGCAGATGGTGACTGTAGCCAAGAAATTAAAAGACGCTTGCTCCTTGGAAGGAAAGTTAAGACCAAGCTAGACAGCTTATTAAAAAGCAGAGACATTACTTTGCCAACAAAGGTCCATCTAGTCAAAGCTATGGTTTTTCCAGTAGTCATGTATGGATGTGAGAATAGGACCATAAAGAAAGCTGAGCACCAAAGAATTGATGCTTTTGAACTGTGGTGTTGGAGAAGACTCTTGAGAGTCCCTTGGACTGCAAGGAGATCCAACCAGTCCATTCTGAAGGAGATCAGCCCCGGGATTTCTTTGGAAGGAATGATGCTAAAGCTGAAGCTCCAATACTTTGGCCACCTCATTTGAAAAACTGACTCATTAGGAAAGACCCTGATGCTGGGAGGGATTGAAGGCAGGAGGAGAGGGGGATGACAGAGAATGAGATGGTTGGATGACATCACAGACTCAAAGGACATGAGTTTGAGCATGGTCTGGGAGTTGGTGATGGACAGGGAAGCCTGGCATGCTGAAGTCCATGGGGTCGCAAAGAGTCACGACTGAGCAACTGAACAGAACTGATACTTCGATACAAAATAAGTTTTTAAAAAAGGTAGGATTTTTTTTAAAAAGGAATGTTGAGCAACTTATCTAGTCCACACAGCAATATCAGAGCAAGATTGGAACCCGGGGAGCAGATACTGAAACTCTCTGTGCTCTTTCTACAGCAGCAGAGATTCCAAGACCTTCCTAAGCATCTAAATGACCTAGAGAGCTCATTCAAGGAAAAACTCCTATGCCTCCCTCCAGGGATTCCAATTCAGCAGGTTTGAGCTGAGGTCTGGGAATATGTATTTAACCAGAGGTCCCAGGTGATTCTGATTCAGCCAGTCCACAGGCCAGCATTTAGGAACCACCAATGCCTCTATTAATTCATGCATTAAATCTCACAAAAAATGCAATTTGTACTTATCAAAGCCAAGAACAGGGCTCAGCCTCTTGCCACTCAGGATCCTGATCTCAGCTGGTTCAGGAGTTCAAAAGTCTCAAAAGTTAATTTAGCACCAATGAGAAAAGTGATTTATAGTTTCCCTATATACCCTAAATCAAATCCCTTATGATTATACAGTGGAAGTGAGAAATAGATTTAAGGACCTAGATCTGATAGATAGAGTGCCTGATGAACTATGGAATGAGGTTCGTGACATTGTACAGGAGACAGGGATCAAGACCATCCCCATGGAAAAGAAATGCAAAAAAGTAAAATGGCTGTCTGGGGAGGCCTTACAAATAGCTGTGAAAAGAAGAGAAGCAAAAAGCAAAGGAGAAAAGGAAAGATATAAGCATCTGAATGCAGAGTTCCAAAGAATAGCAAGAAGAGATAAGAAAGCCTTCCTCAGCAATCAATGCAAAGAAATAGAGGAAAACAACAGAATGGGAAAGACTAGGGATCTCTTCAAGAAAATTAGAGATACCAAGGGGACATTTCATGCAAAGATGGGCTCGATAAAGGACAGAAATGGTATGGACCTAACAGAAGCAGAAGATATTAAGAAGAGTGGCAAGAATACACAGAAGAACCATACAAAAAAGATCTTCACGACCCAGATAATCACGATGGTGTGATCACTGACCTAGAGCCAGACATCCTGGAATGTGAAGTCAAGTGGGCCTTAGAAAGCATCACTATGAACAAAGCTAGTGGAGGTGATGGAATTCCAGTTGAGCTCTTTCAAATCCTGAAAGATGATGCTGTGAAAGTGCTGCACTCAATATGCCAGCAAATTTGGAAACTCAGCAGTGGCCACAGGACTGGAAAAAGGTCAGTTTTCATTCCAATCCCAAAGAAAGGCAATGCCAAAGAATGCTCAAACTACCGCACAATTGCACTCATCTCACACGCTAGTAAAGTAATGCTCAAAATTCTCCAAGCCAGGCTTCAGCAGTACGTGAACTGTGAACTTCCAGATGTTCAAGCTGGTTTTAGAAAAGGCAGAGGAACCAGAGATCAAATTGCCAACATCCGCTGGATCATGGAAAAAGCAAGAGAGTTCCAGAAAAACATCTATTTCTGCTTTATTGACTATGCCAAAGCCTTTGACTGTGTGGATCACAATAAACTGTGGAAAATTCTGAAAGAGATGGGAATACCAGACCACCTGACCTGCCTCTTGAGAAATCTGTATGCAGGTCAGGAAGCAACAGTTAGAACTGGACGTGGAACAACAGACTGGTTCCAAATAGGAAAAGGAGTTCGTCAAGGCTGTATATTATCACCCTGCTTATTTAACTTCTATGCAGAGTACATCATGAGAAACACTGGACTGGAAGAAGCACAAGCTGGAATCAAGATTGTCGGGAGAAATATCAATAACCTCAGATATGCAGATGACACCACCCTTATGGCAGAAAGTGAAGAGGAACTCAAAAGCCTTTTGATGAAAGTGAAAGAGGAGAGTGAAAAAGTTGGCTTAAAGCTCAACATTCAGAAAACAAAGATCATGACATCCGGTCCCATCACTTCATGGCAAATAGATGGGGAAACAGTGGAAACAGTGTCAGACTTTATTTTTCTGGGCTCCAAAATCACTGCAGATGGTGACTGCAGCCATGAAATTAAAAGACGCTTACTCCTTGGAAGGAAAGTTATGACCAACCTAGATAGCATATTGAAAAGCAGAGACATTACTTAGCCAACAAAGATCCGTCTAGTCAAGGCTATGGTTTTTCCTGTGGTCATGTATGGATGTGAGAGTTGGACTGTGAAGAAGGCTGAGGGCCGAAGAATTGATGCTTTTGACCTGTGGTGTTGGAGAAGACTCTTGAGAGTCCCTTGGACTGCAAGGAGATCCAACCAGTCCATTCTGAAGGAGATCAGCCCTGGGATTTCTTTGGAGGGAATGATGCTGAAGCTGAAACTCCGGTACTTTGGCCACCTCATGTGAAGAGTTGACTCATTGGAAAAGACTCTTATGTGGGGAGGGATTGGGGGCAGGAGGAGAAGGGGACGACAGAGGATGAGATGGCTGGATGGCATCACTGACTCGATGGATGTGAGTCTGTGTGAACCCCGGAGTTGGTGATGGACAGGGAGGCCTGGCGTGCTGCGATTCATGGGGTCGAAAAGAGTTGGACACGACTGAGCAACTGATCTGAACTGATGTGTGTGTCTGTGTCTATGTGTGTACTTGCTTCTGTGTGTGTCTGTGTGTATGTGTGTCTGTGTGTGTCTGTATGTGTGTATATGTGTATTTGTGTGCACATGTGTATGTGTCTCTGTGTATGTGTATAAGTGTATGTGTCTGCATCTGTCGGTGTGTCTGTGTGTGTATGTGGTCTGTGTGTATGTGTGTATGTGTTATTTTTGTGTCTGCTTGTGTATGTGTGTGTGATTGCATGTATGTGCATCTGTGTATGTGTCTGTAGGTGTATCTGTGTATTTGTGTGTATGTGTGATCTGTGTGTATGTATATGTGTGTCTGTGTGTATGTGTGTGTCTGTGTGTATGTGTGTCTGTGTATTTGTGTGTGTGTGTGTGTCTATATGTGTGTATATGTTTGTGTGCATGCACACGCATGCTCCCTAAGGATAGCTCTCAGAGGCTAGAGAAACAACACATCTGCCTTGGCCTTAAGGCCTCTTCTAGATGGCTCCTAAACACGATGGAGGAATCAGCAGCAGCCTCTCAAAATCCTACGTATCCCCCCACACTGATCTAAGCAACTGGGTACTTTTAATGAGTCTTTGGAATAGGAAAAGAACTTACTGGGTGCAGGAAACAAAGAAGAATGGCGCCAACTGTCCCCCCGGCTTTCCCCTGCTCCCTCCTCTCTCAACGTGAGCCCCGCGGCTGAAACTCTCAGGGAGAGGTGTGGCTGATCATCCTTACAAGGTGTGCATCACGTGTTGGCAACGCTAAACTGGCAGTATGGTCCCTCCTGAGGATGAAAGGAGAAGCACATGGGGAAATGCCAGTCACAGCAGCCCCACCTCCAGACACGAGCCTCAGTCCTTTTATCATGGACAGTCCATTGGGTAAGCATCACTTGCGACCAATAGGGCACAAGTAGCAGGGTCTACTCTCATTCCTGGGAAACCACTCTGCCCAGCCTCCTTGCCGTTGGGCAGGGTCAGTGAATGTGTGTGCTAAGTTGCTTCAGTTGTCTCCAACTTTGTGCGGCCCCACACACTGTACCCCACCAGGCTGCTCTGTTCATGGGATTCTCCAGACAAGTATACTGCAGTGGGTTGCTGTGCCCTCCTCCATGGGATCTTCCCAATCCAGGGATTGAACTCATACCTCTTGTGTCTCCTGCCTTGGCAGATGGGTTCTTTACCATTTGGGAAGCCGGGTCAGTGAGTAATTCTGGCCAGTGAACTCTATGTCGAGGTACCACAAGTCCCTTCCAGGTAAAGGCAGGGAGAAGCTTCCACTCAACCCCCTGGCTCTGTCTTTCCCTGTCACTGTGCGATGGAATCCATGTGCTGATACACAGAAATGCTCAAAAGCAGAAGGTGGGATTCTTAAATTGCTGCTTAGGACAGAACAGAACTGCCCTATAGAGCATCAGGGTCTGCAACATATTATGCATGATCAGGAAATGATTCTTCACTGCATCAACCCACTGAGACTGCAAGGTTAGTTTGTTTCCTGAGCAATCCTTAGCCTGTCCTGACTCCTCTCCTCCTCTCCCTAACCCTATCCCTCCCTGCTCCTATGTGTCTCCCCAACACTGTTACATCAGAATCAGGGGCTTCACTCTCACTGACCAGCTCCTCTTTTAAAAATGGGATCTGAAGTACTACTGGATCCCCTGGTTTGTGATGTTATCTATCAAGTCGGTGAATGAAATTAAGACTAAACATCTGTTTTATCTTAATCCACAGGTCAAAGAAAACAGAAAGTAAAAGAGACAGAGGTCCCTGTCAAGTCCCAACATGATGACTCTGGTTTCAGGTTCTGAAGCAAGACTGATTGTCTTTTCTTAAGAAATGCCAGCTCCATCACTAAAGTAGAGGCTTAAGTCTGCTCTAAATCAGTCCAGGTCCTTGGACAACAGTCCCCAACCTTTTTGGCACCAGGGACCAGTTTCATGGAAGACAGGTTGTCCACAGACCAGCTAAGGGGGGTTGGTCTCAGGATGATTCAAGTGCATTAGATTTATTGTGCACTTTATTTCTATTATTATTATATTAACTCCATCTCAGATCATCAGGCACTAGGTCCCAGAGGTTGGGGACTCCTGCTTGGATATATTCAAAATCCTTCATTTCACAACAGACGCAAATACAGGCTTAAGCCATTGTGAGTTAAGTCTTCCTGTTCACAGCAGTAATTCACAAAACTCCCACACTTCCCTGTACAAAGATAAACTCCGAGACCCATGCCTGTCTCAAAAGTGGCCTTTGTAGGACTCAGAAAATAGACATAAGACATGTTGATGTCCTTTCAGAGCTACACCAACAAGCCCAGGTGTGCTCCATCAAGCCTTCTGAGCAGAACCTACACAGAAGGTGGATGACATCCTTGCAGGTGCTGTGGGGTTAAGTGAAGGAACCACAGTTCACACATGTAAGGAAAACCCTCCAAGATGAACTGCAGCAGGGCTGCACGCACCCAGCATAACCATGACCCAACAAAACGAATGACAGCAGAAGTCCCATATAAAGGTGGTCCAAGAGGTGAGGAGAAGGACCTTGTCAAGGTAGGCTTGCAAGCAGCTGAAAGTCTCAGTCGACAGAAATCACACAGGTGTTTTAGCCCTCTCTCCCACAAACAACAGTGATGCCGACCACAACTGTGAAATGTTGCAGACTGTTGATGGGGAACAAACGAGGGATTGACTTCTCCTGACCTGCAATGTGATCCACAATAGTAAAATCAATTTCCAAATACTAACCAACACCAACTGTTTGTGTGTGTTCCATCATTCATGATGACTCTTTGCATCCCCATGGACTGTAGCCTGCCAGGCTCCTCTGTCAATGGAAACAGGCAAGAATACTGGAGTGGGCTGCCATTTGCTCCTCTGGGGGAATCTTTCCGACCGATCGAACCTATGTGTCTTGCATCTCCTGCACTGGCAGATGGTTTTTTACCACTGAGCCATCAGGGAAACCAAAACCAACTACATATATGGGAAAGGAGCCATCACTCAGATCCCAGCGCAGGAGCTCAGGCATCACCACTGTGGCTCGAGGTCTCAACTCAAATCAAACAAGTGCATCACCTTCGTGGGAAAGTCCATTCTCCTAGGACAAGGAGTCCACCCTTCTGAAATCAAGACTTTGCCCTTAAAGTGAGGGCCAGCCACAGTCCCTATTCCCAGGAAAATTCCTCTAACTTCTCCTTTTCAAGGTAACTCAAAGTTTAATACAAGGACTAAAATCTCAGATAGCTTTAAGCAAAGAAAGAAATATAGGGGGAAACTCTAAGGTCCTCTTCTAAAACTTAGGACCTAGTGTTCTATGACAGGAGCTTGATAACACCTTGTGCTACTTTTCATGATTGGAAGAAGCATTTTCTGCACATAACTCCACCCACAGTTAGATACACACAATACATCTGCTCAGATTTCTGCTAAGTCATGATGAAATTCAAATCTAAACCTCGTGCTGAGGGATCATATATTACTGGAGTCTTCTGATTTCAAAGCCCCTTCACCAGGCCAACTCTGTTTTAGTTGAATAATTATTTAAATGTGTGCTCATAGGAAATATTATCCAATTACAGAGAATGAACAAATGCAATTAAATGAAGCTATGGCTCCTCATGAGCGCATAATGATCTGAGATGTTTGGCCCCAGGAAATGTGCAGAGAGTGGACATTAATCTCTGTCCACTGATTCAGGTGTGCAAAATAATCAATTTTTTAATAAATAAACTTAATTTCTGGCTCAGTCCCCATCCTGCAGCCTGGTGAGGGATGCCCCATCCTCCAGGGTCATGTGGAGGTCATCTGTCTTGCTGCCTTCATGAATTATCATCCACTATCATGGATTACATTGTCCCGTAGGATCCAGAAACTTCTTGTGGCTTCTATGCTCTGCCAAAGGTAGAGAGATGCACGTAAAGCTGGACACTCCAAGCCTGAGGTCAGGCCCTCTCCTTTGTACCAGGCAGTCTTCTCTTTGGAATTTCGCTGCCTCACAATTACCCCCATGAAAATGGGCCTGGGTCCTCACTGCTTCTGGACTCACAGGGCCCATCCGGAAGAATTACATCTTCAGTCTCGCAGAAGTCCGTATTTCCCTCCTGCTTCTTCCAAATCAGCCCTTCCAACCTTCCCTTCTCTTCTTCTATCACCTCTGCAAACCATCTCATCCTCTTGTGAACTTAGATTTTTAGCTACAAACATAATAATGCATCACAGGCTATTTCTGTGTTCAGTGATCTGACTCAAAGAACAAAGTATCTCAACCCTTGAGGTAAAAACATAAAAGCAAGTCCAAGCATATAGAACATTCTCTAATCTGTTGTGATATAGTCCAATAAATACTAAACTATTTTTAGAATCTGACCACAGAGCACTAAACAAGAAGGGTAAAATATCAGAGGTAAATTAGGGGGTAAAAAAAGAATTTTGAATAATTACAATGCACAGCCTATTTGATTGCCTTTTTTTTTTTTACCAATTAGTGTCACTCAATTAAATCAGATAAATTTTCACTTAGTCCACTGGATTCAAGACTCATTAAAACAATTGAATGACTTCCATTGAGGGTTTTTTTTTCCTTCTTTTTTTCCTCGTACACACCCCATCAGATTGGCTCACATCCCCACTGAGAGGCTGTTGGCAGCTCCAAATAAACTATATTCAAGTTATTCTCATATTTCTGCTAATTCAGCCTAGTTGTTTTTTGGGTTTTTTTTTTTTTTTTTTTTTTTTTTTTTTTTGGCTAAAAGATAGTATCTCCAAGTGTTCATAAATATGCATGTAGGAGAACTTTTAAAACCTAGATTTTTTTTTCAGTCTTCTAGGAATTTTCAAAGTCGCAGATCTCTGGCTAAGAAAAAATACAAGTAGTCAGTCACCATGTCAAATTTACTAGCTCTCAAAGAATTGCATGATCAAAGAACAATGAGACACCTACCATTTACCTGCTATGGAATTGGCACTTTTTTAAGCACTATGGACGCCCCATGAGACTGAAGGGAATAAGGAAGGGCGCTTTCATAGGCCGTTGGTGGAGAACAAGTGAGCTGTAGATAAGTAAGCACTAGGTACTGTAAAGGATGAACCCCTGATGTCAATGGCTTTGCACAATGAGTAGCTTTTACTTAGATAGAGTTTCAAGTGGATAATCCTGATCGGTGGTAGGGTTCTCATCCTTTGACTTGGAAAAAGAATGACAGAATCTGATGGACAGAGTCTCCACCATCTTCTGTGTGGCTTCCAGGTTAACACAGGCATCAACACCCAGCTGCGAAATGGGAAAAGAGGGAGACCATGAAGAAGATACACCAAGAAGTGACACATATAACTTCAGCTAGGAGTTCAAGGATGAGAGTCAGCCATATGGGTGCGCTGAGATGCAAAGAGGGCTGGGAACTGCTGTTCCCCAGCAACAAACCTATGCCATGGATAGATGATGTCCAATGGTCCTACATGCCAGGGCTCAGAAATATGCTGGGAACCATTTCTCAAAGGTGTGTAATTCTGTTACAAGTATGATGCCCAAGAACTCTATGAAACTGTGTTATGATTCTCCTACTGGTACGTGTGTTCATGCACGGTAAGTAGCTTCAGTCATATCCAGCTCTGAGACCCCATGGACTTTAGCCTGCCAGTCTCCTCTGTCCTTGGGATTCTCCAGTCAAGAAAACTGGAGTGGGTTGCCATGCCCTCCTCCAGGGGATCTTCCCCACCCAGGGACTGAACCTGCTTCCTCTGTGTCTCCTGCATTGGAAGGCAGGTTCTTTACCACTAATGCCACCTGGGAAGCCCTCTTGTTATTGGCTCTTGCCATAAATTGCACATGATATCATTTTTCATTACTGAAACCCCTATCACCAGAGGGTCTGCTGAGATACATGGTCTCACAGGCCAGGTTGCCTGAACTGCAGCCCAGATCTGCTGCATAGCCCTTTCCTACTCTGATCCTAATGAAAAGCTGACAACTTTTCCTGCCCTATGCTCAGTTGCTCCATGGTGTCCGACTCTTTGCAGCCCCATGGACTGTAGCCTGCCAGGTTCCTCTGTTCATGGGATTTCCAAGCAAGAATATTGCTATTTCCTTCCCAACCCAGGGATCGAATACATGTCTCCTGTTTGGAAGGAAGATTTTTTTTACCACTGGGCCTGTTTAATGTATAGAAATACCCAGAAGCTGAGAGGCTGACAGGACAACAGAACAGCCTATTGAAAGCACAGCTGAGGTGCCAACTCAGAAAAACTACCAGCCAAGAGCCATGCTCCAGGATATGGTACATATTTTAAATCAATGATGTTTCCATGAGTAGTGTGTCCATAGCAGGTGGAATATATGGGTCTGGGAACTAAGGAGTAGAATCAGGAGTAGCCCCACGTACCATTATTCCTAGAGTCCCATTTTGGGAATCTATATTTTCTGGCCTCATAACTTGGGGCTTTGTGGTTTTACAGGTCCTGGTACCCAAAGAAGGAATGCTTCCTCCAGTGGACACAGCAGGAGTTGCCTTGAACAGCAAGCTGTAGCTTCCCCCTGGGCACTATAAGTTCCTCATACCAAGGGCTTAGACCCCTTCGAATGAACGTCTGGGTCACAGCAGCAAGTAAAGCCACTAAGACCAGCAAAGAGATCACTGAAGGGTGGTAGGAACTGAGAATAGAGAGTAGAGGAGGGTGATGATGAATATCAATTGTGGCCCTAAGACGTGCTGTACGTACAGGGAAATTGCTTGTCAAATTACCTTTCTTTTTTAAGTTTACATCAGGGAGGAAAAAGGCCCACTGGAATCCTGGAGGAGTTGCTTCCAGAACTAAGAAGTGGATGAAAATGGCCCAAGGGATGGACTGTGGTGACTGCTAGGATTTGCTACCCAGACCCCCATAGGAATGCAAGACTTACTTCCAGCCTCTGCGAGTGCTGAAAGCAGAAGCCCTCAGCTCTCGGACACCTATGTAGACCTGCCTCTGCTGAAGAGAGCTGTCTCACCCAAGGTCATACCTCCTTCCTGGGATGGCTAGGATCTGACAATTGATTGACATTGAAATGTATTGACCTGGTCCCTGGTTCACCTCAGGACACTCTCAAGAATCATGCCAGGTTCAGAACTCTCCAGAGAGTTGGCTGAGACCTCTGCTGAGATGCATCACAGTTCAACCTCTCCCTCTGCCCAGTCCTGATTCTGGAATGTTCCTGTTTGCTCCTCTTCATCTCAGAGTTTTTTTCTCAGGGAACTCAGCCTATGATATATACCAAAATACAGGCAACCAAAACCATTGTGTACAACAGACAATTGTACCTCCTTTGAATGGTACCTGATAAACACCAATATGTTCACTGTCCAACTTGCTTACATCATTCTCTACTGTTAATAATAATCATTTGCTCCCTGGGTTGGGAAGATATCCTGGAGTAGGAAATGGCAACCCAATCCAGTATTCTTGCCTGGAAAATTCCATGGACAGAGGAGCCTAGCAGGCTACAGTCCACAGGGTTGCAAAAAGCTGGACATGACTCAGCACACACACACACAATAATAGACAAGAAAAAATATAACTGAGTTGTCATAGTTTCTTTTTGTTAAATATAAATATTTATGAGACACCAGTTACTGTAAGGGGTCAGTAAGGGGTCATCTTTCAAGGTGGTTCCAGATTTCCAGAGTTTGACTAGACTTCTTCAAAGATGACTCACTATCAACCTCAGATAAAACCCCTGATTCATTCTTGCTTTGAAAGTAAGTAACTGCCAAAACTGTTCCAAACTGGGAAAGGAGTATGTCAAGGCTGTATATTGTCATCCTGTTTATTTAATTTATATGCAGAATATATCACAAGAAATGCCAGGTGGGCTGGATGAAGCACAAGCTGGAATCAAGATTGCCGGGAGAAATATCAATAATCTCAGATATACAGATGACACCACCATTATGTCAGAAAGCAAAAAGGAACTAAAGAGCCTCTTAATGAAAGTGAAAGAGGAGAGTGAAGAAGCTGGCTGCAAATTCAACATTCAAGAAACTAAGATAATGGCATCCGGTTTCATCACCTCATGGCAAATAGATGGGGAAACAATGGAAACTGTGACAGACTTTATTTTCTTGGGCTCCAAAATCACTGCAGATGGTGACTGCAGCCATGAAATTAAAAGACGCTTACTCCTTGGAAGAAAAGTTATGACCAACCTAGACAGCTTATTAAAAAGCAGAGACATTACTTTGCCAACGAAGGTCCGTCTAGTCAAAGCTATGGCTTTTCCAGTAATCATATACAGCTATGAGAGTAGGAGCATAAAGAAAACTGAGCACCAAAGAATTGATGCTTTTGAACTGTGGTGTTGGAGAAGACTCTTAAGAGTCTTGGACTCTCAAGGAGAATCCCTTAGACTGCAAGGAGATCAAACCCATCAATCGTAAAGGAAATCAGTCCTGAATATTCATTGGAAGGACTGATTCTGAAGCTGAAGTTCCATTACTTTGGCCACCTGATGCAAAGAACTGACTCCTTGGAAAAGTACCTGATACCGGGAAAGACTGAAGGCAGGAGAAGGGGATGACAGAGGATGAGATGGTTGCATGGCATCACCGGCCCAATGGACATGAGTTTGAGCAAGCTCCAGGAGCTGGTGATGGATAGGGAAGCCTGGCGTGCTACAGTCCATGGGGTTGCAAAGAGTCAGACATAAATGAAAGACTGAACTGAACTGCCAAAAATATTAATTACACTTCCAGTGGGCTTGCCCTTTCCATTATTGGTTTTCAGCAGCAGTACCTGGGGTCAGATCATGGCTTGTGATTTCCTGAAGTTCCGTTTTAAGATCTCCCATCTCGACTGTCCTAAAAAACAAAAGGTACAGAAGACCCCTCTTCAACCTCTTCAGTTCATTTTTTCCTGCAAAGCACTATCCTATTACCTAGGTTGGTCCTCTACCCACATAAACACTCTGGATCTTTTAATTTCTAGAAAAAGCAAAAGAGCTACTGTTTTCTAACCCTTCTTATCTCTGTTCCCTTAACATGGCACTTCCCCTAAAAGATTGCTGTCTTTTCCAAACTCTGGAAATACATAAATTTATATGTCAATTAATTTCAGGTAGAAAAACAATAATTCAACTAGATGTGAAACCACAAATCTGTACAAATAACAGAAAGTTTCAAGTACAACCCAGCCCTCTCCATATCAAAATGGTGCCAGAAAAATTAGGTAACTAAGTTTAGAGGAGAAGAGACGAGATGATGAAAGGATAGTTCTGTGTGCTGTACCATTTATGTCATCCAGGACCTACAAATGTCCCAGTGTTGAAGCCTTTTCATTAAGAAATGGTCCTGTTCATAATCAAAATGGTAGTAATAAATGAATGGCTTCTCTGTTTTCCCCTCCACACCAAAGCAATGCCTAGACTAAAAACAATCAATAATCCTGATATAAAATAACCATAGTTGAGGAGTTTAGGGGTCTTGGTCCAGACATGCTGCTGAAGATGACCAACTTTCATTTCCTGACATCTCCTTTTCATCATCTGTTTACAAAAATGGGGAAAAGAGAAAGTGAAAGTCGCTCAGTTGTGTGCGACTCTTTGCAATCCCATGTACTATACAGTCCTTGGAATTCTCCAGGCCAGAATACTGGAGTGGGTAGCCTTTCCCTTCTCCAGAGAATCTTCCCAACCCAGGGATTGAACCCAGGTCTCCCACACTGCAGGTGGACTCTTTACCAGCTGAGCCACAAGGGACACCCAAGCATGTGTTACCTTGTAGAGGCAACAGTTTTAAAATGCTTTATTATTTGAAAAATAAACTTTAAAGGTAATTTCTAAGTTTCTATCCAAAGTTAAAATTTTGTGAACTGACCTGTAGTCATGGTGAGCTAAACTGCATCAGTTAATCAATCCCAACCCATGTATGTGCTTAGTCACTCAGTCGTGTCCAACTGTTTGCAACCCCATCGACTGTAGCCCACCAGGCTCCTCTGTCCATGGGATTTCCCAGGCAAGAATACTATAGTAGGTTGCTATTTCCTTCTCCAGGGGATCTTCCAGACCCAGGGATCAAACCCACGTCTCCTGCTTGGCAGGCAGATTCTATACCAGTGAGCCCACTTAAGCCATGTAGTCTATGGTATTTGTTACAACAGCCCAAGTTAACTAAAACACACTCCATTTTCTTTGCCTAGTTAACTCCTACTTTTCCTTCAAATATCAGCTCAAAAACCACTTTTCCAGGGAACTATTCTGTGACTCACAAGCTTTCTGTTACAAGTTTTCATGGTACCTCATACATTTTTTTATACCACTTATTATAGCTTGTAATGATGAATGAAGGAAGTTATTTATTCAGTATTTCTCTTTCTTACCAGAAAGTTTTATAGGGCTAAGACTTTGTTTGTTATTCGTTTTACTCCTGACACTTCACTCAGTGCTTGGCATATAACAGGCACACAATAAATATTTCTTTAACAGATGGATGAATGGATGGATGAGTAAAAGCAGGGGAAAGCAATGAGGCATTTTTCTCATTTCTTTTGCTCAAAAACCTACACATTTTTTACTTTTAACTTTATTACACTGTGACTGTGAAGAAATAATTTGTGACTGCTGTTCAAATTTCATCAATTTTAGAGGAGAAAAGGTATCATTTCTACTTATCAAATTAAACTGTTAAGAACAATCACTTGCTACTTCCATGACAGTTATAAAATGTCAAGTAAAATTGACAGTCTTGATAGTCTTTCTGGGGAAATTATTAGCAGGTCAAGGAAGCTTCGAGAAGCTAAGCAATGTTTGGGATACTCGACAGAAATTAGATACCAGCCCTGAGTATCATGCAGTGGAAAAGTCGTGAATCATTATCAGCTTTACTTCTCTGTAATGATCCTAGTCAAGTGCCTCACATACTTCAATCTTAGACCTTTAATGAGGTCCCCAAACCCTCTCCTGGAGACCACTGGAGAGGGAATCAGGAATTTTTCTAGGGTGAGTAGGTAGACAGGTATACCAGTCTAATGAAAACATACAGATGTTGTTGGGGAGGAGGAGTGAGTATTTTCCGATTCAGCCTCTGATCAGTTCACCTCCCAATGTCCTTGGCTGTGAACTTTGTAATGCCATCTCCAACTAAAGATATACACACGACATTCATTAACTGCTTGGGACCTTGGGCCCAAGGCACTCCTCTTGTTTAACGTATCCCTCACTGATGCCTTTTGGCCCATTCTGTCTTTAGAGAACAAACTAACATCAAGATTCTAAGTCAGCAGCAAATTCTTCTAAAACCCCAAATGTTACCTCTTCCAGTAAAAATGCTCCAGACGATGTTTTGAAGGCGAGTCATGTCCACATTGCATCTTAGCTCAAACTGAATCCCTAAGCTGACTTCTCCTTCCCTCCACCCCCTACTACTTTCCTATATTTCTGACCTAAAGGAGGGAAAAAAAATAGAAAGAGGGCAAGGCAGGAATCCATCATGGAGGGCCAAATTTCCTCTTCACATGACTCAGATCAGCAATTACTGCCCTCTCATGGTCTCTCAATGTGACTTGAATAAATCTCTACTCCTTAAGAGCATCGATTGGTCCTGGACTGGAGAGAAATTTACAAAAGGATGCATCAGAACCACACAGACAGGCACCTGAAAACAAGATCAGCCACCTGAGCCATGGAAGATCTCCTCTCCCATCAACTTTTGTGGCTTCAGGATAAATAGTTTCCATAAGCTCCCAATGCAGAGAATGAGGTTCACAGGGAGCATGCATTTGGTATAACTAAGGAAAAGAGAGGCATGGAGTCTCTTTATGAGGCAAGCTGTGTCAGTTCCAACATACTCACTTACACACACACAAAGAGACACACACAGACACACAGGCACACACACCTTCAGCTATCAGAGCACATATTTATGTATTTCTATTTTATCACTGGTCATAGTATCACATAATTATTTTTTGTACTGTTGTTTACTCCACTGTACTGGAAGACCTGCTGGGGCCTGGAGCTACATTATTCCACATTATAGCTCTATCACATAACAGAGTAAGTGCTCAATTGGTGTTTGTTGAATGAACAAGTGAATAAAAGAATGCAGGAATCTGTCAGGATCAGCCAACTAAACCTTTATCTTTTTAATGAAAGAAGTAAGATTCCTCAGCCAATTTACTCCTTTCATTTTTAATGTGTTTCTGTTTATAAACATAGTTTAAGCAATATTAAATATGCCCAAATATGTATAAAGATTAGCACAATAAATATCAGGGTGTGTGTGCTAAGTTGTTTCAGACTTGTCCAACTTCCGGTGACCCTATGGACTGTAGCCCATGAGGCTCTTCTGTCCATGAGTTTCTCCAGACAAGAATACTGGAGTGTGTTGACATGCCCAAGGATCGAACCCACATCTCTTATATCTCCAGCATTGGCAGGCGGGTTCTTTACCACTAGCACCACCTGGGAAGCCCCATTAGGCTGTACACTTTAAACTTATACAGTGTTGTGTGTCAGTTACCGGAGAAGGCAACGGCACCCAACTCCAGTCCTCTTGCCTGGAAAATCCCATGGACGGAGGAGCCTGGTGGGCTGCAGTCCATGGGGTTACTAAGAGTTGGACATGACTGAGCGACTTCACTTTCACTTTTCACTTTCATACATTAGAGAAGGAAATGGCAACCCACTCCAGTGTTCTTGCCTGGAGAACCCCAGGGACGGGGGAGCCTGGTGGGCTGCCGTCTATGGGGCTGCACAGAGTTGGACACAACTGAAGCGACTTCACAGCAGCATGTCAATTATATCTCATCACAACTAGAAGGAAAAATCATTGCTAGGTTACTAATAATATTATGGAAATTTATTCTCATTTTTACTTAATAAAGCATTTGACAAACTCTCCCATAATGTTTCTGGATAAGATGATAAAATTCAAGTTAGATGATAATAGAATTATAAGGATTTAAGCTAGTAGAACTAAAATAGCAGGTCTCTAGATGGATAGATAAATAGATAGATAGATAAAAAGATATAAGACCTTTGCAAACTGATCCATCATGTTCCTATATTTGATCAAACATTTCTTTGGTTTCCTGTGGCCATTGCTGATTGCCTGTTTCACAGACAACTCCCCCTTTTCCTTGGTAACAAAATAATGATTTTGCTTAGTTCATTTTCCAGGAAATCTAAGGCTACACCAAGTATAACAATCTCAATCCATTTGGCCCATTGATTGGTCCATGAGACACAAATATTCTGCTGAGCACTTCTGGGAAAGATGTTTCTCTCTGAAAAAAAATATATGCAAGGAGTTTCTTTTACCCCTTCATTCCTGTTGTAGATATTTTTACCCAAGAAAGTGATGCTTGAAGCTGCAGTGGCCATTTCTGAAATCCTGAGGTCACAAGCATGAAGATGAAGCTAATCCTCTGAAGAAAACAAAGTAGAAAGAAGGAAACAACTTAGATCCTTGGCAACTTCATGTATCCATCAGACAAGTCTGAAGATCACATTCTTCCAAGCTTCTTTTAAGTAAACAATAAACTCCGGGGGTTGGTGATGGACAGGGAGGCCTGGCGTGCTGCGATTCATGGGGTCGCAAAGAGTCGGACACGACTGAGCGACTGAACTGAACTGAACTGAATCTCCTTATGGTCTGAGTCACTATTAGCTGAGGACATCTTAACTGATATATTTCTAAATACTTGAGAAATGAGAAAATGACCTAAGAATTTGCAGTTATCAAAAAAAGAAAGTTTGGTGAAGTTTCTGAAACTAGTGAAGAAAAGTCTTGGTGTATACATTCATGGAGCATGTAAATCATGTATCACTGGGGTAACATAGAGAACAGCAGTAATGTTCTATAGTCTCTTGGTTAAACCTTATTTAGTAAGTTTTCTTTAAAACAGGGTATACCTTAGGAGAAGCAGTGGAAGAGTCAAATATAAGTAGCAATTAAAACAAGGAACTATGAACAAAGATGGATAAGGAAATATCAGAAGAATTATTTTGAGGCTATGTAATTAAAGACAAAAGGACTCATGGTGGCTAATTTAAATATTTGAAGGTTTTTGATGCAGTATAAAGAAGAGAACAGAATGCTCTGCCCTGGACTTCCCTAATGGTCCAGTGGCTAAGACTCTGCAGTCCCGTGCAGGGAACCATGTTCGATCCTGGATCGCTGCCACTGCCACCACCGAATTGCTTCAGTCGTGTCCGACTCTGTGGGACACCATAGAGGGCAGCCCACAAGTCTCCCAGGTCCCTAGGATTCTCCAAGCAAGAACACTGGAGTGGGTTGCCATTTCCTTCTCCAATGCATGAAAGTGAAAAGCGAAAGTGAAGTCGCTGGGTCGTATCTGACTCTTAGCAACCCCATGGACTGCAGCCCACCAGGCTCCTCCGTCCATGGGATTTTCCAGGCAAGAGTACTGGAGTGGGGTGCCATCGCCTTCTCCATCAATCCTGGACAGGGAACCATTATTAGATCCCGCATCCCACAACTAAGAGTTCACATGCCACAACTAAAGATCCCCAAGCCACAATGAAGATGGAAGATGCACCCACCGCAATTAAGACCCAGAGCAGCCAAATAAAAAATTAATTAAGCAGATAAATACTCTTTTAAAAAAGAAATCCAATGTTCAAAATAAATGTTCTGCCCTACTTTGTCACAAAATTCTTCCTCCTGCATTCTATCTCTATAATTACACAATTTACCCTCGTGCCAGTGTCAAAAACTGAGTCATTCTTCACTCCTCCCTTCTCTCACCTAGCTCTCATATCTAGAAAATTACAAGGGTTTCTGACTGTTTCTTTAGAGTGTCTCAAATACCCCTAATCCTCTCCATTTCCAATGTGGCATCTTAGGCCACCATCATCTCTCACATGGGCCACAGCAAAGCCTCTTGATAGTTCTTCCTCCCTCCTCACTGCTCCCTAGTACAGCTCCCAAAATATGCTCTCTGCAAACACAAACATGACCAGGTTGTTCCCCTACTTAAAATCCTTTAGTGTTCCCTGCTTGCCTTCAGAGTAAAAATCTTTTATAATTTGGTCCATATCCTGTCTTTCCACCTTCACTTCATGATGAATTGTTGTTGTTGCTGTCGTTTAGTCACTAAGTCTTCACCAACTCTTTGTGACTCCATGGACTAGCCCACCAGGCTCCTCTGTCCATGGGATTTTCCCAGACAAGAACACTCAAGTGGGTTGCCATTCCCTTATCCAGGGATCGAAACCATGTCTCCTGCATTGACAAGGTGGATTCTTTTACTACTAAGCCACCTGGGAAGCCCCTCATGATGAATGAATTCTACAAATACTCCATGTTTATGTCAAGCTACTTGCAGGCTCTTTAAAACATATCAAATTGTTTCAAATTTCTGTGTCTCTATTTTTTCACTCCATATTCATGTGAAAAATCCCACATTCCCTTCAAATTCTGTTCAAAATTCTACTCCATCATCAAAGTTCCTAAAGCTTTTTTCTTCCAGACAGAAAACTCTGAAGGATAGTAGTATAGAACTGTTAATATATGTCAGAAAGTTACACATAAAATTACCATCTGAGCCAGCAATTCACTCCCAGGTATAGCAAAATGAAAGCATGCATTGTCATTAAAACGTGTAGTCCTGCTATCCAAAAGTCTACAAACAATAAATGCTGGAGAGGGTGTGGAGAAAAGGGAACCCTCTCACACTGTTGGTGGGAATGCAAACTAGTACAGCCACTATGGAGAACAGTGTGGAGATTCCTTAAAAAACTGGAAATAGAACTGCCATACAACCCAGCAATCCCACTTCTGAGCATACACACCGAGGGAACCAGAATTGAAAGAGACATGTGTACCCCAATGTTCATCACAGCACTGTTTATAATAGCCACAACATGGAAGCAACCTAGATGTCCATCAGCAGACAAATGGATAAGAAAACTGTGGTACATATACACAATGGAGTATTACTCAGCCATTAAAAAGAATGCATTTGAATCAGTTCTAATGAGGTGTATGAAACTGGAGCCTATTATACAGAGTGAAATAAGCCAGAAAGAAAAACACCAATACAGGATACTAACACATATATATGGAATTTAGAAAGATGGTAACAATAACCCTGTATACGAGATAGCAAAAGAAACACAGATGTATAGAACAGTATTTTGGACTCTGTGGAAGAGGGCGAGGGTGGGATGCTTTGGGAGAATGGCATTGAAACATGTATAATATCATATGTGAAACACAATGCCAGTCCACTTTCGATGCATGACACAGGATGCTCAGGGCTGGTGCACTGGGATGACCCAGAGGGATGGTATGGGAAGGGAGGTGGGAGGGGTGTTCAGGATGGGGAACATGTGTACACCCATGATGGAGTCATGTTGATGTATGGCAAAACCAATACAATAAAGTAATTAGCCTCCAATTAAAATAAATAAATTTATATTTTAAAAAAAAGTGTAGCTCTGGGTCTTCTCTGGTAGTCCAGTGGCTAAGACTCCATGCTCCCAATGCAGGGGGCCCAGGCTTGATGCCTCATCAGGGGATCTACACTCCACATGCCACAACTAAAGACCCAGTGCAGCCAAATAAATAAATAATTTTTTTAACAAATGTGTAGCCCTAATGTTCATAACATTTTTATTTGTAATAGCCAAAATGTGGAAACCGCCCAAATGTCCATCAGCTGGTGAATGGGAAAAAAAAAAGAAAACATTATATTTATACAATGGAATATTATTTAGCCATTTAAAAGAAATGAAGTACTGCTATATGCTATAGCAAAAATGAACCTTGAAATCCTATGATAAGTGAAAGAAGCCATTCACAAAAGCCCATATATTATATGATTCCATTTATATGGAATTTTCAGAAAAAGCAAATCCATAGAGACAAAAAGTACTGGTTTTAAGGGCTTGGGAGAAGGGAAGAATGGACAGTTACTGCTAGTGGGTACAGGTTGTCTTTAGGAGGGTAATTGATTAGATAGTACTGATGATTCAAAACTTTGTGAACATACTAAAAATCACTCAGTTGTATACTTTAAAAAGGTGAATTTTATGATATATGAGTTATATCTCAACTTTTAAGTGCCCTAAAAATAATTAAGAGGATTGGGTGGACATTATATGATTACAAAGCAAAAATCACAAAGTAGATTTTGGTACAACTTATTTAAGCACTTTCTTTTTTAGAAGCTGACAGGCTCCCCCTATGGAAATAAATTCCTCACTCAGGTAGTGAGCTGCCTATCACAGGCACTATTCAAGATAAGCTTGTCAGTGGTGCTACAGGAGGAATTCCTACACTGCATTTGAGATTAGACTATCTCATAAACCTCCTATCATGTTATGTACCCCTAGTGCCCTATGCCAAGCAGGCACTCAATTACAAATAAATGTCAACAAGGCTGAGCATTAAAGAATTGATGCTTTTGAATTGTGGTGATGGAGAAGACTCTTGAGTGTCCCTTAGACTGCAAGGAGATCAAACCAGTCAATCCTAAGGGAAATCAACTCTGAATATTTATTGGACGGACTGATGCTAAAGTTGAAGCTCCAATACTTTGGCCACCTGATGTGAAGACTGACTCATTGGGAAAGACCCTGACACTGGGAAAGATGGAAGGCAAAAAAAGAAGTGTGCAACAGAGAATGAAATGGTTGGATGGCATCACCAACTCAATGGACATGAGGTTGAGCAAACTCTGGGAGACAGTGAAGGACAGGGAAGCCTGGTTTGCTGCAGTCCATGGGGTGGCAAAGAGTTAGACATGACTTAGCCACTGAACAACAACAGCAAACGTCAGCCACAATGCCTGGTGCATAAGTTAACAAGTAAATCCTCACGAAGCATTTGTTAAGAATATCTCTGCACATGATGCTGTGTTAATCAGCAAACACCGACCTTTTCATTGAAAGCTCAATCTGGATGGAAGTCGATCTGTGCCTGATAAGCAGAGAAGTGAACTTCACATACTCTGCATTGGGTTTTGTCAGCTGTCAGAGAAGTTATTTAGAAGAAAACCAATAATGGCTGATGAACACCAATTGCTCAGCTGAGTGAACATAAACCCCACTAGCCAACATGCTCACGCACCCCACTGATGGATGGCATATGAGCCTAGTGGAGAAGGGGGCTGAGATCAGTGTTACCTTTCAAATCCTAGGAGAACAAGAGACACAATCAGAAGAACAGCATTCCCCAGGCATCAGAATATGTCTACAAAGGCTGCAGAAGGCACTTCACACCAACACTAGAGCACTCAGAGAGTAGGCACTCATTTTTTGTTTTGTTTTTTCTCTTCTTCTTTCAAAGAAAATGTTTCTGTTTTTAAATTCTCCTAGTCCTATGTTATGGGCTTCCCAGGTGGCTCAGTGGTACAGAATCCATCTGCCAATGCAGGAGATGCCATAGACACAGGTTCAACCTCTGAGTCAGAAAGATCCCCTGGAGGAGGAAATGGCAACCCGCTCCAGTATTCTTGCATGGGAAATCCCATAGACAGAGGAGCCTGGCAGGTTACAGTCCATGGGGTCTCAAAGAGTCAGGCACAACTGGGCACGGACACACTCCTATGTTATGGGTTGAATTCTATCCAAGATGCATTGGCGGGAATTCCCTAGTGGTTCAGTGGTTAAGGCTTTGCGATTCCACTGCAGGGGGCACAGGCTCAATTTCTGGTGGGAGAGCTAAAATAATAATATTATATTGGAGTTTTAAACCCAGTGTCTCAGAATATGACCTAATTTGGAGACAGTAGGTCTCTAAAGAGGTAATCAAGTTAAAATGAGGTATACCTATGGCTGATTGATATTGATGCTTGGCAGAAATCAGCACAATACTGTGAAGCAATTATCCCTCAATTAAAAATAAACAATTTTTTAATGAGGTCATGAGTGTGACCCCTAGTCCAATATGATTGGTGCCCTTATAAATGGGGGGATTTGGACACAGATACACACAGATATGAAGGCAGAGATTAGGATGATGCAGAAGTTAGTCAACATCAATGATTGCCAGCAAACCTCTGGAAACTAGGAGACAGGCAAGAACAGTCTCCCCCACAGCCCTCAGAGAGAACCACCCTGCTTACTCCTTGACCTTGGACTTCTGGTCTTGGACTTCTGGTCTTCAGAACTGGGAGACGATCCTTTCTGTGGTGTGAGCTCTCCCAGTCTGTGGTATTCTGTTTCCACAGCCCTAGGAGACTAACACACCCCACCCCTCACCAGCAGCTGCAGCAGCCACAGCAGCACTCTCCACCTTGCTATCCTTGTCACTTTCCACTCCTGACTTCCCTGTACTGAGAGCTAAGTTTAAAACCCACACTGAAAATCTAGCTGACCCAAGCTTGGAAAACGATGTCCAAAGCCATCTTCTCTTTGTAATGTAGTCTTTGTCCTCTAACCATTTGCAGCAAACAAAAGGGGCTACAATGTCATGATTCCTCCCATCCCAGTTCTTTTTTAAAGTATCATTCATTTTTAGAAGAGACAGCAAGGAGATCAGACTGTCAGTCTTAAAGGAAATCAACCCTGAATATTCAATGGAAGGACTGATGCTGAAGCTGAAGCTCCGATACTTTGGCCACCTGATGTGAAGAGCTGACTCATTGGGAAAGACCCTGATGCTGGGAGAGGAGAAGGGATAACAGAGGATGAGATGGTTGGATGGCATCACTGACTTAATGGACATGAGTTTGAGCAAACTCCAAGAGATAGTGAAGGATAGGGAAGCCTGGCGTGCTATAGTCTATGGGATTGTAAAGAGATGAACACTACTGAGCGACTTAAGAGCAACATTTTTAGCAGAGTGGGGAAAAAAGCTGCCCTTAAAATGGCAATTTCATGAAGTTAAGCATGATTTTGGATAAGTGAGCCCCAGAGGCTCAATAAACAAATATGAACAGATGTTCCAAACTGTGGAAGGAATGTGACAATAGAAGACAGAAGAAGAGGGAATAACGTTGCCAGACTGACATTTCATACCCAAGGCCCTATCTGAGCTCCCAGTCACCGGTACACCTGCTGCAGGAGCAGCCTTTCAGTATGATTTAATATACTCAGTAATGAGTTCAAAAGTGCATCACGCACATAACTTCATTCTAAGGCCTGTAAATTAGAGTGATCTTCTAATGAAGGATAATAAGTCGCATTTCCCAGCCTGCACTTAGGAAGCCACAAGCAGAGCAAGCTCTGGCTCAGAGCAGAGGGCCCTTCTGCTCTCCCCCTGCTGCCTGAGCCTCTGAGGTCAGACGGCCAGAGAAAGCCTCCCCTACCCCAGCTGCAGCCAAGCTCCCGACTAGGCACTGGGAGAGGTCCACAGAGCTAGGGGGAGGGGAGAGCATGCAGCAGCCAGTACCACCCGAGGACTGCCCTCCCCAAGCTCAAAGTCAGAGCCTCCCAGTTTGCTAAAGGCAGGGGCAGATGAAGAAGATAGCAGAGAAAGTATAACCATTGTGTCTGTCTTGTACCCAAACATGTAAAGGCTGCTTGAAAGAAAACAAATTTAGTTCAACGCCAAGGTTACAGTTTTAGAACACGATAACTCCTCTGTGTGCTTCAGCACTGGCCAGCCAATCAGTAAGTCAACCTTGACTTAACTCCTGTGTCAAACGTTGTGCAAGGTGCTACAGAAAGGCAGTGAAGGAGATAGACATAGTTGCTCCCCAGGGAGATAGAGTGGTGGGCATGGGAGACAAGACTCCGCTGGAATCCAATCTCAAGTCCATCATTTATTTGCTGGGTGAACGTGGAAAGGTCACGTGACCCCTCTGAGCTTCAGCTTCCTAATCCATAAAACAGAAATAGTAATACAGCCTATAGAATGTACAAATAAAGCAGATGTGGCTCAGACATTAAAGAATCTGCCTGCAATACAGGAGACGTGGGTTTGATCCCTGGGTCGGGAAGATGCCCTGGAAAAGGAAATGGCAAACCTCTCCAGTATTCTTGCCTGGGAAATCCTGTGAACAGAGGACCCTGGCAGTCTACAGTCCATGGGGTCGCAAACAGTCGGACACCACTGAGTGACTCACATTTTCATAGAATGTACACTGTCTTTGTACATTTGTCTTCAGTGTCCTTCGCAAGCCTTTCCAGCTAGAGGTGAATATTCTTTTTTAAAATTAATTTTCTGTTATTATTATTTTTAAGTTACTATTTTATTTTAACTTATCTATTGGTTGTGCCTCACAGCATGCAGATCTTAGTTCCCTGACCAGGTACAGAACCCATGCCCCCTGCAGTAGAAGCATGGAGTCTTAACCACAGGATCGTGAATATTCTTAAGGGCAGAAACCATGTTTTCTTTTTCTTTTCTGTCCTCAAACTGCCAGAAACACAGTGATGGCTGCCTGAGTTCGCATATCAATGTCCTAGGCCATCTGTAAGGAAAACGCCAGAAAATTACATAGTTGAGAAGGGTAAACTATGCTGCCTCTCAGAAAGAATTCTTGGGGTAACACTGAGGTAAGACTTGTAAACTAATGATAACCACAACTGGAGTGTCTTGCTGTAGTTCTAAAACAGAAAGCCTAAAGTTTTGCTCTTCATTCTCTTTAAGGCAAAGCAGTCTACACTTAAAAACAACACATTCTCTGGCCCCAGAAGCAATGAAAAGATTATCAAATCTGTAGACCACCTTGACATTATGTAACTTCATAGAGTATATATAAGTTCCTATAGAAAACTACAGCTTTTAAATACACCTGTTCCTGAATCATCTTTCAATTTCTTCACCCTGAGATGAGAAAATAAACTGCTTCTTCTGAGAAATCAACAGCTTTCCTAAGGAACAAAATGTTCTCCAGGACAAAAATCATTCACCTTCCAAAGAGAGACTGTTTTCTCTCTTCATCAACAAGAGATAGAGTTTGCATCCTTTAACTCAGAAGGTACATCTAACTTAAAATGGTTCAAGAAGTCCTCATGCATTGCGTGGATATTTCAAGAGCTTGTCATAAGAATAGGTTTCAAAATATAATCAAATAGTTCTATGGCACATACTTTTCCATGTTTTATCAAAAGTTACATTCATATCTTCTTAGAGAAAAATAGGAATAAATTGGGTTATAAAATTCAATACATTCCTCTTTTTCTCAAAAGTGAGGTATTGAATGATTAAAGGGGTGGTTATATTTGACAAGGGATAAAAGATCATTAAAGGTTTCCAAGAAAGTCACTGAACATAAAGGAGACTGTCACATACGTTCAGCCCTTCAAGAGGCTCACAGCTCCCCTGTGCTTGGTAGCTCAGCCATGTCCGACTCTGCGGCTCCATGGACTGTAGCCCACCAGGCTCCTCTAGCCACAGAATTTTCCAGGCAAGAATATTCGAGTGGATTGCCATTTCCTTCTCCAGGGGATCTTCTGGACCCAGGGATGGAACCTGAATTCCTTGCATCTCCTGCAGTGGCAGGCAGATTCTGTACCACTAGCCCCAGATTCTCCTAAAAGAACTAACGAGGTAGACAGTGGCTTTATAGGGAGTAGACCCTCCACAATCTTTCTTCTCTCTCTAGCCTCTGCAGCTCTGCTCCCGGGGCTTGGCATACCCATTTATGTACTCTCCTGTGGACCAACCTTTCCAGAGTTCAGCCAGCTTGCTCCTCCCGTGAACTACTAACGGACCTGCACTGGCTTGTCCCAACCTCCCTACACCTGAGCCCTGCCTTCAGGGGCAGCCTTAATATGCATTGGCCATAACCCGGAAGGGCTGATTCTAACAGCCAACTGCTTGTTGTGAATGATTTAATCTGCCCAGGACTAGCAGCAGGAATGGATGACTTTCAGTCTCCATTTTAACAATTTATGAACAAATCTTCCTCCTAGAGCTGGAGAGAGATAGGTCCTACCCATTTAAACCCCAAACAGAGGAAATATGACTGGTGGTAAAATCAGTTAACCTCAAGTCCATACCTATGATCAACAGCAGACGCTAGCAGACTGGTTTAGTCCTTTCCAAACTATAGGCTTTCTCTATGGCATAGACGTGCCATAAATCAGGGGACGGGGAGCCACTGGGGGTGAGATGAGCGTCTTTATCTCAGTCCAACTAAGAGCAGATTATCCCTCACCTCTGAGGTTTGAATAAAAGAAAACAAGCTGAGGAAAGCCATTAAGACGGCTTAATAAGGGTCTGAGAAGGTCTTGCTGCAAGCAATAATACTGCTCGGAACATGGAAAGCAGGAAGAACATTTCAATCCTATTTAGGACCTCTAAACCAGATCTGCATGTGGAACTGACTGAGCACTGGGCATTTGTATTTGGATAATTCACCAGTTGCCACTAAGAGATTACCCCAGGGATTACTTTCTGGGAAGGATCTGGGGGGAGGGGAGCAAGGGACAGGCTGCATCCTTTCACCTTATTGCTCAGGCCTGGACTCATCTGCATAGCCCTCCAAGGATGAAGTCTGCTCCACCGTGTGGTAGACTGCCATCAAATGTCAAGTGACATGGTAACTGACGATTTATGCACCGTGAAGCAGATCTGCAGGGGTTTGGTGTATTTGTGTTTCATTTCCAGTTAACAATACACAGGGGGCTGTCACACTAACAAGGTTTATAATGATTGACTTGTTCAGCTGTATCGAGACCTTTACTTCAGTAGAGCAGAAGCCCCAATAAACAGGAAATTTATATTTGAACAGATGTCTGTCTAGAAGGGTGGTACCGTATTTCTGCCTGACTTGGTTCAGAGTGAATCAAGTTCATTTATTTCACACCCCCACCAACTTGCCCCAGCACAGCACACAGCTAAATTCTGGACAATCTGCAGGTTCTCTGGGACACTACCATCCTACTCTAGTAAAATAGAATCCCTTCAAAATGCATATTTAAGTCCTCTGGAAGAATTACCAGCCATAATTCAATGTTTGGCTATGATCATTTTTTAACATGAATTCATGATTTGGAAAAATGCAAATATCATACCAGGACAAAAAGAAAGCATCTTTATCTCTGTGTTTTGGAGCAGTTTCCTGAACCTTGATTTTCTCACCTTTAAATTAGGACTAATTTAACCTACTGTAAGAGGTTGGTGATGGACAGGGAGGCCTGGCGTGCTGCGATTCATGGGGTCAAAAAGAGTCGGACACGACTGAGCAACTGATCTGATCTGATCTGATCTGAAGAGGTTATTGTGAAAATTAAGTAAGAAAAAGTCTGAGAGTCTAGCACACGTTTGGTGTCTAACAAATGCTTGTTTAAAAAACACACAAATGATATGTGACCCTCTAAACAGACTTGATTTCATCCTTTGCAGGTGAATTCCTATTATTCCATGTCAGGGGTATAACCTAGAATGGCACACTGGCATAAATTTCTTCTCTGAGTTTTTGACATAAGATAACAAAAAGTGGCTAACGAAGTCACAAGAGGCTTTGAGGGTTCAACTGATGAAACCTCTAGTATCATGACAAAATCAGGACAAGTGGGTCTTACTGTTTCTCTCCCAAGATGAAACTTTCTTGTGACCTCAAGGTAAAATTAAACATTTGAAAAATGGCAGCCTCAAATTCTGATACCCTTATCGTAAGTTTCCTATCTGAATATGTATTTGGTTTTCTTTTAATTGTAGGCTTTTCACATTTTAGTATAGTCATAATTACTATCACATCATTTTACTTTCTTAGCATACACAGGGTGTGCGTCTTTCTTCTTACCTATTTCTTGGCTGAAGAGAATATTAAAGCTCAATTTGCAAGGAAAAAACACACAAATGATATAAGTGACCCTCTACACATATTTGATTTCATCTTTTGCAGATGAATTCATGTTGTTACAGAGATAAGAACAGTCAAGACATTTAAGAACAGACCAGTGTCCAACACAGAGAAGAAAATACTTCCCTGAAAACTGATACATCCAGTGAGCCAGGCAAATATGCCAAATGTGGTCACTGCTAGGGACTGGGACCCTGACAAGGTAGATGAAACTTGCTAAGGAATATTAAGATAAGAGTTAAGTCAAAGGAAAATTGAAGACAGTAAGTTCTTTCTTTGGCTTCCAAAACACCTAGGTATTTGTTGAATTTATGAATAAACACATCTTGACAAAATCACCTCCTATTGGTCCAGGGTTTTTTAATGAACCATTTATTGACTCAGAATATACTATTGGGCTCATTTCAACTCTCGCTCAGTCGTGTCTGACTCTTTGTGACCCCATGGACTGTAGCCCACCAGGCTCCTCCATCCATGGAATTTTCTAGGCAAGAGTCCTGGAGTGGGTTGATATAGGGGTGGGAAGACAGAGTAGTCCTTGCCTTCGAGAGCTCATCATCTAGTAGGGAGACAGATTTTAAAAATCATAATAAGTGCTATCATGGGAAAGTACAGAATACTACAAAAGAATTTTTATACTTCAGGAAATTAACTTTTGAGACCCCTAGTATGTGCAGGAATTAGCCAGGCAAAGAGTAAGGGAGAGTTCCAGGCAGAAGGAACAGCACCTGAGGGGCACCTGGGACCAGAGGGAGCCTGTGGCATTCTGAGAGCTGGAAGGAGGTCTCAATGGCTGGAATATCCTAGGCAAAGTGAGGACTGGCAAGAGTTGGCAGGAACCAAACCAGGCAGAGTCTTACTGGCTGTGTTATTTACTTCGTAGTTTATCCTAAATGCAACAGGAAACGTTTTGACTTGATCAAATTTCACTTTAAAATATTATTCTGGCTACAGTGTAATGAATGAATCAGAACTATAAAAGTAGACTGCGGAGACTATTAAGAAGCTATTGCAATAAACTCTATCAAGGACTGAGGTCAGTCAGCACTAGGGTGTGGAGATTTAATGTGCACTTTTGAAGTAGAATTGACAAACTTGAAAATCAATTCACTGTGGCCTAGGCAACAGGACACACAACTGCCACTAAACGGAGTGTAAGAGAGGAAGAGCTGACTGGCAGGGAAAGAGCCTGGGAAAAGATCAAGAACTTCATTTTAGATGACTCAGGTTTGAAATTCTGTAGCCACTGAAGCCGATGTGTCTAGAATGCAGTTGTATATAAATGTCTACAGCTCAAAAGAGAGCTCAGAGCTGGAGTCCCAGGCACCGATGAACAGTAATTAAGGTCATGGAAGGACTGAGATTGCCCATGGAAAGTGCAGAGGAAGAAGAGAAGCAGGCTTGCATCTCAAGGCCAGTGGTCCAAGGAGACTGGGAAAGTGGAGCCATGGATGGAAAGAAACCAAGAGTGCGAGGTGCCAGGGGGATCCAGAGAAGAAGGAATTTCAATAAAGGAATGCTGAGACTTCCCCGGGGTCCAGTGGTTAGGACTCTGAGCTTCCAGTGCAGGGGACATGGATTTGATTTCTGGTTGGGGAACTAAGATCCCCCAGGCCATGTGGCTTGGCCAAAAAAATTAAAAATAAAGGAATGCTGAACATTGCTGCAAATTAAGTAAAATGAGAATGAAAATGAGTCCACTGAATTTAACACATGCAAGTAACCTTAACAAGTCCAGATATAATGGAATTTTGAGAAAAGAGTCAGGCCGGAGTGGGATAAAAAGACAGAGAGAGGAAATACACAGGCCATGAGCAGACAGAGCTGGTGGCTATGAAAATACAGGAACAGGAGAGGGCCTCTGGTCAAACGAGGGTCGTGGTGGTGGTTTGGTCTTTGTTATTGCTGTCACTGTGGTTGTCCCTGGTGGGAAATATGACAACATACATCAGTATCAATCAAACAGATCCAAAATAGATGGAAAAGGTGAGAAGGAATGGGATTCACATCACACACGGCGCAGGTAGCCTGGATAAGAGGAGGAGTGTGTCCCGCGTGATAACTTGTGAAGAGCCTGCATCACAGACTGCCATGTCAGACATGCAAAGGGAACATGAGGGAGTTTCCATCTGAGAGCACCTAACTTCCCTTTCACATGGGAGACAAGGTCATCTTTTGAGACCGAGGGAGAGCTGGTTTTAAGGAGAATGGGAAAGGGAAGAAGCAGTCCTTGAGGAAAGATGGATGGAGCTTACTAGAAAAAGTAGTACTAAGCTTGCCACGCAGTGGGAGAAACCAACTAAGCAGGGTTGTTGTGGGGAAGCCCCTGGAGGTCCAGTGTTTAAGACTTGCACTTTCAGAGCTGCAGACCCAGATTCGATCCCTGGTTGGGGAACTAGGATCCCACAAGGCTGAAGGTTTGGGGATTATTGTGAACCCATAGCGTTGGCATTTGCTGGGTTGTGTCCAACAAAGCCTAGACCTTCAGGAGTGGGCCTGGAGAGGGTAGATGGCTGGGTTCCTCCAGAGCTGGAGTTTTGTCAGGTGGGCAGGACAGAGGGTATTTGCAACAAAGAAACAATCATAATGGACAGTGAAGGATTAGCTAGACCAAGGGGACGTGAACACAATTGTGATGGGGAGAAAAAATAAAAGGGCAAATGGATGGAGAAGCAGGGGGGATGGGAGCAAGTAAGCAGGGAAGATACAAGACACAGGTTCGATTCCTGGACCAGGAAGATCCCCTGGAGAAGGAAGTGGCAACCCACTCCAGTATTCTTGCCTGGGAAATCCCATGGACAGAGGAGCCTGGCGGGCTGCAGTCCGTGGAGTCGTAAGGAGTCGGATATGACTGAGCACACATACACCCCTTACCTCTCCAGCCCCACAAGAACAGGTCAGAAATGCAATCACCTTTTCTGAGGTAACAACAGAGGAGGCAGAAAAATAAAAAGACTGCCTAGCAGGGAATAGAAATGTCAGAAATTAGACTGAGCTTCAACAGAAACATGAGAGTCATGACCTCTGGGTTCCTTCACTTTCAGAACATACCAGGAGAGACTGCTGCAGACTCTTTGTGGCCCTGATAGCCGAATGTGGTGGGAGGCTAAGGTCCACGGTGCTGGAAGTGCCACCTAAGGGCTCCAGTTCACCAAGAGAAAGCTTTCCTTTCTCTAGCTGCCTTCCCACTGAGTGTCAGGAAAGTAAAAGATGAAGTGAGTCTGTTTTCTGTCACTACTCATGCCCACAAGGGCTTCCCTGCTGGCTCATATGGTAAAGAATCTGCCTGCAATGCAGAAGACATGGGTTTGATCCCTGGGTCGGGAAGGTCCCCTGGAGAAGGGCATGGCAACTCCAGTATTCTTGCCTGGAGAATCCCATGGACAGAGAAGCCTGGTGGGCTGCAGTCCATGGGGTTGCAAAGAGTCAGACATGACTAAGCGACTGAACTGAACTGAACTGAGGACACGGAAGCAACCTAGACGTCCATCGACAGATGAATGGATAAAGAAGCTGTGGTACATGCATACAATGGAATATTACTCAGCTATAAAATGAACCGCATCTGAGTCAGTTCTAGTGAGGTGGATAAACTTAAGAGTCAGTTATACAAAGTAAAGTAAGTCAAAAAAGAGAAAAAACAAATTTTGTATATTAACACATATATACGTTAGATGCATTAGAAAAGGCCCTGATGCTGGGAAAGATTGAAGGCGGGAGGAGAAGCAGCCACAGAGGACAAGATGGTTGGATGGCATCACTGACTCAATGGACATGAGTTTGAGCAAACTCCAGGAGATGGTGAAGGACAGGGAAACCTGGTGTGTTGCAGTCCATGAGGTCGCAAAGAGTCGGACACAACTAAGTGACTGAACAATAATACATATATATGGAATCTAGGAAAATAGAAGGCTGCTGCTGCTGCTGCTGCATCACTTCAGTCGTGTCCGACTCTGTGTGACCCCATAGACGGCAGCCCACCAGGCTCCCGCAATGGCACCCCACTCCAGTACTCCTGCCTGGAAAATCCCATGGACGGAGGAGCCTGGTAGGCTGCAGTCCATGGGGTCACTGAGGGTCAGACACGACTGAGCGACTTCACTTTCACTTTTCACTTTCAAGCATTGGAGAAGGACATGGCAACCCACTCCAGTGTTCTTGCCTGGAGAATCACAGGGAGCGCCGAAGAATTGATGCTTTTGAACTGTGGTGTTAGAGAAGACTCTTGAGAGTCCCTTGGACTGCAAGGAGATCCAACCAGTCCATTCTGAAGGAGATCAGCCCTGGGATTTCTTTGGAAGGACTGATGCTGAAGCTGAAGCTCCAATACTTTGGCCACCTCATGGGAAGAGTTGACTCATTGGAAAAGACTCTGATGCTGGGAGGGATTGGGAGCAGGAGGAGAAGGGGACGACAGAGGGTGAGATGGCTGGATGGCATCACTGACTCGATGGACGTGAATCTGAGTGAATTCCGGGAGATGGTGATGGATAGGGAGGCCTGGCATGCTGCAATTCATGGGGTCGCAAAGAGTCGGACACGACGGAGCAACTGAACTGAACTGAACTGAAGCCTATTTGCAGGGCAGGAATAGAGACAAAGACATAGAGAACAGACTTTGGACACAGCAGAAGAAAGGACAGGTGGGACAAACTGAGAGAGCAGCACTGACATGCACACACTGCCATGTGTAAAACGGATGGTCAGTGAGGAGCTGCCATACAGGCACAGGGGGCTCTACCCTGCGCTTATGCACATATGCACACTTACGGCTGATTCATGTTGATGTATGGCAGAAGCCAACACAATATTGTAAAGCAGTTGTCCCCCAATTAAAAATAAATAAATTTAAAAGATACCATTAACTACCCCAAATCACTTATTGTCTGTATTATTTGTTTGGAATGTAGCAAGTGTTATTCAGTCGTGTCCGACTCTTTGCCACCCTATGGACTGTAGCCCACCAGGCTCCTCTGTCTGTGGGATTCTCCAGGCAAGAATACTGGAGTGGGTGTCCATGCCCTCCTCCAGAGGATCTTCCCAACCCCGGGATCAAACCCGCATCTCCTATGTCTCCTGCATTGGCAGGCAGGTTCTTTACTACTACCACCACCTGGGACTAGTCTTTCTATCAAAGGCTCACATGAAAAAGATAAAATAATTACCTTTATAATTATAATACCATGTGTCTCCATATGCTTTACAATTTACGAAATGTTGTAATGTCAGTTACCTTACTGGTAACTGGTCTAAAATGTGGGCACAGGAGCTACAGCAGACCAATCAGGGTCTTACCCTGAGGGTTTTGCTTGTTTGTTTGAGCTGTGGGGAAGTGTGTCTTTATCTCTCGGTCACAAGCTCCAAAGGTGGGAGGATAGAGCTACCTGCCACCAATGTCCCCAACTGAGCAGAGAAGCAGCAGGTAAGAGAGAATGAGGCTTCCAGGCAAAATGACAGAAATAAGAGACATGTTTGATATGCTGGAGCTGCTGCTGCTGCTGCTAAGTCGTGTCAGTCGTGTCTGACTCTGTGTGACCCCACAGAGGGCAGCCCACCAGGCTCCTCCGTCCCTGGGATGCTCCAGGCAAGAACACTGGAGTGGGTTGCCATTTCCTTCTCCAATATGCTGGAGCTAGTCGTCCCTAAATCCAGCTCACCCTGCCCTTTCTACTTGGGGTTACATGTACTGATGAAGACGACGAAGACCTACAGTAATAATATTGCTGATGGAAACGTACTGGATGCTTCATGTGAACCAGGGGTTGTGCCAAGCTCTTCACACTTGTTTTGTAAAATGTCTTGCCAGGCAAGGAAGGGATTAGCTACTGTGCAGCTTATTTCTCATGGAATTGAATTCCTGCCTAGCCAACAGCTAAGAACTGTATCTCAGTTAGGAAGCAGCACTAGATATTTAGTATAGACAATGAAATCTTGTTGTTGATTGCTATTTTTTAAATCTCTTTCCCTTTAACTGCCCTGTTGTTCAGTCGTCAAGTCGTGTCCCACTATTTGTGACCCCATGGACTGCAGCACGCCAGGCATCCCTGTCCCTCACCATCTCCCAGAGTTTGCCCAAGTTCATGTCCATTGAGTCGCTGATCCCTTCCAATGATTAATTGCACTATGAGCCCAAAACTGCTTTGTAATGTGGAAAGAACAATTGTTTAAGTATATCTGGTTTAGAGTCCCTTGCAGTCCTGTATTTGGGAAGTAACAGGAGACAGAAGCTCTCCCAGAACATGCTTCCCAAACCTCTGTCAACCTGTTAGTCTCTGACACCACAAAGGCTACCACAAAGGCCACCATCCCCACTTCATCCCCGTGTCAAACTCATCTTAAACACCTGTTCTCCATCAGCAGTGGACGCTCAGGTATGAATCTTAATACCAACAATCTGCACACCCGAGACCAGGTGCCACCTTCCAGCAAGTGATCAGAGGGGTCTTGAAAATATTCTTATGGTCCCCAGAACTTCTTCCCATTGCCAAATACAAATTCTTCCTTCGTCAACAAAGGCAGTTCATTCTGGGCCACAGCTCCAGACTGCCTGCATGCTCATTCCCAAAAGTATAAATTCTCCTTTGTCAGAATTCTATTTAACTGCTGTTGCCAAAGACATCAGAAAACAAGTTGAATTCCACACTATGCAAAGTATTGAAAATATAACAACAATAAAACCTCATGGTGTTTTAGCTCTTTACCATCTTCCAAGTACCTGTGATTTATCTCATTGATTTTTTTTAACTGGGGATTCTGTAATGCAATTTAGACAGATATTTTTACCCACATTGATTTCCTCAAGGTCACCAGACCGTAAGTGACAGACCCGGGCAAGGACCCCATATATCTTTTCCTATTGTACTCTGAGGAAAGGGCAACCATTATAAGGATCTGAATCCCAAACCAATAATAAAAATCATTTAAGTTAAAGCCTTGATTGCCTTTTCCTTCATATTCTTTTTAGGATATATGATGCTTGGCTTCATATAATCCTATACACACATAGGCTATATGTATGTAATAGATATATATTATGTTTGGAGAAAAAAGAAAGTGTTAGTCGCTCAGTTGTATCTGACTCTTTGCAACCCAATGGAGTGTAGCCTGCCAGGTTCCTCTGTCCATGGGATTCTCCAGGCAAAAATACTGGAGTGGGTTGCCATTTCCTTCTCCAGGGGATCTGGAGAGAAATGATTTACTATTTATCTCCTTTGGATAAAAAGTCCAAAATGTTTCCAAAAACAACATGATTTTTTTTTTCATTAAGAGCTCTATGTAGGTTGAGCAACAGTGACTCTCCAGCAAACCATTTCTCATCTCACATCTTGAAATGAAAAGCCGGGAGTGGCACAAAACTGACAGGCAGGAAAGGTCTCCCCGTTATAAGGACTTCAGACATGGCTTTTGAAGTGATATGTCTGAATGCCTCCCATGCTTTGTATCATTATTGCTTCCTCAAGGATAAGTTAGGAAACTCCAGAGAAAGATGTTTTCTTCCCATTTCCTTCCCCAAGAGAAATTTTAAATGCTGATAACTTTCTCTTTAGAGAAGCAGTGTTCACTTGAAAAGGAGGATTTTCTTATCCTCTTCAAAACAATCACTACACAGCCCAAGAGAGTCAAGCAACACAATCATCAAACGGAACCACTTTGATGGAAAGACAAAAAGACAAGACCTCAAGTAGCAGCAGCTAACTGGGGACTGTACCACAGAGCCACTGTAAACCATGTCTCAGGTAAAGAGAAGGCCAAAGAATGATTTATTTCTTTAACAGAAAAGTTGAAAATGAAAGTGTCAGTCACTCAGTCGTGTCCGACTCTTTGCAGTTCTACGGAATGTAGCCCACCAGGCTCCCCTGTTGATGGGATTCTCCAAGCAAGAATAGTGGAGTGGGTAACCGTTCCCTTTTCCATGGGATCTTCCCAACCCAGGGATAGAACCCAGGTCTCCAGCATTTTGGGCAGCTGCTTTACCATCTGAGCCACCAGTTAAAACAATAAATTTATGCCAGTGATACTTCACATTCTAGACTCCAGGGGTCGCTCTTAAATGTTATAGCAACTTCTCCAACCAACCAAGCCAGAACAATTCTCCAGCCAGAACTTTCATAATCCTTGCCAGACACAGGCAACACCTATTAACAGACTATTTAAGGACCTTGACATTCCTTGACATATTTATTACTATTTGTTGAAATGTCTTCATTATGACTTTTTAAAATTTTTTTCTTTTAATTTCAAGGAGACAAAAGTGATTCTTTTAACACCTCACAGTGAGTCCCCGTCGCCTGTATGACTTTCGAGGCAGTCATTAATAATACTTTTGCTTCTTCCTCTAAAACCCCCTATTTTCCAATTCTTTACAGTTTACAAACACATAGGGAAGAAAAGGATGAATTCAGATGTAGGCAGGAAAAAAGCCCAGAAAATAACCTGAAGGGTTGTCCTTTGTTCACATATGCATATGTGTGTATGTGGAATATCCATGTAGATAAGAACAGAATCGTGTGCTATATAATCAGTATACTTATAGGTAAGTATAGATAATTGAATGTAAAATCCAAGAAAGGATGTTAATATATGATTTTCAAATTCTCTCAACTTAGTAAGCAAACAAAACTAGCAAAATAATTTATCTTAGTATTACCAAGGACGCTTAAGCAACTGAAAACAGAGCAGTCATTTTAAACATAAGCTTATTTAAATTTGTTTCTGGCCCATAATAAATTTTTCCAAACTGCATTAAGTAGTTCAGAAATGCTGCAAATCATCCCTTCTCTTGGAGAAGCACAATGCACAAAAAAAGAGCTGTATGAGCTAGCATTTCACCTAGCTGTTTCACCTAGCATTCCTTAAACTTATTTGACCCCTGAATATATCATTCATCAAATACCTTTTAATTTCTCATGAAATGTATCATAATAAATGATAAAAAAAATAACTAAATAGAAACACAGTTTGGAAAATGCTGACCTAGGATTTTAGTTGGTGCCAAGAAGACTTAAGGGTGTTTAAATGCTGTGTATATTTACTTTTGTTCTTAACTTTTGGAATTTCTTTTTGGGAGACTATTTTACTGGCCAGAGAACCTATGTCAACATACATTATAATCTAACTTTGTCTATTTTATTACCATTTATCATGGTCCGGTGCTATGAAAATTTACAGTCAATGCTAAGCTTTACCTTTCCACATAATAGTAACATTTCCTATTTCACCAAAAGAAGCTGAAAGTATACTGCAAGCATTTTGTAACAGATTTTTGTAACACTACTGTGACACAGGTGGAGATTAATTGTTCCATTTTACAGATGAAGAAAAGGCATCTTAGAAAGAGTCACAAGCAAAGTTGGAAATAAAACTCACTTACTGAACCTTCAGAACTTAATCTTTCATCCAGACAGCAATGTTCTTCTGTGAATTAAAAGTATGATTCTCTCTGTGTGTGGCCATCTCCTGGGAAAAAAATCAAAATAAGGAACAAGTGAAAGATGCTATCTGTGGAATCTTCTCCTCAGTAGGAACATTTGGTCACGATCTCCACCCCAAAGATTCTGAATAACAAGCTGAGGGAGCAACATATGCCCCCCTCCCTACCCCTGCCCCAGGCAGGAGGAATGTACACTTGGTGATATAATTCTTAGGGTGAGCCAAACAGCCCAGTATCCATCATCAATTTATAGCCATCTACTTTTCTATTTCAAGAGCCATCACCAGGTTTTGTAGAGTCATTTGCCCTAGGCTACAAAATAATATAAAATGGAGCCAAATCAGCTGAAATAACTTAAAATCTCTTAAAATAATTGAATCTTCTACATTCATTGAATATGCTGAAGAGTTAATGATCACTGAATCAGAGTTGTTATTATTCTTACTCTCAAATGGTTTGGAGGCTATCATTTAAGGAAAAGTTTCCTAAAGTCTTTCTCAGTCTTTCTCAGAACCTCCTACGCACACACACGCACACACACACGTGCATATGGGCACACACACACATGCACGCACACACACACACGCATACATACAATTATCTTTCAGTCCCTGCCAGGACATTTCTATTCCTTCCATCAAAAAAAGAAAGAATTTGAAGAAATGGATTTTTATTTTGTAACATTTTTATTTTTAACATTTAACCTTGCTTCCTAGTACCCAGCAGAAAAGCTTATTTGGGCAAAACCATTTGTGTTTCCATTCCTAACATAATAACCATCCAGCTCACTAGCCCAAAAGTTCTTGCTTCTACACCTAACCACATAGTCTTTATCTCTCAGTTCAGGCTAATACTCAGCCAATTGCTTTACTTTTCAAAGGGAACTTAGGGATCCATAGGCTGAGGTTTGATGCTGGAATAACGCTCGACTTCTTTATCACCGGTGCTCTTCTGCTTCTTGAGGCCTCCTGGGAACTAAACTCCAGTTCCAGACACTCAGGCCAAGGCTGGGCTCAGCTTGTAGCTACTCCACCACTTCAGATGCCACCACTGTCTTCATGGTCTTGATGGATTTTCATCCTTTGTCACCCACTGCTTCTGTCCCTGGGCTGTGCCAAGTTATGTAGATCATGCCCCATCGCTAGTCTCCAGGCATAGTCCTCAGAGACCTGGTTATCCTGAATGCCATGTCTATTCTCCAGTACCTTCCTTGGTCCCCAGGGCAGTGCATCAAAATACTAAGTTTCAAGCACTTGAGTATAAGCAGTTGAAGGCTCAGCTCTTCCAAAGACACTGCAGATCTGAAAGTTTCAGTAGGCAGACAGTAGTGACCTACAGCGACAAGTACAGGGAAGATGCTCAACGCATACCCTGAAAGAATAACTTGCGAGCCCATCACTACACTCAGATACCTCCCACCCAAGCTCGCCCCTTCCACCTGAAACTGATGACCAGGCGCCAGTGAAGAGAAGCTGAGTGGCCAGACTGTGGTATGGTAGCTCACTGCACAAAGTTTGGGTTCTCAGAGCCTTGAAAGTAAAAGTGAAAGTGTTAGTCACTCAGCAGTGTCCGACTCTTTGCGACCCCATGGACTATAGTCTGCCAGGCTCCTCTGCTCATGGGATTCTCCAGACAAGAATACTGGAGTGGGTAGCCATTCCCTTCTCCAGGGGATCTTCCCAACCCAGGGATGGAACCCGAGTGTCTTGCATTTCAGCCCACTCCCTTGATTCCATCCCAAAGCACCACTTGCTATCTGTATCATCTTTGGAAGGCCACTTGGCCTTTCTAACCTCAAAGTTCATGTTGGTAAAAGGGGAGAGGTAATCGCTTAACTCGCTAGGTTTTGGTAAGGACTAAATGAATTTATCCGCACAAGATACTGAGCAAATACCTAGAGCTGACACTGGATAAATGCTATTATTAGCATTAAGCCCTTTCCCATCAGTTACATCCAAAAAGGGAAATACGAAAGAAGCAAAACAACTACTGTCTCAGATTATCAAAATAAACTGCGCCTACCTGTTGTATTTCTCTCTCACTTTCACTTTCATCCCCCACTTTCATCACATTGGCTAGCGGCAGCAGTCCACGACTGGGAGCGCCAGAAAGTCAACATGGAAGCGCTTCTCAGCCGCAGAACACATTCCGCTAACTTCACCGGCCACTAGGGGTCTCCCTAACGTGCTGTCGAAGGGCGAGAGGTGTGTTTCTGTTCGAGGAATTACTGCAAATCCAAGATCACTTGCCTCTTTGAATACTCCTGAAGAAGGCTTGCCCGAAGCTGGTTAGGCTTTCAGGCCTTCTTCACGGGCTGGACTTTGTCCATGTGAGATATTATCTGCTGGGCCCAGCTTCTAACGTTGGAGTTCTCAGTGTTTCAGAGTAAGCAGGATCTATATCCTTGACCTCTTTCAGAGAGAGAAGGCCACCTTCTCCAGGGTCCTCTAACATGATTTCTCCTTGGCTATTCCTTATGATGTGAAAAACCCTTTAGAAGGATGCTGAAATGATTAACACTGTGCCGAGAATTTCTAAAGAATAGCAAAGCTACTAACCCAAGGGACTGCTTTTCAAAAACGTGGACTCTGATCAGTTAATAAGAAGTGAAGTCCAGGTGATCTCAAGAGGTTTGTTTTTAGTAAAACAGAACAGTGGAATGGAATGAAATGAAAGGAACAAAATAGAATCAAATCAAATAAAATGGAATGGAAAGGAACAGACAGTATCAGAATATGCCCCACATACTAAAAGCTATTGTACCATGTTTTATATTATATGCATATGTACGTATATATTGAATCATAATGTAAAAATGTAATTTTTAATACAGATTAAAACAAAATATTTTTACATCACATCTAATGAGACAACAATCAGTATTGACCCAGTCTTCTGCATAATCAATAACATTTTCATCTACATGGAGTTGAACACTGGGAAATTATCAGGAATATGCAGTAAAAATTAGCTGCATTCTAACAAATTTGGGAAGACATAACTCAACAGTCAAGCTTCCCTGGTACTTCAGTGATAAAGAATCACCTGCCAATGCAGGAGATGCAGGTTCAATCCTTGAGTTGGGAAGATCCCCTGGAGAAGAAAATGGCAACCCACTCCAGTATTCTTGCCTGGAGAATCCCATGGTCAGAGGAGCCTGGTGGACTACAGTCCATGGCGTCACAAAGAGTCAGACACAACTGAGCAACTAAACAACAACCATTCAAGACTCAACTTACATCAAACAGCTAGAAACATAAGTACTAGTTAGAGACTATAAGCTTGACCCCAAGCTGCAAAGACTCAACTCTGTCCTTCATTGGCTGTGTGATCATAGGTCAATTTCTTAGTCTCTACAAGCATAAGGGGGCTTCCCTGGTGGCTCAGATGGTAAAGAATCTGCCTGCAATGAAGGAGACCTTGGTTCAATCCCTGGATTGGGAAGATACCCTAAGAAGGGAATGGCAACCCACTTCAGTATTCTTGCCTGGAGAATCCCATGGACAGAAGAGCCTGGCAGGCTACAGTCCATGAATTCACAGAAGTCGAACACAACTGAGTGACTAACAGAAGCATAAGATTCCTCACCTGTAAAATGGGGATAAAAATAGAGTGACTAGAAAAATCGAATGAATTACTATAAAGGATTATTATAAATGGTTTACACAACACTTAGCACAGAGTCTCTCACAAAGTAGCTCTATTATGATATTTGCCATTGAACTGGTGGTTATCATTGTTGCGTATTACGTGCAAAAGTACACTGTTGTCTAAACAACTTTGTCTCAGAAGGTAACAAGCACACCACCAAGACCGAGTAGCTATTTTCCCTCATTAAGCCATCGAGCCTAGTAAAACTCCTAATTAAACACTGAATCAACCAGCACAGACAAGACAAGCCTTGAGCTTCTTCTCCAGCCCAAGCTACCCCTACAGTGGGTGTAAGTTTGGAGATGTGGGATCAGTACCCTGATGGTTTGTCCTATGAAATAATGACCAACATGGGTCCCAAAACAAAAGTAAATGCTATATTTAAGTGGTCATGTTTGAAAGAAATCTTGCCTTGTAATATTTTTTTCATAAAATATCAAAATAAATTCCAAAGTGCTTTCAATTAATTAGTTCACAGCCATAATATTTGACCAGGAACTAGCTAGTTCTCTAACCTACTACCTGTGTGAGTGCTTTAAGGACTTTCTCCAGGGCTCAGCAAGAACCCTCAGCAAAGGAAGGTGAGGAGGAGGTGGAGGTTGGCAGAGTAGGTAGCAGCACTGGGACGTCAGGAATCCAACTTTTCCTATAGACTGATAAGGACAGCATTTTCTTGCTCTTATTTCTTTGGTTTACTCACACTGATTCTGAAGCTGACGCTTCAATACTTTGGCCACCTGATGCAAAGAGCCAACTCATTAGAAAAGACCCTGATGCTGGGAAAGATTGAGGGCAGGAGGAGAAGGGGGCGACAGAGGATGAGATGGTTGAATGGCATCACCAACTCAATGGACATGAGTTTGAGCAAACCCTGGGAGATAGTGAAAGACAGGGAAGGCTTCTACAGTTCATGGGGTCACAAAGAGTCTGACATGACTTAACAACTGAACAATTATTCCCACTCAACACTGTGCTCTACTTCACAGCAGCAAAGAAAACATAATGCAGAACTTTCCTGCTGTTGGGCTCCAAAATCACGGCAGATGGTGACTGCAGCCATGAAATTAAAAGACGCTTACTCCTTGGAAGGAAAGTTATGACCAACCTAGATAGCATATTCAAAAGCAGAGACATTACTTTGCCAACAGAGTTTCGTCTAGTCAAGGCTATGGTTTTTCCAGTGGTCATGTATGGATGCGAGAATTGGACTGTGAAGAAGGCTGAGCGCCAAAGAATTGATGCTTTTGAACTGTGGTGTTGGAGAAGACTCCTTAGAGTCCCTTGGACTGCAAGGAGATTCAACCAGTCCATTCTGAAGATCAGCCCTGGGATTTCTTTGGAAGGAATGATGCTAAAGCTGAAACTCCATTACTTTGGCCACCTCATGTGAAGAGTTGACTCATTGGAAAAGACTCTGATGCTGGGAGGGATTGGGGGCAGGAGGAGAAGGGGACGACAGAGGATGAGATGGCTGGATGGCATCACTGACTCGATGGACGTGAGTCTGAGTGAACTCCGGGAGTTGATGATGGACAGGGAGGCCTGGTGTGCTGTGATTCATGGGGTCGCAAAGAGTCGGACATGACTGAGCGACTGAACTGAACTGAACTAAAACGTGGAAATCTTTCATAAAGAGGAGGTTTCTCCAAGCCCCGCGTTACTTGAGTAGTTTATAAGTGAAATAATGGTGACCTGGACACAGACGTTTTCAAATCTCTCTCCTCCTGCTGGACTGTGTTCATCCTAGCATATAGTCCCACTGGCTCTCAGGTCCAGTGGCCAGTCCGCATAAAGCCAGCTAATCGTATTCTTCAGGCTATCCTTTCATTTATTTTATCTAAATAAGAATTGTAGCAAGTTCTATATCCCCTAGCACTTAGTTTTCAACCTGTGACAAAAGGAATTTCTTAGAGCAATGATAATAGATGATTGCATTTCTAATTTAGATACAAGATTACAGAAATAAGTAGACATGTGAAAGAGAAACTATATGCCCAGAGCTAGGGTAGTACTTTGTATATATTACCTCATCTAGTCTTTATCCCATGAAATATGTGTGTTTATTCCCATTTGACAGATGACAAAACTGAGGCTAAGAGCAGCTAATTACCTCTCCAAGCCCACAGCTAACAAATAGCATGACCAACTTTGGAGAATGAATTGAAGAGCTCCTCTGCCATCCACAACACACCCTCCCACAACAACAAACACCCCAGTCTTCACACTCGCCATCACATCTTCATGAAGCATCTCACAAACCTCTGAGAAGAGAGGGGAGGGTGTCAGTGGGGAAGTAAGCTGAGCAGAGAAAAAGGGAAGGCCAGGTGCAATTTCGTAACTTCCTCCCATTCACAAACACCCCTACAGATCAGGGTCAATGGTGACATCAACAGAGGTTGGATTCTCAGCTCTGGGAAAATGTGATCAAGCGCAGTTTAGCACCAACCAAATGAGGGCAGGAATGGGTAGAGCCAGACTCCTCTTGGGAGTAGGGTGAAACAGCAGACAGCCTGGACTTTCTTAGCAGACAGGAAGCCTTGCTCAATTTTAAAGAAACAGTGCTGTGAAAGAGAGATCACATTTTTAAAAATATTCTCAATTTGTCAATCTTTCAATAAAAATCACCTCTACTTGAAACAAAAGGCTGAAGACATCATAATGACAAGTTAGCTTTCCTAGTGCCAAATATTATCATTATGTTGGAGGCATGTTTGAGCTAGAAACAATGCAATGTAATTTTAATGGGAAAAAAATGCTTTAAATTCATACAAAATTTCCTAATTGAAAATGAACCCTCTGTATTCCCTAAGAAACACACAGGATGCAGGCTCTGGTAACTGTTTTCCAAAGCAGACAATCCATATTAATACTTTGTCTTAAGAATCCTTTTTTCTACAGTAGAACATTTGCCATAACTCAGGGAAATGTTTGTATAACTCAGCATCATTCAAAATCAAAATGCAAACACAATTCAATCTGAGATCATTTTCCAAGCCCTGCTCCTATCAGATGTTCAGACAGATGAAGAAATTTCACACAAAACCTCTATTCTTAATGAAAATACATCTCTCCTTCATTCCTCACCTCTGACTGATCATGACAAAAAGAAGCTTTTTCCCTAAAGAAAGAGGATTGAGTAAGAATGTGGAAACAGAGACATAATGTGTATTCAACCCTCTGCCTACTGCCAGCTCTTGGGATTTAACTGGCTTTGAAATATGTATAAGCTGGGGTGGCTGTTGTATTATTCATCAAAGATTTATCAGACCTTTAAACTCAATTAGACACAGTGACCTTGGGACACTTTAAAGAAATAATAACAAAATATGTAATAAAATAGATCTTTTAAGATATGCTAAAAAAGAAAAAAATAGAGAATAGTTGTTTAAAGTTGATATCTAGTCCTCTAAATAAAAATTGTAGCAAGGTTCCTTATCACCCAGCACTTAGTTTATAAATTAATAACTCAATATTCAAGGGTCCCTTCTTTGTCTGGGGCTCCTGATAAAATGGAGTTTAACCTACAAAGAATCAACACCTTCATTTAGGATATAAGCATTGCAACAAAGCTCTGAAAAAGTCACTGTGGCCCAAAAAAGCTGAATTATTCTTTAAGCAAAGGAAGGGAAAGGAAAACACTCTGCTTTTCCTTTGCAGTCCTGCCTTTTGATTTTTGTTTGCTAAACACACAAGAACTTGGCAGGTATCCAGAGTGACTTTCCAATTGTACAGGTCCTACAGATGGAACTGCACGGATCTAACTGGACAGATCTGAGCCCCAGCAATGATGTGACTTGGCCAAGATCACAATAATATAATCATATTCACTGCTTTATTCAACAAGTATTTACTGAGCCCTTAATACACTCTAGGTATTCTCGTAAGCACCAATTACAGTGATAAACAAAACAGCCCTGGCCACTGCCCTTCAGGGGCTCGGTGGCTATAAGGATCACTAAGGTGTGTACCTCCGTGGATGGTCCACCCCTATGCCTGGGGCCAGGCCTGGCCCATGAGGAGGTTTGCACCTGTTAGAGGCAAAATGTAAAAAATGCAGAGAGCATAGGTCTCCGTGAAGCTAGGGGTGTGTGTGCATGCTCAGTCACTAAGTCACGTCCAGCTCTTGGGGACCCCATGGACTGTAGTCCGCCAGGTTCCTCTGTCCATGGAATTCTCCAGGCAAGAATACTGAAGTGAATTGCCATTTCCTGCTCCAAGGGATCTTCCTGACCCAGGGACTGAACCTGCATCTCTTGCACTGGTAGGTGAATTCTCTACCACCTGAGCCACCTGGGAAGCCCAAAGTTAGATATACTCAGCTTTAAAAAATATCCTTTTTTCAAGACTATCTTCCCTATATTGTTTTGTTAAAATTCCCTTCCTTTTTATGAAATGTTGGTGGTAAAAGATTATAGGGGCACTCAGAACACTGATTTCTCTTTATGAAACCTACTGGCTTATAAAATTCAAGTCTGGGATGCTCTGCTTTGCCCCCACGACACCCTCTCTTCTAGGATTAGTGGATGAAGACATCTCCAAACATCAAAAAGGCAAGGGCAGGAAGCAACCAACTGGGGGGTCAGTTGAAGTGGACAGGATTTGGCAGCTATTTCTCCCTACATCTGCGACTTTGGCTAGAAAACCAGTGATAATAAAATTACTATGGTGTCCCTTGGCTCTGGGACTGTTCGTGTTAATATTTGTGAAGTGCTTAAAAGTGGTACCAGGTTCTGTTCATGCCACACACCATCAAGGCTACAGAACGTGATTAGAACCGGTGAGAGGGGGCAGGGCGTGTATCTGCAGGAAGCATTTCAAGACATCTCTAAGGATGACATCATTAACCTAAACACGCATGAACAAGCCTCTTGTCATTTCCTGGGTGTATTTCCTCCTGAGCAAAGAAGCAAGGGCTCTGAGTGGCTTCTCTCCCATCTGGATGTGGGAACAGCAGTGGCTTTGTTTCTATGGTCAGATTTTTCAAACTTAGTTTGTCCCAGTGCTGGGCCCTTCTGCCAGAGTGAAGGCAACAGTTAGGAGAAGTAAAGGGGCAGGTTCACAAAGGCCTCAGCTCTTTTTCATCCTCTGTTGCCAAAATCTATCACTGGACACTGCTGTGCTCCCAGTAGGATGTACTTACGTCTCAAAGTTACATCTTATAAAATTCCCAGCCTCATAAAACAGCAGCCACAATGGAGCAGCATCAGGTCTTGTGCTAAGTGCCTTCTACACCTCATGTTATTCCACTCCCATAGGCAGAAGCATCCTCAGTTTCTAGTCAAAGAAACTGAAACCTGAAGAGACTAAGTAACTGGCCCCAGATTGCAGAGAGCAGGACTGGGACCAGCCCCAAAGCTCTGCCTATAAACCATGATATTGTGTTGCCGCCTAAAAAAGACCTAAACAAAGCCTCAGGAAAGCAGACAGGTTTTCCTCCCGAGTGAAAAGGAAATTGATTGCAGTGGATGCTGTGATACAGCTGAGGTGCTCATTTCTGGGGCTGCTAGGAGTAAGGTCTACTGAGGTCTCACAGTTGGTCCCTCTATAGGCATTGCCCCCAACCAAAGTGGGGGCTAGTCCTTCTGCCTCAACTCAGGACAGCTTGAAAAAGCCCTTCCAGCTTGAGAACACACCATGAGATCCATGGAGTCTCTGCTGCAGCTCTCCCTGCCCCTTCACCTTCTCCTTTGCCCAATCCTTTTTTGCATAATTCCTTCTAAGTGCTGTTCCTAAGACCACTCCCCAGTTAAGCTGCTGCTGCTGTTGCTGCTGCTAAGTCACTTCAGTCATGTTCAACTCTGTGCAACCCCATAGATGGCAGCCCACCAGGCTCCCCCATCCCTGGGATTCTCCAGGCAAGAACACTGGAGTGGGTTGCCATTTCCTTCTCCAATGCATGAAAGTGAAAAGTGAAGGTGAAGTCGCTCAGTTGTGTCCGACTCTGTGCGACCCCATAGATGGCAGCCCACTAGGTTCCTCCGTCCATGGGATTTTCTAGGCAAGAGTACTGGAGTGGGGTGCCATTGCCTTCTCCACCCCAGTTAAGCACTTGCACACAAATCCAGCTCAGAGCCTGCTTCCCAGGGAAGCTAGAATACAATATTTACTATAACATATCATTTCATAGAAGACCCCTACTATTACAACAAATACTATTCTGAAGATTTCTCTATAACAAGGAATTTGTTTTACCCAACAATCTGTGATTGAAGTGGAGAAGGAAATGGCAACCCACTCCAGTATTCTTGCCTAGAGAATCTGGTGGACAGAGGAGCCTGGTGGGCTGCTGTCCATAGAGTCACACAGAGTCGGACATGACTGAAGCAACTTAGCAGCAGCAGCAGCTATGATTCAAAGTTCCAAATGCCCATTCCTGACCTGCAATATGGAAGCATGATATGCTGGAAGAAACTGCCTGCCCTCTTATTAATTATTGATACTCTATTATTGATATTCAAGCCATGAAAAGATTTGAGGACAGTATTTTTGTTTTGAGTGTAGAGGCTGCTGAATGAAGGAATGGATCATGAAGGGAAGAGGAATTTAAGCCCCATGGTGTAAAGTAGGATTTAGGGAAATAGAGGAAATATTTTGAAGAAAGACCTTAACTGGTACCATCACCTTGATTATCACTCCTTATTAATCTTTTTTTAACAGATCATTTAATCATAGAATTGACAATCTTGAATTGTACTGTCCAATAAAATAGCCCCTAGCCAGAACATATGGCTATTTAAAATTCATTAAATTCAAAACGGGTCATTGGGAAAGACCCTGAAGCTGGGGAAGATTGACGGCAGAAGGAAAAGGAGCAACAGAGGATGAGATGGTAGGATGGCATCACCAACTCAAAGGACATGAGTTTGAGCAAGCTCCAGGAGCTAGTGAAGGACAGGGGAGCCTGGCATACTGTAGTCCATGGGGTCACAAAGAGTCGGACAAAACTGAGCAAGTCAACAACAGCAACAACAAAATTCAAAAAGTTAAAAATTCAGTTCCTCAGTCATATTTGCCGTATTTCAAATGATCAAAAGCCACTTGCAGTTAGTGGCTACCCTATTGGACAACACAGAATGTGACTATTTCCATCATTGCTAAAATGTTCTATTGGATAGCACTGGTTGACAATACAGATGGAAAGATGTACCATTTTCTTGAATTGGAAGGATTCATACTGTTAAAAGGACCATACTATTCAAGGCAATCTACAGATTCAAAGCAACCCCTACCAAAATATCAAGTTTTCACAGAACTACAACAAACAAATTTAAATTTATATGGAAATAAAAAAGACCCTGAATAGCCAAAAATCATCCTGAGAAAGAACAGAGCTGGAGGAGTCACACTCCTGGACTTCAGAATACTATAAAGCTACAGTCTGGCACCCCACTTCAGTACTTTTGCCTGGAAAATCCCATGGACAGAGGAGTCTGGTAGGCTGCAGTCCATGGGGTCGCTAGAGTCGGACACGACTGAGCAACTTCACTTTCACTTTTCACTTTCATGCATTGGAGAAGGAAATGGCAACCCACTCCAGTGTTCTTGCCTGGAGAATCCCAGGGACGGGGGAGCCTGGTGGGCTGTTGTCTATGGGGTCGTACAGAGTCGGACACGACTGAAGCCACTTAGCAATGACAGTCATCAAAACAGTGTTGGCACAAAAACAGACACACAGATCAGCAAAGCAGAATAGAGAGTTCGGAAATAAACTCACACACTTATGGTCAATTAATCAACAACAAAAGCAGCAAAAACAAACAATGGAGAAAAGACAATCTCTCCAATAAATGGTGCTGGGGAAACTGGACAGCTCTAACACCGTTAACAAAAATAAACTCAAAATGGGTTGAAGACCTAAATGTAGGACTGTACACCATAAAACTCCTAGAGGAAAACATAGGCAGAACACTCTTTGACATAAATCATGGCATACTTTTTATAATATATTTTAATCAAAGTTAAAAGCTTTAATAAACTTAAAAGCAAGGGGATCAAACCATTCAATCCTAAAGGAAATCACTGAATTTTCACTGGAAGGACTAATGCTAAAGCTGAAGCTCCAAAACTTTGGCCACCTAATGTGAAGAGCCAGCTCATTGGAAAAGACCCTGATGCTGGAAAAGATTGAAGGCAAAAGGAGAATAGAGCGGCAGGGGATGAGATGGTTAGATAGCATTACCGACTCAATGGACATAAACTTGAGCATACTCTGGGAGATAGTGGAGGACAGGGAAGACTGGCCTGCTTCAGTCCAGGAGGTCGCAAAGAGTCAGACATGACTTAGCAACTGAACAACAACAAAAAGCCTTTTCACAGCAAGGAAACCATCAGAAAAATGAAAAGATACTCCAAATAGGAGAAAATATTTACAAATGATATGACCAACAAGGGGTTAAATTGTAAATCAACTATACTTCAATAAAATGTTTTTAAATAAAATAAAAGTAAAACTCTTTTCTAAATGAACCAGTAAATATGGCCACCACTTATTTAGTGTTAATTAAACCATTTGTGTATATTATTTCATTTAAATGAATAGTCTAGTGAGACTGGTATTATGACCCCCATTTAATACACATGGAACAGAGCCAGGGAAATAAGGAAACTTGTCCAATGATGGAAAACAAATAAGGAGGAAAGTCAGGGCTGAAACTGAGGTCAACTGACTCTAGAGCCAATGTTCTTAGTTGCTAGACTAGAAATTGTTCCAGTCACCTGGACCTTGAAGGGAGATTGAAAGAGGCCAGAATGCTTCAGCTATTTCTTTAGAGAACTTTGAGCCACTTTGGAATGTAACCTCCTTCTAGGAATAAAGTGGCCTGTAAGACAAAGGATATTAATGCTCTGTGTTAATGGGGTAAACTGCTGCTTTCAAATACAAAATAACCCTGAAAGGATTCCTCCAGCTTCTCAAACTCTGACATGAACAATGGAAGCATCTATATGCATAGAGGATCAAATTCTTTTACAGGAGAGTTTACAGAAATGTAAGGAGAAACAGAAGTGATCCTAGAAGAGAGAAAACCTGTAACCTTCCTCCACCATCCCAAACCACCATGAGGAACCATCTGGGACTCAAACACCTAAAGCCAAGGAGGTCACCAATTCAGCTGCTGAGGACTGAGCAGTTCTCAGCAAAGGGGTCACAATGGCTGAGATAGATTTCAACAAGTTACCTATAGCATGCAGATGGCCCCCAGACTCCCCCCAGACTTAGAAGGTGTACACACCTTCTAGGTATTTTCAGGAAGAGATTTTATAGATGTGATGTCATTAAATTCCCGAAGGGCTTCCCAGGTGGCACAGTGGTAGACAGGGATATGATCCCTGGGTTGGGAAGATCCCCTGGAGGAGAAAATGGCAACCCACTTCAGTATTCTTGCCTGGAGAATCCCCGTGGACAGAGGAGCCTGGTGGGCTATGGCACATGGGGTAGCAAAGAGTCGGACATGACTAAGTGACTGAGCACATACTTTGTGGCATTTGTGCACCAACAAATCACTCCACCTGTCCCCCAGAAGCAAATCCAAGACAACAAGCAAGGTATGGGGAAAAAAACATACACCATTCAAAGGACAGCCCAGTAGGGTGCGCCCCGCAGAACGGGGAGTTTTTTGAATATCACCAAACTGGAAGTAGAACCAGATACCCGCACCTCTCACCTAGCTGAGAGTGCCTGCCAGGTATTTAATAAGCTGGATGCAGAGGATGAAACGTCAGAGGATAAAAAGTCCGAGAGGCAAGCCCACGTACTGGCTGCCCTTCAATGACTAACCACCGGAGGAGATGCTCGACTCCAGTGAGTGACCCCTGCCCTCCACAGAGGGAGAGCAAGCCAAGGAAGAGGACCCATCAGTGTGCCATCTGTAAACAAGAGGGACACTGGAAGGAGAATGGGGAGGAAATGGCAGGTCCCAGCAGTTTTAAGAGAGAGGGGGAAAAGCTGGCGGGATACACAGTAATCTCCCAGATCCAGGTCGTAGAGGCTAAAGCCTACCCCCGGGGATTTGGCCCAAAAGGTGGAGTTGATATTCCTTACCCGAGACTTAGAGCTCAGGATAGGGAAGATGTTATGTCTTTAGTGTGTTGAAGTAGAGCTGATTTACGATGTTGTGTTAATTTCTGTTGTACAACAAAGTGACTCAGTTATAGATGTATATACATTCTTTTTCATATTCTTTTCCATTATGGTTTATCACAGGATATTGAGTATAGTTCCCTGTGCTGTACAATAGGACCATGTTGCTTATCCATCCTATATGTAATAGTTTGCATCTGCTATGTCTGGGAGTCTGTTTCTGTTTCATAGGTTCATCTGTGTCATATTTTAGATTCCATGTGTAAGTGATATGATAAGGTACTTTTTTCTCTTTCTGCTTTACTTTACTTTTTTTTTTTTTTTTTACTATCTTAACCATTAAAAAAAAAATTGGGGCCACCCCATTCTGCATACAGAGATCTTAGTCCCCTGACCAGGGACCGAACCTGTGCCCCTTGCAGTGGAAGTGCAGAGTCTTGACCACTGAACCACCAAGGAATTCCCTATGACTTACTTTGCTTAGTACAATAACCTCTAAGTCCATCCATGTTGCTATAAATGGAATCATTTTTTAATGGCTGTATACTATTACATTGTATTATATAACCAAATCTTTATCCATTCATCAGAGAAGATCTTAAGTATTTACACAGATTCCCCATATGCATATGCCATCCTACACACACACCCACACACATACAGGGCTACTTGGAAGGAAATAGATATCCATCCTTACTGCAGAGAATAAATAGGTGAAACATGAAGCATTTCCCTGGTGGCTAACACAGTAAAGAATCTGCCTGCAATGACGGAGACCCAGGTTCCATCCCTGGGTTGGAAAGATCCCCTAAAGAAGGAAATGGCAACCCACTCCAGTACTCTTGCCTGGAAAATTCCATAGACAGAGAGGACTGGTGGGCAAAGTCCATGGATTCACAAAGAGTTGGACACAACTGAGCAACTAACACACACACGCACAGAAGCAATACAGCTTTCACAAACTGTATTTTTGTGGCAGCCATTCATTTTTGTGGCAGCCATTCATTGTTCAGTTCAGTTCAGTTCAGCCACCCAGTCCTGTCCGACTCTTTGCAACCCCATGGACTGAAGCAGGCCAGGCCTCCCTGTCCATCACCAACTCCTGGAGTTTACTCAAACTCATGTCCATTGAGTCAGTGATGCCATCCAACCATCTCATCCTCTATCATTCCCTTCTCCTACCACCTTCAATCTTTCCCAGCATCCGGATCTTTTCAAATGAGCCAGTTCTTCCCATCAGATGGCCAAAGAACTGGAGTTTCAGCTTGAGCATCATTCCTTCCAATGAATATTCAGGACTGATTTCCTATAGAATGGACTGGTTGAATCTCTTTGCAGTCCAGGGGACTCTCAAGAGTCTTCTCCAACACCACAGTTCAAAAACATCAATTTTTCGGTGCTCAGCTTTCTTCATAGTCCAACTCTCACATCCATACATGACTACTGAAAAAAAACATAGCTTTGACTAGATGGACTTTGTTGGCAAAGTAATGTCTCTCCTTTTTAATAAGCTGTCTGGGTTGGTCATAACTTTTCTTCCAAGGAGCAAGTGTCTTTTCATTTCTTGGCTGCAGTCACCATCTGCAGTGATTTTGGAGCCCCCCAGAATAATGTCTGTCACTGTTTCCACTGTTTCCCCATCTATTGGCCATGAAGTGATGGGACCAGATGCCATGATCTTCGTTTTCTGAATGTTGAGCTTTAAGCCAACTTTTTCACTCTTCTCTTTCACCTTCATCAAGAGGCTCTTTAATTCCTCTTCACTTTCTGCCATAAGGGTGGTGTCATCTGCATATCTGAGGTTATTGAGATTTCTCCCGGCAATCTTGATTCCAGCTTGTGCTTCTTCCAGCCCAGCGTTTCTCATGATGTACTCTGCATATAAGTTAAATAAGCAAGGTGACAATATACAGCCTTGACATACTCCTTTTCCTATTTGGAACCAGTCTGTTGTTCCACGTCCAGTTCTAACTGTTGCTTCCTGACCTACATACAGGTTTCTTAACAGGCAGATCAGGTGGTCTGGTATTCCCATCTCTTTCAGAATTTTCCACAGTTTATTGTAATCCACACAGTCAAAGGCTTTGGCACTGTCAATAAAGCAGAAATAGATGTTTTTCTGGAACTCTCTTGCTTTTTCCATGATCCAGCGGATGTTGGCAATTTGATCTCTGGTTCCTCTGCCTTTTCTAAAACCAGCTTGAACATCTGGAAGTTCACAGTTCACATATAGTTGAAGCCTGGCTTGGAGTATTTTTAGCATTACTTTGCTAGCATGTGAGATGAGTGCAATTGTGCAGTAGTTTGAGCATTCTTTGGCATTGCCTCTCTTTGGGATTGGAATGAAAACTGAAGTTTTCCAGTCCTGTGGCCACTGCTGAGTTTTCCAAATTTGCTGGCATATTGAGTGCGGCACTTTCACAGCATCATCTTTTAGGATTTGAAATAGCTCAAGTGGAATTCCATCACCTCCACTAGCTTTGTTCGTAGTGATGCTTCCTAAGGCCCACTTGACTTCGCATTCCAGAATGTCTGGCTCTAGATGAGTGATCACACCATCATGACTATCTGGGTCATGAAGATCTTTTCTGTGTAGTTCTTCTGTGTATTATTGCCACCTTTTCTTAATATCTTCTGCTTCTATTAGGTCCATTCCATTTCTGTTTTTATTGTGCCCATCTTTGCATTAAATGTTCCCTTGGTATCTCTAATTTTCTTGAAGAGATCTCTAGTCTTTTTTGTTTTAATTAATTTATTTATTTATTTTAATTGGAGGCTAATTACTTTACAATATTGAGGTGGTTTTTGCCATATATTCACATGAATCAGCCATGGTGTACATGTGTTCCCCATCCTGAACCCCTCTCCTACCTCCCTCCCCATCCCATCCCCCAGGGTCATCCCAGTGCACCAGCCCTGAGCACCCTGTCTCATGCATCGAACCTGGACTGGCGATCTATTTCACATATGATTATATACATGTTTCAATGCTATTCTCTCAAATCATCCCACCCTTGCCTTCTACAGAGTCCAAAAGTCTGTTCTTTACATCTGTGTCTGTTTTGCTGTCTTGCATATAGGGTCATTGTTACCATTTTTCTAAATTCCATATATATGCATTAATATACTGTATTGGTGTTTTTCTTTCTGGCTTACTTCACTCTGTATAATAGGCTCCAGTTTCATCCACCTCATTAGAACTGATTCAAATGCATTCTTTTTAATGGCTGAGTAATACTCCATTGTGTATATGTACCACAGCTTTCTTATCTATTTGTCTGCTGATGGACATCTAGGTTGCTTCCATGTTCTGGCTATTGTAAACAGTGCTGTGATGAACATTGGGGTACACGTGTCTCTTTCAATTCTGGTTTCCTCAGTGTGTATGGCCAGCAGTGGGATTGCTGTGTCATATGGCAGTTCTATTTCCAGTTTTTTAAGGAATCTCCACACTGTTCTCCATAGTGGCTGTACTAGTTTGCATTCCCACCAACAGTGTAAGAGGGTTCCCTTTTCTCTGCACCCTCTCCAGCATTACTCTTTCCCATTGTGTTGTTTTCCTCTATTTTCTTTGCACTGATCACTGAGGAAGGCTTTCTTATCTCTCCTTGCTATTCTTTGGAACTCTGCATTCAAATGGGTATACCTTTCCTTTTATCCTTTGCCTTTCACTTCTCTGCTTCTCTTCTTTTCACAGCTGTTTGTAAGGTCTCCTCAGATAACCATTTTGCCTTTTTGCATTTCTTTTTCTTGGGGATGGTCTTCATCCCTGCCTCCTGTACAATGTCATGAACCTCTGTCCATAGTTCTTCAGGCACTCTATCAGATCTAATCCCTTGAATCTATTTGTCACTTCCACTGTATAGTCATAAGAGATTTGATCTAGGTCATACCTGAATGGTCTAGTGGTTTTCCCCACTTTCTTCAATTTAAGTCTGAATTTGGCAATAAGGAGATCATGATCTCAGCTACAGTCAGCTCCCAGTCTTGTTTTTGCTGACTGTATAGAGCTTCTTCTTCTTTGGCTGCAAAGAATGTAATCAATCTGATTTCAGTATTGACCATCTGGGGATGTCCAAGTATAGAGTCTTCTCTTGTGTTGTTGAAAGAGGGTATTTGCTATTACCAGTGCATTCTCTTGGCAAAACTCTGTTAACCTTGCCCTGCTTCATTCTGTACACCAAGGCCAAATGTCCTGTTACTCCAGGTACTTCTTGACTTCCTACTTTTGCATTCCAGACCCCTATACAATGAAAAGGACATCTTTTTTGAGTGTTAGTTCTAGAAGGTCTTGTAGGTCTTCATAGAACTATTCAACTTCAGCTTCTTCAGCATTATTGGTCAGGGCATAGACTTAGATTATTGTGATAGTGAATGGTTTGCCTTGGAAACGAACAGAGATCACTCTGTTGTTTTTGAGATTGCATCCAAGTACTGCATTTCAGACTCTTTTGTTGATTATGAGGGCTACTCCATTTCTTCTAAGGGATTCTTGCCCACAGTAGTAAATATAATGGTCATCTGAGTTAAATTCACCCATTCGAGTCCATTTTAGTTCACTGATTCCTAGAATGTCAATGTTCACTATTAACATCTCCTGTTTGACCACTTCCTATTTGCCTTGATTCATGGACCTAACTTTCCAGGTTCCTATGCAATATTGCTCTTTACAGCCTGGGACTTTACTTCCTTCACCAGTCACATCCACATCTGGGTATTGTTTTTGCTTTGGCTCTGTCTCTTCATTCTTTCTGGAATTATTTCTCCACTGATCTCCAGTAGCATATTGGGCACCTACTGACCTGGGGAGTTCATCTTTCAGTGTCCTATCTTTTTGCTTTTTCATACTGTTCATGGGGTTCTCAAGGCAAGAATACTGAAGTGGTTTGCCATTCCCTTCTCCAGTGGACCACATTTTGTCAGAACTCTCCACCATGACCTGGTGTGACCATGACCTCCACCACCATCTTGAGTGGCCCTACATGGCATGGCTCATAGTTTCATTGTGTTAGACAAGGCTGTGGTCCATGTGATCAGATTGGTTAGTTTTTTCTGATTGTGGTTTTCAGTCTGTCTGCCCTCTGATGGAGAAGGATAACAGGTTTATGGAAGCTTCCTGATGGGAGAGACTGACTGTCTTGTTCTGATGGGCAGGGCCATGCTCAGTAAATCTTTAATCCAGTTTTATGTTGAAGGGCGGGGCTATGTTCCCTCCCTGTTATTTGACCTGAGGATAAACTATGGTGGAGGTAATAAAGATAATGGTGACTTCCTTCAAAAGGTCCTGCATGAACTGCTATACTCAGTGCCCCCAACCCTGCAGCAGGCCCCCATCAACCCACGACTCTGCCAGAGACTCCTGGACACTCCCAGGCAAGTCTGAATCAGTCTCTTGTGGGGTCACTGCTCCTTGCTCCTGGGTCCTGGTGCACACAAAGTTCTGTTTGTGCCCTCCAAGAGTCTGTTTCCCCAGTCCTGTGTAAGTTCTGGCAGCTCTATGGCGGGTTAATGGCGACCTCCTCCAAGAGGGCTTATGCCACACCCCAGTCTACTGCACCCAGAGCCCCTGCCCCCGCAGCAGTCCACTGCTGACCTGCTCCTCGGCAGGAGACACCCAAACACAGTTCTGTTTCAGTCTCTGTGGGGTCTCTAGGTCCTGGTGCACACAAGGTATGTTTGAGCCCTCTGAGCATCTCTGGCAGGTATGGGATTTGATTCTAAATGCAATTTTGACCCTCCTACCATCTTGCTGGGGCTTCTCTTTTGCCCTTAGACATGAGATATCTCCTCACAGTCGCTCCAACACCAAGTAGTAGATGTGGGGTATCTCCTCACAGACATGGGATATCTCCTCACCATTCATTGTAGGGGCCACCCAAAGGGGGGTTCAGAGGTAAGAAGGGGAAACATGGTGGATACAACTGCCCAAAGGGTGATCCTAGAAACAGTGACTTGGCACCTACCCCTTACACCTCAAAGGCCAGATCTATCCAATTATTCCCTAATCATCACAAAGGAAAAATTAGACAAAGCCTGCAAGTGGGTGTTAGTCAATGAACACGGGTAATACTTCTTTCCCCAAACTGCCGCTTGTCAAGTTATTGGGTCAACTGATCCAAGAACTCACCACGGGAGAGAAGCCCTATGTAACTAGTTGGTGGAAGTTATGATGACTCCTGTGACAAATTTAATCAGTCAGAGAGCTGAGATATATGCCATGTGCACAAAAAACAACCCAACACCAGACCCCCCACCCCCAGGAGTCCCCACATAAGCCCATTCAGGATGTCTAGGGACATTCCTAGAGACAACTGGCAGATTAATTTCACTGTCATGCCGAGAGTACCCAGAATTTCAGACATTTCCCAGTCCTAGTAGACACATTTTCTGGGTAAGTAGAAGCATTAGCTGTTAGAACTGAAATGGTTGTTGATCATAGCCACTCTCATAGTTATGAGGTGGAATCTCATTGTGGTTTTGATTTGCATTTTCCTTATGATTAGTGTCTCTGAGCACCTTGTCATGTACCTGCTGACCTTTTGTATGTCTTCTTTGGGAAAATGTCTATTCAGGTCCTCTGACCATTTTTTTTTTTACATAAGTTGTATGAGTTCCTTATTTATTTTGGATATTAACCTTTTATCAGATAGATTGTTTGCAAATATTTTCGCCCTTTCTGTAGGCTGCCTTTTCATTTTGATTGTTTCTTCCTTTGCCCTTTAAATGGGTTTCCTGGAATGAGCATGGTCAGGGTTTGAGACCTGCTTGTGTGTTTGAGGCTGCGGTTAATGTGCTCTTTTATGGTTGAAAAGGATCTTTCAGATGCTGAGAGTTATTTTAAATCTTTGAGAGGGATGGTTCATAAGTAGAGATTTTATTTTCAAACACACATCGTATGATGAGCCAAGATGGGCCAAGTGCCTCTACTTACCTGCTTTGAAATGAGTAACTTCCAGAGACTGCTGCTTATACTTAGCCATGAAGAGGGTTTTAACTTTGGGAAAGTAATTTTTTTAGCTTTTCCAAAATTCTCCAGTATACTTGCCTGTTATTCATAGTTTTCCCAGCTCCACATACTCATTCTTTTTTAAGACCACTTCCACTTCCACTGCTTCATAAAGGTAAGTACAATCACAAAGTAAAAAGCAAAGCAGAAATGAGATTTATGGTTATTAGAACATCGGTGGTCTGGTGCCAATGTTAAGAGAGATCTAAAGCTTGAAGATGGAATCTCTGGCACAATGTGGGGTTCCAAAACCCAACCAACTTGTGTTAAGCTTCTGTTAAATGTCAGGCATTGAGATCCACCCTCAGAATTACTGCCACAATCCAGTTCTTTCATTCCTGGAGAGAGCTGCTGGCATTCACCTAAATGCCTTAAATCAGCCATGGTTACACACCCTCCCTTGGACTCCAGCATCATAGAGACTAGTCATGGAACAAACAAGAGGGCCAACCCAAGTCTCTATGTTTAGAGCATGATTCCTAAGAGGCATAAAATTCTTGATAGGCAGGTTTTGGTATTTGCAGAAAAGTGCCATTTTTAAGAGAAATGCTTCTAAATTTTGTAATTCACATTTTTTTAGACAAGTGGAAATCAAGAAGTAGTATGGAAAACAGGAGCATATTATGACTCAAGAAGTATTTTCTAACCAGATAACCACTCCCATCCTTTCTAGAAAACTCCTAGACTTTTCCCTCTCTGAGTCTGAATCTCCAATTTACTGCCTTGGGTCAATGTTTACATGATGCAGATCCAATTATTCTTTATTTGATTATTAATAGTATCTAGTCTCACCAGAGTGCCTAGTACAGTGCCTAGCCAGTATCTATTGAGTAGGCATTCAGTAAATATCTGTTGCACTTCCCTGGTAGCTCAGACAGTAAAGAATCTGCCTGTAACGCAGAAGATCCAGGTTCGGTCCCTGGACCAGGAAGATCCCCTGGAGAATGAAATGGCAACCCACTCCAGTATTCTTGCCTGAAGAATCTATGGATAGAGGAGCCTGGTAGGCTACAGTCCATGGAGTCACAAAGAGTCAGGCACGACAGAGCAACTAACACAGGCACAAATGAATGAACTGTTGAAATCTGTGACTCATGTTTATTTAGCCAGAATACAAATTGTGCTTTTAATTAATTCAACAACATATGGTATTGATTCCAAATGCGTTTCATTAAACCATAAGCAAGCAATGAGATACTGATACGACAAAGGTAATTCTGCTACTAGAATATAATTATAGTAATGCATTACTAGACTTATTTGTTAAATACAGACTATAAATATGCTGTACTCAGCCCTTCATGGAGTTGGACAGAAGTTGTAAAATGCTTAGGTTTCCTGATTCCTGTTTCCTCTGTCATAGGAAGGAAGTGCCTCCCTTAGACCTAGGTAAGAAGGCCCTTGTCCTGGATCTCACATCTGGTCCTTGTCCAACAGCAGCCCCCACCCCTGCCAGGGGCAGAGTCTGCAGAGCTAAATGGGTCTGCATACCCAGAGCCCACATCCCCTCTCCTAGAACATGCTCTGAGTATCTAGGACCCCAGAGTTTCCAGGTCAGACAGCCCCAAGCCATTTACAGACAGATCCTGAGCAATACCACCTCCCAGGGTCCTTTTTCCAGACCCTGAACCACCTCTTATCCTGAGGGGGTGGCTGTACACAGTTGGGAGGGAAGGCCACACAAGAGCATCCAAGGGAGAGTTAGTGATAGGGAGAGAGCCAGCTGGCCTCAGACTAAGGACCAGGGCTTGCTTTCCCTATGTCACCATATTTTCAGCACAGACCACCAAGAAGAACAAGAATTCCAGATTCAAAGCTGCCTTCCAAAAATTCCTGGAAAACAGGCATTGAGATGTTGGTTAACTTCGGAGGGTAGTATTGTGGGTCATTTTTTTCTGTGTTTTATGGTGTTTTGCCTCACATTTCATGTCTATAAAATGGCAATAACAAAAGGACATCCCCCATCAAATTGTTGTAAAGACTAAATGAGATCGTGCATATAAAGTTGAAGCACAGCACCCGACATAGGATAAATGCTTAATAAAATAATTGTAACTACAATTAGTATTACACATGTACTAATTTTGTAACTAGTAACACAGGCAGTAAATGCTATTTTAAAGTCCTATTTAAAAAAAAAAAAGCAGCCTTTTGAGTTGCCACAAAGTGTGTGCATCAAGACAAAAAGTAAAACAGTAATAGTTTGGTACTTTTCTGAATCTAGACACACAGCCTCTGGACCTCTATTTATACTCATGCCTCTGGCTTTGCAAATATTAGGAGTGCTTTCCTCAAATTCTTTTCTTAAACTTCAAATATCCAAATATGCTGAATATGTTTAATGAAATAGCACAAGTGAGAAACTGCTATTTTATTTTTTGTTGTTGTTGTTGTTGCTTATTTTTTGGTTTTTCTATTTTTTGGCCACACCATGGGGCATGTCAGATCTTAGCTCCATGACCAGGGATCGAACTTGCACCCTTTGCAGTGGAAGCATGGAGTCTTGATCACTGGACAGCCAGGGAAGTCCCAAAAATCTGCCTATTTTTGACATTTCTTATGCTCTCACACTGACCAACAGAGGGCCTTGGTTCACTTGAATAGGTTTTCTTTAAGCAGCCTGTAAATGTCAACAATGCTCATGTCTGGTGGTAACAATATTCACAAATAATAATTAAGCTTTGTTGTTGTTCAGTGGCTAAATCATGTCCAGCACTTAAGAGATACCAGGTACATGCGTGCGAGCGTGCTCAGTCACTTCAGTCAAGTCCGACTCTTTGTGACCCCATGGATCATAGACAGGTTCCTCTGTCCATGGGATTCTCCAGGCAAGAATACTGGAGAGACTTGCCATTTCCTTCTCCAGATGCCAGGTACAACAGCACATGATTTACATACATTATTCCATTCCATTCTCAAGACTCTAAAGAGGATACTAATATTATTTTATTCAATAGATAAGGAAGCTAAGGTATAGAGAAGTTCAATAGTTCGATAACTTCTCGAGGTTTCCACAGTGGAAGGGACACCCTCTGGGTGCAGCTGGGCAGGCAGCCTACAGAGCACCTGCTGTCTGCCATGGACTCCACTGCCTCCAGCATCACCTTCATCTCTAGGTCTCTACCTCCTCTCTCTTCCTTATACTTTCCCATCTTCACCTTTGCTCACTTTTGCCCCATCCCACCCACAGCTCAGGCCTCAGGCCTCTCACCCCAGGTTATAATTGCTTATTGTGTTAAACATAAAAATCATTTGGGGAAGGGGGCTTCCCTGGTGGCTCAGTGGTAAAGAATCCACCTGCCAATGCAGGGGATGTGGGTTCAATCCCTGATCCAGGAAGATCCCACATGCTGTGGAGCAACAAAGCCCGTGTGCCACAGCTACTGAGCCAATGTGCCCTGGAGTCCGTGCTCCACAACAAAAGAAGCCATGGCACTGAGAAGCCTTCGCATCACAACGAGAGTGTAGCCTCCACTCGTCACAGCTAGAGAAAAGTCTGCACAGTGACAAAGACCCAGTGCAGCCTAAAAAATAAATAAATAAAATTTTAAAAAATCACTTGGGGGGGACTGATGCCTTTCAACACAGGCACAAGAAAGGAAAGACACTCTGGAGCTGGGGTGCCTAGGAATCCGGCAGATTATGCCCCATGCTGGCATGAGGGAACCAGAGCTGAGTCACGGAGATTCCAGAGCAGGTGGTGGTATAGCATGGGGCATGTACGGTGCACCTTGCACCAGGGCGAGTATCTGCGTAACTTGAAAAAGAAGGGAGAGAAAAGAACAGAACTGAGAAGATGTGCAGCCTCAGCGCTAAAGGGAGGAAATGTGCACCAAACTGAAGGAGGGTTCCCAGGTAGGGAGCACAGATTGGATCAGACACAGTAAATAAGTAAAATTCTCTCTCCCTCATTAAACGCCAAACCAAACCTACTCTTGTTTATTTAGTTAGAGCATATCTGTGCTTTTAAAAAGTGAACCTAACCTCTGTGTTTTTTTGGTTTGGGTTATTTTTTTTAATTATTTATTTAATTAAAGAAATACGGCCATGCCATGTCTTAGTTGTGGCACACAGGATCTTTAGTTGCGGCATGCGGGATCTAGTTCCCTGATCAAGGTTTGAACCTGGGTCCCCTACATTGGGAGCATGGAGTCTTAGCTACTGGACCACCAAGGAAACCCCACCTATGTGTTTTTGAAATCTAGAGATGGGGGGGAGTTATACATTTCCTCAAAACTGATATATGTTTGGGTTACAGTCCACAAACCCAAGAGAGAGGCAGACAACTTCCAGAAGCATGTCACTGGATGAAATAGTTTGGGAAGGAGCAAGGGAAAAAGGAATCCTCCTTTTTCTCCATCTCCCTTTCTTTTCTTTCATCTTCAAATGCACTGACTAAATATGCCTACTTTCGGGGAATAGATTGAGGCACAATCATGACATCTGCCCTCTACAGAGGGAGAAAGATGAAAATGATTTTTCATTTTAAGTCCACATTTCAGTTCAACCTCAACCTTCTTCCTGTACAAAAGCATATAGGGCACTCAAAAACTCTCACTTGCTCTCGTTTCTGTTACCATGACAACAGGCATCTGTTCAGAATGGACCAGAAGGGTAGGGAAACAAATATGTTCCAACGTACTTGAGAAATACTTTCTTATTGATAGTATAGGGGAGGAAAACGTCTCCCTTTCTCTCTAATAGCATCTTTGGCTGGTCTAATAATTCAACTGACATAAGGCAGATTAACAGGAGAAAAAAATTATTTTCATATATACTGGAGCTCATAAAAATATGAGACTCCAAGGAGTGACCAAAGCAGGTGGCTTTTATACTTCTTGAAAGTGAAAGTGTTGGTCACTCAGTCGTGTCCGACTCTTTGTGACCCCAGGAACTGTAGCCTGCCAGGCTCCTCTGTCCATGGTATTCTCCAGGCAAGAATACTGGAGTGAGTTGCCATTTCCTTCTCCAGGGGAACTTCCTGACCCAGGGATCTAAATTCTCCAACATTCAGGCAGATTCTTCACCATCTGAGAAGGAAAACACTAATTTGTGAAGAATTAACAAAACAAAGAGGTTTAGGCTTTGGGGCAGCAAATTAGCAAAGAAGTAACAAGGTTTGTTTATGCAAACTTGTCTGCCCTGAATTCGCTATCGCTGCTGTAAGGATGCCTTTTACCCTCCTGGTTATAGGAAGGGTAACTTCGCATGGGAGAATTACTTCCTGCACTCAGGGGAACAGAGGAGTATCCAAGTGTTCTTCTTGCACTGGCTGTTTCTTAAGTAACTTTGATTCAAAATAATCAATATGCCATAGAAGCATATTTGGGGATAGCATATTCTGCTCTCTTTCAGTCTTTGAAACTTCCAAAAAGTTTCACAATTCAGAAGCTGTGTTGCCAGATTGCTCCATTATTTTATTGAATTTCTCTCTTAGTCTTGAAAATAGGTTGGTTCAGTTAAACATATTTCAGGAGATGGTGACGCTAACGTGGGTTCCCAAACTTAAGTCTACATTGTGCTAGCAACCAAGTATTTAATAAGAGGCATTTCTATGGAAACATAAGAAAAACAAAGGTCAATGGTTGGAGCAAGTTATTAACCCAATCTGAGTTTTGAGTGTAGGCAGTCAAGACTTTTAGATGTTGGGCCCAAAGATGGAATGAAGGCAGCAACAGCAATCTGCAGATTTCCTAGTTTGCAGTTTGAATGTCTTTGATAATCTCTCTGAGTAGTTGCACAGCAATAGGTCTGAAGATTGTCCGTGTATGAGCTGTGTGTTGACTTCTCTAAAGTTTATATCAAGTTGTCCAACTTTAGTATGCATGGCTTAGTTCTCAGTGATTCGAGGTCAAAAGGGATGGTAGAAAAATTGCAAACATTAATTTGGAAAGTTGTACCCAGATACTGGAGGAAACTAGAATTCAGGGGCCAGTCCAGTTGACAGGTAGAAAACAAAGCTCAAAGACCATGAATAGCACTAGAACCTGATAGCCACCGAGGTGTATTACTAAAAGATAATGAAACACAACTTTTCTCTCTACAATTATCCCCATTTATATCAAAGATAATCACAGTAAGACTAATTTATCTGCAAATTAAGTCTAGTTTCAATACAGTTGACTTGATTATTTACATAAAGACAACAGAGATCATGATTGACCATATTGGCGCTTTTAAATATTCTTTGCTGGAACTTTTTATAAAGAACCTCAGACAACTCTAAAAAGCCTCTCCAGTTAGCAAACCAAGCCAAGAACTCACGATCAGACTTTGTTTGCAATACCTAAACATTTGGGTAAACTTCTCTCTTCTTGAGGTCTCAAAATATCCTGAGTTTCTTTGATCTGCCACAAAGTGACCTTCCTTAATCATCTGATAAGGCTGTCAGAAACCCTGTAAGCAAGGTACCAGGATGTTTTCCCAAGGGACCTCCATACAGCTAATTTTGTTTTCTTAAAGCAGTCTTGTCATATCATATACACATCTCTCTCAAATATGACATCCCAATAAAAGCCTTCATAACATAACCAGTGTTTTTAATTGTGTCTTGTGACAAGAAGGACATTCTTATTGAACTTATGCAAATAACTATATTGCCATAAAAATAAGAATACTCAGTGAATTTTCCTAATTCTAGAGGAATCGAGTAGGAAGACAGAGTGATAATTCTATCGTTGTTCACAAAGGTATACTTTACCAAATTGCTCTAAGTCACGGGTATCTTAAGAGACAAAGTTCTCCTAAATCTAGAAAAACAAAACATTAAAAAAAAAAAAAAAAAAGCAATGTTATTTCAAAGGTACATACAGAAAGCTACATAGTTCTGAACAAAATTTCGCTCTTTTGGTATCTAGAAGATTTGGTTCATTTAAGTAATCAAAGACCTAATGATAAAGATACCATGAAACACAGAAAATTATTTTGATAAAACACAAAAACTTTGTTTTCTTGGCATATTACTTAAAAGGTAAAGAAAAACCTTTCACAATATCTTATCAAGAGCAGAGCCATAGTCCAAAAGAACTTTCTCCTTTTAGCAGATCAAAGAAAATTAAGTTTTTGTTTTACATAAGCATAGTATTAGCTTCCCAGGTGGATCTAGTGGTAAAGAATCCCCCTGCCAAAGCAGGAGACGTAAGAGACTCAGGTTCCATCCCTGGTCAGGAAGATCCTAGAGGAGGAAGTGGCAACCCACTCCAGTATTCTTGCCTGGAGAATCCCATGGACAGAGGAACCTGGCAGGCTACGGTTCATAGAGTTGCAAAGACTCGGACATGACTGAAATAACTTAGCAAGCACAGTATTAGTGTTAAAGCTTGTTTTTAAAACCCTTATAATAACAATTCAATTTTTAGCCAACTTGACCACTCATGATGCTGCTGAAATTCCAATACTTCAGCCACCTGATGCAAAGAACTGACTCATTTGAAAAGACCCTGATGCTGGGAAAGATTGACGGTGGGAGGAGAAGGGGACGACAGGATGAGATGGTTGGATGGCATCACCAACTCAATGGACATGAGTTTGAGTAAACTCTGGGAGATGGTGATGGACGGGGAGGCCTGGCGTGCTGCAGTCCATGGAGTCGCAAAGAGTCGGACACAACTGAGCAGCTGAACTGAACTGACCACTCAAGAGTCTCTTTCTCTCTTCCCCACCATACATCTGTCTCTATCTCTTTCTCTCTTCCCAACTTTCTGTGTCCATAGTTTTTCCTTTTAGTCTACTCTTCCCCATTCTAAAATATCCAGTCTTACTTTACTTCTTTTCCTTTAAAAAAGTGCATCTTCCTTAGCTTTTCTAAGCCAAAAACACAACTTACTTTCCTTGCATACTGGGTTGCAAGGAAAATTAGCAAATATTATTTGCAAATATTAATGTCTCTGATAGTTCTAATTACATTAGAATTTTTAATTCTTAAAAAACTTAACTCTTATTGAAAATTAAAAAGTAAGCTGTTCAAAGATGTGAACTGTTGTAACAGCATTCTTTAAATTGCAAATTTATGAATGCATTTCACAAACTTTAGAAGCATATGCTTTCTCATAGTATAATGTTTTTGGTAATAAGAAGTTAAAAGTAGATAAATATGTTTAATAACTGATGTTTCTGTCTTTTATTTTATTTGGAAATGATCTAGATATTAAATAAATGAAATTAAATAAATTTCCATCATTTACTTTAACTTAGCAAAACTCTAAGGGTGTAAGTTACATAAGATTTTGGGAGATTGTATAAGTACAACAAGACATATTATAAAACATAATTATTATTCAAAAGCTCACTTAAAATTTCTATCCCACTTGCATTTAATTCATTTGCTCTTAACAACCATACTTATATTAATTGTGAAAATTTCAAGAGACATTAAAGCATAGTCCTCATATTAGTCATATTTTTATGACTAATAGTCATATTAGTCATATTTTTCTTGTTTGCATATTTTGTAACAGAGACAACACAAACTTATTTGACTTGGTGTAAACCAAGTAAAATAAAAGTATTATGCTTAATATTGAGAACTCTAAAGGCATGCATGTTTTAATTAAATCAACAAACTTAAACTAGTTTTTATTTACAGAATATTGTTCTACATCACATGAACTTGTAAAGCATTTGGATTAGTTTTTATATCTCTGAAAGTATACTTAATTTATACAGCACTTGTTTATCTTTATGTCAGTTAAATGAGATCTTTATAAATTAATTTAGTAGTACCATCTGGAGGTAGAATATATATATATATGTATATATATATGCATATAAACATACATCCATGGATATATATAAACATATAGACAGTATAAACAGGCACAGAGACTCTAGTTTCTTCTTTTCCTTTTGATGTGGACCATTTTTAAAATCTTTATTGAATTTGTTACAATACTACTTCTGTTGTTTATGTTCTGGTTCCATGAAGCATGAGGGATCTTAGCTCCCCAACCAGGAAATGAACTTGCACCCTCTGCATTGGAAGGCAAAGTTTTAACCACTGGACTGCCAGGGAAGTCCCTAGACCCTATAGCTTCTGTTCCAAAATTTTAGCTGTGAATCAGGTATGTGTGTGCATGCTAAGTCACTTCAGTCATGTCCGACTCTTTTCCACCGTATGGACTGTAACCTGCCAGGCTCCCCTTCAATGGGGATTTTCCAGGAAAGAATCCTGGAGTGGATTGCCACTCCCTCCTCCAGGGGACCTTCCCAACCCAGAGATCAAACCCGCATCTCTTATGTCTCCTGCATTGGCAGGTGAGTCTTTACTACTAGTGCCATCTGGGAAGCCCAAACTGGGAACAACAATATGAAATTCGTTAGTTAATAAATAACAGTTGAAATAAGTTTCCCAGCTCAAATGACTAGAGCTTCTTACTATTTATGAAGAAGGTTTTGAAAACTTGTATTTAGCCATGACAAGTAATCTCATGGAGGTTGTGGATTACAGTTTAAGCAGAGAGCTTGTATAACAGTTTGTTTTAGAAAACTTCTTTTCCCTACTTTTCCCCTTCAGTTTCAAGCATGTGTGAGCATTGTTTTAGTTATCTCCTAGGGTATTTACATTTCAAAGACATAATAAGATTTATATCTTCAAGGGACATGGAAAGAGTGTAAATTTTTCCTCAGAAGTTTGGAGCTGATTTGTCTATCGTAAGAAGCCTAGGATAATTGTTATTTAAATTTTTCCTTCTTTTTCTTAAATGCTATTATACTTCCAATGTCCTGATTTTTTTTTCCTTACAATATCTGTAAAGGCAAATAGTCTGAAGGAATGCAACAGAAAAAAAGGAGTTAAATAATTTTTGAGTTGCGATTTGAAACTGCAGAAAGACAAAAAAGTATAACTCTAAGATCAACCAAAGCCCACTCAAATCCTTTCCTGTCTTCAAATTGAGCAGTGCTTTCATCGTAATGCTTAGAGGTTGATGAGTCCACTACCACACTATTCTGAATTTTTCTTTTTATATCAGGGAGAGATGTTCCTACTGAAGCAAAAGGTAAAAGATTCTTCATGTTCTAGAGCTTCAGGGTTTTTAAATAAACTCTGCATAACGTGTTCAACAAAGGCCTTGCATGCTCTCCTCCCTCCTGAGTGCCCAATTTAAACTTAGACCAACATACCTTGGAGAGGAAAGCTCCCACCAATGTCCCGATCAGCCCTTCAATATCAACCTCCAGTTGAGCCATTTCCTGGTAATTTTCAGGAAGGCCTGGGAGAATTTCTGGTCATCTGTTTCCTCTGAGGGGGATTTTCTCCAGGAGGGCACATGATTTCAGCCCTGTAGAGGTAGATGGCAAGTGCCATTGTATTAATAGTTGACAGCACCAATAAAACAATTGTTTAGAATGAGAAGTAAACTGAAGTGAAAGTCACTCAGTTGTGTCCGATTCTTTGTGACCCCATGAACTATACAGTCCCTGGAATTCTCCAGGCCAAAATACGGGAGTGGGTAGCCTTTCCCTTCTCCAGGGGATCTTCCCAATCCAGGGATCAAACCCAGGTCTCCCGCTTTGCAGACGGATTCTTTACCAGCTGAGACAAAAGGGAAGCCCCTTAGAATGAGAGCTCATGTTTAAAATAGTTTTTTAAATACAAGAATTTTTCCAATTTTTCCTTTGGTCCTTGGTGAGTAGGATCTTATATTAATCTCAATAATGACTCAAACCAATAAGCTTTTTTGTGGCTTAACTATGGACACAAGGGGGCTTCCCAGGTGACTCAGTAGTAAAGAATCCACCTGCCAATGCAGGAGATGCAGGTTTGATCCCTGGGTGGGGAAGGCCCCTGGAGAAGGAAATGGCAACACATCATTGGAAAAGACCTTGATGCTAGGAAAGATTGAGGGCAGGAGGAGAAGGGGATGGCAGAGGATGAGATGGTTGGATGGCATCACCGACTCAATAGACATGAGTTTGAGCAAACTCCGGAAGATAGTGAAGGACAGGGAAGACTGGCATGCTGCAGTCCGTGTGGTCACAAAGAATTGAACACAACTGAGCATGCACACATACACATGGACACAAGAGGCATCCCAAAGGAGAATGTGAAAGATGCAGTCCTCAGCAGATTCAGAAAGTTCATTCCTATAGCCTGTGAAAGCGAAGATCTTCATTGCTACAGGCAGTAAGAAAACTTAAGTGAAAAGGGTGTCTCCAGTTTCTCAGGAGAATGTGAAATGCCCTCAGTCATAGGCCCTAATATGTAACACCAGGCAGATACTAGTGGAATGGGTGTTTCCAGCACTAGCAAGACAATTAAAGCTGAAACAACAAAAGTCTGTCATAAGCGGTACGCCCTTATGCTGAACTCCTAAGAGCTGGACAACCAGAACACTGCTTGTGACTTCATGTCTCAGAATCCCAATCTGTTCAACTGACCACCAAATGCATGGTGCTATTTGCCCTTTCTGGCTGGCAGAAACTAGAGAGAATGCTCTCCCTGGTCACAGAGACAAGTTCTCAGGACACAACAAGATGCTATGCATCCTTGAACCCCTCCCTCATTTTCATGCTCACTGGCTCCCAGTACACATTCACTCCCAACCACGAGCACCTGTGCCTCTTTTCTGGGTGCCTCTTTCCTGCCGTCTGAACCCAAATGTGTGTCCCCTGGGGAGTCTTATCCAGGCGTGACCCCAGGTGCACATCATAAAGCCCTGCTTCTCTGCAACTTGGGGGAGACAACTTGAGGGTGTGCTCCTCTTCCTAGGACTTGGTTTCAGGCTACGCTGATCTCTTCCCCTTCCAAGTCACACTTCCCAAGAAGTTGTTCCCTCCCAGCAGATACTTCCTAATCAATAAATTTCTTTCCAGAGAATCTTCTTCTCAGGATCTGCTTCTGAGGGACTAACCTAAGACAGGCGAGTGTTAATGGTCCAAGTACTTGCTTCAGAAGCACCATTAGAAGTAAACACTTGGGTGAGAAACGTTTCTGTCTCAGCAAGGCTTGACACGCAAGCTTTAGTATTCCGAGAATTTGAGTAGCAGCAGGCATTGTGTCCCTCAGTAAGAAAGATGGAGGACTATTCGAGTTGAGAAGTGTAAACACGGTGATGCACTTTGGAACAAGATGAGCCTTCTGGGCAGCAATCACTGCTGAGTTAGAGTCCTCAGACTCTCCACCACTGCTTGTTTCAGAATGAAATGTTTCTTAAACAAAATTCAGAATGTACCAGAACAAGGAAGGCTTTTTTCAGTGCTCAAAACTACAAAGGAACTGTAACGTTTTAAGTGAAGCACAATTAAGTAGGAGTGAATTATTCATCATCTGAATGTGTAATGGAATTCTATCCAAGAGAATCTCTTTACCTTTCCAGCTTAATTGTGGCTACAACTTGTAGACATGGAACAGTGGTGTCCACCATTTCACAGCGGCATTCAGTTAAGTGAAAATTCACCTAGGAGGACTTCTTTGGTGGTCCAGAGATTAAGACTACATACTTCCACTTTAGGGGACACGGGTTCGATCCCTGGTCAGAGAACTAGGATCACACAAGCCTCAAGGCCAAAATAATAATAAAAGTTAACCTAGGTTTTTATTTAAGACTAAAAGGTAAAGGCAGCTCTAGTTAGAAGTTATTTTTGAGACCAGCCTCTGTCATCGTGACTTTTGCCATATGGTCTTGGATATAAAATTTGGATATGGTCACAGCACTTAGAGTTTAGAGATCATCTAGCCCAATTTTTTTCTCTCTAGTGTTATACATTTCCAGCTTTCCCACAATGGGTATATGGATATATATAACACACATTTACATATGTGCGCTCAGTCAATTCAGCCATGTCCAACTCTTTGCAACCCCATGGACCATAACCTACCAAGTTCCTCTGTTCATGGGATTTTCCCAGCAAGAATACTGGAGTGAGTTTCCATGCCCTCCTCCAGGGGATCATCCTAACCCAGGGATCGAACCCATATCTCCTGAATCTCCTGCAATGAAGGCAGATTGTTTCTCACTTAGCCACCAGGGAAAATGAAAGTGAAGTCGCTCAGTCATGTTCGACTCTTTGCGACCCCGTGGACTGTAGCCCACCAGGCTCCTCCATCCATGGGATTCTCCAGGCAAGAATACTGGAGTGGGTTGCCATTTCCTTCTCCAGGGGATCTTCCCAACCCAGGGATCGAACCCAGGTCTCCTGCATTGCAGGCAGATGCTTTAACCTCTGAGCCACCAGGGAAGTCCACATATTTACATATATGGATATACATATCCATGTGTGCTTTATGCATGTATATAAATATATGTGTATGTATGTTTAAATATATTAAGAGAAGAGCCTAGTGGGCTACAGTCCGTGGGGCCACAAAGAGTCAAAGGAGACTGAGTGACTGAGCAAGCTCGCAAGAATCAGAGAGGCATTTATTTAAAGACCCTTAAAAGGTGGTGCTCTCCTGACTCTCTCCCTCTGGAACATCTACCCAGGCTCCCATGGAGCAAATCAGTTGGAGGCAATCTTTCTGCCTTTAAATAGCTCTAAGTAGGGGCTTCCCTGGTGGTTCAGATGGTAAAGAACCTGCCCACAATGTAAGTGACAAGCGTTCAATCCGTGGGTCAGGAAGATCCCCTGGAGAAGGACATGGAAACCCACTCCAGTATTCTTGCCTGGAGAAGTCCATGGTCAGAGGATCCTGGTGGGCCCCAGTCCATAGGATCACAAAAGACCCAGACAGGACTGAGCAACTAACACTTAGACCTTGCTGCTACACACACACAGAAAGTTTCCAAGCCATTGCACGAGTCAGTCAGTGACTGCCCTATCTGGACCTTTACAAGGCCCAGACATGCTCCTCCCCAGTGCCTTCTAGATTCCCACTTCCACAGCTGTCTAACTTCTCAGTCCTTCCCGCTAGTTCCCACAGTAATGTTGTTAACGACACCTCTCCTACTAATATATTTCTCTCCTTGCATCACAATTACTTTGCATTTCCATCTTCCTCCCCAAATAATATGAGCTCCTTGAGGGTAATTTCTCTCCCTTATGGCCCTAGAACTTAGCTCAAGTGTTTTGAATGAAATGTTGAACAATGTATTATTCAGATCTTTCATTTTTCTCTTTGGAGCAAAAGCATTTCCTACCCTCCTCAATTGTCTCTAATTTCCATATCTAATTGCTGGAGGCCTTTAGCTTTGTCATAATTTAAAGGTAAAAATCAACTTGGTAACATCTTGCATCATGAATTGCAAAACAACCAAACTAAGCTCAAACTATTTGAATGGTGACCCAAAATAGAGCCTAAAACAGAGAACTGCACAAAGTGAACTAATTAAATAAGAAAAACAAGAATTTTGCATTACAAGAATTGCATTACAAGCCCTTGGTTTTACCTAATGAATGATAAAAACCAGTGTGGAAGAGCAAAATGACTTCACAGAAAAACTCTAAGCCCCAGAAGATCTAGCATTCCTTCTATTCTAAACTTAGCTCAGCCACTGGCCCACCATGTGAATGAGTCACTGCTCTTCCTTGACTTAAATCATCCCTCTTATAAAACTTGTTAAAGAAAGACGTCACTGCAAATTAGATGTTGTAGCTAAGTTTAGCCATCCTCAGGACATAAATATTGTAACTGATGTGAGTTCAATCATTTTTGGTTCATGATTTATATTTGGGCATGTGCTTCAATATATGTTTTTATACATAGTGTAGCTAAAGATATACCTTTTACATAGAGATAGGTTTTATGTATATAAATATATTAATATATATGCAAATATCCACAGAAAGCACCTTGCACAGAAACATACTTGAGCTATTTTAAGAGGCAGCATTATTTTACTGACAAATGTTCAGAATTTAACTCTCCAAATTGCCCCCAGCCTAAACTCAATGAATGACTGTTCTCTTTAGAGAGGCTGTGTCTGAGTGAGGGTGTGTGTGGCGGGGAAGGAAGGAAGACCTGCCCTCCCCCGTCCCAGGCATTGCCATTTGCACTGAGCCAGGCAGGCAGCTGCCGCACAGTGGGTCTTAGGGATTCTGTCTACAAGAAATACTCCTCCACAGGCTTCTCAGAGAAGCCTGAGGCGCCAGCCAGTACAAACCCCATTCTTTAAGGGCCTTCCTAAAGAGCTCATGCATTTAACCTGGGTCAGGACATTGTCACTTGGTCATGGTTGCCCATTTAAAATCTGAATGGTTGGAGGGTTTAGTTTGTCTGATCAGCCTATTGCCACCGATTTACAGTCACCCCTTTGAGATTAAGATTCTGAAAGAATGAAGAAGAGGTAGTGTCAGGCGAGTGTATGCTTCTCGGTTCTTGTCTCGTCACAACAGTGTTTGAGTGGACAGACATTAAAGCCCTCAGCGCATCACAGCTCTTGGGTCTTGAACAAACCGTGTCATAGCTCTTAGACAAATTAGTGTTACAGCTGTATTTTATTTAGAAGATAGCAGGAGAATCCCTCCTGAAAGAAGAGAAGAAAGTGGAGGAGCACACCAGCGCGCAGGGGGAGGAGAGGGGGTGCGGAGAGAGAGAGAAAGAGCGAAGGCATGCGGGAGAGAGAAGATGAGAAAGTGCTTGGCTCCTCCTTTTATATGTTTTCTTCCCCCTGGGCCTGCCCTATGCAAATTAGGCTCAGCCAGGAGTGCTGTTCTACCTGAAGTCCTCACTCCAGTCCTTGGACCTTTCTTTGACTTTCCTTTGTTCTATTTTCACGGGCTTTTCCCTTCCTTGTCTTTTGCTGCTGCTGCTGCTGCTGCTGCTGCTAAGTCACTTCAGTCGTGTCCGACTCTGTGCGACCCCAGAGACAGCAGCCCACCAGGCTTCCCTGTCCCTGGGATTCTCCAGGCAAGAACACTGGAGTGGGTTGCCATTTCCTTCTCCAATGCATGCAAGTGAAAAGTGAAAGTGAAGTCGCTCAGTCGTGTCTGACTCCTAGCGACCCCATGGACTGCAGCCTACCAGGCTCCTCTGTCCATGGGATTTCCCAGGCAAAAGTACTGGAGTGGGGTGCCATTGCCTTCTCCGTCCTTGTCTTTTAGCCACCACCATTTTGGACTCCTTTTCCCTATTCTAACTACCTAACAGGTAGGCTACAGACAAGGAGACTGAGAAGTCCTGAATCTTGCTTAGAAAGAGGAAGTCAGAAACCTGGACAGTCTAGCAGCCACATGGAGGTCTAGGCATGAGGGGCAAGTAGCAGAGGAAACTAACAGGGACACCAGAAACCAATAAGTATAAGCAAAAGGCAAGCTCAGGCCAGTGACCACTGCAGGGGAATTTACAGTTTACAGAGATCTTTCTTATCACGTTTGAATCTCATAAAACCCCAGCAAACTAGGTATTATTATTTTCATCCTCATTTCATAGAGGAAGAACGTGAGATTCAAAAACTGAATAGCTTACCCAAGTTCACTCACCTGGTACATAGGTGGACCATGGCTGCTAACTATGATCTGCAAAGTCAGCAAATCTTCTTGATATACCTTCCTGCCTACCTGTGTCAGGCCACACAGTGACTGTCCCCCTCCAACACACACAGAGGTGGTCAGACTCCACCACTGTGTCTCTATCTGCTGTGGCCAGAACCAACCCATGCTCCCTAGCAATAGTCTACAAGCCACTCTTATCAGGGGAGCCAGTTTACCCTAAAACATGGGGTAAATGGCTAAAGGAGAAACTTAAGAGGGAGGCAAACATTCAGATAGGTAAGGAAGGTATCCCTGCCCTCCTAATCCAGGACAGTATGCTGCTAACATCTTCCGGGAATTCCCTGGTGGTCTCGTGTCTAAGACTCTGAGCTCCCAACGTAGGGGGCCCAGGTTCCTTCCCTGGTCAGGGAACTAGATCCCACATGATGCAACCAAGAGTTCAAATGCCACAACTAAAGATCCTGCATGTCAAAACTAAGATCTGGAGCAGTCAAATAAACAAATTAAAAAAAAAAAAAAGTTGGAGAAGGAAATAGCAACCCACTCCAGCATTCTTGCCTGGAAAATCCCATGGACAGAGGAGCCAGGCAGACTACAGTCCATGGGGTCTCAAAGAGTCAGACACAATGGATCACACATGCACACATTATTGGAAAAAACTTGTATCTAAAAATTATATATCTTATATCCAAAAAACTATATCTATATATATATATATATTTAGATATATAAATATAATTCTTATAAGAAACTAAAAAAAAAGATAAGTGGATCAATTTTGGACTTTCATGGCAGTCCAGTGGTTAAAACTCCACACTGCCATTGCAGAGGGCATGAGTCTAATCCTTGATTAAGAAACTAAGATCCCAAGGGCCATGTGGCATGGTCTAAAGATTTTTTTTAAAAATCTTCCTGTGGCTTAAAGGGAAATCTGAGACCACAAAACACAAGTTCTAGGAGAGGCCTCCTGGGTCCAGTGCCAATCCTCAATTATCCAGCCCAAGTGGTCATCCAGTCTGCATGAAAATAGTGAAAAAGAAGCATTCTTCAATTTTCCTTAAGAGACCCATTTCCATGTTCAGTCATCTTTTCTTTAAAAAATGTGCTGTTTTATATCTAAGTTAAATAGTTCTATTAGCTTTCTTAGGTCTCAGCTGGAAGAGACCTATGCTATTTAACTAACATATTTAATGTTTTAATGACTACTAAGAATCCTTTCAGGCTTTCCAGGTGGCTCAGCAGTAAAGAATCCCTGCCAATGCAAGAGATGTGGGTTGGATCCCTGGGTTGGCAAGATCCCCTAAGGAGGGCATAGCAACCCACTCCAGTATTCTTGCCTGGAGAATCCTGTGGACAGAGGAGCCTGACTGTCTATAGTCCATGGGGTCCAAAAGAGTTGGACACGACTGAGTAACTAAAAATTAACAAAAGCAAGAATCCCTTCAGTATTTCATCTCCCATAAAATAGGCACATCTCCTTTGACAGCCCTATTTTTCATGCCTTTAATCAATTCCATGGCTCATCTGTGGTCCCTTTCCAATTTTACCACATGAACCTTTAGACATGAAGACGAAAACACAGTGCTCTGCTTGTAATACTCTCAGGAGCAAACCAATAAAAGGTTGGTATCCAAGCTCCTGAAAGAAAACCACACAATAAAAGCAGGGGTCATGTCCTTGCCCAAATATCACTAATAACAGCACCATTTTGTCGATTCCTTCAACGTGGGCTCCACTTGCGGGGCCTCTCCTGGTGCCCTGCCCTCCTCAGCTGTGCCCCTGTGGCCTGTTGAGTGGTCCTATTATTGTTTACCCCTACCCTGACCCTTCCAGAGCAGGACTACCAGAGAGGAGAGATCAGTTCAGTCTCTCAGTCGTGTCCAACTCTTTGCAACCCCACAGACTGCAGCACACCAGGCTTCCCTGTCCATCACCAACTCCCAGAGCTTACTCAAACTCATGTCCAAGGAGAGACTGAGGCAGCTCAAAATAGAAGGAGGATAACCACTTCTCTTTGTCACAGGTGGAGGGCTTCCCTGGTGGCTCCATGGTAAAGAATCGGCCTGACAGTGCAGGAGACATGGGTTCGATCCCTGGGTTAGAAAGATCCCCTGGAGAAGGGAATGGCTACCCACTCCAGGATTCTTGCCTGGGAAATCCCACAGACAGAGGAGCCTGGCGGACTACAGTCCATGGGGTCACAAAGAGTCAGACACAGGCAAACAACTAAACAACAACAGTCACAGACGACTGGAGAGTCACAGAATTTCAGAACAAAAGGGATGCTGAATCTGGCAACAGAAAGGGACAGAAGGAATTCGCGGTAATGTAACTGCTCAGTGAAGCCTCCATAGGTACAAACAGCCCAGGAACTTGCGTGGATGACTTCTACACCTAGATCTGTCTGTACAAAGGGAAGGGAAGGCCTTGTCCTGATTCCCCAGCTCCCAGGTTTGATCAGCAAAGAGGCTAAAGCTGAGAAGGCCGGAAGTACCTGGAACCTGTTAGGACATCTATCACGGCAGGGCCAGCAGTCACTCAGCCTCCCTTCTCGCTTGTTTTCCCTTTGCACCTGCATATTAAACCAAGCTATTTCCTCCTCACAAAGGGAAGCTGCAGCAACCTAAACTTTCCCATTTTTCTCCCTGAAGCAAAACAAGATTGTGTAAGTAAAAGCCCCAGAAACACTCTAATCAAGAATGAGAACTAAACTCCCCATAACCAAGGTTTAGGCAAACAAGAAACAGCTTCCAGAATCAGCTAAGAGCTGGAAGATGCTGCTAGAGGCATTGCTTGCACATGAAAGTCAGGCCTTGGCTCTTAATAGTGAGGCCCTCACAGCTGGACGCCCCAGGCCTCTCTGCCTGGGGGGACAGGGGCCCTGCAGGCAAATATGTATTCAGGCTCCGAGTGTCCTGTCCAGAGTGGTATTCCTCTTTACTCCGCTGATGGAAGACAGCCACATGGACACCAGGGAGGCAGCACTGTGTGCCACTGACCCTCACAGAACATCCAGCGTGCAGCCTCAGATCAGATCAGATCAGTCGCCCAGTCGTGTCCGACTCTTTGCAACCCCATGAATCGCAGCACGCCAGGCCTCCCTGTCCATCACCAACTCCTGGAGTTCACTCAGACTCACATCCATCGAGTCAGTGATGCCATCAAGCCATCTCATCCTCCGTCGTCCCCTTCTCCTCCTGCCCCCAATCCCTCCCAGCATCAGAGTCTTTTCCAATGAGTCAACTCTTCGCATGAGGTGGCCAAAGTACTGGAGTTTCAGCTTTAGCATCATTCCTTCCAAAGAAATCCCAGGGCTGATCTCCTTCAGAATGGACTGGTGGGATCTCCTTGCAGTCCAAGGGACTCTCAAGAGTCTTCTCCAACACCACAGTTCAAAAGCATCAATTCTTCGGTGCTCAGCCTTCTTCACAGTCCAACTCTCACATCCACACATGACCACAGGAAAAACCATAGCCTTGACTAGACGAACCTTTGTTGGCAAAGCAATGTCTCTGCTTTTCAATATGCTACCTAGATTGGTCATAACTTTCCTTCCAAGGAGTAAGCGTCTTTTAATTTCATGGCTGCAGTCACCATCTGCAGTGATTTTGGAGCCCAGAAAAATAAAGTCTGACACTGTTTCCACTGTTTCCCCATCTATTTGCCATGAAGTCATGGGACCGGATGCCATGATCTTTGTTTTCTGAATGTTGAGCTTTAAGCCAACTTTTTCACTCTCCACTTTCACTTTCATCAAGAGGCTTTTTAGTTCCTCTTCACTTTCTGCCATAAGGGTGGTGTCATCTGCATATCTGAGGTTATTGATATTTCTCCTGGCAATCTTGATTCCAGCTTGTGTTTCTTCCAGTCCAGCGTTTCTCATGATGTACTCTGCATAGAAGTTAAATAAGCAGGGTGACAATATACAGCCTTGACGAACTCCTTTTCCTATTTGGAACCAGTCTGTTGTTCCATGTCCAGTTCTAACTGTTGCTTCCTGACCTGCATATAAATTTCTCAAGAGGCAAATCAGGTGGTCTGGTATTACCATCTCTTGAAGAATTTCCCACAGTTTCTTGGGATCCACACAGTCAAAGGCTTTGGCATAGTCAACAAAGCAGAAATAGATGTTTTTCTGGAACTCTCTTGCTTTTTCCATGATCCAGAGGATGTTGGCAATTTGACCTCTGGTTCCTCTGCCTTTTCTAAAACCAGCTTGAACATCAGGAAGTTCACGGTTCACATATTGCTGAAGCCTGGCTTGGAGAATTTTGAGCTTTACTTGACTAGCGTGTGAGATGAGTGCAATTGTGCGGTAGTTTGAGCATTCTTTGGCATTGCCTTTCTTTGGGATTGGAATGAAAACTGACCTTTTCCAGTCCTGTGGCCACTGCTGAGTTTCCAAATTTGCTGGCATATTGAGTGCAGCACTTTCACAGCATCATCTTTCAGGATTTGGAGTAGTTCAACTGGAATTCCATCACCTCCACTAGCTTTGTTTGTAGTGATGCTTTCTAAGGCCCACTTGACTTCACATTCCAGGATGTCTGGCTCTAGGTCAGTGATCACACCATCGTGATTATCTGGGTCGTGAAGATCTTTTTTGTACAGTTCTTCTGTGTATTCTTGCCATCTCTTCTTAATATCTTCTGCTTCTGTTAGGTCCATACCATTTCTGTCCTTTATCGAGCTCATCTTTGCATGAAATGTGCCTTTGGCATCTCTGATTTTCTTGAAGAGATCCCTAGTCTTTCCCATTCTGTTGTTTTCCTCTATTTCTTTGCATTGATCGCTGAAGAAGGCTTTCTTATCTCTTCTTGCTATTCTTTGGAGCTCTGCATTCAGATGTTTATATCTTTCCTTTCCTAGACCATCTCATATTCACCCGAAATGGGTTTAGTCCCTTCGAATGTTAGTTCAATGCCTGCATTGCCAGCTGGGAACCCTGAGATGATCCTCTCAATAGAAAACTGACTGAAAAAAAATTAGTAAAATTATTCTTTTATTCATTTAAGAGTTAAACACTATCTAGTCCAAAAGAATGTACTGTTATTTATTAGTGTTATTTAGTCCAATTAAGGGCTTCCCTGGTGGCTCAGACAGTAAAGAATCTGCCTGCAATGCAAGAGACCTGGGTTTGATCCCTGGGTCAGGAAGATCCCCTGGAGGAGAAAATGGCAACCCACTCCAGTATTCTTGCCTGGAGAATTCCATGGACAGAGGAGCCTGGCAGGCTATAGTCCATGGAATTGCAAAGACCAATTTAAACAATGAAGAGAACTCCCTGATGGTCCAAAGGCTAAGACTCCATGCTCCCAATGCAGGGGACCTGGGTTCCATCCCGTTGAGGAACTAGGTCCCACATGCCACAACTAAGACTGGTGCAGCCAAATAAATAAATTTTTAAAATAATAAAGTTAAAAAACACAATGAAGATAAGAGAGATTTGCACTCCCATGTTCACTGCAGCATTATTCAAAATAGCCAAAAGATTGAAACAATCTGAATATTCATTAACAGATATATGGAAAAAGAAAATGTGGTGCATACATACAATGAAATACTATTCAGCCATGAAAAAGAAGGTAATCCTGACATAAGCTACTTATTAAGATAAACTATGGAGAAGGCAATGGCACCCCACTCCAGTAGTCTTGCCTGGAAAATCCCATGGATGGAGGAGCCTGGTAGGCTGCAGTCCACGGGATCGCTAAGAGTCGGACAGGACCAAGCAACTTCACTTTCACTTTTCACTTTCCTGCATTGGAGAAGGAAATGGCAACCCACTCCAGTGTTCTTGCCTGAAGAATCCTGGGGACGGGGAAGCCTGGTGGGCCGTCTATGGGGTCGCACAGAGTCAGACACGACTGAAGCGACTTAGCAGCAGCAGCAGCAGCAGCAAGATAAACTAGTTGTTGTGCCTTCCCTGGTGGTCCAGCAGTTGAGAATCTGTCTTCCAATGCAGGGACATGGGTTCAATCCCTGGTTGGGAAATTAAGATCCCACATGACACAGGGCTACTAAGCCTGTGTTCCACAAGAGAAAGCCCATGTACTGCAATGGGCTGCAATTATAAAGAGTTGCAATTATTTTAGCACATCCAAAATAATAAAAATATTAAATAATAAATATTAATTGTCTTAAATAGTAAATTATATTTAATAATGTTAATATAAAAATATTAAAATTATAGACCAAATGTCAACTTTAAGCAATTTTTTTTAAGAAAGGGAATTCTTCTTTGATACATCTCAAACAAAGATCCAAGTAAGAAGAGACAGGATCCTCTCTCCATTACTGATGATCCTAGAGGAAAACATGCACTGATTAGATTTATGGAAAACAAAGGACTCGCTTTGGCAGCTTCAGTATCCTTTTTCACCAGGATGCCTAGCCATCAGCAGATTGAACGGGTTCACATTTTTGTTTCTTTTCCTTCCCTCTCACTAACTGAAGCACAGTAAATAATCTCATGATCAGAAGATGGTATCTGCAAATGGGATCATCAGCTCCTTACATAATGATGAAAGTTATGTGAGCAAAATGGGTCCCTGCAAAATCACAGTCCCAAGATAGCTTCCATCTAATTAATGCTAAAAGCATCATTTGTTTCCCCAGCTCACTGTAGGATGAAGCATCTGGCTTCCACAGGCAAGTATGTGACACTAAGGGAGTCAGACGGCCTCTCCCTGACTCTCCCTATTTACACTCAGAGTGGGAGAGCCAGAAGAGATCTTAGTAGGGGCTCATCCAAGAACATCTGCATATATCAGCAAGCTGGAAAACACTCAACCACTCAAGAAAGTCTCGTGTCCATTGTTTGAATGCCTTCCTTTTTTTTTAATTTAAATTTTTCATCAAAGTTTAAGTTTTGGAAACACACAAGTCAAGGCACAAGATCAAATATATTGGGGCTTTTGGGCAACTCCAAGGAATCTGGGCTCTAACTTGGTGGCCTATGTTTTCTCAGAAAACAAATTCATTAAGTCAATGGACAACTTGGGAGCACCCAAAGTTCTGTGTGCAAGTTCTGTGTTACTGTTCCCATCTTTCACCTGAGGGCATAAGATTTATCACCTGCTAAAGGGAGAAGAGAATAAGAAAAACACAGAGGGAAACAATCCCAAAGAACTCACACAACCTCGGCACACAAACACTGGCTATTCAAAGAAGTCTTTGACTCAGGCTTCCCAGGTGGTGCTAGTGGTAAAGAATCTGCCTGCCAATGCAGGAGATGTAAGAGAAGCAGGTTCAATCCCTGGGTCAGGAAGATCCCCTGGAGGAGGAAATAGCAACCCATTCCAGTATTCTTGCCTGGAGAATCCCATGGACAGAGGAGCTTGGTGGGCTACAGTCCATGGATCACAAAGAGTCAGACACAACTGAAGGGACTTAGCACACACGCATGCTTTGACTCAGTCATTCAAAAAGCATTTGTGGCTGCCCAAATCCTTCCCAATAAAAAAACCAAAATACTTCATGTTAGACCTTAATTTTTTTTCCTAATCTCTCTACAGAGAATAAACATTCACGAACCTCCATGGAATTAATTTCAATTCAACATGCAGTGACTAAGTGTCCATTACGTGCCAGAAACTACAGGCCCTAAGCCTTGGAAGTTGAATAATCATGGTTCTTAGGTTCGCACCCTATCAGCTAAATACACGTACACACTTCTCATAGTATGAAGAGACGCAGCAGGGAAACACAGAAAGGAGCTGCTCCTTCCTTGAAAGATAAGTAGCATTTCCCAGGGGGAAAAAGGACAGAAGAGCATTCTAGAGAGAAGGTGCCACAGATATAGGGTGATTCAGTTCAGTTCAGTTCAGTCACTCAGTTGTGTCCGACTCTTTGCGACCCCATGAACCGCAGCACACCAGGCCTCCCTGTCCATCATCAACTCCCAGAGTCCACCCAAACCCATATCCATTGTGTCGGTTATGCCATCCAACCATCTCATCCTCTGTCGTCTCCTTCTCCTCCTGCCCTTAATCTTTCCCAGCATCAGGGTCTTTTCAAATAAGTCAGTTCTCTGTATCAGATGGCCAAAGTATTGGAGTTTCAGCTTCAGCATCAGTCCTTCCAATGAACACCCAGGACTGATCTCCTTTAGGATGGACTGGTTGGATCTCCTTGCAGTCCAAGGGACTCTCAAGAGTCTTCTCCCACACCACAGTTCAAAAGCATCAATTCTTTGGCACTCAGCTTTCTTTATAGTCCAACTCTCACATCCATACATGACTACTAGAAAAACCATAGCCTTGACTTTTGTTGGCAAAGTAATGTCTCTACTTTTTCATATGCTATCTAGGTTGGTCATAACTTTCCTTCCAAGGAGTAAGCTTTTAATTTCATGGCTGCAATCACCATCTGCAGTGATTTTGGAGCCCAGAAAAATAAAGTCTGACACTATTTCCACTGTTTCCCCATCTATTTGCCATGAAGTCATGGGACCAGATGCCATGATCTTAGTTTTCTGAATGTTGAGCTTTAAGCCAACTTTTTCACTCTCCTCTTTCACTTTCATCAAGAGGCTCTTTAGTTCTTCTTCACTTTCTGCCATAAGGGTGGTGTCATCTGCATATCTGAGGTCATTGATATTTCTCCCAGCAATCTTGATTCCAGCTTGTGCTTCTTCCAGCCCAACGTTTCTCAAGATGTACTCTGCATATAAGTTAAATAAACAGGGTAACAATATACAGCCTTGATGTACTCCTTTTCCTATTTGGAACCAGTCTTTGTTCCGTGTCCAGTTCTAACTGTTGCTTCCTGACCTATATACAGGTTTCTCAAGAGGCAGGTCAGGTGGCCTGGTATTTCCATCTCTTTCAGAATTTTCCACAGTTTATTGTGATCCACAGAGTCAAAGGCTTTGGCATAGTCAATAAAGCAGAAATAGACATTTTTCTGGAACTCTCTTGCTTTTTCCATGATCCAGCAGGTGTTGGTAATTTGATCTCTGGTTCCTCTGCCTTTTCTAAAACCAGCTTGAACATCTGGAAGTTCACGGTTCATGTATTGCTGAAGCCTGGCTGGGAGAATAGGTATGAAGAGAAAGAAGGTTAGTGGGAAATTACTAAAGTCATACTAAAACTTTGGACTGCATCCAACAAGCCAGAGGAAATTGTAAATATTTTTCAAGCCAATATAAGGAGGTAAGATGGCCAGAATTATTTTTCTGGCCATGCCATGTGGCACGTGGGATCTTAGTTCCCTGACCAGGGATGGAACTTGCACGTCCTGCAGTGAAAGTGTCAAGTCTTAACCACTGGACCACCAGGAAAGTCCCCAGAATTTTATTTTAGATAGCTCTTTCTGGAGGCAGAGGAGAATGACTAGGAAGAAGTAAGTGGAGCCAGGGACTTCCTTGTGGCTGTGGTCCAGTGGCTAAGACTCCATGTTCCCAATGCAAGGAGCCCAGTTTGATCCCTAGTCAGGGAACTAGATCCCACACGCTGCAATGAAGATCAAAGATCCTGAATGCTGCATAATTAAATAATTTTTTGTTTTAGAAAGGCAGATCCAAAGTGGTAGGAGGCTGTTGCAAAAACAGCAAAAGATTATGTGAATATGGAGTTGCAGAGAAGATAGGATTGAAAAATCTGTTAAGACTTAGTGGCTGATTAAATAGATAGAATAAGGAGCAGGAAGGGCTTCCCTGGTGGCTCAGCTGGTGAAGAATCCACTGGCAATGCGGGATTCCTGGGTTCGATCCCTGGGTTGGGAAGATCCCCTGGAGAAGGGAACAACTACCCACTCCAGTATTCTGGCCTGGAGAATTCAATGGACTATTCCATGGGGTCACAAAGAGTGGGACACGACTGAGTGACTTTGACTTCAAGGAGGAAGAAAAGGAAGGGAAGAATACTCTGAAGTATTTACATTGGGAAACGTGATGGATAATAATGCCACAAGCAGAGAGAAGAAATGAATGCAGATAATGGTTTCATATTGAGCTTGGGGTGCCTGGGGAGCTTGGACATCCAGGTGAATATGTCAGCTGGACATTCAGACTCTGACAAGGACTGCACCAGACAATCATAGATGAGATCACCTAAAGTAAAGGTATAGCCCCAGGAGAAAGGCAAGGACAGAACTTGAGACCATCCACATTTAAGAAGGAAGAGGAGACAATGTGCAAGATGGGAAAAAGAAGCAGATGGTGAAAAAAAAAAAAAACAGTAGAGTCAAATCCCTGGAACCAGGAGAAAAAACAGTTTTAGGAATGAAGGAGATGCTATAAAGATGTAACATAGGGTGCATGCATGCTCAGTCGCTCAGTCGCATCCAACTCTTTTCAACTCCATGGACTATAGCCAAACAGGCTCCTCCGTCCATGGAATTCTCCAGACAGGAGTACTGGAGTGGGATGCCATTTCCTATTCCAGGGGATCTTCCCAACCCAGGCAGGGATCGAACCCATGTCTCTTATATCTCCTGGATTGACAGGCAGGTTCTTTACCATTAGTGCCACCTGGGAAGAAACCACAAAGATACTGGTTTTGGAAAATATGGGACAATATGAAGACATTTCAATACAGTTTTAGAAGAAATAAAGACAACAAGGAATTGAGATGGAAATTTGAAATGAAAAAAACATGCAGAAGTAGAGGGAAAGAAACTGAGGGAGTTTTTTTGTTTTGTTTTCAGGAAATGGGCAAAGGCTACAATGATTCAAGGGCAGATGGGCTGGGGATCTTGAGAACGACTTTAGGAAAAGGAAAGAGAACTGATTAGAAGTGAATGCATAAGGGATTTCCCTGGCGGTCCAGTGGTTACAACTCCACGCTTCCAATGTGGGAGAGGGAGGGCACAGGTTCAATCCCTGGTCGGGGAACCAATATCCCACATGCTGTGAGGCTAAAAAAAAAAAAGTGAATGCATTATACATCTAACAGATATAGAAAATCATATGTTTATACTCGAGCTGGAGCAAAACAGCCAAGATTTTTCCAGGAGCCCTCAGCAACTGAGATCAGTTGATCTAAGTTTGAGAAAAGTTAATAAGGTGAGTGGTGAAAATAGTCAGGGAAGCATTTAGAGGCCTAACAGGGTCATTAAACTGACCCAAGATGAGTGAGGAAATAGTGAAGGGAGAAAGAGGCTGGTAGCCTGGGGAAATGAAGCACAAGGCATCAGAAGACTAGAGTGAGACTCCATTGAGTTCTCACTGGAAAAAAAAAAAAAGACTTTTATAGAGCAGTTTTAGGTTTACAACAAAACAAAGAGAAAGTTAGAGATTTCTCACATACCTCCTACCTCTACACAGGCATAGCCTCTACTATTGTCAACATGGTTCACCAAATCAGAACTTTTTTATTTTTCCACCAATGAACCTACACTGATACACCCAAAAACCACAGTTTACCTTAGGACTCACTCTTGTGCATTATGTGAATCTGGACCAAATATAGTGACATTGGATATGGACATTGGTATTATACTTGTTAAATTATATTTATTATATTTAAATATCATATTTTATTATAATATTATATTTATTATATATTATATAATAATATATAAACTCTGGGAGTTGGTGATGGACAGGGAGGCCTGGTGTGCTGCAGTTCATGGGGTCACAAAGAGTCGGACATGACTGAGTGACTGAACTGAACTGAACTGAAGAGATTTTATAGTATAATAAATATAATTAAATACAATAGTATAATTATAATATATAATAATACATTATATTTTATAATATATAATGTATATTATTATACACTACATATTATATGATGTATATTATTATACACTACATATTATATGATATATATTATTATACATTACATATTATATAATGTGTATTATTATACATTACATATTATATAATGTATATTATTATACATTACCTATTATATAATGTATATTATTGTACATTACATATTATATAATGTATATAATATAATAGAATATATAATATATTATAATGTATTATTATATATTATAATTATACTATTATATTTAATTATATTTATTATACTATAGAATCTCTTCAGTTCAGTTCAGTCGCTCAGTCGTGTCTGACTCTTTGTGACCCCATGAACCACAGCACACCAGGCCTCCCTGTCCATCACCAACTCCCGGAGCTTACCCAAACTCATGTCCATTGAGTCGGTGATGCCATCCAGCCATCTCATCCTCTGTCGTCCCCTTTTCCTCCTGCCCTCAATCTTTCCCAGCATCAAGGTCTCTTCAAATGAGTCAGCTCTTCACATCAGGTGGCCAAAGTATTAGAGTTTCAGCTTCAACGTCAGTCCTTCCAATGAACACCCAGGACTGATCTCCTTTAGGATGGACTGGTTGGATCTCCTTGCAGTCCAAGGGACTCTCAAGAGTCTTCTCCAACACCACAGTTCAAAAGCATCAATTGTTCGGCGCTCAGCTTTCTTCACAGTCCAACTCTCACATCCATACAAGACCACTGGAAAAACCATAGCCTTGACTAGATGGACCTTTGTTGACAAAGTAATGTCTCTGCTTTTTAATATGCTTTCTAGGTTGGTCAAAACTTTCCTTCTAAGGAGTAAGCGTCTTTTGATTTCATGGCTGCAATCACCATCTGCAGTGATTTTGGAGCCCAGAAAAATAAAGTCAGCCACTGTTTCCACTGTTTCCCCATCTATTTGCCATGAAGTGATGGGACCAGGGGCCATGATCTTAGTTTTCTGAATGTTGAGCTTTAAGCCACTCTTCAGTGCCCTAAAAATCCCCTGTGCTCAGCCTGTTCATCTCTTGTCTTCCCCTCCTAAACCTGACAACTGCTGATCTTTTTACTGTCTCCATAGTTCTGCCCTTTCCAGAATGGCATATAGTTGTAATCCTATAGTATATAGCCATTTCAGATGGCTTGTTTTACTTGCAGGCATGCTCAGTTGCTAAGTCATATCCGACTCTGCAACCCCATGGACTGTAGCCCACCAGGCTCCTCTGTCCATGAAATTCTCTAAGCAAGAATATTGGAGTGGGTTGCCATTTCCTTCTCCAGGAGATCTTCCTGACTCAGGGATTGAACGCCTGTCTCCTGCATTGGCAGGTGGATTCTTTACCACTGAGCCACCAGAGACTTAGTACTTTCACTTAGTACTATGCATTTAACATTCCTTCGTGTCTTTTCATCTTGATAGCTCATTTCTTTTTGATAATATTCCATTGTCTGTATGTACCACCAGTTTTTTTACCTATTCACCTACTGAAAGGTCTCAGTTGCTTGATTTGGCAATTATGAATAAAGCTTCTCTAAACATATATGTGCAGGTTTTAGCGTGGGCAGACATTTTTAACTCCTTTGGACAAATTCAAGGAGCCTGATTCCTGAATCTTATGGTAAGAGTATGTTTACTTTTGTTAAAAAAAAGAACAGTCAAACTGTCTTCCAGAGTTACTCTCTACTGAGCTTTATCACAGGTTTCATGGGTACAAGGAAAGGCAGAGATTCAAAAAAAGTTTCACAGCAGAGCAGTTCTAAGATGCTAGTGGGCTTCCCAGGTGGCACTAGCAGTAAAGAACCCACCTGTCAATGCAGGAGACATAAGAGAAACTGGGTTCAATCCCTGGGTTGGGAAGATCCTCTGGAGAAGGAAATGACAACCCACTCTAGTATTCTTGCCTGGAGTATCCCGTGGACAGAGGAGCCTGGTGGGCTACAGTCCAGAGTCACAAAAGAGTCGGACATGAATGAAGTGACTTAGCCCATACACACACACAAGGTGCCAGCGATTCAGAGAAGTAGCAGGGTTAATGGAAAAGGATGGTGAGGACTCCTCCCAGGATATTTCTTTCTATAGTTAAAAGCAATTATTAGGGTTCAGTTCTACAAGTTTTGCAATATTTAAATGTTAAATTTTTAGCAGAGTGTGAAGTCTTTGGAACACTTGGGCAATGGAAGCTCTAATGCCTCTATTGGTTGGAACTTCTGCAGACTAGTTTTAACACTTATCTGGTTTTGAAGAATAGATGCCCAGCCAGCACGAGTCGGGTTCTCATGCCTTGCAACACATACTGATACTACAAACAACAAACAAAACTGACTTAAACGATGCAGGGAATTTATGAGCTGATTTAACAGGAACATTCAATTCGGGCTTCAGGGTTGGTTTGATTCAAGGGCTTGCTGGTGTTTTCAAGGACATGTTACTTCTTGTCACTTCTGTCTTTCATGGTGTTGGTTCAGTTGCAAGGCTGGCTTCTTAAATGCTGTGTTAAATTACACACCATGCCATTCAGAAGGAAAGAAAGAGTTTCCTTCCTAGAGGTTTCCAGCAAAAAAAGAAAATCTCTAATCCAACTATCCTGAAATGGGTCACATGTTAAGCCCTGAACTGTGGTCAGGGGACCTTATACCTGGAAGTGGAGTTTTTATTGTTTAGTCGCTTTGCAACCCCATGGACTGTAGCCTGCCAGAATCCCCTGTCCATAGGATTCTCCAGGCAAGAATACTGAAGTGGATTGCCATTTCCTTCTTTAGGGGATCTTCCCAATCCAGAGATTGAACCCGAGTCTCCTGTATTGGCAGGTGGGTTCTTTACCACAGTGCCACCAGGGAAGCCAGAGTGGAGTTAGCATCCTGTTAAAGGCAAATCCTGCATGAGGGATGTGTGTCAAGAGCAAATCCAGGTAGTGAACAAGAAGAGGACAGATGTGTGCAGATGCACACCACATTGTCTATTTTCTTTTAGGCTTATAGGTAATCCTCCTCCCTGAATTAGGCTTTTGTAATACAAGGCAAATTGACAGCTAGAAGAAAATAAACTTAGACCAAATGAAATCACCTAGGGTGATGGTCCACTGCTGTTAAAAAATATCTTTCATTACGTCCCTTTTTCTGTCTATGAACTAACGTTCCAAATCAGATTTCTATAGATGAAGAAACTTCTGTTGAGAAGTTTCTTTGGCAGCTGCAGACAACTAGTAAGCATCACTTTGAGCGCAGTCCAGGTCCCAGTCTTTGTCTCAAGAAATTCCTTTTCCTTGGTTCTTGGAAAAAGTATGATTTTCCTGAGACATAAAGTGAATTCTAATTTGGAAATACAGTTCTTCTTTATCAGGATGAAAAAATTAAGGCCTGGTAGGTAGCTTGAGTGTATCGCAGCCATTTGCCTACATATGAATTTGAAGTTCATTTTATACTGGAGTGGGTTGCCCCTTCCTTCTCCAGGGGATCTTCCCGACCCAGGAATCAAACCCGCATCTCCTGTGACTCCTGGATTGGAGGCAGATTCTTTACCACTGAGTCATCAGGGATGTCTAAGGCAGAAACATGCCTAATTAATTTGGCATTCTTTTCTATGTAGCTTTTCCTAGAGGAAGATCTAGTTTGATTTACAACGAGCACCTAATTAACAAGTTAATTTTACTTCCTATATATGCTTTGTAGCCATCCTATTAGACTAAGCAGTGGGATTGTCAAGGTAAATTCTGCAAGTCCTCTGGTTATTTCCATCACTCAAAAGAGGTATTTATTATGTTCCCAGAAGTGTGTTGGGCATTAACGTGCAATTTGTCATCCAGGCCTTCCGGGAGATCATCGAACTGGGGAGACAAACCATGCATTTACAAAGCAGTTCAGGAATAGAGCAGAGCAGTGTGGAATTAGAGATTAGACCTAGTGCTGCAGAGAGGAAGGGTTACAGGGAGAAAAAGTGCAAGGATGGTGATGAGAATGAAGAGAAGGTTGCTCAGAGAGGCTGAGGAAGATTCCTATAGAAGGAGGTTGTGAGTTGGCCCTTACAGAATATTTAGTTTGGGTAGGTTGAGAGAGGGCATTCCAACCATGGAGCAACTGTGGGAGATGAAAGGAAGCATTCCAGTTTCCAAGACTGATAAGAACCTGTGCTACTAAAGAAGAAGGATTATGTTGGGTCCAGAGTATGAGGAACTCTGGACTCTGGGACAGGGCAGGCTACCCCAGAACATCAGAGGGTAATGAGAAAGAAAAGGAGCTAAAAATACCTGGTTCATGGGAAATGACTGAGGAAGGGTAACCAGTTACAAACCAATGTAGGAAGCCAGGGGTAAGGTGTGGGCTGCAGCAAGAGGAGCAGGCATCTTCCTTCTTCAAAGAAGGGTTACAATGGAAGAGAAGAGCTCAGACTTGATGTTGACTTCCAGTCTTGTAACCATGCGAACAGTTCAGCGGAGTGTGAGGTCACAGGGGGCCTCCAAGTAAAATCATCTTGTTAACAGCCAGATTCAAGCCAAACGTGGACATGATCCAGTTGCAAGTTGACTTCTGGACCCGAGGTTACTGCCAGCTAGCTGCACAGTTTCTATTATTTCATTACTCTCCCAGTCATGTGACTGAATTATTTTACAGGATCACACTTCCTCCAGAAGCTCCTTTAACAGAGAGGTCCAACCAGAATGTAAAATAATGATAACTAAGCCCATAGTTAGCATTATTTTACATTCTGGTTGGACCTCTCTGTTAAAGGAGCTTCTGGAAGAAGTGTGATCTGATGTTGTAAAGAGCAATATTGCATAGGAACCTGGAATGTCAGGTCCATGAATCAAGGCAAATTGGAAGTGGTCAAACAAGAGATGGCAAAAGTGAATGTTGACATTCTAGGAATCAGCGAACTGAAATGGACTGGCATGGGTGAATTTAACTCAGATGACCATTATATCTACTACTGCGGGCAGGAATCCCTCAGAAGAAATGGAGTGGCCATCATGGTCAACAAAAGAGTCTGAAATGCAGTACTTGGATGCAATCTCAAAAACGACAGGATGATCTCTGTTCGTTTCCAAGGCAAACCATTCAATATTACAGTAATCCAAGTCTATGCCCCAACCAGTAACACTGAAGAAGCTGAAGTTGAATGGTTCTATGAAGACCTACAAGACCTTTTAGAACTAACACCCAAAAAAGATGTCCTTTTCATTATAGGGGACTGGAATGCAAAAGTAGGAAGTCAAGAAACACCTGGAGTAACAGGCTAATTTAGCCTTGGAATACGGAATGAAGCAGGGCAAAGACTAATAGAGTTTTGCCAAGAAAATGCACTGGTCATAACAAACACCCTCTTCCAACAACACAAGAGAAGACTCTACACATGGACATCACCAGATGGTCAACACCGAAATCAGATTGATTATATTCTTTGCAGCCAAAGATGGAGAAGCTTTATACAGTCAGCAAAAACAAGACCAGGAGCTGACTGTGGCTCAGACCATGAACTCCTTATTGCCAAATTCAGACTTAAATTTAAGAAAGTAGGGAAAACCACTAGACCATTCAGGTATGACCTAAATCAAATCCCTTATGATTATACAGTGGAAGTGAGAAATAGATTTAAGGACCTAGATCTGATAGATAGAGTGCCTGATGAACTATGGAATGAGGTTCGTGACATTGTACAGGAGACAGGGATCAAGACCATTCCCATAGAAAAGAAATGCAAAAAAGCAAAATGGCTGTCTGGGGAGGCCTTACAAATAGCTGTGAAAAGAAGAGAAGCAAAAAACAAAGGAGAAAAGGAAAGATATAAACATCTGAATGCAGAGCTCCAAAGAATAGCAAGAAGAGATAAGAAAGCCTTCTTCAGCGATCAATGCAAAGAAATAGAGGAAAACAACAGAATGGGAAAGACTAGGGATCTCTTCAAGAAAATCAGAGATGCCAAAGGAACATTTCATGCAAAGATGAGCTCGATAAAGGACAGAAATGGTATGGACCTAACAGAAGCAGAAGATATTAAGAAGAGGTGGCAAGAATACACAGAAGAACTGTACAAAAAAGATCTTCACGACCCAGATAATCACGATGGTGTGATCACTGACCTAGAGCCAGACATCCTGGAATGTGAAGTCAAGTGGGCCTTAGAAAGCATCACTACGAACAAAGCTAGTGGAGGTGATGGAATTCCAGTTGAACTACTCCAAATCCTGAAAGATGATGCTGTGAAAGTGCTGCACTCAATATGCCAGCAAATTTGGAAACTCAGCAGTGGCCACAGGACTGGAAAAGGTCAGTTTTCATTCGAATCCCAAAGAAAGGCAATGCCAAAGAATGCTCAAACTACCGCACAATTGCACTCATCTCACACGCTAGTCAAGTAATGCTCAAAATTCTCCAAGCCAGGCTTCAGCAATATGTGAACCGTGAACTTCCTGATGTTCAAGCTGGTTTTAGAAAAGGCAGAGGAACCAGAGGTCAAATTGCCAACATCCTCTGGATCATGGAAAAAGCAAGAGAGTTCCAGAAAAACATCTATTTCTGCTTTATTGACTATGCCAAAGCCTTTGACTGTGTGGATCACAATAAACTGTGGGAAATTCTGAAAGAGATGGGAATACCAGACCACATGATCTGCCTCTTGAGAAATTTGTATGCAGGTCAGGAAGCAACAGTTAGAACTGGACATGGAACAACAGACTGGTTCCAAATAGGAAAAGGAGTACGTCAAGGCTGTATATTGTCACCCTGCTTATTTAACTTATATGCAGAGTACATCATGAGAAACGCTGGACTGGAAGAAACACAAGCTGGAATCAAGATTGCCGGGAGAAATATCAATAACCTCAGACATGCAGATGACACCACCCTTATGGCAGAAAGTGAAGAGAAACTAAAAAGCCTCTTGATGAAAGTGAAAGTGGAGAGTGAAAAAGTTGGCTTAAAACTCAACATTCAGAAAACGAAGATCATGGCATCTGGTCCCATGACTTCATGGCAAATAGATGGGGAAACAGTGGAAACAGTGTCAGACTTTATTTTTCTGGGCTCCAAAATCACTGCAGATGGTGACTGCAGCCATGAAATTAAAAGACGCTTACTCCTTGGAAGGAAAGTTATGACCGACCTAGATAGCATATTCAAAAGCAGAGACATTACTTTGCCAACAAAGGTTCGTCTAGTCAAGGCTATGTTTTTTCCTGTGGTCATGTATGGATGTGAGAGTTGGACTGTGAAGAAGGCTGAGCGCTGAAGAATTGATGCTTTTGAACTGTGGTGCTGGAGAAGACTCTTAAGAGTCCCTTGGACTGCAAGGAGATCCAACCAGTCCATTCTGAAGGAGTTCAGCCCTGGGATTTCTTTGGAAGGAATGATGCTAAAGCTGAAACTCCAGTACTTTGGCCACCTCATGCGAAGAGTTGATTCATTGGAAAAGACTCTGATGCTGGGAGGGATTGGGGGCAGGAGGAGAAGGGGACGACAGAGGATGAGATGGCTGGATGGCATCGCTGACTCGATGGACATGAGTCTGAGTGAACTCCAGGAGTTGGTGATGGACAGGGAGGCCTGGCGTGCTGTGATTCATTGGGTCACAAAGAGTCAGACACGACTGAGCGACTGATCTGATCTGATCTGATGGGCTTAGTGACCTAAAGAAAATATTGCATTTTTCCAAGAACCTAATGTCCATTCTAGGAGAATACAGCTTCTTGATGTATTTATTACTGTGTGCAGAGGGCATGGGCACTTCCCTAGTGGCTCAGTGGTAAAGAACTCGCTTGCCAATGGGGGACATTTGAGTTCCATCCCTGGGTTGGGAAGATCCCCTGGAGGGGGAAATGGAAACCCACTCTAGTGTTCTTGCCTGGAAAACAGAGGAGCCTGGTGGGTTACAATCCACAGGGTCACAAAGAGTCGAGGACACATCTTAGCAACTAAACAGATAGCATAACCTGTTGCTCATTAATAGGAAAAAAAAAAAAACAGTCCCACCACATGCACATGCCTACATATGTCCCCAAATTCTAAATTTAGGTAGTCTCAAACTTTAGTGTCCATCAATCTAGGGTTTTTATTTAAGATGCAGATCCACTGATTCTAGTGAAACCCTGAAATCTGTATCATTAACAAGTTCCCCAGGTGATTCTGTTGCAGAAAAATATTTTTTTGAACAATACTAGCTTAACTCCCACATGTTAGATAGGCTTTCCCAACCAGTGTGCCTGGTCCATTTTACAGGTTCAGTAAATATATACTGTATTGAATCTATATGTCCCCAGCCCTAACAGCAGGAGGGCACACCTTATGACTTCTTGGGTACCCAAATATGCCAGTTCCTCCAAGGAGAAGCCATCATTTTGAGTTATCCCACATAAGAAAATACAGAAAGGTGCTGTATACATTCACTTTACTTGAAGTCAGCCATGTGTGTTAGTTGCTCAATCATGTCCAGCTCTTTTGCGACCCCGTGGACTGTAGCCTACCAGGCTCCTCTGTCCATGTGATCTTCCAGGCAGTCCTGGAGTGGGTTGCCATTTCCTCCTCCAAGGAATTTTCCTGACCCAGGGATTAAACCCAGGTCTCCCGCATTGCAAGCAGATTCTTTACTGTCTGAGCCAGCAGGGAAGCCTCAAAGTCAGCCAATCTGGGGCTTATTTCTATTTTCTCAACAAGTCACTGGCCCTCAACCAAATTATCTTTTTCTTCATTCTTCCACTTAACACACTAGCACACTATATATATGTGTGTGTATATATTCAGCAACTCCGTGGTTGGGAGATGGGGAAACAGCAGCAGGAGTGGTTCAAAGATAAAGAAAAACTCCTTATCCAATAAAATCCAATGTAAATATGAATTGTACCATTCATTTTTTAAAATACACTACAAATGAGGTCTCTAGATCATAGTCTCCTCCTTATATGATTCTGGGCCTGAAATACTGAGCTAAATTCTAAAGATAGTTTTTGAATCCTTGCAGATCTTTGCTGGTCTTTTAGTACTATGGTGACATATTTATTGATTTATTCATTGTATACATTAATATTTAGGATGAAAACTTAAATTAAATTTTATTTGACATGATAAGTGACTTTTAATACATTTTTAAGCCAGAAATAGCAAGGGCTGCAAAATAAACCCTACTGAGAAATTTATGTAACTTTCATATGAAGGTTTTGCTTTAAAGTTTGTTAATATGATTAGTAAAACAATCCACAAATGACTTTTCACATTTTGTCCTAGACTTCAAAGAACATTTTCTTTCATAGATATTGAATTAACTCTTTGAGTGTCTGTGCTCAGTCACTCAATCTTGTCTGACTCTTTGCAACCCCATGGACTGCAGCCCGCCAGGGCTCCTCTGTCCATGGAATTTTCCAGGCAAGAACACTGGAGTGGGTTGCCATTTCCTTCTCCAGGGGATCTTCTGGACCCAGGGATTGAACCCACATCTCTTGAGTCTCCTGCACTGCAGGCGAGTTCTTTACCACTGAGCCACCAAGGAAGCAACTCTTTGCTTACTCATGTTCTTTTTCCTTCTGCCCAAAGTATTTTAACCTGAGATAGTTGTCTGTAGACCTCTAAACATATTTTTAAACCTCCAAAGTTATTTTTATACAGAGTTTTATGGAGACCAATTTAATCTGCAGAGTTACTTATAAAAGAACAATGTCAGATTGCTATTTTAGAAGTGTAACTAATACCCAAGAACTATCTCCCACCACTGAATAGCAACTTTCTGAATACTTAGCAGTGCATTTACACACTAGGAGATGGAAATTAATCTAAATTCAGCATCCTATAAAGGTTCCAATATCTTTGCCTATTTATGAGCTTAATATCTTCTTAGGTGTCTCCATCTGAGTAGCTACTTTAAATTTTTAGTCAAATTCAGTAACCCATCAAGTAGATATTAAAGCACAATTTATGAAAATACATATTTAGATATTCTAGACATGAAAAATCCTCTGGTTGCTAAAGAAAATATAATATACTAAGTGATTTTAAAGTAGTTATTTCCTGAATGTCTTTTTTTCCCCACACATTAGACGAAGTTGCATTGTTTATAAAAATTTATTCATACAAATTTTACACACTTTATATAACAGTTATCAAAGACCTAGTTATAGATATCATGTGTGTAATAATACTTGGGTAAGATGTTTTTATAATCAGTTGCACACAAAATAAGAGCTTCAAGACTAACATCTACCTAAATTATCACTATATCATAAATCTGCTCCAGGTTAGTAAGGCTCTTGGCATTTCTAAAAAGTATACAAAAGATTAAACTGGGTGATCACTGCAAATGCTTGCAACTAGCCACGGGAACACTAAATTAGACTTCATAAAGAAAAGGTTAACTAGCGGCCTATTTCACCACTAACAGCTGACACAAATACAGAAAACTTTGCCCGTTATCCAAGAAACAAATAATTAAAGACTAAAATGCAAGCCAATGTGTTGCAGCATTGTAGGGCCACTAAATAGCCATCTGTGAATCGTGGCGATTTAAAAGGCGAAGAAAGGCACTGAAGCTGCAAACCCCATCCTGTGTCACATTGCCCGAGGAGACTGCAGAATTAAAGAAAGATTGATTCCGTACACAGGACTGAGGCACAGATCGAAGGCCTCTGTGCTTTCACTGTCTGCAACGTGATCTCGGGGCAGCATCCATCCCGCCTGGGGAATGCAAATCCAAGTCTGTTTTCTTTGATTTATGACTCCATACTGATCAAATCCGTAAAGGAAAAGGAAAGGTCCTTAACATGCTAATGTTTAATCTTTTCTTGTTTATTTTTTGTGTGTTTTTCAAAAGAACTTGTGCCTGAAATTTGGGGAGTTTGGCTGGCTGGTTTGCCTGCTGTTGCTTGATCTGGTTGCTGGGTGAAGGTTTCTTTTGTTATAGAGATTACCTGACAGGTTCGAGAAATTGACAGGAAACAGACAGACATGCTTTCTGTAGCCAAGAAAGAATACAAGGGGACATTCTCAGGGCCTGTTGAAGCTTGCTTACCTCACTCTTGACCACAAATACAAGATAGTACTCATACATATGAAGATGAGGTTTAAATGATTTATCAGTTAGTACAACTGAGCAACATGTGAACACTACACATTCTAATATCACAAAGGTTGGTTTTATGAAATAAATTTTACTAAGCAATAAGCCATAAATGTATAAAAATACATTTTACCTACAAACTCAATCAACAAGAAACAAAAGATTCATATATAGTGCATAATTACTTAGTGGTAACCACACAGGGCTTCCTACACTTTACAATAAGTGCTAGCATCAAACAACAGGAAAAAGAAGCATTCACAAGTTTAAGAGAAGTGAATAAAAAATGGCAAACAGTACTTAAACAGTGCGAGAAGGTGGGAAAGAGGAGTCTTCAGAAAAACCACGGAAGAAAAGGGAGGCTCCTACAGAGCAGGGTTCAAAGGGGAGGATCCTGGCCATTTCACAACATGAGCAGCATGGATAGCACTGGAGAAAAACACATTGTACTTTGCATCCATTTCCAATACCCAGCGCCCAAAGTCAGGCAGGCAGGGGACCTAGGGTGGGACTGGGCCTGGGGTTGCCTGCAGCCAGTCCCTCTCCAGGGTCCTCCCCCTACTGCCTTATGCTCTGCCTTTTCCAATATTCCCACTTTGTTCCAATTGCCCTAACCTTGGGATACTGGGGTCCCTGGAAGTACAGAAAAGAGAGCTTCCTATTCAAGTCCCTCTTCTCTGTACAGTCCCCCAACTCCTCCCCCAGGGAGTAGTATGAATTCTGGGGAGAAGCACAATTTAGATCCAGCTGTTGTTTTATCAGGAGAATTTCCTTGTGGGCTGAGAGTCTGAAGAGAGAAAAATACACATAAAAATAGAATCAAAGAAAGCGGAAGTATTGGCATTGCCACCCAGCAAGGGGTAGACAGAGCCTCAGTTGAGTTCAGCTGGGATTGAAGCAGCCTGCCCCAGAGACTCCCTGGGAAAGACAGACCTTCAGCAATCCTCCCAAATCATTACCTCTAAGTCTCCCTGGAGCAGGGCATCACTGTTTATGTACAGTAGCAAATGGTCAGGATTAATATCTTCAGGCCTATCGTGGATAAAAATACTATCCTTTTAATTCCAGTTTACAAAAATAGGAGTAATATTCAAAACAATGATTGTCTATTTTTCTATTTATTTTATATAAAAACAAACAGCTCAGGCGAATCTTCAATCCTTATGCACACTGTATGAACGGCTCTCTATTATACTTTATATATATATATACTCTTTATATATTCGTAATATATATGTCAATATCAATAATTGGTCCACAAAGTATATCTGTGCATTCTCTAGTGCTTCGTAAAAAGAAAAACAATATTATTATCAAAATATTCATTTAATGGCTTGACTTCATACATAAATACATGTGGGACAGAACACAGGAGCGATGACAGTTCAGTCAGTTGGGAAAAACGACTTCTCATTGTGTCAGGGCTGTATACACAGGATAGCTGGCAACTCGTCGCTACAAGTACGGTATTCGCCGTCCTTTGTTTTTAACCCTTTGTTTATACCTTTTCCCTAGGACAGCCGCCAAGTATTTCTTAACAGCCATTTGTTTCCGGTAGCGGCTGTAGCTGTCAGTGAAGATGCCGTCCGAGTGGCGCTTGGAGAGCGGCTCCGAGTCGTCGTCCGCGCCGCCGCCCGGGGTCCCACTGCAAGGAGAGGGGTCGGGAAGAGGGTGGCGGGGCGGGAGACACCCGGTGAGTAGACGCGGGGTGAGCAGGCAGACCCCACCCATCGAGGGAATCTTCGGGGGAGGGCGCGAGCTCTCCGCGCCCAGCGTGCCACCTTGCCCGGCCAGGGAGCAGTCGCAGGGAGGGCGGCGATGGTAACTCTCGCTACTCCCTCCCCATCAAAGATCTCGGGCACCAAGTCCTTATAGGATGGGCCTGGGAAGAGGTCCCGGGCCTCCAAACGCTGCCCTCTCAGATCAGACCATCAGTGCTTTTGCGCTCAATTGTCCTAACCGTTCCCGGACGCCCCCACCCACGCAGAGAGAAAAGCACCAAAGAGCCCTGAATTTCCCGTTGGCTGTTGCCGTGTAGTTTACATCGATTCCGCAATTCCCAGTCAGAGGGGAGCACTGCTCTCCTACGCGCTAAGTTGAAAACCGTGATAATAATACAAGTCGACAGGCTGCAGGCAATACTTTTCATCACATGAATTATTCAGTGCGGAAAACGTATTCTGGTGTCCCATGGGCTCTATTAAAACATTGCCTTCTGGTGACAGAAGCTCCCGCAAATCCTGTGCTTTGGGTTTGTCTGGCACGAGCAAAAACTGTTTGCTTCCTTAAGTGTCCAAATTTGAGGATTTGTTTATTTCGATTTGAATTTAACAGTGAAAGAAATTTGAGGAAAGAAAAAGTCAATCGTCCCAAGAAACTTGAAGGTTTTGATGGCCTGGAGAGGGGGGACCTCTTTTTTTTTTTTTTAATTATTCAAAACGGATCAGACATCCCGATTTTCCTGCCCGCTGCCCTCCTCGCCTCATTCCCGAGCTCTCTGGCCAATCTTCTGGCAGGGTACCTAAACCTTAGCCTGTGGCAGGGGGCTGGCCTGTAGACCCTGCAGCGCAGACGCACCCTCGGCCCCACGTGCACGCAAGGACGTAGAAGCAGCCCCGCCCTCCCAGCGCGCACCGCCACACACCCGCCGCGGCGCGTGCGCGCGCGCCATCACGTGCCGATTAACTCTTGCAAACTCTTACCCCAAGCCCTTGGCCATGAGCGTCTGCAGGTATCTCCTGGCGGACAGCTGGTCCAGCACTTTGCGGTAGGCCTTATTAAGGATCCCATGGGCGACATCTCTAACAGGGAGGCAAAGTGCGCGCCCGGGGGTCACTGCCCAAGTGGCAGCCCCAGGTCCCCCGCTAATCACGCTTGCCCCCCGGCGCTCCGGAAGGCACTAGGGAATAACTCTTGGGATGTTCCCGTGAGTGCCAAGAACCAGAGTTCGTCCTGCCCTCCCAGGACCTCAGGTGTGGAGCCCGGCCGGGGCGCGCACTCACTGCCGCTCCTTGGGCCGCAGACCTTTTGGTCCCCATGCGGCCCTCCTGTCCACACAAACCGGCCCGCTCCTAACTTTCTCTCACTCTCGTGGGGACCACCCCGGGAGAAGAAACACTGGAGGCTTTTATGAAAAAAGCACCTACTCGATGGACCATCCCCTGCCCCTTTCTCCCTCTCAGTGCCCGGCTGCGCGGCGGTACCTTTCCTCCGCGGGGTAGTAGAGCGCGTAGGCATCACGCAGCGCGGAGGCGGGGCTCCCCACGCCCGGAGGCTCCGAGTCGTAGAAGTCCTGCTGCGGGTTTCCGTCCCCGTCGTACACCTCGTTCTCCGGCCTGCAGGGGGTAGCCAGGGGGCAGAAGGAGTGGTCAGTAGGGTCCTTCCCCGCCTCTGCGAGGACCCAAAGACCCAAAGGGGCTCTCAAGATGTTCCTTCTTCCAAAAGGCGCCCCTCGGAGAACTGTTTCTTCTAGGACAGGGGTAGGAGGAGGAAACGACACCCAAGAGAAATTCCCATCCCTCCTCTCGGGGGCGAGGGGTCGTCCTGCGGGGGCCACGGCCTCAACCGGCACTGGGAAGCCCAGACGTCTCTGCCGACCTCGCACACCTGGCCGCCGGGGAGAACCGCTCCTACCCCCGGCCTGGCTCTTGAGCCTCCCGCACAAGCAGCGGCGGGCGGAGACGGGAAAGGCCCTGGGAGAGAACTGCCGGCCAACCGAGGACCGGATGGGGAGAGGCCTGGAGCCAGAGGGGGTGGATGGCTGGGGAGTCCGGCGGCCAACGCGGGCAACCACCCCCACCCAGCCTCCGAGCCCAGGGGAGCCCTTCCCCGCACAGATGTAGGTCACGGAGAACCTCCGGCTTCTATTTCGGGCGGGAGAGGATCTGGCAAGAACATGAATAATAGATGCCCCTAAACTTAGCCTGTTTGGCAACGGCTCATTCCGTGGCGTGCCCGTGCCCTCCGGTGCGTCTTGCCCGGAGAAAGTACCAGGCACACGGGACTTTGAAAATAGCTGGGGGTGAAATAGGGCTTTTAAGTCCAGTAAGTCGGCAGTTAGCGCTAATCGGTTAGTGGTGGCCGGGCGGCGGGACGACGTCTCAACCCCGAGGCAAAGGGAAAGGATCAATAGGGCACCGAAAGCCAAAGATCTCCCAGTCGCCCTTGCCCACCACCTCAATCCCTGATAGAGGACGGGAGAGGCGGGTGAATAAACAAAACCCCCTCGCTTTCTGCCTCTGGAGAGACTCGGAAAGCGGCCCAGGCAAGTAGCGCTCTTTAGGTGGATCAATCACATTCGATCCTCCCCTCGCCTTTCCTCCATCCCTGGAGAGGTAGGGGCAAGGCAAGCACACCAGCGACCCCACCCCACACCCAGCCTTTCCTCGGCGACGCGCCTCTCTGCCCTGGCCCCGCTGCCCGGAGTCTCCAGGTCTTTCTGGGCACCTCCACCCCTCCTCCGTGCCCAGATGCTGAAATCCTAATACCGAAGCCAGAACCCATCTCTCCGGCCAAATCAGTGGTCAGCGACCTCTAAGGAAATCGCTCTTGGTCGCTGCTCGGAGGAGCAGCTTTGCGGGCAGAACGCGCGCTCCTCGCCTCCCGGAGCCGGGTGCGCCGTGGAGCACGGATGCTGCGCCGCGCTGCGAGCTTCCACTCGCCCACTGACAGGCCCGGGACTCTGAGGCTGCGGCGGAGAACCTGGGCAGCACCGACCGATTAGAAACCAGGAATTAAGAGGAGAAAAGAAAAAAAAAAGAGGCAGGGTTACTGCAGCCTGGGGTGGGCAGGGCTACCCTCCCAGTACTGCCTGCCAGCTGGCTTTCTTTTCCTCCTTTGCATCCGTTTCATCTGTGTCTCCCCCTCCCATCTTTGTTTCCCTTCTCACAAATCGCTTCTCAACTCTACCCGGCCAGCACTCCCCCTCCCCAAGACTCTAAAAGCAACTGGAAAACCTATCGCTTGAGAGAAAGCTCTTCCAGTGGAAAGAATTCGAACTGAGGTGATGGGGAGAGCCGGGGAGAGAGGGGGAGACCCCGCCCCGATAGCCTAGAACAAGCCGTAACAAAGCCAAGTCCACGGGAGCATCACTCTCAACCCCCCAACCTGGCTGCGGGAGCCAAAGTTCTCGGAAGTCGAGCTAAGAATCGGGGCCCTGCCCCGGGGGAGGGGCTGGGGGAGGGGAGGTTTCTTCGGCCGGTTCGAGGTGCGCTCGCTCCACCCAGGACCCCGGGGCTGCGGCGAGCTGGGGGAGGGGCGCCAAGCCCGGGAGGAGTCCGGCCCAGATCCCGCAAGTGACCGGCGACCGGACCCAAGCTGGTGGCGGCGCAGTGGGGGCGCATGGGGAGACGGCAGTAGCCGGACCGAGGAACTGCAGGAGGGCGACCGCGAGGAGGGGTCGGGGGGGACGACAAGTCCCAGCCTCCGCTCCGCTCAGGCGGCCAGCACCTACCTGATCCCCGGGAACCGGAGTCCGGAGGCGGCAGGTGAGCCGTAGACGCTGCTGTGCATCAGTATCCCGTAAACGAGCAGGGCCAGCCTCGCTCCGCTACACATGGTCATTCTGCGCAGGACGGGAAAGACATCACGCAGCAGTCCCAACGCCCCTGGCCTTCCACCACCCCCACCCCCGACCCCCTAGAAACTCCTCGAACTGCGGGAGGCCCAGAGCTCCCCTCCGACTCCCAGGGTTGAATCCTGCTTAACGACAAGCCGGCTCGCCCCGCCACTTCCTTCTCGTTATAGTTAGAAAATACGCCTGTATGTATCCAGTGCCCAGTAACTCGCCAGAGCTGGCGCCCAGAAAAGCTAACTCGTACCCCGATGCCAGCAAAAGAATTAACAACCAGGTGAGTTGTTTGGTAAGATTTTTTTCCCTCCTTGCCATCCAACTCTTACCGCTGCCAGGAGAGGGTTTGCTGCCAAGTAGGACGGCGGGCAAAGGGCTTCTCCAAGTTTGTGCGCTGCAGTCACAACCCAAGAGTCATCGCCGTCTGGCGTTAGCGTCTGAGCAGGAGCCGCAGGAACGAGCCGGAGCCGCGGGAGGAGCTGGAGGACTTGTTTGCTGAGTCCTGTTATTCTGTTCAAAAGTTTGACGACGCTGGGAACTAGGACGGAGCGTGACACCGAGAGAAGGGGGGCGAGGGGAGAGATGGAGAAGGAAGACGGAGGAGGCGACGAGCTGAGTGGGGGTGGGAGACAAAGTGGCCTGAAGTCCACCGAGAAGAAAGAAGTGATAAGGAAAGAAGCAAAGAGAGAGAGAGAGAAAGAGAGTCGAAGTCGGCGTCTGGGTCAGCCGCCCGGCCAGGCAGCTCGAGCAGGCAGCGCCTTCGCTGCTCAGAAGTCTCTCTGGCTGCGTCTGAAGCTGCGGTTTCTTCTACTGCTGCCGGTGGTTATTACAGAGGTGACCAGCCCTCTGCTCCTATTTATCTGGGCAGTTAGCAGAAATCTATCCGAACGTGGTTTCAAAAGAGATTTTCTTGTCAACATCTGTCTGCCTGTGGCCTTTTAAGTACAGAATATTTTGTTGCACTGTTGCGCTCCGATTTTTATACGTGGAATGACTTCCTTTTTTTTTTTTTTTTCAGTCACGTAATGATCGGGTATCAGAAAAAGACGTCAGCATCCTAGTCCCTCAAGGAACATATTAACTATCCTCTGCTGTCCTCCTGGATAAGATCCGGAGTCATCGACTTCTCATAACACCTTTCACTCATACTGTACAATTTAAAGGAGTTTAATTACCTCGATGGTTTTCAGTTTTAACCACTTCTCAAGGATGGGTAAAGAATTCATAGAATCTTGAGAATGGTAAAAAAAAAAAAAAAATGTTTTTAACTACGTCTCTCTTGTTTTCTTTTTGCTTTTTCATCAAGCCCCAGCAATCAGAGCTCTGGGCTCTGGAATTAAAGCACCATCAAGCTCTCCTATTAATAAATTTAATTTAGATCTCCTAATTTCTTCCCTATGTTCTTTTAGATAGACAATTAAATGTGGAAGTCGTTTTGTTTCTAAAGGGAAGTCTTGGAGGATTTTCAGTAAATCGCTAATGAGTCTGGCTGTGGTTGACAGTCTGGCTCTGAGTGGAATTGATTAGAGTTATAGATTAGAAAGAAAGAGTCCTAAACCCGGCTTGTGGTGCTGTCCAGGCTTGGAGTGCTGAACTATTTGGTTGCAGATGCTGCAAGCGTTGAAAATTGCTACTAGTTGAATTTTTCACCAGAGCCTCTAAATCGGAAGATTTGGTAGCGGCACCCTTACAATGTGGCAATTCATTGTCCAGGTACCCCCCACTGCAGTGTCCACAAATGCCCTTAATGATGACAACTGTCTGACCCCTGCCTTTACTGTGGGAAGAAAGAGCATTCTATGTCTGCCCTTTAGTTCTGGTTTGGGGATCTCTACATGGCCTATTTGGATACCTTCACACATTCTGTGGCTCTTACTAATGTTAACAATGAAATGGCGAAATTGTATTTTACAGAAAAACTGAAATTTTAAGAATTGGGGGGTGAGAGATATGTTTCCCCATTTATTTACAACTTGAGTTCTGTGTGAGGAAAGGCAGACAGACTGGGGAAACGTGATGATACCTAGTACAAGTTCACTCCCTGAGGGTTTCCAACAGGAATCCCTTCCATGGGGGTGGCTAAAAATGTTTAACTGAAAATGAGGTGGAAAGAGGAAAGCCCAAAGGGAACACCACATCCACCCAGAGGCTTCCAAGGCCTGGAGTTATTTAAGAAGATCTGTAAATTTCTACTCCAGTAAGAGAACTCAGGTCTATTTCTTTTAAAAGGGAAGCAGAGCCGTCAATAACCATTAGTATGCATTTTAATTATTTGGATCTTAAACAAAAATTAGAGGAAATGGCAATTTCGTGGGAGTGCTTCCTGTTACTATGATTTAGATCTAACATTTAAACAAGCTATATTAGTTCTGCATGCTTCTTCTAAGACAAAATTATAATGCTTCTCATTCTCAATGCCTTTCCTGCTTATTGGAGATTTAATATTTTCTCCAAGATGACAAACTTTAGATTGCTTCGTTCTCCCCACGAATGGCCAGAAACGGTCACTTCTTCTTAGTTTATTCCTGGGAATACTCAGATTGCCCGTTTGCAGTAAAGATTAAAACCACATCTACAAAGGAATGGATCGCTTTTTCTCCATCTCCTGTGTTCGCTGATCTGGGCTGCAGTGTTTACATGCGTGTGCTCCGTGTCCACCTCTGCCTCTGGGTAAGCTCGCATACAAGGAGCCGGCGGTGAAGACACGACCGAATAATCCAGCGGAAATAATCCAGCTCTCTCACTAAAGCGCCCGCAGCTATTACCGACTGTGGCTTTCCTGTCTTCCGCCTCGCTTCACGTCAAAGGTGAACCCGATTAAAATCCTTCCTCTTCCCTCCCACGCGAATTCTGAAATGAGTTCAATCTGTAGAAACATCTGAAAATTTCCAAGACTCCTGGTACTGGTTCACGACTCAACTTGAGTCAAGGGAGCCCCCGTGTGGGGAGTTTGTTGACTTCACGGCCTATTAAAGGGAGAAAATCACAAATACTATTAACTTCGTGCGGAGGATAGCGGAACCCCACCTCCCCCGCCGCCGCCCCTCCCCCACACACACAAGAACCCGACCTGCGCCTCTGGTTCACAAAGCCTGTGCCACCTCGGCGTGGACCCAGTGAGCGCAGACCTCGGGATCCCGCGCCCCAGGATTACCAGCTTCCAGGCCCGAACCCGTCCCCTCAAGTGAAAGACTAAGAGAATTTGAGATTCTGGGTCACTGAATTTCAAAAACAACAAAGCTTCCAAGACCCACGCATTGCTTAACACCATCCAAAGACCCGCCCAGCCTCGATCCACAGCTGTCTGGGGCAATCGAACCCGAGATGACAGGGTCGTCCTGCAGAACTTTCCTCCCACTGAGCATATCCAATTAGGCGAGTTTGATGTCCCACGGGCAAAGATGTTATCGTGTTCTCGAAAGTTCCTGGGCCGCTGGGAGGGGAGATGCTGGGAAGGCTGAAGAAGAAAGGGATCTGGAAGCTTTGGACCCGGCTCCAGAACTTCATGGGTCTGGGGCTGCTCCGCTGCTTCGGCAGACCCTGGGCGCGAACGCAGGCCCTTCCTGCTCCCTATTCGATGGAGAGGAATAGGGGGCGACCGACGTCTCAAAGACCAAAACTACCCCCGTGCCCGAAAGTGGTCGCTTACTTCGAACCTCGGGAGTGATCTAATTAGAGCATCGATGTTGCTTTCGGCGGGGGTGGGGAGGGGACCTTGTGTCTGAGGGTTTAGGGATGCAGAGAGGAGGAGGCGCGCATCACGCCCGGGATGGAAACACTCAGTCACCCCGCGCGAGGTGACAGGGGGTCCCGGCCAGGGCCGCGCAGGAGACCGCGGCGGCAGACATGGGCTCGTTCACTCACTACATAAGCAAAGAAGAGAGAAACCATCAGATCGCCCAGGTGTAATTGACAGTGACACAGGGAGAAGGGGAGGGTCCGAAGAGGGGACTCGGGAGTCAGAACTTCCTGTTTATAAATAACGCAAAGCAACACCAATCGTCTCTCCAATCGCCCCACCCCTTACCCTCAATGTTCACCAGACCAGGTAGAAGGATTCCAAGGAGGCAAAGTTTCTTTCCTGATTGTGGAAGCGAAGAATGGCCCGCAACTGGAATCATGCTCGGTTAGAAGAACTGGTGGTACCGCGGAAATCTTCCACCTGAAAAGTCTCACGGAGGTCTCTCCGGAGGGTCAGAGGGCAGGCAGTTTCCGGCTAAGCCGGGACCTACCCAGAAGAAACTGTTTGGAAGTATTTGTTGGAATATATGTTGGTGTTTGATCAAAGACCTTGAATTTCAAATCCGTAATGTATCAACTCCTTTGTGTCCCATTCATCCTTAGGATATGGAAGCATTCAAACTTCTGGTCTCAAATAGTGGATGCTAGCTAGCTACAAGTCAGACTAACACTTCCCTAACTTGTTTTCCCTGGTCACAGACATATCAGTCTCCTTGAAGTGTCAAGCCTTGAATCCTTAAACAGCTCTCGCTTTTAAAGAACCCTTGAGCCCTTGAAAAAGTGTGATTTGTATTCAAATAGGAGGAATAGGTCTAGTCTATGACCGAGAGTTTGAATTTACAGATGGCTTCATAGCATTGGCAAATTTCTGGCGTAAACAAGACTCAGTTTCCTAGGCTAAGACTTCCACTACTTTCCTTCTGGCCTAGCTACTCATCCTGCACAATTACGATGCATTCATTTTTCCTTTCTTGGCTGTGTAGCTCTCCCCATTGTTCTGTACCACCGCCATCCGCATCCCCTACACCATGGATTTTTTTTTTTTAACCACATGAAAGGACATGTTTGCGCACATTATCTTCATACACTCCTAGTATAAGTAACATCAAACCAGATTGGAAAAGTCTTATATTTTCATTCCATTCATTTCTATTCAGTACCTAGCTAGGAACCAGGATACAGTAAGCTTTTTCAGTGAGCAAGCTCCTTGCAAAACTTCTTCCTCTCTTATAAGAGACAAGAGTAAATTGCAACACTGTATTCAATTTCACTGGAAACTTTTTCTCTTCTGACTCTTCAGTAAATGTGATGACTCATGACTCACTTCATACCGATTATACCTGTAGGGAACCCCAAATGTTCTGCAGTGGAACATCATGACCATCATTTACTGGACTGTCTGCATCATGCTCCTCTGAACTCACGATGCAGAAGGGAGCTGATGAGCTTAGCCAGAATGTGTCATGGCTTCTCTGACCTTCAGAACTCAGTGCTTCACCCACTCTGAAAACAGTCAGCCAAGGGAAACCTTTCCAAACCACATGAACATAAGTATTCCTCTCAATTCAAGAATAGAATTGCATGTTCACAAAGCCAGGAAATTTTGCTAGTTTTTTCTTCTTTCTTCTTTTTTTTTTATTAAACTTTTTAAACTTTTATTTTCTATTGGAATATAGCCGATTAACTATGGTGTGATAGTTTCAGGCAGACCGCAAGGGGACTCAGTCATACATATACGCCAGTTGTTTTAAGACGAAGCAGATGCTCAAGAAGCAAAAACTGGGCCTGAACCTTTGCTGCAGGTTTGGGTGATTTCAATCACCTCATGTATATGGTTCTTCTAAGGTCTGGTTCTCTGACCATAGTTTACTGGTGATGGGGTTCAGGGCATGCTGCCCCAAATATGCCACTTTGGCATATTGATTATTTTGAATTAAAGCTACTTAAGAAACAACCGGTGCAAGAAAAACACTCTGAGCCTCCTTTGTCACCCTGAAAGCAGGAAATAAATCTGCAATGTGAAAGGTACCCTCCCTGTCCCAAGAAGTAGAAGGGGCATGTTTATCATCAGAGATAGAGAACTGAGGGCCAAGAAGGCTATCTAAGCAAACCTTGTTGCTTCTACGCTAATTTACTACCCAAGTCCAAACTTCTCTGTCTTGTCAATTCCTCACTAATTTATTTATTTTCTTTATCTGGAAGGTATAAAACTTCCTGCTTTGGTTTTATGTTGCTGTTGTCGTTGAGTTTCTAACTCCTGTTTGACTCTTTGTGACCCCATGGACTGCAGCATGTCAACCTTCCCTGTCCTTCACTATCTCCTGGAGTTTGCACAGATTCATATCCATTGAGTCAATGATGCTATCTGAACTCGTAGTCTTGTAGTACTCTTGTAGTACTCTTCTTGTCATCTCATATTTCTATACGCTTCCATATACACGAATTAAATTTGGATTTTTTTCCTTTTGTTAATGTGTCTTACATCAATTTAATTAGCTCAGCCAAAGAACCTAGAAGGGAAGAAAAGAAGGGCTTTCCTCCCCTATCCTGGGTACCAAAAATATATACCCCATACTTCACTGTGCAGCATCTTCCAGATTCTCCTGAGATTTCCAGAACATGTCCTCTTAAAAACCAAGGAAAAGAAAGTCTTCTCTTTACTTCAGCCTAAATATTCTGCTCATATAAGTCTTAAATGCAGGAAGGAAAGCTTGGATAGGATCCAGGAAACCCAATATCTTAAATTAGTTTTTGTGACAGCCTCTGAAAAAGTTTGAAGGAAGATCTGTGTGCAAAACAAAACAAGACTTTTTTGCATACATCAAAAAGGGATATGGCTGTATGAGTTCATAGCATCCCAAACCTCTGTTCTTTGGATTCAAACTTAGCCTTATCTATCTGTGAAGAAGGCTGAGCGCCGAAGAATTGATGCTTTTGACCTGTGGTGTTGGAGAAGACTCTTGAGAGTCCCTTGGACTGCAAGGAGATCCAACCAGTCCATTCTGAAGGAGATCAGCCCTGGGTGTTCTTTGGAAGGAATGATGCTAAAGCTGAAACTCCAGTACTTTGGCTACCTCATGCGAAGAGTTAACTCATTGGAAAAGACTCTGATGCTGGGAGGGATTGGGGGCAGGAGGAGAAGGGGACGACAGAGGATGAGATGGCTTGATGGCATCACTGACTCGATGGACGTGAGTCTCAGTGAACTCCGGGAGTTGGTGATGGACAGGGAAGCCTGGCATGCTGCGATTCATGGGGTCGAAAAGAGTCGGACACGACTGAGCGACTGATCTGATCTGATCTGATCTGTGAATATAGGCCTGTTTGTAATATTTTGGAGCTTTTGTTTTTCATTAACCTTATTACTAGCACCTTGTGTTAATAATACTATCTCTGCAAGTACTTTTTAAGCAATTCTTCTCTCCCCCAAACATACACAGGCATGATTTAATTTTTAAAAAAAAACTATCATCTGCTTGAAATACAACTATTTGCCATGAGTTTACTATTTTAAAGCTTCAATTATTGTTTCTTTAAATTATTTTAAGTCCTTCCTTCCAACGGGGCTGCATGATTTTGCTCCTTACCCGTCAATATCAGCAATAACAGTCCAATAGCAAAAATAATTATCTATTGAACACTTACTATGATAAGTGTTTAATTAGAGTTATTTCCTTTACCCTCAAACAATCTCCTTTCTCGATACTACTATTAATCCATTTTACAGATGAGAAACTAAGACTCCAAGTGCTTAAGAAACTTACCCAAAGTCACACAACTACTACATTGTTGTTCAGTTCAGTTCAGTCAGTTCAGTCGCTCAGTTGTGTCTGACTCTTTGCAACCCCCTGAATCGCAGCACGCCAGGCCTTCTGTCCATCACCAACTCCCGGAGTTCTCTCAGACTGACGTCCATCGAGTCAGTGATGCCATCAAGCCATCTCATCCTCTGTCGTCCCCTTCTCCTCCTTCCCCCAATCCCTTCCAGCATCAGAGTCTTTTCTAATGAGTCAACTCTTCCCATGAGGTGGCCAAAGTACTGGAGTTTCAGCTTTAGCATCATTCCCTCCAAAGAAATCCCAGGGCTGATCTCCTTCAGAATGGACTGGTTGGATCTCCTTGCAGTCCAAGGGACTCTCAAGAGTCTTCTCCAGCACCACAGGTCAAAAGCATCAATTCTTCAGCTCTCAGCCTTCTTCACAGTCCAACTCTCACATCCATACATGACCACAGGAAAAACCATAGCCTTGACTAGACGGACCTTTGTTGGCAAAGTAATGTCTCTGCTTTTCAATATGCTATCTAGGTTGGTCATAACTTTCCTTCCAAGGAGTAAGTGTCTTTTAATTTCATGGCTGCAGTCACCATCCACAGTGATTTTTGGAGCCCCCCAAAATAAAGTCTGACACTGTTTCCACTGTTTCCCCATCTATTTCCCATGAAGTCATGGGATCGGATGCCATGATCTTTGTTTTCTGAATGTTGAGCTTTAAGCCAACTTTTTCACTCTCCTCTTTCACTCTCATCAAGAGGCTCTTTAGTTCCTCTTCACTTTCTGCCATAAGGGTGGTGTCATCTGCATATCTGAGGTTGTTGATATTTCTCCCGGCAATCTTGATTCCAGCTTGTGTTTCTTCCAGTCCAGCGTTTTTCATGATGTACTCTGCATAGAAGTTAAATAAGCAGGGTGATAATATACAGCCTTGACATACTCCTTTTACTATTTGGAACCAGTCTGTTGTTCCATGTCCAGTTCTAACTGTTGCTTCCTGACCTGCATACAGATTTCTCAAGAGGCAGGTCAGGTGGTCTGGTATTCCCATCTCTTTCAGAATTTTCCACAGTTTATTGTGATCCACACAGTCAAAGGCTTTGGCATAGTCAATAAAGCAGAAATAGATGTTTTTCTGGAACTCTCTTGCTTTTTCCATGATCCAGAGGATGTTGGCAATTTGATCTTTGGTTCCTGTGCCTTTTCTAAAACCAGCTTGAACATCAGGAAGTTCACGTTCACATATTGCTGACGCCTGGCTTGGAGAATTTTGAGCATTACTTTAGTAGCGTGTGAGATGAGTGCAATTGTTGTTAGGGAAATTAAAATGGAGGTAGTCCTGTTCAGGAACAGAACAGAGCAGGCCTCTGACCTACCTGGACACTGCCTGATTTATGTGCCCGAGAGCTCACCGACTGCTACTAGCAAGTCACACTGGGCTTTTGATGAGAGTGGAAGTGAAGCTTGGAATTTTCTCAACCCGCTGGAGCCCTGGCCAGCCCCCAGGGTCTGGAAAATCTTGTGACTCACGATATGAAACAAAGAACATTGTAAAAAAAAAAAAAAAAGGTAAAGTAAAATGGCAACCCACTCCAGTGCTCTTACCTGGAAAATCCCATGGATGAAGGAGCCTGGTAGGCTGCAGTCCATGGGGTCGTGAAGAGTCCAACATGACTGGGCGACTTCACTTTCACTTTTCACTTTCATGCATTGGAGAAGGAAATGGCAACCCACTCCAGTGTTCTTGCCTGGAGAATCCCAGGGACAGGGGAGCCTGGTGGGCTGCCGTCTATGGGGTTGCACAGAGTCGGACATGATTGAAGCGACTTAGTAGTAGTAGTAGTAGTAAACCCAGTGCAAACTGATAAATGGTATCAGTTTTCAGCCTGGGATTACAATCGAGAGTCCCCCAAAACTGCAATTTGAAGTCTTACCCATGGGATGGACGCACCACCAGAGACCTTCTCCCAGCTGGGACTCCAGATTGCTGTTAACCAGGGTCTTCTCAGCAGTTTTCAAGTCTGGATATTTGTTGGTCAGCCCAATTTGGTGATGTATGTGCTGTTACTTTTCTCTACTGTTTCTATTTCTCTTCTTTTAATGATTGTACAACGACATTAAGTCAAATAATCCTCTACCAAATATTCAAATTGTTTATTGTGTGCGGCAAGTGGTTTCTTTTGTAACAAATCCTTCAAACCTAAAACAAAAGTTAAACTTTGGGCAAAGTAGAGATCCAAAGTCTCAGTGACTTCAGATAGTACTATATTATACTAATATATATTGACAGTATATATCATACTAGTTTACATGTTCATTTGACTTCAGACAGTAGTATAATATATTAGCCTACATATTTATTTATTCCAGAGTTGTTATACAAATTAAAAATACAAATTACTAATTTAATATGAGATGTAACTTGTAATTTGTCTTAACTGAAAATATGTTTCTTTTCTTATTAATTTTTAAATAAAAATTGTGTTTAATGGGAATCAAATGCTACTAACACAACAGAAATTGGTTTTGTTAGACTACAAACATCACATACTTATGAACTTTGCTTTATGGAATAAATATGTTTCTAAAAATATGTGCATTAAAGTGCACACATTCTTACTTATGTCATCAAATTGTTGAAAGGTTAAAAACATTGCCATCCTGAGTCATTATTTAAAATGATTTCATATCTAAGAGTGTAGCAGAAGTTTCAGTGATGTGTTTAAGCTAAAAAAAAAAAAAGAATTATTCTATAAGATCACCATTTAATACCCATCATATCATTCATCATCATATCTTATTAAATCATTGTGTAATTTAATACCACAGAAATCATATGATTGCCAGTGAGTCAAGACTTTTGTGAGTCAAATGAGATGATATATATAAAAATGTTTTACAAAGAATAGATCCTAGACCAGCATAAGAGAAGGAAAATTATATTTTCTGGGCTGGTTCTTTAACAGCAGTGACTTGCTCTGTGTTAGCAATGTCCCATTTAATCCTCTGATTGTCCTGGGAGGTAGATTTGGTACTTTTATTTCTTTTTTTTACCAGTGGATAAACTGAGACTCTTGAAAGTGAGCTAACTTCACTGAAACACACAGCTAATAAATGACAAAGTGAAATTTCCTACTCAGGACTGGCTGTTTCCAAAGTTACTGTGCTTCCTCCTACCATTTGGTCTTCACATTATTACTGTACAATTACCATTATTTTTAATTACTTTATTATTCTGATTGTTATTTATTTATTTTTGGCCATGTCTAGAATTTAGTTTCTAGACCAGGGATTGACCCCACACCCCTGCACTGGAAGAGCAGAGTCTTAACCAGACCAACAAGGAAGTCCCACCATTATTATTAAAGGGGAAAAAGCATCAGCTTTCATAAAAAGCACTTGATTATTTAACAAAATATGAGTTTTAAGCCGGTAGTTTGAAGAACTCTTCTTGCTTTTTCTGAACATTTTAAATAAATGAAGAGGTTATGTTATGTATCATTTTAAAGACATTTAAAAAAGTATCATTTTAAAGACATTTTAATGGTTGTACTGACAGGTATTAAAAAATGTGGTAAAGTTGCAATAACTAAAACAATGTTGTGCTGATGAATAATACATAAGAGGAATAAATATCAAGTATACAAACACAAAGAAATAAACACTGCTGGGACTTCCCTGGTGATCTAGCAGTTAAGAATCAGCCTGCCAATGCAGGGGACATGGGTTCAGTCCCTGATCCTGGATGATTCCACATGCCTTGGAGCAATGAAGCCCCTGCACTGCGACTACTGAGCCTGTGCTCAAGCACCCAGTGCTGCAATTACCGAAGCCACCTCTCCCTCGAGCACGTGCTCCATGACAAGAGGGGCCACTGCAATGAGAAACTTGTACTCCACGAGAGAGTAGCCCCCCTCACCACAACCAGAGAAAGCCTACACACAGCAGTGAAGACCCAGTGCAGCCAAAAAGAAATAAATAATTAAAAAACACACACACACACTACTATGTAATTTTTAATGGAAAGAATAGAATACTGGGACATGGGATGTCTGGGACTTCCAGAAGCTGGAAGAGGCAAGGAAGGTTCCTTCCCCAATAGCTTTCACCAAGCAGATGGTCCTGTCAACTTGACTTGGACTTCTAACCCCTGGACCTGTGAGACAATGAATTTCTGTGGTTCTGAGCCACCTGGTTTGTGCTACATTGTTACAGCAGCTCCAGGAAACTAATATATATGGTATAATTCCTTCTCCCACAAAAGGCGTAGGTAATTCCCAGAAAGAAAGTGTCACTCGGTCATGTCTGACTGTTTGCAACCCCATGGGCTATACAGTCCATGGAATTCTCCCGGCCAGAATACTGGAGTGGGTAGCTGTTGCCTTCTCCAAGGGATCTTTCCGACCCAGGAATCAAACTGAAGTCTCCTGCATTGCAGGTGGATTCTTTGCCAGCTGAGCTACCAGGAAAGAACCCACTCCAGTATTCTTGCCAAGAGAATCCCCATGGACAGAGGAGCCTGATGGGCTACAATCCATTCCCAGAGGATGCTGGGAAATACTGACAACTACCCTGATGCACCACCATAAAGCAATTTATAGAGAATTGAGGAGCTACTCCTACTTGCAAGACCTACAGACCTTTTAGTACTAACACACACAAAAGATGTCCTTTCATTATAGGGGACTTGAATGCAAAAGTAGGAAGTCAAGAAACACCTGGAGTAACATGCAAATTTGGCCTTGTAGTACGGAATGAAGCAGGGCAAAGGCTAATAGAGCTTTGCCAGGAGAACACACTGGTCATAGCAAACACCCTCTTCCAACAACACAAGAGAAGACGCTACACATGGATATCACCACATGGTCAACACAGAAATCAGATTGATTATATTCTTTGCAGCCAAAGATGGAGAAGCTCTATACAGTCAGCAAAAACAAGACTGGGGGATGACTTGCTGAGAGAAATATCAATAACCTCAGATATACAGATGACACCACTTTAATGGCAGAAAGTGAAGAGGAACTAAAAAGCCTCTTGTTGAAAGTGAAAGAGGAGAGTGAAAAAGTTGGCTTAAAACTCAGCATTCAGAAAACCAAGATCATGGCATCTGGTCCCATCACTTTATGGGAAATAGATGGGGAAACAGTGGAAACAGTGGCTGATTTTATTTTGGGGGGGCTCCAAAATCACTGCAGATGGTGATTGCAGCCATGAAATTAAAAGACACTTATTCCTTGGAGCTGGTTTTAGAAAAGGCAGAGGAACAAGAGATCAAATTGCCAACATCCGCTGGGTCATGGAAAAAGCAAGAGAGTTCCAGAAAAGCATCTATTTCTGCTTTATTGACTATGCCAAAGCCTTTGACTGAATGGATCACAATAAACTGTGGAAAATTCTGAAAGAGATGGGAATACCAGACCACATGATCTGCCTCTTGAGAAATTTGTATGTAGGTCAGGAAGCAACAGTTAGAACTGGACATGGAACAACAGACTGGTTCCAAATAGGAAAGGAGTACATCAAGGCTGTATATTGTCACCCTGCTTATTTAACTTCTATGCAGAGTACATCATGAGAAACGCTGGACTGGAAGAAACACAAGCTGGAATCAAGATTGCCAGGAGAAATATCAATAACCTCAGATATGCAGATGACATCACCCTTATGGCAGAAAGTGAAGAGGAACTAAAGAGCCTCTTGATGAAAGTGAAAGAAGAGAGTGAAAAAGTTGGCTTAAAACTCAACATTCAGAAAATGAAGATTATGGCATCCGGTCCCATCACTTCATGGGAAATAGATGGGGAAACAGTGGAAACAATGTCAGACTTTTTTTTTCTGGGCTCCAAAATCACTGCAGGTGGTGACTGCAGCCATGAAATTAAAAGACGCTTACTCCTTGAAAGGAAAGTTATGACCACCCTAAATAGCATATTCAAAAGCAGAGACATTACTTTGCCAAGAAAGGTTCATCTAGTCAAGGCTATGGTTTTTCCAGTAGTCATGTATGGATGTGAGAGTTGGACTGTGAAGAAGGCTGAGTGCCGAAAAATTTATGCTTTTGAACTGTGGTGCTGGAGAAGACTCTTAAGAGTCCCTTGGACTGCAAGGAGATCCAACCAGTCCATTCTGAAGGAGATCAGCCCTGGGTGTTCTTTGGAAGGAATGATGCTAAAGCTGAAACTCCAGTACTTTGGCTACCTCATGCGAAGAGTTGACTCATTGGAAAAGACTCTGATGCTGGGAGGGATTGGGGGCAAGAGGAGAAGGGGACGACAGAGGATGAGATGGCTTGATGGCATCACTGACTCGATGGACGTGAGTCTCAGTGAACTCCGGGAGTTGGTGATGGACAGGGAGGCCTGGCGTGCTGCGATTCATGGGGTTGCAAAGAGTCAGACATGACTGAGCAACTGATCTCATCTGATCTGATCTGATACTCTTGGAAGGAAAGTTATGACCCAACTAGATAGCATATTCAAAAGCAGAGATATTACTTTGTAAAAAGGTCCATCTAATCAAGGCTATGGGTTTTCCAGTGGTCATGTATGGATGTGAGAGTTGGACTGTGAAGAAAGATGAGCACCGAAGAATTGATGATTTTTCTTGAGAGTCCCTTGGACTGCAAGGAGATCCAACCAGTGCATTCTACAGGGAATCAGTCCTGAGTGTTCATTGAAAGGACTGATGCTAAAGCTGAAACACCAGTACTTTGGCCACCTCATGCAGAGTTGACTCATTGGAAAATACCCTGATGCTGGGAGGGATTGGGGGCAGGAGGAGAAGGGGACGACAGATGAGATGGCTGGAGGGCATCACTGACTCGATGGACATAAGTTTGAGTAAACTCCAGGAGTTGGTGATGGACAGGGAGGCCTGGCATGCTGCGATTCATGGGGTCACAAAGAGTCAGACATGACTGAGCAACTGAACTGAACTGAACTAAATTCCTGCTTGCAAGAACAGGCAACATCTCTATCTGTTTTATACATATACCCTCAGCTTCCATTTTGCTATTGCTTTTCATCTTTAAATTGGTATGTAAGTCTGGTTGCCCTCAAAGGATTTCTGCGTATAATTAATATCTTGTTAGGAAGCACCTTGAAAAGAAAGGAAGGGACTTTCCTGGAAGTAAAGTGGCTAAGACACTGCACTCCAGCTGCAGGGGGCCTGGCTTCAATCTCTGGTTAGATCCCACATGCCCAACTAAGAGTTCACTTGTGGCAACTAAAAAGATCCAGCATGCTGCAACTAAGACCTGGTGTAGACAAATAAATAACTAAATGACTTTAAAAAATAAAAGGAGGCACATAAATACAATAAAACCAGGTAAAAAAGTGATAACCTTAGTAAACATGCTGAACGTAAGTGGCTACAAGGCTGTATTTTGTTGTTGTTAAGTTGTTAAGTCCTATCCAACTCTTGGAACCCTCCATGGACTGTAGCCTGCCACTCTCCTTTGTCCTCGGAATTCTCCAGGCAAGAATGCTAGAGTGGGCTGCCACTCTCCTCCTCCAGGGGATCTTCCCAACCCAGGGGTCAAACCGGTATCTCCTGCATTGCGATTTAAGGTAATTGTCAGCTAGGTCTAATGCTTTTGAAATGGCTTGCAATCTCATGATGCAACACTAGCCTGTTAAAACAAGGAGCTACTGGGCCAACTCAATGCATGGTGTAGAGACAGACCACTCTGAATAAAGCTGTCTGTGTGGTTTACATGCACTAGAGCAATAGGATGTGATGGCCATTCCCTGGAGGTGCACACAACAGACACTTCTTACATAAGGCTGTCACTGGAAGGGAAAGGTATTACTAAATTAATACAATCTCAAGACTTCCCTGACCATTCAGTGGTTAAGACTCTGAGCTTCCAATGCATGGGCTGCAGTTTCAGTCTCTGGTCAGGGAATTAAAATCCCACATGCCACAGGGCACAGCCAAAAAAAAAAAAAAAAAGATAAGAGTGTAGCAGGTGAGGCACTGCCACTCACGATGATAGCTCACTATCCTAAGACAGTAGACTTGAATGTGAGATGTGACTGCTTTGCAAACTGTTTTTTTTAATTGGAGTACAGTTTATTTGGGCTTCCCTGGTGGCTCAGACAGTAAAGAAGCTGCCTGCATTGCAGGAGACCTGGGTTTGATCCCTGGGTCAGGAAGATCCCCTGAAGAAGGGAATGGCAACCCACTCCAGTATTCTTGATCAGAGAATTTCATGGACAGAGGAGTCTGGTGGGCTAAGTCCATGGAGTTGCAAAGAGTCTGTTTTGACTGAATATTGTTTCAGTTGTACAGCAAAGTAATTCAGTTATAGATATACATATTAAACTGCTTTTGAAAATCACTGTGCTTATCATAAAAATTAAAAAAGGGGAGGAGAATGTTGAGAACCATTGGTCTAAGGCATTGATTTCCATCAGTTATTCCTGACAAAGTGCAGAGAAGTCTGTGGGGAGAGTTTAAACTTCGTTTGTTTTCAGTCATGGTATGTGCAGCCTCAATCTCAAAGTCATTGGAATAAAGAGTTGTTTTTAGCTGATGGTTTTGAAGTTCTAGAAATGGGCATATCTGAATGGATGTTAAGTAGGGTGGACAGCGGTCTCGTCCACCCTACGGCTGAGAGCCTTAACCCAAGGAGGCCCTACTGTGTGTTGTTTTCACCAGAGGCAATCACTGGGAGTGTCTCCATGTGACCTAAACCAAAGTGGTTTTAAAGAGTGTTAGAGTGTTCTTTGAAAATATTGAAGCTGGGGCTTCCTTGGTAGTCCAGTGGTTGAGAATCTGCTTGCCAACGCAGGGGACGTAGGTTTGATTCCTGGGCTGGGAGAATCCCACATGGGCCTGGGAGCAGCAACTCCTGACGCCCACATGCCCTAGAGCTACAGCAGGAGAACCATCACAAGGAGAAGCCCCTGCTTGCCACAACTAGAGAAAGCCCACAGGCAGCAACGAAGACCCAGGGCAGCCTTAAATAAATAAACAAATACCTTTTCTTTTAAAAAAAAAAAATGTTAGAGTTGGACTTTGCCCAGTGACTTAGCATGCACATCAGTGGTTAAGACTCCACACTTCGAATTCAGGGGGATGTGGGGTTGATCCTGGTTGGGAAATTAAGATCACATGCCACATGGCCCCCCAAAATAAAACAAAATAATCAGATTTTTTTTAATTGGATATGTTAATCACATTTACAAAATACCTTTACAATGAGACTTAGTGTTTGGATAACTAGCTGCC